>NC_137330.1:12836010-14199924 GCF_965287045.1 Carcharhinus amblyrhynchos | reverse complement strand
GACTTGGGGAGGGAAGGGGACAGGGGGAGGGGACTTGGGGAGGGGAGGGAGAGGGGACTTGGGGAGGGGAGGGGGAGGGGACTTGGGGAGGGAAGGGGACAGGGGGAGGGGACTTGGGGAGGGAAGGGGACTCGGGGAGGGGACAATGGGAGGGGAGGGGAGGCGAGTTACATCTCATTTTCACACTGTGCACTGCAGTCTTTTGGGCCGTTGAGCTTGGTCTGAAGACAATCCCACCCAGGCCCCTGTCATGAAGGGGCAATTTATCATGGCCAAATCAACCTATCCTACACATGTGGAAGGAAACCCACACAGACCTGGGGACACTGTGTGGAGTCCTCACACCACAGACATGGCTTGCCAGTCCACTCCCTGCGTTACCATTTTTGTACGAGGTGAAAAATAATCAAATGAAGTTTCTAACATGAGCTACAGGCAGGAGCGATGGTCATGGTGTACGTGTATTATGTGTCGCCTTTCATTCATCCTTTCTAGTTGGAGATCACATCCATCAAATGTCTGGCGAAGTATTTGAAATGGAAAATCAGTCCTAATGGTTCGGCCTGTTTTGTTGGTTCTCATATAGTATTCTATCACCGTACCACACAAAGAAGAATTCAGCATCTTTCGGTTATATGTAGAAACGCATAAATCGTCTTGCTCATAATTTGGAGACATTCTGTGACATTGCATTGCCAAGTCCACTTACTGTGAATCATTTTCCTGTATAATTATAGCAGGCGTCAAACAAGATTCTTTTGAATTGCAAAGGATCGGCAGGTGGCAAAAAGCAAAGTACCCCAGCAAGGTTTGTTTTTCTTTGATCCAAGTCCAATTTGAAAAAGAGCTACTTTTCTTTCTCCTGCAGGAGAGTATTAAGTACATCATAAATGTCAGTAAAATAATGTAATTTCAAGCTTTTTCTCCAAAAAATTCACAACCTTTTAATCTACAGGGCCTGTAACCACTGTGTAAAGCAGCATTTATAGTTCCAACATGGTATTAAGCACCCATTTCTGAAATCGCAATTGCAGCGTTGGTATTTGGAAAGAACCAACCTTCATTAGAGATGCCTAAAGAACCAGTTTACTTCTCAACATTTTCCCCAGCCTCTTCCACCAGCCTGTTGGTTTGCTTCAGTCTAACTGTAGAGGAATACATCACCAACCATTGTTAACTGCAATGGTATATTTATTTGTTAGTGTCACAAGTGGCATCGTGGTTAGCGCTGCTGCCTCACAGTGCCAGGGACCTGGGTTCAATGCCAGCCTCGGGTCACTGTTTGTGTGAAGTTTGCACATTCCCCCTGTTTCTCCATGGGTTTCCTCCCACCGTCCAAAGAAGTGCATGTTAGGTTGATTGGCCATACCAAATTGACCCTCATGTCAGGGGATTAGCAGGGTAAATATGTGGGGGTTATAGGAATAGGGCCGTGGTGGGATTGTGGTTGGTGCAGACTTGATAGGCCAAATGGTTTTTGACCTCCTTCTGAGCTGTAGGGATTCTATGACTCTAGGCTCACAATAATGCTGCAACGAAGTTACTGTGAAGATCCCCTAGTCGCCACACTCCGACGCCTGTTCAGGTACACTGAAGGAGAATTTAGCATGGCCAATGCACTTAACTCGCAGATCCTTTGGACCGTGGGAGGAAAACCAGAGCACCCAGACGAAACCCGTGCAGACACAGGGAGAATGTGCAAATTTCACACAGACATTGACCAAAGCCGGGAATTGAACCCTTGTCCCTGGAGCTGAGAGACACCAGCGCTCACCATTATGGACATGAAGCATATTTTGAAAACTCATGTATTGTTCTCCATAATTTGTTTCAGTAACTAAAAACTGAATTGCAATACACACGAGCAATTATATAAGAACATAAGAAATAGGAGGAGTAGGCCATCTAGCCCTTCGAGCCTGCCCCGCCATTCAATAAGATCATGGCTGATCTGTCGTGGCTCAGTTCCACATTCCCACCCTCTCCCCATAACCCTTAATCCACTCTTATCAAAAACTCATCAACCCGCGTCTTAAAAATATTTAGCGAGGCAGCCTCCACCACTTCAACGGGCAGAGAATTCCAGAGATTCACCACCCTTTGAGTGAAGAAGTTCCTCCTCAACTCCGTTCTAAACCGCCCCCCCTTTATCTTGAGGCTGTGCCCCCTAGTCCTACTGTCTTTTTTGAGCAGGAAGAGTCTCTCCACCTCTATCCTATCCATCCCATTCATCATCTTATACGT
The DNA here is from genome assembly GCF_965287045.1 of Carcharhinus amblyrhynchos. Classification (NCBI taxonomy): domain Eukaryota; kingdom Metazoa; phylum Chordata; class Chondrichthyes; order Carcharhiniformes; family Carcharhinidae; genus Carcharhinus; species Carcharhinus amblyrhynchos. The sequence continues at coordinate 14,197,680 of NC_137330.1, read as the reverse complement.
CTCAATGAGATCTCCCCTCATTCTTCTAAACTCCAACGAGTACAAGCCTAGTTTATTCAGCCTCTCCTCATAGCTCAACCCCCTCAACTCCGGCATCAGCCTAGTAAACCTCCTCTGCACTCCCTCCAAGGCCAAAATATCTTTGCGCAGGTGCGGCGCCCAAAACTGCACACAGTACTCCAGCTGCGGCCTCACCAATGCCCTATACAGCTGCAGCAAGACCTCCCTACTTTTATATTCAATCCCCCTCGCTATGAAGGCCAGCATCCCATTCGCCTTCCTGACCACCTGCTGCACCTGCAAGCTGGGTTTTTGCGACTCATGCGCAAGGACCCCGAGGTCCCTCTGCACCGTCGCCTGCTGCAGTTTTTCGCCACGTAAGTAATAGTCCTTCCTACCATTCTTCCTACCAAAGTGGACCACCTCGCACTTGCCAACATTAAATTCCATTTGCCATTTCCTGGCCCATTCGCCCAGCCTATCTAGATCCTTCTGCAGACTCTCCACACCCTCCGCGCAATTTGCCGTTCCCCCAATCTTGGTGTCATCAGCAAATTTCGACACCCTACACTCGGTTCCCTCCTCCAGGTCATCTATATAAATGGTAAAAAGCTGAGGCCCCAGCACCGACCCCTGGGGCACTCCATTAGTCACCATCTGCCAATCCGAATAGCACCCGTTGACCCCCACTCTCTGCCTCCTATTTGACAACCAAATAGAATACATCAATATGGAATACATCAAAATGATTCAATCATTCTTCTGCTGAATATGTTCAAAAATATAATTCAAAAAACATAGCAGAATATTGACCTTGTAAAGTGTGCAATATTCTGTAACTTACCTAACAAAAACTCACTGGAGGACTTCAATTTGAATATAAATGGGGTTTCGCTTGCTGTGGCAGTCCTTTAGTTTGAGGACAATGTCCATCCATTGAACTGTACTTGAAGACCATTTGATACTGATTAGTATGACACTGCTCTGCATTTTGTCATTCATATTGCAATTAACCAATTGCAGAGACCTTCTGCGATAAATGCCTCAGTTTGAAACTGTAAATATTTGCACTCACATAGTGTTTTCTCACATGGGAACATCGCATTCTTCCTTTGAACTCTGGCAACTGTTGTGGAATGGTATGGTCCTGGTATGGAGGGTATTAGCTATGAGGCGAGATTGAATAAACTGCGATTGTTCTTCCTGGAAAGACAGAGGCTGAGAGGGAACCTCAAAGAAGCTTATAAAATTATGAGGGCTAGAGACAGCATGAACAGTTGGAAGCTTTTTTGCAGGACGGAAATGACAATAATAAGGGGGCAAAAGTTCAAGGTCAAGTGGGGAAAGGTTCACTAGAGATGTGCAGGGGAAGCTTTTTTTTAAAACACAGGAGGAATGCACTGCCAAATGAGGTGGTTGAGACAGTTATGTTAGCAAAATTTAAGACTTAACTGGATATACACATGAACAGGTGGGGTATCAAGGGATACAGGCAGTTGGTCTAGGTTGGAAAAGTGATTGGCACAGTCTTGGTGGGCCGAAGGGCTGGTTCCTGCTCTGCACTGTTCTTTAAAATGGTTTCAATAGAGCAAATGCGGAGTGAATGTTTCCTCTTGTGAGGTAGAGCATAACTGGAGATCATTAATGTAAAATAGCCACTGGCAAATACAATAAAAAATTCAGAACAAACTCTTTCACTCTGAGGGTAGTGAGCCTGCAGGATTCTCTACCACACAAGCCACTGACTGAATAACCCTAACCGGTATGACATTGACATCGCTCTTTGTCACTAACCAGCTGTCCAGCCAACTGAGTTAAACCGACCCTCCCATAATTAGATCAGATTTGATAGTGAGTCGCAAAAGGAGATATTAGGATGGACAAGAAATATCTTGAGGGAGGAAAGGGATGTGGAGAAATTTGAGGGAGAAAATTCCACAGCTTAGTTCTTAAATGGGCAAAACTGCAAAAGTATTGTCTGCAGTTTTAGTGTCTTTATCTGAGGAAGGATGTCATTGCTATAGAGGGAGTGCAGCGAAGGTTTACCAGGTTGATTCCTTAGATGGCAGGTCTGTCATATGAGGAGAAACTGTCAGTTAGGATTATATTCATTGGAATTTAGAAGAGTGAGAAGAGATCTCAGAAACTTATAAAATTTTAACAGTGTAAAACAGGATAGATTCAGAAAAAATGTTCCCAATGAGTGTAGAACTACGGGTCATAGTTTGAGGATTAAGGATAAACCTTTTCGCACTGAGGTGAGGAGAAGTTTCTTCACCCAAAGAGTGGTGAATGTGTGGATTCATTACCACAGAATGTAGTTGAGGCCAAAACGTTGTCTGATTTCAAGAAGAAATTAGATCTAGCTCTTGGGGGCTAAAGGGATCAAGGGATATGGGATGAAGTGGTGGGGGGGGGGGGGGGGGGGGGCGGAGAAATATCATGACGATCAGCCATGATCAAAACGATTGGCGGGGCAGGCTCGAAGGGCAAATAGCCTATTCCTGCTTCTTGTTTCTATGTTTCTAAATGGATTTCAGCACAGGTCAACTGTGAAAGCATCCAACCTTAGCCTTAAAAAAAACTGAGCATTATTTAAATAACAAAAAGCTCGGAACAGTGGGGATCCAAATAGATTCAGGGGTCCACATACACAGACCACTAAACTGTAGTAGTCAAGTACAAAAAAGCCCTCTGCTACTGGAGAGCGAGAATATAAAGGGAAGTTTAGCTCCAGATTTAAAAATCCCTGATTAGATCATATCTGGAGTATTGAGTACATTCTGGAGGATAACCCTGAGGAAAGGACTCATTGAAGGAAAGTAGATTCACTGGAATATTGCCAAAGCCTGGAATATGACAGTGATTACACAAACTGATGTTGTATTCCCCAGAACATAGAAAGTTCTGGCTTTTGAAAGGGGTTGATGAGCGACAGATACTGTTTGTCCACTGATGTTGAGTGGAGGACAAGAGGGCAGAAACTTAAAATAATAGTCATTAAAGAGAGAAGAAATGTTGCTTCATATATAAAATAATCAAAGTATGAGACACTCTGTCACAATAAACAGTAAGAAGTCTCACAATACCAGGTTAAAGTCCAGCAGGTTCATTTGGAATCACAAGCTTTCAAAGTGCTCACCTGATGAAGAAGCCCATCCCAGTCCAACGCCGGCACATCTGCATCACAGTAAACAGTGTATCCTAGTTCAATAAATAATTCCAAAGGAGAGGGAGTCTGGGAAGGTGGATGGGTTAAAATCCAGGTTGGCCATGAATTCACAGAATGGCAGAAAAGGCTAGAGGGGCTGAATGGTCTACGCTTGATCTTTAGGCAACCAAAAATGAAAATTGGAGACACGAAAATTGCAGGAGTGCTGAGATTTTGGATGGTTGTTGAACAGGGGCTAATGGAGATGGGCTCAGTGTTTTGAATGGAGTTTCTCATTGTCCTTCAGACAAACTCCAGATCAGACAGACCGGCTTTAAAAAAAAGTTTGGAATTATCAGTTGGCATTCTCATTTGACTTTATATAGCCAGTCTGTCAGTGTCAGTGGGAGCTCCAGCGCATCATTGTGCTGCTGCATTCCCTACCTTCTGGCTGCTTGGAAATACCAATTTTCTTGGAAAAGCCCACTGGAAAAGCACAAAGCTGTCCAAAGCTGGGAAGCAACAGTGCAGTAACATGGTGAAACCAACCTGACATTGAATATCTACTCAATCATCCTGTTTTAGAGTCAATCTGATGCTGGGTGAGGGAGGTGGGGGGAGGTGGTTGTTGCGGTGGGGGGAGGGAAATGGTGCTCAAGGGTTTGAGTGGATAGTGGGTGAGGTGGGTGGGATAAGGGTGTGAGGGGATAGGCAGTGAGGCAGAGGAGTGAGGGATCAGACGCATGAGGGGATTTGGAGGTGACAAGTTGTGGGGGACATCAGGGGTTGGAGCTCAGGCTAGAGGGAGCGGGTTAGCAGAAGGTGTCAGCTCAGCAGGAGTGTTGTGTGGGTTGGATTGGATTGGATCAGAGGAATATGGATTTCAATTTGGTGGTGGTGGGGGGCGGGGGGGATACAATTTTGAACCAGTCTTTGTCTTCTGGCCTCATAAAAGTTGTTGTTGGCTGGGTGGGAGGCCGGTCTGGTTCAGTCGGGACCAGGAGTGAAATCCCTATTTATTACCTAGAGATTGTTTAAGGAAAGATTTTACAAGTTTCTCCATCATCCCAGGTTCAGCCCAGATAGGCTGTAAATTCACAGGGTACAACACTATTTATATGACAGCTTCATTTTTTAAAAAATTCATTTATGGGATGTGGGAGTCACTGGTTCGGCCAAACATTTATTGCCTGTCCCCAATTGCTCTGGAGAAGGCTCTGGACAAGAGCTGCCTTCTTGAGTCACTGCAGGCCAAGGGAGGGTTTAAACTAGAGCGGCAGAGAGTTAGAAATAGGACAGAGGAAACAAGGGCTAACAAGTACAAAAAAACTATATTTAAAAACGTTACAAAGGCAAGTCTTAAAGTACTGTATCTGAATGCATGGAGCGTCTGCAATCAGCAAGATGAATTAACAGTGCTAATTGGTACACACTGGTATGATTGCGATTACGGATACATGGCTGCAGGGTGACCAAAGCTGGGCACTGAATATCCATTTTGAATTAAGTTAGTCATAATGTGAACATTTTCATTTATAACTTGAACTAAAATAGAACCGAGGCCACCTTTTTTGATAGTGAAAGCTGGAGTACTGTGTGCAGTTTTGGGCGCCGCACCTGCGCAAGGATATTTTGGCCTTGGAGGGAGTGCAGAGGAGGTTTACTAGGCTGATACCGGAGTTGAGGGGGTTGAGCTATGAGGAGAGGCTGAATAAACTAGGCTTGTACTCGTTAGAGTTTAGAAGAATGAGGGGAGATCTCATTGAGACGTATAAGATGATGAATGGGATGGATAGGATAGAGGTGGAAAGACTCTTCCCGCTCAAAAAAGACAGTAGGACTAGGGGGCACAGCCTCAAGATAAAGGGGGGGCGGTTCAGAACGGAGTTGAGGAGGAACTTCTTCACTCAAAGGGTGGTGAATCTCTGGAATTCTCTGCCCGTTGAAGTGGTGGAGGCTGCCTCGCTAAATATTTTTAAGAAGTGGGTTGATGGGTTTTTGATAAGAGAAGGGATTAAGGGTTATGGGGAGAGGGCGGGAAAGTGGAACTGAGCCACGACAGATCAGCCATGATCTTATTGAATGGCGGGGCAGGCTCGAAGGGCCAGATGGCCTACTCCTGCTCCTATTTCTTATGTTCTCCTATTTCTTATGTTCTTATGAAGCACTTGTGTTGAACAGTTTCCAGTTTTTGATGTTTTTGTCTATGGAGGTTGTCAGACATTACCATTTCAGGAACATTATGTGAGCAGTCCTTCGCCAAAGTTGCATAAGACAGTGACATTTGTAGGATGCTTAAGAAAAGTTGTTTAATTTGTTTGCCGAGTAAAGAAAATACTCCACAACTGGCATGCAAATCATCCCAAAATATCAACCTATTAATTGAACTGCACTACTGAGCTCAAAAAGAATATTATCTTTTACTGACTTCTCGGTTCAATGCGACCCCACAGAGCACCTGACGTGTTATACCAGCTACAGATGGTTGCAGGTTTGGGTCCTTTGCTGTAATACATGCTTTATGGATACTGGTTTTTTGAAAGTCTGCAAATACTAACTGTTGTTTTACTTGTTTAATGGATATTGATCTCAAGATTGACATTTTCTATCTCGGTTCAACTTAACCTGTTTCATTCGAGTAAAAATAGTAAAGTTTATGAGTCGCAAGTAAGGCTTATATTAACACCGCAGTGAAGTTATTGTGAAATTCCTGTAGTTGTCACAGTCCAGCACCTGTTGGGATCAATTCACTTAACCAGCACGTCTTTCAGACAATGGGAGGAAACCAGAGCACCCGGAGGAAATCTACGCAGACACGGGGAGAACGTACGAACACTGCACAGACAGTGACCCAAGCTGGGAATCGAACTGTGAGGCAGCAGTGCTGCTCATCACTGTGCCGCTAATCACTGCGCCACCCACGGCATTGCTGATGGCTTTGAAGTGGAGAAGGAAACAACAAGAGAGCCCAAAGGCCACGGTTACATCCTATAACATTTCTGAAACACATTCTATAACATTAACAGTACAGAAGTCACGCTGACAAAAAAAGTGACAACACTGTAGATAGCACACAGCTACAATGCCCTCCAAGTCAAATGGCCTACTGGCACTCACATGACGAATGATCAATGCTGATGGCATACTTGCAAGGCTGCCGGTCCTGTGAAATTGCAAGGGGAGAAGGACACAAAGTGGTCAGCTGCCTTCCTGAATAAAACTGAGTGCTTTGCTAGGCCATACCCGAGGGCAGATGATAGCTGACCACATTGCTGCAGCCACGTCCGGGCCAGAACAGGGGGGGGGGGGGAGAAAAAAATGGCACATTTCTATTCTTATAGAAGATTAGTGATCAAGGTAAATTTTCACAATTTGGTAGTTGAATGGTCAGCATTACTGGTACTAGCTTTTAACTTCAGCTTTAATTAATTTAATTTAACTTCCCCCAGCTGTCTTGGATGGGCTTAAACTCATGTCTTTGCTCTCAGTTCTCACTGAGGCTCAACCAGACTCAAAACTTGGCTCTCTTCTCTCTCCACAAATTGCTGCCAGACCTGCTGAGATTTTCTGTTTTTGTTTCAGATTGCAGCATCTGCAGTAATTTGCTTTTACCTTTGTGTTGTTTGCCTGGGTAAATGGATTATTAGTCTAGTTATATTACCACTGCGCTACCGTATCCCCCTTCCATGAAGAAAAAAATGAAAATCTCAACCAGGAATTTCTGTTGTTTTTATTATAAATGTAACTTACAGATGACATAGATTGCTTTTTTAAGCTCTGCAATTAAACTCAACAATCAGTGATTACTTAGTAAAAAGCCATGAAAACAATTTTAACTAAAGCATTAAATACATTGCTTAGTTCTGTATGCAACCACAAAATTAAAATGAGCAAATTTTCCAAGACTGCAATTTGATGTTAAGAGGCAAAAAACACTTATTGAATGTAATTTCAGGGATTACATGCAGTGATCTGCAAATTAGTCTGCTCCATTTAAAACCATTTAGAAAATTAGCAGCCCTTTCTAACGCATTTGAAAAAAAAGGTTGGCAGCAGTATGCTTGAATTTAATACAATATACTGTACGGATTCAGTTTTTTTTCTCTTTTACAACTTCACCCATCTCCCGTACCCCTTCTTCAAAGTTTGCACTTAAAGGGGAACAGGTCAGTTTAAACATTTCAGCATAAATAGAGATTTCCTTCTCGCTCGCTCTGCCCCCAACCCTCCACACAAACCTTCGAAGTTAAAGCTTGAAGGACTCAGCGTAAATTTAAACGCGACGTCTCTCCAGGACATCGTCATCACTTAAATCTGAATCATCGTCATCTACCTCCCCCTCAATGACTGATCGTTTTCCTTTGCAACAGGAGACGATTAGCCCAATTAGGAAGACCTGTGAATACAAAATAGTCCCATTAATGCAAAGCATGAACTGAAACATTTCAAAAGGTGACTTTGGGAAAAAAAAACAAAAACTGCTCACAGTTACATTATTGATTGAAATAGAGAGAGACCACAGAAAATAAGTCATGTTGAACAATGGGGTATCAAACACTCCCAGACCAGGCAAGACAGGGTCAAATTCCTCTTTTCATCAGAGTAGGCTCAAACTTCCAAAGCACACTCTTGACTCCAGCAATGTGACATTTACATTCTTTGCATGATGCATCCTTTTCTCCCCAAAAAGTGAGACAACTAGTTTAATGCCAAATTGTGGGATGTTTTATATCCATTGTATTTAAAAGAAAGTTAACTGATTAAAATAAAAGCCTTGCACAATCTGCATGTGTTATTTTGGAAGACAGGTCTGTAAATCATTATTTGCTCATGAAATTCACACTTATGGACACCTTATCCCCCCGACACTGCTCTTGGACTTGAAACCAACGAAGAGTTTGTTCCATGATGTTTTGAGGACAGAAAGGACACACCTGCCAATCCTCACTGGGCACCAAATACAAATGCCATCAATTGTCTCAGGTTTCTTTACACCAGTCTATAATATGACAGATGGAGTGGAATCCCATGTCAACTCTGAAAGGAAATCTTGGAAGAGACAGGGACAATTGGAGTGTCAGTGACTTGGGTTCTGCTGCCTTCCTCATCTTGTTCCACTGGAGTTACATGGCTTTCTGTGGAAAATCCAAGCTCTGTGTTTCTCCCTCCAAAGAATAAAAGAATGAGGTGCATATAGAGTCAGAGTATATAGAGTTACAGCATGGTAAGAGGCCCTTTGACCCGACTTGTCCACGCCGCCCAGTTTTTACCACTAGTCCCAATTGCCCTCATTTGGCCCATATCCCTCTATAATCATCTTTTCCTTGTAACTGTCTAAATACTTTTTAAAAGGCAAAATTGTCTATAATTGCCTCTGGCAGCTCATTTCAGAACCTGAGTGAAAAATTTGCCCCTCTGGACCCTTCTGTATCTCTCAACTTAAACCAATGCCCTCTATGTTTAGACTCTCCGGCCTTTGGGAAAAGGTGTTGAATATCTACGTTATCAATGCCCCTCATTATTTTATAGATCTCTATAAGATTGCCCCAAGCCTCCGACATTCCAGAGAAAAAAAAATCCAGTCTATCTACCCTCTCCTTATAACTCAAACCATCAAGTCCCAGTCGCATCTTAGTAAATCTTTTCTGCGCTCTGTCCAATTTAATAATATCCTTTCTATAATAGGGTGACCAGAACTGTACACAGTATTCAAAGTGTGGCCTCACCAATGTCTTGTACAACTTCAACAAGACAACCCAACTCCTGTATTCAATATTTTGACCAATGAAACCAAACATGCCAAATGTCTTCTTCACTACCCTGTCCACCTGTGAGTCCAAGCAGCTATGAACCTGTACTCCTAGATTGCTTTGTTCTACATCTGTCCCCAACTCGCTACCATTAACTGCCCTTATTCGTTCTACCAAAATTTATCACCTCACATTTACCTAAACTCCATCTGCCATTCATTAGCACACTGTCCCAATTGATCACAATATCATTGCAATCCTAGATAATCTTCTTCACTGTCCACTATGCCACCAATCGTGGCGTCATCTGTAGCTTAAAGTTGCAAAGTCAGGTATGCATGATTCAAGTGGTAGGCTAATGTTTTGCAATGATCCAAGGTTTTCTGTTAAGTTTTAGTGATCGCTTCAAGGATAAAAAATGGCCAACAGTTAAATTAAAATAGCAATCAAAGCAATATACTTACTGCAATGAACGCCCAGTTGCCAAAGTAGTACACAACATTAAAGAACCAGAATTTGTGAAGAAACAGATATGTCCTTGTCACTGTGCATTGATCTGAAAAGTAAAAACAATCAAACTCTGAAATCAAAATGCATATTCAACAATTTATAGGTGAGAGTCAGATAACAGAGGCAATTTAGTTACGTATCCTCAATTTGCTACTCTCTTGCTTCTTGATCCATGTTAAGTACCCGAGTACTTTTGTGGCAGGCAACTAACAGCAGCAGCATCATAGCCATGTTCAAAGCAGTTTAAGTCAATGATTCACTGAACAGGGATTGAAACCAGGAACGTGAGTGGATTTCCTTCTCCTCCACACTGGACCTCAGTTTAGCCAATTCAGGCAGGTTAGGGATTGAACCTGGACATTCCTGGTCTGTATATCTCAGCTACTCATTGTTGTAATCAGCTGAACCGGTAGAGTAGGTCAACATCATTTTCTTAAAGTAAATGGCATGCTGATTTACTTTGTACTCCCACTTTCATCTGCCTTTTGTTCCCATTTAGGATATGCACATGAATCTTTGCAATAATTGAATGCTGTGTGTTCATAAAGGAAGAGTGTGGTGCAGGCGTGACTTCTTTCAATCTACCTAGTTACTTCAATTCAAAAGTAGTCAAAGAGTATCAAATGAAATCTCATGAAAGCTTAATGGAATGAGTATGCAAAGAGTTACTGATAAAAACATTTCACTTGACCACTGCAAGGATATTTCCTGACTCCAAACCAAAGTTAATTGAGTTACCTACTGTCTTTACTAACTTAAATTGGCACCTTTTCCTCAAACACTTCCAATTTAAAATTTTCACATCTTAAACTCTTCGTTACATCCCTCCCTCCCTGTAACCTCCTCTCACTCCACCACCCTAATAACTCTAAGATCTCTATGGAGTCACCGCCATCACCCAGCAATTGCCAACCATGCCATCAGCCAAGAAAATATAATCAAGGGAGATTTGTAAAAGTGCCATCCTCATTTCCCATGTGTCCATGCGAAAAAGGTCAATGTAATGAAAAGAGACACAGGGTTATTATTTTTCCCTTTTACATTCTCATTTAGTTGTTGTGTTACAAATAGGTGGGATAGTTTTCCAAAACCAGGAAAGTGAATTCTTTATTCTCTGCACTGGACATTAGGTTGCACCCGTAGCAAACCTCTGAGCTATTCAATATCAAGTTATTTCAGAATATCTTTGCTGCAGTGATCCAGTGGGACTGACATTAGTCTGCATGGCTGTAAAGTATTACATAAGACTGAGGAACCTTTTTATAAAGAAAAGTATGCCCATCTGCTGCAAAGTGGAATTAAATTGGGCAACTGTTGTTCGACTGGCACCGGCATGATAGACCAAATGACCTCTTTACCACTGCAGGGTAGATGCTGGTCTGTACGTGTGTGTGTAGGTTGGATGCTGGTCTGTATGTTTGCGTGAGGAGGGTGGATGCCGGTCTGTACGTGTGTGTGAGGGTGGATGTTGTCTGTATGCGTGCAGGCTGTATACATTTCTGTGTTCTGTGCTGAAGAAGCGATGTATCTGTATGCATATAGTCTGATATCTGTTCTCAACCTGTTACATGCATTTCTTTATCAGACTTGCACAATGGCTACTTGGCAGGAGGCTGCAATTCCAGTTTTACAGCACGTGTGAAACAAAATATTCACAATGCATTTCCCAATTTATAATTAAATGGTGAAAAACTGGAAGGTTAAAGGTAGATTTTAAAACTTAAAATAAAATTGGCCTCTCTCACATTGTGTAAACGTCTGAATAAAATTGGAAGTTCCATGAAACAATTAAGTCTAAAATTTATTTATTTGTGTCACAAATAGGCTTGCATTAATACTGCAATGAAGTTGCTGTGAAAATCCCCTAGTCACCACACTGCAGCACCTGTTCTGGTACACTGAGGGAGAATTTAGCACAGCCGATGCACCTAACCAGCACATCTTTCAGACTGTGGGAGGAAACCGGAGCGTTGGGAGGAAACTCATGCAGACATGGGGAGCACATGGAAACTCTGTACAGACAGTGACTCAAGCTTGGAATCGAATCTGGGTCCCAAATTCCGCTGAGGTGCAGCAATGCTAATCACTGTGCCACCGTGCTGCCCCCATTGATACCATTGTCCAAATAACTAATTCATCAACATTTAGGCATCAGCTACATATATTTCACTATTGAAGTTACAGTTATTGAATCTTGCAAAGCTAATTAGCTAACTTGGGATACTGCATCTAGGCTTAGGTCTACTTGCATCTCAACAGCTGAAAGCTAGGCTAGCTATAATCTAAAGTAAATAAAACTGCTGCAAAATTAAGTTGTAACACTAAATAATAAATACAGGATAAGTTCCCACCCATGGTGCAATCTGCAATTTTGCTTGTAGGTGGGCTTGCAAGGTAAACAGTGCAGACAAAAATTATTACTAACTTTAGATGGTTCTGCCAGTTTTACACACAGATATTTTGAGAGTTGGAAGGAGAAAAGCATTTCTAACTTCAGAGTAACTATTTTAAAAAGCACTGCACCTTACATTCCCCCACACGCCTTCCAATGAAGCACCTCACTCCCACAGTATTCCATCCCATGCCTGACCTAAACTGTCTCCAGCGCACCACGCATCACTCACCAATTTGAGTCCTCACCATCCCCACTCCCCCGTTTTGTCCATGCTCCCACATCTCACTCACTCCCTATTATGGCCAAAAAAAATTGAAAGGCAAATTATTTAAATGGAAAGGAGATTCAAAATGCATCTGGGCAAAGGGGCTTGGTGTCTTTGTTCATGAATCTCAGAAAGTTGGTATGCAAGTACAGCATGTAATTAAAAAGATAAGTGAAATGTTAGCAAAAGGACTGGAGTATAAAAGTAAAGAAGAGTTGCATCAGGTGGTGGTGAGACCACATCTGTAGTAGTGTCCAGTTTTGGCCTTATTTGAGGAAGGACGTGGTGCGCTGGAGACAGTTTAGAGGATGGTTCTGGAGATTAAAGGTAAACAGTGCAAACAAAACTAGACTTCCTGTGCCAAGGTCAAGTGAGGTTCCTGTTGTTAGAGGTTAATGAGGTTCAAAAAAGACTGGTTTTTGAATGAGTTCAGTTTTCATACTTACGGATGAAGGATACTAATCTTAAAAAGCTTTCTTCATAACTTAAAAGCCGTTGTGCTGATACTCACCAATATTGCTGAGCCTCTCTCCTGGATTATTCATTTAAATAGCAGTCACTTTGAAATACTACATTTGATAATACACTTGCTTAAGTGCCAAATGCTAAATGAATTTTTTTTTAGGAACTTTCCCTACTGCAAAATAACTGGTAGAGTAATCTAATCAAGTGGTTATAATGATGGAATTGACTTTTGATATTAGTAATTAGAGTTGTATTTCATTCAGTACTGGGGAGTACATACATTTAATCAGCTTGTTATAACTGATATTTTATGCGCTGCTAGAGTAACTGTCAGAACCTACTTTATGATCCTTTATTAATGATTAATCATTTACCCCTGGGCCTGAACACTTTCCTTTCAGCTCGAAGACTCGCACACTTATACCCCTACTGTCACAGCATGAAGCTCTCAATATACGCCACATATTTTAGATTGAGATGCATAAGTGGTAATCAGCGGTGGATAGCCACTTACCTGTGCTTGAATTGTATAGCCCGTCTCGTCCAACCTTTGACTGAATCAGATTGACAAGCAAAATGAACCCCCCCCCCCCCCACCCAGCAGCAGCCAAGTGCAAAAGGAGCGCAGTAAAGGCTGCTGTAAAGTAGGTGAGTTTAAAAGCCCCAATGAAAGGCAGAAGACAAGTTTCTAAGATAACATATAAATATAGGAATTAGGAGCAAATGAGGCAATTCAGCCCTTTCAGCCTGCTCCGCCATTCAATTAGATCATGGCTATTCTCTCCCTGGTCTCAAATCCACTTCTCTACTTGTTCCCCATATCCTTTGAACCCATTTTTAGTATTATAAATATACCTATATCTTGAAACCATGTAATGATTCAGACTTCACCGCACGATGAGGTAGCAAGTTCCCCAAATTCACCACCCTCTGCGAGTAGTTCCTCCTCATTTCAGTTTTAAATCTACCACCTCTCAATCTATACCTGTAACCACTTGTTCTAGATTGTCCACAAGAAACAACATTTGGTCTACATTTATTTTATCAATCCTTTTTAGTATTTCATATACCTCCATCAGTTTCCTCCTCATTCTTCTGAACTTCAGCAAGTACAAGTCCAAACTGTTTAATCTCTCCTCGTACGTCAACCCTTTCGCGGTGCGAAGCTATTACCTGTGAGATTATGATTCAGTGCCTCCAAATCAGAATCCCACCTAAAACTGGCAAGATCATCTAAAGTTAGCAATTTAAATTGCTTTGTCAGATGGCTCCAGTCCAGCACAATTGTTCAGGGGAGATTAGCATTTCTAGAAATTGCCTAGTAAACCCCTACTTGGGAACTTCTGAAAAGGATCCCCCAGTAGAATAATGGGACATCAGTGGCTTGCTTGGATTTATCTTCCTTTTCTGGACAGGACAAACCTGGGCAATTTTGTTTTACTTTGTTGGATAGATACCAGTGCTGCAATTGTACTGGAACTGGAAGTTAGTTCTGGAGCATAAGTCTGCAGTGTTATTTCCAGAAAGTTGTCAAGACTCATAGCCTTTGCAATGCCTTTAGCCATTCTGTGACATTACACAAGATGACTTGAATTGGCTGTAAACTGGCATCCGAGATACTAGGACCTCAGGCAGCAGCTAAGGTGAATCATTCACGCAGCAAATGTTTCAGCCTTGTTTTTGGCACCGATAAGCTCGATTCCTCTGTCATTGAGAATAGGGACGTTTCTGGAGCCGCCTCCTCTGATTAAAGAGTCCATTGCCATGACTGGATGTGGTAGGAGTGCAAAGCTTTGATCAAATTTGATGACTGAGTGATCATTTGACCGTGTCCATAACATGATGCTGCCACTATTTAGCATGCGGGTAGTCCTGCGATGTAGCCTCACTAGGTTAGCACCTCATTTTTAGATATGTCTGTTGTTGTTCCAGGTGTGCTCTCCTGCACCCTTGATTTAACTTTCTTGTTCTGATGCTATTAGCAGAGTGGGAGATCTACTGAGATTCGTGGCTATAGATTGTGTTTGAATACAATTCCGTTGCTGCCCAATTTTGAGCTATTAGATCTGTTCTGAATCTGTTCCATTGATCACAATGTTCGTGCCACATGACCTGATGGATGGTGCCTTCAGTGTGACAGTATCAACACTGTGATCGGTAAATTGGTCAGGGTGAGTTCAAGTAGTTTTCCCTCTCGTTGATTCCCTCACCTCCTTCTGTAGGGAAATCAATCTGGCAAATCTAACCTTCAGAACTTGGTCAACTTAGTCAGTAATGGTGCTACCGAACGACAGGTGGTGATGACTATTGAAGTACTTCACCCAGAGTACATTCTGTGCGCATGCTACCCTCGGTTTTTTTTTGCCAAGTAGTGTTCAACATAGAGGAAAATCAGCAGAAGGCTTCCTTGCCCACTTTTGATCTGATATCAGGTACTTCAAGGGCTCTGTGGTCAAAGTTGAGGATTTGCATGGCAACTCCGTCATTATACATCACTGTCAACAGCTCTTGCATGTCTGTTCTGTAGGACACGCTCAAGAATGGTGATGGAAATGGTTGGGACACTGAGAATATGAGTATGTCCAGCTAATGTTTGACTTGTCTGTGCTCTCCCAATGTTGCTGCAAGACCCCAGACATCAGTGAGGATGATTTTGTGGGTTTGACTGAGCAGAGTGTGCACTCTTGTAATTTTCAATGCTTGGATTGAAGCTGCTTTGTCCGTCTAGTTTTACTTTTATTTAAACTTTCTGTAGGAGTTTAGATACAACTGAACAGCTTGTTTTAAAAAATCAACCACATTGTTGTAGATCTGCAATCATATTTAGGCCAGAGCAGGTAAGGACGATAGATTTCCAAATGTGTTTTTCATGACAATCCACTGGATTAATTATCATTATTAAGGCTAAGTATTTAATGCAGATTTATGAATAAATTAAATCTAAATTCCCTAGTTTACTTGATGGATATGAATTAGTGTCTCTGGAGTATTAGACCAGGTCTTTGGATTACTAATCAAGTAATGCCACCACTATGTTAATGCCCCCTCAATAATCCATACAGGAAAGTACAGTGCAAGTTTTAAAAGGGCAATTTGCCACATGGGAACATCCTTAGAAAAATATTCAGTCATGTGGACTGAATTGCTCTAGCTTTAGGAAAAATGGAGACAGAAATGATTTTCTGTAGTTTATTGGAGAAAGATAGAAACATATAAATGGTTAAATGAAGAAAACTAAGACCCAATAACAATAACTAATATTTACAGAGCATTTTTAATGTAAGAAAACATGCCGAGGCACTTAATCAAACACATAAGGAAATATTAGGACAGGTGGCCTAAATCTTGTTCAAAGATCTAGGTTTTAAGAAATATCTTCAAGAAAGAGATCGAGATCGAGATATGGAGAGCAGATCTCTATCGCTCGAGCTTAGCTAATTGTCCTCCATCTGCAAAACCGACACTATAGTTGATTCTCTTGATGCATTCTGGTCATTATAGATTTTAATCCCATTACTACACAGATACTTATATCACTTTTTTCAGAAAGCAGTTGATTTGCACAGCTTCAACTGTTAGTCACTGCATAACCCAGTGCAACATAACTACTGTTCAGGACAGGGAAGAAAGGCGGTGATTGTGGCGTTTTATTGAGTGGAGGGTTCCAGCGGTCTTCGTCTCACTGAGGCTTTATTAATGTGGACCCAGTGTTCTTCAGCTCAGTGCTCCCAGAACAACTTGCTTATGTCACTGTGTTTTTCAATGCAATTGCGTCTCATCTCAATATTCTCTTTAAAACCTCAGATGTGAGAGTATTTCACAACAAAGGCCCATCATCCTTTTGTGCTTCTCTTTGTTGAATCAGTCTTTTGAAGGTGTGGTAAGCAAACCTATTTAATATTCAAGGTTCTGTTTTCTGGCTTTCTATGCAGTAATACAAGCAAGCCTCAACCCTTTTTCCATTTTCATTTCTGTTCATGTAGGTCTTCCACAGGAGATGGGCTGAATTCGTTTCTTGGATGTGTTGCTAATGAAAATCAGCATAAGCACTACTGCGTAAGGAGAACGATCGTTAAAACTATTCATAAGAACATAAGAAATAGGAGTAGGGGTAGGCCATCTAGCCCTTCGAGCCTGCCCCGCCATTCAATAAGATCATGGCTGATCTGTCGTGGCTCAGTTCCACATTCCCTTAATCCCCATAACCTTAATCCCCATAACCCTTAAGCCCCTTGCTTATCAAAAACCCATCAACCCGCGTCTTAAAAACATTTAGCGAGGCAGCCTCCACCACCTCAACGGGCCCTCCACGTCCTTTCACTTCTGGAGCCGGGAAGTTTGCTTTAATCGGAACAAAGTGAACATGGGAGAGGGAAAAAAAATCTTTTCATTTAGTACATTATCTTTGAAACCTACGATTACTCCTTCAGTGCAACAGCCCTCGAGAATGCAGCTGACAAATACAATCAGAATAACTAGATGGCATTTTGAAAGCACAGCCAGCAACATTTTGATCAGTGAAATTGTTAACAGTGCAGTCTGTTAGAAATTATATTTAAATGTGACGAGTTGCATGGACTGCCGATTTAGATATACATAATTTTTAAAAAACGCTCTGTTAAAACACTGACAGCAAAATAGAGAGGTACTAACATTCCCAATGAGCCACACTTGGTAAATGAGGAAGTCAGACAGAGAATTAAATGCAAATACATAAATAGCATCTGCTTTCCATTGAAAAGCTGAGATCCTTTACCAAAACACTGTTTGGTACCACCAGATTCAGAAAATTTAACTAATTATTTTAATGATCAGTTTAACTACAAGAGTTACCGACTTCAAATCCATTTAACAATGTGTTGTTTATTAAAACATGCTAAAAACAACACATCTTAAACCAAAGTGCATGTGGGGTTAGCCTGAAGGACAATGCTTGCTAAATCTGGTAGTCTTGTTAAACTCCCTGAAAATTAAAAGCTGGCCTAACCAAATGGTTGAGGCAGGATTACATTTAATAAAATAAAGAACGTTTAAAGGTAATTATTTTGTCCATTATAGGATCACTAAGTTGAAACTGCAATAGCTATAGTGCTGGATGAAGATCATTTCCCAAGCAGAACATTGGAAATCAACTTTAATGGATCTTATTTGAGGATAGCTATTCAAGATTGCCTAGAACTTGCAAGGAGTGGCAATAATAATTGGATTGCCACTCTGCCTCTTTGCACTTACAGCAAAATGGAGTTGCACCCTTTAGCCTGACCTTGACTTCAGATGGGTGAGAGAAGTGCAGTGCAGTCGGTTCCCGAGGCTTCCGTCAAGAGCAGGAAAGTCAGGGTTAGGAAGCCACTCCCCCGTTTTTTTAACCACTAGCTGCCTTATTACTTTGTGACACCAGAGAGGAGGAAGAAGGTAAGTGTGTAGGACGTGGGGGTTGGGGTGGCAACACGATCAGTTGGCAGGTCAGTGTGAGGGCGGTGCGTTCAAGTCGTCATTTGGGAATGTGCTTGGAAGACAGTCGGGAGGGGAAGGCACCCGGCAGGGTTGTCAGAAGAGACTGGAGGGTAGTTGGTCTGGAAGATAGTTGGGTGACAAGCGAAATGCATCAAGCGGTGTCCAATGGAGGGTGGAAGGAGCTGGTTTTAGTTCTACCATGGTCCAAGTGGTTTTAATTCTTCTAACCTTTCCTGCTCTGTTCGAGTCTCTGATTTAATTCATACTATTGGATGGATCGCAGTTCAGGGTAATTTTCCATTGGAAGATTACAGAATCCCTATAGTGCAGAAAAGGCCATTCAGACCATCGAGTCTGCATCGACTCTCTCTGACTCTGAGTACTTTTCTCAGGCCCTTTCCCCTACCTTAACCTGTAACCCCATACACTTATCATGGCCCATCCATCTAACCTACACATCTTGCCGAGGGGCAATTTAGCATGGCCAATTTACCTAACTGCACGTAGAATCGTAGAGTCCCTACCGTGCAGAAGGAGGCCATTCGGCCCATCAAGTCTGCACCAAACTCAATCCCACCCAAGCCCTATTCCCTTAACTTCTAAACTCTAGCTAGTCCCCTGACACTAAGTGACAATTTAGCATGGTCAATTCACCTAACCTATACATCTTTGGACTGTGGGAGGAAACTGCAGCACCTGGAGGAAACCCAAGCAGACACAGGGAGAATGTCCAAACTCCACTCAGACAGTGACCTGAGACCAGAAGTGCTCCCTGGGGCAGCATGCTAACTACTGTGCTGCCATGCTGCGCCATTTGAACTTCACTGGCAATTCCCCTGTGGAATTGTGTGGACTCCAGTGCCTCGAGATCTGTCCCAGGTAGGACCACTCAGAAATCGGACGTTATGGGTTTATATTTCTAGTTCCTAGCCAAATATGTATGCAAGACTAAATGGCTTTTATGTATCGTTCATCGAGGCTTTTGAGCAAATCACTTGCAATAGAATCAGCCAAATCTTTAACCCTGTTGATTCATCAAGCTGAACTGCATGACAATTTCTTATTAGAGGTAACCTATATTGCCACGATAGCAGGACTGAGATTGAAAGAACTTATTATTGCGGTATATCATCTTGCAGCTGGCTGCATATCAAACCGATGAAAATTTTGTGTTAACATTCAACAAATATGCTATCACTTCCAATTCCTCTCACTGCTCCCCAAATAAAATCCACACTAGCATATTAACAGTTAAAACTGCTGCTGCAAAAGCAGTTCAAGCTCACATTTAATGGAACAAACAGGAGGTGAAAAACAGCATTCCTTACCATCTGCAGTACCCCAGCTGCACACCTGAATTACACTGCAGCTGAATGCAGTCCACAGATGGTTCACTCCACTGGTCTCAGTAACAAATCATTGCAACAAAAAAAAACCCTGACCTGCTTAACCTTCAAATGACAGAGCTTTATTGGAGAAGATAGTCACCCTTGCTTTACACTGATGGAATGCATAGTTCAGTAAAAAGATAAAAATGATTTACTGAAATGGCCACTTTAGAAAATAAGCCCTAGTTAGAGGAGATAAAAAGCTAACTGCATAGATGAGCCTTTTAAAAAAAAAATAAGCAATTGCAGAAAAATTCTAGTGAAAAAATGTTGTTTAATTAAAGCAAGATTAATCGAATAATATCACAGAATGATGAATGTAGAAGAGATGAGGCCACAGGGCAAAATGGAAGCATTACTTAGTTCAAAATGTTTGCACGCACACTTCTAGAATAGTGCTAACTAGCTGCTTGAAGTAACCCTTTCATGGGATTTTCATCATTAGATTCAAGGGGAAGAAAAGGCATGTCTGTATTTATTACATTTTCACACTGGCAACGAATCTGCTTTGAATTGTTGAGATTTAAACCAGGTAGCCTGCAACAAAGAACATGTCTCAAATGTGCATTTATATAACATCAGATGTATCTAACCTCCCAATAAGCTGTTAAGACAACAAGCACAACTCCCTGCTGCTCTTCAAATGCTGCCAAGTGAACATTAATGCCTCCCTAAGCCATTGTAAGAGGCAGTGGGATCTTACCTGAAGTAAGACTAACAATGCAGCACTTTGTTAGCATTACATGAAGATGCCAAACTAAACTCTGCACTTAAGACTGAAATTCAAACTACATGGACGCTCCCTTTAAGGAGCAGTGCTGTATTAATTGCTACCCAACTTCAGAACTTCCTTCAAGGGGTCATGCAAATTATGGAACAATCTCAATCTTTTGTTGAAATCTGATTATTAAAATAGATCTGATCAATTTCATGTAGACTGCATCTTCTTCATTACAGTAACCTTGTTCTTTGTGTTAAAGACAATGTACATAGGAAATATGAGCAGGAATAGGTCATTTGGCCCTTTGCTTCATCATTCAATAAGATCACGCTGATCTTCAACCTCAACTGCACTTTGCTGCACTATTCCTAGATCCCCCTCATTCCCAGTATACAGCTCTGACGGTGGCTCATGCAGATCGAAACGTTGGTTCTATTCTCTCTTCACAGATGCCATCAGACCTGCTGAGATTTACCAGTACTTTCTGTTCTTGTTTCAGATCCCAGCGTTTGCAGTATTTGCTTTTATCTTAGCAGTTCCAACACATTGGTTTTGACAAGAGAGTCTCTGAGAACAAAGGCATCTTAACTCCAACACCCAGCAATATACATCCTGAGGAAGTATAAGTGGCCATAAGAAATAGGAGCAGGAGTAGGCCATCTAGCCCTTCGAGCCTGCCCCACCATTCAATAAGATCATGGCTGATCTGTCGTGGCTCAGTTCCACTTTCCCGCCCTCTCCCCATAACCCTTAATCCCCTCTCTCATCAAAAACCCATCAACCCGCGTCTTAAAAATATTTAGCGAGGCAGCCTCCACCACTTCAACGGGCAGAGAATTCCAGAGATTCACCACCCTTTGAATGAAGAAGTTCCTCCTCAACTCCGTTCTAAAACGCCTCCCCTTTATCTTGAGGCTGTGCCCCCTAGTCCTACTGTCTTTTTTGAGCAGGAAGAGTCTCTCCACCTCTATCCTATCCATCCCATTCATCATCTTATACGTCTCAATGAGATCTCCCCTCATTCTTCTAAACTCCAACGAGTACAAGCCTAGTTTATTCAGCGTCTCCTCATAGCTCAACCCCCTCAACTCCAGTATCAGCCTAGTAAACCTCCTCTGCACTCCCTCCAAGGCCAAAATATCTTTGCGCAGGTGCGGCGCCCAAAACTGCACACAGTACTCCAGATGCGGCCTCACCAATGTCCTATACAGCTGCAGCAAGACCTCCCTACTTTTATATTCAATCCCCCTCGCTATGAAGGCCAGCATCCCATTCGCCTTCCTGACCACCTGCTGTACCTGCAAGCTGGGTTTTTGCGACTCATGCGCAAGGACCCCGAGGTCCCTCTGCACCGTCGCCTGCTGCAGTTTTTCGCCACGTAAGTAATAGTCCTTCCTACCATTCTTCCTACCAAAGTGGACCACCTCACACTTGCCAACATTAAATTCCATTTGCTATTTCCTGGCCCATTCGCCCAGCCTATCTAGATCCTTCTGCAGACTCTCCACACCCTCCGCACAATTTGCCGTTCCCCCAATCTTGGTGTCATCAGCAAATTTCGACACTCTACACTCGGTTCCCTCCTCCAGATCATCTATATAAATGGTAAAAAGCTGAGGCCCCAGCACCGACCCCTGGGGCACTCCACTAGTCACCATCCGCCAATCCGAATAGCACCCGTTGACCCCCACTCTCTGCCTCCTATTTGACAACCAATCCTCTATCCACGCTAACACCCTACCCCCAACTCCATGTCCCTCGACCTTCTGCAATAACCTCTTGTGAGGCACTTTGTCAAACGCCTTCTGAAAATCTAGAAAGACCACATCCACCGGCTCTCCTCTATCCACCGCCCTAGACACATCCTCATAGAACTCCAGTAAATTTGTCAGACACGACTTCCCTTTAATGAAACCGTGCTGCGTCTGCTCTATCAAGCAATTCCCTTCAAGATGCCTCGCAATTTCCTCCTTAATGACAGATTCTAACATTTTACCTACCACAGACGTTAAACTAACTGGCCTATAATTCCCCGCCTTTTGCCTGGCACCCTTCTTAAACAACGGCGTAACATTAGCCGTTTTCCAATCATCCGGCACTTCCCCGGAATCCAGCAACGTTTGGAAAATAACCACCAAGGCATCCACTATCACCTCCGCCATTTCTTTCAGAACCCTCGGATGCATTCCATCCGGTCCTGGGGACTTGTCCACAATCAGCCCCTCCAGTCTGTCGAGCACCGCCTCTCTAGTAACAGTAATGTCATTAAGACCCTCCAGTCCTACCAGCTTTCCATCGCTAACACCCGGCAAATTATTCACGTCCTCCTCCGTGAAGACAGAAACAAAAAAGTTATTCAATACCTTAGCCATATCCCCATCCCCTACCACTAGGTCCCCTTTCTCATCCTCTAAAGGACCAACATTCACCCTAGCCAGCCTCTTCCTTTTTGTATATTTATAAAAACTCTTGCTATCCTTTTTTATATTAAGCGCTAGCCCAGCTTCATAGTTTCTCCTACCCTTCTTTATCAACTTCTTTGTCAATCTTTGTTGACATTTAAACCTCTCCCAATCCTCTTCTCGCCCACTACTCTTAGCTACTCTAAATTCCTCCGCTTTTAATTTAACACTTTCCTTCACCTCCTTCGTTATCCACAGCTTATTACCTCTCCTCCTACGGTCCTTTTTGACCATCGGAATAAATTTCCGCTGAGCACCAAGAAAGATCTCCTTAAAGATCCTCCACTGCTCCTCAGTAGACCCTCCCTCCAACGCGCTCCCCCAGTCCACATTCGCCAATTTTTCTCTCATCCTACCGTACTCCCCTCTATTCAAACAAAGGACGCGCGTCCGGGAACCCACTTTCTCCTCCTCCATCTGCACCAGAAACTCCACCATACAATGATCACTCTCCCCAAGAGGATCCTTCACCACAAGGTTCCTAATTCTACACGCCTCATTACATAGCACCAGATCCAAGATAGCTCGCTCCCTCGTCGGCTCCAACACACACTGTTCGAGGAAACTATCCCAGCAGCATTCCAAGAACTCTTCCTCGAGCCCCCCACGTCCAACATGGGTCGACCAATCAATATGCAGATTGAAATCCCCCATAACTACGGCCGTCCCATTCCTGCACGCCGCACTTATTTGCACGTTAACAGCCCGCCCCACCTCCAGATCATTATTCGGAGGCCTATAGACGACACCCACCAGCGTCTTCCTCCCTTTGCTGTTCCTAATCTCTACCCACAACGATTCCACCCTCTGCTCCTTGGCTCCAATATCATCCCTTGCTACCACCGTGATGCTATCCTTAATCAGCAGAGCTACGCCCCCCCCTTTTCCCTCCTGCCTATCCTTCCTAAACACTTGATAGCCCTGTACATTCAGCTCCCAGTCCCTGTCACCCTGCAGCCACATCTCTGTAATGGCCACCAGATCGTATCCATTAGTGCCGATCTGCGCCACCAGCTCATCCACTTTATTCCAAATGCTTTGTGCATTCAGATAAAGTGCTTTCATCCCAGCCTTCACCTGGACCTTATTTGCTGTAGTATGTCACATGACCGCCCCAAGTTGCAGTAACCTCCAGGGCTATGGCACTGGAAAATGGGATTAGTGTAGTCAGTCTTGACCTGTGTGGACATGATTGATCAAATTGCTTCCTTTTGTGAATATATACGTATGAATCCACAAGCTGCACTGTAATATTGTCTGGTGGAACTGAACTAAGGTAGGTCCAGTTTAACTCACAATGTTAACAGAGCGCCAGCCTGTGCTATCAAGCTAGCGGAAGTATAAAGAACTCTGGCGTCAGCAAACCTGCCAACTGCTGGAACCTTGGAACTCGTGCCTCCAGACTAACTCACCCTATGTGCCTTCTCTAGACGTGATGTCATACGCTGGAAAGATGGAATATTTTACAGTCAACCTCCCCTTGGAAGGAACGCTCCAGTTGATTTCTGCTTCTGGACACGTGTAAAACCCATATTTATAGTTTGCGGTTGTGCCTTGAACCCTCTTCCTTTTTCATTATTCCTCATTTATTGTGGGAACATAAAAGGAGAGGATGTTGCAAACTCCTCTTGCTTACCTCAAGCTTGCTGTGCAAGTTTATTAATAGAGGATTGGAACATTCAAATTTAAGAACTGGAGGAAATGTGGGAAATTCCCCCATTTGTAAAGGGGAAATCAGAATAAAAGGAACACCTTTCTGCTTACAGATGGTTTGACTGCAGGGAAATCAGGCAGTTAAAATTGACCCCGCCCTTCTGTCCATGACACTATATTCAAACAGATACATTTTGTACAATGATTGGCAAATTAGGGAACTAGAATGGGAAAGAAAAAAATTGGCATTCCTTAATGTCAATCATAAGGTTCAAGAAATATCATTCAATGAGTCCTCAAATCTATCTCTGGGAAGACAGACAATCCTTATACAAACATATTGAATTCGGAGAAGCTCCACCATTCAATAATATCATGGCTGACCTGATTGTGGCTTCAGCTCCACCTAACTGACTACCCTCAATAACCTAGCTTTTTATTAATGTCACATGTATTAGTACACAGTGAAAAGTATTGATTCTTGCGCATGGCATACCACATATAGAGAAGGAAATGAACGAACGCAGAATGTAGTGTTACAGTTACAGCTAGATGTAGAGAAAGATCAACTTAGTGCGAGGTAGGTCCATTCTAAAATGTTTGATAGCAACAGGGAAGAAGCTGTTCTTGAGTCGGCTGGTATGACTCCTCAGACTTTACTATCATTCTTCCGACAGAAGATGATGGAAGAGAGTATGTCTGGGTGCGTGGGGCATTAATTATGCTCGCTGCTTTTCCAAGGCCGCAGGAAGTATAAACAGTGCGAATAGGTGGGAGGCTGTTTGAGTGATGGATTGGGTTTCGTTCACGAATCTTTGTCATTTCTTGTGGTTTTGGACAGAGCAGCAGCCATACCAAGCTGTGGTACAACTGGAAAGAATGCTTTCTAATGGTGCATCTTTAAAAATTGGTGACAGTCATAACAGACATGCCAGATTTCCTTAGTCTTCTGAGAAAGTAGAGGCGTTGGTGGGCTTTAATTACAGTATCGTCATAGAGGCAGCTGGACAGGTTGTTGGTGATCTGGGCACCGAAAAACTTGAAACTCTTGACCATTTCTACTTCGTCCCCATTGAAGTAGAGAGGGGCACGTCCTTCGCTACACTTTCTGAAGTCGATGACCATCTCCTTTGTTTTGTTGACACTGAGGGAGGAATTACTGTCGTTGCACCAGCTCATCAAGTTGTCTCTTTCCTGTACTCCGTCTCGTCGCTGTTAGAGATTTGATTCCCTACAATGGTGTCTTCAGCAAACTTGAAAATTGAGTTGGGAATTGAGGGGAATTTGGCCACACAGTCATAGTTATATAAGTAGTATAGCAAGAGGGACTCAGCCTTGTGGGGCACCGGTGTTGAGGATGATCGTGGCGGTGTTGTCTATCCTTACTAATTGTGGTCAGTGAATTAGGAAGTTCAGAATTTAATCACAGAGGGAAGAGCCGAGCCCCAGGACATGAAGTTTGGAGACGAGTTTTGTCAGAATAATGGTGTTGAAAGCTGAGCTGTAGTTAATAAATAGGAGTCTGACATAGGTGTCTTTGTTATCTAGGTGTTCCAGGATCGAGTGCAGGGCCAGGGAGATGGCACCTGTTGTGGGCCTGTTTGTGGCGGTAGGTGAACTGTAATGAATCCAAGCAATCTAGGAAGCTAGAATTGATTTGTGACATAACTAACCTTTCGAAGCACTTCATAATGATAGATGTCAGAGCTACTAGGTGATAGTTATTAAGGCATGGTGCCTGGCTTTTCTTTGGTACCGAAATGATGGTCACCTTCTTGAAGCACATAGGGACCTCAGATTGGTGTGAAGAGAGGTTGAAGATGTCTACAAATACCCTTGCCAGCTGGTCCACGCAGGATCTCAGTGCTCATCCAGGCCAGTCACTTTCCGTGGGTTGACCTTCAAGAAGCTGCTGTGATGTCTGCAATGGTGACTTCGGATACAGGAAAAATATTTCTCCTCATCTCTGTCTTGAATGGAAGAATCCTATTTTTAAACTGTCCCCCTCTGAGTTCTTGTCTCTCCCACAAGGATAAATGTCCACCGTGTCAAGTCCCTTGAGAATTTTATATGATTCAGTAAGATCATCTCTCATTCTTTTTAACTCCAATAGGTACATGCCCAACCTGTCCAGATAATTACCCCAATCCCAGGTATCAGTCAAGTCAACACCCTCTGACTCTCTGGTGACATGATTATATCATAAGAACTTAAGAAATAGGAGCAGGAGTAGGCCATCTAGCCCTTCGAGCCTGCCCCGCCATTCAATAAGATCATGGCTGATCTGTCGTGGCTCAGTTCCACATTCCCGCCCTCTCCCCATAACCCTTAATCCCCTCTCTTATCAAAAACCCATCAACCCGCGTCTTAAAAATATTTAGCAAGGTAGCCTCCACCACTTCAACGGGCAGAGAATTCCAGAGATTCACCACCCTTTGAGTGAAGAAGTTCCTCCTCAACTCCGTTCTAAACCGCCCCCCCTTTATCTTGAGGCTGTGCCCCCTAGTCCTACTATCCTGAGCGGGAAGAGTCTCTCCACCTCTATCCTATCCATCCCATTCATCATCTTATACGTCTCAATGAGATCTCCCCTCATTCTTCTAAACTCTAGCGAGTACAAGCCTAGTTTATTCAGCCTCTCCTCATAGATCAACCCCCTCAACTCCGGCATCAGCCTAGTAAACCTCCTCTGCACTCCCTCCAAGGCCAAAATATCCTTGTGTAAGTACGGCGCCCAAAACTGTGCACAGTACTCCAGCTGCGGCCTCATCAATGCCCTATACAGCCGCAGCAAGACCTCCCTACTTTTATATTCAATCCCCCTCGCTATGAAGGCCAGCATAGAACATAGAACATAGAACATAACAGCGCAGAACAGGCCCTTCGGCCCACGATGTTGCGCCGACCAGTTACAAAAACAATGACCCACTAGCCTATACCAATCCCTTTTCGTCCATAAACCTATCCAGAGATCTCTTAAACGCCCCCAAACTAGACGCATTTACAACTGCAGCAGGCAGGGCATTCCAATCCCTCACCACCCGCTGGGTAAAGAACCTACCCCTGACATCCGTCCTGTAGCTACCCCCCCTTAATTTAAAGCCATGCCCCCTCGTGCTAGCTTTCTCCATCCGAGGAAAAAGGCTATCACTATCCACCCTATCTAAACCTCTAATTATCTTATATGTTTCAATAAGATCCCCTCTTAGCCGCCTTCTTTCCAACGAAAACAACCCTAGATCCCTCAGTCTCTCCTCATAGGACCTCCCCACCATACCAGGCAACATCCTAGTAAACCTCCTCTGCACCCTCTCCAACGCCTCCACATCCTTCTTGTAATGCGGGGACCAGAACTGCACACAGTACTCCAAGTGCGGCCGCACTAGAGTAGTGTACAGTTGCAACATTACACTGCGACTCCTAAATTCAATCCCCCTACCAATAAACGCCAAGACACCGTACGCCTTCTTGACAACCTTATCTACTTGATTCCCAACTTTCAGGGATCTATGTACACACACACCTAGATCCCTCTGTTCATCCACACTATTCAAAGTCCTCCCATTAGCCCTATACTCGACACATCTGTTGCTCCTACCAAAGTGAATTACCTCACACTTCTCCGCATTAAATTCCATCCGCCACCTCTCGGCCCAGCTCTGCAACCTATCTAAGTCTCCCTGCAGACTATGACACCCTTCCTCACAATCTACCACACCTCCAACTTTGGTGTCATCAGCAAATTTACTAATCCACCCAACTATACCCTCATCCAGATCATTAATAAAAATTACAAACAACAGTGGCCCCAAAACAGATCCCTGAGGCACACCACTCGTAACTGCACTCCATGATGAATATTTACCCTAGCATCCCATTCGCCTTCCTGACCACCTGCTGTACCTGCAAGCTGGGTTTTTGCGACTCATGCACAAGGACCCCGAGGTCCCTCTGCACCGTCGCCTGCTGCAGTTTTTCGCCACGTAAGTAATAACCCTTCCTACCATTATTCCTACCAAAGTGGACCACCTCGCACTTGCCAACATTAAATTCCATTTGCCATTTCCTGGCCCATTCGCCCAGCCTATCTAGATCCTTCTGCAGACTCTCCACACATCCTTTCTAAAGTAAGGAAATCAAAGCTGCGTACAGTATTCCAGGCATTAACTCACTAATATCTTGTACAACTGTGGCAAACATCCCTGCTTTTATATTCCATTCCCCTTGCAATAAATACCAATATTCCATTTGCCTTCTGAATCACTTGCCGTAACTGACCTTAACTCTGTGCTGCGATTGCTGTCTGTGGCAATAGCAAGGATGGCAAACACTCCATTACCTATATGGCACTACACAGCTCCAGCTGAACGGATACTGTCAGTAATCTTACACCCTAGCCAAGTTAGCAAGATAATTACACACTTAAGGATGCCAAATTACAAACAGCTATTTATGACAATTTCTTATTTTCTCTCTCCTTCGTCCTGAATAATTGCTTCTACTAACTGCTCTTTAATTCATTCAGACGTTAAGAAGTATCCAATTGTTACTAATAGACTGGAAGTTACAACACTGTGACACAATTACAAAGTTAATTGTGTGCTAGAATTCTCTACTGCTTGTGAGGGATTTGGGGGAGTCGGGGACAGGGGGTGCAATGGTGGTGGAGAAAGCCAAATGGACTTGTGCCTGCACATTATCCAATAAGTACTGATGGGAGTTTTGACAAACCTGAACACAAATGATGATATTCCAATTAGGTTATGAAATGATTCATGACGACGACATTCTATGGGCCTGTTATATATTCTCTAACAATTTTATCTATTAATCATCTGATACCTGCAGAAAACTTGGATAGAAAATATAACAGAGGATGCCTATACGTATCCACTCCGTCTTTTCTCTCAAAGAAAGAATGTATTCATTATTACATCACGTAACAGTAGCTACATCTGACATGAGGGATTTATTAGCAATGTTTTCTAGCCTTCAGTACAAATGAACCAAGACTGTTTATCCCAGCAACCCTATCCCTATCAATAAGTAATGTAGAATTTATACCGACATAGCACTCGCCAACTTATCCTTGAACAAAGTGAATGGCTATAGGAAAACTGAATAGGTAGTCACATTATCAATGGTCTATACAGGATTTATGCAACCTGTTTTGATCTATACCCAACAACTTTTGGGAATCATTCCAGTAGCTGAATAACACAAACATTATGGTTTTTGCATCAATTACTTCAAACAAAATCCTGTTTTATCTTTGCTAATGGGACAATCAACTTGCAGGTTTGTCCTGCACAATTGTGCTTCATCCAGCAATGACCATTAAATGTTCACATTCTTAGTTTTGTGAATGGAAAAAATGCCATTGAAATTACAATTTTACACTGATTTGATGTAACTTTAACAGTTTTTGGCCATTACTGAATCTTAACCCGGGTGGGTTAGAAATTGCCAAGTAGCTGAAGATCTGAGACTTAGATCATCCTTGGCCAATTAGCTGGCATGATGGCCTAAGAGGTTTGCCCTACAGACCAAAAGTAGTACAATTGGCCACTGCCATTTAGACATTTTATTAGTCTAAAAACAGTTTACAGTCTTTTCTCAGTCATCAATAAGTACAGGGCAGGCTAGGAAAGTTTCTTGCTTCATGCTTTGAGCTATTGGCACCCTATTGGCTCATTGTTCCTGTGGAGCTGAGTCGAGAGGCAGCGATTTTTGGGCGTGCGAGGAGGCAAAAATAAGGTATATTTTTCTGTTTATTCCGTTTAACTTTTTATTTTTAGTGTTAAGTCGCGAGTTTCGGCGGTTTTTTTTTTAAATTAGTTAGAAACCGGAAGTCGTCACTAGGACGCTTACCGGTAGTTGTAGTTTTTTTTTCTCGTGCCCCTAACACTATAAATTAGTGCAGAGAGGATTCCCGATTCTCTACACTGGTAGAGAATCCCACCCTTCCACCTCCTCTAACCTAATTATAAGTGTGAGGGAAGTTTTTTTTTTATATTTTTACTTTTCTGCTGGTAATTGATTCAGGGATGGCAGTTCAGGCTGTAAGCTGCATCTCCTGTGGGATGTATGTAGTGAGGGACTCCCACAGTGTTTCAGGTGATTTTACTTGTGGGAAGTGTGTTAGATTGCAGTTTCTGGAGGAGCGTGTAAAGGAGCTGGAAGGGGAATTAGAGGAGCTCCGTATAATTCGGGAAGTGGAGGCAGACATAGAAAGGAGTTATAAGGAGATAGTCACTCCTAGGAATAAGTCTTGGGTCACTGCCAGGAAGAGGGGCAAAAAGCAGTTGGGGGGACAATCCCCTGGGGCTGTTCCCCTCCAAAATAGGTTCTCGGTCCTGGAGGCTACAGTTGAGGAGAAATCAACTGGGGATAGCCAAAGGGAGCAGGTCTCTGGGGGTGAGCCTATTGGCAAGCCTCAGGTGGTTAGGGGTAAGAGAGTGGGCCTCGTGATTGGGGACTCCACAGTTATGGGGACGGATAGGAGAGTTGGAGGTAAGGGTAGGGACTCTGGGCTGGTGTGTTGCCTACCAGGGGCTGGGGTCCAGGATGTATCGGACAGAGTATTCAGGACTCTTAGGGGAGAGGGAGATCAACCCCAAGTTATAGTTCATGTGGGGACACATGACATAGGGAGATTAAGGGAAGGGGATATTAAGCAAAGATTTATGGAGTTGGGGTGGAAACTAAAGGCGAAGTCAGAAAGAGTAGTTATATCTGGACTCTTGCCTGTGCCACGGGATAGTTTAGAGAGGAATAGGGAGAGGGAAAGTTTGAACTCGTGGCTGAGGGGATGGTGCAGGAGGGAGGGGTTCAGGTACTTGAGCAATTGGGGCTCATTCTGGGGAAGGTGGGACCTCTATAAGAGGGATGGTCTACACCTGAACCAGAGGGGAATCAATATCCTGGGGGGTAAATTTGCAAAAGCGATGCAGGAAGGTTTAAACTGATTCGGAGGGGGGGAGGGATAGTGAGGAAAGGGGGTGAAAGTGAGGGGGGCATAGTTGGGGAATGCAAGGCACGGCATAGTGGGGGTGGGGCGGAGCAGGGTTTGAAATGCGTGTACTTTAATGCGAGGAGTATTCGCAATAAAGTGGATGAACTTGCAGCGTGGATCAGTACCTGGGACTTTGATGTTGTGGCCATTTCTGAGACATGGATAGAGCAGGGTCAGGAATGGATGTTGCAGGTTCCGGGGTACAAATGCTTTAGTCGGAGTAGAGAAGAAGGTAGAAGGGGGGGTGGGGTAGCATTGCTAGTCAAGGACTGTATCACAGTGTCGGAGAGAAAGTTTGATGAGGACTTGTCAGTTGAGGTAGTATGGGCGGAGATTAGAAATAGGAGAGGAGAGGTCACCCTGTTGGGAGTCTTTTATAGACCTCCTAAAAGTTCTAGAGAGGTTGAGGAAAGGATTGCGGAGACAATCCTGGTTAGGAGTGAAAGTAATAGGGTAATTGTTATGGGGGACTTTAACTTTACGAATATTGATTGGAGTTGCTATAGTTCTAGCTCGCTAGAGGGGTCAATTTTTGTACAAAGCGTGCAGGAAGGTTTTTTGTCTCAGTATGTAGACAGGCCAACTAGAGGTGAGGCTATATTGGATTTGGTGCTGGGAAATGAGCCAGACCAGGTGCTAGACTTGGAAGTTGGTGTGCATTTTGGTGATAGTGACCACAATTCGGTTACGTTCACCTTAGTGATGGGAAGAGATAGGCGTGAACCTCGGGTCAGCAATTTTAGCTGGGGTAAGGGCGATTATGAGGCTATCAGGAGTGAATTAGGAAGCATGGATTGGATTAGGGGATTACAGGGACTGGGAACATCTGAAATGTGGAATTTTTTCAAGGAGCAGCTACTGCGAGTCCTTGATAGGTATGTCCCTGTCAGGCATGGTGGATTTGGTAGATCTAGGGAACCGTGGTGCACTAAAAGAGTTGAGTCGATGGTTAAAAAGAAAAAGGAGGCTTATGTTCGGATGAGATTGGAGGGCTCAGATAGTGCACTAGAAAGCTTTAGATTGGCTAGGAGGGAGTTGAAGAGTGAGTTGAGAAGGGCTAAAAGAGGACATGAGAAGACTTTGGCTGATAGGATTAAGGAGAATCCTAAGGCGTTCTATAAGTATGTCAAGAACAGAAGGTTGGTCAGGGCAAGATTAGGGCCAGTTACAGACAGCAGGGGGAAGTTGTGTGTGGAACCGGAGGAGATTGGAGAAGTATTGAACCAATATTTCTCTTCGGTGTTCACGCAGGGGGACATGAATATAGCTGAGGAGGACATTGGGTTGCAGGGGTGTAAAATAGACAGTATTACGGTTGATAAAGAGGATGTGCTGGAAATTCTTGAGGGGCTGAAAATAGATAAGTCCCCTGGTCCGGATGGGATCTACCCTAGGATTCTCTGGGAGGCTAGAGAGGTGATTGCAGAGCCTCTGGCTCAGATCTTCAGGTCGTCATTGGTCTCTGGTGTAGTCCCGGAGGATTGGAGGATAGCGAATGTTGTCCCATTGTTTAAGAAGGGGAACAGAGACTTTGCCGGGAATTATAGACCGGTGAGTCTTACTTCTGTTGTGGGCAAGGTTTTAGAAAAAATTATTAGGGATAGGATTTATAGTTATTTGGAGTGTAATGAATTGATTAGAAATAGTCAGCATGGTTTTGTAGCAGGTAGGTCGTGCCTTACTAACCTTATTGAGTTTTTTGAGAAGGTGACCAAAGAGGTGGATGGGGGTAAGGCAGTTGACGTGGTATACATGGATTTTAGTAAGGCGTTCGATAAGGTTCACCATGGTAGGCTTCTGCAGAAAATGCAGATGTATGGGATTGTGGGTAATCTAGGAAGTTGGATCAGGAATTGGCTATCAGATAGGAGACAGAGGGTGGTGGTGGATGGTAAATATTCATCATGGAGTGCAGTTACGAGTGGTGTGCCTCAGGGATCTGTTTTGGGGCCACTGTTGTTTGTAATTTTTATTAATGATCTGGATGAGGGTATAGTTGGGTGGATTAGTAAATTTGCTGATGACACCAAAGTTGGAGGTGTGGTAGATTGTGAGGAAGGGTGTCATAGTCTGCAGGGAGACTTAGATAGGTTGCAGAGCTGGGCCGAGAGGTGGCGGATGGAATTTAATGCGGAGAAGTGTGAGGTAATTCACTTTGGTAGGAGCAACAGATGTGTCGAGTATAGGGCTAACGGGAGGACTTTGAATAGTGTGGATGAACAGAGGGATCTAGGTGTGTGTGTACATAGATCCCTGAAAGTTGGGAATCAAGTAGATAAGGTTGTCAAGAAGGCGTACGGTGTCTTGGCGTTTATTGGTAGGGGGATTGAATTTAGGAGTCGCAGTGTAATGTTGCAACTGTACACTACTCTAGTGCGGCCGCACTTGGAGTACTGTGTGCAGTTCTGGTCCCCGCATTACAAGAAGGATGTGGAGGCGTTGGAGAGGGTGCAGAGGAGGTTTACTAGGATGTTGCCTGGTATGGTGGGGAGGTCCTATGAGGAGAGACTGAGGGATCTAGGGTTGTTTTCGTTGGGAAGAAGGCGGCTAAGAGGGGATCTTATTGAAACATATAAGATGATTAGAGGTTTAGATAGGGTGGATAGTGATAGCCTTTTTCCTCGGATGGAGAAAGCTAGCACGAGGGGGCATGACTTTAAATTAAGGGGGGGTAGCTACAGGACGGATGTCAGGGGTAGGTTCTTTACCCAGCGGGTGGTGAGGGATTGGAATGCCCTGCCTGCTGCAGTTGTAGATGCGTCTAGTTTGGGGGCGTTTAAGAGATCTCTGGATAGGTTTATGGACGAAAAGGGATTGGTATAGGCTAGTGGGTCATTGTTTTTGTAACTGGTCGGCGCAACATCGTGGGCCGAAGGGCCTGTTCTGCGCTGTAATGTTCTATGTTCTATGTTCTACAGAAAATTCAAATTCAGGTAGCCTATTCCCTCTTCACAATCCATGCCATCCAATCTTCCCTTTTACCACATCTTGCCTCAAGCAACTGTTAATTCCAATATCAAGTACTTCCCATCTCCATCCAATCCCTGCCCACTGTAGGCATAATTCCCTCACAGTGTCTCACTTCCCCTCTCCCTGCTATCAGTTCTAAGTCTCGACTGAATTCTCTCACTAACCAATGTGGACTATGGTCTTGGTTCCTCAGATACCAGGTGGCCTCTAATCCAGAACAACCTAAAATCCATCTATTACTTTGTGAACTCACGTTGCCTTCGCTCTTACAACACCTGCCATCCAAAAAAGGACAAGGGCAGGACAAGAAGTGAGAGAGAACAGTAGAATTTAGTTTTACAATACAAGACGGTTAAGAGGACAAAAACGTAAGTGCTAGGGTGGAGGAAAGTGAACACCAGATAGACAAGGCTGGGCCTGTAAGAACAACAGAGAGAGGTAAATGTGAAGAGAAACAGCACACTGCAGTTTCATTTTAAATTCATGTTTTTATTTAACTCTGTACTCTCTCTTGCTGCCACAAGGCATCTCCTGGGCCTTCCTACTCTGATCATTTTAATTGAATAGGCCTCTTCTGCTTACTTCTAACTTGCTCCCTGCAGACCTTCCCTCCCTTCCCAATTTCCTGGTCCTGAATCTATTGCCCGCTCCAGCTCCTTAATTTCTTTTACTGCTTTTCGTGTCCTTGCTTTACTGAGAACTCGCCTGCCACCCTGACCCAACAACATTCTCTCCTGGGCCTGCTCTTTTCTGTGCCTGGGTATACTGCCTCTGATTAGCTTACAGGTTTGCAATTTTCCAGCACAAAGGAAACCCGCATTCCCATTTTTAAGGCTTTCCTGGCACCTTAAAAATAATAGTTATCAAATATATGAAGGGTGATAAGGGAGACAAACACTAATTTCTAAAAAAGCTTTAGGTCAACAGTGGAGTAGAGGGGGGTGGGGTAGAAACATTAGGTGAGAAGTGGGAAGTTACAAATGTCTTGAGAGATGAGGAAGGGGAGTCAGAACAGCTACAGGAGAAGGGAACAAAAGGAAACAGGTGTAAAGGAAAGAAAGGAAGAGAATGGCAGGGGATGTGGGTGGCAACAGTGGAAGAGTGACTGGTCAAAAACAGGAGGGAGAGGAAGGGATGCAGCCTGTCGTCTTTTGTGCCTCACTTTCAGAAACGTCACCCACAACCTCACACCCAAAAGGATAAAGGAAGCAGAAGAGAACAAAGAAGAAAGGGAGAGAGCAGCATCAATACAAAAAGAGATAGAGAGACATATGATGCCAAAAGCTGTCTGCTACCGAGCCTTCCCACTATTGGGCAAGGTACAGTAAGAGTCACGCATATTTGCAATTAGCTCATTACAACCAAAACAACTAAAACACGCACCATTTGATTTAAAATAATAAACTGCATGGATACTTAAAAATTTTGACCTCTTTTGTGATCCTCTTCAAAAAAAAAATCACTTTGCCATTGCCACTTTGTGAATAGTCTGACTATTCCAGTGCTGATCTTTATGCCCATGTTAATCACATCTGTTATTGCCTTGGGCAGGGTCTGACACTGCAATTTCAAACAAGTTTTCATCAAATGACCTCCCGTAAAAGACTCCTTTTCTGGCAGTCTCAAATTAGCTGTTTCAAACTGCTTTCTCCATGCCATACTTGATGACTTTCCTCCTACTTTTTCCAAACAATTTAGGGTTCCCCAGGGCTCAGTTTTCACTCCCACCATGTTCTGAGTTCACATTCTTGCTCATTGATCGCATTTCCACCTTCATTTTCTGATGACTTTACTCCACAACAAATAGCTTTCAGGGAACATACTGTTAATGTACACAATTTTCATTTGCCTCCTAATGCAGTGGCTGAATCAATACACCATAATCTCCCCCATGCCATGAAAGATACTAAAAATATAATTTCTTCAGATCTCTTGCAGTTGCAACCAACCGCTGCCACAATATACCTTAAGACTTTTTCAGTGGATCTCATCTGTTCTATTGTGCCTGACTTCAAACAGAACTGGCAGGTCTCCTGCATTGCTAAAGCTGCCCCAAAGATATTAAGAGTCTTTTGTGCCCAAACATTTTTCCTCCTCACCTCAATCATTTGGATTACATTTGGATTGTATTATGTTTTAGTTGTGTTGATTGTAATGAGCTGAATGCAAGTATGTGTGACTCTTATTGTATCATCTCCAATAGTGGGAAGGCTCAGTAGCAGACAGCTTTTGACATCATATGTCTCTCTATCTCTTTTTGTACTGATGCTTCTCTCTCCCTTTCTTCTTTGTTCTCTTCTGCTTCCTTTATCCTTTTGGGTGTGAGGTGGTGGGTGATATTCCTGGAAGCGAGGTGTCAAAGGGCCTGATTTTACCCACAAATGGGCACGAAATCGTGGTAACGTTGGGTGTGAGACCATTATTGCAATCTGCATCCGAGTCCGCGCAGATCGCCACTTTACCGAGACCCGCGAATGGTGAGGATCCATTCCACGCCCAAATCGGGCACAACGACGATTTAAATGCATTTGCAGGTATTTAAATTGAATTAATGAACTGCCCGCCCAACTCTGTCAGCATTTCCCCCTTTACCACTGCATTTATCAATCCGCTTTTACAGATGTGCTGAATAAAAGTCTGAGTCGGGTGTTCCAGCCTCTGAAGAGTGCATTCAGTGATTCCAATGGCTCTCTGACTCAGATCAGGGGTGGGAGAGGGGGCAGGTGGAGGCAGGTGGGAGAGGGGGCAGGTGGGAGTGGGGGCAGGTGGGAGAGAAGGTGGGGGTGGAGGCAGGTCAGATCACTGTCTGGTTTGGGTGCGAGGAGGAGGAGGGTCAGATGTATCTCTGGCAGGGGTGAAGGCTGATTGTTGCCTGGTGGTGGGGGGAGGGAGGGAGGAGGCAGGTCAGATGAACTTCTGGAGGGGAGGGGGAAAGTGAGGCCAGATCGTTGTCTTTGGGGGGGGGGGGGGGGGGGGGTGTGGGAAAGAGGAGGATCAGATGGATCTCTGGTGCGGGTACAGGGGGGTCCGCTGCCACTCTACAGGCAATTGGTGGAGGAAGGGAGCAGGGATGGCGACTGGTCTGAGTGGTTGGGGGGGTAGTGATGTGCGTGTGTCCCCCTTATCCACCCCGACTACCCACACACGTCACTGCCCCCCCTGCCCCAAGTCCCCTCCTCCCACCAATCACCTGCAGAGTGGCAGCAGACCCTCCTACAGCAAACCACCCCCCCCCACCCCGCACCACTACCACCGCCCTCAAAGAGATCTGTCTTACACCCTCGGTCCCGCTTTTAGCTCCCGGGCCGCTTTCTCCAGCTCAGGAGCGATCTGACACGGGCGTGCTTTCCCCAATTTTTTTCTAACTGTGCATGCGCAGTTCAGAGCCCCGATCGTTCTGGCAGCGCTAAGCCCTGCCCACAGCATGAATTGGACTGGAGATGGCTGAGAGCCTATGGGGGGGCACCTGAAAACGGATTTCTAAGTCGGATCTGTACAACACCCAGAATCAGCATTTAGAATGAAAATGGGAAAATCGGGTCCAAAAACTACAGGCCGCATCCCTTCCTCTCCCTCCTGTTTTTGACCAGTCACTTTTCCATTGTTGCCCCCCCCCCGCCACCACCACCCACCGCACCCCGCCCCCCCCGCCATTCCCTTACTTCCTTTCCTTTAAGCCTATTCCCCCTTGTTCCCTTCTCCTGTAGCTGTTCTCTTTGTGCTGACTTCCCTTCCTCATCTCTCAAGACATTTGCAACTTCTTGCTTCTCACCTAATGTTTCTACCCACTCCCCTCCACTCCACTGTTGCCCTAAAGCTTTTGTAGAAAT
The DNA here is from genome assembly GCF_965287045.1 of Carcharhinus amblyrhynchos. NCBI lineage: Eukaryota > Metazoa > Chordata > Chondrichthyes > Carcharhiniformes > Carcharhinidae > Carcharhinus > Carcharhinus amblyrhynchos. The sequence continues at coordinate 14,159,651 of NC_137330.1, read as the reverse complement.
CAGTGTATTACAGTCCACTAAGGCCTCTGCTTTCTCAGAAGGCTAAGGAAATTTGGCATGTCCACTATGACTCTCACCAACTTTTACAGATACAAACGTAGAAAGCATTCTTTCTGGTTGTATCACAGCTTGGGATGGCTCTTGCTCCGCCCAAGACAGCAAGGAATTACAAAGGTCATGAACGAAGCAAACCAGCCTCCCATCCACTGACTGTCTACACTTGCCGCTGCCTCGGTAAAGCAGCCAGCAAAATCAAGCACCCTGGACATATTCTCTTCCACCTTCTTCCGACAGGGAAAAGGTACAAAAAAGTCTTGAGGTCACATACCAATCGATTCAACAACAGTTTTTTCTCTGCTGTCATCAGATTTTTGAATGGACCTACCTCATATTAAGTTGATCTTCCGCTACACCCTATCTATGACTGTAATACTACATTCCATACCCTTGCCTTTACTTCTCTATGTCCAGCACATTTTGTCTGCAAGAAACAATACTTTTCACTGTATATCAATATATGTGGCAATAATAAATCAAATGATTTACAAGTGCAGACCCATCTAACAGAGGATGTGGAACTAATACCAGGAGCAGGGCGATCTCCCAGTTTCCTGGACAACACCCTCCTATCAAATTAACTAGTCATATATTTCATTTTCTGCCCATGGAAAATTGCTATGTGCAATTCAATGTCCTGTAAAAGATATCTTTCAGTGAATGAAGAAATTCATTGCAGTACTCAGATGACCTGAGAATGTGCTAAGGGACTATATAAATGTATATTATTTCTACATAATTCAGAATAAGAGAAAAAGCAAAGGCACATAAAGGACAGCAATAACACTCTCCTCCTCCCAGCTCCTCCCCAACCCCCAAAATTTGGCAAAGTGTCCACAAAGCTCATCGTAGAAACCGCAAGAAATTAACAGAGGCAATTAGTGATACTTTGGTTGACTTTTTTCTCCACTAATCCATTAATCATCCATTAAAATTACATTACCAATTCAGTCAGGAGCTTGCTTTCGATATTCTCCCAAATGCAGGAGCAGCAAGTGGCCATACTGCCCAAAATCTAACTACACAATAGCTGGAGCCAGGAGTGTAGCAATAACATTCACATTATCTGAACGGCACAATTGCTGTTGTTGCACTTGTGCTGCTCAATTTCCCTGAAGATGGAACCAAAACAATTCCTCGTGTGAAAAAGCCAAAGACTGATCATTATGCTTATTTCACAGTACGCAAACATACAGACTGTTATGATGAGACTAGAAACCTGTCTTTGCTTAATACAAATAATGTACTACGCTTCCCATATCAATGGATGCTTTGTTTGACTTAAAATAATGTCCTGCATTTCATAGTGATGCCCTGCATTTCAAACTCACTGCCTTTGCAAAGCCTGCGGAGCCTTATGTTTAAAACAGAGAGTAAGGGTTCAGTGTTTACTCAGAATGGCAGAGGTAGGAAGTGGTGTTTCATATGGATCAATGCTGGGAACACCATTACTCAGCATTTACACAAATGATTTGGACTGAGAAAGGGAGAACATCGAATTGTGCGGTATAGCCAGTACACAGGAAAAATTTTTAAAAAGCTATCTGTGGGATGTGAACATTGTTGGCTAGGCCAGCATATATTGCCCATCCCTAATTGCCCTTGAGAGCCAAAAAAAATACCATTTACAAGATGCACGACAGAAATTCACCAAGATTCTTACAGATGAGCAATAAATGCTTGTCAGCCAGCGATGCCCATATCCCACGAACAGATATAAATAAAGGGCAGCACTTTCCAAATCCACGACCACTACCATCTGGATGGACGAGGGCAGCAGCCACGTGGGAATACCAGCACACGGAAGTTCCCCTCTGAGCCAATCCCATTCTGCCATGGGAATAGACCACTGTTCCTTCACTGTCTTTGGGAATAAATCCTGGATCACCCTTCCTCGCGGTACTGTGGGTGTACTTACAGTATGTGGACTGCATTGGTTCAAGAAGGTAGCTCACAACCAACTTTTCAAGAAAATTAGGCAATAAATGTTGGCCTAAGCAGCAACATTGACCACCCTCAGATCCCAGGGTCTGATCTTTCTTTTCCCCTTCCACTCCCAGTCTTAGTCTAAAATCTCCCACCAGCTCCAGTATCAGGGTCTAAACTCCTTCCCCATTTCTTCTTTCAATCTCCAAACTCCCTCTCCGTTACCCATCCAATTCCTGGGCCCCGTTGAACTCGATGTGGATGCGACGATGTTACTAATCACGAATGATTAAGTGCTGCAGATTGCGAAATTGATGATAATAATGCCAGTTACTTTGGACTGAACTTTTGATTGGGAATAAGTACCAAAAGATACATACACACACAAAAAAAAACAATGACTGAAAAACACATTTTAGAAGTAGACAGGAAAATGTTTATAAACGTCAGCTATAGCAAAGTGTACTAGTTCAGAAAATATTCTATTGGCAATAGGTTTTATACGGTATTTTGGCTTTAATATAAGCTCTTCAAGTTAGACTACCAAAAGGCTAAATAAAGTAAAACTGCATAATTATCTGCAAGAAATTTAGGATGGAAATGAGGAGACATTTCTTCACCCAAAAAGTGGTGAATCTGTGGAAGTCATTACTATAGGGAGTAGTTGGTGCCAAAACGTTGAATGTATTCAAGAGGCAGCTAAATGTAGCACTTGGGGGCGAATGGGATCAAATGTTATGGGGAAAAAACAGGAGGAGGCTATTGAGTTGGGCAATCAACCATGATTATGATGAATGTTGGAGCAGGCTCGAAGGGCCAAATGGCCTTCTCCTGCTCCTACCTTCTACATTTCTGTGTATCAACTCACCTTCAGGTGCCTTTGCATCACACATCTTTGTCACCCAAGTTGCATTTGGATTCTCTTGCCTCAAGTCAAAGGAAGTGTGGTTGACCTGGAAAAATATACACATACAAAAATACAAATGCTATTAATGAGTTTGTATAAAGCTTACCTGCCTTACACTCTCACAAACGTAATTTCTGTAATTCTCCAACCTGCTTAATTAGGTCAAGACCCTCAGGCAGTAGATTTTCTTTTTCATCAAGTCTTATGTAAACTATTCCTCCTATTTTACGAAACCTTGTTCCAATAGGAATGGTCTGTGGCTCAATTCCTCAGAACTATTTTTCATGGACAGATGATATTATTAATATGCCAGTTTAAGAGTTCACTTAAATAGCTTACGCAACATGTCAAGTCAACTGAGCTCTGTGCTCAAAACAAGGATTTCAGACAATAGAAAAACTTTTTCCCATTACATCCCATTTTAAAAATGGTAGAAATAGAAACATCAATAATCAGCCGTGACAACTTAAGGATGAAAAAGCAAACCAAATAGCAACAGCATCTCTGTAATGGCTGAAGCTTTCCCACTTACTAGCTTCAACAAAAAGAATGAATGTAAATCTGCAACTGTCTTTTGTCTTACTCTAATCAGTTTACAGTACATTTAAAATATGAGCCAGTTCAATAATTTGTACTTTGAAAGATTCTGATCCATTTTACAATAATTATTTCTGATCAACTCAGTTACATCTTCATCTCACCTCACAGTGAGGTACATCCAAAAATGTACTGAAGTCTCACTGTCCCTGTATAGAAGCGATTTAGAAAACTCTCAACTTCGAACCGAATGAATAATTTTAGGCCTTTGATCCGCTGAAGAGAATCAACTTGGGGATGAACGAATGTCAATATGTTCAAACACTTGGGTACCACATTAAACACATAAGGTTTCTAACTCCTATCTTTGGAAAAACAATATTTTTCACCGTACAAACACCCAACTTTCATTTTTGTTTTTAAATGTACGTAATTGGACTATTTTACATTTAGATAGGTCAGATTGGCTATTTTCATAATAATGGTTAATTTTTCTAAAGATCAAGGAATCCACAGACATTTGTAACACAGAAAATGGTCATTCAACCCCATGGAGTGTACCATAAAGTTCCAGGACATTGTATTCAGGTGGGAGTACCCCAAGGTGGCACTGGGAACACTCCTCCACCCTAACCCCAGAGGTTCACAAGTAAGGGTGTACAAAGTAATTGCCCAAAAGTGCAATCAACCCTTGAGCAATTGTCCTGCACTGGAAGCCACCCTAAAATGCAATTTAAATGACAAACTTTGGATGTTATCCAGAAAAAAGCAGAAGAATTAAAACCACTTCTAACTTCTGAGTAACGTGACATGGTGGCACAGTGGTTAGCACTGCTGCCTCACAGCGCCAGGGATCCACATTCAATTCCAGCCTTGTGTCACTGTCTGTGTGGAGTTTGTGCATTCTTCCTGTGGCTGCATGGGTTTCTTCTAGGTGCTCCGGTTTCCTCCTGTCCAAAGATGTGCAAGTTAGGTTAACAGGCCATGCTCAGTTGCCCCATAGTATCAGGGAGGTTAGCAGGATAAATACATGGGATAATGGGAATGGGTCCTGGATGGTATTGTTGTCGGTGCAGACTCAATGGGCAAAATGGCCGCCTTATGCACTGCAGGGATTTTATGAGCCTCCCACTCTCTAAGGTTCTACCCACAAGCACAACCAATAACCCTTCCATGTGATGGGGACACTCCCCACCCCCGCCAGGCCTGAATCTCACAATTCCTCCCAAACCTGGCCCAAACCCACCCTTACCTCCATCCCATCTCACACAAGGGCCTCCTCCCCCAACCAAATACCAGAGTCAGAAGGCCAAGCAGAATAGGACACCAAAATTTTAAGACAAGAACTTTTGAGTGGAAGAGCAATCCAACTCAATAGCCACTCCATCAGAAGTTACAGCCCAGTGTTCATACCAGCACTTGGCAAGAGAAAATACAAACCAATTCTACTGTTCAATTGATTTGTGGCTCTACATAATTCCTCTGTTGCAAGTGGGTGTCGGAAGCTTCAGATTCAAAACTGCATCAGCAAAGTAATGAACGCACATGTCTAAGCAGTCATAACAAATGTTTGCAACAGAATGCAAAAATAAAACTTCAGATCAGTTAAAAGGGAAGTGGAGATTAATTAAAACCAAAGCATGTTTTTGTAGCTGGAACCAATTAAAATTCAGCTTTATTAAAAAAGTTGCACTAATATATTTTTTAAAAGCCCTGTAATGCACTTAATCTTTTTTACAAGTAGAATGATCTATACTAGTGACCTTGAGGCTTGCCAATGTTCATTTATCACTAACTCACAAGATTTAATGATGTGATAACGTTGACAGAAGATGCACTTCTTAGCTTCTGTGGCAGATTGCTTTATTTAAGAGTGATGCTGTACCTCAATAAAACCTTGCAAACATTGCTCCTGGTTGACACTATCACTCGTTTACCAGGCTGTGATGAAAATTAGGATTTAATTATATCTAGGCAGTAAGGGAAATTTCAGCTGGCAGTCAATGATTTGATTAATAACTGCCCTGATAAAATAATTAAGACAACATGCAAGATCATTTAAAACTGGTCGAAACAATGGCAGATCCAACCAATTTGTCCCTGTCTATTAAAAATGAGGCTTGCATATGGAGAAAAAAAAATCCAGAAGAATGACAAGACTTCTAAAGATATTAGTGACACTCTAGCATAATAATGGCATCATATCTTATTCAATTTATCACCAAATACATGAAAAAATTTTAAAAAAATCAAATAAAGAAAATTGGTAGAAACAAGTATTTCAAAAGAAGGCCATAAAGTAGAAGACATTTTCTCAAAGAAAGCAGCCTTCAATTAAGCTGCAACTTATGTTTAATTTTGAAGAGGGAAGATTGGATTGAGTTCACACTAAATGACAAATTTTGTACATTAGGCAACTTAATTAAATTCAATTAATTCTTCTCATTTATAAAAATATTAAAATCTTAATGAATCACTTAGCCATTTATTAGCATACTCAAAAATTCATAATTTTCATGCAATTAGAAAAGTTAATATTTCCTAGCAATTTTCTTGTATTAACAGTACATTTGATACTTTCTCTGTGTAATATAATTAGTTCCACTGCTTAGTGTACAAATTCAGATTCCAAGAGTAGCCTGTCATGAGGCAGGATACAAGTAGTTCACGTTCACAATTTGGATTTAAAACAAAATCTTTTCCCTTGACTTAAGCTATCTCTAATGAATATAAAACAGGCTTTCTGGTAGAATAGATTGTTTCTGATAGAAATGTATAAAACTCTAACAAAGCTAGACAGACTAGATGCAGGGAATCTTCAGAAAATGGTACAGAAAAAATTTACCAGGATGTTGCCTGTTATGGAGGACATTAGCTACGAGGAGAGGTTGGAGAAACTTGGTTTGTTCTCACTGGAACGACGGAGGTTGAGGGGCAACCTGATAGAAGTCTGCAAGATTATGAGGGGCATGGACAGAATGGACAGTCTGAAGACCCCCCCCCCCACCCCGAGTGGAAGAATCAATTACTGGGGGGCACAGGTTTAAGTGCAAGGGGAAAGGTTTAAAGATGTACGAAGCAAGTTTTTTTTTAAAAAGTGTGTTTTGGGTGCCTGAATTCGCTGCCGAGGGAGGTAGTGGAAGCAGATACTACAGTGAGTTTTAAGGGCGTCTGGACAAATACATGAGTAGGATGGGAATAGAGGGATACAGTCTCTGGGAGGGTAGGGGGTTTTAGTTCATTCAGGCAGCATGGTCAGTGCAGGCTTGGAAGGCCAAAGGGCCTGTTCCTGTGCTGTAATTTTCTTTGTTCTTTGGTGGATGTTTTTGCCAAGTTGGGGAACATGGTCTCAGGGTACAGGTCATATGATAGGAGGTAAAATTTCTTTACTCAGAGGGTAATGAACTTGTAGAATTCTCTACCACGGAAGGCTGTGGGTCCAAGTCACTGAATGCATTCAGGAAAGAGATAGATAATTAATTTAGATTTTAATGGCACCAAGGGATATGGGGAGAAAGTGGCAATATGGCATTGAGACCAAAGATGTACAGGTTAGATGAACTGGCCATGGTAAATTGCCCCTTAGTGTCAGGAGATTAGCTAGGGTAAGTGAGTGAGGTTATGGTGCAAAGTCCTGGGTGGATTGTTGTCAGTGCAGGCTCAAAAGGGCTGCATGGCTTCCTTCTTCACTATAGGGATTCTATTATGATTCTATGATGAGATTGAGGGTCAGCCATGATCATATTGAATGGTGGAGCAGGCTCGAAGGACTGAATGGCCTACTTCTGCTCCTAATTTGTATGATAGCACTTGAATTCTAGTGTACAAGTCCTTTAAAACTACAGTTTTAACCACAGAATTTCAAATAACAGGTCACTGCCATTGATTCATTAGGTATTACAGTATTAAATTAAGAGAAAGGACAAATTGGTATCTACCCCGAGTGAACATCAGCCACAAGAGCAATGCCAAAGACACAAGTAAATAATTTAACTTGAATGGTCAGCGCTAGATTAATCAAGCCAAAATTAAATGACACTTAAGCTTGGCTTCAGATTAGAAGGAATTTCTCCCCTTTGTTCCCTCCCTCTTTCCCTCTACATAAATAAGAATCAGGCCATGGAAATGCACAGAATCCCTACTGTGCATAATGAGATTCATCCGGCCCATTGAGTCTGCACCAACTCCCTGAAAGAGCATCACATCTGGGCCCTCCTCTCACCCTGTAATCCCACACATATATCATGGCCAATCCACCTAATCTGCACATTTTTGGAGTGAGAAAGGAAACTGGAGCACCTGAAAGAAACTCACGCAGACATGATGAGAATATGCAAACCCCACACAGACCGCAACCCAAGGCTGGAATTGACCCTGCATCCCTCGCACGGGGAGGCAACAGTGCTAACCACTGTACTGTGTCACAATGCTGCCAAACAAGACATTTTCAGAAAAAAAGCAGTTAATATTTTAATAACACTTTTGAGAATAATTTGATGTTTATCTGGATGGGAAAAGGGTTGAAGGTGACAAGAAAATAACAGGTAATCAACTGCTGTGGGGAATTGGTTGATTGTCAAGATGGACAGATCTGTGAATGTCATGCTGAGATATGTAACATTTATACACAGGGTGCTAGGTAAGAATATTCTGGACTTCAATACAAATTTCATTTTATTTCCCTTAAAGGTGTGGTGCACTGCCTTTGTAGAATCATAGAATCCCTACAATGCAGAAAGAGGTCATTTGGGCCATCAAGACTGCACCAATCACAATCCCACCCAGGCCCTTTTCGTGTAATCCTACGTATTCACCTGGCTAATCCCCCTGACACTGGGGGAAATTTAGCATGGCCAATCAACCTAACCTGCATAATCTTTGGAGTGTGGGAAGAAACCAGAGCACCCAGAGGAAACCCACACAGACACAGGGAGAATGTGCATATTGCACGCAGACAGTGGCCCAAGGCTGGAATTGAACCAGGGTGCCATGTGCTGTGAGGCAGCAGTGTTTGCCACTGTGCCACTCTTGTGAACCGTTGCAGTCCAAATGATGTAAGTGCACCCACAGTTTGCCACCCTTGCCCTTCTAGGTTGTGGAGGTCACAGGTTTGGAAGTTGTTGTCAAAAGAGACCCCTGCAAGTGTTTGTTCTTATATATGTAAACCGTGAAAGCTAGTGCTGCATTGGACATGCAGTTTGGAAAAATTAGTTCTCTTATCCATCAGTCACTGTGTACTTTTTGCGTGCATTCAAATTATTTCTTGTTTTTGCCCACCCTCTATCTGGGGCCCAATGGTCTGCATTGTCAGAATTCATCAGTACAGCTAGTATCATAGAAGAATCAGCCAGTCACTCTCACATGCATATTCCCCAACAGAGACCTTTTGCAATCTAATCCAGCATAGACCACATAATTGTGATCAAAATGACTGAAGAAATTTTGGCTGCAAATTAGATTGAGGATCAGTGAAGGGAGATTTGGAAGATCAACTTTACTAAACAGTTTCAGCACTCAGTGTTTTACTCGCATACATGTCCAATTTAGTTCAATGCTACATTTTTTCATAGAACAGCATGTCCACTGATGCAAAAGTCCATTTACTATTTGAAAATTGCCCCGATTTAAGAGACAGCAAAGTAAATGTATATCCATTACAGATGTTCTTGCAGGTGTAGTCATCAGACTGAGCACTGCAATATGCAGGGGATTGGGAGAAAATCCTTCTTTGACTGGAGTCATACCAAGCACAAAGGAAGATGATTGTGGTTGTTGGGTGGCACAGTGGTTAGCACTGCTGCCTCATAGTGCCAGGGGCCCCAGATTTCATTCCGAACTGTGCAAAGTTTGCACGTTCTCCCTGTGTGTGTGTAGGTTTCCTCTGGGTGTTCTGGTTTCCTCCCACACTCCAAACGATGTGCAGATCAGCGGATGGATTGGCCCTGGTAAATTCACAGGGTAACAAGGATAGGGCCCAGGGAGAGTGCTCATTTGGAGGGTCGATGCAGACTCCATGGAGTGAATGGCTTCCTTCTGCATTGTAAGGATTCTATGATTAATCAGCTCAGCCCCGGGACATTGTTGCAGGATTCCGAGACGTAACTATCTTCAGCTGCTTCATAAATGAGCTGCCCTCCATCTTAAGATTAGAAGTAGGGTTGTTCTTTGGTGACTGGAGAGTGTTCAGTCTCAATTCCTGAGATAATGAAGGAGTATGTTTCTGCATGAAACAAGATCTGGAAAACACTCAGGCTAGGATTAAGTGGTAAGTAACATTTGTGCCACTGAAGTGCTAGGTATTGACTACCTCCAAAAGGACGGACATTCATGGGCACTACCAACACTCAATCCTATACCATCAACATCTCATTACCATTGACCAGAGGCAGAATGGGATCAGTTATGTAAATACGTTGGCTACAAGAGCCGGTCAGGGAATTAGAATTTTAAGATGAGTAACTTGGCCCTGACTCTCCAAAATCTATCCACTTTCTACAAGGCACAAGTCAGGAGTATGATGCAGTACCTGCTTGGATGAGTACAGCTCCATTCAGGACAAAACAGCCCGCTTGATTGTTATTCCATTCACACCTTAAACATTCACGCCCTGCACATGAGCTATCCTCAAGATGTATGCAGCAGCTTGCTGGGACTTCTTTGACAATCCCTTCCAAACCTGCTGCAACCTCTCTGCTTTCTAGGAGGACAAGTACAGCTAATGGATGGGAACACCATCATCTGCATGTTTACCTCCAAGTCACTGGCCATCCTGACTAGGAAACAAACTACCATTTCTTCATTATCACTTGGTCAAAAGCCTGGGACTCTTTTCCTGACAACACTGTGGGTGTATCACAGTACATGGAGTGCTGTGGTTTAAGGCAGCAACTTCAGACCTCAAGAATCGCCAACAAGTGGTGTTGCCAGCGATGTTCATATACCATGAAATAATAAAATATTACTATCGAACAAGGCAAACATTTAACAAAAAAGATCTGAAGAGTTTTGCCTTTGGAAAGGTCTCTGCCTAGGATACTGCTGGCTGATGCAGTTTTCTACTTCAGCATTTCCATTCATGAAACTCTTACTAAAACAAAAATGAATAGGTGTATTTAAAGCAGAGCTAACAAAATTAAGCCAATTTTTCCTCCCATCATAGTTAAGACACATTATGATCCACTTTCCTATCGAGCAGCCTGACCTAGAATTAATAAAATTTCAACGACAACAGAACAATTGTGTGACTAGCAGCTCTGGGATTCAAACACCATCTGGCTGAGAGGCAGGCACTTTAGTCTTAATATCAGCCCCATCCCCAAGCTCAACAAAACTACAAGTACACAACAACCTTGAAGCAGGCATTCTTGAGGCAAGGTTAAGTGAGGGGAAGTATCAAAACAAATACAACACAGCTGTAAAATGGTTGTTTTTTTTGTCTTTTATGCATGACATTGAGCCTATCAGTAATGTGAAATCACACTGAACCTGCTGTGCTTGTAACAAGTAACCATAGATGTTTTTAAATTAAACAGACTATGTTTAACCATTTGTTATGATCCCCATGGGAACTCTGTAACCCATAACCAAGTTTATTGAAGGACCCCCCTGGATGAAGAAATTACCAACAGGATTTTGCTTTTTGTAGCTCTCACGTTAATACAAATCAGAACCAAAACATTGCGTATTAATTAATAATACTTAAAAGGTAAACTTCATTTTAAAGAGTCATCACAACAAAAACCTACCTTATGCCACCACAAGCATTCACATCACTTCCGATACAAATGTGGCACCGTGTACGTACACAAATCCACAACATGCTGTTCCTTATTCATGCAGGGTCGGCAAGAGTCCTGTCTGATAGCTGCTTTCACCTTGGAACTGCACAGGTGCAATTATTACCAGCAAGGCACACTTCTATTAACCCCCCCCCCCCCCCCGGGTCATGACTGTCCTGATGCCTTTACACTATAGCCCGAGGTGGATGTGGGAGCATGTCTTCAGGGAGTCTGGCCCTCAGACATGGCAGCAGTACAATGACCTCTCACACCAAGGTGAATATAAACAGCCTCAACTAACATCCCATACTTAATGCACCATCAATCTTCCACTCTGTTCAATCCACCACACACCCATCACTTACCCAGCAACACTCCCCGGCAGTCAGGGTTCATAGTTATTTATTACTGTCACAAGTAGGCTTACATTAACACTGCAATATAGTGAAAATTCCCTTGTGGCGATACTCTGGCATCTGTTTGGGTACACTGAAGGAGAATTTAGCATGGTTAATGCACTTAATCAGCACATCTTTTGGACTGTGGGAGGAAGCTAAAGCACTTGGAGGAAACTCACGCAGATGCGGGGAGAACATGCAGGCTCCACACAATGACTGACCCAAACCTGGAATCAAACCTGGGTCCCTGGTGTTGTTTAAAGTTTACTTATTCATGTCACAAGTAGGGTTACATTAAGTTACTGTGAAAATCCTTGGTGCCTGTTCGGGTGCACTGAGGGAGAATTTAGCATGGCCAATGCACCTAACCATCACGTCTTTTGGATTGTGGGAGAAAACCCACACAGACACAGGGAGAACATGCAGACAGCATACAGAGTGACCCAAGCCAGGAATTGAACTCAGGTTTCTGGCGCCGTGAGGCTGCATTGCTAACCACTGTGCTGCTCATATCCAACATTCACAATCTGAACCTCACCAGCACACAGCTACCAATGCATCCACTATCACAGCTACCTCCTGCAGGTATCCTGTGTGAGGCTTGGTGTGGGTCTTTAAAACAGTTAAGTTGGAAGTGCTTTCTTCCTTCCAACTTTTTCAGAATACCACTGTGTGTAAATCTGGCAGAACAATCTGAAGTTAGCAATTTAAATTGCTTTGCGGATGATTTCCAGCCCCAGCACAATCGTTGAGAGAGGTTAGCCCTTCTGGATAATTGCTAGGTAAATCCTTACCCGGGAACTTGCACAACAGATTCCCCATCCCATCTTTGGAGTACCCCCCATATCTGACACTGGCGAGCCAGAAAGTTTTGTGCCAATATTATTTGTGTATCAATAAAACCCGTGAAACATTTTGTGAAATGGCCAGCACTGTTTTTGTCTGGTTGGCTAATACATAAGTTAGAAGGGTTTGCTAAAATTAGTGAGGGGCTCAACCCAGAAGAAATAATTTTGCTTATCTTGCATTAAAGAAACTCAAAGTTTGAAAACACACAAAGATTGTAAACATGCAATCAATTTAAATGCGTTAGATATTTCGCTGAAAATGAACTTTAAATACAGCTGTTTGATTGTGTAGAATTCACTTCCACCAAATAAATACCAGAATCTATGTTAATTAGTCTTTTTAAAAAAAGCATGCTGTAAACCAAAACTCTTGAAAGGGGTTATGTTCCTAGTCTCCTCTATTTAACAAGTAAGAGAGAAGAAAAAACCTTTAGGGTTATCAACTCTACTTCAACCATGTACGTTGTGGCCCACACTCTATCCTGTATAGCATCCTGGGAGCAAGTTTTGCAGAGTTTCTTATTAATCTGCAAATGGCAGAATACCTTCAGTACTAAGAATAAAGAAAAGAAAGTTACAGCACAGGAACAGGCCCTTCAGCCCTCAAAGCCTGCAGCGACCATGCTGCCCGACTGAACTAAAACTCCCTACCCTTCCGGGGACCATATCCCTCTATTCCCATCCTGATGTATTTGTCAAGACGATCCTTAAAAGTCACTACCGTATCCGCTTCCACTACCTCCCCCAGCAACGAGTTCCAGGCACCCACTACGTTCTGTGTAAAAAAATCTGCCTCACACATCTTCTTTAAACTTGCCCTTTTGCACCTTAAACCTGTGCCCCTTAATAACTGACCTTTCCACCCTGGGAAAAAGCTACTGACTATCCATACTGTCTATGCCTCTCATAACCTTGTAGACTTCTATCAGGTCGCCCCTCAACCTCCATGGTTCCAGTGAGAACAAACTAAGTTTCTTCAACCTCTCCTGATAGCTAATGCCCTCCATGCCAGGCAACATCCTAGTAAATCTTTTCTGTACCCTCTCCAAAGCCTCCATATCCTTCTGATACTGTGCTGACCAGAACTGAACACTACATTCCAAGTGTGGCCTAACTACGGTTCTATAAAGCTGCAACATGACTTGCCAATTTTTGAACTCAATGCCCTGGCCGATAAAGGCAAACATGCTGCATGCTTTTTGACTACCTTCTCCACCTGTATTGCTACTTTCAGTGACCTGTGTACCTGTACACCCAGATCCCTTTGCCTATCAATACTCCTGCTCCTATTTCTTATGTTCTTATGTTCTTTTAAGGGTTCTGCCATTTATTGTATATTTCCTATCTGTATTAGACCTTCCAAAATGCATTACCTCATATTTGTCTGGATTAAACTCCATCTGCCACCTCTCCGCCCAAGTCTCCAACTGATCTACATCCTGATGTATCTTCTGATGGTCCTCATTGCTATCCGCAAATCCACCAACCTTTGTGTCGTCTGTAAATTTACTAATCAAACCAGTTACATTTTCTTCCAAATCATTTTTTATATATATTACAAACAGCAAAGGTCGCAGCACTGATCCCCGAGGAACGCCACTTGTCACAGCTCTCCATTCAGAAAAGCACCCTTCTACTGCTACCCTCTGTCTTCCTTGACCAAGCCAGCTTTGTATCCACATTGCCAACTCACCTCTGATCCCACGCGACTTCATCTTCTGCACCAGTTTGCCAAGAGGGACCTTGTCAAAGGCCTTACTGAAGTCCATGTAAACAACATCTACTGCCCTACCCTCATCAATCATCTTCATCACTTCCTCGAAAAACTCGATCAGATGCACTTCAGTCCACCTCTTTGATTAGCAATCCTACCCTGCCTGTTGTTTCTCTTGGCCTTACTGGCCCTATTCTCTGGTTCCCCTTCAACTAATTCACTTTTGCTTTGGTTCCCACCCCTCTGCCAAACTAGTTTAAATCCTCTTATGTGACACTAGCAAACCTCCTGGCCAGAATATTTACGTCCTTCCTGTTCAGATGCAACCCGTCCTTCTTGTACAGGTCTCATCTGCTCCTGAAGAGACTCCAATGGTCCAGATATCTGAAACCCTCCCTCCTACACCAGCTGTTTCACCACGTGTTGAGCTGCACTCTCTTTCTATTCCTAGCCTTTAGTTGTTCAAAGGAATTTAGGTGGTTGCAATCCTTCAATCATCAGTCTATACTTGTCCCTATGAACTACAGTCTTATTTATAACCAAATCTCTTATCCAAGGAATTAACTAATGACATTAAATGCTTTTGCTGGCAGTCTGCCCATGTCCACAGGGGTGCATGCATCAATGTAACATGAACTTATTTACTCTCACCTGAGGGTTGTTAATTTTAAACATCAGTTATGCATGCTTAGCTCAAAATTAAATATGCTTTACAGTTACATTATCTGTGGTTCTCAGTGTTAGGAAGACACCAACCCTGACCCCAACCTCCTGTAATGAAAATAAATTAAGTTAAACAATCTTTCTTCATAATTTAGGGCTTCAGGTTTTCCCTGAAATCTCTCCAGCAGGTCAACATCATTTTGAAAATCATACCCAGCAGGGCCAACAGCACGGCTTGAGTGAACACCTATTATAAAAGGCCTTCGTCCTTTTTGCAAGATTTACCATTACTTTAGGTTGTGTCTCATGACATCCTGCAAATTCAGTAAAAAGTCTGACAACACCAGGTTTAAGGCCAACTGATTTATTTGATAGTAAACTCACAAGCTTTTGAGGTTTCCCTCTTCTTCAGGTGAATGGAGAGTTCTCATTCACCTGAAGAGGGATATCTCGAAAACTTGTGAGTTTATTATCAAATAAATCAGTTGGACTTAAACCTGGTGTTGTCAGACTTTTTACTGTGTTAACCCCAGTCCAACGCCAGCACATCCACATCATCCTGCGAGTTCCACAGCTGCACAGTGGAAATGCCAGCAGCCACTGAAAGGATGCTGGTTGGCCAATATGTGGAGTTTCAGGTATTGGACTGGAGTAAGCACAGTAAAAGGTCTCACAGCACCAAGTTAAAGTCCAACAGGTTTACTTGGTAGCACAAGCCACAAGCTATCAGAGCACTGCCCCTTCATCAGGTGAGTGGGAGTTCTGGTCACAAACAGGGCATATAAAGACACAAACTCAATTTACAAGATAATGATTGGAATGTGACTCTTTACAGGTAATCGAGTCTTAAAGGTACAGACAACATAAGTGGAGAGAGGGTTAAGCACACATTAAAAAGAGATATGTATTGTCTCCAACCAGGACAGTTAGTGAGATTTTGCAAGCCCAGGCAAGTTGTGGCAGTTACAGATAATGTGACGTGAACCCAACATCCTGGTTGAGGCTGCCCTTGTGTGCAAAACTTTGCTATCAGTTTTTGCTCAGCGATTCTGCATTGTCATGAAGGCCGTCTTCCCGAAGATCAGAGACTGAATACCTGTAACTGCTGAAGTGTTCCCCAACAGGAACAGAACACTCCTGCCTGGTGATTGTCAAGTGGTGTTCATTCATCCATGGATCACCTCACAATGCTCCACTTCTCCAGCTTCCATTCTAAATATGTTAAAGAAGCCATTCCCCTATGGACAAGGCCTCCATATACACAGGATCTGCTCAGATGAGGAGGATCGTAACAGACACGTCCAGACGCTGAAAGAACAGGATATGGCGCTTGACTCATCGATCAGCAGTCCCAACACACCACAGCGAAAAATCGCACCAACCTCCTCAAAAGACCAACATGGGACACGATGGACAGAGTACCCTTCATCGTCCAGTACTTCCCAGAGCGGAGAAGCTATGGCATCTTCTCTGGAGCCTTCACCATGTCATAGATGAAGATGAACATCTCACCAAGGTCATCCCCACACCCCCACTTCTTGCCTTCAAACAACTGTACAACCTCAGACCATTGTCCGCAGCAAACTACCCAGCCTTCAGGAAAACAGTGACCATGACACCACACAACCCTGCCACAGCAACCTCTGCAAGATGTGCCCGATCATCAACACGGATGCCATCATCTCACCTGAGAACACCATTCCCTTGCAATTCGGCCAATACGCTGCAGGAAAGGATGTCCCGAGGTATGGTACATTGGGGAGACCACGCAGATGCTACGACAATGGGTGAACGAACACAGCTCGACAATCACCAAGCAGGAGTGTTCTCTTCCTGTTGGGGCACACTTCAGCAATCACGTGCATTCAATCTCTGATCTTCGAATAAGCGTTCTCCAAGGCAGCCAATGATATAAATTATAAAGCTCAAAATAAGAAAATGTAAGCTCAGTGCACATCAGATTAGTCAGTATCTGAAAGAGGAAGGTAACCAGTTAGCGGGGGAGATGGGGAGCCAGGATGGGGGTAAATCAGAACTGACATGGTCAGGCTAGATAAGCCATTTATAAAACTTTTCATTATAAAAGAAAGGCAAACAATCAGCAATTTCTGTTTCAACATTTTGCAGTATTGCCTTTTGCATTTATTCTTCCCTTCTCAAATTGTTTTGATCACTCCTAAAAAGGCATTTCGTCAGAGCACACAATTTTAATGAAACTTAAGAATGCTAACCCTTAATTCAGACACTGACAGACCAGTTGCACATTTTCATTATTCTCTGCTTTAATTGTAACACTTTAAAGTCTCTACAGAGTTACACCTATGCAGAAGTACAGTTGTAGCAATCCAATACACTTCAGTTACAAATGAATGTTACCGTTAATCACTTCTAACGTTGTTCAAGTTTTGCTCTGCTCAAGACTGCACTCGTTGCTATGTAATTTTTAAATAGCAAATTGTGGGGTGTAAAATTTTGTTGAGGGAAACATTTTGCGTTACATCTCAACATTGAGAGTACTATGGCAAAGCAAGCTAAAACCTGGCAATGTGTTAACATTGGTGAAAAGCCAACTGAGAACTAATGTGAGGGAGAACCTTGGCTGATCAACATTTGGAATTGTTTTAGGATAGGGCAGCAGAGGCCAGAACTTCAGATTCTTTCAAGCAGATATTGTGATAGGGACTACAATGCTTTCTTTTGCTTTTTGGATGAACAAATGAACAGCCTACTTCAAGTATTTTATCTTGCTATTTGACAGATGTCATGGACAGGCCATATCAATGTGAAATGGCAGAAAAAGGAATTAACAAACGACTTAGAAAAAGGATGAATATATATTTAGACTCACATGCTCTTGGTATTTTTGACTTCCATACATAACGTACTGGGGTGCAAGACTGTAAATCATATAACTTGTGTGCAGCACCATCAGCAGCAGGATCATACAAAGAAAAAGAAGAGCTTGGGGCCGCGTTCGGCCAGGTCTGATCTTGTACAGCTAGTTGCAAGAGATGAGAAAAAAAGAGATTTAATCTACTGTATGAACTTGCTATTAATAGGTTCTATGTTCCTTACTGCCTTCGCTAATAGGGAATTCTTTATTATCACACACAACAAACATTTGAGAACGTTATATAAAAATATACTCTGTGCACATGAATAAAACAATGGTCAAACCAAAATGACATGGCAAATTGAGTTCTTCCATTAAAACTCAAGCACAAAGTGAAGAATTAACAATTTCAATCTAACCATAAAATGCCAGGATGGAACTCAAGGCATGCTGGGCTTCTGACTTAAAAAATCATCTGACTTAAAAAATGATCTAAAAAATCATTAGGCTGAGACTAAGTACAATATAAAAGGTCCTTAAACTTTTCAGCAAGTTAATTAAGTAAGCATTAACTGAAACTAATCTTAATTTTCAAAGTTTTAAGAAGAGCAGCTTTAATTCATTTCACCTAGTCTCCCTTTCCTTTTAGGTTTATTCATTAGAGTCACAAGTAGCCTTACATTAACACTGCAATGAAGTTACTGTGAAAGTCCCCTCGGTGCTTGTTTGGGTACAATGAGCGAGAATTTAGCACTGCCAATGCACTTAACCTACCTGTCTCTGGGACTGGGAGGAAACCGGAGCACCCAGAGGAAACCCACACAGACACAGGAAGAACTGTGCAGACTCTGCACATTCAGTGACCTGAGCTGGGAATCGAACCTTGGTCCCTGGCGCAGTGAGGCAGCAGTGCTAATCACTGTGCCACATGCCACCCCATATTTGATTTTTAGAGAAAATGTTCAATTATAGGACAGATTTGCTGAAGAAATGAAATAAATGAAGCAATCTAAATTTACTGTGGCTCTAACCATGCCTCATCTTCTCTGTAAATCAAAGGCCATAAAAAACTTAAAATGATGACTTCCAGTTTTGTTTATGATGTTCCACTATTTTACAATTACCATTTTGTCAAAAATGCTCCACATTAGATAGTTGTAATGAGGAAACATAAGAAGCATGACTCATACAACACTATTTTATAGTGCTCTGTAATCATAAACTGGGCAGTATAGCAAGATCAGTTATTCCTTGGAATTTACTAATAGATTCCAATTTGTTCACTTCATCATTTCCCTCTTCTTTCTCAATCTAGGTGCAAACATATATCTGCACAGACAATGACAGAAATTACCCTCAGCCAGAAAAACCAGATGCCCATATTTCGGATTCCTGCCATGGAGGTGAAGACCAGGTACACTGTGATGATAGCAATTAGGATATAATCCAATGGGAAAACCTGGGGAGGAAGAAAATAAAGAATATGATTTCTATGTTTATAAAGTCAAATAGGATGCTTACAATCAAACTGCAGGAAAAGAAGCACAATAACAATGATTTAGAATCCATGTTACTTAATGTTTCTCAATTTAGATTTTTAACTTAATTAGGATGTTCATAAACATTTGACTGAATGATCTTTAATGAAAAATTCAATTGAAAAATACATCCATATTGTGTTCCTGGCTGAGTTATCAGTTTCAGACTTTAGCTCTGTAAATGTTCAGGTTATTAGCTCTTAATGAGGCATTGAGTTCTCTTCAATACTTGCTGCTAAAGTATCTTTTTTGTCTGTGTAGGGACAGTGTTCTGATTGCAAAAATTAGAAAATATTTTTCTGTTTAGTCATATTTCCATTGCTAGTGTTTTTCATTATTGTGGCTGTGTGAAAACTATCCATATTTCGAATTATTAAAGATAATTATAAACAGATACTGAAATTCCACATGTAAGAAATTTAGTTTAGTATTGATGAGAACTCATCGCCTCATTAAGAGCCGATAAAGTGAACATTTACAGAGCTAAAGTCTGAAACTGATAACTCAGCCAGGAATACAAATCCATCTTCATTCATATGCTCAACGTGGACAGTCATGTAATAGGAAAACTCCCATCTGCCAAGCATCATCCCACACACCCTGCTGTGGCGATCAAGACATTACAAACACATGTCACTCCCTATCTGCAGTAAGGTGGTGAGCTATAGTTGTTGTGGGAGTGGTGCACAGAGGAGCACTTTGTTTGTGTATCTTTGTTGCTTCTTAAAAATAAGATACATGTAAGGTTGGGCAGCATGGTGGCACAGTGGCTAATGTTGTTGCCTCACAGTACCAGAGATTCGGATTTAGTTTCTGGCTTGGGTCATTGTCTATATGGATTCTGCACATTCTCCCCATGTCTGCATGGGTTTCCTCCTGCAGTCCAAAAGGTGTGCTGGTTAGGAGCATTGAGTCATGAAAACCAAAGCATGGCCAAAGTGAAAAGCCCAAATAAAGTCCCCACCCATGATCAAAAGGAACCAATACGTCAGAAGAAATGCAAGGAGTGAAAAAAAGATAAAGCAAAATTGGGCAACCTGGAATTAAATGAAACATTAAAAAAAAACAAACCTACAGTACCAGAAGTATTTACACAACATGAATATGAGCCATTCAGAAACTACTGAAATGTTTGAGACATTTGAGGATTTGAGTATAGGAATAGGGATGTTTTACAACAATTGCATAGGGTTTTGGTGAGGCCATAACTGGAGCATTGTGTGCAGTTTTGGTATTCTTATCTGAGGGGGATTATCCTCGCTATAGAATGAGTACAGTGAAGGTTTACCAGACTGATTCCTGGGATGGCAAGTCTGTTATACAAGGAGACACTAGGTTGGTTAAGATTATATTCAATGGATTTTAGAAGAGTGAGAGGGGAGCTCATAAAAACTTATAAACTTCTCCCAGATTTAGGCAGGGTAGATTCAGAAAGAAGGTTCCTGCTGGTGGCCAAGTCCAGAAACAGGGGTCATAGTTTAGGATAAGGGGCAAACCTTTTTTGAACAGAGGTGAGCAGAAATTTCTTCACTCAGAGTGGTTAATGTGTGGAATTCACTATCACAGAAAGTAGGTAAGACTAAAACGTTGTCTGATTCCAAGAAGAAACTAGATATAACTCTTGGGACTAAAAGGATCAAGGGCTATGGAGATATCCCATATCAAGGGATATGAATTTTTATTCAGTGCAGTGCAGTGCCTGGTCAGTATTCTACATCAAATTTCAACAGGATTTTTGATACCTTGATCACTTTTGTGTCAATCAACAAGCCTGGGAACTACAGAAATGAGATGTGATCTGAAATGGTCCAGAAACTAGCAAAACGAGAGAAATGTAGTTTTGAATCGAGCTGCACTAAGGTTTAAGAGCTCATTACTAGGATGACACTGGAAGAGGGCTACTATATCTTACAACTATATCAATCACTTGGAGCTGAGACAGAAGGAAGCTGTCTCAAATTTTCAGAGGGTCATCACAGTAAGGAAAGAAAAAGGGAGTATGAAAACAAACTACAATGGGAACTGAAGGGGAATATCTTGTGGATATATGTAAAGCAAGTACATTGGGAAAGAAAACAACAGTGTGAATATAAACCAAGCTGTTGGAGATAACGCAAAATTTGGGGGGGTGGGGGAAGTGGGGTTGATCCAAGACATTAGTAAGGATCTAATAGCTTAATGGAAAGATGTCAATAGCTGGTTACAAGAAAATGATCAGTATACACTGCAGCTTTTTATTGTGCAATGTACTTTGCAGTCTTGTAATATGTTCATACTTACTGTCTGTAGAACAAGCAACAACTCATTCAAAGGATTTGCCAAGTTTGTTTCAAATATTATGAATCCAGAATCAAAGCCCATTGAATGGAGTGCTTTATCAAGGCTGTAAGATATTTGAAAAAAAGAGTTTAACCTCTAAACAACTGCAAGTGATTGAAAGATTGCTTATTTTTCTTGAAAACACAAATATATGATCTCTCAGTATATCTTGGAGAAGCTAATGAGTTAGTGAAACAGCACTCAACGAAGGGACAACAAAAGTTACCCAAAACTTTTGCATTATTTGACAGTAATTAAACATAGTCCCTTTACTATTTCTATTGATTGATAGATAGATGGGCAAAGATTGACATACAAATTGAAGAATAATGTGCCATCCTAGCATCTGAAAACAGCCATTGCATGCTGGAACCTCTTCCAAAAAAACTTTAAAAAGTCAAACTGAAACATTTATCAATAACGCATTTACTTGTTACCATATAGATTTCTACTTACAAACCTAACAAGTAGACTAAATTCCTAAAAAAGGAAATTCAGCCGAGTTGTTTTCTAAATGATCAAGTGCTGTCTGAAAATTGACCAATAGAATTTTTGTTGTAAAAGGATGAAGCCATGGTGGTGGCAGGCTTAATTGTCAGATATGTGTTTCATCAATTAAAATTTATAGAAGCAGGGGGCATATTAAGAACTAAACAACGTATTACGAAATTGTGAAACCGGGAAATGGGCATGATTAAACAGGAAGTCTCAAAAATATATATGCGTATCTCCAGCTAAACGAAAAAAAATCAAACAAGTTATTGATATTTTGTAGTCAAAGGAAATTAACCCTACAATACGAACTACAGGCATGAGTAACTAATTATTAAATTTACAACACAGGCAATGGGTCATGCGGAAAACAGTCAGGAGCAAGCTTGAGCAAAACAAAGCGGAATGTTATATACTGGGATTTTATTGAGGGCGTTTTCAGACTTATGGAGATGAAAACAGGTTGACGAGGCACAAAAATGGAAAAGTATGACACATTTGGGAGACGACAATATGTCAATACCTTTGGAGAGGAAAAGTAGGTTGAAAATGGGATCGTTCAGAAGGACAGAGAAACTATGGGTAGGTTTTTACATGGACAGAAGCATTGCTAGTAGCTCTGAAATGGAAGATGACAGTACCTGCAGAGAAGGAACTACTCAGCAAGTCAACAAACATGGGGTTTGAGATGGAAAGGGAAGTTGATTTGCCAGATGTACTGTGGAAACAGGGACAAGGAGGCAGGAAGTAGGTCTCTCATGGGTAAGATAAGCCTGAAGGCAACATGAGGGATGCCAGGCATGCAAAATAGGAGACAAATTAACAAATGTCAACCAACACTCGTGGACAGACCTTCAGATCATACCCACCCTCAGTAACTCAGCTCATTCTTGGTCCTCACATTTTGACCCAATAACTCCTCCCCATTTTCCACTGCAAAACACTCAGCCTACAAAACCTTTGCTATCTACTCCCCACAGGCTTCTGTTGCCCCTCAGAGGTTATCCCTGTACTTCTATCCGACATTGACAAAGGAAAAGCAGTAGATGTGGTTTATATGGAATTCAGCATTCGATAAGGTCCACCATGCAAGGCTTATTGAGAAAGTGAGGGGGCATGGGATCGAAGGGGACATTGCTTTTTGGAGCCAGAACTGGCTTGCCCACGGAAGGCAAAGAGTGGTTGTAGATAGGTCTTTTTCCGCATGGAGGTCTGCACGGAGGAAGTGGAGGGATGAGTTGCTAAGTTGGAGGTGTTGTGGATAGTTTGGACGGATGTCACAAGTTGCAGTGAGACATAGACAGGATGTAAGACTGGCCAGAGAAGTTGCAGATGGACAAGTGTGTGGTGGTTCATTTTGGCAAGTCAAATGGGATGAAGGAATATAATATTAAGGGTAAGGCTCTTAGCAGTGTGGAAGGTCAGAAGGATCTTGGGGTCCGGGTTCATAGGACTCTCAAATCGGCTTCGCAGGTAGAGGACGCAGTTAAGACGACGTATGGTGTACTGGCCTTCATCAATCGAGGAATTGAGTTTCGGAGTCGGGAGATAACGCTGCAGCTGTATGAGACCCTGGTCAGACCCCACTTGGAGTGCTGTGCTCAGTTCTGGTCGCCTCATTACAGGAAGGATGTGGAAGCCACTGACAGGGTGCAGAGGAGATTTACAAGGATGTTGCCTGGATTGGGTGGCATGCCTTATGAGGATAGGTTGAGAGACGAAGGATGAGAGGTGACCTGATAGAGGTGTATAAGATGTTGAGAGGTATTGATCAGGTCTCAGAAGCTTTTTCCCAGGGCTGAAATGGCTGCTACAAGAGGACACAGGTTTAGGGTGCCGGGGAGTAGGTACAGAGGAAACATCAGGGGTAAGTTTTTCACTCAGAGCACGGTGGGTGTGTGGAATCGGCTGCTGGCGGTGGTGGTGGAGGAGGTGGAGGTGGATTCGATAAGGTCTTTTAAGAGACTTCTGGATGAGTACATGGGACTTAGTAGGATTGAGGGTTATAGGTAAGCCTAGTAGGTCAAAATATCTTCGGCACAACTTGTGGGCCGAAGGGCCTGTTTGTGCTGTAGTTTTTCTACGTTCTACTTACACACTTCACAGAAACTCCCTATACCAACCCACTGAATGTAATTCCCCTTGATGTGGAGATGCTGGGGTAAGCACACTAAGTCGTCTCACAACACCAGGTTAAAGTCCAACAGGTTTATTTGCCTGCACAAGCTTTCGGAGTCTCGCTCCTTCATCAGGTGAGTGAGGAATGTGTTCACAAACAGGGTACATACAGCCACAAACTCAATTTACAAGATAATGGCTCGAATACGAGTCTTTACTTCTTACTGTGCAATTCCCCTCCACAGGGTCTCTTTCTCCTCTGATTCCTCAATACTCTCACATCTGAATGGCTGATATGGATTTTTCTTCTTCACTTTTTGTGACCTTTCCTTCCACTTCCTCTTTCTTTACCAGTTAGCTCATCTACCTTCCTCCCACCACAATTTTCATCCTCCTTGCTCCACAACTACTTATAATCTATTCTGTGCCCTCTGCAAGGGACTAAGATCTCTCACTGCATATTTTCAGGAAATATATGTTTGGACATCCTAATCTTTATTTCGAAAATTTTAAACAACTGAACAAAAGATCATGAAAATGATTGAATCCCTATGTCTGTCTGTGACTGCCAAACAAAAGAAGATGCCTGGCAGTATCAGGGAAACTCTCATATTGTTGTCTGTGGGGAGGCACTGTGGGCTACACAAGCCAAATTCAAAGAGGACTTAACAAAGGCTGCCTGAATTTCACAACACAGGCTGGCCAATAGGAGCCTGTTCATTTGCTATGACAACCTTCCTTTCAATTCTTATGGTTCAGGCATTTAACACTCTCGGGGACACGGACGAGGAATAAAAATCCTTTGTTAAAGACAGTGTGGAGAGACGGAGTCACGTGACATGAGCCTCTGGCTTGTATAGGCAGTAATAGTGCCTTGGTGAACTGCAAAGCTGATTCTGTTTATTATCTAAATTGGCAGCCTCAAAGAAAAGGAGCTATTCCCAGGTTGCATATCTGGTCCCATCTACACTGCTTCTGCAGGAATTTCAGTACCATCGCCTACAAGACTGATTCATTCCTGCGTGCCTATCCCTGAAGTCAACACCACTGGAAAAATGAATTCTATGACATCGGTTTTCAACCCACCAACCTCCATGAAGGAATATTGCATTGGACTTAATTTTAGACACTAGAACTCACATGAATATTTATTTTTTACTTTATAGTCCGTACTGTAAATCCTTCTTTTCTCTATCCCTCTCTTTATTATCTAAGTATGAGGGTGACATTGTGACACTCCCCGAGACGCTGCATTTTTGAATGTGTGCAACAAACTAGCCCTTTGAGGTCACCTTAACTTGCGTTTGCTGTGGGGTTATTAATAGAAAATTGGATCACATCAAAACTGAGGGGTTGGGAAATACATCACTGCTTCTAAAGAGGGCAACAAATCAAAAACACCTCTGCTCTGGTGTAGAGCGAAAGCATAGAAGAGTGCTGTTTAAATTAACCCCCCCTTAACACCTCTCACAAAAGAATTAGAGATGAATCTCAATAAGTAAAACCGATGCATTAACACAAGGAAATGGAGTGGAAATTGAACCATGCTGAATAATACCATTCTCTAATTCCATTCCATTTCCTCACATCAGTAGTGGCCACATTTTCACAAATCCCACATGTCCTTCAAACTCAGTAGAAAATAAACAAATCTCAATTCATCGTAAAGTTTAAACGTGTTCAGGTTGTTGTAGACGGAAAAGCCCATCTATCAATGTATAGCAACATGACAAATTAATGTTATTTTGTTTATTTTCTTAGAGAAGCCGATGGGTACAATGAAATAATTGAGATAAACTTACTTTGACAGAAAGAGGGCGACAATGAACAAAAGGGCCACCAATATGAAAAATATCCCCAGAGCAATCTGCAAATTAAAAAAATTCTTAAGTTCACACCCATTATATTCCATCCACAACATAAGCATATGAGTGCAGCTGCAGAAAATCAAAATGCAACAAAGTTAGCGAATAGATGAAAAAAGCTGAAGAACTCTGCTGTAAAGCATAATTGTTTGATGAATGCAAAACTGAACTTCGCAGTTGACCATAATTTGTAACTCAACAGTTGTGCTTTAGTGTTCAATGCATAGTTACATTTGACAGCTTTGATTGTGACACATGCAAGTTTATAATACTAAATTTTGGCACAAAAGAGATTTTGAATCAAGCAAATGGACAACATATCAAACTGAAATACAATTAAACACAAGACCAGACATTTAAGGTATCACAAAAATTTGAGCAATAGGTGAAGCCAGCCATTTCACACTGCTACTGTGAAGTAACAACATGTGTGTTTTCCATTAGCAGGTTGCTGCCACCAAGCCATTAATAAGTTCTGCCTACCACACAAATGAATAATGGAAATATGAATTTCAGTGCTAGTGCAATTCCAGGTACATAGACTATCTGTCCCAATGACAATGAGCAGATCATATTAGACAGCATGTCCCTTTGGCTATTCTCAAAAGGCAGAGTACGAACAGCACTCAACCAGCTCATGCCTGCAAAACTCAGTACACGGTGGCATGTGGTCAGCACTGCTGCCTCACAGCGCCAGGGACCCGAGCCTGGATCACTGTCTGTGAGGAGTGTGCACATTCTCCCTGTGTCTGCGTGAATTTCCTCCGGGTGCTCCAGTTTCCTCCCAAAGATGTGCTGGTTAGGTGGATTGGTCATGCTAAATTCTCCTTCACTGTATCTGAACAGGTGCTGGAATGTGGCGATGAGGGGATTTTCAAGTAACTTCATTGCAGTGTGAACATAAGCCTACTTGTGACTAATAAATAAACTTTAATTTACTTTTAATGTCTAACATTAGATGTGATTCTTTAATTGGACAGCACTTGCTGAATAATTTCACATGTGCTAACGATTACCCTAGTAACCAGCTGAAGATTATCAGTCAGGCTCACAATGTGAATGTGGCTCACTTATACTTGCTAGAAGCTACATGTATTCATTTGCAGCCATCTGTCCTCTGCACACGAAAGGAACGTATCCAGACTTGTGTTTATTAAGTTTAACAAAAGAATGAGGGAGCAATAGTTCCTGGTGCATTCTCCATAACAATGCCTCGACCAGTCAACTTGTCAGCCAATCAGTACCCACTTCTCTTACAGTATAAACTATTGCTCACTTTGAAATTTGACATTATTACATCTGTCCTGATAAATGCAAGATGAAAAGCCATGACAGCGTGTCTCTTTTCTCAACAATATTTAAACCTCATTTAAGGGGCTGGAGTGTCACTGACCATAGTTCAGTCAATATAAACTTGCTCTGAAAGCCTTTTAAAAATGGGAGGGATCTGTAAATCAATTAATTATAAATTAAAACAAGCTATTATAGTGATATACAGAATAATGGCCTTCATTGCGAGAGGTTTTGAGTACCGGGATGTGTTGTTGCAACTGTACAGGGCCTTGGTGAGGCCACACCTAGAGTGTAATTTTGGTCTCCTTTTCTGAGGAGGGATGTTCTTGCTCTCGAGGGAATACAGCAAAGCTTTCCCAGGCTGATTCCAGCAATGATGGGACTGACGTATGAGGAGAGATTGGCAGGATTGTTTTCAGTGGCGTTCAGATAAATGAGGGGAGATCTCAGAGACCTTTGAAATTCTAACAGATTTAGACAAGATGCATGCAGGGAGGATGTTCCCAATTGTGGGGGAGTCCAGAACCAGGGGTCACAGTCTGAGGATTCAGGGTAGACGATTTAGAGCGGAGGTGATGAGACATTTCACCCAAAAAGTGGTGAGCCTGTAAAATTCACTACCAAAAGAAGTAGTTGACGCCAAAACATTGAATGCATTCAAGAGGTGGCTGGATGTAGTACTTGGGTCAAATGGGATCAAAGGTTATGGGGAAAAAGGGTTAGGCTATTGAATTGGATGATCAGCGTGATTTTAATGAATGGCGGAGCAGGCTCAAATGGCCTCCTCCTACTCCTATCTTCTATGTTTCTATACTGCAGTATAGAATGCAGTGTGTAATTTTGGGTGCTCTATTTTTGTAAAAAATATACATGCCTATGAAGATAGAGGAAAGGAACAAGGCTAAACCTTGTGATATCGACTTCCAAGTGATGAGGGGAACAACTTGGCAGTTCTCTTTCCATACTACTTCATCACAACAGTGAAACCTAAGTAACTAGACTAATTCTGGTTTGCATTTTGATCTTCAGTTTCGGTTTTGACAGTTATTTTATACAGCATCTGTGATGTCAGAAACCTTACAACACTTGCCCACAACTAATTTTCAGCCGCAAATTGATCCATCTTGAGTTTAAATAATTAGAACTCACATTTTGTCTAAATTTAAAATACTTTCTATTCTATTCAACATTGAAGTGACTTGAAGCCATTCACGTTTGAAAGTAGTTATTTTTGAAATTAAGTTAAATATCTACTTTGGAAAGTAATATCTGAAGTATTTATACAGTAAAGATATTTAGTGTCCATATAGATAATCTTGGAGCAGCACTGAGTATCAAATCCTCATAGCTCTTTATTCTTAAATCAAAGATACAAGCAAGCATGACCTTATACAAACATGGTTGAATATCAGTTGCTCCCATCAGCAATAATTTAATTCAGCAGAATCTCAGTGAGAATTGTTATAGTGTGAAAGACGATATGTAGATTGGACTGTTTATCAGAATGGAAGGATTCCAAGTATGTTTCTAGATCCCAGAAGTGATTATGTAGCTACAAGAAAACCAGTGCTGCTATAATGAAGGTCAATCCTTGACAAAACAAAGCTGTCCATTTTACGACTATTAGTATGCGCGCTAACTGAAACAAGATGTTTACTAAAGATGGAGGAAAAGCTTGCAGATTATAACCAAGGTATATAGTTATTTTTGCATTAAAAATATGAACAATAAACAATGAATAGCATTAATTTACAGTCAACATCAAAATGCGGAGTGAAGCAAAGAGGCTGAGTGTAAGCTTGGAGTTTGACAAATGGGGGCTTTGTTGGGCGAGGGCAGGGGGAGGAGTTTGTTTCTCTTTGCTTTTTCTACCTTTTGCAGCCTTTATGATTCGTTCTAACTCTACTACAGGGAAAACAGCTAGCTATTGGTGAGAATCTGGTAAGTGGGTAAATTCTATCCCCAAAGTTTTAAGCTGTACACAGTTTAGTGGTAAATAAATTAAAATTGCCATAAATACATAAATAATTAAATTAAGTATTTAAAACACATTAAGGATGGCAGGAAAGGTGATGTGTCAAGGCTTCAGCATGGTACAGGAAGCCCGATAGAGTGATTAGTATTCTGTCTATTGAGTGGGGTGGAGCACATATATACTTAGTGGTAGCACAGGATAGCATAATGAGGGGCATTGACACTGTTCTCTGTGGCAAGCAGCGAGAGTCCAGGTGGCTATATTGTCTTCAGGTGCTAGGGTTCAGGATATCTGCTCAGGACACTTGGAGGTCATAGTCCATGTAGGTACCAATGCCTCAAATAGGCAGAACATGGAAGATGGTTCTGCATAGTCACTAATGAGGAGTTGGCACCAAAGAAAGAAACGGAACCTCAAAGGTAATCATTTCCTGAGCCATTTGCAAACTGAAAGGGAGGACAGGAAGTTAAGAAAAGGAGGTATGGCTCTTAACAAATAATCATCTCAACACATAAGAGGATGACCCAAGTTTTATGAAACCAGGATGCAGAAGCACTGTGGATTGAGATGAGAAATGATAAAGGCAAGAAGTCACTTATGGGAGTGGTGGGGAGGCTCCCTAATTGTAACTACACTGTCAGACAGAGTATAAGAGATAATGGGAGCTTGTCAGAAAGCTACTACAACAATCATGGGGGATTTTAATCAACATATAGATTGAAAAAAAATCAGATGGGTGAAGGTACCATAGAGGAGGGGTTCACAGAAGGTTTTTGAGATGGTTTCTTAAAACAGCATTTTCTAGAGTTAACTGGCAAAAGTGAACCTAGGATTGTGGAACAAAATGGGATTAATTGATAACCTCAGTGAAGGCGCCTCAAGGTAGCAGTTATCATAATATGATTGAATTTTACATTCAGTTTAAGGCAGAGGAGGGTTTTTAAACTTTTAAACTTAAATAAGGGCAATTTAGAAGGCATGAAAGTGGAGCTCGCTAAAGTGAACTAATTGAAGTGAAGTAGTAAATATGTTTGATTTGATGGGATTTATTGTCACATGTATTGGTATAGTACACAGTGAAAAGTACCGTTTCCTACGCGCTACACAGACAAAGAAAACCGTACATAAAGGAGAGAGGGTGCAGAATGTAGCGTTACAGTCATAGCTAGGGTGTAGAGAAAGATCAATTTAATACGAGGTGGGTCCATTCAAAAACTCTGATGGCAGCAGAGAAGAAGCTGTTCCTGTGTCAGTTGGTACATGACCTTAGATTTTTGTTCCCAACGGAAGAAGGTGGAAGACATGGTGCCTACGGTCTGTGGGGTCCTTGATTATGCTGGCTGCTTTTCCAAGGCAGCAGGAAGTGTACACAGAGTCAACGGGAGGAAGGCTGGTTTACCTGATGGACTGGGCTTTGTTTACGATTCTTTGTAATTTCTTGCAGTATTGGAGAGCAGGAGCCATACCAAGCACTGATACATCCAGAAAGAATGCTTTCTATGGTGCATCTGTAAACGTCAATGAGAGTTGGAGCAAAAAGGTCAGATTTCCTTAGCCTCCTGAGAAAATAGAGGCATTGGTGGGCTTTTTTTAATTATAGCATCGGTTTGGAGGGACCAGGACAGGTTGTTGGTGATCTGGACATCTAGAAACTTAAAAGCTCTTGACCATTTCCACTTCATCCTTGTTGGTGTAGACAGGGGCATGTCCTCCATCATGCTTCCTGAACTCGATCACTATCTCTGTTGTTTTGCTAAGATTGAGACATTGATCGTTGACGTCACACCAACCCACCAGATTCTCTATTTCTTTCCTGCATCCCATCTCGTCATTAGTTGAGATCCAACCCAGTATGGTGGCGTCATCAGCAAACTTGAAAATCAAGTTGGGGGGACATTTGGCCACACAGTCATAAATGTATAAGTAGTAATAGTAAGGGGCTGAGGACATAGCCTTATGGGGCACCGGTGTTGAGGATGAATGTGGAGGTGTTGTTGCCTTTCTTTGCTGATTGTGAACTGTGGGTTAGGAAGCCTAGGATCCAGTTGCAGAGGGAGCCGAGGACCAGGACACGAAGTTTGGAGACGAATTTTGTAGGAATAATGGTGTTGAAGTTTGAGCTGTCGTCAATAAATAGGAGTCTGACATAGATGCCTTTGTTATCTTGGTGTTCCAGGGTTGAATGTAGGACCAGGGAGATGGCACCTGCTGTAGACCTGTTGCCGTGATAGGCAAACTGTGGTGGATCTGGCGGTCTGGGCAGGTGGAATTCCTTCATGCCATGACTAACCTTTCAACGCACTTCATGACGATGATGTCAGAGCCACTGCACAGTTGAAGTAGGGAAAGGGTTAATGCATTTTGTACCTTGAAGGAGGGAAAGGGTTAATGAATTTTGTACCTAGAATGTATTACAAACATGACCCTTCATTATGGGTGATCGTCCCAGGCTTATATTGCTCCTGGCGTTAATGTAAAATACTTGTTCATGTCTTTCATTCTTTAACTTTCAAAGACAAATGGTGAGATACGAATGTAAAGACAATGGTCAGATGTGAATATAGATGATCAGATGTGAACGTAAAGACAAATGGTCAGACGTGAATGTTATTTTGCAGACATTGCAAGCCTTGCCTGTTTATGTTAATCACACAAGTAACTTCAAGGACAGAAATGCCAAAGCAGTCGCAGGCGTGATAATTGAAAAAGGAAGATCAAAGATTTTGCCCGGAATTGGAAGTTTATGTCATACTTGTTACTAAGACTCATGATGTATAAATACCCACTTGTATTTGTGTTTAATGAGAAGTCTGACAGTCCATTCTTAGAACCAGTTTTCTCAAAGCTCTGGAATAAAAGCCAAAGCTTTGAAAAAGCACTGCATTTTGACTCACTAACAGTCTCAGAGGTATTATTTTACCTACATCATTAAGGTACGCTGCCACTTTTCTTTGGTACTGAGATGATATTTGTCTTCTTGAAGTAGATACGGAGCTCAGATTGGTCTAAAGAGAGGTTAAAGATGACCACGAATACCCCCGCCAGCTGGTCCACACAGGACCTGAGCGCTTGTCCATGTACCCCATCCAGGCCAGTCGCTTTCCACGGGTTGACTTTCAAAAAGGTTGATCCAAGTTCTGCGATGGTGACCTCAGATACAGATTCATCCGAGGCTTCTGGAATGGAAGGCAAGTGCTCGCTGATCTCTTGGTCAAAATGGGAATAGAAATACATTGAGCCCATCGGGGACGCGCACTGGTACCGGTGATTCTACATGCCTTCATCTTATAACCTGTTATGTCTTGCAGACCCTGCCGTAGATGGTGGGAGTCCATGTGGCTCGCCTGGGAGTCTCGCTTGGTCCAGTACTAACTCTTACCATCTCTGATGGATCGCCACAGATTATATCCGAATTTCTTATATAGGTCAGGGTCACATGACTTGAATGCCTCAGACCTGGACTTCAGAAAGCAGCAAATGTAATATCTCTGCTCATCCATGGTTTCTGGTTGGGAGACACATGGATTTGCTTTTTGTCACACAGTCTTCACTATCTTACTGATGGAGTCAATTACTGTAGTGGCGTACTCGTTCAGGTTGGTCGCTGAGCCTTTAAATATTAATCAATCCACTAACTCGAAGCAGTCACGTAGGAGATCATCCCACTCCTTAGACCAACATTTCACGATTTCCTTAACGGATTCTCCCACTTCAGTTTTTGCTTGCAAGTTGGGAGCAAGAGCAGATAAATGGAAGTTAAGTGGCAAACATTTAAAGGAATATTCAAAACATACAGAATAGACACACTACAATGAAAAAGTAAAATTCCAAGGCAATTGCCCGTCTTCTGCAGTTAATGAAAAAAGTTAGACAGTATCAGACATAAAGAAGAAGCACATACTCAGGCAAAGACAAGTAGCAGGTCAAAAGATTGCAAAGAATATGAAGAACATCAAAGAATCACAAAAAAACTTGACTAAAAAAACTAAAATATGAGAGAAAGATAGGTGGTATTTTAAAGAAAAATGAAGTTTTTATAGATAATTGAATAAAAGCAATAAAAGCAATAAATTGAATAAATTAAAATAATTGAACAAAAGCAAGTGATGGTCCTATGGGAGATGAAAGAAACAGATATTTTGATCACCTTCACTATAGAGGACACAAGTCACATCCCAGAAATAGTCGTAAATCAGGAAATGGAAGGGGTATCAAAAATTATAATCACCAAGGGAGTGGTGTTGGGTCTGTGGGCTGACAAATCCTTGGGTCTAGATAAACTTCATCCTAAAGTTTACGAAGTGACTGAGTTGGTTGATGAATTGGTTTTAGTTTTTCAAAATTCCTACACATGGGGAAGGTTCAATTTGATAGGAAGAGAGCAAATGTGAGTCTTTTATTCAAAAGGGAGACAGGAAGCAGGAAACCACAGGCTAGTTAGTCTGTTATTGGGCGAAAGTCAGAAGCCAATTTTAAAGATGTTACAGCAGGAAATTGGAAAATTCATGGCAATCAGATAGAGTCAACATGGTTTTGTGAAAGGGAAATTATATTTTACCAATTCATTGGAGTTCTTTGAAGGAACATCCCTGCCTATCACGTGGGAGACCAAGGTTCAATTCCCAACAGGGACCTGCAAAAACTTTTTAAATGTTCTCCCTCGTTAGTATAGCAGTTAGTATCCCCGCCTGTCACATAGGAGACTGAGGCTCACTTCCCCGCTGGGGAGCTGCAAACATTTTTTGCAGTGGCATGGTGGCACAGTGGTTCGCACTGCTACCTCACAGCACAGGGACCCGGGTTCAATTCTAGCCTTGGGTCACTGTGTGGAGTTTGCACTTTGTTTGTGTCTGCATGGGTTTCCTCCAGGTGTTCCGGTTTCCTCCCACAGTCCAAAGATTGGCCATGCTAAATCAACCCTCGTGTCAGGGGATCAGCAGGGTAAATACGTGGGATTACAGGAATAGGGCCTGGGGGGGATTGTGTTCAGTGCAGACTCGATGGGCTGAAGGGCCTCTTTCTACAATGTAGGGTTTCTATGATCTATGATCTTTCTAAGACGTGGCAGAAATGGGTCTTTTTCTAGTTGGCTGGATGTGAAAACTGCTGTGCAAAGGGATCAGTGATGGGGCCTCAAACTTCTACAATTTATATAAATGATTTGGATGAAGAGAATGAAGGCACTGTTGCTAAATTTGCACATGATACAAAGATAGATGGGAAAATAAATTATGAAGAGGTGGTAAGAGAGGTATAAGAGGACATAGATAGGTTAAGTTAATGGGCAAAGATCTGGCAAATGCAGTACAATGTAAACAAATGTGAATTGTCCATTTTGGCAGCAGGGATTAAGAAAAAACATGTTATCTAAACGGTAAGATTCAGTCAGAAAAAAGTCAGTCAGATGCTGAGGTATCCAAGTATCTTAATGCATGAACTACAAAACACTCATACACAGGTACAGGAAATAATTAGGAAAGCTAATAGAATGTTATCATTTATTGTGAGGGGAATTATTATTAGAAAGATTATACTTCAGTTGTACAGGGCATTTCTAAGACCATATCTGGATTGTGTATAGTATTGGTCTCCTTACTTAAGGAAATATATAAATGTATTAGAAGCAGTTCAGAGGTTTACTAAACTAATACCAGGAACGAGCAGGCTGTCTTCTGAGGAAATGTTGGACAGATTGGGCTAATATTCACTCGAGTTTAGAAGAGTAAGGGTTGCTTAATTAAGACAAAGTGAGGAAAATCTTTTTTCCCCCCCTCAGACAGTAATGAGTCTCTGGAATTCTCTTCCTCAAAACGCAACAGAAGCAGAGTCTTTGAATATTTTAAAGGGCAAAGCTAGACAGATCCTTGATTAACAAGGCGGTGAAAGGTTACTGGGGTAAGGCAGGAATGTAGAGTTGAAGTTCCAATCAGTTCAGCAATGATCTTATTGACTAGTGATCTTCTTCTGTTCCAAATTCATACGTTCATACATAAATAACATTTTTATTAGAGCACAACTAATTAGCCTACAAGACAATATTATCTGTCAACATTTTTGTAGATCAAATTATAACTGGAAGCTATGTTGTTTCACTTCAACATGAGTCAGTTTTCACATATTTATTAAATTATCTTTGACTTTTTCTGATGGGGGTGAGGCGGTGCCAAGGGGCAGGGGAAGAGACAGTGCCAAGGGGTGGGGACAGGTGAGGAGCAAGGGAGAGAGAGAAGCAGGTAGGCAGACAGAGAGAGAGAGAGAGAGAGAGAGAGAGAGAGAGAGAGAGACTGAGAGAGAGAGAGAGACTGAGAGAGAGAGGGAGAGAGAGACTGAGAGAGAGAGGGAGAGAGAGACTGAGAGAGAGGGAGAGAGACTCCCTTTGCCCCTCCCGGTGTCAACAACTCACTGACAACAGGACTTCCAATTTCAGGAAGAGGAAAACAAGGGATACTGCACTCTGTCCCAAGTCCAAACAGCATCTGAGAAAATTAAACTAAAACCTGGACTTTTCTTTGAAGCATAGCTACCCCTAAAAACATGACATGTTAAAGAGTTTGTTGTTTATAATATATATAAATTGCTGTTTGCAATATATATATATATATATATATAAACGACTTGGAGGGAAATGTAACTGGTTTAATTAGTAAGTTTGCGGATGTCACAAAAGTTGGTGGATTTGCAGATAGCAATGAGGACCATCAGAAAATACAGCAGGATATTGATCAGTTGGCGACTTGGGTGGAGAGACGGCAGATGGCGTTTAATCCAGACAAGTGTGAGGTAATGCATTTTGGAAGGTCTAATACAAATAGGAAATATACAGTAAGTGGCAGAACCCTTATAAAGTATTGATAGGCAAAGGGATCTGAATGCACAGGTACACAGGTCCTTGAAAGTTACAATGCATGTGGAGAAGTTAGTCAAGGAGGCATATGGTGTGCTTGCCTTCATCAGCCAGGGTACTGAGTTTATAAATTGGCAATTCATTTTGACACTTTATTGAACCTTAGTGAGGCCACACTTGGAAATATAGTGTTCAATTCTGGTCGCCAGACTACCAGAAGGATGTGGAGGCTTTAGAGAGGCTGAAGAAAAGATTTACCAGGATGTTGCCTAGTATGGAGGGCTATGATCAGAAGTTAGAGAAACTTGGTTTGTTCTCACTGGAGCCCCGGAGGTTGAGGTCCTGATAGAAGTCTACAAGATTGAGAAGCATGGACAGAGTGGATAGTCAGAAGCTTTTTCCCAGGACGGAAGAGTCAATTACAAGGGGGCTTAGGTTTGAGGTGCAAGGGGCAAGCTCTCAAAGAGATGTACGAGGCAGATTTTTTTTAAACAGAGCAGTGGGTGCCTGGAACTCGTTGCCAGGGGAGATAGTGGAAGCGGATACGGTAATGACTTTTAAGGGGCATCTTGACAAGTAAATGAATGAGATGGGAATAGAGGAATATGGTTCCCAGAAGCGTAGGGGGTTTTAGTTAAGTCGGGCAGCATGGTCAGTGCAGGCTTAGAGGGCTGAAGGGCCTGTTCCTGTGCTGTAATTTCCGTTTTTTCTTTGTTCTTTCAAATACTCAAAATTAAACTGATATTTAGCCTTTAACATATCCATATATTGTGAACCACATTCAAGGTCAACTAAATACACATTCTGCCCATTTTCAGAATTTATCTTTAAGAGCTATCTAACTATGTTCAAAAATCTCTTCAACAAATAATCTATAATACGTATGTATGCCAGAGCCAATAGAAGCACCTTAAAAGGTCGTAGAGCGCAGCAAAACTTCAACCAGCAACTCCTCTCAGCTGTTTCTAGGTGCCTGTCTCGTCTTTTAAGTGTTCGCAACTTCTCCTGTAGTTTCTGTAAAGCTCTTCGGTCCCCTGTGGACAGTGGGCGACCATCCATGCACTGTTGGAAGATTCAATGAACATTATCAAGCACAGTTCAGGTAACCATTTTCCTCTGATGCAAATAAACATTCAAGCACGTTTACATTCTGTGCTTTACATACATTACGCCAGCTTGTCTTTTTGCGGGGGGGGGGGGGGGGGGGGGGGGTGGTGGTGGTGGTGGTGGTGGTGGTCGTCGTCAGTGTCTTGGGGGATTATCTGCTCTCATTTCTATCATGGTAGGATTGAGAACAGGTGTGGAAAGTCCTGTGGGAGGCCCAAATCCTTTCCCATGCTAACATGAAGGCATGGCATAATTGAATATGCATCCCCACTAGGAATGCAATAGTAATCCCAATGTTCAATGTTGGGAACCCCATCATAATAAACAGACAATAACGGGATTGGCGTCTGTGGTGCAGGGATGGCAGCTAATGTCTTCAGTTCTGACTTGATTCCATTGGGGTGTCTTCTTCTAAAGATCTTTCAAAAGCTAAGTTGGTGGAGGCCCCTCCCCTGCCACATCATTTTCTTTTCCACTATAAGCTGAAAAATACAGATAAAACTAATGTTGGACTCAATATAATTTTTCCTGCCCACCGCATCATTCTGCCAAAAAATTTAAAATTCAATCCCCCCCATCTCCCGCCTCCAATCTCCCCCCGCCCCCAGTCACCGACTCCACTCCTCTTCTTGACAAATACCCGAGGCTGAACCAAACACTTTTCACCCTAATGTCATATTTGACCCCAAGATGAGCTACTGAGATACCCATACAATCACTAAGATTATCTGTGCCCATCTTTGTAACATAGCACGACATCACCCTGCCATAGTTCAACTACTGCTGAAATGCTCAACCACGCAATTGTTCCCTTTAGTTGCAAATTGCAATGTACTCCTCACTGACCTTCCTTATTCTATCCTTTGCAAATTTGAGGTCATCCAAAACTCTAATACCTGTAACCTTCTTGCATCAACGGAGCCAACTGCCAACCTATATTTGTAATACCTTTATGGTCTTGCTTTCTCTAACTCTATTCTCCTCAACGCCACAACCCTCAGATATAGCCGCAGCTCTAAATCTGGCCTCTTGGGCATCCCCGATTACAAATGCTCCACCATTTGTGTCTGTGCCTGAAGTGACTTCAGCTAAAAGCTCTGGAATTCCCACCCTGCACCTTCCCACTTTGCTTTCCTCCTTTAGGACACTCCTTCAATCCTACCTCTGACCAAATTTTTGATCACAGCCCCAATATTTCCTATGTGGCTTGGTCATATTTTATTTGATAATGCTCTTTTGAAAAGCTGTGGGACATCTTATTACAATAAATACAAGTCATTGCTGTTGAATGTTTAATTAAAAGGTTTGTTAAAGTTTAGAACATAAGAACATAAGAAATAGGAGCAGGAGTAGGCCATCTGGCCCTTCGAGCCTGCCCCGCCATTCAATAAGATCATGGCTGATCTGTCGTGACTCAGTTCCACTTTCCCGCCCTCTCCCCATAACCCTTAATCCCCTCTCTTATCAAAAACCCATCAACCTGCTTCTTAAAAATATTTAGCGAGGCAGCCTCCACCACTTCAACGGGCAGAGAATTCCAGAGATTCACCACCCTTTGAGTGAAGAAGTTCCTCCTCAACTCCGTTCTAAACCACCCCCCCTTTATCTTGAGGCTGTGCCCCCTAGTCCTACTGTCTTTTTTGAGCGGGAAGAGTCTCTCCACCTCTATCCTATCCATCCCATTCATCATCTTATACGTCTCAATGAGATCTCCCCTCATTCTTCTAAACTCTAACGAGTACAAGCCTAGTTTATTCAGCCTCTCCTCATAGCTCAACCCCCTCAACTCCGGTATCAGCCTAGTAAACCTCCTCTGCACTCCCTCCAAGGCCAAAATATCCTTGCGCAGGTGCGGCGCCCAAAACTGCACACAGTACTCCAGCTGCGGCCTCACCAATGCCCTATACAGCTGCAGCAAGACCTCCCTACTTTTATATTCAATCCCCCTCGCTATGAAGGCCAGCATCCCATTCGCCTTCCTGACCACCTGCTGCACCTGCAGGCTGGGTTTTTGCGACTCATGCACAAGGACCCCGAGGTCCCTCTGCACCGTCGCCTGCTGCAGTTTTTCGCCACGTAAGTAATAGTCCTTCCTACCATTCTTCCTACCAAAGTGGACCACCTCACACTTGCCAACATTAAATTCCATTTGCCATTTCCTGGCCCATTCGCCCAGCCTATCTAGATCCTTCTGCAGACTCTCCACACCCTCCGCACAATTTGCCTTTCCCCCAATCTTGGTTACTGGCAGTTTACTGGCAGTTGATTTAGGCTTTAGATATTAGACCACAAGACCATAAAATATAAGAGCAGAATTAAGCCACTCGGCCCACTGAGTCCACTCCACCATTCAATCATGGCTGATATTTTTCTTATCCCTGAACCCATGACCCTCTTATTAATCAAGAGCCTATCTCTATCTTAAAAACATTCAATGACTTGGCCTCCACACCCCTCTGCAGCAAACAGTTGCACAGATTCACCACTCTGACTAAAGAAATTCTGCCTCATCTGTGTTTCAAAGCATTGTCCTTTCAATCTGATGTTGTGCCCTCTGGTTCTAGTTTTTCCTAATAATGGAAACAGCCTCTCCAAGTCCACTCTATCCAGGCCTTGCAGTATCCAGCAAGTTTCAATAAGATCCCCCCCCTCATCCTTCTAAACTCCAATAAGCACAGACCCAGAGTCCTCAACCATTCCTTAAACAACCTCAACATTCCAGGGGTTGTTTTTGTAAACCTCCTCTGCACCCAGCTCATCATTCCTCAGATAAGGGGTCCAAAACTGCTCACAAAAGTCCAATTGGGGTCTGAGCAGAGCCTTATACAGCCTCAGAAATACATTGCTAGTTATATTCTAGTCTTCTCAACTTGAATGCTAACATTGCCTTTGTCTCTAACTGCTGAATGAACCTGCACATTAATCTGAAAAGAATCTTGAACAAGGACTCCCAAGTCCCTTTGTGCTTCTGGTTTCTGAAGCATTTTCCCATGTAGAAAATAGTCTATGCCTCCATTCCTCCTTCCAAAGTGCATAACCTCACACTTCTTCACATTGTATTCCATCTGCCACTTTTTTGTCCATTCTCCTAGACTGTCCAAGTCTTTTGCAGCCTCCCTGCTTCCCCAATACTACCTGCCCCTCTACATCTATTTGTTTCATCTGTAAACTTAGCAACAGTACCTTCAGTTCCTTCTTCCAAATCGCTAATGTATATTGTGAAAAGTTGTGGTCCCAGCACTGACCCCTGGGGCACATCACCAGTCACCGGCTGTCATCCTGAAAAGAACCCCTTAATATTCAGGAGATCTAGCAACACAGAGTTAATGTTTGAGTCAAATATGACTCTAATCCAGAGTTCTGAAGAGTTATATTTGACTCAAAACATTAACTTTTTCTCTCCCCACAGATGATGCCAGGGCTGCTGAGTATTTCCAGCATTCACAGTATTATACTTTCATTACACCGCACATACTCCTTGTTTTCACACCTCTTAGCATAGATGTTAAGTGCATATATTCTGCCTGATTTATTCAATGAACTACACTATAAACTGCAGTGAAGAATGAAAGTCACAAAGCAGTGACAAATATTCATCTAATAAATAAAAGAAGGTTACAACCATGAGTGAGAGAATGGTGTATTACCTAGAATACCTGTACAATAAAAAGGAAGCAATTTGGATTCGATACAGTGGGAGGTGGCTTGGGTGGAGTTTAAACATTAGTGTAGTTCTGTTTGAGCTAGAAATATAAACCAAGATAAACTTCACCGTTTATCATCTTTTACCCAAATTGGTAATATTTCACAGTTAGAATACTACAAAATATTCCAAACGACTGAAATAAAATTCTTGTCCTTTGTACGCACCATTTTGCAATTTCTTGCTTTTAGCAGACAGGGAGAAGACTTTTGTAAGATCAGGTGAGGAACAAATCGCTAAACATAATGATTTTGCAATCATTGCATGTACAGAGAAACAGTTATGATTTACTTATGGTTCAAATTGTGTCTTCAAAGTATTTTTTAAATTCACCCTGCTCAACAAGGTGTCTCACCAAAGGCTGCCGCTTAAGCTATAAGTGCACGGTTGTTACAGATAATGGGTAGAGAATTGGTTAACTAACAGAAAACAGTGGGGGCAAATAGGTGTTTTTCTGGTTGGCAGTGACTAGTGTGTGCCTCAGGGATCAGTGTTGGGACAGCAATTGTTTATGATTTACATAGATGATTTGGAGTTGGGGACCAAGTGTATTGTGTCAAAATTCACAGAATACACCAAGATGAATGGCAAAGCAAAGTGTGCAGAGGACGCTGAGAGTCTGCAAAGGGATACAGATAGTCTAAAAGGAGTGGGCAAGGGGCTGGCAGATGGAGGACAATGCTGGTAAATGTGAGATCATCCATTTTGGTAGGAATAACAGCAAAATGGACTATTATTTAAATGGTAAAAAATTGTAGAATACTGCTGTGCAGAGGACCTGGGTGTCCTTGTGCATGAATCACAAAAAGTTGGTTTGCAGGTAATTCAAAAGGTAAATGGAATTTTGCCCTTCATTGCTAGAGGGATGGAGTTTAAAAACAGTGATATTATGTTGCAGCTGTATAAGGTCTCCTTATACAGCTACAACATAATGTTTTGGTCTTCTTGTTTGAGAAAGGATATATTGGTACTGGAGGGAGTGCAGAAGAGATTCATTAGGTTGATTCCTAGTGAGGGAATTGAGAGAGTTGGCTTAGGAGAGAAAACGAGTAGACTGGTGTTATACTCATTGGAATTCAGGAGAATGAGGGGAGATCTTACAGAAACATACAAGATTATGAAAGAGAATTGTTAAGACAGAACCAGGAAAGTAGTTTCTGCTGGCAGGTGAAACTAGGAGTAGGGGGCATGCCCTCAAAACAAGGGGGAGCATATTTAGGACTGAGTTGAGGAAGAACTTCTTCACCCAAAGGGTTGTGAATCTGTGGAATTCCCTACACAGTGAAGCAGTTGAGGTTGCCTCAGAGTGTTTTTAAGGCAAGGATAGATAAATTTTTGAGAAGTAAAAGAAATAAGGGTTATGGTGAACGGACAGGTAAATGGAGCTGAGTCCAC
This sequence comes from Carcharhinus amblyrhynchos, assembly GCF_965287045.1. Classification (NCBI taxonomy): domain Eukaryota; kingdom Metazoa; phylum Chordata; class Chondrichthyes; order Carcharhiniformes; family Carcharhinidae; genus Carcharhinus; species Carcharhinus amblyrhynchos. The sequence goes on along the minus strand of NC_137330.1, from coordinate 14,117,341 downwards.
AGAAAGATCAGTCATGATCTTATTGAATGACTGAGCAGGCTCCGGGGTCAGATGGCCTATTCCTGCTCCTAGTTCTTATGTTCTCCACCACATTAGTGAGTTGGTTAACTTTACCCAATTAACTCCAATCCATTTGGCTTTTTTAAAAATTCTGAACTTGACTAAGATTACCTTCAGAGCTTTCTCTTGGAAAAACGAGGCTCTGCACCAGACCTGACTTTTTTTATTCATTCATGGGATGTGGGTGCCACTGGCTGGGTCAGCATTTATTAGACATCCCTGAGAGTAGTTAAGTCAACCACACTGCTGTGGGTCTGGAGAAGCATGCAGGCCCGACTAAGCAAGGATGGCAGATTTCCTTCCCTCAAGGACATTAGTGAACCAGATAGGTTTCATCCATTTATAACACAAAACCAGAGGTTGTACAACATCATGGGTGTGAGCTGCTAACCGAGAAAGAATAGGAAATGCGTGGGGTTATGGGGTAGGGCCTGGATGGAATTGTAGTCCGTTCAGACTCAATAGGCCGAATGGCTTCCTCCTGCACTCTAGGGATTCTATGAATCTTCTATGAAGGGGGCAAGTTCCTCCTTGAAGAACATCAAGAAAACAGCTAGATGGTTACAGTAACCATCTGCTTTTGTATTATTTTGCCGATGTCAGGCACAAATAATCAGATTTTATTCAATTTAACTTTACAATTCGCAGTGACTCGATCTAGTCACCCAGTCATATGGCCACCATGCCAAATTTTATACAAATGAATTTTATCAAAGCTTAACTAATTAGTACTTTAATTTAGCATTCCAGCACTTTAAAAAAGACATGCAAATAAATCAAAGTTTCAAATATATTTAAAATTAACGCAACCTATCTGCTGAAATTGATTAAAGGATTCTGAAACCTATTGACATGGAGACATTTGTACCCAAACCTTGGATTTAATCTTCTCCATTTGTTGCTCCACTTCTTCAAGGTCTTCAGTATTCTGCAATCGTTCATAAACCACGCTCCGTGTGCCTCTTATCAGGTTCAATGGTAAAGCAGACATACCATATGCCTTGACGAAAAAAAAGTATACAGAATAAGCACTCAAAACCAGAAAGGATAGAAAGGAAAATCCTTCATTGGTAAATTTATTTTGGTATATTAATTAAACCAGAAATCTCATATGGCTAGTAAAATAGTCTTTTGCCATTCTTAAGTAAACCTGTAAGTTACACTATTTACAGCAGTATAGTTTGATTCCATGCAGAGTAGGTGGTGAATACTATAAATTTTAAAATACACATTTCTTTATTCCAGCATAATAAAGAAACTTGTAAGTTACCATTCTGAAGATAATGTGAGTTTCAAATGCCTTCCTTGTTTATCTCCCAAGGAATTTTCTATTGAGCTACATTCAGATAAATTCCCCATCTCACACCTCCCATGATAAATGCTGCAATCGTAAGACTCATGAAGCTTCCCTTTATGCCCAATATAGAAGTTGAGGATCCTATTATAAATTATTGACATGCCGATTTATGGAAAAATTAAGTCCTTGTACAAAATGGGGATCTTAAGCCAAATGGAAAATTAATGGAGAGTGAGATTTCAGCTGAAATTGGATGTGGATGGTTCAATCACCTTTGGTTAGAAATCGTATTCCAAATATGTTTTTAGTTCACACTTTTGTGACAGTAGAAAAGTCATGGTACAATTCTTGACTCAAAATAGGAAATAGATCTCAAGTGAAAGAACCAAGGAAATCAAAATGGTAAATGAAATCCAACTGATATTACAGTTCACTATAAGCTAGAACCAATAGCAAAATTGCAATTTTCCATTCAAAGAGCATCATTCATAGAAGGTTACATTCATTGGGAATGAATGAAGATTTTGTTTTGAATATAGCAAGCCAACTGCAGAGTTTCTAAATAGCTTTGCATAAACACAATGCAAACAATTTGAACGCAAATAGGTCTTAAACAATTGAAAAGGCTGTGATTTGAATAAAATTAGATTGTTCAACATCTGTCTTGCAAGTGTTGAAATTGCTCCAAAATACATGAGACAATAAACTTAGTAATTTCCCATTCCAGTGACACGAGACAAACAAGACATGTATGTTTCCATGGTTTAGATTTTTCCTGGAACAGACTTGTAGCTTGTTCCAGGTTAAGGTGCTGGGGAGGCCACACCTGGAGTACTGTGGTCTCCTTACTTGAGAAAGGATATACTAGCACTGGAGGGGGGTGCAGAGGGGATTCATGAGGTTGATTCCAGAGTTGAGAGGGTTGGCTTATGAGGAGAGACTGAGTAGACTGGGGCTATACTCACGGGAATTCAGAAAAATGAGGGGAGATCTTATAGAATCATATAAGATTATGAAGGGAATAGATAAGAGAAGCAGAGAAGTTGTTTCCACTGGCGGGTGAAACTAGATCTAGGGAGCATAGCCTCAAAATAAAAGGGAAGCAGATTTAGGACCGAGTTGAGAAGGAACTTCTTCACACAAAGGATTGTGAATCTTGTGCCCACTGAAGCAGCTCAGACTACCTCATTGAATGTTTTTAAGGTAAGGATAGTTAAATTACTGAACAGTTAAGGAATTAAGGGTTATGGTGAGCGGGTAAGTGGAGCTGAGTCCACAAAAAGATCAGCCATGACCTTATTGAATGGCGGAGCAGGCTCTAAGGGCCAGATGGCCGACTCCTGCTCCTAGTTCGTGTCCTTAGGTCACTTACCATCATCAACTGGGGAGGCATTATTCTCTCCTTATCACACCTGGGATTTTACAGAGCCTCGAGCAGAAAGCTGGATGGTGTGGTGGTGGGAGGGGGAAGATTCAGGTGGGATAGCAGCAGGTGACACATCTTTCACCTTCTCATTGGCATCTTCCCAGTGATGGGGGAGCTGGTGGATGGCCTTCCTGTACTGAAGCCAAATGAGGTCCAATAAGGCCTTGAAGTGGTCCCTGATGTTTTTAACCAGTACTGGAGTGGCCCTTGTGACATTGAAATACCATTAGTTAAACCCTGGAGATCTCATCCTGTGCTTGGTGGGGAGAACATACTCTTAATCAGGCATCTAACGGCCTACCACCATCATCCTCCCTCCCACCCTCAGCTGCCTCCTCAGAAACATGTGGAGATGCCGGCGTTGGACTGGGGTAAACACACTAAAAAGTCTCACAACTCCAAGTTAAAGTCCAACATTTGGGAGCAAATGCCATTAGCTTTCGGAGTGCTGCTCCTTCATCTGGGAGATCTGTTCACAAACAGGGCATATAAAGACAAACTAAATTTGCAGAATAATGATTGGAATGCGAGTCTTAAAAAGTACAGACATTGTGAGTGGAGAGAGCATTAAGCACAGGTGAAATGGATGCGTATTGTCTCCAGACAGGACAGTTAGTGAGATTTTGCAAGTCCAGGCAAGTCGTGGGGGTTACAGATAGTGTGACATGAACCCAAGGTCCTGGTTGAGGCCGTCCTCATGTGTGCGGAACTTGGCTATCAGTTTCTGCTCAGCGACTCTGCGTTGTCGTGCATCATAAAGGCCGCCTTGGAGAGTGCTTACTTGAAGATCAGAGGCCAAAGGCCCGTGATTGCTGAAGTGTTCCTCAACAGGAAGAGAACAGTCTTGCCTGGTGACCGTCAAGCGGTGTTCACTCATCTGTTGTTGTAGCATCTGCATGGTATCCCCAACGTACCATGTCATGGGCATCCTTTGCTGCAGCCTATCAGGTAGACAACGTTGGCCGAGTGACAAGAGTATGTCCCGTGTACCTGGTGGATGGTGTTCTCACGAGAGACAATGGCACCCATGTTGATGATCCGGCATGTCTTAGAGGTGGTTGTGGCAGGGTTGTGTGGTGTCGTGGTTGCTGTTCTCCTGAAGGCTGGGTAGTTTGCTGCAGACAATGGTCTGTTTGAGGTTGTGCGGTTGTTTGAAGGCAAGAAGTGGGGGTGTGGGGACGGCCTTGGCGAGATGTTCGTCTTCATCAATGACATGTTCAAGCTCCGGAGGAGATGTCGTAGCTTCTCTGCTCCGGGTAAGTACAGGATGACGAGGGTACTCTGTCCACCGTGTCCCGTGTTTGTCTTCTGAGGAGGTCGGTGCGGTTTTTCGCTGTGGTGCGTCAGAACTGCCGATCGATGAGTCGAGTGCCATATCCTGTTCTTGTGAGGGCATCTTTCAGCATCTGGAAGTGTCTGTTGTGATCCTTTTCATCTGAGCAGATCCTGTATATGGGCTTGTCTGTAGGGGATGGCTTCTTTAACTTGTTTAGGGTGGAAACCGGACAAGTGGAGCATCGTGAGGTTATTCGTGGGCTTGCGGTACAGTGAGGTGCTGAGGTGACCATCCTTAATGGAGATGCGTGTGTCCAAGAATGCAACCAATTCCAGACAGTAGTCCGTGGTGAGTTTGAGGAGGAGTTGGAACTTGTTAATGTCATCATGTAGTTGTTACAGTGACTGTTTACCATGAGCCCAAAGGCAAATGTCCTGAGGCATGGTACATTGGGGAGACCATGCAGACGCTATGACAACGGATGAATGAACATTGCTCGACAATCACCGAGCAGGACTGTTCTCTTTCTGTTGGGGAACACTTCAGTGGTCATGGACATTCGGCCTCTGATCTTTGGATAAGTGTCTTCCAAGGCGGCCTACACGATACATGACAACGCAGAGACTGATAGCCAAGTTCCGTGCGCATGAGGACGGCCGCAACCATGATCTTGGGTTTGTGTCACACTATCTGTAAGCCCCACAACTTGCCTGGACTTGCAAGATCTCACTACATGTCCTGTCTGGAGACAATGTACATCTCTGTACTTAATGGTCTCTCCACTCACATTGCCTGTACCTTTAAGGCTTGATTAGCTGTAAAGATTTGCATTCCAATCATTATTCTGTAAATTGAGTTTGTGTCTTTATGTGCCCTGTTTGTGAACAGATCTCCCACTCACCTGATGAAGGAGCAGCGCTCCAAAAGCTAGTGGCATTTCCTACCAAATAAACCTGTTGGACTTTAACCTGCTGTTGTAAGACTTCTTACTGTCTTCAGAAACAGCCAGCCATCCTCTTCTACCCTCATCAATGATTCCCCCACTCCCCTATCAGACAGGTCCTAGCAGGCTCCACCACACTCCGTTGGGTCCTGGGGGCTTTTCCATCAGTTGCCTGGTTGCAGTTCCAGCTCCTGATGACACTGCAGCAACTGAAGAGCTACTGGCCCTCCAAATGACTGGCAGCTCCTGGAAGCGATAGCTCATTTCTCATAGGGAACAGAGGCTCAGTAGACAACATTTAATTGCTTGCTAGTTGTAAAATCAGGTGTCCAAGCTGAGGTTGCTCTCGACTTTCCAGCCAGTGGACGAGGATACAAACTTCCCCTAAAGTCCCAACCCATATACATGAGACCTAAGGACTTTTCTGGTATCTCCTTACTCGTTAATGAATGTTGACTGTTTTGGAATGCAAAGCACCGACTGAACACTTCAGCTGACAAAAATCAAAGAAAAATGCAGATGTTGGGTACTATAAAACAAATTTAAGTGATCTAAAATAGAAACATGCTGGAATTGAATCGGGCTCAAAAGCTTCAGTTCTTGCTTGGGATTCCTTCTATTGGAACACAGGCATCAAGTTTTAATGAACCAAATTAACCAAGTCCTGTTCTGAGACAGTCCCACAGGATCAAGAATGATTTGCTTCCATTCTAGATCAATAGGTTCTGAAATTACTGATAAGTCCAATGCAGTTTCTGCACAATCCACCAGATGTGGAGCAGGTGGTGATTAAAGGATTGGCTGGACAGGTTGTTTTGAACCTGTGCGTTTCTTTGTGTCTCGACTTCCCTTCTGCACGCTCCTGGCAAAGTCTCTCGATGTGTCCTGTGCCTTTCCAAATGAATCTTTTCCATTTTGGTCAGTCATAAGCAACGGCCTCCCATGAGTCAGTGGGGATGTTTTTCTCTTCAGGGATACTTCCAGAACATCACCACAATGTTTCTGCTGCTCTCATTCTGCTGTTACCATGACCAACTCTCAGACAACAAGGAATCTGGTGAGAGAAGACCTCGATGCCTATAAGACTACTTATTGCAGTTAACTCTGGACCTGTGAAACCATAGACCAATCATTCATTAGGTTAGCTAACCAGTTTGTTGGATACTATGGATAATCCATCTGAAGTTTCTTCTCCTCAGAAATCTGTTTCGCAGCCCAAAGGCGCAATAACACAAATTAAATTCTAACAACTTTTGGAATTGCCAGAGTTATTTTTCTCTGATCTGGTCAGTGCGCAGGGGTAATTTGGAAGGCAGATCCGGCAATTGTATACAAATCCGAAGTGTGGCTTACAAATGCAACATATTGGGTTATTTCATTTCTCATTGCTCATAAGCATTCCATCATGTCACAGAATTGCAGAATGGTTACAACAGAGGAAGGGCCATTCAGCTCGTTTTGTTTGTGTCAGCTCGCCGAAGGATTAATTCAGCTAGTGCTCCATGCCTGGCTTCTCCCCATAGTCCCGCACATTCTTCAATTTTAGATAATCCAATTCCCAGTTAAGTGCCTCAACTGAACTTGCCTCCACCACACCCTCAGGCAGTGCACTTCAGATCTCAACAACAACACCACAAAAAGTGATTCTTCATATCACCATTGCTTCTTTTATATCTGGGCTTTCTTGTTTTTGATCTTTCCACCATTGAGAACAGTCAAACCTCTTATGATTTTGAATACCTCTGTTAAATCTTCTCTCAGCCTTCCCTTCTCCAAGGAAGGGTCTCAACTTCTCCAATCTATCTCTGAAACTGAAGATCTAATCCCTGAAACCATTCTCGTGAATCTTATATGCATTCTCACTAATGTGCTCATATCCTTTATACAGTGTGGTGCTCAGAACTGCACACAATATTCCAGTTGAGGCCAAACTAGTGATTTTTACAATTTTCAACATAACTTTCTTGCTTTGATACTTTATGCCCCGATTGCTTTATTAAAACTCTCCCAACCTTTCTGACAACTTCAATGATTTATTCATATACACACCCAGATTTCTCTGTTCCTGCACCCCTTTAGAACCGTAACTTTTATTTTCCATTGTCTCTCTATGCATTCTTGATTCTTCTAGCCGAAATGAATCACTTCACGCTTCTCTGTATTGAATTTTACCCACCACTTGTCCCCTATTCCACCAACTTGTCTACATCCTTCTGAGGTTCTAGATTAATCTCCTTATAGCTCACAATACTCTCAAGTTTTGTATCATCTGCCCTGTACACCAAAGTTGAAGTTCATTAATATTTGTTAGGTTAGGTAAAGGGCCCCACCCCTGGGGAACTCCACTATAAACCTTCTTCCAGTCTAAGAAACTTCCAATAAATCACTATTTGCTGCTTCTTGTCACTCAGCCAATTTCATATCCATTTTGCGACTGTCCCTTTTATTCCATGAGCTATAACGTTGCCCACAGGTTCAACACTTCATCAAATGCTTTTCTGAAGTCCATGTACACCACATCATTCGCATTACCCTGATCAACTCTCTTTGAAGCCTCAAAAAATTCCAGCATATTAAACACATTTTGCACTTTACAAATTTGCACTGTCTTTCCTTACTTATGATGTGGAGGTGCTGGCGTTGGACTAGGGTAAACACAGTAAGAAGTGAGTTTAGTTGAAACTAGGTAACTGAGAAACTACCAATACAGGCAGGATAATAGATAAAGGGGTAGAAAGCCAGTCCCAGAAGCTAAAGAACAGGAAATACTGAAGGAATACTGAAGTCAAATGGATAAAGAACTGGAATCTGAACAAGGTATTGCTCATTCAAATTAAACGAACAGAAAGAGGCTCCCAGCGAGAAACTGATTGTTAAGGTGCAAACGTGGGGAAGCTGGCCAGCGAGAAACTAGACATCTTAAGGATGGTGATACCTTAACACAGCCTGTGAAGCAGTGGTGTTCCACTGGCATGACTAATTATATGAGAGACTGTGTGGAAGTTTGAATGCACAGGACAATCCAGAACAGAGATATTCTGAAAGGAAGTTGAAATCCTGGTTGTACATCCTTGGTGAAGGCATTTGCGGGGCAAGATTTCAAAGTGTGTCTTCGGAGAGTGGTGATGAGTGATGATTGAAAACCGTTGTGTAGAAGTCAGAGTTCTAGTGAAACCAGTTGGCTCAGAGTGTATTAAGCATCTGGGGGGAACTGATGTGAAATCTACTGAAGTTATATTGGGTAGTATCTGTCAATTGGTTTCAGTGTGGTATATCTGATTGCATTTCACCTATTGGCTTACATGGACTGTGTACTTAACTGAGAATATTAGAGTATAGATAGATTTTATAACTTGTGTAATCCATATAAATCTGCATGCATCTGCGAAGGTACAATGGGAATGAAGGAGTATTTTAATAAATTTTTAAAAAAATGTTTTATTCTTTTGTTAAAAGTTGACGAGCAGTCCTGCCACTGTGTTCATCCACATCTCCAAACAAAATATAAAAAGTTATACAAGCTATTGAACTGGGGTTCCATCCTGAGAACTGACTGCCCAGTAGCAACATCAGCTGGGACTGTAACAAAAGACTGATGCAAGGTATTAAATACTTTAGCTGCGGCCCCTGCTTCCAAGCATAAATTTCCTTTCTGGACTCCGATCAGCTCCACACCATACTGAAGACTTTTGGATTCCCTTGGATATTAGCTGCTGGTCTCTTTTCATACACTTTCTTCGCTTATATTCTATATTCAGCCTGGTTGTATTATCCACCTGACATCTGTCACAAGCACACGTTTACTTTTTCATTTTATCTTTCTTGTTACTCAGGGAATTCTGGATGGGTTTGTCTTGTCTTGTCTTGTCTTTCCATTCCTGTGCCTGAGCTCTCTCTTCTCTCAAGGCAACACATTGTTCAAACATTGCTTTGCTTGTCAACCATTAATTGATTTCTCTAAGCTAGATCCATAAAATCAATCACATTTCTTCCTCTGAAGAAGGGGCACATGCACTGGAAACATTAACTGTTTCTCTCTCCACAGATTCTGCCAGACTTGGTAAGGTTTCCAGCATTTTATGATCCTAAGATTTTCTATTTTTATTTAAGCGCCATTCTCATCCCCATTGAAGTTGCCTTTTCCCTAGGTAATATTCTTACTCTGGAAACTTACGATTAGTTGCAGAAATGTCTATCTTTTTGATTATGGAATCTCTTATAACAACTGCATTTTTACAGTGTTCTCACCTGTATCGTCCCTTGGTGTCATGAACTGGATACACTCTTTCAGGGTATCAACACTCCCAGAGATCTCCAATGCTTAGTATCTGTTTGAGATTGCACACACAAGGACTGCTTCTGTATTTTCTGTCTCTTTCCGATGGCCACCCAACTACAATTCTGAACTCCTACCACCCATGAGATGGCCACCTCTTGGAATGTATGATTCAGAATATGCCCATCCTCTCCGATGCTTCACAGTGGCTCCAGCTGCCCTATAATGTTTGGGAAACTTGAGCTCAAACAGCTGGAGACACATCTTACACGTCGTCACCTAAGACACATGAAGTGTCCTAATGTTCTACGTGGCGCAGGAATTGCTATTAAGAAATAACAGATGTCCATCCACGATGTTTTCATTACGAACGTGTATTATTTAATATTTATTCGCGCCACCTGGTTTTTCAAATAGGTTTGCTTGTCTGTGCAATATGGTAAAACAAATTGCAACATCCATAAGAAATGACTAAGGAATCAGAATCCAGTCTGGTTTGACCATTTGCTTAAAATCTGTAATTACCCTCAAATAATCTGATTCTTAGTGAAGCAGGTACGCAACAATGAAAAGATCTTCAAATTGGCTTGTGTATTTCAGGGAATGGTGTAACTTTGTACCTTATATGGCTACAATTAAGTCTCCAGTTTATTGATTTGTCTAATGCTCCGTCTGTGTCCATAGTGCTGTTCATGAGTGATGACATTTATTAATGGGTGCAAATATAAATGCTGTGATTCGAGATTAGGCAATATTAATTAAATAGGATTCTTTTCATGAGAAAACGGCAACAGACACGAATCCACCAGGACACACTCTTCCCTTTATCTAACCACTTGTTTCTTACCCACACACATCTGGCTCTAAGACTAACAACAACACATTTCCAAGAGGATGCACACACAAAAATACTTCACTGTCTGTACAAGGATTTTGCTTTGGTTATATTCCAGAGGTACTATTTAACATTAATTCTCCTTTTGGTCACATGAATTTATCCAATCCACGAGCAGGAGCGACATTTTCTCTTTGGTACTCTGCTTCCACCTCTCTACATAAAAATGGTCTGTGACTCCAAAGATTTCACTGAAAGCAAAAAGTCACTTCTCCTGTCCTTCGCCCCTCAGGTGTCTGGCTTCAAGACTCTCCAATGGATGTATGCAATACTTACTGCTAAGAAAGCTTTTTTGAAACCAATTTATGTTGAATGTAAAATACTGGTCATAAATAGGCTACAGACAAACGGTAGCCAATATAGGAAAACCCACAAGTCCTTTCCTCCAAATTTCCTGCAACCACTCTGAGTGAACAGTACAAGTTTGGAGGGGACTGAGTAAAGAAAAATCAGTGGTGATCGTGAGATGCCTAGACTCAACATATTAAATATTGAAGAAAAAAGTAGCACATTCTTCATGGCACATACGTATTTAATCAGACTAGAAAATATGTTGGAAAGGAGTTCCTTATTGAAAAGGCTAATAAGAACAGCAATAATCCGAGATAGAAATGATTAGCCTCCAACAGCATCTTCCTTTGTGCTAGGTATGGTTTCAACCAGTGGAGAGTTTACCCCCCAAATTCCCACTGCCATCAATTTCACCAGGGCTCTTTGATGCCAGACTCAGCCAAATGCTGCCTTGATGTTAAGGATAGTCACTCTCACCTCACCTCTGGAATTCAGCTCTTTTGCTCAACTTTACACCAAGACCGTGATGAAGTCTGGAGCTGAGCCATCATGGTAGCCTATGAACTGAGCGTTGATTTGTATGGTTACCTTTTCCTCTGGATTCCCTTTCAGAATCAAACAGCAAAACAACTGAAATTCATAACACTTGTCTCAGCAAAGAAACGACGTGCAGGGATACGTTGGTTGGCTCTTAAATGCCCTCAGGGATGAGCAATAAATGCTGGCCCAGCCAGCAATGATCACATCCCATGAACAAAAAAAGACGACAGACCAGAATAGTGGAATCTGTGACCAATTCCGGGACAGTGCTCAAGAGCTGCAGCTTTTGTTCTCCGGAGCTCAGTAAACATTTTGTGCACCAAATAATTTTTGAATAGTTATAAAATAAATAACTGAATTTCAACAAAAGGTGTGTAGTCCAGCTCCTACATTTAACAACAAGGTGACCCCCCCCCCCAACCCCCATAACAAAATGGAATTTAAGACAATAAAATACTTGTGTGTTTAAGCCAAAGTCACGCTGGAAAGAGTTGCTAAACTAGCTGCATTACATCACCCTCTACTGGCAAGAATTAATGGCAGACCAATTTCAATTTGACGAAAGATTCACAAATTTCTAAATGCTGTCAAATTTAATTTAAGCTCCTAAAATTTGGAGTAATTGTACAATCTTTTGCTACAACAGTGTGAACCAGAGTCAGTAACTTCGATTATAGGTTAGTTGTTCTCTATCTTCTTCCACGAGGCACTATTTTAATGTACCCACATTTAGTTTTTGATACAAGCACTGATAATGCCGCACACAGAATTAGACCATTTAGCCCCTTAAGCCTGATCTGTCATTCAGTGAGACCATGGTTGATCAATGACTTAACTTCATATACTTGCCTTTGCTGCTTCCCAACCATACCCCACCCCCTTTCTCTTAATATCTTTGGTGAACAAAATAAATATCAGTCTTAAAATTAATTGATCTAATATCAATCGTCATTTCCAGAGAAGAGCTTCAAACTGCTATCACCCTCTGTGTGCAGAAGTGTTTCCTAATTTCACTCCAAAGGATAGGCTCTAATTTTCAGACAAATTGAAATTCACTTATTTATCCAGTAGCTGCTGTAATGAGGATGTTTAAAGGCACAAGACAGCAGTTAAGTGGTTTAATGGGGGGAATGAAGACTGGGAACGGGGAGACTGGAAGAGAAGGACAGATGAGATCAAGAAGTGTCGAGGGAAGATAGGAGTGGGAGTGATCACAGTGGGTGTCCTAGGCTGGATTAGAGGGGGTGAAGAGCAGAAGCGCCCTAGAGTGCAGTGCAGTGCAGTGCAGCAGAATGGGAGTGGTGCCCGGGCTGAAGTGAAAAGGGGCACATTGGACCAAACAAGGGGTGATTGCAGTGGTGGGTCCCCATACGAGGCTTGGCGTTTTGATAGCTATTCTGGAGTTCTAACTCTTTAAAAGTATCAAGGTGAAATTGACAGAAGGTAGTGATTTAAATTGCTTCTGTCAATGGTTCCAGCCCAGAGCATTTGTCCACAGGAAGTTAGCTCTTCTAGGAAATTACCAGGTAAACTCTTACACGGGAACTTCCTGGAGGGATTTTCCGGCACATCATTGTGGTAGTCCTCAAAACGTGACGCTAAGGAGCTGGGTATTTATCTTAAAGTTTTAAATCAGAAATGGTGTTCATTTAAGAACACAGGGACTACAGAAAATCCATGACATTTTTATAGTTCCCCCACTGACGGTTTGAAGGCGGGGTTCTCTTAAAACGCAGCACGTGGCCTGCGTGCTGCCTACTTGACTGTCACTGACCAGCCTCCCATTTTATAGAGGGTGGCAGAGGCACGGGTGCCTACCCATTCTTTGCCCTACTGGCGATGGTGCTGCTGCTGCTGGTCTACTGTAAAATTTTATTCAGCCTCTGGAAATGGGCCTTAATTGGCTACCCATGGTACTTCAATCAGTGATCCCACCTCTGGGAAAATAGTCCAGGGCCAGAATACTGCTGGAATTTGATGCACCAGTCAGCAGTGCGAATTTTGTGCCAGCCTGCTTCCACCCTTGCCCTCATATGTGGGGTAAATCCTGCCCATGGACTCTAACCAGTGTCTGGCACAATTAGATGGCTCTTTGCTCTGCTCTTCTGCCTCAGTTGCATCAATATGACGTTTGCCATTTTCTACAACAACCATTCTGTGGCTGAGAACAAATTAGCTATTTAATCATAGTTGGTTACATGCTGTGCCCATTCATAATGAACTAAAACATCCCAAATTGCTGTGATACAAGGCCCAAACAACAAACAGATGAGGATGATTATCATGTCAACAATTTGGATTATACTCAAACTCAGGTCCTTGGGGTGAAAAGCCCAATGCATTGTCAAGTTCTCCTAGTGTTGAAGAGAATAAGAAAGGCCATTGGATAATAACTGAAAAGATTTACATGGTTACAGGGAAAAGCTGGTGGAATGGAACCAGTTGGGATTTGAGTTGCTCTTGCAAACAGCTGGCAAGGACACAACAGGCTGGATGGTCTCCCTTCTGTGCTATATCTCTTTTGACATACAGCACAGAAGGGAGACTATCCAGTCTGCGCTGTCATTTTTTTTTACTGGCAATCCTTGAAATTCTAATTGAAATTTAAGGTGCTGCACAAAAGAGAAGCTCTGATATGTGACTTGTGCTGTTTCAGAAGCTATATCTGGGAAGGACCCATGTGATCCTAGCATAGTTAAAGACAGCACCAATTAAATTCCATTTGACATAGTGCAGTAGGAAAGGAAAGGCATTAAAAGTTAATGGGCAGAATTTAAAAGTGGATATCAACATAGTAATCAAATACAAGTCTGACTACAGAATCAAAAACTGAAGGTATGACACTTCGTGGCTGTCAGTGTCAGTTAAGGTTTTAAGCAAAGTTCTACTTGAGCTTAAAAGTAACTGTTTTTTTAAGGCCAATGGCACTGCTGAAAACAGTAGGGTATGTTTTAATTACTACACACGTGTTAAACATATTCTCACAGATGTGCATGATTATTTATCGCTTCTTTTATGTGAAGTAAAAAATAATCCAGTCACTTTTACAGCCTATTCACAGCACACCACACAGTTACCATCTTATGATTTTGAACTGGCATTAAAGTTTATATACACCTAATTTTCTCAATTTACATTAAAATCTAAAACGCACACATCTTTGTAACTACTACCCTAATCCAAAAACAGTGGGATCCACTTTGTAATTTAAAATTATCAAACGATTCTCCACTAATTATGGTGCAGTTCTTAAAAATTGCATTCTTCAAGAAACAGCAGGATATGTGAAGGCTTGGTCTAACACACAGAGGACAGGAACAATTCTGCTATAATTTACATATCTTAGATGTCATCACATCAATGAATTTATTTTCTAATGAAGTTCCCATATGTTAAGATTTCTGAGTTAAATGCATATGAGCACAAACAGAAATGCATTATTTATTATTGCATACAAAGTACTCCAAATTGGGACTTAAGTTCCAAATTTAATTTGTAGCACAATATTCTACAGTACTGACCCACATCAGGGATGGAACCAAAGCCAAAAATAAAAATACTCAAAATGGACTCGAATCTTGACACAATCATTTAATTATCCCAACAAATTTCACTACCATTGATAAGATGCACTATATCATAGAATTATATCATAGAATTCCTACAGCATAGGAGGAGGCCATTTGGTCCATCAAGTCTGCATCAACTCTCCAACAGAGCATCTCACCTAGGCCCAGCCCCCACTCTATCCTTGTAACCCCACGATTCTCATCCACCAAAACCACCTGAGTTGTGCACCGGTCACTGAGACCTCAATGTAATGGAGGCCAAACGCAATGGGCAGCATGTGCTGCAAATTCATATCTCTCAGATAAAATTTATGAAATTTACCCATTGTTTTCATACGCCACATGAACCATCCACCAGAGCCAACGAAAAGGCTGATGACCTTCCTTTGACACCCAAGACACGTGCTGCACACTATCTCTCAGCACCAAGCATCAGCGCAGATATGGCATAGTGGCTGTGACCTTATTGGATGAGTTATTAGGGCACAGATGTGAGGACACAATGCTCACTGGTGCAATCGGTGGATTCAGTAAAAAGTCTCAACACCAGGTTGAAGTCCAACAGGTTTATTTGTAGCAAAAGCCACTAGCTTTTGGAGCGCTGCCCCTTCATTAGGTGAGTGGGAGCTCTATTCACAAACAGGGCATGTAAAGACAAACTCAGTTTACAGAATAATAATTGAAATGAGAGTCTTTACAGCTAATCAAGTCTTAAAAGGTACAGACAATGAGAGTGTAGACAGCACTAAGCACAGGTTAAAGAGATGTGTATTGTCTCCAGGCAGGACAGTTAGAGATTTAGCCAGCCCAGGCAAGTCGTGGGGGTTACAAATAGTGTGACATGAGCCCAAGGTCCAGATTGAGGCCATCCTCACGTGTGCAGAATTTAGCTATCAGTCTCTGCTCAGTGATTCTGTATGGTCACGTGTCATGACCTGAGGACAGTAAGAAGTCTCACAACATCAGGTTAAAGTCCAACAGGTTTATTTGATAGTAAATGCCACAAGCTTTCAGAAGCTTCGTCAGGTGAGTGACGAAGGAACAGCGTTCCAAAAGCTTGTGGCGTTTACTATTAAATAAACCTGTTGGACTTTAACCTGGTGTTGTGAGACTTCTTACGCGTTTACCCCAGTCCAACGCCAGCATCTCCACATTTTGACCTGAGGAGGCAGGGAGTGCCCAGGGCACCAACAGTCAAAGAGGACTGCTGGAGGCAATGACCACGCTGAGCCTAAGGAAGATGAAGACCTCTGAAGCTGACAATCAGGTGGAAAATGCTTGATGTCCAGTGAGATACACAGGGAGATCTGGTGGAGATCACGAGGGTCCGTGTGCCATGGTATCTGTCATGGAGTCCTCTCAGAGCACTGATCCTGTGCTTTGATGATTCTCATGGAAAGGCAGTTCCAGGAGTGCATTAATGGCATTAACCTTGATAACTGCATGGGTTCAATTTTTGACACCTGGATGTGGGGAAACCCTCTAATGGCAGCAAAAGTTCACCTGTTCAGCCTGGCAGGATGAAGTCCTGAGATGGATGAATCTTCTCACACATCTGAGATGTTACCAGTCTGCCTGAGGAAGTCCATATAGATCATCCACAGTGGTCTGGAATGATTTGGAGATAACAGTTTAGTGCCACAGTGACCTTCAGAGCCACAGGCAATGGCTGTCCACAATTTCAGTCCATCTTTCTTCCCAATCACATGGCAGATGTTTGTCACAGCTTCCCATGGAATAGAGAGCCTCCTAGCAAGGTTCTATTCCCGGCTTGGGTCACTGTGCACAATCTGCACATTCGTCCAGTATCCACAGGGATTTCTTCTGGGTGCTCTGGTTTCCATCCACAGTCCGAAAGATGTGCTTTGCTATGCTAGATTCTCCCTCAGTGTACCCAAACAAGCACCAGAGTGTGCTGATTAGGGGATTTTCACAGTAATTTCATTGCAATGTTAATGTAAGCCTACTTGTGACACTAAAACTTAAACTCTGTCATATCAAAGTAGAATGATCGCTGCCTCGTCATCCTGGTAACAGGATGGTGACATCATCTCTGGAGTGATCTGCTTGCCCTCTCTGCTGGCCGTCTTCATCCTGTGTCTGCATGTCTGCCTGAGAGAGATGTCTATGAGGCCTCCTCACTCTGTTCCCTCTTCTCTGCAATGGAGGTATTCCCTACCAAGTAGGCAATACCCACCTGTAAGTTGGCAAATGGGGCTCACAAGAGGTGACACTTCTAGCGTCAGAGGAAATTACAGTAAACATTCCAGAACACTACCTCACCCCTAGAAACTCTGACATCCTCAGCTAGTGTCCGTACCAGGTCCCCTTTATCTCCGCCTTTCACGAAAAAGATCAAATTTGGCTCAAAAATCACACGGTCAATTTCAAATTCTGGTCAATTAAGGTTTTTATTCTCTTAACTACTTCCATTATTGTCAGCAGGTGTGCTGCTGATATAAACCTGCGTCCAATGATTGCAATATTGCATGACTGTGTGTTGACATTGGGATGTGCGCCCAACACCACCACTTGCGATTTAATGCTCTTCCGAGTTGGGCACACGTTCATCCGTCAACATAAATTCTTCCTCATGTATTTGAGTTGAGCTTCCAATCCCTTGTCCTCTGTTATTCAGACTACCTAATTTGCCCCTTTAGAACATTATCCCTCTCGTTCCAGCCTCAGCTTATACACTTCTGAAATCCACACCAAAAATTGTGTTACTCAAAGACATCCGAAATGCTCATGCCATCCCCCTTCCTATTTCTGTAACCTCCTACAGCTGAATGACTCTGAGATCCCTATGGTTCCTAATTCTGGTCTCATGTGTATCCCCAGTTTTCCCAGCCTCGAGGGCCATTCCTTCAGCTGCCATGGCGCTAAGCTCTGAAATTTACTTCTTACGCCTCTCTGCTCTTCCATTGTCCTTTAAGATGCTCCTTAAAACCTACCTTGTTGACCCAGCTTTTGCTCATCTGCTTTGATATTGCTTGGGTCTCAACGTCAAATACTTTTTGATAATCATCGTATGAACTGCTACGTTAAAGATAAGCAAGCTACAGTCTTTTGAAATAGATGTTTAACTATTATTTTATCATTTACTCAGATAGAGCTGAAATGTGATTTTTTTTGGGAGCTGGAAGTCAGATACAAAGTAAATGAAAACCACTAACACCTCCAGAAAGAAAGACTTACTTAAAGTTTATTTATTAGTGTCATAAGTAGGCTTATATTAATACTGTGAAAATCCCCTCATGGCCACACTCTGGCACCTGTTCGGGTACACTGAGGGAAAATTTAGCACGGCCAATACACCTAACCAGCATGTCTTTCGGACTGTGGACTTGCCTTTCACAACCTTAGGATGCCTGAAAGCTCTTTACAGCCAATGAAATATTTTCTGAAGTGCAGTCACAGTTGCGATGGAAAAAATACGAAAGACAATTTGTGCACAGCAAGTTCCCACGAACAATGTGATAATGACCAGATAATCTATGTCTGTAATGTTTGAGAGATAAAATTTTTAATGCATGAAGGAGAATATAGCTTCTCTGCAAACTCACACAATAACTCTGGTTCACTGACAGATGCAGTGGATGAATACTAAAATCATACATCTCCCACCAGAACAGTATTGAGGGAATGCAGACGCTGCAATCGATGGCAGCTCCCAATAAGCTTCAAATCCCAATGGTGCCTGAAGAAATGAAGCTTTGTCATGTTTCGTTGATAACTAAAATTAAAAACTGCTCATGTGGCTTAAATAATTTTGTGGAAGCTTTATTACAACAGCTATTAAATTTACCAACCATGTGGGATAAAGCTCATCTCAAATTAATATCAAACCAAGAACTCCCTTTTATATAGCATATTAGAATTTATCCAAAAAATAAACTGATTTGAATCACATAATTTCCACATTATTTTTTCAAATGATGAAAGTGTCTTTCAGTGTGATTCTTAAAAGGTACCAATTTTATAACATCTTTTAGGAACACAGGAAGGGGGTTAAGGCTAATCAACCTCTTTGGCCTGTTCTGCATTTAATTGGGTCACAGCTAACCTGAATTTCAATTTCATTTACTTGCCTTTTACAGCATTATTAGTGGCTCATAAAAAAACCTGTCCATATCTGTCTCGAAAACTTTAACTGACCCAGCACCCACGCTTATTTTGGGAGAAAATTCTACATTTCCATACTCTTTAGTGATTTAGTAAATTTCTCCTACATGATAACAATGACTGTGTCAATAGAAATTTAGTCACCAATAGTGCCTGACCAAAGTGATGCTAAACATAATTTTGCACTCCTTTGGATTCAATCATGGAGGTTGATCGGGGGACCACTGGGCAGCCCAGGGACTCCATAGACGTTGTGCCCTGGAGAAGGAACACCCAAGTTTCAGTGTAGAGCATTAACACAACACAGGAGGCAGCAATTATGAGCAATAAGCCCAGCTGAATTGATATAGAGAATGATTGCTTCAGGTTGTTTCCAACAGTAGGAAGGGTCATTGTGTCTCACTGGTCAACCCCATCCACTCAAGTAGGGAAGCTCCCAAATAGTAAGGTTTTGACCTTCACAATCCATTTGCTTCGAAGTGTTCTTGGAGCTTGGAATCTCATTTCAGCAGATGGATGGAATCCGTGACACCAGGAAAAACAAACGAAAAACAAACAAGAAACAACGCAAGATGCCAACTCTTCAAATGAAGTGCTGAAATATCAGGATCATGTGCACGGGACTTTGAGGACTTGCGACTTGTCAATAACGTGTGTAAGACAGCTCTGACTGACACGGAACTTGACAGATTGAACATTAATATAACTTCCCTACAAGACACCATATTTGCAGAAAGCCAAATACCAACAGGAAAGACATTTTGCATCAATCTGGCTAGGCTTCACTCTATCGAATTTGTCACCTTGATGACAAAACCCACCCCACAAATAAATTCTTTACATCCGCCCCTCAACGTAAGGTGTAAACCTCATGAGTACCAATTATCCAACATCGCTCCACTGTAGGCAAGGGACCAGTTTCCTGAAGAGTTTAACACTGCTCTCAATAGAATTTCCAAATCAGAACATCTTTACCTACTGGAGAATCTTAATGCAGGATTTGGCAGGGATCATGAGGTTTGGCCCTTCTGTCTTGGACAGCACCGGCTGGGAAAGATAAATGAGTAAGAAGTCTCACAACTCCAATAGGTTTATTTGGTAGCAAAAGCTACGAGCCTTTGGAGTGCTGCACCTTGTGTCTTTATATGCCCTGTTTGTGAACAGAAATCCCACTTACCTGACGAAGGAGCAGTGCTCTAAAAGCTCGTGGCTTTTGCTACCAAATAAACCTACTCGACTTTAACCTGGTGTTGTGGGACTTCTTACTGTGTTTACCCCAGTCCAATGCCAGCATCTCCACATCAAAGATATAAGAGAACAAAGTGTAGCTGCTGGAGCTATGCTGCTACCACAAGTAACACCCATGATCAGGATACTGGCACCAGCAAGATCTGATCATCACCAGATGTCATTCTTTCAACAAATGCAGCTATCAAAGCACGGACTCTGAAAATAATCACTCCTTGATGTACACCAGGGTTAGGATGCAACTCTTGATATTTTTTCAAAGTAGAAATGCTATCCTTGTATCAATGTCAACCATGCTGCCTACCCTATAAAAACCAATAGTTCCTCAACTAATTGAGCAGGCATTCTCTGGCAGTCCCGCGCAGAGTGCAGGAGTGAAATGGAACAAACTTCAAGCTACCATATATAGTACAGCACTTTCAACAAATGGAAAGGTGGAAAACTATTGAACGGTGAGGCTGACAATCACTGTGATGAACCTGCGATTGAAGCCAAATGGTTCACTCTCATTAAGAGGTCTAAGGAAGAAAACTCTGAATACACCAAGAGATGCTCAAAGTAAGGTTGAATGGACAGCTAGCCAGTATGCCAATGAACAGTGTTACAACTTTTTCAGAATATCCAGATGTCCTTTGACACATGGAATGCTAAGGGCACATACGAAGGGATTAAAAAGGCAGCAGGCCCATTAGCAAAGAAAATAGCTCCACTGAAAATAAAGTCAGAGGATGTCATCACTGACTGCAACAACAGCTGGAGAGATGAATGGAACACTACCTTGAGTTGAACTCTAGGAAGAACACTGTTGCTGAGGAAGCTCCAGACACCACAGGAAGACTGCCCGTTGTGGAGCTGGATGTCAAATTCACAACGGAGGAGCTACTGATGCGAATGAGTGTTGACTCCATACTGTCTGAATGTCCTCCTGAATGTCTATACCTCTGCTATAAGGACATCTGCAAGAAAGATACGAATTGCGGACATTGATGCTGACAACAGGGAGACAAATCACTGGTGGCCCTAGCTTCTGGTGGCTAACTGTTTGGGCAGGCATTGGGAGAGGCAAGCTGAAGCAAAAAACTCAGCTGACGAAGGTGGTGGCCCAGAAAAGAGTCCAGCAAATCATGCATCTTTTCAGCTCACTACCTTCCTCCGCAGCAAACATGGGAGAGACTGCCATGCCAGTCTGGGGCTTCTTTGCCATGCCAGATGATGTTTAATACAGAATTTATCACCACAGCACCTGTGCTTGTGGAGCACCACAAAGGCTGCCCCACAACAGTGACTACACCAACAGAATTTAGTTAGTTGTAAAGCACTTTAGGCCGTCATAACATTGTAAAAGCATTATCCCAGTTTTTCTTTCAAATTTCACTCTGACTGACCTATCTCTAATTTCAAGATTGTGTCACTTTGTTTTGGTTTCTCCCATCAATGGAACTAGCCTCTTTGCACCTAGTCTGTCAAATCCTCTTATAATTTAAAATATTTAAATTAGATCATTCGGCTAAACTCAAAAGGAACACAACCCAATTTTAGAGCAACCTATTCTCATAAATTAACCCTTTTAATCTGAAAGGGTTAAAAATCAGATGCATTCTGCAAGAATTTCTGTGAAGCAGCTGAACGACTGCACATGAACTATAATTGTCAAAGATAGGAACTTTAGAACCAAAAGGGAGTCTCAAGCTACTGCTCCAGATAGGTTACAGGCCATCAAGGACTTCGAATAGGTGCTTCATTAACAATCAGATGGTATAATATGTAGACATGCCTTATTAGTATTCATATATTGTAATTAGGCAAGTGTACTGATGCTGTAACTGGATAACACAAATCATGCATATTGAGTGTCATAAGCGGGACTACTGATCGTAATAGGTTATAGGTAATATTAAATTTAAGTGTTTGTTCTTGATTAGTGGATGTAGATCACTTGTAGCTGAACCTAAGGTACAACTGTCATTGTATTCCTTTGTCCTAGGAACTGGGAAGCCACATGATAGATGATAAGTTCTCTTGCTATAGCTGGAAATAAAGGCCATTTGTAAAGTTGGTCAGTTGGAGGGGTGAGGTACAATGTAGTTGTACAGTTGTGAAACTCTCCACAACAAAGCGCGCGTATCATTTTGAAAAATCTGTAATATACCCTCACGACATGAAATGCACAGAACTGATCAGAGCACACCAGATGCGATCTAACCAAGACTTTGTATGACTCAAGTAACAATCCTTTTGTGTTCTAATTATTTGGAAATAAATATCAACATTCCATTTGACTTTCTGAATACTTTCTGTACCTGTGCAATAGTATTTTGTGATTAATGCACCTGGACAACTTAAATCTTCACTCTTCCAGAAAGTCGAATCTCTCATCATTTGGAAAAAAATTGTCTTTCTTGGATCTAAAGTACATTGTGTAACACATTTCCACACTGGATGCTGTGTAGAATAGTTTAGTCCACGTACTCACTCAGTCTATGTACTTTTCCAACCCTCTGCTCTCATCTACACAACTTACTGACACCCCCTGACTAAGTGTCATCTGCAAATTTGGAAACAGAATACTTTATTCTTTCATCCAAGTAATTAATATATGTAATTGGAAGCTATTTTTTCCAAACAGTAGCAGGAAAATATAAACTAATGGTGCATTAATTCATGTGGCGTGTTAAAGCAGAAATGCTTGGCATTTTGAAATGGCAAGATGTCAGCTTGATCATTAATGCTGTTGCATGATTAGAATGGAACATGGTAGATATCTGGGGTCTTCACCAGACTATTTTGCATACACCCACACGGTTTGCCAAGAATAACACTGACAGTGGGCCAACATTTAATCAACCCATCCTGACAACTGTATTATGTGCTCCAGCAGCCTAAGCCATAAGTATTCAAGCAAGAGATACAAGATTATTGAATACAAGTGTGTTTTCTCTCATTGCACCTGCACACAAACTGAAAATGTTAACATTCACTTGTCAGGAAGGGAAATAGGAGAAAAGAGAACTTGGGGCCTAAGAGGAACATGGCACCATTAAGAATTTTTTTTGTGGTGAAAACAAATGCCACAATTAAGCCTGACATTTTCTCATTTGATAGCTGTGGATTGTTGTACCACAACAGGATAACAACCATGCTGGGAACTAATGTAATTTTTACAAGTTAGCAATGCACATTTCAAAGTGAGCATATCAAAATAGTATGTTTCTATATAATCTGGTCTTCTCAAGATTGAGAGTATCAAATGCAGCCACTGAAGGGCATACCATGGCATTAAATCTGGGTGGATTAAACAATGCGCAGAATGACAAGCATGACCACTTTCCAGTAACAGTAAAGGCAGTGAACTTACATAGATTTCCTCCAAAAGTATCTTATGAGTGTTGCATCATGCCTGAAAACAACAGGAGTTAGTTCTTCCTTGCTTACTGCACTTAACCATGATCTTTCTGTCACCCTTCTTAAATACAGATAGAAGTGTGACTTTTATTGACCGCACAAAAGAAAGATGGTTTCAATAAAACACCTGAACCTGCAGCAACAAAACTCCTCCTTAAAAGTCCATTCTGTATCTTTGTCCTTCAGGAACTGCACTATTTTTAACTCATGTTCTTATATCACCAATTTATCACCAATTCCATATTCACCTTTCCCAACAGTTGTTGCTAGAATTCCAGATCTGACTTTAGGTAATTTTGTGATTTTCTACAATCTTTGATTAACCTGAGTGGCAACACCTTTCTATAGAATCACAGAGTTTTGTCTGTACAGCACGCAAGAAACAATACTTTTCACTGTATGTTAATACATGTGACAATAATAAATCAAATCAAAAACGATCAGAAGAATCCCTGGAGTGAAGAATAGACCATTGAGTGTGTACCGACTCGCTAACAGAGTATCTTACCCAGGCCCTCTTCCCTCACTCTATCCCTGCAACCCCACATATTGAACATGGCTAATCCACCTAACCTACACATCTTGAAACACTAAGGGGCAATTTACCATGACCAATCCACCTAACTTGCACATGTTTAATCTGTGGGAGGAAACTGGAGCACTTAGAGGAAATCCACGCAGACACAGGGGGAAATGTGCAAAAGTCACCCAAAGCTTGAATTGAACCCGGGTTTCTGAAGCTGTGAAGCAGCAGTGCTAAAGCCTGTACTGCCTTTCATCTATAGCCATCACAACATACACAGCACATCTGTTGTAATGACTTCTCCAGAATGTTACAATCTCATTCTTCAACTGTACGCATTCTTTATTGGATAAAAGGTCTGCAATGCTCGTGAAGTTGGAATGAGTATGTTAGCATGGATAGAGGATTGGTTAACCAACAGGTAGAGTGTGTACATAAACAGAATGCTTCCGGGCTGGCAGGCTGTGACAAATGAAATGCCACAAGGATCAGTGCTGGGGCCCCAATTATTTACAATCTATCTTAATGACTTAGCTGAAGAGACAGAGAGTAATATATCGAAGTTCAATGAAGACACAAAGCTAGGTGGAAATGTAGCTGTGGGGAGGATGCAGAAGCCGCAAATATATAGACAGATCAAATGAGTGGTCAGGTTGGAAGATGGAGTATATGTTAAGTATGAAGTTATTCATTTTGGTCAGAAGAATGGAAAGAGCAGAATTTTTTTTAAGAATGTGTGAAACTTGTAAATATGGAGAAAGACTTGGTTGTGCTTGTACAAGGAAGGCAGAAATATAGCATGCAGGCACAGCAAGCAATTATGAAGACTGGTGGCATGTTGGCTTTTACTGCAATGGGATTGGGAGTGTAAAAATAAGGAAGTCCCGCTACATTGAGAAAGGGTTTTAGTGACATCACATCTGGAATACTGTGCACAGTCTGGTCTCCACATTTAAGGAATAAAAGATTGCTTCCACCGGTTGGTTAATCTAGAACACGGGTACAGTGTAAGGATAGGGGGCTGGTCATTTAGGAATGAAGCAAAGGGAAATTACTTCACTCAGTAGGTTATGAATCTTGGAATTCTCTGCCCCAGAGGGTTGAGGGTGTTTCATCTTTGAACATATTTAAGGCTGGGATAGGCAGATTTTTGGTGTCTCAGGAAATCAAGGAGTATGAAAAGCAAAGGGGAAAGTGGAGTTGAAGCTCAAGACTGAGGGTTATAGGTAAGACTAGTAGGTAGAGATAAGATCAGCGCAACTTGTGGCCCGAAGGGCCTGTTTGTGCTGTAGTTTTTCTATGATTCTATTAGCTATGATCATATTGAATGGCAGAGCAAGCTCCACAAACTATGTGGTCTACTTCTGTTTCTAGTTCTTTTGTTGTTGTATTTGTGTGATGGGATTGGCACAACATGAAACCTGGCAGTATCTGGCTTTCCTATTTGTTTAAACTAGTTTGGCAGGGGGGGTGGAATCCAAAGCAGTCGGGAGACAGAAGAGAAGTTTGAGGTCAGCACAGAAGTTAAAGGGAGCACATTAATTAGTAGAGGCAGTGTCAGTTAACCTAGTACCAGACACATCAGACAGAAGCAAGACAGAGAGCAAAGGAAGTCCAGATTAAACTGCAATTATTTCAATGCAAGGGGCCTGACGGACAAGGCAGATGAACTCAGGGCATTGATGGTTATATTCGGTATAGCAAATACTGCAACATGGCTAAGGGAGGGACAGGACTGGCAGCTTAACGTTCCAGGGTACAGCTTCTATAGGAAAGATAGAATAGCAGGTAAGAGAGGAGGGGGAGTTGCACTTTTGATCAGGAAAAGCACCACAGCGCCACTGCGAGGGGATATAACTGAGGGTTCGGCCACTGAGTCTATATGGGTAGAACTGAAAATAAGGAGGGAGCAATCATTTTGATAGGGTTGTACTATAGGCCCCCAAATAGTCAGTGGGAAATTGAGGAGCAAATATGTAAGGAGATTTCAGATAGCTCCAAGAAAATAGGGTGGTGATAGTCAAAGATTTTAATTTTCCCAACATGGACTGGGACAGCCATAGTATATGAGAGGGTTGGATGGAGAGAAATTTGTTGGGTGTGTTCAGGAGGAATTTCTCATTCAGTATGCAGATGGCCCAATTAGACAGGGGTCAAAACTTGATCTTCTCTTGGGAAATAAGGAAGGGCAGGTGACAGAAGTGTTCGTGAGAGATCACTTTGGGACCAGTGATCATAATTCTATTAGTTTTAAGATCGCTACGGAGAATGATAGGTCTGTCCCTAAAGTTAATATTCTAAATTGGGGCACGCCCATTTTGATGGTATCAGGCAGGAACTTTCAAAAGTTAATTAGGGAGTCTGTGCAAAGGAAAAGGGATGAGTGGTAAGTGGCATGATTTCACAAGTATGTTAGCCAGGGTTCAGAGTAAACACATTCCTCTTAGAGAGGAGGGCAAGGCTGGCAGAAGTCAGGAACCCTGGATGACTCAGGATATTGAGGCCCTGATCAAGAAGAAGAGGCACATGACGTGCATAGGCAGCTGGGATTAAGTGAATCTCAAAGAGTGTAGGGAATGTAGGAGTAGAGTTAGAGAGAAATCAGGAGGGCAAAAAGGGGACACAAAATTGTTTTGACAGATAAGGCAAAGGACAATCCAAAAGAACTTCTACAAACACATAAAAGGACAAAAGAGTAACAAGGGAGAGAATAGGGCCTCTTAAGGATCAACAAAGTAATCTATGTGCGGATCCACAACAGGTGGGTGAGACCCCAAATAAATATTTCTCATCAGTATTTGCTGTTGAAAAAAAGCATGGATGTTAGGGAACTTGGGGAATTAAATTGTGATGTCTTGAGGAGTGTACATATTACAAAGGTGGTGGTGCTGGAAGTCTTAAAGTGAATCAAGGTAGATAAATCTGTGCGACCTGATGAGGTACATCCCAGGACATTGTGAGAGGCTAGGGAGGAAATTGCAGGTCCCCTGGCTGAGGTATTTGAGTCAAAAGTCTGACAACACCAGGTTTTAGTCCAACCTATTTATTTGATAATATACTCACAAGCTTTCGGGGTTAGCCCCTTCGTCAGGTGAATGGAGAGTTCTGGCCTCAGACAGAGCATATAAAGCACAGACAGTTTAGAGATTACTGATTAGAATGCGAATCCTTACACCTAACCTGCTGTTCAAGACCTGAAGTGGCTGATAACGTGAGTGGAAGGAGCACTGATCACAGTTTAAAGAGATGTGTATTGTCTCCAGACAGTACAGTAAGTGAGGTTTTGCAAACCCAGGCAAGTCACGGGGGTTACAGATAGTGCGACATGAACCCAAGATCCCTGTTGAGACCGTCCTCGTGTGCGGAACTTGGCTATCAGTCTCTGTTCAGCAACTCTGCGCTGTCGTGTGTCGTGAAGGCCGCCTTGGAGAATGCTTACCCGAAGGTCAGAGGCTGAACACCCGTGACCACTGAAGTGTTCGCCAACAGGAAGGGAACAGTCTTGCCTGGTGACTGTCGAGCGATGTTCATTCATCCGTTGTCGTAGCGTCTGCATGGTCTCCCCAATGTACCATGCTTCGGGACATCCTTTCTTGCAACGTATCAGGTAGACGATGTTGGCCGAGTTGCAAGAGTATTTACCATGTACCCGGTGGATGGTATTCTCACGTGTGATGATGGTATCCATGTCGATGATCCGGCATGTCTTGCAGAGGTTGCTGTGACAGGGTTGTGTGGTATTGTGGTCACTGTTCTCCTGAAGGCTGGGTAGTTTGCTGCGAACAATGGTCTGTTTGAGGTTGTGTGGTTGTCTGAAAGCAAGAAGTGGGGGTGTGGGGATAGCCCTGGCGAGATGTTCGTCTTCATCAATGATATGTTGAAGACTCCGGAGAAGATGTCGTAGCTTCTCCGCTCCGGGGAAGTACTGGACGACGAAGGGTACTCTGTCCACTGTGTCCTGTGTTTGCCTTCTGAGGAGATCGGTGCGGTTTTTCGCTGTGGCGCATCGGAACTGCCGATCTATGAGTCGAGCACCATATCCTGTTCTTATGAGGGCATCTTTCAGGGTCTGGAGGTGTCTGTCACGATCCTCCTCATCTGAGCAAATCCTGTGTACACGGAGGGCTTGTCCATAGGGAATGGCTTCTTTAACATGTTTAGGGTGGAAACTGGAGAAGTGGAGCATTGTGAGATTGTCTGTGGGCTTGCGGTACAGTGAGGTGCTGAGGTGACCGTCCTTAATGGAGATGCGTGTGTCCAAGAATGCAACTGATTCTGGGGAATAGTCCATGGTGAGTCTGATGGTGGGGTGGAATTTGTTGATATCATCATATAGTTTTTTCAGTGATTGTTCACCATGAGGCCAAAGGAAGAAAATGTCATCGATGTATCTAGTGTACAGCATCGGTTGAAGATTCTGTGCAGTGAAGAAGTCTTGTTCGAACCTGTGCATGAAGATGTTGGCATATTGAGGTGCAAATTTGGTCCCCATGGCTGTTCCATGTGTCTGGATGAAAAACTGGTTGTTGAAGGTGAAGACATTGTGGTCCAGGATAAAGCAGATGAGTTGTAAAATTGCATCTGGAAACTGGCAGTTGTCAGCATTGAGTACTGAGGCAGTCGCAGCAATGCCATCGTTGTGGGGGATGTTGGTGTAGAGCGCTGAGACATCCATTGTGACGAGGAGTGTCCCTGGTTCAACTGCTCCGTGTGTGCTGAGTTTCAGTAGGAAGTCCGTAGTGTCGCGACAAAAGCTGGGGGTTCGTTGTACAATGGGTTTCAGGATGCCCTCGACGTAGCCGGAGAGGTTCTCACACAGAGTTCCATTGCCCGATACGATGGGACGGCCAGGTGTGTTTGCCTTGTGTATCTTTGGGAGGCAGTAGAGATCTCCAATGCGGGGAGTACGTGGAATGAGAGCACGGAGGGTGCTCTGAAGGTCCGGATCAAAGGTCTTGATCAGATTGTTGAGTTGACGAGTGTGTTCTTTGGTCGGATCTGTGGGTAATTGTCTGTAGTGTTCCTCATTGTTGGTACACTTCTTTACAGTAATCCGTTCTGTTCAGTATGACGATGGCCCCTCCTTTGTCTGCTGGTTTGATGACAATGTTGCGGTTTGTCTTGAGCGCGTGGATGGCGTTGCGTTGTGCTTGGGTGATGTTCGGGGCTGTCTTGTGAGTGCGGCTGATGAATCTGGTGTTAACGCACCTCCTGATGGTTTGGGCATACAAGTCCAGTCGAGGGCAGCGGCCTTCCGGAGGAGTCCAATTGGATTCCTTCCTCTTAGGCTGTTGCACTGCGGATCTCTAAGAGGAAGGAATCCAATTGGACTCCTCCGGAAGGCCGCTGCCCTCGACTGGACTTGTATGCCCAAACCATCAGGAGGTGCGTTAACACCAGATTCATCAGCCGCACTCACAAGACAGCCCCGAACATCACCCAAGCACAACGCAACGCCATCCACGCTCTCAAGACAAACCGCAACATTGTCATCAAACCAGCAAAGTAGGGGCCATCGTCATACTGAACAGAACGGATTACTGTAAAGAAGTGTACCGACAACTAAACAATGAGGAACACTACAGACAATTACCCACAGATCCGACCAAAGAACACACTCGTCAACTCAACAATCTGATCAAGACCTTTGATCCGGACCTTCAGAGCACCCTCCGTGCTCTCATTCCACGTACTCCCCGCATTGGAGATCTCTACTGCCTCCCAAAGATACACAAGGCAAACACACCTGGCCGTCCCATCGTATCGGGCAATGGAACTCTGTGTGAGAACCTCTCCGGCTACGTTGAGGGCATCCTGAAACCCATTGTACAAAGAACCCCCAGCTTTTGTCGCGACACTACGGACTTCCTACTGAAACTCAGCACACACGGAGCAGTTGAACCAGGGACACTCCTCGTCACAATGGATGTCTCAGCGCTCTACACCAACATCCCCCACAACGATGGCATTGCTGCAACTGCCTCAGTACTCAATGCTGACAACTGCCAGTTTCCAGATGCAATTTTACAACTCATCCGCTTTATCCTGGACCACAATGTCTTCACTTTCAACAACCAGTTTTTCATCCAGACACATGGAACAGCCATGGGGACCAAATTTGCACCTCAATATGCCAACATCTTCATGCACAGGTTCGAACAAGACTTCTTCACTGCACAGAATCTTCAACCGATGCTGTACACTAGATACATCGATGACATTTTCTTCCTTTGGCCTCATGGTGAACAATCACTGAAAAAACTATATGATGATATCAACAAATTCCACCCCACCATCAGACTCACCATGGACTATTCCCCAGAATCAGTTGCATTCTTGGACACACGCATCTCCATTAAGGACGGTCACCTCAGCACCTCACTGTACCGCAAGCCCACAGACAATCTCACAATGCTCCACTTCTCCAGTTTCCACCCTAAACATGTTAAAGAAGCCATTCCCTATGGACAAGCCCTCCGTGTACACAGGATTTGCTCAGATGAGGAGGATCGTGACAGACACCTCCAGACCCTGAAAGATGCCCTCATAAGAACAGGATATGGTGCTCGACTCATAGATCGGCAGTTCCGATGCGCCACAGCGAAAAACCGCACCGATCTCCTCAGAAGGCAAACACAGGACACAGTGGACAGAGTACCCTTCGTCGTCCAGTACTTCCTCGGAGCGGAGAAGCTACGACATCTTCTCCGGAGTCTTCAACATATCATTGATGAAGACGAACATCTCGCCAGGGCTATCCCCACACCCCCACTTCTTGCTTTCAGACAACCACACAACCTCAAACAGACCATTGTTCGCAGCAAACTACCCAGCCTTCAGGAGAACAGTGACCACAATACCACACAACCCTGTCACAGCAACCTCTGCAAGACATGCCGGATCATCGACATGGATACCATCATCACACGTGAGAATACCATCCACCGGGTACATGGTAAATACTCTTGCAACTCGGCCAACATCGTCTACCTGATACGTTGCAAGAAAGGATGTCCCGAAGCATGGTACATTGGGGAGACCATGCAGACGCTACGACAACGGATGAATGAACATCGCTCGACAGTCACCAGGCAAGACTGTTCCCTTCCTGTTGGCGAACACTTCAGTGGTCACGGGTGTTCAGCCTCTGACCTTCGGGTAAGCATTCTCCAAGGCGGCCTTCACGACACACGACAGCGCAGAGTTGCTGAACAGAGACTGATAGCCAAGTTCCGCACACGAGGACGGTCTCAACAGGGATCTTGGGTTCATGTCGCACTATCTGTAACCCCCGTGACTTGCCTGGGTTTGCAAAACCTCACTTACTGTACTGTCTGGAGACAATACACATCTCTTTAAACTGTGATCAGTGCTCCTTCCACTCACGTTATCAGCCACTTCAGGTCTTGAACAGCAGGTTAGGTGTAAGGATTCGCATTCTAATCAGTAATCTCTAAACTGTCTGTGCTTCATATGCTCTGTCTGAGGCCAGAACTCTCCATTCACCTGACGAAGGGGCTAACCCCGAAAGCTTGTGAGTATATTATCAAATAAATAGGTTGGACTAAAACCTGGTGTTGTCAGACTTTTTACTATGTTTACGCCAGTCCAACGCCGGCATACCCACATCATGAGATATTTGAGTCATCGATAGTCACGGGTGAGATGCCTGAAGATTGGAGAGTGGCAAATGTTGTGACTTTTTTTTAAAAAGGGCTGCAGGGAAAAGCCTGGGAACTACAGAACAGTTAGCCTCACATCTGTGATGGGTAAATTGTTGGAAATATTTTGCAAGTTGGGATCTACAGGCATTTAGAGATGCAAGGACTGATTAGGGACCGTCAGCATGGCTTTGTGAGTGGAAAATCATGTCTTGCAAATTTGATTGAGATTTTTGAAGGGGTAATCAAGAAGGTAGATAAGGGCAGTGCAGCTGATGTTGTCCACATGGGCTTTAGCAAGGCCTTTGACAACGTACCGCATGCTAGGTTGCTGCATAAAGTTAAATCTTATGGGATCTAGGGTGAGGTATCTAAATGGATATGAAATTGGCTTCTTGACAGAAGCCAAAGGGTGGTTGTAAAGAGTTGTTTTTCAAATTGGAGGCGAGAAAAACTGCAGCAGGCGACGGTGCAGAGGGACCTCAGGGTCCTTGTGCATGAGTCGCAAAAACCCAGCTTGCAGGTGCAGCAGGTGGTCAGGAAGGCGAATGGGATGCTGGCCTTCATAGCGAGGGGGATTGAATATAAAAGTAGGGAGGTCTTGCTGCAGCTGTATAGGGCATTGGTGAGGCCGCAGCTGGAGTACTGTGTGCAGTTTTGGGCGCCGTACTTACGCAAGGATATTTTAGCCTTGGAGGGAGTGCAGAGGAGGTTTACTAGGCTGATGCCGGAGTTGAGGGGGTTGAGCTATGAGGAGAGGCTGAATAGATTAGGCTTGTACTCGTTAGAGTTTAGAAGAATGAGGGGAGATCTCATTGAGACGTATAAGATGATGAATGGGATGGATAGGATAGAGGTGGAGAGACTCTTCCCGCTCAGAAAGGATAGTAGGACTAGGGGGCATAGCCTCAAGATAAAGGGGGGGCAGTTTAGAACGGAGTTGAGGAGGAACTTCTTCACTCAAAGGGTGGTGAATCTCTGGAATTCTCTGCCCGTTGAAGTGGTGGAGGCTGCCTCGCTAAATATTTTTAAGAAGTGGGTTGATGGGTTTTTGATGAGAGAGAGGATTAAGGGTTATGGGGAGAGGGTGAGAATGTGGAACTGAGCCACGACAGATCAGCCATGATCTTATTGAATGGCGGGGCAGGCTCTAAGGGCTAGTTGGCCTACTGCTGCTCCTATTTCTTATGTTCTTATGAGACCAGCAGCGTGCCTCAAGGATCAGTGCTGGGCCCACTGTTATTTGTCATTTAGATTAACGATTTGGATGAGAATATAGGGGACATGGTTAGTAAATTTGCAGATGACACCAAGATTGGTGGCATGGTGGACGGCGAGGAAGGTTAACTCCAATTGCAGCAGTATCTCGATCAATTGGGCCAGTGGGCTGACGAATGGGATTTGGGGTTTAATATAGACAAATGTGAGGTAGTGCATTTTGATGGACTGAACCAGGGCAGGACTTACT
This sequence comes from Carcharhinus amblyrhynchos, assembly GCF_965287045.1. Taxonomy (NCBI): domain Eukaryota; kingdom Metazoa; phylum Chordata; class Chondrichthyes; order Carcharhiniformes; family Carcharhinidae; genus Carcharhinus; species Carcharhinus amblyrhynchos. The sequence continues at coordinate 14,084,341 of NC_137330.1, read as the reverse complement.
CAGTTAATGGGAGGGCATTGGGGAGAGTTACAGAACAAAGAGAATTATGGGTACATGTCATAGCTCCTTGAAAGTGGAGTCACAGGTGGACAGAGTGGTGAAGAAAACATTCAACATGTTTGGTTTCATTGGTCAGAACACTGAATACAGGAGTTGGGACATCTTGTTGAAGTTGTACAAGACATTGGTAAGGCCACACTTGGAATACTGTGTGCAATTCTGGTCACCCTATTATAGGAAGGATATTATTAAACTGAGTGCAAAAAAGATTTATTAGGATGCTACCAGGACTTGACAGATTGAGTTACAAGGACAGGCTGAATAGACTGGGACTTTTTTTCCACTGGAGCGTAGAAGGCTGAGGGGTGACCTTATAGTGGTCTACAAAATAATGAGGGGCATAGACAAGGTAGATAGTCAATATCTTTTCCCAAAGAAAGGGGAGTAAAAAATTAGAGGGTATAGGTTTAAGGTGAGAGAAGCGAGATACAAAAGTGTCAAGACAGGCCATTTTTTCACACAGAGAATGGTGAGTATCTGGAACAAGCTGCCAGAGGTAGTTGTAGAGGTGGCTACAACTTTATCTTTTAAAAAGCATTTACGTAGTTCCATGGGTACGATGGATATAGAGGAATATGAGCCAAATGGGGGCAATTGGGATTAGTTCAGGGGTTTTAAAAAAAGGGCAACATGGACAAGTTGGGCCGAAGGGCCTATTTCCATGCTGTAAACCTCTTTGACTATAATCATACCTTTAATCCATGGTTCGGTAACTGCTGTCTTACTGCTCAATATTAAGTTGGAGCTCAGGAATCAAATTATTTCAAATAAACATTGCAATGATCAAAACCTTTTTCATCAATAGTTTCATATTATATAGTTTATCTGAGAAGGAATACATTTGAGGACCAGAAGCAGTTGTTAACCATGTTCCTTTCTCAGATGGAGTTGCACAATGGCACAGTGGTTAGCACTGCAACCTCACAGCATCAGCAATCCAAGTTCGAATTGAACTTTGCGGGGAGGGGGGCAGACTTCATGGGCCAAATGGCCTCCTTCTGCACTGTAGGGATTATATTTATCTATAATGTGCAAATTACTGATTTTCAACCTAAAACAAAAGGTTCAATTCCATATTCACCTTTTTGTTGAGAATTTCAATCCAAGTGAATGTCTTTTTGTCCTGTTGACAGCTATTGCATACATAAGTGCTAACTGTGTGCCGTTTTGGTCGCGGCACTTGCGGAAGGATATATTGGCCTTGGAGGGAGTGCAGAGGAGGTTCACTAGGCTGATACCAGAGATGAGGGGGTTGGACTATGAAGAGAGACTAAATAGACTAGGTCTGTGCTCGGAGTTTAGAAGGATGAGGGGGGGATCTTAGAGATGTAGAAGATAATGAAAGGGATGGATAGGGTAGAGGTAGAGACATTCTTCCCGCTTAGAAAGGATAGCAGGACTAGAGGGCACAGCCTCAAGATGGGGGGCAGTTTAGATCAGAGTTGAGGAGGAACTTCTTCACTCAAAGGGTGGTGAATCTCTGGAATTCTCTGCCCGTTGAAGTGGTGGAGGCTGCCTCGCTAAATACATTTAAGTCACGGGTAGATAGGTTTTTGGTAGACAGGGGAATTAAGGGTTATGGGGAGAAAGCAGGAAAGTGGAACTGATCCACTTCAGATCAGCCATGATCTTATTGAATGGCGGGGGCAGGCTCGAAGGCCTACTCCTGCTCCTATTTCTTATGTTCTTATGAGGCATGATTCACCCGTAGATGACATGAATTGATCCCAATCAACACCAATGCTCTTTCAGTGGTGTATCTTAGTTTTAACAAATGCTTGGCAGCTGATGGCATTGGTAACTCTGCCGTGCCAATCAGCACCAGTGCACTTGTGTAGCCTTGGAGTGAGGGAGGGATGGGGAATATCAGGGCCTTGGTGCACTTAATGGAGGGATTTCCACTGTGCAGAGAGAGTGGAGGGGCTAGGATAATTCTCCTTGGAATGGAAAAGGTTTGAGGGAGGACTGGAGGTGGTTCCTGAATCAAGGGAAGACTTTGGTAGAGTGCATTGACAGGGGCTATCTTCACCAGCAGGAGGGTTGCTGACTGGAGGATACAGATTTCAGGTGGTTGGCAGAGGTGCCAGAAGAGCAATAACAAGTTTTTTCACAGCAAGTTATGAAGATCTGGATGGTGTTGCCTTAGTTGATGACAAAAGCAAAATCAGTGACAGCTTTCAAAACCGAACTGAAAAAATTTGCAGGGCTGCAGAACGGAACTGACTGGATAGTTCTCTCGAAGAATTGGCAGAGGCACAATGTTCTGAACAGCCTCTTTCTATCCTAATTGTTTGATTTTAAATTTTGAAAATCAGTAAACTGCTGCAAAAGCACCCACTACTATTTATAGAGCTATACTAATACACTTTGACAGTCACACAATTAAGCTGTCATGATGACGGAATTTTAGCTTGGTTAAAAATAATGCAAAAGAAAGGGTTTGCTTGCAGGCAGCCCGAGGTCTGGAAGGGTTCTGGCATTCATCATGTATAAAGCTACTGAATGCTGCATGATGGTTAAGCTGCTCAACCACAATTAAAGTCCTTTCATCTAATAATACCCTTAAGGAATAGATACACCATCTGCTACAACTGTAAACACAAATAGAGGTCAAAATGTTTATTTGCCCCTTAGGCCTAGTTCGACAAGACAAACATTAAGAAAACAGTAATACATATATAAAAATTAAGTCAGGAAATGCATACAACCCAAGAAAAAGATACAAAAATTGAACTAAAAAATGTCTCAAATGAGCCCAGATTAATATTTACTTTGACCACAGTAACATGTTTTCATGTATTCTTAATGAAATTCCAGTTGAAACATGAAGTACCTCGCATCTTGCGTATGTTAAAGCAGATGGCAAAGTAACTACCTAGTGATTATAAATCTCTTTAGAACTTGTGTCTCATAACAGGGCAGGTCTTTTTGTTTACAGGACTATACAATGCATCATCCACTAATTTCTATTTACTGTAATGCTGACATTTTACTCAAACTATTCCCAAATGAGCAACGACAGATAATCTGTGCAACTTCATCGTACACTTTTCTGGTTGCATTTCCAAAGGGCTCTGCTTACAGATTTAACAGCAATCAGAATTTTAATCATCATTCACGTAGAGAAAACAACTGTGGCCAACCCTGAAGTTAGGGGAGAGAATTGGGTTTTATTATGGAGAAACAGGAATGAAAGGAGACAAAGAAAAAGATCAACAAGATTCAAAATTTGGCTTTCAAGTACACTAACTCTTTCAAAAAAACTACTGCACGTCTAAATGTGCCTGTGACATACAAAACTTATCATTATTTGCAATGGCAGTAATGTTACTGTCAATTTCATTTCCAATCATGAAATGTCCATGTTAAAGCTTTTCATTTAAGAGCCCAAAACCCAAAATCCAGATATTATGAATGAAAGTGATGGCTGCTGTTCCTGCTGGGGCAGAAGAATCATAGAAAACCAGAAAGCCCATTTATAAAGCATCTAGGGATGGATGAATAGTCTCCCACAACTATAATCATTTTCACACTCTGAAATGTTTAGTACATGCATGTTGATAGCTGGCACCAATGAAAAACTATCTATTTCAGAACAGTTGGATGCACATTCACACCATCTACAGGAAAATAAGCCAAAACAATTAGCCAACAGTCAATAGATAAGATAATTCATGCTCTACTGATTTTATATATTTGATGGAAGACATCCCAAACATGTTTTTTGGAAAATACTTGCTCAATGAGCAGGAGATTCATTGGTTTTGGAATGCAACACGTTGCCTGAGAAAGATGTAAATCAGCAGCATACTAGTTTTTCTGTTTGAATTGCAATTTAAGAGATACAGTACTCCTTGAAGTACAAGGCTTACATATTTCTGAGAACTTATTTCTTTGACCAAGTATTTGGTTACCTATCCTACTGCCTCTATCTTTGGTTCAGTGCCAATCGTTGGGTGGCACAGGCACACAGTGTTTAGCGCTGCTGCCTCAGTGCCAGGGACCTGGGTTCAATTCCAGCCTTGGGTCACTGTCTGTGTGGGGTTTGCATGTTGTCCTCGTGTCTGCGTGGGTTTCCTCCCACAGTCCAAAGATGTGCAGGTTAGGTTGATTGGCCATGCTAAATTGACTTCAGTACCAGGGGGATTGGCAGGGCAAATATGTGGGATTATGGGAATGGGGCCTGGCTGGGATTGTGGTTGGCGCAGACTCGATGGGCCAAATGGCTTCCTTCTGCACTGTAGGCATTCAATGATAATCTATGATCACATCAGTAAAACCTTTGGATGCTTTACTGCATTAAATGCACTGTGAAAATGCAAGTTGCTGTTGATGTTCAAGGACACATACAATTGCTGTGCCCTTGAGGTCAATGCAAATCAATTTTGCCACAAAGAATTAAGCCTCGTTCACTGTTGTCCAAATATCTTTTTAGCAGCATGATAAATCTTGGTTACTGTCAATCTGTCTGGAACTAAAAACTAAACGCTCTAAGTGTGGAATCTCATTCTTTCAAATAATTAATTGATGTTGAAGCTTTTAAATTTTTAGTACATCATTTAGCATGCATGCAGTCCTGTGTTGTACTTTTTCTGGATTGAAACATCACTAAGTTACACCTGCTACTCCTGGCACCGTCTCCTGCACTCATTATTGAGTAAGAAGTCTCACAACACCAGGTCTTGAGCCAGGGTTGGTCCTCAGACTTTTTGATAATGGCAAACTAAGGGATAGACCAGGAAGTTATAAATTATGATTGAATATAATTCTGATATTTCTGAAGGGCCACAGTTTCTTCTGAATGCCCTGTTTTGAGCTGTGGATCTGTTCTGAATCTATCATATTTGGCACAGGTGTAGTGGCACACATGATGGCAGGTGTTCTCGCCATCTTAAAGGATGTGCACTGGTCACCAGAACCAATACTATCAACGACAGACATATCTTCAACAGGGAGATCAGTAAAAACGTTAGATGGGTTTTTTCCTCACTGGTTCGCTTATTGCCTGCCACAAGCCCAGTCAGCTCAGTCCGTGGTGTTGCTACCAAACCAGCTCTTGGCAATGGGCATGTAAGTGCCCCAACTCAGGGTATATTCTGTGCCCTTGCCACCCTAAGTGCTTCTTACAAGATGGAATAGTACTGATTCATAAGCAGAAGGGTAGCGAGTGGTAAGCAACTGGAAGTTACCTAGTCCACGTTTGACCTGATGACATGAAACCTCATGGGCCCAGATTCTACATTAAGGATTCCCATAGTCATGCCCTCTGAATTGTGCACCAATGTGCCACTGGGTCATTTATAGCACAGGAGGATGCCAGTTGGCCCAGCACGTCTATTCTGGTTCTCTGTAGAGCAAACTAGCCAGTCAGTCCAAGTCATGGGATGATGATGGACGAGTCTGACGGTGGCTGGAAGATATGATTCAATAAACATTACGATGTCATGTTTGTTCCATGGTCTGTAATCCAATTTTGGCACAGTTTCCCAGATGTCAGTGAGTAGGACTTTGCAGAGTTGGCAGGGTTGTATATGCTTTTGATCTGTCCAGTGTCTGAGTGGGTCATTCAGATGCTTTCTTTGATTTTTCTGTAACAGTTTGTTGCAACTGAGTGGCTTTCTAGGCTATTTACAAGGGCAGTTAGGAATCTATATTATGGTGGTGGAGTCACATATAAGCTAGGACAGGTGAGGACAGCAGATTTCCCTCCTTAAAGGATGATGGTGCATCATATGCATAATTACCGAGAATAAAATTTATTCTAGATTTAGTGAATTATAATCTCCTTCTGGATTTGAACTCATGTCCCGAGTCCATTAGTCAAGGTGCCTGGATTATTAGGCCAGTAACATAATCATTATGCCACCTTTCTCATTAATTAAGGTGATAAACTAATCATTCTGCTATTTTCCGAGATTCCAGGTGCACGTTTCTCTGAACTTTCAGCTTACACTTGCTGCAACTTAGTGTAGAAAATTATGAGCTGAAGTGTGCAAAGAATGCCACACTCCAATCCTGAAAGTTCTGGATCATGTCAGATTTGATAGCCAAATGGTATCCTTCTGTGCAATGAATGACCCAATGGCATAGTGGATCATAATTCAATATTTCATGCTGAGCAACTACAGTGCTGTAGTGGCAGTGAAACTGAGCTACTGTATTACTAGGTGATTTCTTGAGCAATAGTCCTGCTGTCATTTTGGGGTTCAGTTGCCTATAGTGTGCAAATGTTGGTAGTGGAGTTGTGAGCATCTTATATGATTCCCCATATTTGACAAGAAACACCAGCTTTGCTTTCTACTGTTCAATGGATCTATTACAAATGCAACTTTTGAGGGTACTGTGTATGATACAGTTAGTAATCAGCGAGATTTGCTTAAGTTTGGATCAGCCTCAAGGATGAATATGTGGTTTAACACTTCATTCATTCACTAAAAATTCACATCTGCTTAATTCATTTAGAGGCAACACATAATGATAATCAACAGCTTCAAACTGCAATATCCACTGAACAATCAAAAGCAAACTGGTCTTACTTGTCGAATAACAGGGCTCAGCTAAGATGCTCTGCTCACAACTCCACTATCAATATTTGTGCATTACAGGCAAATGACCCTAAAAGGGTAGCAAGGCTAACACTTGAATCAAGCTCATTTCACGTATGTCACATATGTAACCATTATTTTGCTACATTAAGTTAACTAATATTGCATCTTGGCTACAGCAGCACTGTTAAGAGGTACACAGTAATTTTTTTTTCAAATAGAACATGGACATCACTGGCTGGCCATTGCCCATCTCCAGTTACCTTTGGAGGGTAGTCGAGAGTCAGCCACATTGCTGCGGCTCTGGAGTCAGACCAGGTAAGGACAGCAGATTTCCTTCCCTAAAGGCCATTAGTGAACCAGGGTTTTTCTGACAATCAACTATGGTTTCATGATCAACAATAGATTCTTACGCCGGAATTCTACCATCTCACCCACCACGGAATTGGAATGGGCGAGGGGTGGGCAATGCAATGGAAATGTTCACTGACCTCGGGCAGGAATTTCTGGTCTCGCTTGAGTGAAGCTGTAAAATTCTGCCCTTCATTCCAGACTTTTTAAATTTAATTCAAATTCCACCATCTGCTGTGGCAGGATTCGAACCCGGGTCCCCAGAACATTAGTAGAATTTCTGGATTAACAGTCGAGCAATAATACCAGATATCAATGACATATTCTTTGAAGTTTATTTAATAGTGTCACAAGTAGGCTTACATTAGCACTGTAATTACGTTACTGTGTTTGGATACACTTTGGGAGGATTGAGCATGGCCAATGCATCTAACCAGCACGCCTTTCAGACTGGGGAGTAAACCGGAGCACCCAGAGAAAACCCACGCCGACATGAGGAGAATGTGCAGACTCCGCACAGACAACGACCCAAGCCAGGAATCAAACCCTGGTCCCTGGCGCTTTGAGGCAGAAGTACTACCACTGCACCAACTTTCTGCCCTTAATCCTTTAAGCAAACAACAGCTTTTTGGGCTGCATTTTCATCAAATCAGAAGGACTTCAGAGCTATTCAAACATGGTAGGCAGCACTCAATTCAGACAGCAACAGTAGATACACAGAACAATAAACTATATCTCAGAGACATCAGTCAAGCAAACTCAACATTTTGCTGCGTATATAAAAACAAATACACTCACCCTTATTATGAAAGTCTGGGCTTTCAGCCAAGCCAATAAGTTATTTTTCCCTTGGTCTCTTCTGTAAATACTTATTTGTACAAATTCCCACAGCTTTGTTATTGATACTTTAGTAATGCTTGATTGACATTTTTTGAGGATTGCAGGCATATCAGTTTTTATTAAAAATTATGAATGGGTGTTCTTCCTAAATGGCTTCACATGTCATTTTTACTAATGGGGTCATTGGTTCTGTACGTAGTGAATGGGAAGGCAAGGACCATGAGTGACTTTGGTGTGTGTGTGTGTGTGTGTGTGTGTGCGCGTGTGTAAGAGCCTGAGTTGGTACGAATGTTATAGGGAGCCACGGAGTTATGTATGGGACACGAGTTGGCATGGGGCAAGGCCATAAAAAGTAGCCAAAGAATTGATACAAAGTGCCAGAGAACAGAGGTTGGCCTTTTAACCAGCCTGCCTTGGTTGCCCCTGTAGCCGCCTCTGATATCTTCCCACAGGTGACAAACCAATTTCTATCCTGCTCCCCATTCCCCAGCACACACAAGGAGAGTTTTATACTAAGGCAGGTAACTCGAGTCAGAAAATTTCCTGACTTGCACAACCCACCTTGGTGGTGAAAATCTGGCCCATGGTTCCCAATATTTGGCCTGCACCGCATATAATTTAAGGTCAGTGTGGCAGTAAACAGCAGTCATTGGTACTTACTGTATAGGTTATTACTGCTAGCATCCCGATCAAGGTTAAGGTACTTATGGAGAAAGACAAAGCAGCCAAGCCACCTGCAAATAAAACAAAAGTATTAGCTGGTGACAGCAGCTATTTTTTAAGTAGCTGGGCAGTTTTAAAAGGGAATTCTCTACAAGTACCCATGCAGGAAAACTGGCAGAAAGCAAACTGATGAAAAATATACAACATCTTAATTTTCACAGTCTTGAATCTTTAACTAATTAAAAGCATTAAAGAAAAACAGAAGATAATAAAATTCCAATAATTTATAAAGATTGGATTCAGTTCTATCGCTCACCAGCTGGATTTCAATAATTCATTGAAGGTTTCACTCTTCATATCCAGCTCTTTGCTGCCCTGCTTGCCCAACATCCCTGACCTCATGAACTGCAATTAGTGAATTCTTATCCCCCACTGCATCAAATTCAAAATCCTCATTTCTTAGTCCTTTCATGGCTTCACTCCATCTTACAATCCCTCTAAGCCTTGCATCCTAGCCTGTGCATTTTGTCCCCAGAATTTGACCACCTCCTCTCTCCTCTGCCGCAGTATTGGATGAGGGTTCAGCTGTTTTGCCCACACTCCAAGCCTTTACAACTCTGACCATCAGCACATGTAATGCACTCATAGTAAATGGAAAGAACTTGCATTTTAAAAATGCCGTTCATAACACTTTATTGTCCCACTTCTGCTCTTCAGGTTTTTTTTTAAATGATGGGGCAAATTACACCAGCCAATTTACACACAGCAAATTCCACAAACTGCAGCAAACTAAATAGCGAATTAAGTTGGTTTGATGATGTTGCTAGACAGATTGATGGTGAGGTTACCAAGATATAACTCCTGCTACTCTTTGCATGTTGCTATAGGACTCAATTTAGATTTGATATCCGTGTTTCGTGTGCCTGAAATCCCTGTGATTGATTCTGACACTGAGAATTCCCAGTACAGTTGTACTGCATCCTTTTATTTGGGCTAATTTTTGCCACCTTCCCATCTTCAATGCAAGACAACTTTCTTTGGTGTAGGTTCTCTTTTGGTGCATCCTTTAACACTCATTGATCTTTATCACAGCCTCATATGAGCAGAAATAAGATAAACAAGCCATGTGTGAACGTTATGAACTTAAATGTTGCTAAAAATGTTGTCTCTGATGTCTTAATGTATGACTTTACAACATTTCTCAGATTAAAATAGGTTCTCTTAAGATACTGCATATCCTATTATACCAGTGTAGTTATCAACTGAAGTAAATTGGGTGCAAGAGGAAAGGTACTTTGCAGGTTTACGCTGTAATTGAGGCACAAATTAACTGCTCAATTTATTCTGAAATTGATCATGGCAATTGTTAACAAATGAATTAAAATATCTCTCTCTACCTCCAGTTTTTGGATTCAGTTACGGGAAAGATACTTGCTCATCAATTTTGAAATATCGGCACGCTAAGGGATAAAATTCCATGAAGCTGGAAGTGGTTAAAGATGATTGATTACTTCCAAAAGAGGTGGATATCTTTTACATCCCATTTTGCCCAGTTCAACATGAAAAACTTCAAAAGGTACACATATTTCACATCAGTCTTCAACAGATCTTCAGCTTACTAAATGAGAAGAACGTGGGAGCATGTTAAATCTCTGAAGCTTCTTATAAATCCAAAGTCCAGGTTAGGTATTTTTAAGGAAAATTAGTGAACGACGAAATGCTGTTATTTACGCATTCAATATGAAGGTAGAAGTTAAAATGTTCCAGAGCAATCTGATGTGTTGTTTTGCCACAACTGTTTAACTATTTAATCCGGAAGCAGTTAATGCTTGCTTAATGCTAGCAAAATTCTAAATGCAATTTTGATAACCTCCTATTTCGTCCCAAATATTTCACTAATCCCATTTATTCAGCAATACAAACTTTTGTTTCTACTTACGGCTGCTTCCGAGTTCCTCAAATAAAAACTTCACTTTTTCCCATTCTGTGGAGTTCTGGTTCGCTGGAATATTCAATGGAACAAAAGCACTGCAATACAAAAACTTGTTTTTAATGTTAAAAAAAATGCGTTACAACATGGACACTGCTTAGCTCATACATTTTTTTATTCATATTTCAGCGTGCAATTATTATTCTGAACTTCTTGGTAACTTTTATTACTCACCAGGCAATTGCAATTTGATAACAAATCAACGTGACTCAAAATGGTATGGATTCTGAAATTAAAATTTATTTCAGAGACCTTTTCAATTTCATAAACTCAAGGACTTGCATCTTAATGGTCTTTGATGAAAATGATAATTTACTCCTACAAAGAAATGACAGGAGCTAATTGCACAGAAACAGTTCTTTGGCATTTTAATTTACATGGCACTTTTTCAAATGTTATTTTTAAGAGATGAAAAGGTTTTTGATTCAGAAAAAATAATTATTTTTATCTAAAATAATAATCCCACTTTGTCTTATGGCTTGATAATAACTGTAGAGTAACTTGCAATTTTAAGTCACAAAAAAAAACTATTTGCATTTGTCCAGGTGCCATCCACTGAATTTTCTAAGCATTGAGGACAAAAAGGAATTCATTAATTTGCTGTTCCACAATTTGTTTCTATTGAAATTTAATGCATTATGCTAATTTCCACCAGGCCTACTCAGCTGCTGATCTCATGCCTTGATCAAAACACAGACACAAGAGTTGAATTCCAGAGTTGAGGTGAGAGTTAAAGTTCTTGACATTAAGGAACCATTTGGCAGAGCAGAACATCAAGCAACTTGAGTAAAATTTCAGTCAATGGGAATCAGGGAGAAAATTATCTGCTGACTGCAATCATATTTAGCACAAAGGAAGGTGGTTATGGCTTTTGGAGACCACTTGAGTTCAGGAATTCTTCAGAGCATTCTCTCTATTCAACTCCCTCACTGAATCATAGAATCCCTACAGTACAACAGATGGCCATTCGCCTCCCCCCCAACTTTATCCCTGTAATCCCTCAGATTCACCATGTCTAATCCATCTAATCTACACATCTTTGGACATTAAAGGACAATTTAGCATGGCCAATCCACCTTACCTACATATTTTGGAACTGACAGAAGAAACCTGAGCGTCTGGTCGAAACCCACAGACAAGAGAATGCACAAACTCCATGCCCCGGTCGTATTTAAAATCTCTGCAATTAGCCTGAACAAATATGCTACGACAGTAAATGACTTCGTTATTATGTGTGTAGAAGACTGTTCACCAAAGAAGCAAATCTGCGTGCTCCCCAACCGGAAACCATGGATGAACAGGGACAGCCACTGCTTGATGAAGTCCAGGTCTGAGGCGTTCAAGTCAGGCAACACTGACCTATGTATGAATGCCAGATACGATCCAAGGAGATCCACCAAAGATGCCAAAAGATAATACTGGAACAAGCTAGAGTCCCAGACTAGCCACATTGACCCCCGCCGATTATGGCTGGATCTGCAAGACAGAACAGGCTACAAGATGAAGGCATGTAAAATCGCCAGCTCCAACGCACCCCTCCCTGATGAGCTCAATGCATTCTACGCCCATTTTGAGCAAGAGGTCAGCGAGAGCATGCCCTCCATCCTGGAAGCCCAAGATGAACCTGTACTTGGGGTCAGCACTGCAGATGTCAGAGCAGCTTCTTTAAGGTCAACCCACGGAAAGCAACCGGCCCAGATGGGGTATCTGGATGTGCGTGCAGATGCTGCACAGATCAACTGGCAGAGGCATTCACAGGTATCTTCAACCTCTTTACAACAACCTGAGGTCCCCCTCTGCTTCAAGACAACGATCATCATCACGATACCTAAGAAAAACCAAGCAGCGTGACTTAATGACTATCAGCTGGTGGCTCTGACATCCATTATGAAGTGCTTCGAAAGGTTAGTCATGGCACAAATCAATTCCAGATTACCTGGATCCACTATATTTGCCTGCCGCTGCAACAGATCCACAGCAGACGCCATTTCCCTGGTCCTGCACTCAACCCTAGGACACCTAGATAACAAAAACATCTATATTAGACTCCTATTTATTGACTACAGTTCAGCCTTCAACACATTATTCCTATGAAACTCATCTCCGAACTCCGTGGCCTGGGCCTTGGCACCTCCCTCAGCGAATGGATCCTGAATTCCCCAACTCAAAAGGCCACAATCAATAAGGATAAGCAACACCTCCTCTACAATCATCTTCAACACTGGTGCCTCACAAGGCTGCGTTCTCAGCTCCCTACTATACTCCTTACCCACCTATGATTGTTTGGCCAAATTCCACTCCAATTCGATTCTCAAGTTTGCTGACATCGCTGTGGTGCACCGGCTCTCAAACAATGACGAGACACAGTACAGGAAAGAGACAGAGAATCCGACGAACTCGTGTGGCAACAATAATCTCTCCCTTAATCTCCTTTTGTTTTGCTGAGATTATCATCGATTTCAGGAAGCATAAAGGGGTACATGCCCGTCTACATCAATTGAGGCGAAGTCGAAAGGTTCGAGAGCTTCAAGTTTTTAGGTGTCCAGATCCCCAACCACCTGTCCTGGTCCCCCTATGCTGACACTACAGTTAAGAAAGCCCACCAAGCCTCTACTTTCTCAGAAGACTTAGGAAATTTGGCACGTCAGCTACAACTCTCATCAACTTTTACAGATGCGCCATAGAAAGCATCCTTTCTGGCTTGATGTGGCTCCTGCTCTGCCCAAGGCTGCAAGGAACTACAAAAGGTCATGAATTAAGCCCAATCCATCATGCAAAACAGCCTTCCATCCACTGACTCTGTCCATACTTTCCATTGCCTCGGCAAAGCAGCCAGCACAATTAAGGACCTCGCGCATCTCGGACATTCCCTCTTCCACCTTCCTCCTTTGGGAAAAAGATATAAAATTCTGAGGTCATGTACTAACCGACGCAAGAACAGCGTCTTCCCTGTTGTTGTCAGACTTTCGAATGGACTTATCTTGCATTAAGTTGATCTTTCTCTACACCCTAGCCATGACTGTAACACTACATTCTGCACTCTCGTTTCCTTCTGTATGAACAGTATGTTTTGTCTGTAGCGTGCATAAGAAACAATACTTTTCACTTTACACACTATGTGTAATAAATGTCACATTTATTATACATGTGACAATAACAAATCAAATCCACACAAGCATCCTTAATCATAACATCATAAGTGGGCATGTTAACTGATGATTGCAGTGTTCATTTCCAAGAACAACTCTTCAAATAATGATGCAATTTGTGCACTTACGAAAACCAAAGCTTGTCTACCATCTACATGGCACAAGTCAGAGTGGAATGGATTATGCTTCATTTCCCTGAACGAGTGCAGCTACAACAACATTCAAGAAGCTCAACACCAATCAGGACAAAGCAGCCTGTATAATCGAAGCAATTCAGCATCTGAAGCGTCATTCAGCATCAGGGATGCGCTGCAACAACTCACCGAGGGTTGTTCCACAGCACTTTCCAAAACCACAATCTCTTTCACGTGGAAGGGAAAACGCAGCAGATGCATGGGGGACACCACCTGAAAGTTCCTATCCAAGGCACTCACCATCTTGATTTGGAACGATATCGCCACTCCCTGATTGTCCTGGAACTCCTCCTTAACAATGGTATACTTGCACCTCTTACCCAAAGACTAAATAATAAGCCCAATTCATCATCCACTTCACTATATAATGCAATACATTAGGTTCAGCACAATTTATGGTATGCACATTCATTGATGCAAATAGCATCCATCACCTGCATTTAACTTGCAATCTTGTGAAAAAGAAGCCATGAACAGCACAATTCAGAAACTTTGTTTGAAGCAACCAATTAATCTTGCAACTGATTAACTTAATAATTATCATGTTAAACAATAAAAAACATACTTTAAATGCGCGTAAAAATTTCTGTCATTAGATATTACAATTAACCTGCAATTATACAGCATCACTTCAGGATGTCCTAAAGCATTTGCAGACTATTAACCATCTGAAAAACTTAAATTTAGGTCACATTGTGTCCAAAACTCCCTAACAGCACTGTGGGGGTGGTACGGTGGCACAGTGATTAGCACTGCTGCTTCACAGCATCAAGAACCTGGGGTCGATTCCCAGCTTGGGTCACTGTGCGTTCTCCCCGTATCTGCTTAGGCTTCCTCCAGGTGCTCCATTTTTCTTTCCACAGTGCGAAAGACGTGCTAATTAAGTGCATTGACTATGCTAAATTCTCCCTCAGTGTATTCGAACAGGCGCTGGAGTGTGGCGACTGGGGGATTGTCACAGTAACTTCATTGCAGTGTTAATGTAAGCCTACTTGTGACACTAATAAACAAACTTTTAAACTTTAAACCTACACAATCATCGTTCAAAGGGGCAACTCAACACTCATCTTTGAGGGCTTTTGGGGATAGATAACAAAAGCTGGCCTTGCCAGCAATGCTAATATTCCAAGAATGGATTATTAAACAAAACGGAGGCTTCAGTGTCAAAAGTTAAAACAAATTTTGCCACTCAAGGTCAATAATTGAAAATTAATATATAGTTGAACAAAACATGCAAAAGTTAATTGCAATACATTGTGCATTCACACAATATGCTTTTCATTTTTGAAAGAAATATATATTACCAGGTTGTTGTAGCAACTCAAAGTCATACACACAAAGACACAAACTGATCAGACATAAATCCTAGTCACTCTCTAGGCCACTGCGTGATGTGTGGCACAAATGAGCGAGAGATCGAGGAAAAAAATAAACTGGCAAAAAAAAAACTCATTCAAAAAGGAAAATAAAAGTGAACTTCTAAATCAAACATTTTACAGGCTTGAAGATGTTTGGGATCTAATGATTGAAAAATTTTTTAAAAATTTTTGTACCCTTGGAATCTTCACTTAAAAGGACATCTGCGCAGTCACAGCATGAATTCTTTTATAATCACAATCCTGGGTAGGAACTGGCACAGAGAAGCCACTACCCTTATGCTCGACACCTGCTATGTATTGTCCAGAGACATACAGTGAAGTGGCATTGGACTGTGACATCTCTTTACCTTAGAAATAACAAATGGCATGACAAAATATGATAGATAATTATCTCGTGCTCCAGTTCTACATTTCTTAAAATAGAACTGATTTATTAGATAGAAAGCACTACATGGCAGTAATTATAATACAATTATCCATTCAAAAAAAAAGCCCCTCTTTCGTTTACATCTGCATACACAAAACGATAAGATCCGAGTCTATTTATTCTATAAAAATGGATCAAACAGAACAATCATTGACAACAAATACCAATTTGTTAGTTGAGGAAATAGAAGGAGAAGCCATTGGCCATTGCTGGTGATTCTCTGGCTACGGCTGGATAGATAAGCATGGATCCGGAAGAGTGCAGTTCCACTCAGTTGGACAATGGTGAAAAGAACTGGAGGAAGATCGCGCAGTCAGCCACGCCAAGACAGCAAACAGGTTGAGAACATACGAAGCTGGAGCAGGAATAGGGCCTTACAGCCTGCGTCACCATTCAATAAAATCATGGCTTATCTGACTGTAACTTCAACCTCACGTTGCTGCCTAACAATAACCCGCTCTACCAAAAATATTCAAAGATTCTGCTCCCACTGCCTTTTGAGGAAAACTGTTCCAGAGATAGATGACCCTCAAAAAATTCTCCTAATCCAGCTTAATTTGTTTTAAATTTGTTTCAAAGATTTTGCCATCAGTGACTGGGCCAGCACTTAAATCCCTGGCGGCACTTAGTGCCAGCTACTTTGCTTTGGATTTCAGGTAAGGATAGTAGATTTCCTATCCTAAAGGACATTGGTGAACCTTTTTTTCTATTCATTCATGGTCAAGGCAAATGCAATCAGGCTTTCAAAAGGCAATTGGAAAAAACATAATCAGAAAGAAAAAAAGTGCAGGACAACAGGAAAGTGGAGGGGAGTGAAATTTGCTGAGCTGCTCTTGCAGACAGCTGGTGTGGACATGATGGGCTGAATGGCTTTCTTCTCCACTGTAACCATGCCATGATTTTACACACTAATTCACTGAAAATCTTACCCTCAGTTCATGGGTGAACAGTCACATCTGTATCATCAATCCCTATCTGTAACTAAGATCAGGGCTGGAAAGGCACTTCTTGCATTCAAAACCTTTTTACCCACCATATTTTTCTGAACAGCTTTTGCACCCTAGAGGACTGTCATCTACATTTATAACTCTCTGCTAAACACCACTACAATTATCATAGGAAAGCAGCACTGGAGAAAAGTGTACAAGTTAAGCAAAACCTTTAAGGAATTAGAGAAGAGCAAAATCTTGTGGCCAAAGATTTAATGTGCTATCAAGGTTAAGCTTTTGATCTATGCCATTTCTCTCTAATTAATGCCCTTCACACTAAAACTAAAGCAGAAAGACACAAGGACCAATTATAGGATGTTAGAAAGTGATTCAAGTATGTAGGAAGAAACAAGGGGGAAAGCCAACTGATTCACACGGTCCAACAATGTCCAAACTGAGCTTTGAAGCTAAGTTCAATGTGGCAGTGATCACAAAGACAGTTTCTCCATGAGAGCCATACAAGTAAATGGCGAAGGAAAATACTCAGAAAACAAGGTATTCTACAGCACAGAAGGAGGCAATTCAACCCATGGAATCTGCACCAACCACAATCCCACCCCGATCTCCATTACTCTATAATACCATGCATTTACCCTAACTAATCCCTCTGACACTATGGGACAATGTAACATGGCCAATCCACCTAATCTGCACAGTTTGTACTGGGGGAGGAAACTGGAGCTCCCGGAGGAAACCCACGCAGACATGGGGAGAATGTGTAAACTCGACACAGGCAGTGACCCAAGCTGGGAATCAAACCCAGGTCCTGGCACTGAGCCAGCAATGCTAACCACTGTGCCACCATGCCACTACCTATGGGGATGGTGGGAAAACTAAGCACTGCTAGAAAACAAATGCCAGCAAAAGAAATACTCTAGAGGCATTGGATGTGAACCTGTGTCAGTATTAAAAGCTTTACTTTTCAGATGCACCTGACATGCATTGTCTGAATTCCTCATACAAGATCATCACAAAATGTGATTTCCTTAGACAGATGTGTAACAAGTTGTAATTATACGAACACTTCAAAGAGGGGAATTGCTATTTTAGAAGGTAATCTTAACTACTTGGGTGTGAAAGATTTAAATGCCACGTGACTTTAATTTGGATTCAAACTGGATTTTAAATTTGGTTTTTGGAGCAAGGAATGGATTTGGGTTTGCCTGGCACTCTCAGCATTGGCTCTGTAACTTTAAGAATGGAGTAAAAAATTAAAGATGGCTTTTGATCACACACTTCAAAGCGATCTATGAACAGGTTTAAAGAAAACTTAGAAGAGATATGTCACCTTGCAACAGACTGGCCAAATCCCACCAACTTCACTGTTACAAATTAAAAATTGCCTAAAAATAGCACTAACTGTGCAGGTTTGAAAGTCATTCCCTTCAACGTATATATAAAGGGAATTTGAAACTTTAATTAGAAATCTTGATGAGAAAATGCCTTTTAAAATAAACACCAACCGCTGGTTTGCTGTGAAAAGAAAAATGGTATGCTTGATTCTCAAGTGAGGAATTAATTAAGCAGCAATTAATGAAGGAACATTGCACCTGGTTAACAGCTTATCCTGATCGATGAAGGTAGTTTTTCCTCAAAAGAAGTTAAATTCAAACAGAATATGGAAAATGAATTACCTAATGGATTGGAAACAGCAAACCTATAACATTATTTTACATGAAACAATGGGTAATGATTCAACTTAAAAATATACTTTAGGCATGATATCTGATCATTTTTCTTCAGTGATCAATATGAATAATAAGATGAATACTAACAGTCAAGTACTCAAAGAAGCCCTAGGAAAGTGGAAACAACTGAAGGCCAGGAACTTCAATATCTGTCTGTTGGCATAAATTAAGATGGGCCAAATAGCCTTTCAGAATATAGTTACCTCAAAGGCCAATTTCAGTGATCTAAATGATTATCTCGATCTTGAAGAAACTAAGCTTGAGTCAGCAGGACAAAGGTGGAAGCTATTCTGAATTCAGTGAAATCTGAATGCTCAAACTTTAAGAACTTGGCGAGGGAATTTTAATGATTGAAACAGCTTCTAAAATCTAGTCTGCTTTGCATTAATTGAACAGTAAATTGGAGGGCGATATCTGACCAAACAACGAGACGGAGATGCTGCTGTTGAACTGGAGTGGGCACAGTAAGAAGTCTCACAACACCAGGCAAAGTCTAACAGGTTTATTTGGAATTAGGCACTTTTGGAGTCTCAGTCCTTCATCAGGTGAGTCTCACCTGATAACGGAGCAACACTCCGAAAGCTCATGATTCCAAATAAACCTGTTAGACTTTGCCTGGTGTTGTGAGACTTCTTACTGTTACCAAAAAACGGCAGCGCGTTGGTTCTGGGTCAAAAAACAGAAAGAGTGTTTCCCGCAGACAGTGCCAGTGTGTTTTTGGGTCGAATCTTATGCCTTATGAGCAATAACTTTTATGCCCACAGGTTTCACATCGCTCTATCAGTGTGTTCCCACTGATTCAACCACTCCACAGCGACTTCATTGCTGCAAGCACTGGGGAGCTCCATATAAATGGCTCCCCAGCACTTATTCCACAACAACTGCAGGAGATGACAGGCAAGGAGGCTTTTTGGAGGGGGCCCTCTCAAGGATGCTGGATGAAGTGGACACACACTACTCTTGCTCCAGGAGACAGTCTTCCAGCTAGATCATCATTGTGACATTAGTGTACCTTTAAGAAATGTTTTTTCAAACAATGTTCTCTGCAGCTACAAGCTGTTTTGGTTTCATTGCTGGAAGTCTTTTTATTGCTCCTTCAGTGGTTTAAATGAGGTTGCTTATTTTTATTCTGGGATCTTATGACCCTGCATTGTTGGGAGGAAGGTCATGAGTTTTGAACAGTCTTTTTTCCCTAGTAAATTTAAGGTTTCATTTTCTGTTTTGGCTGGCTGCAGTTTTGAGTTTTAGAAGGAACATTGAGCTGAAAAAAGTGTTACTTTCCCTCTCTGGTTCTGGAAATTCTGCTGGTTTGCTGAAAGCAAGGCTTCTTGCTTTCCTGGAGTAGAACATCTGCTATTGGTGGCTTGACCAGAGTCTCTCCCTGGTGTTCTGGGAAGGTATTCTAACTTCAAACTGTTCTGGGTGTATCCAGAGGACTGCAAGAAGTTACAAGGCTGAGAGTTCAGGTTTTCAATTTTCCAACCAAAGGACTCAGCTCCAGTACCAGGTGAGCATTAGTCTTTGCTGTGTTAAACTTGTGGAAAGGGTTTTTGTCTACGAGAAGTCTTTTGTTTAATTGGAACATTTTAGATATTTTGTTAAGGGTTATACACTACCATGGTAAGGTTACAAGGTGACCTGATTGAGGCATACAAGATGATCAAAGGATTGGATAGGGTGATCAGTGAGAGCCTTTTACCTCGGATGGTGATGGCTAACACAAGGGGACATAGCTTTAAATTAAGGCGTGGTAATTATAGGACGGATGTCAGAGGTAGGTTCTTTACTCAGAGGGTAGTAAGGTCGTGGAATGCCCTGCCTGCAGCAGTTGTGGACTCGCTAACTTTAAGGGCGTTCAAATGGTCAGTGGATAGGCATATGGATAACATTGGAATAGTTTAGGTTAGAGGGTCATTAGATTGGTTCCACTGGTCGGTGCAACATCGAGGGCAGAAGGGCCTGTACTGCGCTGTAATGTTCTATGTTCTATGGTCGTTTCGTTTTTGTTTGTAATTGATAAAAGTTATTGCTAATTTTCTTACTCTTCATTTTAACTATATCCTTAAATAAAACTTTGTTTTATAAAAGCCCCCAGTGGGTCATGTGAATCATATCTGAAGTGAAACATATCATGCTTATCCCCGCCAAATTCAAAGTGCAAAACTTATGATCGGGCTTCATAAAATAAGTTTGACTTGAACTGTAACGCCACCCCCATTTGGGATACAGTGGCAGTCTTAGTCAGTGCAAGTGCACTCCAGAAGAAGACGGGCAGTGGACTGAAGTAAGAGGAATGATCTTCATCATTCAGCCAGGATAAGTGAATCACCTCTAGTCTCCCAGTGGACCTCTTTGCACATCCTCACACCCAACTCTCTCACTCAGCCATCTTGACCTTTTCCAACATCAGAATGCCCTCTCCCTCCCACATTCTACATTCCCCTAATAGCTGCTATGTTCCTCACATTCCAATTCCCACCCAATCCCCATGTCTGTCACATCTCATTGCCATCTTAAATGTCAACACTCCCAACTACACTCTTCCACTCTGTATCACTGCAGAACAACCTCAACATGCATTAGAGGGCGGACCTAGCTGGAATCATGCCCATGCCGTGGGCAGAGAAACACGAGGACCCTCAACATATATATGCTGACATTCATCATGTCTCAATTGAGTAATACAGTTCTCACTGTATCCCCTGTAGTGATGCAACGTTCCTTCTTTTGCAGGCTGGCCAGCAGAACAGGCCAGACCACCCTCATGCCCCCTGGATTCCAGCAACTCAGAGGAGGATTTTCCAATGCCACCACTAAAGAGACATCACAGGCAACCACCCATACGTGGCACCAGTGCAGATACTCACATGTCAACATTCTGAGTCACTCACTGGTGAGCACCTCACAACTGAGGATCCACAGAAGGCAGAGGCAAGGACAACAGAGGGAACTTGCACTTGCCAGAGCTCAGGACTCTGCAGAGCCCCTTGCCGATGTACCCCTGGGCCCTGTCATCCCGTCGCTGCTGGAGCTGCAAAGGCAGAGTCGCAATTATCAGGAATGGATGACAGTAGACCTCCTTAGAGTGCAAAGCTAATTGGAGGAGTCCCAGGGCCTTCTATACGAGGAGGTGATGCTATAGCTGCAGTGCACTGAGGCTAACACTGTAGGGTTGGCAGCTGCAATGGAGACCTTGGTGCAGAGCTTTGACTGCATAATGCAGGCACGAGTGGGAAACCACAAGTGTTAGTGCCAGAGAATGGCAAGGCTTCTGGATCTCATTCTAGTTGCCCCTTCATATCATGGAGGAGCACCGAGGCCCCTGGGAACCTGAAGAAAGAGGATCAACAGGAGTATAGCCCGTAGCCTCTCTCTGGGAGCAATACACCTGTAGCCCCTGACACCAAGGAGGGAAGCAGTCAAACATCCATATTGCTCAAAAGCAGGCCTGGATCCTCAAAGTCTTGCGTCAACCCCTCCCCACAGGAGCGTTTCTACAGTATAGGGTTCGAGGTGGCCACTCATCAGCTTCACAAGAGCAATTAGGGATGGCCAATAAATGCTGACCTATCCAGCAAAGCCTACATCCACTGAATGAACAATAGAACAAATTAATTGGATGTAGCAAGTGCATTTTTATGCAGACTCTGTTAAAGACAGTGTAATGCCGCGAGCTTACACAAGATACAAGTGGTTAAAGCATTTCTGCTGAACATACTTAGCAGCAACAACATAGAGCAAAATAGACAAAAATGTCTTCCTCTTTACCAAAAGCTCATTCCCAAGCTTCTGCCATACTGTTTCACAGTGACTGTGGTGTCGAAGGAGTTTAAAATGACAATCAATCTTTTCTTCTCATTGTGGCTTTCCCTGACAGGCATGCAAAATTTGCTGCCATATCTCAATTAAATATTTCCTTGCATGCATTTTATAAAGAGGTCCAATTTCCCATAGCATAACAGATAGGATCGGTGGAATATAAGTCAGTGGTTATTGCCCTAAAACGATCAACCAATGCTTTGTCCAGTTCTTGTCATGAAAAACATAATAGGAAACATTCAAACCCTGGAGGCAGATCAGAAAATAACCAAATATTGGAACTGAGCTTTGAAGGTAGATCAGAGAAACTTGTGCTATTCACCTTAGAAAGGAGGTGATTGAAATAGAACCTTATAGATATATGAAATGGTATAATAAAGACAAATGTTGAGCATTGGTTTGAGTTACATTGCTCTGGGGTTTTACTCTTCTAAGACCGATTTTAGGCAGCACGTTCAATTTTTTGTAGAGTCTTTGGATGGATGAGCAAAATGGTAACCTACACCTGCATCCATCATGTTACTGCATTATTGTGCATTGCAAACTATAGAGCATGACTTTATTAACTTATACTTAACTGGTTTGAAAGTAAGTTTTTAACTTTCTGATCTTGGATTTCTTTCATACAATTTTCTTAAGTATCACACTTAACCGAAAGATTGATTGCACAGAAGCATCCCTTTTAGTTGTCATTTCACTTCCCCCAAGTTCCTCCTTTCTTGGCATCAAAGTTGACGTGTGTCCAAAATTTCAAACTACTATATTCAATCTCTTAAAAAATAACTTCTGCCACAATTCAACTGGCAGCAGTGCTTGATTAAGCACTGCACGCCAACTAGAATTCAAACTGATGTGAGTAAAATATACAACACATAACATACAGCCCAAAAGCAGGCTTCTCGGTGCATCTGTTTCAGCTCCACATCGACCATCTTGCAAACTTCTTCATTCAACCCTACCAGCATAATTTCCCATTACTTTCTCCATGATGTGCTCATGTAGTTTCTTCTTAAATGCATCTTTGCAATTGATCTCAAGTTTTCCAAGTAGAAGTTTGTTGCAACTTCTAAATATGCTCTGGGTAAAGATGTTTCTCCTGAATTCCCTATTGGAATTATTAATGATCATATTATATATATTGCCCCTTGGCAACACAGCCACAATAAAATATCACCACAGGTGCAATATAGGGACATAGTCTGAAGATACTGCAGACAAAATTAAAAGACTCTAATTGCACCAACTATCACCCATCGGCTAAACTACTGTGACTATCACATCAAAAAGTGAAGCACACAGAGATGTTTCTGAAGTAAACGTATTGCAAGATAAATGTAGTCTGCTGAACATGCAGATTAAACAGACGGGGCTTAACCTGGCAGCAGCCATTAATCAAGGTTTGCAAGACCAGATGGATGACAGAAAAATGTTGTTCTTGCATCACCGCAATTGCAATATTAAAGGTGATTAAGTACAGAAGCTCTAACAGGGATCTGGACGTGTTCCATCTGTTTGAGAAACTGGAAAATGTGGTACAGTTTTATTCATTGCAGTCATATTCATTCTACAGCATTTTGGAGTGGAATATTCCCCACCATTACGTGCATGAGTAACCTCGTGACTTCAAGATATATCACAAATTTCTATAGATATATACATATTGAGTATTCATCCATTCAGGGTCAAACATGGAATCAGGGTCATGGTCCTGGTGGATCAAAATCATGGCACAATTTGATCATACATAACTGGAAACGGTGACATTCAGACAAAAGTTGTTTAACTTTCTCATTTTTTTTCTTCTTCGCTGTCTTTTGGATGGATTTTTATTTTCTGTAGTTCTATTCTTTGATAAAATTACGAAACCTTGACTGCCAGTAACTATCATTCAATGTTGTATTTTTGGATCCTGCAGATCATAAAATCATTACCGGACAGAAAGAAACTGTTCAGCCATTGTGTCTGCAGCAGCTCTTCAAAACAGCATCATGACTTCTTCACATTCACCAAAATGAATTTTTTTTTATCTGTTTCCATATTTAGGATGATCTGGTTTGGATGATCCGAGTGTACATTTGAGACATAGTGCTGCCTGTCTACTCACGACAAATTGTCACTACTATCTTCTATAAATATCACTGAACTGCTGTCATGGTTGGCTTTTCATGGTTGTAATAATTTCAATGTTAATTTAAATAAACAAATACATGAATCTCAGTTAGAATTTGTTTTTACTAAAAGGGTTGCAAGATGGCATGATCTTAAATAGTTTGATTATATCTTCTTGCAGTAAGTGGGAGAAATGGACAACTGCAGCTATTCACATCAAGACAATGGTCTTAGATTCATAGAGTCGTCGGTATAGAGGAGGCCACTTGGCCCATCAAGTCTGCACCTGCTGTGGGAAAATTACTACTTCGGAGTCAGACTGGAGGAGATTTATTTAACGAAGCTTTGTGGAGAAAAGGCACTGGCACTCCGCAGTACGGGGGTGGGGGTGGAGATAAGGCTACCTTCTCTCAACGATACAATAGGAGCGGTCCACCTTTATACCCTTTACACAATAGGTGGACTGAACACGATTAACACATCGTTGTAATCAAATGGGTGGACATCATTTATCACATCATTATGGACTGGTACAGACATGATCATTTCAATATCGCATTGTTCCACGAATGGATACATTTCCTCTTTATCAATGACTTAGTTTCAGTCTATTCATACAGTAATTGGTTTTCCTGCATTTTTGTATTCCTGTTCCTACTTGTGGCTAATCTCCCTATCAGAACCCATTGTCCCAGGACTATCTTTGTCTTTTCAGGTGCCTGGATTCCTGCAGTATTTGTTCCTTGTAGTTTAATTCAAATAACTGTCTGTCCTGTGGTTTAAATTTCAAGTAGTTGTCTGCATTGAAAGTCAGTGCCTGCTTAATGTCTTCTAACCCTTCACGTGCTGGGCAGCTATTTTTATGCCAGGTATCCATCTTTATGGCTTTTTTTCCCACTACACACCGAACACAAATCACACCCAGGCCCCATCCCCACAACCCCAGACATTTACCCTGCTAGTCCCCCTGACACTAAGGGGCAATTTAGTATGGCTAATCTACCTAACCCACACATTTTTTGGAGAGTGGGTGGAAATCGAAGCACCTGGAGGAAACCCATGCAGAGACAGATAGAATGTGCAACCTCCACACAGATAGTGACCCAGGCTGGGAATTGAACAACAGGTCCCTGGTACTGTAAGGCAGCAGTGCTAACCACTGTGCTGCCCCAGCATGCCTTTTTCACATGCAGCATTAATCGACACTGCTACGTACGAAAAAATGAATAAAAAGAAATGAAAGGTAGGACAAGTCTAAGATTGTTCAGCCCCAAGGATAGATAACTAGGTTTCAAATGAGCTGGACTCTGACCGAAAATCCTGATTTCAACGGCATTGCTCCAGATAGTGAGGACTAGCCTGACATGTTCCTTGAATGGGATAGTGGAGGAAAAGAACTACTCAGTGCATTTTATTTATTTCTGAGCAGTGTCAGCTGCATCAGAAAATAAAAGAAAGCCACTTCGTCTGGATGAGGTCATTGTACTAACTCAGTCTTTACTACAGGAGGTACACTAACAGAAGAAACTGGCAGGTCCCAAAATTCAAAAATGGAATACTATTGTCTAGCTCTTATATCCCTCAGTCACTTATTTCATCAAAATATATGCAGTTCCCACTTAAATACTGACATGTTCTGCCTCTAAGTATTCTGCTTTACATATTCCCAAACCACTCAGATTAAAACACTTTCCCTCCTCTGAGCTCAAATCAATTTACTCTTTGAATACACACAAAAGGATTTAATACATGATCAAGATAAATCCCATTTTTGAAAGTCACTTAGCACTGGGCTCGCAGATTATGCAGTCACTTTGTCTTTTTGAACACAGCCCCAACCTGTTTCCTGTGCATTGAATTTGAGTACATAATGATCCAATACAATGTTGGGCATGCTTTTTCCATATCAGACATTAAACCAAAAGTACCATCCACTCACAGAATCAGCAGAGTGTGAAGAGCAGAGAGCTCCCCCATTGTCCTGACTAATGGGACGGATTACTGCAAAGAAGTGTAGCAACAACTGAACAATGAGGGACACTACAGACCGTTACCCACAGATCCGACCAAAGAACCCTCCCGTCAACTCAACACTTGATCAAGAACTTTGATCCGGACCTTCAGAGCAGCCTCCGCACTCTCATCCCATGTACTCTCCACATTGGGAGGCAGTAGAGATCTC
The DNA here is from genome assembly GCF_965287045.1 of Carcharhinus amblyrhynchos. Lineage (NCBI taxonomy): Eukaryota > Metazoa > Chordata > Chondrichthyes > Carcharhiniformes > Carcharhinidae > Carcharhinus > Carcharhinus amblyrhynchos. The sequence continues at coordinate 14,057,956 of NC_137330.1, read as the reverse complement.
CAAAGATACACAAGGCAAACATATCCAGCTGTCCCATCATATCGGGCAATGGGACCCTGTGTGAGAACCTTTCCAGCTTCGTCGATGGCATCCTGAAACCCACTGTACAAAAGAACCCCCAGCTTTTGTCACAACACTACAGACTTCCTACAGAAACTCAGCACACGTGGAGCAGTTGAACCAGGAGCGCTCCTTGTCACAATGGACTCTGCACCAGCATCCACCAGGACGATCCAATGCTGCAACTGCCAGTTTCCAGATGCAATTTTACAACTCAACCACTTCATCCTGGACCATAACATCTTTACCTTCAACAACCAGTTCTTCATCGGACACATGGAACAGCCATGGGGACCAAATTCACACCTCAATATGCTAACATCTTCATGCACAGGCTCAAATAAGACTTCTTCACCGCACAGGACCTTCAACCAATGCTACATACTAGATACATCAATGACATTTTCTTCCTTTGGACTCATGGTGAATAATCACTGAAACAACTATATGACGACATCAACAAGTTCCATCCCACTATCAGACTTACCATGGACTACTCTCTGGAATCAGCTGCATCCTTGGACACACGCATCTCCATCAAGGACAGTCACCTCAGCACCTCACTGTACCTTAAGCCCGCGGATAACTTCACGATGCTCCACTTCTCCAGCTTCCACCCTAAACATGTTAAAGAAGTCATCCCCCTGCTGACAAGCCCTCCATATACACAGGATCTGCTCAGGTGAGGAGGATCACAACAGACACCTACAGATGCCCTCATAAGAAAAGGATATGGTCCGCGACTCATCAATCAACAGTTCCAATGCACCACAGCGAAAAACCACCCTGACCTCCTCACAAGACAAACAAGGGACATGGTGGACAGGGTACCCTTCATTGTCCAGTACTTCCCCGGAGTGGTGAAGCCAAGACATCTTCTCTGGAGTTTTCAAGATGTCATTGATGAAGATGAACATCTCGCCAAGGCCATCCCCATACCCCCACTTCTTGCCTTCAAACAACCGTACAACTTCAAACAGACTAATGTCCACAGCAAACTACCCAGCCTTCGGGAGAACAGTGATCACGACACCACACAACCCTGCCACAGCAATCTCTGCAAGATATGCTGGATCATCAACATGGATGCCATCATGAGAACACCATCCACCTGCAACTTGGCCAATGTTGTCTACCAGATATGCTGCAGGAAAGGACGTCCTGAGGCATGGTACATTGGGGAGACCATGCAGACGCTACGACAACGGATGAATGAATACCGCTCGACAATCACCAGGCAGGACTGTTCTCTTCCTTTGGGCGAACACTTAAGCGGTCACGGGCATTTGGTCTCTGATCTTCGGTTAAGCGTTCTCCAAAACTGCCTTCACAACACATGGCCGCGCAGAGTCGCTGAGCATAAACTGATAGCCAAGCTCCGCACACGAGGACGGCCTCAACTGGGATCTTGGATTCATGTCACACTACTTGTAACATCTCACTTACTGTCCTGTCTGGAGACAATACACATCTCTTTAACCTATGCTTAATGCTATCTCCACTCACACTGTCTGCACCTTTAAGACTTGACTAGCTGTAAAGACTCGCATTCTAATCAGTATTCTGTAAACTGAATGCGTGCCTTTATATGCACTGTTTGTGATCAGAACTCCCCACTCACCTGACGAAGGAGCAGCACTCCGAAAGCTAGTGGCGTTTGTTACCAAATAAACCTGTTGGACTTTAACCTGGTGTTGTGAGACTTCTTACTGTGTTTACCCCAGTCCAACACCAGCATCTCCACATAATGTTCACTGAGAGAAGTCTTATTATCACAAACAAATTATCAAAGATTGTCCAGGGAAGTTTTCTATGTGAAAATTGGCTGCACATTTGTCAGCATCAGTGTCCCCATTTCAAAATGAATGGAGCAGGGCAATTCTGAGAAAGGCAGGGCATAAAATGAAAGTCTTGCAGTTTTTCTTGCTGCAATTATAGTTTAATTATTCCTTAAGCTATGACATTTGAAAATTTTGAGATGAGATAAATAATACACCATACTTGGCTTACAATTTAGCACTTTGAACACTGCCACACAACTAATAAAAAAATGATTTCATTCTAATAAACTTACCCAATTAACAGGAGGATGGAACAGGCAAATACAAAACCCAGGGTATACTTCAGTGCATTCTTCACTTGCTGAAAAGAACAGAGGCAATTCCTGTCAGTATCAACATCAACCATAAGTGAGAGCTACACGTATACGATTTTAAAATAATTACAGTTTTAACTAAACAAGTTGCAAAGAAATCTCGAAGTCTAGTCACATGTCAATTCTCCAAATTAAACTTACTTTGAAAGGGAAATCAAAACGCAACACTCCTATCACTACATCACCACTAATTATGGCAACTTAAATAACTACATGCATTGTAGCTGCAGTTCAACGCCCATTTCAAAAGTTGCATTCTGTGCACAGATGGGCAAGTACACTCAGGTTACGAACATATAACCATAACACAAACAGCAGAGACCAGTGATAATAGATTTAACATCACACTAACCTAACAATTAAACTTTTACAACTGAAATACTTCATGCTATAAAGAATCCACTTCATTGCTCCTTTTGAGATCCAGATTCTGAATTGAATATAATGATTTTTAAACACACTTTGGAATATAACGAACTAAGTTAACCTGAAAGCTGACAGCAACAAGACTTAAAATGTGAAAGTAATAAGGTGTTATATCTTCATCTACTTTGGACTGGGACCTCAACCCATTGACTGGATAAAAACAGTCATCAACATTTAAAAGAAATTCTGCTCCTGGATTTACATACAACTGGAGGGGTGGATTTTGAAATGCCAATTAGATTGAAAATGGAGGTGGACAATATTAAAAACCGTGGAGGGTGTGACTGGATCCCAATATCTCAGAAACGCACCAAATATTTGAGGGTAGGCAAAAATGAGGAAAAGCAGGGAACCTGTTCAGCTTCAATTAATGGACCATTAAACTCTTCAAGGAGCTTGTTTACTAGTTGAGGACAAGAATCCAATTTTCAAATAAGAATTCACCAAAACCAAACACAGTGCACAGTTATTGGGTTCAAAGTGGGCTGAGGTGAAAGGTTTCTTTTATGAAGTGGAAAGTATCAGGACCCGAGAGATCTTGTTCCAGACTGTGCTTATTACCTTCACTTGATTGTATGGCTACTCTCCTGCATAATTAGGCTGTTGCCCCTGCAAGATGCTGCCGCAGGCCCAATCATGGGTGCCATCTGCACTTGCTGTACATATTCTGCAGACAGCTTCCATCTTTTGGGGACATTCAGAACAATGAATAGAGTATCAAGTTGGTCTCCGTCACCAATTTCATCATTTGTTTTAAGTATCTGTTCTTAATGTGCAGCATCACTGGCTTGACCAGCATTTATTTCCCATCCCTAACTGTCCTTGTGAAAGCGGTGGTGAACAGCACGTTAGCACTGCTGTCTCTCAGCACCAGGGACCCGGGTTCAACTGTGGCCTTGGGTCATTGTGTGGATTTTGCACATTCTCCGTCTGTGCATGGGTTTCCTCCAGGTCCTTCCGTTTCCTCCCACAATCCAAAATGCGTGGGTTAGGTTGATTGGTCATGCTAAATTGACCCTGCTGTCAGAGGGATTACCGGGGTAAATATGTGGGGTTACAGCAATAGGGCCCGAGTGGGATTGTGGTCAGTGCAGGCTCAAATGGGCCAAATGGCCTCCTTCTACACTGCAGGGATTCTATGATTTTATTTTCTTGAATCATATGTTGTGCAAGTACATGCACTGTGCTGTTAGAAAGGGAACTCCAAGATTTTGACCCAGTGGCAGTGAAGGAACAGCAACATAATATAATTCCAAGTCAGGAACGTGTGTCACTTGGAAGGGAACTTAAAAGTGGTGTTGTTCCCCAGCAACGTTACCTTTGTCCATCAAGGTGACAGTTTGTGGATTTGGAAGCTGCTATCAGGGGAGCCTTGATGAGTTGCTGCAGAGCTTCTTGCAAATGGTACACATTACTGTCAGCTGTGCACTTATGGTGGTGGGAGTAAACGTTTAAGGAGGTAGACATAGTGCCAATCATGTGATGGCAATGCCACTGAATGTCATGGGGTTGGATTCTCTTTTGTTGGAGTTGGTTATTGCCTGCATTTGTTTGACATGAATGTTGCCACTTGCCAGCACAAATCTGAATACATCCAGGTCTTGCTGCATTTGGATATGGCCAACTTCAAAGTCTGAGCAGTCACAAATGGTGCTGAACACTGTGGTAATGTTCACAGATGATTACACATGCTACTTCATTATCTCAGGAATTGCAAATGAACACTCCAGTCATCAGAGAATATCCCCACCTGTGACCATATGATGGAGGGAAGATCGTTGATAGTGCAGCTGAAGATGGATTGGGTTTAGGACACCATCTTGCGGCAACACCCCAGGACTGAGATGATTGACCTCCAACCATCTTCCTTTCTGCTTGGTATGACTCAAACAGTGGAGAATTTCCCCTGCTTTCCATTGATTGCAGATTTGCTTGGGCTCCTTGATGCAATATTCAGTCAAATGCTGGCCTGATGCTCAGGGCAGTTACCCTCAACTCAGGTTTAGCTCTTCTGTCCGTGTTTGGATCAAGACTGTAGTGAGGTCGGAGCTGAGTGAACCTGGCAGAACAAGTTGCGCATCTGTCAGCAGGTTATTGCTAACTAAACACCACATGATAGCACTGTTGACGACCTCTTCCAATACTTTGCTGATGATACAGAGAGTAAATTAATGGATTGGTAATTGGCCAGGTTGGATTGGTCCTAGTTTTGTAGGCAGGATATAACAAGGCCATTTTTCCACATTGCCACATGGATGCCCGTGTTATAGCTGTACCGGAATCATTTGGCTAGGAATGCAGCAAACTCTGTAGCACAAGTCTTCAGGACTACTGCTGGAAAATTGTCAGGCCCATATAGCCTTTGCAGTATCCAATGACTTCAGCCACTTCTTCACATGGGAGTGAATCAAATTAGCAGCAGATTGGCAACTGTGGTGCTGGAAACCTCTGGAGGACTCAAAAATGGATCACCTGTTTGGCACTACTGCCTGAGGGTGGTATTTACATTCATAAAAACTAGGAGCAAGAATAGGCAATTCAGCCCTTTGAGCCAGCTCCACTGTTCAATACAATCATGGCTGATCTTGCCTCAACTCTGTTTTCCTGCCTATGCTCCATAACCCTTAAATCTATTACTAATTAAAATTCTGTCCATCTCCTCTTTAACTTTACTCAATACCCTGGCATCCACTGCACAGATTCACAGTCCTTTGTGCAAAGTAATTTCCCCTTATCTGTTTTAAATCTGCTACCCCTTATCCTAAGACTATGACCTCATGTTCTAGATTTCCCTACAAGAGGAAGCATCCGCTCTACGTCTACAGAGGGCAGTTTAAATCCAACATTTCTGCATACCTCTTGTTTGTTGATACTAACAGATTCCAGTATCGGATTTTGACATTGAATTTATCCACCACTGAAACAAAAATGCCAAGGAAAACCTAGCAACAAATTGGCAAGTCTACAAAATTCAAACAGGGCTAAATCAACAAAGATTGAATACGAGCATAAATAGGATCATGCTAGTTAGGCTTTGAAATCAGACCATGTGATTTTCTGGTTTGTTGGAGGTCAGACACAGCTGATGTTCAATCACCCCAATCTAAACAATATGGTGCACTGGGGCTTTGAGACAGTCAGAAAATCTGCACTGAAATTACTTTAGGGAGTGTGGTTAAAGTAGGGGTTAGTGATAAGGGGGAAAGGGAGATGCCTGCCATAATCAATGATGAAATGGCCAAAAAAGTACTTCATGGAAAAGAAGGTTATGTCATCAATACAAGATGATGATGTTCAGTTTTATTCAGTATCCACAAAGTAAATTGATGGTGTGCACCTACCACATTCTCTTCCCTTTAAACTTAAAGTATGTTCTGTGTAGAATGTTTGAGGCTTCATTATTTTCACTAAAATTGTTTGTAATTACAATTTGACAGTAGGTTATGAAAAACAGATCGCATCCCATTTCTTAAAGCTTTAAATATGTTCAACACAAAAAAAAAGGACCACAGAGTTAACTACAGGCCATGCAAATTTTTGCAGCTGCCAAAGAAAATGCTATTTTAATTTGCAACAGTGATGGATTGGTAGGAAGAGTCATCTATCAAGGAGACATTTCTTCCTTTCCCACATGAAGGATGCTTCTCCTTGAATACCCAACAGAACTCATTCTGATGCACAGAATAGTAAACCTCTCATTAGTAACAGATGCTGCTGCCAACACAACGTACCAAGTTATAGAAACGTTAAAGCGCACAGCTGTATTCCAGTTCAGGAGTATCCGTTCAACTATAAAGAGGCAAAATTTTTTGTTTAAAAATCTAAGGGAGACACATAATCACATCACTCAGCATCAACCAGTTTAAAAATGACGAAGCAGTTGTAAACAGTTAGGTCATATCATTAACAACAAAGGTGTAATTTGGGGACTGGCTGCAAAATTGGGAGAGCTGCTCCACAGTCTAAGTTTTTTTAAAATTCATTCATGACACATGGGCATCACTGGCAGGCCAGCAGTTATTGCTTATCCCTAGATGCCCTTGCACTGAGTAGTTTGCTAGGCCATTTCAGACGGCAATTGCTGTGGCTCTGGAGTCACACGAAGGCCAGGCCAGGTGATGCAAGCAGATTTCTTTCCCCAAAAGGACAGTCATGAACCAGATGGGTTTTTCTGACAATTGACAATGGTTTCACAGTCATCAATAACTTCTTAATACAGACTTTTGAGTCCATCGTTGATAGCACCACCACTGACCAAACTGGTCAGGTCCTGAACAACACGGCTATCAGAACGGACCTGCAGCAGATAGCAAGAATCCCTACCGTGCAAAGGAGGCTATTCAGCCCATCAAGCACGCACCGAATCCCTGACTTTCCCCCATCCTATCCCCATAATACCACAGATTTACCTAATCCACCTCCCCCCCACCCCCCCCACCCCCCACACACACACACACACACACCTTGGGACACTAATAGGCAATTTAGCATGCCAATCCATCTAATTTGCACAATTCTGGATTGTGGGAGGAAATTGGAGCGCCCAGAGGAAACCCATGCAGACACAGAGAGAACATGCAAACTCGACACAATTACCCAAAGCTGGAATTGACCCAAGTTCCTGGCACTGAAACAACAATGCTAATCACTGTGTCAGTGAGTTAAGTTTTTTCCTTCCAAACTGGGGCTATAGCTTAAGCTAGCAAAGGGGAGATGTAAACTATACACTTCATGTTAAGCTTAACTAATTAGACTTCACAACAGAATAATGGATAAATGAAACATAATTAGTTAAATAAAAGCAAAATGAAGATGCAGGGCAGTAAATGAATTGCTGCTCTCGACAATGGGATCTGGCCAACTACAACTGCAGCAAGTGTTCGCAGCTCATTGAACTATGGCTCGAATTGATGAGCTGGAACTTGACTTTTGAACATTGAAATGCATGAGGGAGGGGGAAAGTTACGTGGACATTTTGCTCCAAAATGCAGTCACACCCCTAATATTGCATACTTCGGATTTATTTGATGATCAGGTACAGGAAGGTTAACTGCGAATGAAAAAGGTATAAGAACATATGGGGATCCAAAAGGCAAGCATGAAGGAACCTCAACCCATGCAGGTGTAAAACAGATTTGATGTTCTTGCAGCTTGTGCGGACAAGATGAGAAGCTACAAGGAGGATAAGCAAACTGGCTACAGCACCAAAGTGCAGGGTGCATTCAAAAGGAAGGAGGGAGCAGAAAGTAATAGAACTATAATAATGGTGAGCATATTTAGAAACTGTCTTCTTCCATTGAGAGTAAGAGCCCAAACGATTGTGTTGACTCCCCTGTACCATCTTCTCCAGGCTGGAAAGCATCTTAGAGTGGGAAGGGAAGATAGTCATGTTCGACATGGGTGCCAAATGACATAGATAGGACCAAGAAAGAAGTGTGGTTGACAAAGTGTGAATAGTTAGAAAATAAATTAGAAAGTAGAATCACAAAGATAATAATCTCTGGATTACTACTAGAGGCACAAGCAAATTGACATAGGGTAAATAAGATTAGAGTTGGATATATAACGAAAAGATTGATGTCAGAGGAATGGTATGTCAGATGACATTAGTACCAGTAATAGGAAAAAAAAGGGAGCTGTACAAGTCCAACTGCCCTCAAACTGTGCCAAGACCGACGTCCTGGTGAATCGTACAACTCGGACCACAGAGAAAGCTTTACATTAAAAAAAAAGAGGGTGGAGGGTTCACACAAGGGGTGATTTGAAAAGGTAAAGACAAAAGATAAGGCAATATGCAGAGTATTGTTGCAGTTAATGATAACAGTGTGACAGATTCAGACACAGTGTACCAAAGGAGTACACCAGCAAATAAGATTAGAGTAGGGATTGTTAAAAATTATTCCATGGAATGTGGGCATAGCTGGTTCGGTCAACATCCTTTGTCCAACCCCAATTGCCTTGTCCTTACACAGCATTAACCTAGAGCAAGCAATCACCTCACAACACTACAAAGCTTTCCACCATAAGATCTGACTAGTTATAGAATTCTTCGGTTCGAGTCAGATAGTTAAGCATTCATATTCCATTCCAGAGACTTAAGTAGAAAGATCCAGACTGACTCTCCAGAGCAACACTGAGGTGCTATCTTTTGGATAAAATTTTCATGCCGGTCCCCGTCTCTGTTTTCAGGTGGATATAAAAGATCCCATTCTGAAGAGGTGGAAGGTAATTCACTTTCACCGAATATTTATCAAACTACAGGCGCAGCAGATTAAAGAGGCGGCGGCGAGGCCCCAGATTCCGGAACCTCCTGGCAGCAGAAGGAGCATATATATTTGGTGACAAAAACATATCACATGGCAGAAGGTGTGACTGGTTAGTGAGTACTATTGCTGTTAATTTTATAACTTTCTTTATTAAAGGCAGAGGGTTAAACTAAGAAATTCAGTTAGTAGCCCAACAAGTTTCATGCTTGGTCAGCTTAAGTCTGAAGTTCAAGGCACCTCAGTCCCATCAAATACACATCTTGTACCAAGTGGGAATTAACCCTAAGAACATCAGAAATAGGAGCTGGTGTCAGCCATTTGGTCATTCAAGGCTCTTCCACCATTTAACAAGCTCATGGCCAATCTTCTACCTCAACTCCATCTTTCTGTACTATCTCCGTATCCCTAATTTTCCTTCGCACCCAAAACTCCATTGATCTCTGTCTCAAATATAGTCCATAAACTGAGCACTCACAGCTCTAGTAGAGCTGACAATTCGTAACCCTTTGAGTGAAGAACTGTATCCTCTTCTCAGTCCTAAATAACCAAACACTTACTGAGATGGTTACTTCTCATTCCAGACTCCCCAGCAATCGGAAACATCTTCTCAGCATCTATTTTTGTCCAAGACCCTTAAGAATTTTGTGTGTTTCAATTAGGTCACTTCTCACTCTTTTGAGCTTAAGAGAACATAGCCCTAAGTGTACTTAATGTTTTCTGATGTCAGAGTCAATGATGTCACAGTATGGCTGGAGGGTGAAAAAAAAAAATCAGGTGAAAGAAAAAGATTGTGATCCATATTGGTATAAAAGACCTAGGTAGAAAATGGATGAAGTCCTGTTGGCAGATTTGAGAGATCTGGGGAAGAAATTAAACAGCAGGGTATCAATGATAGAAATCTGTATATTATTCAGTGCCATATGCAGTACAGAAAATGGGGATAATGCAGCTGAATGTGAGACTGCAGGAGGGAAGGCTGTGGACTCTTGAGGCATTGGGATCAGTGCAGAGGGGAAACAGCCTGTACAAGCCAAAGAGTTGCTCCTCGACAGCACTGGGATCAACATTCTTGGGGAAGTTTGCTAGTGCTGTTGGAGGGATTTTAAAACGGTTTAGCAAAGGGTGGAGACTCAAATACAGATGATTCATAAGAGTGACAAATATAGCTGTAAATTGAAGGCAAGACCTGACACTTGCTACTTAACTACACATTGGGTATACACCACTACATCACTAAATTCAAAATGGCAACTCAGCACGACCTTTTCAAGGGCAATTAGAGAGAAATAAATGCTGACCTTGCCAGCAACTCCCATATCTAGGAACCAATAAAGTAAGCCATTCAGCCTCTTAAGCTTTCTCAATTAGATTACGGCTGATATAAATATCATTTCTATCCATCTTTTGTCAGCTTCATTTTGATTTATATGGGAATCTAGAGAAAACTTCAGATTTAAAATTAACTAATTGTGCAGCATCTACTGCTTTTAGTGAATGAAGAGTTTCAGACTTTTATCGCCGTATGCATGTAGAAATGTTTCCCAACTTTTCAGCTGAATGATCTGGCCCTGATTTTAACGTTATATCCCCTTGTCCCTCACTCCACCATCACGATCAAACCACCCCTTAATCATTTACCTTTCAGGAAATTAGAACCTAGTTTATGTAATCTTTCCTCATAATCTAATGCCTGGTGTCCTGGTTACATGATGCAAAAAGTCATGAATTTATTTTGTAGGAACTTACAGAACATTTATTGGGATCATCATCCTCCTTCTCTTCATAGTAGAAGTAGACAAATGGAATCCAGAGGAAGACGCAGAACAGGATGATGGAATATAAGGCTGTAACAAGAAAATAGCAATGATGTTCTGAGATGTAAAACATTCCATTTCTCAACGTCATCTTAAAAAAACATTTACATGATACAGTTAGCCTCTGATTCCCATGCAAAGTGGGTTCTAATTTGTCCAGTCAGAATTTCTTAATGGACACAATATTGTTCCAGCAGAAATACCAGGAAGAATTACAAAGGGTACGACTGATCCCTCTCAATCAAGTACCCAAAGAGATTCTACCATGCGGCTCACCCAAGATTTTTCCCAATTAGTTCTTCTTGCAAAGCGAAAAGCTTTCACAATTACCTAACTGGTCTCAAATTTTAGCTTCAGTGCACTGATTAAAAATGAAAACAGCTGATTTAATCTATTCACAACCGCCAACTAGAGTTGTTACAAAGGAACACATTTTAGTGGGTCGATTAAAAATGAGTTTCAATTGAATAATAATATTTCATGCTACAATTGAGCGTGTGACAACAGATACAGGTGTAAAACACCACTGCCCACCAACTGTGATATACCGTTTAGGAAAAACTGCACAGATGTTAGCCATGGATGAATTTAATTTTTCTATTAAGAAGCTGCATCTATTACTGATCCACACATGTAGCAAACAGATGCACAGATTATGCTTCTCAAATTTTAAAAACAGAATACACTACAGCTAACTATTTGAAGTAGAGTTTAGGAAATTAGATAGGGACTAAGCAAACAGAACCTCAAAAATCGTTATCTCCCAATTACTCCCAGTACCATGTGCAAGTGTTTGTAAAAATAAGAGGATAGAGCAGACAAATTTGTGGCTGCAGAGTTAGTGGAGGAGGAAGGACGATAGATGTGAGACAATGGGACCAGCTGTGCAGGAAATAGCACTTGCACCTATATGGAGCAAAGGCAGAGTTTATTATAGAATCCCTACAGTGCAGAAGGGGGTCATTCAGCCCATTGAGTCAGCAACAACTGTTCAACAGACCATCTCGCCCAGCTTCCCCCCCCCATCATGTATCCTCATAACCCCACCTATGTATCCGCTAAATTATTTCATTCGTGACACATTAACACCGCAAAGTTACTGTGAAAATCCCCTAGTTGCCACACTCCGACTATACTGAATGGGAATATAGCACAGCCAATACACCCAACCTGCACATCTTTGGACTGTGGAAAGAAACAGGAGCACCCGGAGGAAACCCATGCAGACAATGGACCAAGTTGGGAATTGAACCTGGGTCCCTGCTGCTGTGAGGCAGCCACTCTAACCTACACAACTCCCCCCCCACCCTCAACCTGCACATCTGGCTTGTTAGTGCTATTGGGGAGTGTTTTAACTCACCTGGAAAGGTTGTGGGAGCCAGGAGGAAAGATCAGAGAGGAATGACAAGGTGCACAGAACGCAAGGAGAGATAAATATCACTGAGGTAGAGAATTTTAGGTTTTTAGGTGTGGTCAGAGTAAGGAAAAAAAATAGTTCATCTGATTCAGTGCATGTATGTGAATTGGTTAATAAGATTGGTGAGCTACAGACCCAGCTTGCTATGTGGAAATGTTACGTTGTGGCTACACCAGACACCTGACTCAAAGAAGGGCGGGACTGGATGACAAATATTCCTGGATACAAGGTGTTCAGGAAAAAGCGAGGGGTGACAGGATAGATGGAGAGCATTGCAGTGCTGAAGAAAGAAGATATCCCAAAGGGTCTAGGAGAGAATCCATTTGGCTAGAGGTAAGGAACAAATAAGGCACAATCATATTGCTTGGTGTAGTCCACAGGTCACCAGTTAGTGAGAAAGATGCAGAGAAACAAATCTGCAAGAAAATTAGAGAGGTGCAAGAATTATAGAGTAGTTATAATATTGTGGGTGGGGGGGGATGAGAAGATGCTTCAAGTACCCAAATATAGAATGGGATAGTAGCAGTACAATGGGAGGAAAGGGGAAAGAGCTCCCAGAGTGTGTTCAAGAAAACTTTCCACGACAGTCTGCTACCAGTTCAATAACAGGAGTGACACTTCTGGACCTGGTTCTTGGGAATGAAATGGGCCAAGTGGATCAAAGTCAGGAGGGGAACATTTGGGAGAAAATTATAAAGGTATATGAAATTCCAGAAATAAATAATAGAAGCAAAGAGGGTGCACAAAAATAAAACTGGCAAATGATAAAGTCCTCGATAGCTACATAAATAGTAAAAAGGTGTAGAGTTGATTAGGGACCAAAAAGGGGATTTACCCATGGAGGCAAGAGAAATAGCTGAAGTATGGAATTAATACTTTGGTCTGCGTGCACCAAGGAAGACAATACGACTCAACTCTGCCATTTCCTCCCCAACACTCTCCTTTCCTCTTTGCTAAGGTGCTCCCTGAACATCTAGCTCATTCACTAAGCTTTTGATTATCTCTGCTCATATCTGCTAATGCGGCTTGCTATAATACTTGTATCCTAATGCTCTTGTGATGCACCTTGGGCATTTAATTACAAAAGACAAGTAGAAAATAAGAGTGGACTACTCAAGCCTGCTCCACCATTCAATCTAATTATGCCTGAACCTCTACCTCAATGTCATATTCCTTCACGCTCCCCTCAATTGGGTCTAGGAAGCTATTTTCTTAAATATATTGTGATTTTGGCCTCCACAGCTTTCTGTGATAGAGAATTCCACTGGTTCACCACCCTCAGTGAAGTAGCTCCTCCTCATCTCAGTCCTAAATGGCATTCCCATTTATTCTCAGATCGTGATTCCTTATTCTAGACCCTCCAGCCAGAGGAAACAACATCCCTTCATCCAGCCCTGTCAGAGTTTTATATATGTTTCAATGAGATCCCATCTCATTTTTCTAAACTTCAGTGAGTACAATCCCAGTCAATCATAAGACAATCCTGCCATCCCAGGAATCAGTCTGGTGAACCTTCTTCACTGCACTCCCTCTGTGAGAAGTATATCCTTTGAGATCAGGAGCCTAAGACTGCACACTGTATTCCAGGTGTGGTCACACCAAGGCCCTGCAAAGCTGCATTAAAACGCCTTTCTCCTGTACTCAAGTCACCTTGCAATAAAGACCAACATGCCATTTGTTGATCCTCATGCCATTGTGAAATAATAATGTGGAGATGCCGGCGTTGGACTGGGGTAAACACGGCAAGAAGTCTCACAACACCAGGTTAAAGTCCAACAGGTTTATTTGGTAGCAAATCAACTGGTCATATTATCATTTGGACAGAATCTTGCATAAGCCGTCTCGGTTTATTTTGTCAAGAACCTTAATTAGGTCAATGAACACTGTATTGATGTCCTTATCCTGTTTATGAGACCGTCCTTGAATTTCATGTGATGAAAACATCAGATCCATCCTGACGTTGGTACACAAAGTTAATGAGATGAGTGACAATCTTCAAAATAACTTTTCATGCTATTGAAAGAAGTGGTATTCCACATACATTGTTACAGATGGATTTGCCTTCTTTTGATTTCTGGAGATGAGTTATGGAGGCATCCTCGTAGTCTTGGGTCACAATGCTCTGTTTTCAGTTAGGCAGTAGAGACTAGTGAGCTCTGGAACCATGCAAATCTTTTCTTCAGGTAGGATGCCATCCACTCTCAGTGACTTGTCCCTAGAGAGCTTTTGTGGGCTTTGTGATTTACACTTGAGAATATAAGCTCTTCCAGAGTACGAATGGTATCATTGCACTCTATTGGTTGTTGGTTTGGGAGATTTTTGAAGGGCTCTCGTGCCTATTTGTTAGGAACTGACTGCCAGCTGCTGTGAAGGTGGTTGTCACACCTTTGGGGTTTGGGGCTTGGGGCAGAGACGCGTGTTCCTTGCCAATGATTTCTTGTGAAAATGCAAGATCTGTGAGCGCCATACATTTAAATCAAGGAGCTTGCCTATGTCTTGGTCATTGTTGTCAAATCAGTCTTGGTACTTCTGTTTAACAAATCCTTGGACCTCAGATGCCACGCTGTGAGTAACATCCTTTAATTTTTGTCATGGATCTTCAATATTGTCCTCCTGGATATTAGCAATTGCTGTAGCTAGTTTCTGTTCTAGTTCTTGCCTCTTCACCTGTCTTTAAGGACGGTAATATCAAGCATCCTTTGTGGCTTGACTCTGGTGCCAATGGACCTTAGATTTTATCTTCAAAGACACAACACTCCTGATAAGCCAAAGGTCCAGGATTCTGCATCTCTAAACAAGCCAAGACAGCAAACATTTTTCAAATGTCTGTCAGACAATAACATAGTTTAACATATGACAGTATTTAGATCTGGGGTGCATTTACATTGGTGTAAAAACTGAACACAATCATGAAACAATGAATTGTAGAATAGTTATTGAAACAAAAGGAATAGATTCCTTTTAATATTAATTAGTACAATTTGGTAAAGCTCCAAATTCCACAAATGTTTTTCGCAAGAATTATGGAAACTATCACAAGATTGATGTTTAAAGAACAAAAATTAATGGAAATTATCACATTTATTTAAAAATTCAAACATGAAACACAACTAAGAGCAAAAGATTTTAAGGATGCACCTGTCTTGACTGTCCTAAACATTTATTCTCTTAGCTCTATCAATAAAGCCATCTATCACTGGCTATAACTACAAACTCAGGTTCTGTATTAAGCGCCATTACAAAATGTTCTCTGAAGTATTAACATCCCCACCTAAGACAGGTAAATGCATGCACATTATCACAATAGCAACCTGGTTTACTTTAGTCTATGACAATTAATCCAATTTCCACCAAAATAACTCACTCTAATCATACTCATTTACATCTGTACATATTGGTCACATGTTCATTCTTTAACGCAATTGCACACCGTTATTTATTCTATGAAGCATCTTCCCCAACAGCTGCACTCGAAGCTACTGAGCTCATACTGTAAATAAAAGCTGTATGTAAAAGCTTTTTTTAGTCAGTGTCATCAAATTAAGTGTTCTTTGGTTATCTTTAAATAATTTATTTTAAATTCAATGAAACGCAAATGATGATTTAATTTTAAAAAATTAAATCAAAGTTAGGATATTCAGATTTTATTTTCTTAGACAGCAGATTTTGTTGACACATGGCTATGCTGATGGAGGCAGACCTAATGTATATTCTATTCCATCTGTCATAGCATTAAGCCTTCTGAACAACATGCAGGATATTAAATAAACTGACATTCAGCATTCTTTGGAGAAAACTTGTTCTCCTCTGTTAATAACCTTTTCAATCCCAGCTGACTCATCTGGGAACAAATGGGACACTAAAACCCTACACAGCACACCATCAGCATATGGCTGAGGGAGTTTAACAAACAATATTCATCATACAAGCATGAATATTTACTCTCAATGGAAATGTACAAAACAGCGTGACATCCTGTTGCATCCAATATAGCATACCACCAATAAAAGCTAAGGAGACTACATATGACTAAATATCTAATTAATTCCCTCAATAAAGCAGGACTCAGAATGCAAAATGCCGAACATCATTTTCAGAGACATCGTTTACTATTGTCCAGCTGCTGCACAGAGACTTTGCCAACCTTAACAAATGCAACGCTAAGATTGCCGATGCACACAGCAGTTGAGCCTCAACAGACTGCAGACTACAATTCAAAACCACATCTCACTCACAGGGTAAGAAATGGAAACACAGGAAAATGCACACAGTTTCACCATGTCCATATACCAATACAATTTGAACAATTATTCCCCCCAATTTCTACATTCTAAAAGCAAACAGTATCAGTTTTGCAGTTGCCCAAGTTTAATGTAAGTTGCTGGAACACATCAGGGAATATAGATTCAACATGCAGAAGTGACTGAATAGTCAAAGAACAACACAGCACAAAAAACGGGTCCTTCGACCCTACAAGCCTGCGCCACCCGTTTTAACACTCAGTGAGTGCCTCATTCCTATCCTTCCTCTACCTATGACTTTTGTCTAC
The DNA here is from genome assembly GCF_965287045.1 of Carcharhinus amblyrhynchos. Taxonomy (NCBI): domain Eukaryota; kingdom Metazoa; phylum Chordata; class Chondrichthyes; order Carcharhiniformes; family Carcharhinidae; genus Carcharhinus; species Carcharhinus amblyrhynchos. Next base: position 14,041,269 of record NC_137330.1, on the reverse strand, counting down.
GCCTCTTGGACTCCACAATAAAGGGGTGCAAATTTAGAGAATTATGTGTGCGCCAGATTAAGGAAGGTCTAATTTAGGGACAATTTATTAACACCAATCAGCCTAAAAACACGTTTCTGGAGTGTGGGAGAAAACCGGAGCACCTGGAGAAAACTCACGCAAGCACGGGGAGAATGTGCAAACTACCACAGACGCCGATCCAAGTCGGAGATCCGACCTGGGTCCCTGTATCTGCACAGCAAACAGCGAGTCACTGAGCTGTCGTGTTGCCCATCAGTTGGTCCAGTTTAAGCGTACATTAACAACGTGAAGCACTAGGCAACTCTCGAAGCAACATCCAAGAGCAGCCCTTGCGTGACCCACCAAGTGTATGCCTCTTGCTGGCCAACAAGGCAGACCAAATCACCTGTGGATGTAAAAAAAAGAGACAACAATAAACATACACAGCCTATACAGACGACATTCACGGATGATCCCCAGAAGCTCAAACATAAGAAACAGGTGAGCCATAAAATATGTTGGACGGCCCATAGGAATCTTGTGATTCCCCGGAACGTCCTGAGGTTCTTGATCCTTAACTAGAACATTCTTTTGTATCCCTCCATCTCTAGTCTGCTCATATGCCTATCTAGATAAGCCTTAAACAACTGTAGTGTGCCTGCCTCCACCACCCTACTTGGCAGTGCATTCAAGGCCCCCACCACCCTCTGTGTGAAAAACCTCCCCCTAACATCTAAATTATACCTCACCCCTCTAACCCTAAGCCCGTGGCCCCTCTTGATTTTTGTATCCAACCTGGGAAAAAGCTTCCCACTGTTCACTCTATCTATACCCTTCATAATCTTACACATCTCTATTAGGTCTCCCCTCATTCTCTGTCTTTCCAGGGAGAACAGCCCCAATTTGCCCAATCTCTCCTCATAGCTAAGACCTTGCATACCAGGCAGCATCCTGGTAAACCTCCTCTACACTCTCTCGAGGACCTCCACAGCCTTCCGGCAGTGCAGCGACCAGAACTGGACGCAGTACTCCAAATGCAGTCTAACCAATGTTCTTTACAACCGCAACATTAGATGCCCGCTTTTATACTCTATACCCCTTCCTATAACGGCAAGCATACCGTATGCCTTCTTCACCACCTTCTCCACTTGTACTGCCACCTTCAAGGACTGGTGAACTTGCACACCTAGGTCCCTCTGTGTTTCTATACTCTTAATAGTCCTACCATTTATTGTACAACTCCCCACTACATTATTTTTTCCAAAATGCATCACCTCGCATTTATCTGGATTAAATTCCATCTGCCATTTCTCCGCCCAATTTACCAGCCTATCTATATCCTGCTGTATTGTCCAACACTGTTCGTCACTATCAGCAAGTTCAGCCATCTTCGTGTCATCTGCAGACTTGCTGATCACACCAGTTACTCCCTCTTCCAAATCATTTATATATATTACAAATAGCAGAGGTCCCAGTACGGAGCCCTGCGGCACACCACTAGTCACAGAACTCCAGCTAGAAAAAGACCCATCCACGGCCACCCTCTGTCTCCTATTGCCAAGCCAGTTCTCAATCCATCTAGCCACCTGTCCTTGTATTCCATGAGCCTTAAACTTATTAACCAACCTGCCATGAGGGACTTTGTCAAACGCCTTACTGAAAATCCATATAGACGACATCCACGGCTCGTCCTTCGTCAACCGTTTTTGTCACATCCTCAAAAAATTCTACCAGATTCGTAAGGCACGACCTCCCCTTTACAAAGCCATGTTGCCTGTCACTAATCAGATTGCAATGTTCTAAATGCGTATACATCCTATCTCTCAGAATCTTCTCTAACAACTTCCCTAACACTGATGTCAAGCTCACCGGCCTTTAGTTACCTGGGTTATCCTTACTACCCTTTTTAAACAACAGTACCACATTCGCTATCCTCCAGTCCTCTGGGACCTCACCTGGGTCCAAAGAAGAGACAAAGATTTCCGTCAGGGGCCCAGCAATTTCATCTCTCGTCTCCCTGAGCAGCTAGGATAAATGCCATCAGGCCCCGGCGATTTATCAGTTTTAATATTACCTAAAGACCCTAACACTTCCTCCCTTGTGATGGAGATTTTCTCCAACGGGTCGACAATTCACTCCAAGACACTTCCAGACAACAAGTCCCTCTCCTTTGTGAATGCTGATGCAAAGTATTCATTCAGGATCTCCCCCATTCCCTCCGGCTCTAAACATAGTTCCCCTCCTTTGTCCCTAAGAGGACCGATTTTTTTCTCTAACTACCCTTTTGTTCCTAACGTATGAATAAAATGCCTTTGGATTTTCCTTAATCGTCTCTGCCGAGACCATTTCGTGCCCCCTTTTTGCCCTTCTAACTCCCCGTTTGAGTTCCCTCCTACCCTCTCTGTATTCCTCCAAAGCTCTCTCCGTCCCAGTTGCCTGGACCTAACATACGCCTCTCTTTTCTTCCTGATCAAGTCCTCAATATCCCCAGTTATCCACGGCTCTCTAATCCTACCTATCCTATCCTTCCTCTTAACAGGCACATGTCTGTCCTGCAACCTTATCGGTTGTCCCTTAAAAGACTCCCACATGCCAGACGTGGACTTACCCTCAGACAACCTCTCCCAATCAGTGGCTAACAGTTCCTGCCTAATCCGGCTGTAGCTAGCCTTCCCCCAAGTTAGCACCCTACCCTACTCATACTTTTCCATTAATATCCTGAAGTAGACAGAATTGTGGTCACTATTTGCCACATGTTCCCCTTCTGAAACCTCAGCCACCTGACCAGGCTCATTTCCCAGAACTAGATCCAGTATAGCCCCCTCCCTAGTCGGGCTAACTACATACTGCTCCAAAGAACCTTCCAGTACACATTTCACAAATTCCTCCCCGTCCAGACCCCCAGCCCTAGGCACCTTCCAATCCACATCAGGGGAATTCAAGTCTCCCACTACAACAACCCTATTTTTTCTGCACCTATCCAGAATTTCCTTACATATACCTTCTTCCACTTCTCACGGGCTATTGGGTGGCCTATAGTATATCCCCAGCATAGTGATTGCTCCCTTCCTGTTTCCACCCACAGCGACTCATTGCCCGACTCCTCTAAATTATCCTCCCTCTGCACCGCTGTAATATGCTCCCTAACTAACAATGCTATTCCCCCTCCTCTTTTTGACCCTCCTCTATCACACTTGAAACACTTATACCCTGGAATATTTAGCTGCCAGTCCTGCCCTTCTTTTACCCACGTCTCTGTCACTGCAACCACATCCAAATTCCGCGTAAGCATGAAGGCCTTAAGTTTGTCTGCCTTACCCATTACTCTCCTCGCACTGAAGCGGACGCACTCCAGGCCTTCTCGAGTCCTCCTTCTCCAGGATGATTCTCCTCTCATCTAACCTTATACCGGCAACCAACTCGCTCCCAATCCCAGTGCCTACTCAGCTTTTGGTTTCATCCACACCCCTCCTCCACATTAGTTTAAACCCTGCCGGAACACTCCAGCTAACCTCCCAGCTAAGATGTTTGTACCCTTCCCATTTAAGTGTTCCCATCCTTCCTATACAGGTGCCGTTCTCTCATAAAAAATTCCATTACAACGGACATAGCACATCTATTAGTTTCATGAACATGGTTTTATGGTACTCGATAAATGGGACTGCAGTCAAACTTCCCCACAGCTTCAATACAAAAAAGGAACCAGGAACAGAGTTACCAGAATGCAAGTCAGACCACGAGGAACCTACAAGAAATTTTCCTGGGTTCTGAGAATTTTCAGAATCTCTACCAAGGCGGCTCATATTTTCAAATGTTTAAAAAATGGTAATTCACTGTTCCAACAAAGCACTCTTGAAAATATATCGTTGCATCTTGTGGCACCATATGGGTAGCTCTGCTACTCAGAGGGGGAGAGGAAAACTGAGTGGCAAGACTATGATAATAGAGGATTAGTTAGAGGAAAGGACCAAGGCTGCAAACGTGAATCAAGAATACACTGCCTCCCTGGTGTCAGGGTCCAGGATGTCATGGACAGGCTGCAGAGCATTTGGGGGTTCTGCAGACCTGTACTAACAGGACAGGCTGCACCCAGGCATAGTTGGGACCAATGCCCTCTAGGGGTTTTTGCGAGCTCTACTGGACTGTATTTAAACAAGTGTGGCAGGGGTATGAGATCCCAGGAGTAGGATCAAAAAGGTCAGATTCAGATCAGGTAATTGGAGGTACAACATTGAAAAGATAGTGAAAGACTTGGAATTGCAGGAGAAGCAAAGTCTAAAAAGTTTTCAGAAAAGGAAACTGAAGGAGTTAAACTATGTATACTTCAATGCAAAGTGTATTGTCAACAATATAGATAAGTTAAAGGCACAGGTAAACACATGATAGCAGGAGGTCATTGCTATATAATGGAAATATGGTTAAAAGAGGGGCAAAATTGGCAGCTCAATATCATTGGTTATAGAGTCTTCAGACACCACAGAATGAATGAGAGATAAAAACAGGGAGAGTATCACTAATGGTTAAGGAATACATTCCAGCTGTGAGGAAGGATGAAATACTAAATGGGTCAACAAACAAGGCTTCATGCATTGAGCTTAAAATTAAAAAGGGGCAATTATGAATATATGACAGACCCCCAAATAGTGAAAGGGAGATAGCAAAATTTCTGCCTGTAAGAACAAGAGGGCAATAACAGCAGGAGACTTTAACTGTCCCAATATTAACCAGGATTCAAACAACATAAGGGGCACTGAGGGAAAAAAATTAGTGTAATTGTCCAGGAAATTTTTTTCAACCAATTAGTGAAATCCAACAAGAGATGCAGTTCTAGACCGAGTCTTGGGGAATGAAGAAGGGCAAGTGGGCGAAGTAATAGTTGGTCACCACATCGGGGATTGTGATCACAATTCAGTTAGATTTAGCATTACCATGGAAAAGGACAGAGATAAAGCACGAGTAAAAGTTTTGAACTGGGAGAAGCAAATTTTGCAGGAATTAAAAAGGATTTGGCTGAGGTGGACTGGACAGCACCGCTAGAGGATAAATCAGTGGAAAACCAGTGAGAAGCACTAAATAGTGAGATCCTAAATGTACAAAGTGGACATATCTTCTCCAAAAATAGGAGTGGTACTGCCAAGTCTAGACTCTCGTTGTCCGGAGCAATACAGGAGAAGATCAAACAGAAAAAGAAAATATACTACAGACAGAAAGAACTAAGCACTGCAGATAGCATGGTCATATATATGAAGTGCAGAGACAAAGTAAAGAAGGAAATAAGGAAATCAAAGAGTGGACATGAAAAGGATTAGCAAGTTAAAGAAAACCCAAAGATATTTTACCAATAAATTAATGGTAAAAGGTTAGTTAAGAAAAAAGTGGGATGAAGAAGGGAACTTGTGTATCGATGTAGAAGCTATGGGAAGGGTTTTAAATGAATATTTGTCTGTATTTACTCAGGAAAGGGATCACGCAGAGGAGGAACACTGAGGTATTGTACGGGATAATCATAAAGACAGTACTCAAAGGATTAACAGTTCTTGAAAGTTGATAAGTCACCAGGGTTAGATGGACTGTTTCCGAAGCTGCAGATCACGGAGAAGATAGCAGATGCTCCAAGGATGATTTTGCAATCCTCACTAGATACAGGGAAGGTACCAGAGGACTGGAGAAATGCAAAAGTAATTCTATTGTTTAAAAAGGGATCAAATGAAATGCCAAACAGCTACAGCCCAGTTAGTCTTGCATTGGTGGTGGGCAAATTAGACCTAATCCTGAGAAATAGGATTAAAAGTCATGTAGAAAGGCAAGTAATAGTCAGGGATGGTCAATGTGGATTTGTAAAAGGAAGGTCTTGCCTCACAAATTTGACTGAATTATTTGAGAAAGTGACAAGGAGGGTTGATGAAGGCAATGCATTCAGTGGATGTTGTAGTGTGCAGTGAATGTTCACAAATAATTTGACAAGGCCCCACATCGCAGATTAGTCAAAAATAAAAGCCCATGGGATACAGGTTAATATGGCAAACTGGGTCAATAGTTGGCTTAGTAATAGGAAACAAAGAGCAAGATGGACAGAACAAATGTTTTCCTTGGTAGAGAATTCTAGAACCAAGAGACATTGATACAAGCTAAGTGGCAGAATGTGTAGAGGGGATACGAGGAAGAACCTTTATTTTAATGCTGAGGGTAATGGGTGTCTGAAATTTGCTGCCCAAGTTGATGATGGTAGAGACAGAGACCCTAAACTATTTTAAAATGCTCTAAGCTACAGGGCAATGGTCAGATGCAGGAAGGTGGGACTAGAAAGGACATCTGGGTGTCCTTGTGCTAGCATGAACAAGATGGATCAAATGGCCTCCTTCTGTACTGTAACTTTTCTATGGCTCTACAATATATTGCATGCCAAACATCTGTTAAACATGACAAACATTTGGTGTAAAGACATACATAAAATCGAAGGCAAAAAAGTTAAAACAGCCTACAATTAACAGAGACCTCCAAAAAATTGCAGAGCAATAATCTTTGTTGCAGTAATACGCCTTTCAATCCCCATCCCATCTGTCATCCCTCCCCTGCATACCGATTCCATTCACCCTTCTCACATACTCGTCACCTCATTAAGGAGCCATCCTTAACTCCCATAATATTACAACCCATCCCACCATCTCCCTCAATCCTTCCAATCAGGGCTCCCATTATTGTGTTCTATGATTCTATGTCCAATCTATAAATCAGCAAAATTAGTGTATCTGGGAATAAAGGGATATGGTACCCAGAAGAGTACGGAGTTTTAGTTCAGTCGCGCAGCAAGGTCGGTGCAGGCTTGGAAGGCCAAAGGGCATGTTCCTGAACGGTAATTTTCTTTGTTTCCCCTCTTCTCCACTGGTGGGGTGGGTTGTAATTTTATGGAAGTTAGGGATAGCATGAGGGGCATGAGATGGCAAGTATGAGAGAAGGGCAAATGGGATGGGTATGCAGGAGTGCGATGGCATGGGGATTGAAAGGCATATTACTGCAACAAAGATTATAGAGCCATAGAAAAGTTACAGCACAGAAGGAGGCCATTTGATCCATCTTTTTCATGCCAGCACAAGGACACCCAGATCATAGAAACCCTACAGTACAGAAAGAGGCCATTCGGCCCATCGAGTCTGCACTGATCACAATCCCACCCAGGCCCTACCCCCATATCCTTTATATTTTACCCGTTATTCCCTCTAACCTATGCATCACAGGACACAAAGGGGCAATTTCAGCAGGGCCAATCAACCTAACCCGCACACTTTTGGACTTTCTAATCCCATCTTCTTTTACCCGACTGTTGCATCCCAAGCCGTTCCATCCCTCCCATGTCACCCTTCCCATGCCATACATAACCATTCCTTTCAATCCCTCTGGACGATGAGCAATGGGCAATAAATGCTGGCCAAGCCAGCTACCCTTTAAGCCAGTGAAAGAATAAAAAAGATACTTCAAAGATCAAGACAAGAAATGTAGATGCTTAAACAAAAGCGTAAAAATTAAGAGAAAGCTTGGTCAAATAAATAGAGAAAGTAGTGGAAATGCTCGATTACGGGTAAAGTTTCATTAGTAACACTTTTACCCTGACTAACATTTCAAAACAATACAAGAGCCAGGCCAGAGAGCAGAGAGAGACGAAGTCGAGAAGAGGGGAACAAAGAACAAAGAAAATTACAGCCTTCTGCCTTCCGAGCCTGCACCAACTATGCTGTACGATTGAACTAAAACCCCCAATTCTTCCAGGGACCACATTCCTTTATTCCCATCCTATTCATATATTTGTCAAGATGCTTCGTAAAAGTCACTATCATAATTGCTTCTACTACCTCCCCCAGCAGCAAGTTCAGGCACCCACCACCTTGTGTAAAAAAAACTTGCCTCGTACATCTTCTTTAAACCTTTCCCCTCGCACCTTAAACCTATGCCCCTGGCTCTTCCGCCCTCGGAAAAAGTTTCCGACTATCCACTCTGTCCATGCTCTATCAGGCCGCCCCTCAACCTCCATCATTCTAGTGAGAACAAACCAAGTTTCTCCAACCTCGCCTCATAGCTAATGCCTTCTATACCAGGCAATATCCTGTACCCTCTCCAAAGCTTCGACATCTTTTTGGTAGTGTGGCAACCAGAATTGAACATTATATTCCACATACGGCCTAAGTAAGGCTCTATAAAGCTGCAACATGACTTACCAATTTTTAAACTCAATGCCCCAGTCAATAAAGGCAAGTATGCAATTTGCCTTCTTAACTACCTTCTCTGCTTGCACTGCCACTTCCAATAACCTGTGTACCTGTACTCCCAGATCCCTCTGCCTATCAATATTCTTAAGGGTTCTGCCATTTATTGTACACTTTCCATCTGTATTCGACCTTCCAAAATGCATTACCTCACATTAGCCCAGATTCAACTCCATCAGCCATCTCTCCGCCCAAGTCTCCAACTAATCTATAACCTGCTGTATCCTCTGACGTTCCTCATCACTATCTGCAATTCCACCAACCTTTGTGTCATCCGCAAACTTACTAATCAAACCAATTACATTTTCCTCCAACTCAATTTTATATATTACAACAGCGAAGTCTGAGAAAGGGTGTGTAGATAGTTTTGGTCATGATGAGATGAAAAAGCTTGTGGTATTGGGCTTCTTGAGAAACATTAAGGTAGACAAGTCCCCAGGGCCTGGTGGATATGCCCCAGAATTCTGAGAGAGACAAGGGAGGAAATTGCTGGGGTCTTGAGAGAAATCTTTGTATCCTCACTGACTACAGGGGAGTTATGATGTGGAGTAAGCACAGAAAAAAGTCTCACAAGACCAGGTTAAAGTCCAACAGGTTTATTTGGTAGCACAAGCCACAAGCTTTCAGAGCACTGCTCCTTCATCACTCACCTAAGGCCTATGACTTTCTGACTCAGTATTCCATCAAAATCCAATCACAGAATCTACGGTTCCTGATGTCTCCCTGTGGAGTCAGTTCTTGGGACACATCCCCAGGAGCAGAATACACTGTGTGGAACTTAAAACGGTCCTCAAATTGACACCTGTTCTGAGTTAGATCAAAAAATCCAAGAAATTCTGTAGGAGCCAGGAAACATAACAACAGCCTCCTTTCCTGTCAGCACCACTTGAATCTACATGAGTTGCGGGTGGCAGGGCAAGTCTGAATAACTCACTAGAATCTAGCTCTTTTTCCAGACATCCAAGGTCCAACCCAAACACTTGCCTGGAAACTGGAACAGCAACCAAGCAGGTTCCTATCACAATGCAATCTACATGATGACTAGGTTTGAAAGCCAAGATCTGCTCTCTTCCCCATTTGAGTGTTGCCTGTTAACAGTGTGTGGATACCCAAGAATAGGTGCACCCAAATGTCCAGGCCCATATGTTTATGCAGGTGATTCCAGTTATACTGGTAATCTAAAATCTTGAGGATTCACTCCAACCTGGTGATTCCTGAAGCATGCATTTAATATTGCTATCTCTCCACTGGAATTAATCGGAATTCAAATCACAGATGTAGAAACCTTTGTTTTATATACTCTATTCCTTCCCATCCCAGATTTAAGTGATAGCAGTTTTTACATGATTAATTTCTCAAAACAGAATCCTGCAACATTTACGTTTCCAGGTAAGTCATGTTAACAAAAAGCACTGCAATCAGCCTGCAGTAGTCACAGTAAATTTAATGAACTACTGGATTTTTTTTGGAAATAGAGTAATTATGTTAAAAATGATATGTACTTCTATATGGATGTTACATGCGTGGAATTAAACACCATTTGCATCTTAATTTCAATCCAATTATTTCAATAAAACTCAACAGAAGTTACAAGTTACTAAATTATTTAAGTGTTAACGCAGTCATAGAGTGCAAGCCTTATTTAAATACTGAGCAGCTGTCAAACAGCAATGGGTGACTGTGACCTCCAGGATTCTATGTGACAATTTTAGTATCCATTTATAAAAGATTTTTACAGAAAAAAAATGTTACAGAAGCAAACCTTCAGCTAGAGGACAACATTCCTGATAATGTCATACTCGTGTGATATTTCTCCCAGGATAATAGTCCAAATGCTAGCTCTTTTCCATACAGTATTTGAAATCAAAGCGTGGACTGAATTTTTGCTGAAAGCCATCAGTTTCTGCCCTGTCAGCATATCTGTCAAAACAGAAAATATATTGCAAACACTTCCTTCTTCCCTCAATGTTCTCCCACACTCCTAACCGCAAGTGGTTCATGGTAGAGCACACCTAAATGGGCTTATACCACACATCGCTAGTCTTAGCGCATACACCAACATAAATGAGTGTTAGCAGCTTATGCAATCCATAGTGGATCCATCCAGTGGAGCAGCATCTAACCTCGCCCAATATTTACATAACTCAAAAGTTTATGGCTAGTGATTAGCAATGGGAACCTGATTCTTCCCCCTCAGGATCCAGGACACCTAGACCAACTGTAATCACTTCCACCCTGGAATTGAAACTTTTGGCTCTGCATTTGAGTGGTTTTATCACTTGTAAGAATTGTGTTTGCTTTAAAAAGTGGTACCAGAAGTCCACAGCTTCCAATCTCTAAGCTCTTCAAAAACAGTTAAAATTCCCCAGCTTTGACGTAGGATCGCCATGTACAGTAGGATTCTGAATTTGCTCTTTAAACTTGTGTGCTTCAAGCATTTTCACATTAATTTAAAATGGATTAACATTGCTTGATGTACAGCATTGAATGATAATCAAGCAGAGGTGGAATTTCTCAGTTTTCAACAGGATAAAGTACAGTATCCATGAATAAAGAGCCAAAATGAGAAAAAGGGACCAGAAACACTTCAGCCATTCAGCTTAAAGTAATGAAAGCTTCAATTACTGTCCATCAAGAGGATGAACCAGTTGCAAGGGTTTTACTGACTCTCCAGAGAGATAGTCAGTTGTATTTAAAAGCCTGAAAAAGATAATCAGCAGGCACACTACAGAATCCATCAGTTAAATTTAAAAAAAAATTCAATATCAGGCCATGAGCAAACTCTGACTAGTTGTTATCATATTAATACAGTGACCACACAGTCCATATCACTGATGTTGTCAACTGCCTTGGTTAACAAAGTGTCAGTCTTTAATGACCAGTTAGTGTCTAGCACTGAAAAGTGGTGCATCAGCCTGCATGTACATATGTTAGTGCATAGAAAGTAAAATCCCAGATCTCGCTGAATGGGTATTGCTACAGGCATCTCATGCTAATCAGCATATTGTACAATCAACTGGATTTTATCTAATCTGCAATTACCAAAATAGATGATATTCTATACACCAAAGCTCTGCACCAATAAGTATTAGAATTCTGGTAGCAGTCATCAGCAATAAGATGTAGTCAATCAACAACGGCCCAGATTTTGCAGTCAGTGGCAAGAGACATTCACAAAGACCTCTCTGGCAAGGATTTCACATTTAAAGTTTATTTATTACTGTCACAAGCGGGCTTACTTTAACACGGCAATGAAGTTACTGTGAAAATCCCCTAGTCGCCACACTCCAGCGCCTGTTCAGATACACAGGTCAAATGCACCGATCCAGTACGTCTTTTGAGGAAACCCACTTAGACAAGGGGAAAATATGCAGACTCCGAACAAACAATAACCCAAGCCAGGAAATGAACCCAGGTTCCTGGCGCTGAGGCAGCAGTGCTAACTACTTTTCCCATATCCTGGCTTCAACTCAAAAGGGCTCTCTGGTGGTCAACAATGAAGCTATCAACTCCACCAAGCAATCACATTGAATAATTCTCTGACAGGCAGCAAATCACAAAGTAAAAAGCACTGATTATCCTTAATAGGGTGACACAGTGGTACAGTATTCACACTGCTACCTCACAGCGCTGGGGACCCGGGTTAGGTCACTGTCCGTGTGGAGTTTGCACGTTCTTCCCGTGTCTGTGGGTTTCCTTCCACAATCTGAAAAACGTGCTGATTAGGTGCACTGACCTGAATAGGTGCCGGAGTGTGGCAACTAGAGGAATTTCACAGTAACCTCATTGCAGTATTAGTGTAAGCCTTACTTGTGACTAATAAATAAACGTAACTTTACTCATTTACAGCAAGTGAAATAGAACTCAAACATACTACAGGAGATGAAGGTAGAAGCTGAAATATCATATAAAAATCTTTAAAAATTATTTTTAAAATTCAGTTTTTTTCTCCATGATGGAGAAATGTGTCATTCCATAAACATAAAATTAACTTTTCAGGGCCAAAGATGTTTATCAATAATTATGATCATAGCATGCTGTTACAAACCCAGTTACTCCTGATTGAACAAGGTGCAAACTTGATCATGGGTTTGTACAATGAACAAATCTTCCTCTGGTGAAAACGGTAGACTGTTTTAAAAAACAACCAAGTCTCCCAAGGCTAGTGAGCTTTTGCACGTGTTTCTGCAACGTTTATCTCACGCAGGCTCATATGTATCGGAATTACACTCTCAAGTTATCTAGAACAGCAGGTAGGAACAGTCTAACTTAGCCTTCCTGTTGAGCTGAAGGAACAAAAACCTACATGGGACAAATTTGGCCCAGATTTTGCTTTCAGAGGGGAACAAACATTACTCACCATTCATCACGCTTAGAACTGCCCAAAGGCTTTTTGTGGGCTTGTGACAATTAACATACTATCCGATACAGCACAGCATCTGTACAAGGAATCTGGAATATATGTGACAACAATCTACCTCCTCATCAAATTAGACTAAAGCATTACAGAACATAAACCAGGATATTAATCCCTTAATTTTATACTGAAGGAAAGATTTTGAGAGTGCTGAGAGACACAAATTAAAAACATTTTTAAATTTCCAATAAGAATTATGATCTGAAGGATTAGACTTTCCACTTGTAAAATTAAATTTTCAGTGCTAGAAATACTATTTGGTGTCAATTGAGGTTTTATCGTGCTGTTAAAATTTCACATATATTTGAATGGATGAGTTGTTACTGTATGTGATCTGTTTAATAGCTAACTACAGCAACTTCAGGTCCTTCATGCACATGAATGCCAGGTCCCTCAGTAAGGTTCTGGCGTAGAGAAACCCAAAAAGCAAGAAAAGTGGAAAGCAACTCCCCAATTCCTGCATTTAACTGTTTGTCAGAAATTGCCATACAATTTTCTCACGAATAACAATGAGCGCCAAAAACCTAAGCATTATTCCTACTTCAAAATATTGGCCAATAGCTTTCACATTGGAACAATGGTTAGCACTGCTGCCTCACCGCGCCAGGGACCTGAGATCAATTCCAGCCTTGGGTGACTGTGTGGAGTTTGCACATTCTCCTCGTGCCTGCATGGGTTTCCTCCAGACGCTCCGATTTCCTCACACACTCCAAAGATGTGCGGATTAGGGGGATTGGCCATGCTAAATTGCTCCTTAGTGTCAGGGGGATTAGCAGAGTAAATAAGTGGGGTTATGGGGACAAAACCTGGGTAGAATCATCGTCAGTGTAGGCTTGATAGACTGAATGGCCTCCTTCTGCACTGTAAGAATCTTATGATTTTAAGTGCAACTTAGACGTTACGAGTTTGACAACTATTCCAAGAGGACCTACCTCAGGGAACACCTAACTATCAGCAAAACAAATTCCTCTGTCTTCAATAAGCTAGTATTGTTTTTATTTAAAATGAATTAAGTTAACATTTCAAATCAGCTATTCTGCAACCAACGTAATAGTTTCAGTAACGCCGAGACTCAATACAGACATTTAATCCAGAAAAATATTTCAGGCCTTACAACACCGAGTGGGTGATACTTCTCTGGATAGACTGCACTACATCAGTAATTACCCAGATGAACAATCACATTGCCTCTCATTCAGTCAGAAATCTGTTGTATTATAATCAGGGGAGCAGAAAAAGCATGTGGCACTGTTGTAAAATGTCACACATTATCGCTGAAGCATCCAGCCTGAAGATGCAATGGTTAGATATTTCAGCTCAGGTATCAGTGAATGGTTCTATCACTGAATGCTCTGTTTTCCCAGGGCAGTGAAGAACGGTCTTTTTTTTTGCAGGGATCAAAAATTCGCAGCACAACATTTCCACCTTTCCACTGATTTCCTTTGTGCTATACTACCTACATCTTCAAGTTAAAAATACGTGAAGGAACAATCTGCAATTTAATTGTGCTGTCTCTCTAAAATATTGACATTACTTCTTAGATTCCTTTAAGAAAATCCACTAATCAAAATGTAATTCCAAACATTAAACAGGAAATTAGTAGCCAAAGTGATTCTTGTTCACCAATTAAACTAGTGGTAGCTTTCCAGCACTGCATCAAAAATAGTTCCTATTTGCTTCTATAAAGTTTCTCCAAAATGCCACTAAATTAATACATCTTCCTTTTAGATGGAATTCTCCTGGCAAAAGTAGGCATCTGTATTTTTGATGTCAATAAGTATTTGATAAATGAACATGACTAAGACTTGTTTAGCATTAGCAAGTGTGAAGAAGTTAGAGAATTTAAAAAGTTAAGCAGGTACTCTACCAATACATTTCAAGTCTCACTTAAAAATCCTAGAATTTTTAAAATGGATAATTTTAACTGATGGGCACAACAGTCCAAAAACAAAAATAGACACATGAAGGTAGAACACATACTTCCGACACGCTGTGTTAACAATATTACAATAACACAGCTCTTCTCTGAGGCGTTTCCGTGACTGGATGATGCTCGATAACTACAAAGCTGAAAAAAGGTTCTTTTTATTGAGACCTTCTTTCTCAGAAGCAGTTTTGGGCCATTCCACATCCAAGAACCTGCTGCTGTGAAAACTGCTCACATTTTGACAGATGTGACAAATCCAATGATAGCATTTGAGACAACCACAACATTCTAAAACAATTTACAGCATTCAACGCCAAATAACCTACAATATTCTGAAGCAATTTCACCCTATATCCCACGGTTAACCAATCCTTTGGAATTTCTAGGATCTGGATCTGAATCTTGGCTAAAACCTAATCTGTTCTTCCTTAGACTATACCCTGTGCAGCATGTTTCACTAAAAATCTGTTCCTTTCTATTGTTAACAAACTAGTAGACAAACAAGAACATTATTCCCACCCACCTTCACCAGCAGAAGTAATATTATTGAAAACAGTTATTCACCACCTACCAATGGAACAAACAAGCTAAAGTTTCAAAAATAGATTTATCATTAGAAGCACTTTGATTTTATAACATCTGTTGATTTGACTATCTTGGCTTTTGATTTTATGGCCACATGACACTGGAGTTGTGATGCCTAGGCAGCCAAATAATAAGAAACACGATAAGACATATGCTACTAGAATAAGGGCTTTAAAAGCATTCTTCCAAAGAGCAAAGTAGAACATTAAAACAATGCACCCCAAAATGGAAAAACAATGTTGAAGACAGAAGGCGGGGGGAGATGGAAAGGTGAACAGTTTAGTAATTACAAGAGGCCTAAAATGATTTATCTTCAGGTAAGCCAATGCCATAAAAGGGAAATACACCAAAATGTTTTGTGGAGCAATTGCTTTCCGCGAGCAAATGTTTTGTGTAAATTTTCCAAAATAGCATCCAAATTTCATATCAAACACTTCAAAGTTCAAAAACACCCCATCAAATCAAACAAACAGAAGACTATTTTAGACCAAGCTAGCCTCAACTATGATGCAACATCACCAGAATTGCTTTTTTATTCTTCCAGGTGTGACAACATAGCCAACAAAACTAACATTTACTGACCATTCCTCAGTAGTGAGCACTTTCTTGAACTGTTACAGACCTTGTGGCATACACCAACAATGCTATTAAAAAGTGAGTTCTAAGATGCTGATATATCCTGTAAATGGTACATATTCTTGTCACAGTGGGCCAGTGCTGGAGAGAGTGAATGTTTGAGGTGGCAGATGGAGTGCCAATCAGTGGGCTGCATCACAAGAATAATTACAGCAAAAGGAAGCCATTGTTCCTATCAACAAACCAACTTGGTCCAACTCATTTATTCTTTCATTGTTGCCCCACAACTTTATTCAATTCTCGTACAGCCATAGCTGAATCTATCTCCTCCACGCTCTCAGGCTCTCCACATTCCAGATTCTCACCACTCACCGTGCAAAAAGAGCATGCCATTTACCTCATATTGGTGTCCTCTAAATCTCAACCCTTCCATCAATTGGAATAGTGTTTTCTACTCTATCTCAATGATGACATGTTTCTGAAGGGTTGGTTGAACTGTGCTCATCCAGGAAAGTACATTGCATTCTATCACACTCCTGACTTGTGCCTTGTAGAGAATGGAAAGGCTTTGAAGGATCAGCATATGAGTCACTAACTGTAGAAAACCCAGTCTCAAGCCAATTCTTGTAGCCATAGTATTCATATGGCTGGTGAGCTTAAGTTTCTGGTCAATAACATCCCCAGGACATTGGCAATAGAAAATTCAGCAAATGGTAATGACACCGATCAAGAGGAAGTGGTTAGGCTCTCTGTTGTTAGAAATACGTATAACTTGCACTTATATGGCATATAATATTATACATCACTTAACACAAGCCTGAATGCTGTCTAAGTTTTGCTGCATAGGGGCGTGGACTGCTTCATTATCTAAGGAGTTGCAAAACCGAACACTGCAATCATCAGCGAATGTCCCCATTTCTGACCATATTACGGAAGGAAGTTCATTGTTGAAACAGCTGAAGAAGATGATTGTTCTTAAGTGCGGCGATTGTCCCTTGCAAGAATTATTACACTCAGGCAGCGCTCCAAGAATCACTTGCAGCAGTGTCCTGTCCTGGAGCTGAGATCATTAGCCTCCAACAACCAGAACTATCTTACTTTGCGCTAGGTACACCTCCAACCAAATTAGACTACCACCACCGCCCCCCCCCCCGCCTCCAATTTCTATTAGCTTGAGTTTTACTGGGACTTCTTGATGTCAAAGGTGTCACCCAACCTCTTGAACTGAGCTCATTTTACATGTTTGTACCAAGGTTGAATTGGGAATTGGAGCAGAATTGTCCTGACAGAACCCAAACTGAACACTAGTATGGTGTTGAGTGTGCTGTCGTTGACACCCTTCATCAATTTGCTGACGATCAAGTCAACTAATGGGATGGTAATTTGTCAGACTGGATTTGTCCTTTTTGTGACAAGAAATAACTGGGCAATTTCCATTGTGGCTAACTGTCCAATAGCTATACTGGACAGTTAAGTTAGCAGCACGAGTTCCAGAGCACACCATCAGCGCTACATTCTCGACCATGTCATGGCCAATAGCCTTCCAAAACCAGTACAATCACCCATTTCTTCATATCACATGGAAAGAATCAAATTAACTAAAGTCTGGCACCCGTGGGAATATCAAGGGGAGGGCAAGTTGGATCATCCACTTGGTATTACACAGGCTAAAGATGGTGGCAAATGCTTCTGTCCCAGTAAAACCTTCCTTTGTACTGAAATACTGGAATTCCCATCATTGAGGATGGAGATGCACATGGAGCCTTAAACTCCCGTTAGTTTTTTTAATTGTCTAGCACCATTCATGAATGGATTTGGTAGGACTGCAGAGCTTTGAGCTGATACACATGGTGCTGCTTCTGGCCTTTGCTCCGTGGTTGGTGCTCTGTCTTGATGGCAAGGTTAGAGACAGAAATGCTCAATTCTTCCCTCTACCCCATCTTAAACAGTGTACTTCTCACTTTGTAACTGTGCTCATGAGTTCTAGATTTCCCTCACAAGGAGAAACACCCTCTCAATACTATCATGAACAGCTCAATATGTATGACAAGTAGACTGAAAATGAGGTGAGGTAGATTTTTCTCCTCTTGTTGGTTCTCCCATACTTGCCACAAGGCTAAATTTATCAGAAATCATCCTTCATGAGCTGGTTAGTAGCGGCACTACTGATAAGCGCTGAA
Organism: Carcharhinus amblyrhynchos; assembly: GCF_965287045.1. Classification (NCBI taxonomy): domain Eukaryota; kingdom Metazoa; phylum Chordata; class Chondrichthyes; order Carcharhiniformes; family Carcharhinidae; genus Carcharhinus; species Carcharhinus amblyrhynchos. The sequence goes on along the minus strand of NC_137330.1, from coordinate 14,023,326 downwards.
CTCCTCTTCCCAGAATACGACTTGTGGCATTGCTGCCCTCACCACTTCTTACAAGTGGCACTGAAAATAGGAGACTACTGATTAAACTGCTCAGTGAGGCCAGTTTCTAGTAATCATCAGCCCTTGCATGACTAGAGGCCATGAAAGTTCATAGGGTCTAAAATCAGGCTGAAGATGCCCAGGGTCAGTGCTTCCTTACTACATATTTCTGTGCTGCTACTTTGCTGCTGGTGGGACAAGGTGCACCCAGGTGATGAAAGATGCTGGGACTTTGGCTGAAAGTATGAATCTGCTGTTGCTAGTCTGAGAGACAGCTTTCCTGATTTTTGCACAAGATTGCAGATGTTAGTAAGGAGGCCTTTGCAGAGTGGATCTGGCTATTTGTGCATTTGTCACATCCAGCATCTGTGTCAATGACGGTTTTATTCTTATTAAATCATATTGCGGCAAATAAAAGCTTTTTTTATGAGAATGTTGATGAGTGATTTAACCTTCCTCTATAATGTCAGAATCACCCAACAGCCTTCAAACCTGCTGCCAACCCTCTCATCCTTTTACCCTGGATATCTATCCTCTTCAATTTACTTGACACAGTCATTGCAAAGGTCAGGCATTCATTGGTGCACCTTTTATTGCCTCAATGATCTTCTTCAACTACCAAGATGAATGTATCAACAATCAACATATACAGAAGTGACATGGCGTGCTATGGTTTAGCCATTATACATATGAAGTGTCAAATTAGGAGTAGACCATTCAGCCGTTTAAGCCTGCCCCACCATTCAATAACATCATTGCTGACCTTATTATGGCCTCAACTCCACATTCTGCCTCCTCCTGGTAACCCATGACTCCCTGTTGCCAAGAATCTAAATCAGTCTCAAAAATATTCACTGATCCTGCCTCTCAGGGAGTGTTCCAAAGATTCATGACCCTCAGACAAAAAAATTGTGTTCCCTAATTCCAGTCTGTCCCACAAGAGGAAACACCACTTCAACAACCCCCATCAAGTACCCTCAGGATCTTGTATGTTTCACTAAGCTCACCTCTTAAGCTCAAATGGATGCAGGCCCAGCCTATCAAAAGTTTCACAAGATAACCATCCTGGTATCAATCCAGGTGAATCTTTTTTTTTTAAACTGCTTCTAATGCATGTGCTTCCTTAAATAAGGCAACCAAAACTGTACACAGTACCCGATTTGTCGTCTCACCAATGCAAACATCCCTACTTTTATAATCCATTCCCCCTACAATAAATTACACATTCCACGTGTCTTCTGAATGACTTGGTCTTTTCCGAACTGGCTTTTCTCATGTACCTTCGAGTTCACAATCTCTCTCTACTTAAATAATGAGGCTTTTTAATTCCTCCTGCCAAAGTGGACAAGATCACCTTTTCCTACATTATACTCCATCTGCCAATTATTTGTCTACTCACTTCACCTTTCTACGGCCCTTTGCAAACTCATGCCCTCTTCACAACTTGCTTTCCTGGCTATGCGTGTCATCAGCAAATTTAGCAACCATGCGCCCCCTCCCTTCAAAGTTATTCAGCGCTGCTCCCGGTGGCACTCTATTCAGCACATCTTACCAACCCAAAAAAGGCCCAATTATCCATACTGCATGTTTCCTGTTAGCTGACTGAATACCATTATACAACTGAATAACACCAACTGAATGCATAATCTGTATCCTAAAAAGGAGTTTTTTGTGACATTTAATTAAGCAGGTTTGGATTTATGCAATATTCCAGTAGTTTTGTTCAATACATTAGCCAGTGATCAACCATGGAAATCCAAATACGGCACATTGCACTTCCAATTATGAACTGAAATACAAATAATAAACATCATCATTGGGCATACAATATCAATAATTATTCTCATAACATGCACATTTTCATGTTTTTGCGCATTGGTTGGCAAAGTGCTAAATTGAAAAGTAAAATCTACCTCTTTTTTTGATTACTGAATGTTTTATTTTATGGTTCGTACCATATGTTTGTATAAGAATACACAAGTACATTTATCTGCATTGTAAGTGTTCATATATTGTAAGAAAATCATGCTCTGCACAATCATGTATTTAAATGATAATCTTTAATACATGTCTATATAAATTTAAACGTTATAAAATGTAGACTTTAAGTGAATCTTTGCAATCTTGGCTTGCATGTTTTTTAGTCTTTCACAGGACATGGGTGTCAATGGCTAGGTCAGCATTTTGTTACCCATCTTAAAATGCTTGCAGCCTTGTTCGTCCTGCAGTCTACATAGCATAAGTACACCCAGTGCTGTTAGGGAGGGAATTCTCGGATTTTGATCCAGTGACTTTGAAGGAACAGCAATATATTTCCAAGTCAGGATAGTGAGTGACTTGGTGGGGAACTTACAGGTAGTGGTGCTCCCACGTGCCTGCTGTCCTTGTCTTTCTAGATGGTAGAGGTTGTGGATTTGGAAGATGCCAGTGAAGAAGCCCTAGTCAGTTGTTGCAGTGCATCTTGTAGATGGTACACACCACTGCCACTATGTCTCCATGGTAGAGGGAGTGGATCTTTAAGCTGGTGAGTGAGGTGCCAAACAGACTTGTGTTTTGGATAGCGTCCACCTTCTTGACTGTTAATGGAGCTGCACTCATCCAGGCAAATGAAGAGTATTCTATCCCACTCTTGATTTGTGCCTTGTAGATGGTGGACAGGCTTTGGAGAATCAGGTGGCGAGTTACTTGCTCCACGATTGCCAGTCTCCGATTTGCCCTTGTAACCACATTATTTATATGGATAGCCCAGTTCAGTTTTTGGGTCAATGGTAACCCCCAGTGGGGGATTCAGTGATGCTAATGATCATGGTAATGATTGGAAATGATCACTGCCTGGTACTTAAGCGACTGCTACTTGCATACTTGACTGCCTGAAACTGATCAATTCCAGTTAGAACCAGTACAAATCGATAAGATGTGTGGATGTGAGAGAATGTTCTCATTTAGGAATATATTGGATTAAAAGCCAACATCAGATATTCACAGCCAATTAAAAATCAATTGCATGCCCTGGGAACTGCTCAATTGGTTCAAGTAGTTTGTGAAGGAGAAGACTATTTAACTGTTTAAGAAAGGAGGTCAAATTCTTTCGATTAAAGAGAACATTGTTCCAAAAGGTTCTACTCAGGATCTGAAAAGTATAAGAAGCTGAAAAGGGGACAGAAATCCAAAGACACAGCAAGTATTTATCTGGGAAGATGGCAATTTAGTGTTAATGACACTAGACTAATAATCCAGAGAGCCAGGCTAATCTTCTGGAGACATGGGTTCAATCCCACCACAAAAGCTAGTGGACTTCAAATTTATTTAATAAATGTGTGGTTGAAAACTAATCATTGTTATAGTGATCAAAAGAAACCACTGTAGATGGTCATAAAAATCCTACTGGTTCACAAATGTCCCTCACGGAAGGAAATGTAGCCATCCTTATCTGATCTGATCTACATCTGATTCAAGGTCCACAGAAATGTGGTTGACTCTTAATTGTCCTCTGAAATGGCCCAGCAAGCCACTCAGTTGGTACCTAATCACTACTAAGTCTAAAAGGAACAAAACTAGACAGACCACCATCCAGCATCTACTTGGGACCATTTCTTATGAGGGAGAATCCAACCAGATCAGAACGCCAATGAATGCTTTGACAAAGGGTCATCTGGACTAGCTCTTTTCTCTCCTTACAGATGCTGCCAAACCTGCTGAGATTTTCCAGCATTTTCTCTTTTGATTTCAGATTCCAGCATCCGTAGTGATTTGCTTTTGTCCAATGAATGTACGTTCTCACGGCAGGAACTGATCTAAGAGATTCTGGTTCATGCAGGGATGCGAATCATTACTTCACAAGATTCCAGCATAATTGTTAGACAGTGTTAGTTATAGCTTAGTTTACTAAGTCTCCAGTTTGGGAGCCAAAAGAGAAAATGCTGGAGAATAGCAGCAGATCTGGCAGCATCTGTAAGGAGAGAATGGAGATGAAGTTGGGTCCAGATGATCATTTGTCAAAGTATTTTGTCTCCAATTTGGGAGTCTTGCTGTCAACTTATTTATCACGTCTGAATTGCCCACAGCATATGCAGCTAAACCGTTGTTGTTGCAGCCAAATCCATGGCTAGTCAATAACTTATCATAAGCAACACTGACATACAGGAGTAATAGAAGAGAAAATATATCCCACAAGCAAAGCTTAATTTAGTCAAGTTCTCAAATATAGTTCTAACTATTTAACCACAACCTCGATCCAAGGGACCTCCACCTCCCACTCACACAACATGATACTAAACTGAGAATTTTACAGTGGGTATACTCTCTCTAAATACGCAATATCTAGAGAAAGTGTTAGCATGCATTTTTGGGGTGGGACTTAGACAGGACATGTCCTTTTTTCGTCTTGCTCTGCCACATTTTGTGCAGCTCACATCCAACCTTTGCTGCTCTGTGGCGCCTTGTCACCTGAAAAGTGGTAGCTTGGTGTTGGACAGGTGATCTTGCAGGAAAATGATTCCCTAATTTAAGGATATGGAGTTTTAACCAGCTGCATCGCATTCTCATTTTATATATAGGAAGAGGTAATTGCTGCTTTGAGACAAAGTTGTAGCCAGTGCATTGGACTTTGCTGAACAATTAAAGAAAACTAAGATCTCAAGTAAAGATTTCCATTGCTCATGATGTCAAAGAAACAGCTTACAAGATCTACAGATTTTTTTAAACTCCTCAAAGAGAATGAAGTAGCACAAGAAAATGGGAGTTGAATGTAGACACAACTTCCATTCCAATTTGTTTTAGACATTAAACACAAAAGACAAAGCTGAGAAATGTTGGCATTCTATAGCAATTACTCATCAAGTTGCTGCCCAAGGCAGAAATAATTATGGGCATTTGCTGCAGGAAACTTAATCATCAATACTGAGTTCAGAAATGAGAATAAATGGGAAAGGGGAATGGAGACAGGTACAAGAGAAGGAAGCCTCCCTATGAAGTAACTGAAAAGGAGATGCGCTTATTCACTAAACCTGATGGAACGTGTATAGCAAATGCACCTTCAAAAAAAAAAGCACCCCCAATCATAACCTGCCATAAAATATGAAGGAAATATAATTTTACCATAACATGTTGTTAAAGAACAGAAGAAACGCTGCAGTGTTGAGCATTAATAAGAATGGTATCAGTGCATATCTTGTGGGACGCCCCTAAGCACAACCTCCACTGCCACCATTCAGTTCCATCATTCAAATTCAAGCATAATCAACATTAAAAAGAGCCAGCATATAGAAATACACTTAAATGAATACCATACGAAAATTTCATACAACCTGCAGCACTCCACACTGAAATCCCAGTTACAAAATGGTGCTATAATGGGATACAAATCATCCTCACAGGCAAAAATACCAATTAGGAACTAAAGCAGGCATTAAAAGCAAATTTCCCTGCATTATGAAGTGTTAATTTAAATGACTGTTTGGAAATTTAACACTATTGTAGCCACTGACTTGCCAATGGTTTTCATTCTGAATAAAAACTTTAATGAAGACAAATCATCTTTAAAACTAGCTTTGAAATGCAAGATGTCTCCAGTGCATACAGGGCAATGCCCATGTTTGTAAATTTAGTGTCCACTATCGTACCGCAGGCCTGATAATGCAATCAGAAAAAAGAAAAATTACCAGTGTAAACATGGAAATCATGTACGTCAGTAACCAGCATTTCCAAAAAGTACTTTGCCTCCATCTACTGGCAGAACATTTTATTATGGTAGTGGATACATTTAATCCAGATTTAGAAACATATTATTGAAAATAACACTCAAATGAATGTTTTATTCAATTCCTACTTCAGCATCACGGGGGTAGATTTTGCTAGTTTTCATTTACATATAGCATTAGATGTTTGTTAGTGAAACAGCAAGAAAAAGTGAATCCAAGCAGGAATGAATCGTGAGCTGGAGCAATATTCTTCACTGGATGAGAAAGCAGCAATTCCACACTATTATTCAAGGGGGGGCGATCCCAAACTGAGGTGGTGGGGGGAGAGACGACAGGGCAGTTCAATTTTACTATTGAAAAAGAGACAAGCACAGAGATACTTCCTTTTCATGTCGAATTCAAGTACAAGGTTACGAGATTTGCTTAACAGGCAGACTGACCTTTTAAATAAAATTTACATATTATTCTATTTGTGTGCTCTACAACTCTCTGGGCTGTCAACCATGCAGGGAAGAGAAAGATGATCACAAAAAGCTTTAAACTGTTGTTGAAACATTAGAGGAAAATGAAAAATTACTCTCTTTTTTCCAGTGTGTTACGTAATGACACAGGACTTAGGCCATTTGGTCTTTTAAGCTTGCTCCAGCATTCAATAACATTGTGGCCAATCTGATTGTGGTCTCAACCCAACTTTCCAGTCTGCCCCCATATCCTCAATTTTCTTGCAGCTCAAAAATCTATCTAAGCCACTCCTGAATAAAGTCAGTGACTCTCTCTGGGGATGAGAATTCTACATATTAATGAATCTTAAAGAAAAATATTCTACTCACCTTAATCTTAAAATTCTTAAACTGTGTTCCTAGGTTCTCGACTCTGAAGCAATCCTCCCAGTATCCACACTATACAATTTCCTCACTTTCTTGAATGTTTCAGTAGATTACCTCTCATTCTTCTAAACTCCACTGATATAGGCTCAACCTTTCTTCATAAAAAATAGTCCTACATCCCAGAAATGAGTTGAGTGAACCTTCTCGCAACTGCTTCAAATGCAATTATATATATCGTTTTCAAACAAGGAGACCAAAACTGTATACAGATGTGCATCACGAGGTCTCAACAAGGCCCTCCACAACTGGAATTAAAACTTCCCTACTTTTAATAATCCATTCTCCTGACAATAAATGCCAACATTTCGTTTCCCTTCCTTGTCTTTTGCTCATTCACTTTATCTAAATTGCAGACCCTTTATCTCAACTTGACAACTTATTTTCTGTCCTGGTGTACTCAACAAATTTAGCCAACATACACGTTCCTTTATCCGAGTCATTACTATAGATGATAGTATAGACTATTAATATAATTGAGGCTATTAACATAGTTGGTGCAACATGATAACACACATGCAGGTTACACGGATTGGCCACGCTAAATTGCTCCTCAGTCATTAAAATGGGTAGATTAGATGGATTAACCACAATAAACGTTGCAGTGATATGGAGGCGGCAGGGGGGCCTGGGTAAAATACATCAGTGTAGATTCGGTGGGATAAATGGCCTCTTATGCATATGTTGACAATCGTTAATGTTACCTGCCATTGGTCCTCACACAGGAATAATTCCAGAAGTACAGTTAGTGGGATACACTGAGCTTCAACCAAGGAAGGAATTAGAAATAGATAGGTAAGGCTATTTTAGGTTTTCTTACATTGTGTGTTGCAAAAGTAGGAGATGTTGTGGAGTGAGAGGGGTGATTGTATGTCACCCTGGCAGAAAGAAAGATAATTCAAGTTGAACTAGTTCAATGTCCTATGCAACTTTGGCACAAAGTCAAACATCACGTCATTGTCCCTTCCCCTCACTGTTTCTTCCTGTGCTTTTGATGTCACTCTCCCATTCAGATTGGTCATTAATCATTTAATCCTTTATGTTGTCTCTTTCTACTTGTATCTCATTCCAATATTTTCCCCAAGGATGCCCAACATGAGCTCCATTGCAGGCATGGCCATTCAATCTTCCTACCACAGCTTGTTACTGAACAAAAGCTACTCGACTGCTAACCATCCTCCTGGCAAGGCTAACAGCCTCAGGTTTCTGGCCAGATTCAGCTTTCAGCACTGACACACGCTCAATTAACCATTGCATCCCAGATGGGTAAATGACAAAAACCAGAATTCAATAACAACTTTCTGAAGACCACAGCACCTATTGTGTTTAAGTTTAAAAATTTTAAAGTTTAAATTTAAGTTAAAAATGATCCCAAATGTGGTTTGGTTTTCCAAATGAAACCAAATGTGGTTTGGTTTTCCCAGAATATGGTCTGAACCAAGCTCAGCTGCACATCTGGATGGAAAAAAAAAATCAAGTATTGTTTAAAATCAAAACTTCAAGCTTTCAGTCTATATGGGCATCAAACAGCCAGGTCCACTATTTGGACTCTTCAATTCAAAACCTGTGCCCACAAGGTAGCTGAAAGCATCAAGTTTTGGAAAGATGGTACCAGGGCTGTCAGAGGGCAGGGCAACCTACAGGGTATCTGCTTAACCAGTCAAATTTAAGGATTGGAAAATAAACACCAAAAGAAATTAAGGTAAATTAAAGAGGCTGAATTCAATATAAAATTAGATATAGAAAGTGAAATAAAGAAAAAGGGGTTTGGATTCAGGGAGCTGTAAAAAAAAAGGAGGAAAACAAAATAAATTTAAAATCACATTTTTAAAATCAGTATGAAAAATTCAAAACGTGAAGGAATGAAACTTCAAACTTCTAATAGTTAATGTTCAGTAGATTGACTGGCAATAATTATCATTTATTACATCACTTAAAAGTATACTTATGTTTATAATTACTAGCCCTAAACATGAAACATTTTTATATTTCTTGAAAATAAATATTTCTTAAAAAGAAAGCAGCAACTGATTATCATAAACACTTGGCACTTTCTGGAAGAGGTAGGCAATCTGTTCTGGCTGACTACTTGTCCAGCAAGGCTGCGCGTTCTGAACATTTGGCCTAACTATAAGGTTCATGGTGGGAGATATAGGAGGGATGTCCGAAGTAGACTGTTTACTCAGTGGTTGGGTGTGGAATGCACTGCCTGCTGCGATAGTGGAGTCAGACACTTTAGAAACTTTCAAGCGGTTATTGGATAGGCACATGGAACACACCAGCATAATAGGGAGTGGGACAGCTTGATCTTGGGTTCAGACATAGCTCGGCACAACAGAGGGCCAAATGGCCTATACTGTGCTGTACTGTTCTATGTTCTATATTTACTCTAGCCCCCAAACGGGGTTTAAAATTTCACAAAAGTTCACATGAAAGGCTGTCTCTTTAGGGAAGTGGATAACACAGGAGCAATTTCGATTTTGGGTGACGGCAGAAAATCGATAATATCAATTCAATTGCCTGTTACACACCTCTCCCAATTTCACTAACTTCAATGGATCCCATCTCTCAAAATACATTCTCGCGAGGAGGATTGTCAGAGAATACAGCAGGATATAAATCAGCTGGAGACCTGGGCCAAAAGATGGCAGGTGGAATTTAATCCAGACAAATTGGAGGGTGGCAAATGTTGTGCCTTTGTTTAAAAACGGCTGCAGGGAAAAGCCTGGGAATCACAGGCCAGTGAGCCTCACATTTGTAGTGGGTAAGTTGCTGGAAGGTATTTTCAGAGATGGTATTTACAGGCATTTAGAGATGCAAGGACTAATTAGGGACAGTCAGCATGGCTTTGTGAGTGGAAAATCACTTCTCACAAATTTGATTGAGTTTTTTGAAAGGGTAACCAAGAAAGTAGATGAGGGCAGTAAGTTGTTGTTGCCTACGTGAACTTCAGCAAGGCCTTTGACAAGGTACCGCATGATAGGTTGTTGCTATCTCACGGGATTCAGAGTGAGGTAGCTAAATGGATACAAAATTGGCTTGATGACAAGCCAGAGGGTGGTTGTACAGGGTTGTTTTCCTAACCGGAGACCAGCAGTGTGTCTCAGGAATCAGTGCTGGGTCACTGTTATTTGTCATTCCTATTAATGATTTGGATGAGAATATAGGGGGCATGGTTAGTAAGTTTGCAGATGACACCAAGATTGGTGGCATAATGGACAGTGAAGAAGGTTATCTTGGATTGCAACAGGATCTCGATCAATTGGGTCAGCGGGCTGACAAATGGCAGATGGAGTTTAGATAAATGTAAGGTGATGCATTTTGGTAGGCTGAATCAGGGCAGGACTTCTTCAGTTAATGGTAGGGCACTGGGGAGAGTTACAAAGAGATCTAGGGGTACAGGTGCATAGCTCCTCGAAAGTGGATCACAGGTGGACAGAATGGTGATGAAGGCATTCCAGCATGCTTGATTTCATTGGTCAGAACATTGAACACAGAGTTGGGATGTCTTGTTGAAGTTGTACAAGACATTGGCGAGGCCACACTTCGAATGCTGTGTACAGTTCTGGTCACCCTATTATAGAAAGGATATTATTTAAACTAGAAAGACTGCAGAAGAGATTTACTAGGATACTACGAGGACTTGATGATTGAGTTATAAGAGGAGACTGGATAGATTGGGAATTCTTTTCTGCAGTGTAGAAAGCTGAAGGGTGATCTTATAGAGGTCTATAAAATAATGAGAGGCATATATCAGCTTGATACTCAATATCTTTTCCCAAAGGTAGGGGAGGCAAAAACTAGAGTCTGTGAGAGGGGAGAGGGGAGAGCTACAAAAAGGTTCAGAGGGGCAATTATTCCCACACAGAGGGTGGTGAGTGTCTAGAACAAGCTGCCAAAGATAGTAGTCGAAGCGGGTCCAATTTTATCTTTTAAAAAGCGTTTAGACAGTTACGTGAGTAAGATGGGTGTAGAGGGATATGGGTCAAATGGGGGTAATTGGGACTAGCTTAGGGATTTAAAAAAGGCAGCATGGACAAGTTGGGCCGAAGGACCTGTTTCCATGCTGGAAACCTCTATGACCTTATGACTAAATGTGACGTGATGCGATTTGGAAGGTCTACTGTAGAAGTATACAGCAAATAAGAACCAGTAGTAGGAGGTCATCTGGCCCCTCGAGTCCGCTCTGCCATTCAATAAGATCACGGCTGTTTTTTTTTTGTGGACTCAGCTCCACTTACCTGCCCGTTCACCATGACCCTCAATTTCTTTACTGTTCAAAAATTTATCTACCCTCGCCTTAAAAACATTCAACGAGGTAGTCTCAATTGCTTCACTGGGCAGGGAATTCCACAATGCACAACCCTTTTTGTGAAGAAGTTCCTCCTCAACCCAGTTCAAAATCTGCTTCCCCTTATTTTAAGGCTATGCCCCCTAGTTCTTGTTTCACCCGACAGTGGAAACAAATTCCCTGCTTCTACCTTATCTGTTCCCTTCATGATCTCGTATGTTTCTGTAAGATTCATCTGAATTCCGATGAGTATAGCCCCAGTCTACTCAGTCTCTTCTCACGAGCCTCTTAACTCTGGAATCAACCTAGTGAATCTCCTTTGCACCGCCTGTATATCCTTTCTCAAGTAAGGCAACCAAAACTGCACACAGTACTCCAGGTGTGGCCTCACAGCACCTTATATAGCAGCAAAATAACCTATTTTTAAACTCCATCCCTCTGGCAATGAAGGACAAAATTCCATTTACCTTCTTAATTACCTGCTGCACCTGCAAACCAACTCCTTGAGATTCCTGCACAAGGATTCCCAGGTCCCTCTGCACAGCAGCATGCTGCAATTTTTTTACCATTTAAATAACAGTCCATTTTGCTGTTATTCCTACCAAAATGGATGACCTCACATTTACCAAATTGTACTCCATCAGCCAGATCCTTGCCCACTCACTTAGACTGTCTATACTCTGCAGACTTTCAGCGTCCTCTGCAGTCTTTGCTCTTCCACTCATCTTAGTATCATCTGCAAATTTTGACACACTACACATGGTCCCCAACTTCAAATCATCTATGTAAATTGCAAACAATTGTGGTCCCATCACTGAGTGCCAACCAGAAAAACATCCATTTACCCCCACTCTTCGCTTTCTGTTAGCTAACCAATCTTCTATCCATGCTAATACATTACCCATAATACTGTGTAACTTTATCTTACGTAGCAGTCTTCGGTGCAGCACCTTGTCAAATGCCTTCTGGAAATCCAGATGCACCACATCCACAGGTTCCCCATTGTCTCTTAGACCATTTAGAAATATCAGCATACAGATCTACAATTCTCTGAAGGTGACAACAAGTTAAGGACAAGGCGGCCAAGAAGGCGCATGGCATGCTGGCCTTCATCGGTCAGGGCACTGACTATAGGAATTGGAAAATCATGTCGCAACTGCATAAGACTTTGGTAATCCACGTTTGGAGTATTGTGCACAATTCTGGTTGCCACACGACCAGAAGGATGTTGATGCACTTAACAGGGTGCAGAAGAGATTTACCTGGTTTGGAGGATACGGACTATGAAGAAAGGTTGAACAAACCTGGATTCTTTTCATTGGAGCGTCGGAAGATGAGAGGGGTCAGGGTAAGGGTGGAGGGGACCTGATAGACGTTTACAAGACTATGCCAGGATTGGATAGAGTGGATAGTCAGAGTCTTTTTCCCAGGATTGAACAGTCAATTACGGGGGTGCACAGGTTGTAAGCGGATATCACTCTCACCTGAGATGCAAGGATTATGACTTCAAATCCCACTCCAGAAACCTGTGCACAAAATTCAAGGCTGACATTCTGGTGAATAATAAAGCAAGGATGCACTGTTCCAGGAATAATGTCTGGAGACTTTGCAATGAGACATTAAAAACTTAGGACCTGGCTGCTCCCTCAGTGGATGTAAAAAATCCCATGTCACTATTTCAAACAGAAGGGGAGTCTTGACTAATGTTACCATAGATCCTACAATGCAGAAGGAGCCTATTCAGCCCACCTAGTTTGCACCGACTGTCTGACAGAGTATCTTACCCAGGCCCTAGCCCAACAACCCCATGTATATATCCTACTAATGTCACTACACGTGTTGGGACACTGAGGCAAGAGAGCATGGTCAATCCACCTAACCTGCACATCTTTTGACCCTCTCAATCAACATTACCGAAACATATCATCTGGATGATTACTGCATTTCTCATTCCTCATTCATGAGAGCTTGCTTTGCACAAAACCGTCTGTTGCATCTCCTCCAACAGTAATGGTACTTCACAAGAACTTCATTGGTTTTAAAGTCCGGTGGGATATCCTGAGATCATGAAAGACACTGTATAAAATGCAAGTTTATTTTAATGCATGTTTTGTCTCTTCTAACAAACTTCATTTCCTCTTACCCGTTGTCCATATCCTCCTCATCCTTGCCTCTGATCATTATTTATATTTGTTTATATTTGAAATAACGTTTTTGCTGATTTCTTTAGCCCTGCCATTATTCCTCATATTGCCCAATTGGCAACGGGACTTTTTATTCAATAAAATATAATTGTTTTGCAGTCTCCCAGGTACATCACTGAATCTTGTTCTGTTTGCTCACTCTGTTCTCAACCCCTCAAAAGGCTTCTTTCCTGAAGTCAACAGTCTCCTCGATCTCAAATCTTCTTCTAAATTCTACCATGTCACTGGTAACTACTAGCTAGTAATTCATCATTTTGATCGACACTTGACCATTTCATAACACTTAAGCCTAACACAGCTCCACCTCCACTACATAGCTATATATATCATTTGAGTCACTGGTTATCAGAAACTGCTTGATTTGCCAGACATGCAGCAACAAAGAGCCAGTACAGGGAAAATCAGAATATGCTTATTCGAATCAAGCAAAGATTCAGAATTACCTTTCAATAGTACAGTATTTGATAAATTGGAAGTAAGATCAAAAAAGAGAATTGTTTTGTGCACCAAAAATACTGCAGGAGGAAAAAACAGAGGATCCTCAAAACAAACATCTCTTCAAAATAACAAACATCAGAAATATCCATTACAATTTTTCCTGAACTCAACCAAGGATTTAAATTTGTTGCAAAATTCAACTTGCCACATTTCAAAGGTCAGAGTACCTACTGTAATATCCATACAGCACGGTGTCTTCAATATTCTGCCTTGTGATGTTATCTGCTGCCCAATCCTAAGAAAAAAGCATTAAATGATGTTAGTGGGATCTATGTCTTTTGTTGAGTTAAAAGTAATGTTATTTATTAGTCGCAAGTAAGGTTTATGTTAATATGCAACGAAACTACTGCGAAATTCCCCTAGTCGCCACATTCTGGCACCTGTTCGGGTCAATGCTCCTGATCAGCACATCTTTCAGACTGTAGGAGGAAACCAGAGCATATGGAGGAAACCCACACACACACGGAGAATGTACAAGCTCCACGCAGACAGTGAATCAAACCTAGGACCCTGGTGCTGTGAGGCAGCAGTGCTAACCACTGTGCCACTAGTTCCTATAAACAATAATGCAGTCTTTTACACCATCAAGGGTAAAGTGGGCTTTTAGTATAATGATATAGTCATACAGTGTAATTTCAAACCTATGCCAAACCTAAAAATGGACCAAACTATCTAAAAAAAATTGGAACGTGTTTTTCACATCTCAGGTGTCCCATGTACGTTTGCTTCATACACAAACAGCAAATTAAAAAGGAGAGGGTCACTGAATTGCAATGCAAAGTGTACCATTATTATTCTGTGTTATTGTATTTGATTTAAATTTTTGTTTGATTACTTGGAGCAGAGCTGCAAATACCACAATTCTAATAATCTAGTTACGGTCTAATATCTTAAAAGTTAATGCTGAATTATAATGAAGCAACATGTTCTACTGCACTGATGAACTTCTAAAGCTCCTTGGAACCACACTAATCAGTTCATACATAAGCAAAGCTATTAGACTAGGGAAGGTGAAGAAATATGTTTGCAGTCCATTATTTGTTCAGAAGCATGGTAATTTAACTTTTAAAAATTAAGTGCAGTTTTGAATTTTCTGTTCTGCAAGCATACGTGGAGTTTAGTTACAATTCACCCTAACAGAACAAGTCTAGAAAAGATAGAGATACAAAAGATTGTAACAAAAGACAGAAGGTGTCAGATGCAATGGGAACTAAAATAGATGGGAGAAAGTGAGATCATGTCTTTCTTCCCTTTTTTTTCTTTCATCCATCAAATGTGACACCAATTAGTTCGATCACATCCCAGAAAATTGAACAGTGCAGTTATAAGGTATTAAGAAGTATTTTGCTATTGCCAAGGTTTGAACCTGCAGGAGGTGGAGGAGGATGAGTAATTTTAAAAGGATGCTAAAAAAAGTTAAGATTACCATGCTCTTTCCTATTCTTTGAATACAATGTATTCTCTCCACAGGTATCACCTTTTGTAGCAGCTGTGAACACCTTAGAATTTACTTTTGTGATGTATGATTTGCAAATCATTTTAAGTAAAATAAGAGAAGACAATGGAGGTTTGGTAAATCAGGGGCAATTATTTTTAAAAGGAAAGGGAATACCAAAGTTCCTCTGTAATGTTACAATGGACAAAATAACAGACAGGACAGACTCAATTTTTGTTAAAACCACTGGAAAAAAAATTGTGAATTATAAACCACCTCTTATATAGAAGAGGTGTGAATATGAGGAATTAAGGTTTCTTCACACAGCAATTTTACAGATCCAAGATAAATGAGCCTTCAGTCTGCTTCTTCCAGTTCCCTGCATGTAACCATTGTGCCTGCTACACAAAGCTTGTTAACCCTTATACGGTGGACAAATAACTGTGGAGAGACATCTTGTTAGTACAACCAATATTCACTTAAGACACACAATCAATAACCACCCACTCAACCAACAATAAGTTATTTTACAGAAAATACTAGAGTTCAAATCCAATACAAGACCTTGACTTAACTCTGCGTGTCAGGCAAGTACCCAAGCAGATATTGGCCTTCATCTGTATGTTGGTCTCGGTCGTCCTCTGCGTAGTCCGGTCTTGCACTCTGGCTCTGATCTTCCTTCCTTCTCGGGTGTGGTGGTTCTCCTTATGTTGATCGTTGCTAGCGATGGTCACTGTTGTTGCAGCTCGTTCATGGGGTCAGAGTGATTCTTGGTTGCGCAGCATCCTTTATACCCCGTTGGGTTTCACGCCCCTTTTGCCAATCAATTGATCAGGATCTGATCGATGAAGTCCAATCGGGTGCTGCCACACTAATCCCTGGATGTGTCCCCAACGGCCATGTCTGCAGGTGATGGGGGCACATAGAATACACACCTCCCTCCCAAATATGGGATTACGGCACCCCTACGTCTGGGAAACAACCCAGTTTGACCAGAAAGTCATTTTTGTCCTGGTGATAACCCATATCTTGTATATTCACTCATCTGGGTTACAGTCTATTCATCTCTATCTTTTAGGCTGCAGCCTGTCATTTTAGTTCTTGCCTAATTGTCCCAGAGTGCTTTACAAATCGTCACTTGAGAAGGCCCGTTTGACCACAGTCCCCCTTTGATCCTGAACACAAAGCGTGACAGATCACAAACTCAGGACCAGTATCTGTCAGGAATTCCCCAGGTCACTCAATAGTCAAATATGCCCAGACCTTGGCATACACAGTAATAATAGATTCCTACAACATATTCCAGAAGCTACAGACAATAGCCCTCCACAAATACAAACCACCTCATATTCCAAAAACACCATTATTACAATGAGCTAATTACCCACAAATACAGATAGATATTCCAAACACCATTATGACAATCAACTAATTATAAATAACATTCAAACAAACATTAGAATAAAGCATTCACAGATCTGAGGCACATTTTGGTAGTAAGATTTCTAATGGCTCATTCGTACAAATCGCAAAATGGCAGGCTTCCTGTTAACATTGCTCTACTGAATTAGGGGGGGACCATGGTTCGAGGGCAGACCCTACGTTCTGCCTCCGGGTGATTCTCCTTTTCCATCGGCTGAACTGGACTGTGAGGACGATTAGGTATACCAGGTTGAATAAAATCAGTAATACTGCCAGGTATGACATTATGTGAACAAATGGATGGATTTGTATGTTTGAGCCCTAGTTCCAAAGGTAATTCCACCAAGAGGTGACTTTACTTTCTTTAATTCTCCTTTTCACCTCTCGGGTCTGCTGTACTACTTTGGTGAAGGTTCTGTAGGCCGTAGCCAATTTTACCCTCATCAGGTTCAACTCCTCTGGCAGGAGTTTTAGGCTTGTGTCATATTTCTCATGGTACTCTCCTAGAATCTGTCAGAGCTCAAAGTGGCGTTCAAATCTATCCTCTCCCTCCTATGAATGTCTGTTAGTTGAATGAGGCTCACCCTGGCTAGTATGTCTGGTTTGATATGGAATTTAGTGCTAGTAATGTTACAATGTATCCACCACACTGATATTCTTTCAGGGAGGTGGTGAGACAGTATCTCCCTGCTCCCTTGTAAGCTACCCAAGCTACGTCTGTGTCCAGGCTACGAGCTTCGACTGAGCAATTTAGGCTAGTGTTTGCTCTGAAGCCACACAGTACATGCTCATTTAAGTAAACTGGGTACAGACATGCGATTATTTCATCAGTTTGCTGTGTTCTGTACAGATTAGTGCTTATGAGCCTCCCTTCTTTCTCCACTGTGTATGGTCAAGTGCCATCGTGCCCTATCCACATATCCTCATGGATAGTCTCTATATTCTCCACTTCAAAGACCCTCAATCCAACCCTGTCGTCAGTGATTATGGGAGCCCTAAGATCATCCCCAGGATTTTCCTGGAGTCCCTTTGCAGTTGTCATTGAACCAGATTTTGGTCAACTGTCACATCTGGCAACCAGATAACTCGGGGTGCTTCTTACCCAGAAATAGGTGTTCCATCTGTTCATCACTAATCCAAGACAGAACCTGTTCACTGCGCACCCGCTCTAGGTTTTCCCTTAGCTATTCTATCATCCACTATCCATAAGCACTACATAAAGTCCGTTTCTGTTGTTTGTCATCATCCTCTAATTTTTCCCTGATAATTTGATTGACTGTCTTGACCTGTCCTTTTAATACAGCCACCATGTGGCTGCTGGCTGTGTTCCCAGTCAGTTCCCCTTTAGTATCTTGCTGATTGTCCCCATTGATGGAATTTAGTGTCTGTTTAACCTGTTGGGTCAGAACTCTAAGTTTATTGTGCAGACCAGCTAAATCAAGGGTGTTGATGGTTGCTACCCCTATCCCTTATTCTGTGGCCATGTCATTGACTAACTCCCTCCTGAATCTTTCCTGTCTTTCATCCATTCCTACCTTCCAACCTAACAGTCTGCGAGTTAAGTGGCAGTATAATCTCAAGTTAGGGAGAGCGCCATCCCAGCAGTTGGGTCCCAGCTATATCCGTCACCACCACAAATTCATGGTGGGTGTTGTCATACAAGGTTTTCCCTGTGTGTTTTAGAATCAATCCATTCTGTGGTCCGGGGGTGGCTTCGGGACAAATCGAGCGGGTTCAGTCTGGGATTGGCTTCAGCCCAGTTCTTATTTCACACAATGCAAAGTTCCCCTCCATGAGTGTCCCGGGGCACAGCTGCCCGAGTTCTAATCCTTTCTCTGGGCTGTTGGCCAGACATCCAATTTCAAGGCACCCATTATTTGAAAATCCCACCAATCCCCTTCAATGGTGACACTCAGCTAACATTCAGTTGAACTGCCATTTGGTTTTTTTGTATACCAGCCACTGGTTATTACACCCAAAACATTATACTCTTCTTGGGTGTAGCCACAACATACCCTCCTCAAATTCCCCTGCGTCAAGTGGGGCAAACCATAAATAACCTGGATACCACAAGTTCATCTTGCTTGGAACGTCCTGCGTGCTTATCCCGATGAGTCCAGTAGATCATGGGTTGCATCTCTGTCATCATCTGTCACTGTCCTGAAGAGATCAACGTAATTTCTGCTGTTATCACATCTAATACTTGATGTATTACACATATATTTAAAGTGTCCATGCCCCCCCTCTTTTTTTTTTGAACACTTATTTGGTAGTGGTTTGGTCGGGAGGACCGAGGTATATCAAGTGTTGCTTGCATGTTGTAATTTTTTTTAATTCTAATTGTGGAGCATTACGGAGCAATTTTTTGTTCAGATCAACAAGTCATTGGCTGTCACAAAGAGCTTATTTAACTGGCTAGCAAAATCAAGGTGACCAGTTTTAGTCTAGCAGCAGTCACCATTAACTACAGAGATTCGAATAGCACTGGAGTTGGTCTGTAATAACCTGAAGAGGTAAGTGTGTTGGAGTTTGAAGGTAGGTCGCCTATAAAATTTAGCACAAGTGCCTCTAAGATTTGAAAATGTGTCTCTTTAACATTACAGGTAAAGAGATGGGTCTTCTATTTTAGAACTCTGGAAATAAAATTCTTAGCGTCATTTGGAACACAGAGCAGCTGCATATTGTACCAGGCTTTTGCACTTTAAGAGTTTTGTTTCATTTCCTGTTGAAAATGTAGCTCAATCGCCTTGAAGATTTTAAAATTTAGCACAGCTGCCTCAATGACGTTAAAATTTAGCATAGCTGCCTCAATGATTCTAAATTTAGCATAGCTGCCTCAAAGATTTTAAAATGTAGCATTGCTGCCCACAGATGTGTATTCTTGGCTTAATGCTGTCTTAACTAGAGAAACATGGCCAAAGAGCTGGCATCAGATTAAAAAAAATAACCTGGTTAATCATACTAGCAGTATACAACTGCTTGTAAGCGGGTGCTTCCATTAGAGATTCTTGTACCTTGCGTTGGTCTGTATTGTCAGCTGAATTTCATCATTTGGTGCACCTTAAGTTCCTTCATTCAGCATTTTCGTTAACCAATTGTCCAACAGACTCATCTTCTGAATCATTTGTCTCATGGGGTTCCACCATTATCTCCTCACTTGGTTTCCATACCCGTGTCTGTTTGTTGGTCTGCATTTGAATCAGGGTTCAGGAGTCCTTCATCCTCGTGTACCAGTCAAACTAAACTGTGCGTCTGGTCCCTCATCCACGTGGAGGATGCAGCATCGGGTGAGGCCAAAATAACCCAGTGCCGTTTAGTCAGGGCCTCACTGCTAGGTCTGGGGCTGTTAAGGCTTACGTTTGTGGGAGAATCCATAATGCTGCGAGGGCTGATATCTGGCAAGTCGCACCAGTCCTCTAGGGTGTGCAAGCCTCCTGTTACGTCTGGGTCGATCAGTACCCCTAGGGGCACTTCAGGTATGGACGAGGCTCTGGGCTGTAGTGTGATAGGGTAAGGGTCTGGTATGAACCTGACAGTGAATGAGGTGGTGTCCAGGAAAATACATTTCCTGGGTGAGGCCATTCCAGTCGCCTTGTGTCATCCTTCTTTATCTCTAATAAGAGATGGTGGAAGTGATTATTCTGAGTCCCGTAAGCTTTCAGTTGATAGACGTGGAACCAACCAGTTTTCCCGTTGACGATTAGGACTTTATACACTGAGGGGCTTATTTTGGCGGTGACGACGTACGGCTTGCATATCTCAGGGACAAGAACTGGGGTTGTAGAGGGAAATCATCACCTGCTGGCCAACTGTATATTCTACCGGGTGTATCCTTTTATCAAAATATGCCTTGCTCTGTTTCTTTTTAACTTCTAATCGGACAGCCACAGCTAACTGGGCTGCTTTAATGTTTTTGGTTATCTGCGGGATGGCTTTTCCATGCGTCAGCACTGTGATAGCAGGCTCAGTTAAGTCAAAGCCCAATAAATATTCAGCTCCCCTCATAAATCGGCCAGTTATTAACGTGTGGCGGGTGAAGCCAGTAGAACTGGAAACGGTGTTACGTACCATCATGAGGGCAAAGGGAAGTAACGTATCCCACGTCATGTTGTTTTGCTGCATGGTCTTTCTAATGATTCCTTTTAGTATTTGGTTCATGCACTCTACGATTCCACTGGATTGTAGATAGTAGGCAATATGGAATTTCTGCTTAATGCCAAACATAGCCATAAGTTCTACTTCACCCGCCCACTGAAATGTGTCCCTTGGTCGGACTTCATGCAGCAGGAAGATCCCATCATGTAAACATCTGCTGGGCTAATACCTTTGAGGTGGCCTTACCTGTGTTGGATCTGGTGGGGAATGCCTCAACCTATCTGGTGAAAGTGTCTATTGTTACCGGGATGTACTTAAATCCGTTCCTACACGGAGGCAGTGGGCCGATATAATCAATTTGGAGATTTGTCCATGGGCCTTCTACTGGGCATGTGCATCTTAGCTCCACTTTCCTGACATACCTATCGGGGTTGTTTTGGGCACAAATTAAACAATTATCAATATAATACGCAACATCATTGTGCCATTTCGGGCCACCGACATCATTCTTTTAATTGTTTGATTGTTGTCTCTATGCCCTGATGGCCATCTCTGTCATGGTACTGGTAGATGAACTGATTTCTGTCTTGGGTAGGGACTACATATGTCCCTGTCTTTAATATCAAACCATTTTGTCTTTCCATTTCTCATATGGGACTGAGTAGACTCCATCCAAAATACGTTTTAGGGAACTATCAGTGCTCTGCACCTGGGCCAGGTCACTATATTAGTTTGGCAAATGGTCAAGGCGTTAACTCTCCAAAACAGTCCCGTACGAGCGCCGGCTTTGGCTCACACATTAGCCTTACGGTTACCAGGTGGGGAGGTGCTATGGTGGCTTCTAACCTTAATAATCCCATATGTGAACCCTTCAGTGGTCTGCAGAACATATTTTAATAAGGGGGCTGACAATAGGGGCTTTCTGTCCGCAAATACAGTAGGAACTCAGGCTGTTGCACACGTATATCCTATTGAAGTGTATATTGGCAGGGGTTGGAAATAGTCTGGGTGGCTTACTACGTACGTGACTGTTGCTAATTCGGCAGCTTAAGCACTCAAATGGCTGGGTAGTTTGAGGGCGAGTTGTATTAGTGGCTGTCCCTGTTGATTTTCCTGCATAAATGCCACATCCTGTGATTCTGCATGGTCAATGAACCATCAACATAAATTCTCATGGCTGAGTCTGTCCATTGGGTGGCTGCCTGTTTTGTCCCTTATTGTCTTTCCTATTGTTTCAGGATAAATGGACCTGTGGGGTCCTTTGTGGGTATAACCTGACACACATGCAGATCTCCCTCGCATTTTAAATTATCTGCTTGGAACGTGGTCACTTTGGTTCACTTTACAGTGATGGCCCTATCCTGCAGTAGTAGTATCCAACGGGCAGCGCGGATCTGGCTTACTGAGCCGTCTTTAAGGCAATCATCCAGCAGAAGCTGTGTTGGGGTGTGTTCAATCCAGTGAGAGAGGCAAAATTCTGCACAGCCCAAGATACTGCGATTTGAGTATCGTTCACACCCGGAGAAGCCTTGTTCAACCGGGTTCAATACTCGTGAGGCATAAGCTACTGGGCCTGGTCTACCATGTCTTTCTTCTAATAGCACTGCTGAAAGTGTGTGTTCTGTGGCTGCAAGGCGTACAGCAGATCTGGGTCAGGGACTAGTAAGGCTGGCGCTGTGGCAAGGGCATGCTTTAAATTGTTTACTGCAGCTGTGTGCTGCACGCTGCACAGTCCACTTCCAGGTTGTGTTTTTCTTTAGCAAATCACAAAGTGGGGCTGCCTTGGTGGCGAAGCCGTCTATATGGTTCCGACAATACCCTACTAGATCTAGGGAAGATTGGAGGGCACTCACATCTCAGGGCAGTGGAAGGTGCACTATGGAATCTATCCTTTTCTGTTCAATCTCCTTCTTCCCATGCGTGATCACTGTACTGCGGTATATAACCTTGGGCTGCAAAATTTGGGTCTTTTTTGGGTTGACTCTGCAGCCTAATGAGTGGAGCAGTGCAGTAATCCATCCAGCAATGTTACATGTTCCTCTTTGGTGTTAGTCTGTAACAATAAATCATCTACATATCGGACCAAGCACTCAGATCAGGAAAATTTTGAGTCCGGTAGCTCGTCGCCTATGAAAGACGGACGGGGAATTATGGAAACCCTGCGGTAGACAAGTCCAAGTGTATTGCTGTCCTTGGAAGGTAAAGGCAAACTTGTACTGACAATACCGGTTTAAAAGGGATGGACCAGGAGCCATTACTAATATCTAGTACCAAAATTTTGCCTGGCTCCCTGTCTCAACATGGTGACGGGGCTTGTGGCTACTGTTGGGGCCGTGAGCAAGGCAACCTTATTTAATTTCGCAGTAGTCGACCGTAAACCTCCATGATCCATCTACCTTCTTCACAGATCATATTGGCGCATTATTTGTGGACGTCACTCATCTCAACAACCCCTGATATAATAGACTGTCAATTACTTTGGCCACCATCCCCTCTACCTGTCTGGGGAAACCGTGTTGTCTGTGATTTCAGGTCCAGCCCTTCAATTAACATCTCCCCAGGTATCTGGCCACAATCATGTTTATACCGCACAAATGCTCATTGTTTCTTTGAAGCACCTCCCTGATGGCTGGATCACTGCTAACGTTAAGGGGTCAAACCAGAATTCCCCAATTGTGCTAATCCTATTAGCAATGACTGATGGCGCTGTGCTAATTGTAGCCGTCTGCCAAATGCATCGATTAGCTGGATCAAAAGAAAGATTACATTTATACATATAATCGGACCCGGGGGGGGAGAGAGAGAGGAGAGGAGGTCAACTAACACCACCGGATGGTCTCACACGTTATGTGGACGGACCTGTACAGGGCTTGTAATGCGTCCCTCCTGCATGCATCCCTTGAATCCACGGAGTAAAATTGTACCCATAGTTGGCCAAGGGATACATTCAGGGTAGTTCAGGAGCCTCCAGTATTCCAAAGGAATTCTACGAGGTGGCCTCTCACCTTGCTGTTAGCTAGGGGTCTCCATACACTATCCCACCTGGTACTACAGATCCAGGTTGGGCACCATCAATCTAGGGTTCCATAGGCAGGGACAGTTGGATACAGTGTTTGTGCTTATGGTATGCATGGGGTGACCGGAATCTTCCATCGGTGATGGGCGGTGTTCTCTCTCATACCTAGGAGCTGCCATAACTGGTGGTCCTGGTAGTCTCAGGGACTGCGTATATAGTGGCGGGGGTCTCCTACAATCTCGGGCAAAGTGTCCTGGCTGCCTGCAATTAAAACACGTCCCTCTCTCTGTCTCCCCAGGACTGCTGTGTAAAGGTGGAGCTGTACCTTTCTGGTATCGGTGATTCCCCCCCCTACCCTCGTTTCTCCATACTGGACCCTGACTAGCCCTCATTGGGGCTCCCTGAACTTCCTGTTCCCAGACTCCAGCTAAACGTCAGACAACCCATGCTTCACTGTGTGTGGTCTCTGCGGGGTCAAAATTAGCACAGGCTTTCTTGCCTTCCTCTGTGGTGTGCAAGACTAACGTCCTTGCTCATTTGGATGAATCAGCCTCATTTAATCTAGCCCGATCTAATTCTCCGTGAAGTGGATCCAGAAACAACTAAAGGCAGTCAGATGTTCCCCTTTCCTCTGCCTACACTTATTTAACCCATCGACTGAATCCCTTTTATTAAATCCTATCGGGGTCAATATCACTTCCTTAACTTTGTTTAAGGTTCCTTCCCCGACATTTTGAGGGACTGGCAGGGCAGACCGTACAGACTTGCTTAAGCACATGACTATCAGCTTCATCTCTTCCCTTTCACATAGCCCATGCATTATCTTCTGCTGCCTAACATCCTCAAAGAAACTGTGTAGATCAGCCGAAGGCTCAAAAGTTGCACTGAGAGATTTCGGCCAATTATGCCTCCGTAAACAGGGTTGTATATCTAACAGCTGGGGCCTGAGGCTCTCCTACCCGACGTGCAGTCATCACCGGGTGCATCAGTACTGAAGGTGAATTTGGGGGCGCAGTAGATATGACTTCCCCTGGGAAAGATAGTGGTGAACCCCAATCCTCGGTTTCCGTCACGTAAAGTCTAGGATTCTCCTTTAACTCTATCTCCTCTTTCTCTACTGTCCCAAGGTTCACATAAATCCGTTCCGAATCAATAATAGGGATTCCAGCTGTGAAATTTCTCACTGGCATTTGGAGTGGTCAGTGGTTGCCTGTCTCTGTTCTTTACTGGCTTGATGTAGATTTTTACTGCTGCCTGCAGATCCGTGCATTTGGCTTTCAATCATGTTACTGCCTGCTCGGCTTCACCTTTCGCCAAGACAGTGCATCGGGCGTCTTGGTAGGCTCTCTCATACAGGGTTTGAAAAATGCCCAGATGTAATAAATTTACCTGCTGGTTCTCCTTAATTCATCTACCTCTCTGTCCTTTATGGCTTTTATTTGTTCTATCCTCGCCTGCTGTTGTTCCGTTAGTTTCTTAATCTCCTCCTCCTTTTCCTCCTGTGCCTTACGAACTGCGTTTAATTCTTATTCTGTTCCTAGCAGCTGTCCTAAGCAGCTCACAATGGCAATTTCTTTCTCACTTTTGTCTGCCTGTTTTTGCTAAACTTTCCCTAGGGATCCTGGTCCTGTCTCAGTACTGACACAAGATTTTGCCCATAGGGGCCATCCTCCCTCCTTAATAAATTTCCTGACTTTTGTTTCCCATATGGGACACCTCTGTCTCTGTGCTGTTTCCTGCCATTTTATATTCAACAACGAGGGTAGGGAGTTGATCAGACTGCAGGTACAGCTCTGGGCTACGTTCCGGTTCTAATCCCTCTGGATTCTAATGCAAACCTACACAGTTTACCCTATCCTCCTTATTAGCAACGATGCATGCACAATAAACAATTTCCCGAAAGCAGTTATTTGTCCAATAAGGAGTTTACATCTGTTGGCCCTGAGTTTCAAATAATCATTTAAATACAGATTCTGCGGGATTTGATATTGGAGCAATGTCCCGGCGGAGTTGCCAATTGTTCTGCCTGCCGCACAGTCTATTTTAACCCTTATATGGTGGACAAATAACTTCCAGTAGATGTCTTGTTAGTACAACCAATATTTACTTAAGACACACGATGAATAACTACCCACTCAACCAACAATAAGTTACCTTTCAGAAAATACGAGAGTTTTAAGTCCAATACAAGACCTTGACTTAACTTTGCGTGACTGGCAAGTACCCAAGCAGATATTGGCCTTCATCCGTGCGTCGGTCTGTCGTCCTCTGCGTAGACTGGTCTGGCACTCTGGCTTTGGCCTTCCTTCTCGGATGTGGTGGCTCTCCTCACACTGGTCGTCGCTGGCGATGGTCACTGTTGTTGTAGCTCGCTCATGGGGTCACAGAGAGAGATTCTCGGTTGCACAGCACCCTTTACACCCCGCTGAGTTTCACACTTTTGGCCATTGCCAATCAATCGATCAAGACTTGATCACCCTGATCAATGAAGTCCAAATCTGGTGCTGCCACACCAATCTCTGGGTGTGTCCCCAACAGCCATGTCTGCAGGTGCTAGGGCACGTAGAATACACACCTCTTTCCCAAATAAGGGATTACGGTGTCTCTATATCTGGTAAACAACCCAGTTTGACCAGAAAGTCTCTTTGGTCCTAGAGATGACCCATATCCTGTGTATTCACTTGTGTGGGTTGCATCTGTTTGTCTCTGTCTTGTAGGCTGCAGCCTGTCATTTTAGTTCTTGCCCAATTGTCCCAGAGTGCTTTACAAATCACCATTTTAGATGGTCCATTTGGCCACACCATTAAGCCAGAGTTATATTCACTGGCAAAACATTTCACAGTCTGACAACATAAGATAGATCCTCTCCTTTCTAGTGTAAGGACGTTATGTTATCAGGATAGATTCAGAGATACAGACTTTTACTTTTCAAATCAAAGATTTAGAAGAGATTTGATTAAGATCGTGAACACTTGGTCTAGTGTTATTGATGCTCAGTAACTTTGAGAGGACAATGAGATGCAGTACAAGTTATGTAAATAAAATATTTAAAAAGTACTACTTTTCACAGAGAATCAATTATCACTGGGAGACATTGATGGCACCTTCAGAGTGCAATCATGCAACAGGGCAGTGAATTAATTCCTAAGCGTGACACGGGTGTTAGTATATTATTGGAGGTTGAATCACTCAGTAACCTGGTCTCCTGAAAGTTATTTGATTTTTTTGGATGGGGCTGGTTAAGAAATTCCCCATGTTTTCCAAAATTTTTTTGTTTCACTCTCCCAGCTGTCTTGAGGGTTTGGGTGGCATTAATGGGAGGAAAACATGATGAGTACAAATGGTACAAATGACTGGTCATGCCAAAGTAAAACAGGCTAAACAAGCAGCCACCATTTTTATATGTCCATGCGTTCCTGTGGAAAGTACATGTGCTTATGTTTCCTAAGAATAACCAACCGATTAAGCCAACTACTTGCCAGTCATAACAAGGATCACATCAATGGGGCCACATATCAACATCAATGGGTGAATCTCTGGAATTCTCTGCCCGTTGAAGTGGTGGAGGCTGCCTCGCTAAATATTTTCAAGACGCGGGTTGATGGGTTTTTGATAAGCGAGGGGATTAAGGGTTATGGGGAGAGGGCGGGAATGTGGAACTGAGCCACGACAGATCAGCCATGATCTTATTGAATGGCGGGGCAGGCTCGAAGGGCTAGATGGCCTACTCCTGCTCCTATTTCTTATGTTATGTTCTTATAAACTGAGCCATTTGTGGGTGAAAACAAGACATAAATTCACTGTATAACATGCCCTTTAATCATGTGGCAATAACAATGGCCTTGAGTGGCCTTTAAGAAGACAATACTTCAAGAGATCACTGGTTGCACACTGGAATTCTGGGAAAACTGAAAAATGTACAGAAAGACAGGATAAATGACTCAATGGCCAGTATGCACCAACTGAATACTTAACAAGGTGAAGAGGATAAATGTGTTATTCTGCACTTTAGCCAAAGGAGAAATTCCTAGGGTTCCCTATGGAGGCCATTTGTAACGAAAGTTGAAAAAGGGAATTTTTAAGTCTTTAACAAGCAGATCAGGCATCACTCATTAGTAGTCAGGTATTTAATCAAAGTATCTGTGTTTGTCCAAATTGACTCTTACTGCAGAACAAATCACTTTAGTTGTTCAAAATGTATAAAATATTTTGCTTTAAGTATTAATTCAAACCCGATTTGATCCAGACTCAAGTACAAAATCAAGCCTCACATTCCAGCACAATACTGTGTATGAGATGCTGTATTTTGGATAAGACATTAAACAGGAAGGCCAGCATGCTCCCTCAGGAGAAGGGAGAGGGAGTTCTCTCCAATGCCCTCGCCAATATTTATCCCTTGACAAACATCGCTAAAAAAACCTAATCATCAGATTATTGCTTTTCTGTGCCCCTGCTGTGTAGATTGGCGGCTGCATTTCTCTACATTGTTATAATGACTATATTTCAAGTTGACTTCATCAATTGTAAAACACTTTGAGACACCCTAAGGTTGTGCAGGCTACGAACTCTCTCTCTTTCTTGATCAATGCTAGCAGAGGGGAGGAATGTATCAATGGTAAATGATGCCTAATAAATAGCGTTGCCTGCAAGTGGGGCAGCACTGTTCACAATAGCACAAAGCCAGATAAAGGCAGCAAGATTCTATGTTCTTTTTGTGTCATGCTATAAAGACCTAAGATCACATTCTGATCCTGTGCAGTGGCAACCATAACAAAAACACTTCGATGTATCTGATGACCATTTTTTTTTTGTTTTTACTTGTAAACACAGTCAGTCAAAAATAATTGGCAGCATAAACACTTGACAGTGGATTGCATACAAATGAATAAATGTTCACCATTTGCTGGGGTAAACCAGACACTGCAGAACAGAGAGAACCCTTGGTTAATAAACTGAAGTTGAGTTGCCCGATGGGATGCTTCTGACATGCAATTTCACATTACACAAATATCTGCAACTTAAGGCAATACTTTGGTCTTACTAGCAGAGAAGAATTCTGACTTTTTATTTGTGCAGTATATTTGGACATTTTCACTTTCAGTTTTTTTTAAGCATTTTTCTTTTTACCTTTAATGCTACTTAATTAAGATTCTAATTAAATTATGTAAATTGCCGATAAGCCTATACAACTATTTGTGTGAACTGTCAGTACTTTATTAACACATTTAACATCTTAGAATGTATCAAAGAGAAACATTTCATGTATGCTTGATAATTAATTGGCAGACTGTAGCTTAAACAGATTCAGCTGCACTACAAATCAATTTACATTAACTATCCTCAATAGTGAAAAATATCGCTGGCAAATTACCAATTTAGCAGAATAGAGAGGAGAATGTGTACCCAAAAGGTGATGCTGAGGTACCACGTTGACTTTATGCTAATTGAAGAAGCATCCTGTAAATATAACACTTCAAGCTAGCTGTAACTGTCAAAAAGAATAATCACAAAATGTCTGGTAAGAAGTCTCACAACACCAGGTTAAAGTCCAACAGGTTTATTTGGCAACACTAGCTTCTGGAGCCTCAAGCTCCTTCTTCAGGAGTGTGAGGACTTGTGTTCACAAACAGGGCATATAAAGACACAAACTCAATTTACAAAATAATGGTTGGATTGCAAGTCTTCACAGGTAATCAAGTCTCAAAAAAAGTACAGACAATGTGAGTGGAGAGAGGGTTAACACAGGTTAGCCTGGTGTCGTAAGACTTCTTATTGTGTTTACCCCAGTCCAACGCCAGCATCTCCACATCACAAAACGTCTAACAGCTCTCCAAAATGTCAACGGCCCTGCAGTAATGCCAATCACATTTGTTACTATTCTTCCTTTGTAACACATCACATGAATGAGTGTTCACCTACAATGTCACTAATGAACACTATCTGTAACCAAATATGTATGAAGCAACTGGAAACAATAGACTGATCAAGTTTCAATCTTCATTCAAACCCACAGAACAGGACCTCAAAAATGGTCAAAGGTTTTTCCCGGAGAAATGGCTAAAGCGATCCACAAGGGCAACATCATGCATCTGGACATAAGGTCTGAAGTACTGCAAATATTCCTTTATTATTCCATGATGTCTTTCTCTGCCCGCCACCACCCATCCCTTCACATCCCACACTGTTAACTTGCGTGTAGAAACTGCATAAATGAAGTAATACTCACCATGTGCTTATAAAGCACTCCAAAATTCAAGGGGGCGATAAATAAATTATTTTACAAGTTGAAGGCAAATCTGCAAAAATCTAGAGAGACACACTTTCCATCCATCAACTAATTTCCTACCAAGTATAACTACTGTGGAAAATTAATTTTCCTCCTCTATAAATTAAATCTCTTCTGCAAACACCAAGAACTAAAACTGCACTTTAGTAATAAATCCTGTAGAATAGCTTAAGTATTTCACAGTAAAAATGATATTTCCAGAAAAGTATTTGAATCATTGCACAGTTTGAATGTACATGGTAGTGATCTTTACTTTAGCCTCAACTTGTACAGTACCTTGTAAGAGCCTCTGGAGTCTTTCATATAAGAAACAAGGAATATGTCAACAGGTAGCAGGGATGAAGTGATCAGTGCAACAGCGAGGGCACAAATAGCAGTTATGGTGGAGACAACCTCGCTTTCTTGTTGACTCTGGTATCGACGGATATACGTCCAGCAAAACACTAAGATTGCCTAGAAGACACAAATGAGAAATTAATGGACATGATCACTTCCGACTGAACCATAACCTGCACTGTTTGGAACTGTATTCTTCCCCCAAAGGACAAGTGCAAACAAACTTGACAAAAATTCTAAATGCACACTGGGACCTTGTTTAAAAAAAAAATTATCTTAGCATTAAAATTAAACGCAAAATCAAAGAACAACCCAGCACAGGAAACAGGCCCTTCGGCCCAACGAGCCCACGCCGCCATTTCAACAAAGCATTTTCCTACACCTACCCTGCCCCATGTGTAGCCAGATTCAGGGGAGAATAGTGCAGGGTCAATTTGGTACACCAATCAGCCTAAGAGCACATCTTTGGGGTGTGGGAGAAAACCAGAGCACCCGGAGGAAACCCATGCAACCACAGGGAGAATGCGCAAACTCCCACAGACACAGGCCCAAATCCATGTATCTGCACAGCTAGCAGATATAGTCACTGAGCTGTTGTGGTGCCCATCTGCTGGTCCCGGATTAAGCACACACAACAACACGAAGTACTAGGCCACTCTCGAAACCTCCAAGAGCAGCCCACGCACAACCTGTGTGCATGCCCCTCGTTTGACAACAAGGTGGACCGACACCTGTGGGTTAAAAGAGACAAAACATTAACATGTAATATTACATTTCCAGTGTCGTCCCGAGGCTCTGACCCTTTTTAATACCGTCTACTATAACCCTCCATCCCTGTTTCGCTCATGTGTCTAAGTAAACCTTAAACAAGTCCAACGTGCCTGCCTCCACCACCTTACTTGGTAGCACGTTCCATACCCCCACGACCCTCTGCGTGAAAAACCTTCCTCTAGTATCCAAATTATACTTCTCCCCCCTCACCCTTAGATCATGACCTCTCGTAATAGTTGTCTCCAATCTAGGGAAAAGCCTACCACTGTTGACTCTATCTATTCCCTTCATTATTTTATACACCTCTATCAGATCCCCCCTTAATCTTCCTCTTTCTAAGGCGAAGAGCCCCAGTTTTTCCAATCTTTCCTCGTAACTCAGTCCTTCCATGCCAGGCAACATCCTGGTAAACCTCCTCTGCACCCTCTCCAGGGTCTCCACGTCCTTCCAGCAGTAAGGTGACCAGAACTAGACGCAGTACTCCAAATGCGGTCTAACCATCGTTCTGTACAACTGAAGCATTAGACGACAGCTCTTATACTCTATACCCCTTCCTATAAAAGGCTAGCATTCCATAAGCTTTCTTCACAACCTTCTCTACCTGTGTTGACACCTTCAGAGACTTGTGCACCTGCACTCCCAGGTCCCTCTGTATTTCTGTACTCTTAACTGGTCTACCTTTTATCATGTAACTCCTCCCTGCATTATTCCTTCCAAAATGCATCACCTCGCATTTGTCAGGATTAAATTCCATCTGCCATCTACCCAATATACCAATCTATCTATATCCTGCTGACAATCACCTGACAATCTTCCTCAGTATCCGCCAATCAAAATCGTTTTAAGACAGTTGATATTTGATGGGGAAAGACTCAATGAGCAATAGTAGAAGGACATTCAAACAATTTCAGAACCAAACTTGGGCTTGTTACGAACAAATAGTAATGCAATGTAACGTAATTTAATTTTGCAAAGATTTGGCAAACTTAGAACTGAAACTGAAACAAAGACAGCATCCTCTATCTTCTTTAATTCATCCTCAACATGCTCCATACGATAATATCACTCAACTAGTAATCTAGAGGCCCTGGCTAATGCTCTGGAAGTAAAGGTTCAAATCCGACTACAGTAGCAGGTGAAATTTAGATTGCATGTTATAATCCAGAAAAGAAAAATTAGTCCCCATAATGGAAGCTGGTGAAATTTAAATTTGAGTCATAATCGGCAATTGAAAAGTTAAGTGATGATGACTACGAAACCATTGTTGATTGGGACTGGTGTATTTAAAGCAGAGAAACTAAACAGTCTGTCTTCATGGAAGCAGCAGCAGAAAACCTCCTAGAAGTAAAAGGTGATCAAGGGCTTGTGAAACTGAGGGACTAAAGGAAACAAGTATTGAAGAGTTAGCATTTGAAAAGTAAACTGTCCTGAAGATTGATAAATCCCCTGGACCAGATGAGCTTCATCCCAGAGTACCAAAGCTGATGAATATAGAGATATTGGATGCATTGTTGGTTACCTTTCAAAATTCTATACAGGCTGAAAAGGTGGATGCAGACTGGAAAGTAGCAAACATAAGCCCACTATTTGAGAAGGGAGGAAGAGGGAGAGTAGAAAACTACAGGCCTGTTAGTTTGCCATCAGTAGTAAACAAAGTATTAGAATCCACGATAAAGGATGTGATAATTGGACATTTTAAAAAAGAATGGCAAAATAAGGCAGAGTCAGATTAATGAAAGGGAAATCATGTTTGACAAACTTGGGGGGTTTTTGAGGATATTCCTTGTAGCATAGATAAAACAGAACCAGTGGAAGGTTTTCAACAACACCCCACACACAAAATTAAAGCATATGGGATTGGGAGTAATGCAGTGTTATGGATTGAGAATTGTTTGACATGCAGAAAGCAAAAGATAAATGGATCACTCTCAGGATGGCAGGTTGTTGTAAGTGGGATGCCACAAGGGTCGGTGCTGGGTCCAGAGCTGTTCATAATCCACGTAAAATTATTTTGATGTGGAGACCAAATGTAATGTTCCTAAATTTTCTGATGTCATCAAACTGGATGGAAATGCAAGTTGTGAGGAGAATGCAGGGATGCTTCAAGAGGACCTAGACAGACTAAATGAGTGGGCTAGAACACAGCAGAAGGAATATAATGTAAACAAACGTGAAGTTATTCACTTTGATATATAAAAAAAATTTCTCAAAATGGTGAAAATGCATTGTCCAAATGGACTTGCGTGTCCTGGTTCATGTGTCATTAAATATTAACATATAGGTGCAGCAAGCGATTAGGAAGGTCAGTAGTGTGTTGGTCTTCATTGCAACAGGTTTTGAGTAAAGATTCTTGCTTGAGTTGTACAGAACCTGAAACTGCACCTGGAGTACTACATACAGTTTTGTTACCTTACCTAAGGAGGGATACATTTACCATAGAAAGGCGTTCACCAGATTAATCCCTGGGGTGGCGAGATTGTTTTAGGAGGAGATTGTATATTTTCCTAGACTTTGAAAAATGAATGACCTCACTGAAACTTACAAAGCTTTTACAAGGTTTGACAGGGTGGACGTAGATGATGGGGTGTTTCCCCTGGCTGGGGAGTCTAATTGTGGAGATGGATGTCTCAGCACTATACACCAACATCCCCCATGACGACAGCATTGCTGCGACTGCCTCAGTATTCAATGCCGACAACTTCCAATCTCCAGATGCAATTCTACAACTCATCCGCTTCATCCTGGACCACAACATCTTCATCTTCAACAACCAGTTCTTCATCCAGACACACAGATCAGCCATGGGGGCCAAATTCACACCTCAACATGCCAACATCTTCATGCACAAAAATGAACATGACCTCTTCACTGCACAGGATCTTCAACCAAAGCTATACACTAGATACATCAATGACATTTTCTTCCTTTGGACTCGTGGCAAACAATCATTGAAACAACTATATGATGGCATCAACAAGTTCCATCCCACCATCAGACCCACCATGGACTAATCTCAGGAATCACTGCATTCTTGGGCACTCGCATCTCCATCAAGGACAGTCACCTCAGCACTTCACTGTACCGCAAGCCCACGGATGACCTCACAATGCTCCACTTCCCCAGCTTCCACCCTAAACACGGTAAAGAAGTCATCCCCTATGGACAAGCCCTCCGTATACACAGGATCTGCTCAGGTGAGGAGGATCGCAACAGACACCTACAGACATTGAGAGATGCCCTCATAAGAACAGGATATGGCGCTTGACTCATTGATCGACAGTTCCAGTATGCCACAGCAAAAAAAAGCCGCACCAACCACCTCAGAAGATAAACACAGGCCACGGCAGACAGAGTGCCCTTTGTCGTCCAGTACTTGCCCGGAGTGGAGAAGCTACAACATCTTCTCCAGAGCCTTCAACATGTCAAAGACGACAAACTTCTTGCCAAATTCATCCCCACAACCCCACTTCTTGCCATCAAATTACAGCACAAACAGACATAATCCACAGCAAACTACCCAGCGTTCAGGAGAACAGTGACCACGACACCACACAACCCTGCCACAGCAACCTCTGCAAGACATGCAGGATCACTGACACGGATGCCATCGTCTCACATGAGAACACCACCCACCAAGTACATATTCTGTTGAAGTGGAAATCTTCCTGATTCTTGACTGTGGTAGAAAGACTCAAAAGTTCGTTCCAACAAAATAACTTGTCTTTATTTCCGAAAGACTGCATGCAGTATTGGCAAAAACTTAAGTTCAGGAAGCCGTCATTACAACTTGCTAATCAAGTCCACGCTTACATAAACAAACAAACAAACAAACAAACAAACAGTTCAGTATTTATACATACTCATTATCAGTTTGAGATCAGAGCTTATTCAGGAATTTGATCAATTAGTAGCATCCCAAGTAATGTCACAAACAATGGTACAACTTGCTGACTTCCTAGAACTCTTTGTCTCATCATTCATACCTTTATCTTGTCCTTTTGATAGAATAGAAGGTGGCTGATGACTTTGTCACCTCTGACCTTATCTTGTCTCACTGATACAGCCCTAGGTCATGTGGAGTCAGCCTTATCAGGTCTTAGAAATTAGACACAGCCTGACCTTCTCTGGTCTTATTCATGTCTTAGATTATGCAGAGTCAGTTTTCCTTATTTTGTATCAAATACTTGACCAATTTTCCCATCGTGCCACTACTTCATTCATACAACTTCACAATTCTTGTGACTCAGCCAACATTGTCTACCTGATACGCTGCAGGAAAGGATGTCCTGAGACATGGTACATTGTCGTAGCATCTGGATGGTCTCCCCAATGGATGAATGAACACCACTTGACAATCAATAGACAAGAGTGTTCTCTTCCTGTTGGGGGAACACTTCAGCAGTCAAGAGCATTCAGCCTCTGATCTTCAGGTAAGCATTCTCCAAGGCAGCCTTTGCGACACACGACAATGCAGAATCGCTGAGCAGAAACCGATAGTCAAGTTCCACATACATGGGGACAGCCTCAACCGGGATCTTGAGTTCATGTCACATTATCTGTAATGCCCACCTCTTGCCTGGGCTTGCAAAATCTCACTAACTGTCCTGGCTTGAGACAATACACGTCTTTGACTTGTGCTTGGCCCTCTCTTCACTCATATTGTCTGTAGCTTTAAGATTTGATTACCTGCAAAGGACTTGCATTCCAACCATTGCCTTGTAAATTGAGTTTGTGTCCGTATATGCTTGTAAATACAAGTCTTCACTCACCTGATGAAGGAGTAGCAATCTGAAAGTTTGTGCTGCCAAATAAACCTGTTGGACTTTAACCTGGTGTTGTGAGACTTCTTACAGCAAGTCTAAAACTGGGGGACATAATCTCAGGATGAAGGATGAGTCGTAGAAACAAATAACATAGCTGCACTTAGTGGGAAGCCGGGTAACATGAGAAGGGAGGAGAGAAGAAGAGAGGGTTAATGATGATTAGAGATGGGTCAAGAAGCATAGGAGGATGATGATGGCATTTTTCCAGTACTTTATGGTGCTTGCTGTGGTTGTCAAAGTCTCCAAAGCATGCAGGAGTGTAGGATTACCAGCTACCCAGTAAACCATGATCTTAGTCTCAGGTCTGAGATCATTGTTCACAAATATTCCTTTCCTCAGTAAGCCAAAAGCTAAGCTGACATTTTGAATGTGATAATGAATTTGGTCACCTTTGTCTGTCGTTGCCAAAAAGTGGTACACAGGCACGGTAATGGTCCATATTTTCTAGGATGTCTCCAGAGATCCTAATTGACGAGGGACATTGTTTTATGCTGAGCAAGTTGGGAGAGGATCTTAGTTTCTAGATCATTTAATGAAAGGGCCTTTTTCCCCCATATACTTCTACAATAAATTGGAGGTCAGTTTGAGTGAGTGCGCGTGCATACAATTGTTACCTACATACTAAATGAGCATGCAGTAACCTTGGTAATGGATTGAAGGCAGTGTAAGTAGAACAGTTTCCCCTTTATTCTATAGATTATCACCACGGGTCTGGCTTGCGTAAAAAAATATATAAGCATGAGCTCTGCAGCTGGCATCGCAGTTTGTTTTCCATATGCCATCAATTTCAAGCCTATCTTACACTCTGTTGGCGATCCAATTCACAGTCGAAAGAGGTTTTACTTCTCTATTTCCACAAAACAAAGGACGCTATTATTGGGAAATTAATCAATTAGCCATTCTGAAAAATAGTGTCAACCACAGGTACAACAAAGCCCAAAACATCACCTCCCCACCCCAGCAAGGCTTCATCCCAACCAAAGAGGATACTGGCTACACCAATATAAAATGTCCCCCTCCTGACCACATACACACATTGTCTCAACCACATGCATTCTCCCACACAGTTACCCCACGGCCCCACCAACTCCTGACAACATGAACACCCACCAGCCGAGCACATGTGCACACTCCCCCCTCACTGCATGCACACACACACACAACCAATCCTGACACACACAAACGCATTCCCTACACAAAGATATAGCAGCGTGTGCTAAAATGACATGTTAGATACTGATGAGACATAATGCTCAATGGAAGACAAGTGTGAAATGTACACCTTAACTAACAATTGAAGGAAGCTTTTAGTATATGTTTTAGAGTACTCCTGAGTAAAATAAATTCATTATTGTTCAATGCACAAGTGTGTGGTATAAACCAAGATAAAAAGCACCCATAAAAAGGTTTAATGATGCACGATATATCATTGCAGATTAAATCTAGTGTAGCTTGAAACAGTTATGTGGCTAATTAGGCTGTTGGTATTTGTTGCGGATTTAAAGCATTCATTATTTGTGCATATTTAAATTCTTGGAAGACAACATCTCTAATAATTAGACTGTTATTTCAAGTATAAAACTATATTTTTCGAGAAGTGGTATTGTAGTACAAATTGTTCAACTGAGCTTGCAATTGTTCAGCACAAGTGTGGGGTTAGGAAAAGCACAAGTGCAGATGCCTTAAACTTTAGTGACGTAAATACTGCACTCAAAATCTCTTGCTCCTCCTTTTCCCACGTACCTTCACATTTTCTTCTTTCATTCCAACTTTAATGTTGATGATGTGTTTGGGTTCTTTTGACCCTCTTCCCTGGATGCAGCTATTCCATTTTGTAACTGCATTTTGTCTTACTTTGTGCTCTCACTCACTCATTCTCCCCCCATCTCCCTTAGCTCATTTTCCTCATTCAATCCAATTGCTAGGCCCATTCCTTCATACTTCCTTTACTCATCATTGTTATTTGCCACCCTACTTATATCTATATTTTAATAACTAATACATTCTCTCTCCCTTCAGTTCTGTTGAAGAGCCAAAAGGACTAGAAACATTAACTCTGCTTTCTCTCCTCACAGATGTTGCTTTTCCAGTAAACTTCATTCTTCTATTACTGTTTCTTCTTGGTCTGTATTTACTGCTCCACACCCCCAACCCACCACAATCTCTCCCCTGCATTTTGCA
This sequence comes from Carcharhinus amblyrhynchos, assembly GCF_965287045.1. NCBI lineage: Eukaryota > Metazoa > Chordata > Chondrichthyes > Carcharhiniformes > Carcharhinidae > Carcharhinus > Carcharhinus amblyrhynchos. Next base: position 13,985,346 of record NC_137330.1, on the reverse strand, counting down.
ATCCAACCTCATTCAAATCAACACCTGCCATTATAATCCCTCTTCCTTACATTTCATGCGCCAAGTTACTCTTAATTTTTCTTTCCGGGTCCAAAAATTTATTTGCTCCTTCTCTTCCTTCATTCTGCCACCTTCCAATTTATCCTTTAAATATCTTTAGCTATTCCGCTTTCTCCATTATTCTCAAATTCTTGCCCCCTTTGCACTCTCACCTTTTGTGCCCTCCAAAAATAAAATCCCTTCAGCCAGGCTCCTTGCACATGCTCCCTTCCTGAAGTTCCAGTACGTCTTGACATGTGGCTCAGTAGATAATACTCTTTCCTTGGAGTCAGTGTGATGGGCTCCAGTTTTGCTTTAGAAAAATTCCTACCCTAATCCAGCCTGCCACCGTGCTGACTGAAAACTGCATTGTTGGAGAGGCCAGCTTTCAAATGGGCCCATAATCTATCAGATGAACATAAAAGATTACACAATATTATTCAATAAAGAGCAGGAAGCTCCTCAAATATCCTGGAAACATTTGTCAGCCAGCCATTAAAACAGATCATTTGATCATTAAGCAATAGAGTCAAATGAGTCCCTGGCTAGTGACCAACAGAAATGGAGAAAGTTCATTCGGAAAGGCACCAAACACACTGATAGACTTCAACATAACAACGTGCAAAGACCAATTCAAGGTGTCAGTGAGCTTGCATAAATCTTCCAAAAACTCATCTCCTCGAAACTCTAAGTACCACCTAACCCACAAATGGTAGCCTGCAGAAAGCACATTGGAATTAACAGCTATCTAAAACCCATCGAACTGGAGTGGAAGCAAGTTATCCTCAATCCTGAGTCGAAGAGGAGAAGCAACATATTCGAAATTGGAGCAGGAGACAGCCATTCAACTCCAAGCCTGCTGTGTCTTTTAATAAGATCATGGCTGACCTGAGAGAAATCTTAAATCGGCACACCACTACACCCATTAACTTATCATCCCATTGCTTACCAAGAATCTAAGTGCCCTAAAAATATCCTAGGATCTGCTTCCAAACCATTTCTGAAACAGAGTCCCAAAGACACACCAACTGAGTGAAAAAAATTGCACCTCTTTTCTATTTTAAATGGGCAACCCCCTATTTTTAAACAGTGACCCCTAATTTGAGATTCTCCCACAAGAAATATCCTTGCCACATCCAACTTGTCAGGACCCCTCTAGATCCTATGTTTCAATCAAGTCACCTCTTACTCTTCTAAACTGCAGGGAACACAAGCCTAGCCTGTCTAATTTTTTCCCACAAGACCAGTAAGACAACCTGCCCATTCCAGGTATTAATCTGGTAAACCTATGAACTGCTTTCAATGCATTTACATCTTTCCTTAAATATGACTAATACTGTACACAGCACTTCAAATGTGTTTCACTGGAGCCCTATACAAGCAAAGCATAACTTCCCTCACATTACGGATTTTTTTTCCCCATTTACAGGATTTTGGCATGAGTTGCTGGCCCAGCATTTATTTCCCATTCTTTGTTGTCTTTCAGAAGGTGGTAGTGAGCTGCCTTCTTGCACCGCTACAGTCCATGTGATGTAGGTAAACCCATAGTTCTGTTGAGCTTGTGCCAGGATTTTGACCCAGCGACAGTGAAGGAACAGCAATAGATTTCAATGTCAGGATTGAGTGCGACTAGGAGGGGAATCTCCAGGTGGCAGTGTCCCCAGGTATCTTCTGCTCTTTCCTTTCTAGATGGGTCATGGTCATGTCTATAGAAGGATCCACCAAAAGAATCTTGGTGAGTTCCTGCAGTGCATCTTGTAGATGGTACACATGCCTGCCACAGTTCGTCAGTGGTGGAGGGATTAAATGTTTGTGGATGGGGTAATCATCATATGGGATGTTTTATCCTAAACCATGTTAAGTTTCTTGAATGGTGTTGGAGCTACACTCATCCAGGCAAGAGGAGAGAATTCCTTTACATTCCTGACTCGTGTCTTGCTGATAGTGGACAGGCTTTGCGAAGTCAGGAGGTCAGCAGGCTTCCTAGCCTTTGACCTGCTCTTGTAGGAGGGGCAATGGTTACATCCATCTGTTGGAGATGGTCATTGCCTGGTATTTCTGTGACGCAATTGCTACTTGCCACTTGTCAGCCCAAGGCTGGATCTTGTTAGGTCTTGCTGCATTGAATATCCCCATTTCTCACCTTATGATGAAGGAAGGTGATTGATGAAGCAGCTGAAGGTGGTTAGTCCAGGACACTCCCTGAGGAACTCCTGCAGTGATTCTGGAGTCGAGATGATTTTCCTCCAACCGCTACAATCATCTCCCTTTGTGCCAGGTATGACACCAACCAGATGAAAGTTTTCTTCTGATTCCCATTGATTCTAATTGTGTTGGGGTTCCTTGCTGCCATGATGTCAAAGGACAGTACTCTCACCCCACTTCTGGCTTTCAGTTCTTTTGTCCATGTTTGAATAAAGGCTGTATTGAGGTCAGGAGCTGAATCCCCTAGCAGAACCCAAATTGAGGATCCATGAACAAGTTATTGCTGAATAAGTTGTTAATGATCCCTGCTATCGCTTTACTGAAGATTGAGAGTCAACTGATTGGGCAGTAATTGGCCAGGCTGGATTTATACTATTTCCTGTGTACTGCACATACCTGGGCAATTTTCTATATAGCCTGGTAATCGTTGGTGTTATGGCTGTAGTCGAACAGCTTGGCTAGGGGTGCAGCAAGTTCTAGCACACAAGTCTTCATTTTTATTGCGAGAATATTGTCAGGGTCCGTGGCCTTTCTAATATCCTGTGCCTTCAGTTGTTTCTTGATATCACATGGAGTGAAGCAAATTGGCTGCAGACTGACAACTGTGATGCTGGGGACCTCCGGAAGAGGCCGAGATAGATCACTCAGATTGTTTGCGAAGGCTTTAACTTCATCTTTTGCACAGATGTGCTCCACTCCTTGATTGAGGATGCGGATATTTGTGGAGCCTCCTCCTCCAGTGAGTTGTTTAATTGTCCTGGATGTGGCAGCACTGCCCAGCTTAGATCTGATTCATTGGTTGTGGGATTGCTTAGCTCTAGTACTTGCTGTTTGGCACACAATCAGTCCTGGATTGGAGCTTCATCAGCTTGGCACCTCATTTTTAGGTATGCCTGGTGCTGCTCCTGGTATGCCCTCCTGCAGTCTTCATTGAACCAGGGCTGATTCCCTGGCTTGGTGATAATGGGAGAATAGGGGATATGCAGGGCCATAAGGTTACAAATTGTAGCGGAGTACAAGTCTGCTGCTGCTGGTGGTCCACCACACCTCTTGGTATCTAATCTTGAATAGCTTGAACTTTTTGAGATCTGTGTCAATTCGTAGGGCGATAGTAGTAGACAACATTCGATTAGTTTTCCTAATTAATTGCTGTACTTGCATACTAGCCTTTTGTGATTCAAGCACAAAGACATGCAGATCTCTATGTACCTCCACGCTCTGCAATCTCTCACTATTAAAAGGTAAGTTTTTTTTTATTCCAAACTGGACAATTTCATATTTTGCCATATTATACTCCATTTGCCAAATATTGCCCATTCACCTGACCTATCCATCTTTTTTGTAGCCTCCTCGTGTCCTCTCCACAACTTACCTTCCGACCTAGCTTTGCGTAATCAGCAAATTTGCCAACCATTCTTTTGTCCAAATCATTTACAAGTTAGAAACAGTTGAGGTCCCAGCACCGATCCCTGTGGCATACCACTCATTACACCTTGCTGACCCATTTATGCCAACTTGCTGCTTCCTCAGTCACCCAATCTTCCATTCATGCCAAAAGAACTGCATAACATTCTTATTGTTGTAAAATACAGTACACAACATATACTCAACAAAACACTTCTCATGGTACTTCGTCAATTTTAGTTTGAAACAGATTGTAGGTGGTCAAGCATGTACAATGACAGCAAATAAGTACAGGAAATACTCAAGTCAGGTGGCTCCTGTGAGACAAAAAACAGTATATTTTTAGATCAATGACCAGCCATTAGAACCCCAAAAGGTTATGTTCAACAACTTTGAAGGTCGTATAGACGTAGGGAAAAGAGAGGGAGAACAGAAGAGCAATGTCTGTGAAAGGGTGGAAAGCAGAAGAGGTTAAATTACTAAAGGGATGTTAACAATGGGGTAAGGAGATGCATAAAGTACAGAAACACGAGACAGATCCAGAAGAGCTTTAAATGAAGATAGCAACAGTGACAGCAAAGTTATATTGCTTATAGGGCTCAGAAACATAGATAATAGGAGACCATTCAGCTCTTTGATCCAGCTCTGCCATTCATTATCGTGGATGACCATCCAACTCAATATCCTGATTCCCCGCCTTCCTCCATACCTTTTGATCCCCTTCGCCTTAATTGCTATAACTAACTGCCCCTTGAAAACATTCAATGTTTCAGCCTCAACTACTTTCTGTGGTAGTGAATTCCACTGGCTAATCAGTCTCTGGGTGAAGTAATTTCTCCCCAGCTCCATCCTAAACTGTCTACCCTGTATCCTCAGATTGTGATACCTGGTTCTGGATACCCCAACCATTTGGTATATACTTCTGTCTAGTCCTGTTAGAGTTTTATAGGTTTTGATGAGATTTCCCCCCCCTTATTCTTCTAAGCTCCAATAAATACAAATTTATCTGACTCAATTTCTCCTCATACATCAGTCCTGCAATCCCAGGATTCAGCCTGGTAAACCTTCTCTGCATTCCCTCTAGAGCAAGTACATCCTTCCTCAGATAAGGAGATTAAAATTGCACACAATGTTCCAGATATGGCCTCACCAAGAGCCTGTATAATTGCATCAATGATGTGGCGATGCTGCCGTTGGACTGGGGTAAGCACAGTAAAAAGTCTCACAACACCAAGTTAAAGTCCAACAGGTTTATTTGGTAGCAAAGCCACAAGCTTTTGGAGTACTGCCCCTTCATCAGATGAGTGGGAGTTGCGTAACTGCATACTAGCCTTTTGTGATTCAGGCGTAAGGAGACACAGATCCCTCTGTACCTCCAAGCTCTGGAATCTCTCACCATTAAGTAAGGTTATCTTACAACTCCCACTCACCCATGAAGGAGCAGTGCGTGAAAGCTTGTGGCTTTGCTACTAAAGAAACCTGTTGGACTTTAATCTTCTGTTGGGAGACTTCTTATTGTGATTGCATCAAGACATCCCTGCTCCTGTACTTAAATCCACTCGCTATGAAAGCCAATATACCATTTGTCTTTTTTACTACCTGTTGCACCTGCATGCTTACCTTCAGTGATTAGTGTACGAGTACACTCAAGTCTCTTTGCACATTCCCCTCTCATAATTTATGACCAGATAGTAATCTGCCTTCCCGTTTTTGCTACCAAAGTGGATAACCACACATTTATCCAAATTGTACTGCATTTGCCAACTCATCCAACTTGTCCAAATCACACTTTAGGGGCTGACTTTGAAAAAACCAGTAGATCAGCTAAATTTCTGCAATGAAACAGAACAACCAGAAGGATCAACACCAGAACTTCAAACTGAAATTATGCATCACAGCTTAATTTAGATTCATAAATGGTTGAAAGAGAATGCAAAGAACACAACAGCATAGAATGGCTGGCCTCCTTATGCACAAGTGAGAAGTAGTTAGTAATGCATCTACTCAGTGTTGCCAAATTACAAATGTTTGCACTAACACAGCATCTTTAACATACATAATATCTCTCAATATGCTTCAGAGAGAAGAGGAAGTAAAATCAAGCTTTTGGTGCTGTTGACAATAGGTTACATTTCAACGATTTGTTTTGAATATGTTTTAACAGGAGAATGAGAAGAGGGAATTCCAGAAAGGATGGACAAGGCAAATTCAAGCCTTGCCATGAATGGAGCAAATTGAGAAATGCTCAGGAAACCATGCACTAGAGGACATGGAGCCAGAGCCTTTTCATTTTGTTTTATTTTTCATTTACCAGGAACCAGTCCAAAGTTAATTTCACCTCACGAAGGCTTGCTTCCTTTTTCCAGATAACTTCTAATCCCAAACTGACTTCCATAGTGAGCATGACTTTGGAGATTTCTCCTCTCTGGAATTCCCTCTTCTCATCCTATTAAAACAAATCCTTGAAATGGAGCCTAATGTCAACTGCACCAGTAGCTTGATTTTGCTTCCTCTTCTCTCTGACAAATATTGAGAGACATTTGTATGTTAAAGATGCTATGTTAGTGCAAATCCTCCACATTTTTGGCCTCATTAATTGGTGCACGGGACCCCACCTGCCTTCTGCCTGGTGAACAACAGGCCAACTGTCTATCTCTCTGCACTCCGTCTCTCAAGGTTCTTGCAAATTTACTTGTCTGAGCGCTTCAGGAATATCTTAAGAAAATCCTATAAGCTGATTATGCAGTGGCTTTCTGTGGTGTGATGGCTGCTCAAAGCCCATCTCCATGGTAATGCTAATTAGCTGTCTCCTAAACTCCCCAACTCCATTCAACCTCAGAATTAAATGGACAGAACCACAGAATCTTTACTTTACACGAGGCCATCATTCAGCCCATCGAGTCTGTACTGTTTCTCTCAAATAACTTTCCAATTCCAACCTTTTGCCTTATCCTAATAACCTTGCATATTCTCACTTTTCAGATAGCAACCTAATTCCCTTTGGCATACGCTGATAAAGCCTGCCTCAACCATTCTTTTAAGAAATTCATTGCCGATATCAACTGCCTCTTCAGTCAAAAAAAATTCCTCCCATTACTTTTAGTCCTGTTACCAATAATTTTAAAGCTACGCCCTTGAGTTCTTGACACTCGAGAAGGAACAGTTTCTCCTGTCCATACATCTCAGGGTGTAAATACCTTTATCAAGTCTTCTCTCAGACTTCTCTTTTCGCCACAGAAAACAGACCCAAATCTCTCCTATCCTTATAACTACAGTTTTTTTATTCCCGAAATCCCTCATGAATCTCCAATGGCTTCTCCTTCTTTCTCAAAAATGAATGCAGTATTCCAAATGAGGCCTAACTAGTGTCTTATACAAGTTCAACATGACCTCCTTATTGTTGTACTCAATGTCCCTATGCATAAAGTTTCAGATACCACATACTTCATTCACCATGCTCTCAACATAACCTGCCACCTTCAATGACCTTTGTACACATACACTAAGGTCCTTTTGTTCCTGCACCACCTTTAGTTTCTTCCTTTATTTTATACTGTGTCTCCAAATTCTTCTTGGCAAAATGAATCACCTTACACTTCTTTGTCTTCATCTGCCACTTGTCTGCTCAATCCAACAACATGTTTATGTCCTTCTGAAATTCAGACTATTCAGAGTTGACAACCGTTTACAGATGATAAAGATTGGAAATGTTGAAATCATCATGCCCAGAACACTACATTCTAGGTCATTAATATGTACTAGGAGAGTAAGAGTCCCAACACTGATCCCTAGTGAACTTCACTCCAAACCTTTCGCCAATCTGAGAAACAACCATTTATCTCTACTCTCTGTTCCCTGTCATTCGACCGATTTTTATCCAAGTGCCTATATTCCTTTTTATTCCATCAGCTAGAAGTTTGCTCAACTCAAATCGTATCAATGGTGATGGCCTAATCAACCTTCCCTGTTATCTCCTCAAAAAACTCCAACAAGTTAAACATGACTTTCCCAAAATGAATCTTTAATTACCCTGCACTTGTCTAAGTAACTCTTGATTTTGTCCCAAACCACAGTTTGCAGAACTTTCCCTGCCACTGAAGTCAAACCAGCTTGTTTGTAGTTGCTGGTTCCAATCCTCTCACACCTCCTCTTTATCTAAGAAAGACCAGAAGATTACCACTCGTATCTCTGCAATATCTACTCTCATTTCTCTGTGCCCTTGGATGCATGTCAGCCAATCCTGGTACCTGATCAGCCTCGGGATTCTGCTTTACGTTAGCTGCTAGTCTCTTTTCATGCCCTCTTCTTGCTTTTCTTATTAGTTTTTTTTCACTCCCCATCTGGTCCTTCTATATTCAGCCTGGTTCTTCATTGTATTTTCTAACCAACATCTGTCATACATGCACATCATCCCCTCCACCTCTTGTAACGGGATACTTTGGATATGTTTATCCTAATTTTCCTTTTCGAGGAAATATACATTGACATTGCCTGCATTATCTTTTCTTTGAAGGTGGCCCATTGATCAGCCACCAGCTTTTCTGCGGCCATCTGATTCCAACTTACTCAACTCAGATGTGTTCTTATCCCGTCGAAATTGGCTTTCCACCAATTAACTATCTCTGGATTGTTCCTTACTTTTTTCCATGGCCAACCTAGATCTTATGATACAAAAGGTCATTGTCCCCCGACTGCTCTCCCACTGATCTTGATCCACTTGGGCCAACTCAAGGTCCAACAGTACCTACCTTCTCACTGGGCCAGAAGCAAACTATTTTGAACAAATTCCAGGAACTCTCATCCTTCATCTTTTTGCGCCATTCTTATTCTTATCTATATTTGGATAATTGAAATCTCCCACTAAAACTACTCTAATTCTTGCACTTTTTTATAGTTTCTTTGCAAACTACAACACCTGCCTCTGAGACATGAAGATCGAGTCTCCCAAAGTCATCAGAAATCCTCTTGCCATTGTCCACAGGCATGAATACCTTTCACCTTCTTCCCAAAGTGGACCCATCTTTAACCTTTAACAACCAAGGCAGCCAAGCTTGTGACAGATCATGACCCTCTTCATTCCTCCATTTTACCATACATTAAAAGTGACTGCCGCAAAACATCATAAGCTTAATATTTGTAACAGATGGAACAGTCGAATCTAGGAGATGACAAAGCCATGGATGAGACTTCCCGTACCAGATAAGCGAAAGCAGTGGAGGGAGCTGGCAATAATACTTAGGTGGAAGCAGGTTGTCTTGATAAAAGCAAATTACTGCCAATGCTGGAATCTGAAACCAAAAGTTAAAATGCTGGAAAATCTCAACAGGTCTGGCAGCATATGTAAGGAGAAAAGATCTGACATTGAGTCCAGATGACCCTTTGTCAAAGCTTGATGTCTTGATGATGGTTGTGGGGTTGGAAACTCAACTCATGGTCAAATAGGATACCATGATTGCAAGGAATCCAGTTTCACCTCAGGTGAAAGAAGGACGAATTCCAAGGGCAGGGAACAAAATTCATGGGATGGGGGTTAGTGGGTGCTGGCACTCAAGACCTCAGCATTGTAATTACTTAAATGGAACTTCTTTTTGTGCATCTAATATAGGATGTCAAGCAAGTAATATGACAAATTAGAGGTAGTCAAAAGGGTAGTGGTGAAGTAGTGAGGTGCAGTTAGTGCAAACCAACTTTTTAGATTATATCGTCAAGAATGTACAGATAAAGTAAGAGGGGCTGAAGGAAAGACCTTTGGGGATTTTATGTTTATGACAGATAGATGGGTGTAGAACCAGGTGAGGCCTATCCTACACAGCTGGACAACAGAGTGGAGGTGTCGGATGAGGATTCATTAGCAACCAAAAAAAAGGAATCAACTTGCTGGTATCATTCATGTACCCAAACAAGGGCACGTTCATTGTGCATTTAGTTGTCCCAAATAGGCTCACTAACAAGATCGTCCTCCGCACCCGTCCCCACCACCATACTCACCCCACCGGTTAGTTTCATCTGACCCCAAGAAGGAAGGCAAGGACTGATAGATAAGCAATAAGCCACTTGAACCCAGACAGAATAAGGAGTTTAACTTGAAGAGGACAAAGAATTACAGCTAGCTTGAAGATGGCAAGGAGAGAAAAAAAATCATCTGGAGAAAAAGGAGTAAAGGCAGCATCAGGAAGGAAGCCAAGGTAGGGTAGTACACATTCAACTTTTGGACTATACTTTCTCCCTTATCTGTATGGGCATGAGGAGAGGAAAGGAAACTGATCGTTTGCTGTTAAACTTATGATCCAGGGTAGAGAGGTTAAAGCAGAGGTTGTGGAGAAATTAATAAAGTAATATTACCACATGTCTTTAAGCATTCATCATATTGTTCAAGACAAGCTAATTATCTGCTGCAGGATGAGATGGCGATGAGCAGCTCCAGTATTAAAATGGTATTTTCCATGCTGTTTCATTTGCCTGGGTGAATTAAAACATCCCCTCCTTCTAGAAGAACTAATCTAGCACTATAAGTACCTGTTTGTACACACATCATTCCCCACGATGCTCACAATGTCTCTCTTCCTCGGGAAAACATAGCAAATTTACTTCCCTATTTTTACCTGCTTTTCAAATGATAAAGGAAGTTTATATTTCAAAAACATTGACACTCCTTATTAAATACTGGGAAGGTTGAAGGTGGTAGACCCTTGTTATTATCTAATTAAGACAGTGTTTCCACCCCCTCAAAACACCTGCAATCCCGCTGCTGGATTATTACTGCATTTTCCACCAGCAGCTGTAAAATAACTGAACCGGAGACAAAAAAAGTAGGAATTCACAGGTGACAGAGATCCACGCAGTATGGAGCCTGCAAAGGTGGTCACTGCTCCTGTCACCTCAGGCTTCATTCCAATTTTTAACCTGGAAAAATGATGGGAAGTGCCAGAACAATCAAGGCATACACCAAAGCTCAAGTTGGAAGTTCCTCAGACATTGCTGCTGCCACGAGAATTCTTGGAAAGGCCTCAAGACTGGGTAGGTGCTGTTTGCAGCAATAAACATCATCCCCAGTGCCACCCACTGAGTCACCATTCTGTTCCAAGTTACTGGTGTGTTCATCTGCTCCACCGAGTCACAAAACACAGTACATTTTGCCCTTTATGACAACTGCTGAAGGAAATAGGAGAAGACTTCTCCCTGAGGCTAAGTTGAGAAGTGGGCATGTCTCCCAACCAGATCCACTGCCAAATAGGAAAAGGGTTCTGTCATGAGACCAGAGTCCAAAACTAGGCCATTGGAGGTGGTGCTTGATTGGTGGCTCTGTCTCAGTCTCTGCTCTGAAGATCTGGTTCTGCAACCAAGAAACCAAAGCGAACCTGCAAGTTGTTAGGCCCAGAGACACATCTGAGGTAGCAAGTCCAGCTTTTTGAGGATTTGGAACACAAATTCAGCATTCAAGTCACTGAGGAAGGGAACATGGAAACAGCCTATTGTGCGTTACAGAAAGAAGACATTAATACCAGGGTGATTGTGATGCTCTTTACTTCAGCAAGGATGCCTGCAGAATCCTGTGGAGGACTGAGGTGGTAATGAAAAGCTCAGGACGCCACAAAAATCTGCAGTTCTCAACCAGTCCTCCAAAAAGTAAAGCTCCAGCAGTACATGCGCTGATCATGAAGTTCCACAGGGTGTTCTGAATACTTTGTGGGATAACTGTATACAAGTCTTAGGAAAGGTTTAGCAACTGGGGGTTACCCCATTCTTGCTCGAGGGCGTAGTCTCACTATCTCTCAAGCAACATACGCCATTTTTCCTCTCTCTCTGCATGGACTACAAGATGATGGCCCATCCATGTTGGCCACAGCATCCACGTTAGCCAGTCGTCATGGTTTCAGGCTGCATTATGCCTAAGATCTAGCTGGTCCAAGATTTGGTCAACAAATCTCAGAGTACTCAACTGTTGAGTACATTTCATTACCTGGATCAGAATATTCATGCAGATTGGCTCATTAAAGGCCATGCAAGTTTGACTCTAATATCTTCACATCCTTTCTAATTGAATGAATGAGTTGGATACATGAAACCATTTGACAGCTTCCATCCTAATTTTTCTGGTCCTAGCTCACAACTAACAAGATTTACTGTATTCAATTTCGCAATTTGCCACTGTGGGCTTTGAACTCTCCAACCTCTGGGCTACTAATCCAATATCAAAGTGACAACATGCTCGCTTCCTTGTGCCATCCGCAAGCGATAACACCACAAGGATATTTCAAATCCTCATACATACTGCGACGAGAAAAGCTCAACATGATCCAAGATGAAAGCAGTCAGAAATCTGACAAGAATCTTCGAGCTTTGTACAAGCTTAGCAGGTTCTTACAACAATTAGTGAGCCACGCGATCCTAAAAGGTTCAAGGTACGACCCCAAGTTTGTTCTACAATAGTTGATCTCATTTGAATGGAGTGCTAGTGGTGAAAATAAAATTCAGATTTCATTCTCCTGATCACTGCAATACTGTGAATCCAATCAGAACCTTATAGGGGGCACAGAGTAAAAATAAGATTCTGACAGTAAAAGCTGATTTAAGAAAAATGATGCAGTACTGAAAGCTTTTATTAAAATAACCCTTTCATCATGTGACCCCCCTGAACTTAGGCTAGCCTTACGAGACATCAATCTTTTATAGTGCGCAATAAAGCCGCAATAGCTATATACAAATTTTGATTGCAAAATCCATGCAGAGAAACCTTAAATATAGGATGGCAAATAGAAGCAGGAGTAGTCCCCAAGGACCCCACAAACCTACTTCACCATTCAACAAAATCATGGCTGATTTTGACCTCAATTCTATTTACATGCTCAATCCCCATTTCTCTAGATTGCCTGTGTTCAAAAATCTATTAACTTCACTCTTAAATACAGTTGACAACTGAGGAGACATATATTGGAGTAGAAAACTTCAAAGACTCACTACATAGAATGAATTAAAGCAAAAAAAACTGCAGATGCTGGAAATCTGGAATAAAAAACACAAAACACTGGAGAAATTCAATAGGTCTGGCAGCATCTGAGGACAGTAAAAAGTCTGACAACACCAGGACATCTGAGGACACAGTAGTGTTTTGAGTCTTATAATTCTTCTTCAGGCATACTGAACTTAAAATATGAACTTTGTTTCTCTCCACAGATGCTACCAGACCTGCTGAGTTTTTCCAGCATTTTCTGTTTTTATTCCTGATTGAAGTCTTTTTCCTTTCTCTTCATCCTAAATGATCAACTCCTTACCCTGGGACAGTGCCCCATGTTCTAGACTCAGTAGCCAAAGAAGACAATCTCTCATTTACTTATGTAAAGCTCCCTCAGAAACTCAAATCTCAATGAGATTACCTCTCACTTTTCTGAGCTTCAGCGAGCATAGGTCCCTGAACACTGGTGGCTCTCAGATTAGGTTATTAAGCAGTGCTTTATTCAGTTTCTTCTACTATAATTGTATTGCCCCTTCATAGAACAGCTTTATCTATATTCAAGCATAATGACAGGATCTAGAAATACATATCAATTCAGATGGAAAGCACCCATACAGCGTTGACAAAAGAAGTGCGTGGCTGTTCCAAAAAAAAGCATTATGTACAAACTGGATCACATGGTGCATTCCCTTTCAAAACATTCTCTCTGCCTGAATCACAAGCTTAAAAGTTACTGATACAATTAGAAGCCCCCAGCGCACAAATGAGAAATTTCGAGACAGCGAGGCTAGATTTTAAACGCACTTTTCCCACTTCTCCAAACGCTGGTTTCATGAGTAAAAGCCTTCCGAAACATTTATAATTCATCATATTATGTAAACAACAAGTGGTGTGATTGCTTTCATTGAAGTGGTACAATGCATTCAATTTAATTGCAAACCCAAAGGAGGAAGCAAAACTTCAATCTGTTGCAGTTTCCCAAAGATAGCTTTTTTAAAAAAAAATTGGTCACGGGCATCGCTGGCTGGCCCAGCATTTATTGCTCATCCTTAGTTGTCCTCGAGGCAACCTAAGAGTCAACCACATTGCTGTGGATCTGGTTGCAAATGTGGGCCAGACCAGGTAAGGGTGGCAGATTTCCTTCCCTAAGACAGCAAGAGTGAATCAAATAGGTTTTCTTTTACAACAATTGACAATAGTTTTATGATCATGTTAGACTTTTAATTCCAGGGTTGTAATTTGACTCAAAGTTCACCATCTGCAGTGGAAGAATTTGAACCTGGGTCCTTAGGGCATTATCCTGGCTCTCTGAATTACTAATCCAATGACAATACCCCTATGCCACCACCTCTCTCATCACCAAAAAATAAATGCAATGAAAGTAATTATAATACAACAGCTGCAGCATTTCCACACCTGTGGAGAATGGCACCACTATTCAGAATAGTACAAAAAGGATTAACCTCATCTCTCAATCCTTTTGGTCACATCATCCGTTGCTGAGTTTACAGCCATTCAGAACTCAGTCTGGATTCTTTTCCTGAATCTTGGACTCGCCACCTCTATTGCTGTGTCAACCTTGTCTCAGTTCGTAACACTCTCACTTCTCAGTAAATTCCTACTCTAAAGATTTGAGCACAAAAAAAAAATCAAGGCTGACATCCCAGTGACAGAGGGACTGTGGGAGATGTTGTCTTTCAGATGAAACATTAAATGTGCTAACATTAAATGCATTAAACATTAAATGCACATGTGCTATTTCTAGTAAATGTAAAAAGTCCCATGACACTAATAAAATAATTTTTCTTGGTGCCCTGCATAATATTTAACCCTAAAACATCCCCAGTACCAGATGATTTGATCATTCTCATACCATGGGAGTTTGCTGTATGCAAACTGGCTTCCACATTTCCTACATTAAAACAGTGATGGCACTCCAAAAGTACCTCTTTGGGTGTAGAGCACTTTGAGATGTCTGATGTCATGCAAGTTGCTACACAAAGGCAAGAACTGTTTTTCAACTATTTCCTTCTTTGGCTCATGCCAATTCTGTACAATAATAAGAACATAAGAAATAGGAGCAGGAGTAGGCCATCTAGCCCTTCGAGCCCACCCCGCCATTCAAGAAGATCATGGTCAATCTGAAGTGGATCAGTTCCACTTTCCCGCTTTCTCCCCATAACCCTTAATTCCCCTGTCTATCAGAAACCTATCTACCCGAGACTTAAATATATTCAGTGAGGTAGCCTCCACCACTTCAATGGGCAGAGAATTCCAGAGATTCACCACCCTTTGAGTGAAGAAGTTCCTCCTCATCTCCAATCTAAACTGCCCCCCCCCCCACTTATTTTGAGGCTGTCCCCTCTACTCCTTGCTATCTTTTCTAATATTCCTCTAAAACATGTTCATCTCCATCTACATTAAAATGCACTAGCTTAAATGCATCATTGCAGTTAATCTGCAGAGGAAGCCATTCAGCCTGTCCCAGCAACTAAGTTAGAACCTGACTGCTATGTACCTTTAACTTGCACCTGCGTGCCATGCTTCAATAACCCTTTGCCTGACCAATAACCTATAATCCTCAGTTAGGACAGGGCCTTAAGCAAAGCTGGTTTTGCAAGTGCCAGGAAAATTGCAAAGAGTGAATGAAGTCCAGGGGCAGCTTGCTAACCTGGAGTGTATTTAAAAAAAAGGGAAATGCTGGACGTTCTCTGCAAGTTTATAAAGTGTCATAAGTAGAATTACATTAAACACTGCAGTGAAGTTAGTGGAAGTCCCATAGTCACCACACTCCTGTTCAGACACACTGGGGGAGAATCTAGCCCGGCCAATGCACCTAACCAGCACATTTTTCAGGCTGTGAGAGGAAGCCAAAGCACCCAGACAGACACAGGGAGAACATGCAGACTCCACACAGACAGTGACCCAAGGTGGGAATCGACCCCAGGTCCCTGACGTTGAGTGCTAACCACTGTGCCACCCATCAATAACCCTTCACCTGACCAATAACCTACAATACTCAGTCAGGACAGGACCAAAAGGAAAGGGCCACCAGGTTGCTGATTTTGCAAGCACCAAGAAAAGAAAAAATCACAGGGAGTGAATGAAGTGCAGGGGAGGGAGTGGACAGCTTGCTAATCTGGGTGTTATTTTTTTTAAAAAAAAAACAGTAAATGCTCAGCAAGTTCTACGGAGAGAGAAAAAAACTTTAACATTTCTGGTCAACTGAGAGCAAAACGTAAGTAATTATTAGCTGACAATACTTAAATTACTTTAACATATGTGAGCTGGGATGGGACCACACACACACAGTTCAATGTAATGAACGTTTACTCAGGCCCTGTCCACCTGATATTGGTCTGTCCTTTACGTTCATGCGCCAGAGCCCCAGGCCTGAGCCACACACACACACACACGGAGACTTGCTTCACTAATTTAATTAATGGATTCAGACAGGCCGCCTCTCAGGCGGGCCCTTTTTTTATTTTTTTATTTATAGCCTACCAGTAAAACCAGGGAGAATATGGACCAGCCCCACACGGACTCGGTTAGCACCGAACCCATCGTCCCAGACAGGGTCTTCCTCCTCCTCCTCCTCCTGCTGTAGCGCCACCCGGCCCAGCTCGCCGCCCCTCTCCCCTCTCCCCTTAACAACAGAGCGGGCTCGGCTCCGTGTGCAGCGTGCGCGCACCCGGCCCTGCCGCGCGCGCGCCTACCCGGTCAGTCGTGCGCGCACTCGGCAAGCCGCGCGGGGCCTCCGCCTCCAGCGCGGCCTCCGCCTCCACGTGTCCCGTTCTGCGCATGCGCAGCACCCTCTCCTCCTCCTCCCCCCCCCCCCCCCCCCCCCCGCAGATTCCCTGTCAATCAAAGCGCAGAGAGGTGACCACTTCTCACTGGTTTGGATCTGGGGTTGGGGGGGGGGGGGGGGGGGGTGGAGTTAAAGGTGGAAGAATGTTAACTTTCCCAGGCTCCACCCCCTCCCCCGCCACCCTGGACAGTTCAACTAAGGCTCCCTGAGCAGCACCCAACTATCACCACCCACCCCCTCCTCCTCCTCCTCCTCCCCCCCACAACTGCTAGGCTGGAGTGCATTATTGACCTTAATAATCACATTTTAATTTGACGTTTTTTAAGTTTTCTTTGTACTTTGTTTCTGTTCGGGCTGTTCCCCTTCCTTTTGGGGAGCTGCCCCTTTTACTTTGTCCTAATTTACTATGGGTTTGTTTATTTGGTTTGACCTTAAGTTAGGCCCACAACCGCTACCATCTTGATGGACAAGGGCAGCAGACATCTGAGGAAAACCACCACTTGGCAAATTCCCCTCTAAGCCACTGACCATCCTGGCTTGGGAATATATTGACCGTTCCTTCGCTGGGGGTCAAAATCCTGGATCTCCCTCCCTCACAGTGTTGAAAGTTTCAGGGATCACATGGGCTGCACCCTACCACCGCCCCCCCCCTCCCCCGGCCCCGACCCCCCAAATCTCCACCCCAGCCTTCCCCTTACCCTCTATATCCAGTGGTGGCCGACCGAGTGGGGAGAGGCGGGCAAGTATGGAGGGGGTCATCTGTGGCCCATTAGCCCACTCACAAGGTGGTCACATTCCTGCTGATTTCCATCTGTGTAGTTTATTTTCCTGCCCAATGATGAAGTGATATGCACGTAAAGCCAGGACAAGTGAGGAGAGGTGAGGTGTGTGCTGAGTGTTGAACCTGTGCATACTTATGTCTTTTGTTTTTACCACTTGAAGTTGATAGTTCTATGAATATATAACTCTGAAATGTTCAGCATACATTAAATGTATTTAATCTTTTTCGTGGGGTCATAGCTAGTGAACAAGCCCGATTTCAATCTTGCAGCCCATTGAGATGAAGGAGGGACATATAAGCAGCCCCTTCACAAATCTCGATTGCCCATCACTGCTCGATACCAACCACCTCCACACCCCATCTCCCTACATGCTCCCCCATACACATCACCATCCCCCCTACATCTCCCACCACCTACATCCCCCCAACCCCTGTACCCCCACCTACCCCCTTACACTACCAACCTTTAGCCTTAACACATCCCAACGACACTTTATCCCCTCCCCCTTATACCCCACTTTAGCCCCTAAAGAGAGGGGATTCCAGAAACTTGGGTCTCGGCAGCCGAAGGGCACAACTGCCAATGGTGAAGTGATTAATATTGGAAATGCTCAAGAGGCAAGAATTTGATTAACTGATATCTCGGAGGGTTGTGGGGTTGGCAGAGATTACAGAGGTCGAGAGAGGTGAAGATTTCTGAGAGTTTTAAAATGGAGGTGTTGCTTAACCATTAACCAATGCAGGTTACAAAGCCCAGGGATGATGTAGGAACAGGAATTGATGCGAGTTATTAGAAATAATATGATAACTTCAATAACTATACGAACAATACTCTTCAATCACTGCGTTGGTCACTTATTGCAAAAAGCCTTGAGCGGATCTGTTCCAGGGCCACCATTAGAACAGAGGCAGGCAAATAGTCTACCTCCTACCCCTTGCACAGCACGCAGGCTCCTTGGTTGTTGCAATTTCTCAATTGCTTCTCTGTAATTTAATCATGACAAATAATAATCAAAACATTTTACCGTGATTGATTGGACAAGGCTAATTTAAAGCATTGCTCAATTAAAAACAGAAGACAGTAAGTATTGGAAAATTGAAACAAAAATGGAAAACCTATGTGAGTGTATGTAGACAGAAAGAGATTAAGCAGAAAGACTTGCAGTCATAATTTTTGAATTCTCTTATCCCCAGAGAGCAGTGAATGTATAGTTGCTGAATATATTCAAGACTGAGATCGATAGTGTTTTGAGCACAAAGTGAACCAAGGATATAATGAGAGTGGAGTGGTGGAGAAGTCAGTTGTGATCCTATTGAATGGTGGAGCAAGCTAAATGGCTCATTCCAGCCCACTGCTGCTCCCAGCTCTTCCGTGCTTAACTTCTTATGTCGCACTTTTCACAGCCTCATGACACACCAGAATGCTTTACAGCCAACGAAATAGTTCTGAAGTGTAGTAACTGTAGACTGGTGGTCTTGTGTCTCGGATACGGAAAGTGACGCGCGAGTGGTATAGGTGTTCTCCCACTTAGAGCTGCTAAGATTATTGAATAAAACCTTCCACTTGTTAGTCCCTTGATGTCAGTCTATTCAACTCAGCAACTTTCCATGGTGTCAGGCATTGGCCACGATGGCACTTCACCACATTGACCCACTCAGTATGAAACTATCACAGTGATCTGGCAGCACGATGGCGTAGTTGTTAGCACTGCTTCTTCAGATACCCAGGGACCCACGTTCGATTCCTGGCTTGGGCCACTGTTTTGCACATTCTCCCTGTCTTTGTGGGTTTCCTCCATGTGCTTCAGTTTCTTCCCACAGTCTGAAAGACTGGAGTGTGATGAAAGGGTTTTTACACTAACTTCATTGCAGTGTTAATGTGAACCTTCCTGTGACATTAATAAATAAACTTTAAATGCTACTCCACTCACTTCTCCAAATGAAAGCTATTGCTATGGGAAACTGTAAGGGTCGTAGCTAATTGGCCTTTCCATGAAAATCCTTCACTCAAGTCTTATTCGTGTCTCCTCTTTCTCAAGGACGTTGATGACTGTATCAGTGTTGCTTCCTGCTCTTAACCCACTGACTTTAGCTTTCAATTTCCACCCTTTCCTTGCCTTCAAATGGTACATCTACAACTCTTCCTTTTCTTTCCTTGACTTCTCTGTCTCCACAGTAAGAAGTTTCACAACACCAGGTTAAAGTCCAACAGGTTTGTTTGGAATCTCCGAAAGTTCATGATTCCGACTAAACCTGTTGGACTTTAGCCTGGTGTTGTGAGACTTCTTACTGTGCCCACCCCTGTTTAACGCTGGCATCTCCACTTCTCTGTCTCTAGTTCTGGGAATAGGCTCTCAACCAATGTATAAACCCACTGATTCCCAAGGCGACCTCAAATGGTGGGAGGCGGTGTTCAACAAACATCAGTGCTGACACCACAGTCATTCAGCATTTACAGTACTGAATTAGGCTTGAGTACAATTTCAAAATTGGTAGTTGACATCCAATTGAGAGTATAGCTTCAACAGCGGAGAACTGCAATAAACAATCGGAAAACATTAACAAATTTGTGCTTAAATTGGCAAATTAGGGGGTGATTCTCCCATCACGACCCACAAATTTTCTGGCAGGTCAGGTCGAGAGATGTGCGTGTTGGCAATTTCACGGTTCCCCGCACGCGTTTACGACCCTCGTGCGTCTCCTGACCGGACAAAATTGGCACCGTCGGGACCACGCCGAAAACCGGTGTGCCGCAGATTTGCATTACTTACCATACCTTAGCAAGCCATTATCGGGATTGACACAGCAATTACCACCCACGTTAATGTCTCCCACCTCTTTGGCGTGATGTCACTGTGGCGTAAATCAGAGTAGGTATAAAAAAGTCTCAACCTGCCGTGGCAGCCTTGAACTGGCGTGAGGAGGCAAGTGCTGCTAGCAGAGCGCGGGGGATGTTGCAGGCAGGCCATGGAGATGCCTGATGGGCTTTCCCTGCTGTCTTCAGGTGCTGGCCCATAGACCAGTGATATCTGGGGTTGGGGAGGGGGAGCTTCTATTTTCTCAGAGCTCTCCGGTAGGGTTCCGTGAAGGAGTCCTGCTCAGCCTTCCCCTCCAGCACTCAGACAAAAATCACTGTTGTGTGCCAATCAAATCCTATATGGCACATGTGCAATAAATTTACAGCTACATCCCTGGGCTCTTTGAAGACCAGCCCGGGCTCCCAGGATGGCTATTGGATGACAAAGGATATCTGCTAGGCTCTTGGCTGATGATGCATGTGTGGAGGCCCAAGACCAAGGTGGAGACCTGCTAAAATGAGGGCCACGCAGCCACCCGGTCCACCTTAGAGCGGTTCATCGGCCTGCTAAAGATGCGGTTCCGCTGCCCTCCAGTATGACCCTGTGCATGCTTTATGCATCATCGTCGTTTGCTGCTTTCTGCACAACATTGCCCAACAGCAGGGAGACCAGCTGCAGCAGGAGGAGGAGGAGCTGCGAGGAGGTGAGGTCGATGTCCTGCCACATGAAGAGCCGGAGGAAAGAGTGCTGGTGGCAAAGGCAGGTGTCTGGCAGGGAAGGGCAGCAAGAGATGTCTTGATTGTAGCCTGCATCATTTAGCTGGTGCTGTGCAGTGTAATCAACACACATCCATTTGCTTAATTTTGCATTTCAATGGTGTGCTGAATTGAAGACAAAAATCACTGTTGTGTGCCAATCAAATCCTATATGGCACAAGTGCAATAAATTTACAGCTAGAAATAATCAAAAGCAAAATCCAGGTGGTGACCAAAATTACCTTCTCTCACATTTCATCCATCCATCCAAGAAAAAGTGACATGTTGAACTCTGATACTAAAGGGAAGTTGATTAGCGGCAATTTCAATGGACTGCTCCTGCTTTTCTCCAATGGCCAATGTCCCAAGGGAAGACAAAGAAAATGCTTCTGAGACACTCTGAAGCGTGGCAGCATTGACTTCAATGACTCGAAGGAGTTTGCTATCCATCATTAAGAATGGAGACAACTTGCCCATCAAGCTGCTCCATGCTTTGAGTCACAGGAGGGAAACTTTCTCACCCTGCTTGCCACGGCAATCATAGTGGGCGGGGAGAGGCAGACCATGCAAGGGTCCATTGAGCTCAGGTAGGATTTTCCCATTTTGGGGGGAGCATGGCTGGAAAATCCCGCCCACAGTCGGTCTTATTGATGAGGCAGAGTGGCAGCAGAGGGAGAAAGAGAAGGAAAGGAATCCTGCATTCTTGATCCCACTGCATGATGTAACTTCCTGCTCCATCCTTGCGAGATGTGGGAGATCCGTGTTGCTTCCAATGTCTCAGACAACTAAGCCTACAGGAAGTGCACCCAACTGCAGCTCTTTACAGACCGCATGGCTGGGTTGGAGCAGCAGTTGAATGCACTTAGGGCACAAAGGTGGCAGAAAGCGTCGTAGACAGGAGCTTTAGAGACGTGGTCACACCCAAGGTGCACGCAGATAGATGGGTGACCGCTAGAAGGGGTAGTCAGTCAGTACAGGAATCCCCTGTGGTCGTCCCCCTCTCTAACAAGTATACAGTTTTTGATACTGTTGGGGGGATGGTCTATCAGGGGACTACAGCAGCAGCAGCCAAAGCAGTGGCACCCCGGCTGACTCTGTTGTTAAGCAGAAAGGGACAAAGAACACTAGAGCAATAGTTATAGCGGACTCTATAGTTAGGGGGGCAGATAGGCACTTCTGTGGACATGAAAGAGACACCAGGATGGTATGTTGCCTCCTGGGTGCCAGG
The DNA here is from genome assembly GCF_965287045.1 of Carcharhinus amblyrhynchos. NCBI lineage: Eukaryota > Metazoa > Chordata > Chondrichthyes > Carcharhiniformes > Carcharhinidae > Carcharhinus > Carcharhinus amblyrhynchos. The sequence continues at coordinate 13,963,375 of NC_137330.1, read as the reverse complement.
GTCCAGGATGTCTCTGAATGGGCAGAAAGCATTCTGAAGGGAGCAGGTGAACAGCCACAGGTCATGGTACATATTGGTACTAACGACATAGGTAGGAAGAATGATGAAGTCCTGCAGCAGCAGTTTAGGGAGTTAGGTAGAAATTTAAAAATCAGGACTTCTAGATTACTCCTTGTGCCTGCCACGTGACAGTGAGGCTAGGAATAGGAAGATAGTGCAGCTCAACATGTGGCTAAACAGCTGGTGTAAGAGGGAGGGTTTCAGATATCTGGACCATTGGGCAGATGGGACCTGTACAAGGAGGACAGGTTGCATCTAAACTGGAAGGGTATAAATATTCTGGCCAGGAGGTTTGCTAGTGTCACACGGGAAGATTTAAACTAGTTTGACAGGGGGGTGGGAACCAAAGCAAAGGTGAATTAACTGAAGGGGAATCAGAGAGTAGAGCCAATAAAACTCAGAGAAAGAGCAGGCAGAGTGAAATTGCTAATCAAAGAGGATCTGGTGGACTGAAGTGCATTTGTTTCAATGCAAGAAGTGTAACAAGTAAGGCAGATGAACTTAGAACTTAGATTAGTACGAGGAACTACGATGTTGTTGCCATTACAGAGACTTGGTTAAGGGAAGGACAGGATTGGCTGCTTAACATTCCGGGATACAGATGTTTCAGGCAGGATTGAGGGGGATGCAAGAGGGATGGGGAGTTGCACCACTGGTGAAGAAGAATATAGTAAGGAGTCTTACAACACCAGGTTAAAGTCCAACAGGTTTATTTGGTAGCAAAAGCCACTAGCTTTCGGAGCGCTCGCTGCTCCCTCATCAGGTGAGTGGGAGTTCTGTTCACAAACAGGGCATATAAAGACACAAACTCAATTTACAAAATAATGGTTGGAATGTGAGTCTTTTACAGGTACTCAAGTCTTAAAGGTACAGATAATGTGAGTGGAGAGAGGGTTGAGCACAGGTTAAAGAGATGCGTATTGTCTCCATATTTCAATATGTCATAGATGAAGACAAACATCTCGCCAAGGCAATCCCACACCCCCATTTCTTGCCTTCAAACTACCGCACAATCTCAGACAGGCCATTGTCCACAGCAAACTACCCAGCCTTCAGGAGAACAGTGACCACAACATCACACAACCCTGACACAGCAACCTCTGCAAGATGTACCGGATCATCGATACAGATGTCATCATCTCACCTAAGAATACCATCCACCAGGTACACAGTACATACAGTTGCAACTCAGCCGACGTTGTCGACCTGATGCGCTGCAGCAAAGGATGTCCTGAGGCATGGTACATTGGGGAGACCATGCAGACACAACGACAACAGATGAATGAACACTGCACAACAATCGCCAGGTAAGACTGTTCTCTTCCTGTTGAGGAACACTTCAGCGGTCACGGGCATTTGGCCTCTGATCTTCGGATAAGCATTTGCCAAGGCCTTCAAGACACATAACAGCTGAGCAGAGACTGATAGCCAAGTTCTGCACACATGAGGATGGCCTCAACCAGGATCTTGGGTTCATGTCACGTCACCTGTAACCCCCACAACTTGCTTGGCCTTGTAAAATCTCACTAACTGCCCCAGCTGGAGACAATACACATCTCTTTAACTTGTGCTTAACCCTCTCTCCACTCACATTGTCTGTACCTTTAAGACTTGATTACCTGTAAAACACTCACATTCCAACCATTATTTTGTAAATTAAATTTGTGTCTTTATATGCCCTGTTTGTGAACAGAAATCTCACTCACCTGACGAAGGAGCAGCGAGCGCTTTTGCTACCAAATAAACCTGTTGGACTTTAACCTGTTGGACTTTAACCTGGTGTTGTGAGACATGTTACTGAGTTTACCCAAGTCCAACGCCGGCATCTCCACATGAAGGAGAATATCACAGCAGTACTGTGGGAGGACACCTCGGAGGGCTCATACAGCGAGGCAATATTGGTAGTGCTCAGGAATAGGAAGGATGTAGTCACAATGTTGAGGGTTTACTATAGGCCATGCAACTATCAACTGGAGATAGAGGAACAGATATGTAGGCAGATTTTGTCAAAATGTAAAAGTAACAGGGTTGTTGTGGAGTGAGATTTTAACTTCCCCTATATTGGCTGGGACTCACTTAGTTCTAGGGGCATGGATAGGGCAGAGTTTGTAAGGAGCATCCTGGAGGGCTTCTTGAAACAGTATGTAGATAGTCCAACTAGGGAAGGGGCCATACTGAACCTGATATTGGGGAATAGTCCAGCCAGGTAGATAATTGTTAGGGGAGCAGTTCAGGAACAGTGACCACAATTCAGTAAGCTTTAAGGTACTGATGGATAAAGATAAGTGTAGTCCTCAAGTGAAGGTGCTAAATTAGGGGAAGGCTAATTACAACAATATTAGGCAGGAACTGAAGAATGTGGATTGGGAGCAGATGTTTGAGGGCAAATCAACATCTGGCATGTGGGAGGCTTTCAAGTGTAAGTTGATAGGGATTCAGGACTGGCACATTCCTGTAAGGATGAAGGATAAATATGGCAAGTTTTTGGAACCTCGGATAATGAGAGATATTATGAGCCTCGTCAAAGAGAAAAAAGAAGCATTTGTCAAAGCTAGGAGGCTGGGAACACATAAAGCAAGTGTGGAACACAAGTAAAGTAGAAAGAAACTTAATCAAAGAGTAAGGAGAGTTAAAAGGCGTCACGAAAAAGGCCATCAGGATTACGGAAAATCCCAAGGCTTTTTGTACATATATAAAGAGCAGGAGGGTAGCCAGTGAGAGTGTTGGAACACTCAAGGACAAGGGAGGGAACCTGTGCATGGAGCCAGACGAAATGGGCGAGGTATTAAATGAGTATTTTGTGTCAGTATTCACCAAAGAGAAGGATTTGGTGGATGATGAATCTGGGAAAGGATGTGTAGATAGTTTGAGTCATGTTGAGCTCATAAAGGAGGGGGATTGGGAAACATTAAGGTAGTCAAGTCCCCAATGCCTAATGGGATATACCCCAGAATACTGAGAGAGGCAGGGGAGGAAATTGCTGGAGCCTTGAGAGAATTCTTTGTATCCTCACTGACTACAGGGGAGGTCCCAGAGGATTGGAGAACAGCCAATGTTGTTCCTTTGTTTAAGAAGGGTAGTAAACATAATCCAGATAATGACAGTCTAGTGAGCCTTACATCAGTGGTAGGGAAATTATTGGAGAGGATTTTTCAAGACAGGATTTATTCCCAATTGGAAATAAATGGACGTATTATTGAGAGGCAACATGGTTTTGTGAAGGGGAGGTTGTGTCTCACAAACTTGATCAAATTTTTCAAGGAAGTGACAAAGGTGATTGATGAGGGTAGGGCAGTGGATGTTGTCTGCATGGACTTCAGTAAGGCCTTTGACAAGGTCCCTCATTGCAGACTGGTGCAGAAGGTGAAGTTGCATGGGATCAGAGGTGAGTTGGCAAGGTGAATACAAAACTGGCTCAGAATACAGAAATAAATAAAGAATAGAGGGTAGCAGTGGAAGGGTGCATTTCTAAATGGAGGGCTGTGACAAGTGGCGTTCCATAGGAATCAGTGCTGGGACCTTTGCTGTTTGTAATATATATAAATGATTTGGAGGAAAATATAACTGGTTTGATTCGTAAATTTGCAGACAACACAAAGGTTGGTGGATATGCAGATTGCAATGAGGACCATCAGAGGATACAGCAGGATATAGATCGGTTGGAGACTTGGACGGTGAGATGGCAGATGGAGTTTAATCCGGCCAAATCTGAGGTAATGCATTTTGGAAGGTCTAATACAGATAAGAAATATACAGTGAATGGCAGAACCCTTCGGAGTATTGATAGGCAAAGGGATCTGGGTGTACAGGTACACAGGTCACTGAAAGTGGCAACGCAGGTGCAGAAGGTAATCAAGAGGTGTATGGCATGTTTGCCTTCATAGGCCAGGACATTGAGTTTAAAAATTGGCAAGTCACGTTGCAGCTTTATAGAACCGTAGTTAGGCCACGCTTGGAATATAGTGTTCAGTTCTGGTCAGCACAGTATCAGAAGGATATGGAAGCTTTGGAGAGGGCACAGAAAAGATTTACTAGGATGTTGCGTGGTATGGAGGGCATTAGCTATCAGGAGAGGTTGAAGAAACTTGGTTTGTTCTCACTGGAACCATGGAGGTTGAGGGGCGACCTGATAGAAGTCTACAAGATTATGAGAGGCATCGACAGAGTGGATCGTCAGAAGCTTTTTCCCAGGTGGAAGAGTCAATTACTAAGGGTACAGGCTTAAGGTGCAAGGGGCAAGGTTTAAAGGAGATGTACGAGGCAGATTTTTTACACAGGGGGTGGTGGGTGCCTGGAACTCACCTGCTGGGGGAGTTAGTGGAAGCAGATAGGGTAGTGGCTTTTATGGCGTGTCTTGACAAATGCATGATGGGATGGGAATAGAGAGATATGGTCCCTGGAAGGGTAGGGGGTTTTACTTAAGTCCGGCAGCGTGGTTGGTGCAGGCTCGGAGAGCAGAAGGGCCTGTTCCTGTGCTGTAATTTTCTTTGTTCTTCGTTGTTCTATCTGTGGTCTGAGTCAACCTGTTGAATCACATGAAGACTCATACCAGAAATTTGCAACCCTGAGTAGATGTCATCCCAAACTCGAAGGAAATTGATACTGAATACCTAAAGGAGAGGCAGAGCTGATCACAGGTATTCATATATAATACAACATTGTGTCCATGAACTATACTACAGTGATGGGAGACAGCTTCACACCCATGGATTCTCACAGAATGACTACCTGACCCACAACAAAGAGGAAAGCTAAGCAAACTGAGGGCAAGTAAAATCAGGAGGCCTATCACCTTTTATTTGTCAGGTCGCTGTCATTACTGAATTAAATGAGAACATCCTGCCATGGGCTGTAAAAACATTAAAGCAGGAGAGTAAGCATCAAGAATAAAAGTTTATTAATTTGCACAAGTGCACTTTAATAAGCATAATGTTTAGCCACATTAAAGAGCAGCATTAATGTCGGTGGTTCACGTAAACAATGGAAAATTATGAGTCACTTCATTATAATCAATCATTCTACTTACAGCAATATGGATTAAGCTTTACTGATCGCAACGAGAAGTGCCAACTTAGCAAAGTTTCCTGAGGCATCCAGAAGTATTTTTTTTCCCTGTGCAATGTCTAATAACCAGTGGAATGGATGTTATGGAGAGAGACGGCAGGTGTCATGATCTATGAATTTGATTCATGACCTCCATGCCATATCACTGACACCCTGATAAATATGATTCATATCCTTTGAACTGTAACCGCGTCCTACTCATGAATTTGATTAATGTCTTTTCAACTATGAGAGTGACATTCTCTGTGTTTTAATGATCAAGAATGACTCGCTGACCTGTTTCAGCAAGGCAGTATCATGATTGCGACAGTCTTCACTCTGGAAACATCCTGCATCTGTACAATATAACAAAAGAGTTACCTCAAAGCAACTCCCAAAATGTGTAAATTTAAAATTCAGACAAACTATCATAATGAAATTCTCTTGAACTAATTGGCTGTTCTGCTAATATGCATCATATTGTAACTTTTCCTCTTAGTAATATTATTTCTATTTAACAATCGCTTTTCTCACTTCAGGTACCATGCCCTAATAGAGCATTGGCAACACTGAATCTCCATGTTAATCTTACTCTAGAGATGTGGATCATCTCTATTGATAGTCCATTCATCCAGATTGCAAGGTTGTTTGATTCACAGACGTTTAAAAAATAATCACACTTTTCAACTCAAATGCTGGAGCCACATCATCATATTTGAAAAATGCAGCAGTATCACACAGTAGAAGAGTTACCACCATGGGAAAAGAGCAGGGCTGTGGAACTAATTGAGTAGCTATTTCCAATGACCTCCTTGCGTGCTGTAGAAGTCAATAATTCCACGAGATGGATGCTTGTGCAGAGGGGAAGCTGTTTGTCCAAATAGATGACATTATTCTAACAGTTGAACCTGTAATTTTTAAGAGTTACAACTGAATTCAAATGGTCCACTCATTTTTCTGTTGATTGAAAAGATTTCTGCTGCCAAAATATATTGAGCAGGATTTTCTGGACGCATGCTCCACAAGACCAGAGATTCTTACCTGAGGTCAATGGACCATTACATGGTCCACCAAATTTTCTGTCCTGCCTGCCACGATTCCCATGGCGGCAGGATGGGAAAATTCCATCAAATGTGTCACAGTGGGATAATCCAGAAGGCATACAAGTTGAGAAATTTGTTTCTGTAGTATTTCTACCAGTGCTATGCTGACTTACATCAACTCCCCAGGGGACTGACCACTCCTTGAGTGGCCCACATGCATCCTTCAATGAAATGACATTCCACAAACAAATTTCTCCCCCAAATTGTAGGTGTCAATTTCTCCAGACATCCTGACAGAACTGAGAACAGAACCTAAAAATGTCAAAGGTAGGTAAGAAACTTTGTTTCATATTTTCGAAATGGTTCTGTTTTAAACTCGAATAGAAACTTATAAATGTGAAACCAAAGTTTACAAAATTTGCAGCAGAACATTTGGTTAAGCAAGAGGAAATTTGGCTAGGATTCCCACCACTGATCATTACAGCTGCGAATGGGATATCAGATGAGGGCAAGGCAAAGCGTATTTTGGGTGGCTTTACACTTTTGAGTAAAAAGAGCCTACCTAAGAATTCCTTAACAATTTTAAACCCACCAAGTGTCTCAACTATCTTCTTTTTCACCATGACCAGGGGAGAATATTTTCCCTTGGTAAAGATTGGTGCAAGGTATTAACTTAGCACCTCTGCCTCCAATACAAATCCCCTTCTAGGCTACTAATCACCCCCAGTCTTCCTTTAATTAATGATGTACCTACTGAAGACTTTTGGATGCTTTTTTATGTTAATTGCCAATCTCTTCCCATACTCTGTTTGCTTCTCTGATTTACTTTCTGACTTCCCCTCTGAACTCATGTATATTGTGTCTGGTTTTAAGTCTTATTATTCACCTGAAGTCTGTCACCTGCACCCTTTTCCTGCATCATCTTAATCTCTATCTTTTCAATCATCTAGAGAGCTCTGAATTTGTTTGCACTAATCTTTTCCCCTCTTTGGAATATACCTTGATTGCACCCGAACAATTCCTCTTTAAAGACAGCCCATTGTTCAGTTATCAGTTTGCTTGCCAATCTTTGACGTAAGTTTATTTGGGCCTATATCATCGTCACGCCATTGAAGTTGACCCTCTCCCAATTAATTATTCTTACTGTGGATTGTTGGGCTCAACTTTTCCATTGCCAACTTAAACATTGTAATTGAAAAGACGACTGACCCCAAATTTTCCTGACTGACACCTGAACCACTTGGCCCACTTCCTTTGCAAGAAACAGGTCTCTTTTCTCAAAGGATGGAAACATACTGATGTGGAAAATTCTTGTGAACACCCTCTAGTAACTCATGACTCTCTGTATGCTTCACAGTAATATTACCCCAGTCTATATTTGTCTAATTAAATTCTTCTATTTTAACCACTCTGTAAGTCTTGCACTTCTTTATAATTTCCATGAATATTTTTCTCTCTACATCTTTGCAACAAGTTGGTGGCCAATAGACAATACCAAGTAATGTAATGGTAGCTTTATTGTTTCTTAGCTTTATTCAAATAGATTCTATCCCTTTGGGACATCATCTCTCTCCAGGACTATAACATTTTTCTCAATAAATATTGCCACCCTTCCTCCACTCATTCCTTCCCTATCTTTCTTGAACACCTTGTATTCAGATACCCTATGCTTCTTGATCCAGGTTCCTGTTATCATCACATCACATCATATTGTCATTTGGCAATCTGTATCATTAATTACCACATTCCATACATTCATATTTATGCACAGGAATTCAATTTAAACTTTATTACGTTCCCTGTCACTCTGACCTCATCTAAAACCTTACCATTTCCTGTCCTAGTTCTGCCACTCTCTCCCACTTCGGTGTTCCTGTCTAATATTACTTCCGATCCTTTTCTGTCAAGATAAATTAAACCCTCCCCAATAGCATTTACAAATCCCATGCAAGGAAATTGATCCCAGCTGTGACCAAGAGAAACCACTCCGATCTGTGCAGGTCCCAACTTCCCTGAACAGCACCAACATCTCAAGAATCTAAAGTCCTCCCTCCTGCATTATCTCTCCAGCCACACATTCATCTTCTCTCTCCTGTTTCTATTATTGACTTGCATGTGGTACTGGCAGTAATCTGGAGATTGCTACTTTTTAAAGTCCAGCTTGATAACTCCCTGACGTCTGACTGCATGACCATATCCCTTTTTCGCCTTATGTCGTTGTTTCCAATGTGGACCACAACTGTTCCCCTTCCTCCTTCAAAGTGTCCTGCAGGCATTCAGTGACATCCTTGACCCTGACGTCAGGAAGGCAATGCACCAACCTGGATTCACAGCTGCGCCCATAGAAATGCCTACTCCTTCGCCTAACCATCAAATCTCCTATCGCTATTGTTCTTCCATCTTCTTTATATTCCCTGTACACCCTAAGGGTAGTAAGGGCGTAGAATGCCCTCCCTGCAGCAGTTGTGGACTCGCCAACTTTAAGGGCATTCAAATGGTCATTGGATAGGCATATGGATAACATTGGAATAGTTTAGGTTAGGGGGTCATGAGATTTGTTTCACTGGTTGGCGCAACATGGAAGGGCCGAAGGGCCTGTAATGCGCTGTAATGTTCTATGTTCTAAATACTCCCTAAATACCCCATGGCCAGGATTTTGCAGCCCCTCCAATCTGACAAGATATTATGGTTCCGCTGAATTAAATGGCAATTTAAGTGTCCCTCTGCATCCACTGGGACTGGGGGGTGGAGGGGGGACAGCACAGGATTGGCTTTATTGATAAGGCGATAAAACTTACCACTTGAATAAATACAAACACAACAACTATTTACTATTTTACAAGGAATTTAATTGAAGTGTTTTATTTAACTTATTATCTAAAAATCTCAGATTTTAATTTACTGAAAAATTCAGAACCTTCTCATGCTTACACCTTGTTATTTAATTATAATGTTATTCCCTAGGTCTGATTAATTGATTGTAATTATATGATAGATTATCAAATTGGCTTCAGTTTTTAATATCTGAACTAATTGGGTAATCCACCAATTTAGCCTTACTTCTTATTTGATTAATTCAGATAAAATTAAAAATGTACTGAAAAGCTCACCCCATGGGATTCCCTAGTCACTGACGTCTCATCACTTCTGGAACAGCTCGATCCTGCACAGTGCTGGTCACTCTTCATAAAAGTCAGAATAGTTCTTGAATTTCCCAGCTCCTAGCATAACACAGTGCCTTAGTTCAGAGCCTAAGCTGAAAGAAATACTCACCAGCCAAACACTTAACCATCTTCCCTTGATGTCACATGGTGAATGTTTCTCCCTCTTTCTTCAAAGGTCTTTGTTCTGACTCCAACTGAGTTCCTGACTTTTGATTGGGCAGCACAGTGGTTAGCACTGCTGCCTGACAGCCCCAGGGACCCGGATTCAATTCCCAGCTTGGGTCACTGTCTGTGCAGAGTCTGTACATTCTTCCTGCGTCTGCATGCGTTTCCTCCGGGTGCTCCAGTTTTTTCCCAGTCCGAAAGACATGCTAATTAGGTGCATCGGCTATGCAATTCTCTATCAGTATACCCGAACAGGTACCGAAGTGTGCCAACTCTGAGATTTTCACAGTACCTTCAGTGCAGTGTTAATGTAAGTCTACTTGTGACACTAATAAATAAACTTAAAACTTTAAACAATGGCCTCCGCTCCCACCGGCGAGGCCATCACAACAGGTCTATGTTGATGGGGACCATACATGATCCAACTGGCGAGGTCACAGAGGCAAGTGAGCCTGGATGATTCCGCCCTGGGCTCACTTGGAATATTTAAATCCAAATTCTCTCCGAATTTCAATGTCCTGGATGGCTGAGCCTTTTAACCAGAAAAAAAAAACTCGAAGAGAGCATGCATGGCCTATCACCCTGTTGTGCTGCACACATGACCGGAACTCTTGGATCAGACAGGAAATAGAATCCTCGAACTCCACCCAGAACCAAGTAAGATCTAATTTCATATCTATAGAGAAGCTTCTTTCGTTGGTGGCTCAATGCAAGATGAGAGGAGGCATAACTCTCAAATCCGAGCCAGGAGAGAAGTTAGGACGCACTTCTAGCACACAGAGGATGATTAAAGCTGCCGCTACCTCATGCAAAAAGCAACAAATGTTGACTCAGCTAATAATTTTAAATCTGAGATCAATGGATTTATTTTTCTGGACAAGGATATCAAGTCAAAACAAATGGAAGGATTAAGGGTTCAGACCAGCCGTGACCTCAGTGAATAGTACAACAGGCTTGAAAACTTGAGTAGCCACCTCCTGTTCCTCTGCACACAGTTACAACAGTGATGGAAATTTCCAACCTTTCTCATCAGCAGGATCTTCTGGCACTTCCAGGGGCGAGCCCCTGCCATGGATTTCCGGACAACAGGGGAGGGGGGTGTTCTGTAGAATGGGAAATCCTGTTGGGGATCAAACTTTGGGATCAGAAGAGCTTGCCACCGGCTTTGTCACATGGGGCTACACAGAAAACCCCACCCAGTGAATGCGCTTCAAAAATATTTTTTGTGAAGCACTTTGGGAGTCTGGAGGTTAGCACTGCTGCCTCGCAGCTCCAGGGATCCGGGTTCGATCCCTGGCTTGGGTCACTGTCTGTGTGAAGTCTGCATGTTCTCCCTTTGCCTGCGTGGGTTTCCTCCGGGTGCTCTGGTTTCCTCCCACAGTCCAAAAGACATGCTGGTTAGGTGCATTGGCTGTGCTAAATTCCCCCTCAGTGTACCCAAACAGGTGCTGGAGTGTGGCAACTAGAGGATTTTCACAGTAACTTCACTACAGTATTAATACAAGCCTACTTGTGACATTAATAAATAAACTTTAAATACTACATAAAATGCAATGTTGTTTCTTTTCTCTTGCATATTTCTTAAGATAACCTCTCAGAAGTGTCCTTCAGGTGCTAAAAATATTTAAATTTTTTCATAACTCGGACAACAAAGTTATCCCTTAACTTTGGGGATTAGTTTCGCGGTTCTTTTCTCCATTATCTCCAACATCTGAATATTTCTTTTTCCTGATATTCAGAACAAGATAGAGCATTTAGCGTGTAATTTGGCTGGGGCACTGTGAACTTAGATCATGACTTCCTCTGATCTATATGTTACTGCTTTGGCTGTGGCTAGTTCAACGCCTTAGTGGTTTTGTTGATGTTGTTCTCCTTGGGTTGGGCACATTTAGTATCAAGCCCACTATGAATGCCATGGGGTTCTTTCAGCTTTATCCAGAGCTACTTAACCACCATTGATGGAATACACAAATCATCTATTTCTTCTTCCTCTCTGTGGCACTCTGTACATATTTTAAGTGAAGGTATCAATTGATTTGCTCATTTATTATTATCCAGTTTTATTCTGTCTTTTCTAAGCTGCTTCCATCTTCAGTTTACACCACCTCTGTTAGTTTGATTGCATCTGCAAATTTGATCAGTTTACATTCAATTTCTGGGTCTCGGTCGTTTAAGTAAATTCAATATAGTTATTTGTTCTAGTGTTGAGCCATAAGAGACCTCATTCATGAAGACGAAAGTCCTGTCACCAAAGTTCCTTTTTTTTACCAGACCACACCATACCAAGTTCTCCCAGTATGCTATCTTCATCAGAAGTGCAGAGGAACTGACACTCCTGTTTAAAGACAGGGCTCCCTGATTGCGTCATCAATTAATTCTCAATCAGGGACATCTTTTGTTGTCCAACCAAATGAATGAAATCAAATTAACTTAGGGGCAACACAAAAAGGGCAGCCCCCTGAAGGAGGCGAACCGTCCAAAACAAAAAACAAAGTGGAAAGGAAACTTAAAACATCAAATTAAAATGTGCTTAAAGGGGTCAATAACACACCTCAGTTCCAGTGGTGCCCAGCAGGCTTCAACTGCACCCTCGGACACTGCATGCTCTCTTTCCAAGGACACCTGGCCGCGAACATAGCCGCTGTAGAGGGGCAGACAGTCAGGTCGGATGACCCCCCTCGATCGCCCGCTGCCTGGACCTGTAGATGGCACATCTTGCTAGACCCAGCAGCAGGTTCATGAAGAGGTCTTCCTCCTTCCCTGCCCCCCTCTCCATGCCAGGTGCTCATAGATCAGGAGCGTGAGACTGCCGTGCAAACAAAACATTAATAAAAGGTTTTTGAGGAAACTAAAAAGGGGGTGCAGCCTATAGCGCGAAACATAGACATGGTCCACGGATTCCACAAGGTTGCAAAAAGGGGCTCTCAGTCAGGGATATCTTTTGTGTTAAACCAAATAAATGAAATCAAGCTAACTTAAAGATAACTCAAAAACAGCAGCTCCGTAAAAGGAGGGGAACTGCCTGAAACAAAAGACAAAGCCAAAAGGAAACTTAAAACATCAAATTAAAACAATGCATCCCCATCCCTGCGATGTCCAACGGGCACGGAAGGCACCAACTGTGCCCTCGGACATTGCATGCTCCCTTTCCGGGGACACCCAGCCGCGAATATAGCCGCGGTAGAGGGGTAGGCGGTCAGGTTGGATGACCCTCTCGATCGCCCGCTGCCTGGACCTGTAAATGGGACGCCTTGCCAGGGTCAGGAGCAGGTTCACGAGGAGGTCTTCCTCTTTCCTCACCGCCCCCCCATCCACGTCAGGTGCCCATAAATCAGGAATGTGGGACTGAAGTACAAGCAAAACATCAACACAGAGCTTTTGAGGAAACTGAAAAGGGGATGCAGCCTATAACATGAGCCACAGGCATGGTCCATGGACTCCACAAGGTTGCAAAAAGGGGCTGTCAATCAGGGACTTCTCAAGCAGGCCAACCTCAATTGCGTGATTAAAGTCATCAAAGTAGGAATAGGAGGAAGCCATTCAGTCAAACTAACTATCTTAATTCCATTCGCCCGTCTTGATTCTTTCATCCTCTATTCCTTTGCTGAGAAAAAATTATTGCTCACTTCTGAAATTTTCCATTGATTCTCAGCCTTGACAGCTTCTTGCAGAAGAGAGTTCCAGATTTCCACCACCCTTTGCGTGCGGAAGTGTTTTCTGACATCACCCTGAACAGCCTGACCCTAATTTTAATGTGATGTCCCTTTTGTTCTGGACCATCCAACCAGAGGAAATAGGTTCACTCTCATTAGCCTATCAAATCCTAATCCATTTTAAATTCCTCAGCTAATTAAACCTTTAATTTGCTACACTGAAAAAGATACAAGTCTACTCTATGCAACCTGTCCTCATAACTTAACTCTTAGCTCCGCTATCATTCTCACAAATGTGCAAAACACTGCCTACAATGCAAATATATCCTCCGTAACTTTGAGTTTAACATATAAATTTTTGTGTGGATGCTTGCCAAAGGTAAAATGCACCATAAGATAGAGCATACACAAGGTTTATCATATTCCGCTTAAGTATTGTTGAAAAAAGACATTTTGTTGCAGCTTTTCACTTTACACTCAACAGGACAATCACAAGAATACCAACGTCAGAGGAAACAACAGCTTTATGCCTTTTATTTCACTTTTGTACTGCATGAAAAGAGAGCGCTGATTGGTTGGCAAGCGGACTCTGATTGGTTGAGATGTTGCCATGGAGAATGCACCAGGTCATGTTTTCAGTTAACTGCCCAGCTTTGTTTGAAAATTAAAACAAGGCAGCATGACTCTGGTTGGTAGTGGCTACGCCCTGAGGAATGCGTCAATAGTTATCACTTTGTTTGGTGGGAACAGGCATATTGTGTGCACGTGTTTTTCCTGTCTACAAACAACATGGCCCTGTATACACTGTACACGCAAATTGTCATAATGTGAGCCCGACTGACAACCTTAATTTGGTTGCCAGCGTAAGCCTTGGACATGCACTGCTCCAGCAATAACAGCTGTTGCTAGAACTATCAATTTGACATGGATAAGGAAGGGGGAAAATATCTTCTATAATCATGTAAGTCAAAAGAAATAAAGTGGGTAAGTAGGAAGGAACAAGATTGAATTACATCAAGATAACAAGAGCAAAATATGCAAATACTCGATGAGAGCTGAAACAAAATTTCAGGTTATAGATTTAAAAGGCTTTGAGGAACTAAAAGAGTTTTGAAGTGGTCGATAAATAAAATGGTAGATAAGTTAAAAAATCAATGACACCTTTTTCATTCAGTACCTGTGATGTATATTTCTTTAACCTTGAATTGAGGCATGTGATACATTGCTTCAGTAAGATATTTTACTACACCAGTGGTAAACGGCTGCTGAACTTAAGCTGCTGCAAGATCGTGGTAAGCATCTGAAATCATGTTGCAATGCCCTGGGAAATGAAGTCTTGCAAGTTGCATCAGCAATTTTGCCCTTGTATTCCTGCAATTTGCATAAAAATCATTAGAGTCATAGAGGTTTACAGCACGGAAACAGGCCTTTCAGTTCAACTTGTCCATGCCGCCCCTTTTTTTTAAAACCCCTAAGCTAATCCCAATTGCCCGCATTTGGCCCATATCCCTCTATACCCATCATACCCATGTAACGATCTAAATGTTTTTTAAAAGATAAAATTGTACCCACCTCTACTACTAAGCCTGGCAGCTTGCTCCAGACACTCACCACCCTGTGTGTGAAAAAATTGCCCCTCTGGACACTTTTGTATCCCTCCCCTCTCATTTTAAACCTACACCCTCTAGTTTTAGACTTCCCTACCTTTGCGAAAAGATATTGACTATCTACCTTGTCTATGCCCCTCATCATTTTATAGACCTCTGTAAGGTCACCCCTCAGCCTCCTACACTCCAGAGAAAAATGTTCCAGTCTCTAGAACATTTTCAGAGACTGGAACTACAGCCTCTCCTTATAACTCAATCCATCAAGTCCCAGTAGCATCCTAGTAAATCTTTTCTGCACTCTTTCTAGTTTAATAATATCCTTTCTATAATAGGGTATCCAGAATTGCACACAGTATTCCAGGTGTGGCCTTATCAATGTTTTGTACAACTTCAACAAGACGTCCCAACTCCTGTATTTAATGTTCTGACTGATGAAACCAAGCATGCCGAATGCCTTCTTCATCACTCTGTCCATCTGTGACTCCACTTTCAAGGAGCTATGAACGTGTACCCCTAGATCTCTTTGTTCTATAACTCTCCCCAGCGCCTTACCATTAATTGAGCAAGTCCTGCCCTAGTTCAATCTACTAAAATGCATTACCTTGCATTTGTCTAAATTAAACTCCATCTGCCATTCATCAGCCCACTGGCCCAATTGATCAAGATCCCGCTGCAATTGGAGATAACTTTCTGCACTGTCCACTATGCCACCAATCTTGGTGACATCTGCAAACTTACTAGCCATTGGTGTATCATTTAAGACATCCTCTTTCCCAATGACATATTGAATGTTTTTTAATCATCTGTTTTGCTTACCCCGCAGAAATTCAGAGAATGGTACAGCACAGAAGAAGGTGATTTGTCCCACCATGTTGAAAGAGTTATCCAATCAGATCTCCCTCCCGTGCTGCTCAGTTGCTGTTGGATACACTTTCTGAAGGTAGAAAGCTCAAGCAAATTTTACAATTCAAGAAGTTATGGGTTCTTGGTGTATCTGTAATAGGTGCCAGTATGTCTGATGATCAACAACTACTGCAAAACCAATGTACCAGAAAAATGTTTCATCACCCTCATAGGTTCTAGCAGAGGGGCATGGTGGTATAGTGGTAATGTCACTGGATTTGTGATCCAGAGGCTCAGGCTAATGCTCTGGGCATAAGGGTTCAAATCCCATCATGGTTGCTAATGATATTTAAATTAATTAAAAGTCTATTATTAATAATGTTGCCATGGTCTGACTATGTGGCTCCAGATCCACAATCCTCTGAAATAGCTAAGCAAGTTATACCAAACCATGACAGAAAAGTCAAAAGGAATAAAACTTTACAGACATCACCCATCTATCTATC
This sequence comes from Carcharhinus amblyrhynchos, assembly GCF_965287045.1. Classification (NCBI taxonomy): domain Eukaryota; kingdom Metazoa; phylum Chordata; class Chondrichthyes; order Carcharhiniformes; family Carcharhinidae; genus Carcharhinus; species Carcharhinus amblyrhynchos. Next base: position 13,947,291 of record NC_137330.1, on the reverse strand, counting down.
ATAGCCACATGGGAACACCAGCACCATCCTGGCGTGGAACTATTCCTTCATTGTCATTTTGTTACAAATCACAGAATTCCTTTCCTAACAGCACTGTAGGAGTATCTACATCAGATGTGCTACACCAGTTCAAAAAGATGGCCCACAGTGTTGTATGTGCAATGTGTCTCAAAAAGAGGTTCTGGGTCTTGTATGGTTGAATGTTAATTGTTCATTGGCCATACAAAGCTATGTTCTTATATACGTAGTCAATGCAATAAGCTAACTCCATGCTTGCTTTGACACTGGTCTCTATCTAGCCATAACTGACTCCAGTCTCAAGTCTCTTTTCACCATATTGTGGACGGTGTATTTCCCAGTCCCATATTAAACCTTGCCATATTGGTTAGACTACATCTCCTCCCAAGTCTTTGCCAAGTATTTACGTTATAACCAGGCTACCCCTTCTACTCCCACTGGCACCCCCGGTCCCCCACCATCACCACCACCCCCACCACTTCAAGTCACTGACTTTATAAATTTAGATGGTCGAGAGGTTTAACAATTCTCCCAGATCTCGTTTTGGTCACATTTGGGAAGTGGTCAGCTCAGTTGATTTGGGAAAGCTTTGTTGATTCGAAGTTTGGATTGAAGTGTATGACTCTGCCAGTTGGTTATCTTCTACTGATGTGCTTTTCCTGCTCCTTGGAGTTGAACTTTTCTTTGTTTACTCCCCATCTGCCTTGTTCGGGGACCACCAGCTTGTCCCTGTTTCTGGAGAGAGTGTTCACTCCATGTTTTCATGATACAAACCCAGCTTATCTTTTTTTTCCATGTAGGTCACTGTGAGGATCCTTGACCTCACCCAAGACATATGTATCTCTTCCTGGTGTGGTGTCTCAATCTCATGGATTATTTTAGGATCTTCTGCCTGTCTGGATGCCCTAACTTTGTATAGCCTTCTAAAGTGTTCCAATTGGTTACACTGAGATTGCTGGACACTGCTCTCATCAAAAGGTTCATTTGCCTCCATAGTGTTCCTGTGGTCACCTTGAGTTTTGCCTTCTTGGTGTAACAAATTGTCCCTAAATTAGTCTTCCCTCAATCTTCCCCAGTAGGTGTAGACAAAGGTCATGGGTAGAGGGGGGCACTCATAATGTTAAAATGGTGGTGTGGGCTCGTTGGGCCAAAGGGCCTGTTTCCCATGATGTGTTGTTTTTTGTTCTTTGGCCAGGAATCTCTCTGACACTTTGTCGCTTTACTAGCTGAATAGTTGGTGTTGCTCTGTACCATGGTTGCTTTTGCCACATAAAATGGATTGGTGCTATTGGTGGATTTCAGTCCTCCTGATTATTTGGAAGGCCTTTTCTAGAGTTAGCTCTTCCTTAACCTGTAGGATGTCTGAAAGGGCATCACCAGCCACTCTGACGACAATTCTGTCCATTTTGAGTTCTGACTTAAGGTTACTGTAAACATAAGCTTCAGCCAATCTGTGTATTTCATTTACAAAATAATCAACCAGTTCTCTTTTGTCCCATTCCACACCCCATCTCCTCCCGCCCACATCCATAGTCCAAATCTCCACTGATTCTCTTTGCAGTCCATTCTAACTAAGGGTCATCTCGACTCAAAACGTTGACTCTGGTCTCTCTCCACAGATGCTGTCAGACCTGCTGGGATCATCCAGCATTTTCTGTTTTTGTTCTCAAAGCTGTTGGACACATTTGTTGAATTTTGCCTTCTCTAAAATTGTGTTGCTCCTTAGATTAAAAAATGTATTGAATAGTTTCAGAACATTCATCAAATTTATCTGAGGATTTGTTTAATCCTTGTCCTGTTTGAACCTACTGAATAATATAGTATATTTATCTATTCATCATTAACCTAATCCTGAAGTTGTGATGTGTATTCCATTGAAGTTCCCAATTTTGTGTTTGGCCTGGTCTTGGGTCAGTCCAAGTCGATTTGGGAGTCGTGATTTGTTGTCCATGGTTACTTTAAAGTTCAGGTGAGTACAGCTTTAAATACTGTGTAAGTTTCAAAGATGATGCCGCAGTGATTATTTTTTAGAATCTTTACACACTTGTCACATTTTGATGGTCTCCTGTGGTGAAGGCAGTCCTAAGGCAGTCCCATCTTGTGCCATCGCTGCCAGTGAGAACACAGAATTTGGCGCTCAGCCAAATCTCCATTCACTGCAGCGGGGGTGGAGAATCCCAGCCACAGATGAGATTGGAGAACTTCAGCCTTTATCTCCTCCACAAGTGGAATTTTTTTGATTCTACAGGCTCCACTAAATCACTCCTCAGCCTCCTTTTGCCATAGGAAATCGTCCCGCCTATACAGTCTTCTGATAGGTCAAACTTCTCAGTTCTGGTGACATGATTTTTCCACCTTCATCTTGTTACTCTTTCCAGAACATAGAGAGCAGAATTGTGCACAGCAGTCTAAGTATGATCTACCCAAGGTACTGATATGAATATTGACAAATATGTTATAGCAATATCATCTCATAAAAAATATACTCAGACATATTGTATTTGCATCATGCATAGCTGTCTGCGTTACGTAAATTACGAATCTGAGACATTAGGGCCAGAACTCTACCACTTGTCTGCCACGGACTCAAAGTAGGCAAGAGTCGGACAATGGAAATCTCCGTTGACCTCAGGTGGGAATTTTCGGTCCCACTCGAGCAAAGCAGTAAAATCCTGCCCTTGGAGTGACTTAGCCACACGTTTCTCTTTGTTCTTTCATGGGATGTGGATGTCACTGACAAGGCTGGTATTTGTTGCAAATCTGATATTGCCTTTGAACTGAATAAGTGGTTAGGCCATTTCACAGGCTACCATATTGCTGCCGGTCTGAAGACAGATGTATCATAGAATCCCTACAGTACGGAAAGAGTCCACTTGGCCCATTGAATCTGGACCGCAAATCTCCATCAGAGCATCTCACCCAGGCCCTACCCCTGTAACCCCACGCATTTACCCCACTAATCCCCTCAACTTACATATCTTGGGGCAAATTTTCCTGTCCCTCTCACCACGGCAATCATAGTGAGTGAGGGACAGACCTGCTCAACATTTCCTCATTGAAATAACCCTTTCATCCCAGGAATTAATCAAGTGAATTCCTCTCTGACCGCCTCTATTGAATTTACATTCCTTCTTTAAGTAAGGAGAATAAAACTGTACACAGTGCCTGAGGTGCCCTGTAGTGATATTTGATTTCTCTTTCGATAAACGTCAATTTTCCATTTACCACTTGCTCTGCCTACATAATGCCTTTTTGTGAATTGTACACATGGAAACCTAGATCCTCAGTACCGTGGAGTTCCACAATCTGTCTCCACTCTACTAGATCTAAAGTAGTCTGCTCCTTGGTCGAACATCTTGCTCTAAGAAATTCTCCTGAAATACAATCTCTGAACTCACCTGCCAGTCTACCTTTGCTAGTCTAGTTTGTCCAATTTACATGGAGTTTAAAATCACCCATGCTTATTGCACTTCTTTTCCCGAAAGTCCCACTTATTTCTTCCAGAGGGCATAGGTTTAAGATGAGAAAGGGACCTGAGGGGTAACTTTTTCACACAGACGATGATAAGTGTACGGAATGAGCTGCCAGAAGAAGTGGCAGAGGTAGGTACAATTGCAACTGTAAAATACATTTGGATAGATTATATGGATGGGCCAAATGAAGGCAAATTGGACTAGTTCTGTTTAGGAAACCTGGCCAGCATGGTAAAATTGGGTCAGAAGGTTTGTTTACAAGCTGTATATCTCTATGACTTTATGACACTTCTTCTGCATAATCTGTTCTATGGTGGTGTTGAGATGGCGGCGCAGGCTCGTTGGGCCAAAGGGCCTGTTTCCCGGGCTGTTTTTTGTTCTTTGTTCTTTGTGTTATCACTGTTGGGGGCCAATAAACTACTCCCACAAGTGACCACGGTGGCACAGTGGTTAACACTGCTGCCTCACAGTGCCAGGGACCCGGGTTTGATTCCTGACTTGGGTCTCTATCTGTGCGGAGTCTGCACGTTCTCCCCATGTCTGCGTGGGTTTCCTCCGGGTGCTCCAACTTCCTCCCACAGTCCGAAAGTTGTGATGATTAGGTGCATTGGCCATGCTAAATTCTCCCTCAGTGTACCTGAACAGATGCCAGAGTGTGGTGACTAGGGGATTTTCACACTAACTTCATTGCAGTGTTAATTTAAGCCTACTTGTGAGACTAAAAAAAAGCTAAACCTCTCAACTTGTCAAATTTTATCCCTACTCAAACTGTTGCTGCATCTTCTAAGCTAAGACCATCTCTCACTATTGTACTAATGTCACCCTTAATAAACAGAGCAATTTTCACGAACTTTTCCTAGCTTCCTGTCCATCGGAAATGTCAAATAGTTTTGAATATTTCTGTCCCAGCATTGGTCATGCTTTGAACAACAAAACAAACTGAGGAAAGCTTTAATATTTTCCACCTTGGGATAATTTGTTGGGTGACAAAGACTCGTGTGCTTTTGTTTTTGGTCTGGTTCTTTGAGATAAGCTAATACTCTCCTGACATTGTTGAATATCCCTACATTCCCCTAACCCTTGAGGAAAACATTATCCAAGTTGTCAGTAAACAGGTTATCTCAAGCAGGCAAATGTAGTCAAACCTCTTCAGAATATTATCTTTGAAAATTGTTCAGATAAACAGAGTAAAGCGATTAAGTGATTGTTGCTTTCTCCTGGGCTCTGTCTTTTTTGTAAAAGGGAAGAACTTCCTAATCGGAAGCAGCTAAACTTTTATCTAACTATTGCATTGCATGTCTTATTTCATACTAATAAAATTGCTTATAATTTAACAACAGTGTGGCTCCTTGCATCTACTCACATTTCTTTATCCCAGGTTTTCAATCAACACACTGAAGTTTCTTGTGTGATTGTGTAGGTTTGCTGTGGATGACGTAAGTAAAGTAAAGTTTATTTATTAGTCACAATAGTCTTACATTAACACTACAATGAAGTCATTGTAAAAATCCCCTAGTCGCCACACTCCGGCGCCTGCTTGGGTGCACTGAGGGAGAATTTGGCATGGCCAATGCACCGCATCAGCATGTATTTTGGACTGTGGGAAGAAACCGGAACACCCGGAGGAAACCCACACGCACACTGGGAGAACGTGCAGACTCTGCATAAGGCCCAAGGCCGAGAATCGAATCCGGGTCCCTGGTGCTGTGAGGCAGCAGCGCTTATGGTGGACCCTGCTTTGAGACTGTTTTCCAACATCTGAGAAGATTTCAAAACATACTGGAGCAGCAAGAAGGGAATGGCTATTGCAGGAATATCTGCAGATCTTCAACCACTTCTTGTGAAATCGAAGTAAGTCAGTGAGCTCAGTAAAGGACTCAGTTTTTGTGAATCACCAGGATATAATCATTGGTGACCAAACTGTGAAGTGCCCTGGGAGGCATCTTGGAGGAGATTAAAGGATATTCATTTGACCCTCTTTCCCTTTAAGCGAGTTTGAGAATATTTCTGAAACTTGTGAAATTCTTGAAACTTGTTGAATCCTGTTGCCGTACTGATTTGTGATTTGATTTCCATATTGCACAGTATTTGGATCTCTCATCAGGTAACTTGTGCCTAATCTTGGTTGGGAAGGTTTCCCACTACTCACAAGCCACTTGATTTGATTTGATTTATTATTGTCGCACGTATTGGCACACAGTGAAAAGTATTGTTTCTTGCACACTGGACAGACAAAGCGTATCATTCATAGAGAAGGAGAGGAGAGGGTGCAGAATGTAGTGTTACAGTCATAGCTAGGGTGTAGAGAAAGATCAACTTAATATGAGGTAGGTCCATTCAAAAGAAGCAGGGCATAAACTGTTTTTGAGTCGATTGGTACATCTGAAGGGGGGAGGTGGAAGAGAGTATGCCTAGGATGCATGGTGGCCTTAATTATGCTGGCTGCTTTTCCAAGGCAGTGGGAATTGTCTCGAATCATAAAATCATAGAAACCCTACAGTGCAAAAGAGGAGGCCATTTGGCCCATCAGGTCTGTGCCAACAACAATCCCACTCAGGCCCTACCCCCGTAGCCCCACATATTTACCCTGCTAATCCCTCTAACCTGCGCATCCCGGGACACTAAGGGGCAATTTAGCATGGCCAATCAACCTAACCCACACGTCTTTGGACTTTGGGAGGAAACCACAGCACCTAGAAGAAACTCATGCAGACAAGGGAGAATGTGCAAAATCCACACAGACAGTGACCCAAGCCGGGACTCAAACACAGGTCCCTGGAGTTGTGAGGCAGCAGAGCTAACCACTGTGCCACCGTGCTGCCCAGTTTAGACAGTGTCAATGGATGGGGGGCTGGTTTGAGTGATGGACTGAACTTCATTCATGACCTTTGTAGTTTCTTGCAGTCTTGGATAGAGCAGGAATTAGTTTTAAGTTTAACTCAGGTAGGTCTCTTCAAAAATATTTTATTTACAGCACACATACTATAAACATCTGTTTCCTGCTCTTGTACAAACGATTCCACCTTTCTTCACAGTCTCTTGCACATAACTATTGATGTCACTGTTATATCATGACACTCATTACTATCTCATTACCATAACTATTAACCCATTATTTTACAAGTACATTGTAGAGATGGATGTGAGCTTCTTAGAGATTGTTTCCCCATATAGCTTGCAGCACAAAAAAAATCCCATTAATTCTCTGCAGAATCAGAGACACCAGACAACAATGCTCCTGCCTCTCTCAAGGGAGACTCTACAAATACATAAAGGGCAAAAGAGTAACTAGGGAGAGAGTAGGAGCTCTTAAGGATCAACAAGATCACCTACGTGTGGATTCACAAGAGATGGGTGAGATCCTAAATGAATACTTCTCGTGAGTATTCACTGTTGAGAAAAGCATGGATGTTAGGGAACTTGGGGAAATCAATAGTGATGTCTTGAGGAGACATAGAGGTGCTGGAAGTCTTAAAGCACATCACTGTAGGTAAATCCCTGGGGCCTGATGAAGAGTATCCCAGGACACTGTGGGAGGCTCGGGTGGAAACTGTGGGTCCCCTAGCAGAGATATTTGAATCATCAATATCACAGGTGAGGTGCCTAAAGATTGGAGGGTGGCAAATGTTGTGTCTTTGTTTAAGAAGGGCTGCAAGGAAAAGCTTGGGAACTGCAGGCTGGTGAGCCTCACATCTGTGGTGGGTAAGTTGTTAGAAGGAATTTTGAGAGACAGGATCTACAGGCTTTTAGAGATGTAGGGACTGATTAGGGACAGTCAGCGTTGCTTTGTGAGTGGAAAATTGTGTCTCACAAATTTGATTAAGTTTTTTGAAGGAGTAACCAAGAAGGTAGATGAGGGTAGTAAAGTTGATGTTGTTTATATGGGCTTTAGCAAGGCCTTTGACAAGGTACCACATGATAAGTTTTTGCATAAGGTTAAATCTCACAGGATCCAAGGCGAGGTATCCAAATGGACACAAAATTGACTTAATGACAGAAGACAGGTGGTGGTTGTAGAGGGTTGTTTTTCAAGCTGGAGGCCTGTGACCAGTTGTGTGCCTCAGGGATCAGTGCTGAATCCACTGTTATTTGTTATTTATATTAATGATTTGAATGAGAATATAGGAGGCATGGTTAGTAAGTTTGTAGGTGACACCAAGATTAGTGGTATAGTGAACAGTGAAGAAGGTCATCTGGGTTGCAATGGGACCTTGATCAACTGGGTTAGTGGGCTGACGAATGGCAGATGGAGTTTAATTTAGATAAGTGCGAGGTGATGCATTTTGGTCAATTTAATCAAGGTAGGACTTACTCAGTTAATGGTAGGGCGTTGGGGAGTGTTATAGAACAAAGAGATCATGGGGTACAGATTCATAGCTCCTTGGAAGTGGAGTCATACGTGGACAGAGTGGTGAAGAAGACATTCAGCATGCTTGGTTTCATTGGTCAGAACATTGAATGCAGGAATTAGGATGTCTTGTTGGAGTTATACAAGACATGGTAAGGCCACATTTGGAATACTGTGTACAGTTCTGGTCACCCTATTAGAGAAAGGATATTATTAAACCAGAAAGATTGCAGAAAAGGTTTACTAGGATGCTACCGGGACTTGTGGTTTGAGGTGTAAGGAGAGACTGGATAGACTGGTACTTTTTTCACTGGAGTGCAGGAGGCTTAGGGGTGATCTTTTAGAGGCCTATAAAATATTGAGGGACATAGATCAGCTTGGCAGCCAATATCTTTTTCCAAAGATAGGAGAGTCTAAAACTAGAGGGCATGGGTTTAAGGTGAGAGGGAGAGATACAAAAGTGTCCAGAGGGGCAATTTTTTCATGCAGAGGGTGGTGAATGTCTGGAACAAGCTGCCAGAGGTAGCAGTAGAGGCGGGTACAATTTTGTCTTTTAAAAAGCATTTAGATACTTACAGGGGTAAGATGGGGATAGACGGATATGGGCCAAACGCAGGCAATTGGGACTAGCTTAGGGATTAAAAAAGGGACGGCATGGACAAGTTGAGCCGAAGGACCTATTTCCATGCTGTAAACCTCTTTGTCTCTATGACTCTATGACTCATGCCTAAAAGACATGTGCCTACTCTGTAATATGTTTCAAAGTAATACTAATAAACAAGTGTCAAGCAGATACCAACGTATTTGTACAGTCTGTCTAGGACATTGTTCCACGTATGGAGTCCAAGAAAGAAGGACTCAATCATGGAATGTGGTGGCAGCTCAGAACTTGATGGCGGGGATGGAGACTTTGATATAAACAATACATAAATGTTATCAAAGAAACCTTTGAAAGCAGTTCGAGAAATTTTGCTGTTAGAAGGAAGCTGAAGAGAGGAAACAATGAGCATACTTGGTGTGCAGTCCCTGCCCTTACCTTGCCTATTCGACTGCAGGTCAGAGGTGCAGACTCCCAGCCTCTGACCTGCTCTGGTAGCCACAGTTAGCTAAACAGCTAGTCCAGTTCCTTTGCTGGTCAATAGTAACACCCAGGACGTTGATAGTGAGCAATTCCACAACATTAATGCCACTGAATATCAAGGGGCGATGGTTTTTCTAGTTGGAGATCATTGTTTCCTGGCACTTGTGTGCTGTGAATATTACTTGCCACTTGTCAGCCTCAGCCTGGGCATTATGCAGGCCTAGCTCCATTTGGACATGGACTGCTTCAAGTCCATCTTATCTAACCTAGGGCAAGCGTCGATGTGCCTCCGAGACATATCATTATGCCATAAAAACTGGAAGTGCTGGAATTATTTCAGATTTCCAGCATCCACAGTATTTCCTTGCTCTAGGTGGAAAGAGTTAAGAATGATGTTTATACCTGTACTTGAGCATGTGTGGGATGGGTGGGGTGGGGGGGCGAGTGGGCAAAGTGGGGGGATAGTCAAGTTGGGGGAATCTCAGTACACGTTGCTGTGATTCACCCAGGACTGTGCAACCCAAACTTTTCTGCACGTACAACAGCAAACTGGAGTCAGAACTGTCGTATTGTTAATGTAAAAATATTTTCAGTGGCTTATTTTTACAGGAGAGAGAGAGAAAGATTGACATAAACAGAGAGTGAGAAGTGATGATGGCAGCACATTGCCTGTTTTGGTTATATTTGAGTGTTTAAAACCAACCAGAACAGATTTGTTTAGACAAGCAATACGACCTTATTTATTTATCCATCTGCCTTGGATAAGGGAAACTCAATTTATTATCCAGGAACCACTAGAAAGGCACTTGCATCACTGCCACTGGGAGAAAGTAACACACTAACGGGTGTAACTTGAGGTTAATAAGGCTGTAAACAGAAGGATAATGGAATTCTGCAGAACAGTTGTAAAATATAAAATCCCAGAAGTCAATGGCTAACCTTTATAAAAATCTGATTCCGAATTCAGTTGCTGTGCTTTGCACCACTCCTCAGGTATGATACTAAAGCTGTAGATGATTAAAAAGCAAAAGACTGCAGATGCTGGAAATCTAACATGAACATGAAGGTGCTGGAAAATAAAGAAACCTGTTGGACTTTAACCTGGTGTTGTGAGACTTCTTGCAGTGTTTACCCCAGTCCAACGCCGGCATCTCCACATCAAAACTCAGCAGGCCAGACAACATCTGTGGAGAGAGAATCAATCTTCCATTTTGAAGCCTAGGTTAGGTGGCAGGCTGCTGGGATGGGACAGCTGCCCATGGGCGATATTGCACTGTCCCAATCATTATACGTGCATTGGCGTGGAGCACGGTGAGTCATGAAGCAGGGGTGGGCAAGAAGTTACCATCCTGCCTGCCTGCTTCCCGATGACAATGCAAGCTGTGGTTCTGACTAACGGATCCACCACAGGCCTCAATTCATGTTCAGACTTGTGTCAAGCAGGGTTATGTCATCGCACCAACATTGTTCTCCATCTTCCTTGCTGCAATGCTCCGTCTCACCCTCAGAGGGCTCCCTGCTGAAGTGGATCTAAGCTGTAGAACAACTGGGCAATCTGTTCCACTTCCGTCGTTTGCAGGCCAGATCCAAATTCGTCCCATCCTCTTTCATTGAAACACAGTAGACAGACAGTGCTTGCATCTGAAATTTCTCCTTGCCACTTTCATGGCAGGATGAAAGCTTGTGAGTCTATTATCAAATAAATCGGTTGGACTAAAACCTGGTGTTGTCAGACTTTTTACTGTGTTTACGCCAGTCCAATGCCGGCATACCCACATCAGGATGATAGCAAGTCAGCTGATCCACGTTGGGAACATCGTTTGCATATATTAGCACATTGTGAATATTTATTTAAAAAACCACTCGGCTGAATCATGTTCACTTCGCAATTACATGCCACACTAGAGGAAAATTCGGTCAGTCTGAATCATGACTGGGTATAAGTGCTCTGTAGTTGTCCACCCTCACTTCAGTTGTGACTTTGATGTGAGTGCATCTTCCAATGTCGACCTGCAGCAGCGGCACTCTCAGTGTCAGCGGTGTCAGTATTAGCCCACACTGGACAGGGTGTATGGTGAGTCTGTTCTCCATGTCTGCCTCACATGTTGAGCTGCTCTGATCATGGTGTCTGCCTCACATGTTGAACTGCTATGTTCACAGTGTCTGCTTCACGTGGAGTGGCAAGGTAGCACAATGGTTAGCACTGCTACTTCACAGCTCTAGAGTCCTGGGTTCGATTCACAGCTTGCGTCACTGTCTGTGTGGAGTTTGCACATTCTCCTCGTGTCTGCGTGGGTTTCCTCCGGGTGCTCTGGTTTCCTCCCACAGTCCAAAGATATGTGGGTTAGGTTGATTGGCCATGCTAAAAAATTGCCCCTAAATGTCCTGTGATGCGTAGTTCAGAGGGATTAGTGGGTAAAATATGTAGGGATATGAGGGTAGGGCCTCGGTGGGATTGTGTTCAGTGCAGACTTGATGGGCCGAAGGGCCTCTTTCTGCAGTGTAGGATTCTATGATTCTACATGTTGAGCTGCTATGTTCACAGTGTGCCTTCTCCATTGAACTGCTCTGTTCTCCATGTCTGCCTCACATGTTGAGCTGCTATGTTCACGGTGTCTTCCTCACATGTTGAGCTGCTCTGCTCCTCATGTATGCCTCACATGTTCAACTCTCTGTTCCCCATGTCTGCCTTACGTGTTTCCCGTGTCAGTCTCACTACTTGAGCTGGTATGTTCACCATATCTGCCTCATGTGTGGAGCTGCTATGTTCATGGTGTTTGCCTCACATGTTGAGCTGTTCTATTCCCTGTATTTGCCACATGACTCCGGTAGGACAGCATTGTCTGCTGAGAGTCTCAAGCTGAACTGATACCAGCATGGTGACCAGGCTCGGGGAGGAGGTAGGGTTCGGTGGGATGTTGGGGATTGTGAGGGGAGATGACAGAAACATGAGGGCAAAGTGGGTTTGGGAGGGGGCAGACTGATGGCAGCAGAGGAAAGATGGGGGGGTGGGGGTGGAATTTGGAATCTGTGGATCAGAGACATTGAAGGTGGTGAATGGGATTTGGTTTGAATGAAGGGGAGGGGAGACATGCTGAATCTATGAGGGTGGGTGGTGTTGTTGCTTACTGTGGTTGGTACCTGAGGGAAAGGTTGTTCGGACACTCATGGAGCAGGGTAGAAGGGAAAGAGACACGTGGCCATTCATTACAGAGACAGAGAACTGAGTGAGAGACAGTCACAGTCCTTTGAATATGCCAAGTGATTGGGGTGAAAGGTTTTTTTTAATTCATTCATGAGATATGGGTGTTGCTGGCTGGCCAGCATACATTGCCCATCCCTAGTTGCCCTTGAGAAGGTGGTAGTGAACTGCCAGCTTGAATTGCTGCAGTCCATGTGCTGTGGGTTGATCAATAATGCCATTAGGGAGGAAATTTTGACCCAGCGACTATGAAGAAATGGTGATATGTTTCCAAGTTGGAATGGTGAGTGGCTTGGAGGGGAACTTGGAGGAGGTACCTGCTGCCCTTGTCCTTCTAGATGGAAGTGGAGGAAGTACTGGGGGTTTTGCGTACCACACTACAGGGATATGCATGGCATAATGTCATATTCTCGTTCCAGAGAAAGCCAAGGTTTGTGCATTCCATGGGAATCAGGCACTGCTCTGTGTGTAGAATGTGGGAACAGTCTTGTAGTCACTGTGATGCAGTTATCTGGCTCAGTTACTGGGTCATGATGTGGAGATCCTGGCGTTGGACTGGGGTAAACACAGTAAAAAGTCTCACAACACCAGGTTAAAGTCCACCCTTCTTCTAGGAGATCCTCTCCACTTGGAGCCAGCAGTTTGCGGTGTTGATGATAGTCATGATGTGGAGATGCCGGCGTTGGGCTGGAATAAACACAGTAAGAAGTCTCACAACACCAGGTTAAAGATCTGGTGTTGTTGGTTACTGGGCTGCAGACATGGTGGCCATGGTCAAGGGAGGCATATGCAGCCTGTACATGGGAAAAACATTACAAAGAGGGATACTCAAAATTCTCTGGGATGGGAGTTGCCTCTTCATGTGACTGTGCACACATTCTCAAGATGGAGAAGGGTGAGGTCCACATGTGGCAAGGGGGACATCAACAGTGATAGGTTAAGGTGGGGGCGGCGGGGGTTGAGGGGGGGGGTGCGGATGCCCACCACAGTGTCAATGGAATCGAGGCTTACTGGGGGAGGCTGGAGAATCACTGAAGGGAGATGTACCCTCATATTGTTAGGCTCCAGGAGAACTGGAGGGACACAAACACTGACAGGGGAAAGGGAGGGGCATGACACTGACTTCCATGTTGCAATTGGGAGATGCACTATAGTTACCCATTGCTCTTGGATTTGTTAGATCCAGCCATCCACAGGGGGAAGGAGGATTGAATAATGGAACCTATACTTTTGTGGTGCCCTGAGAGTTCCCAGATTTAAGAACATAAGAAATAGAAGCAGGAGTAGGCCATCTAGCCCCTCGAGCCTGCCCCGCCATTCAATAAGATCATGGCTGATCTGTCGTGGCTCAGTTCCACATTCCCGCCCTCTCCCCATAACCCTTAATCCCCTTGCCTATCAAAAACACATCAACCCGCGTCTTAAAAATATTGAGCGAGGCAGCCTCCACCACTTCAGCGGGCAGAGAATTCCAGAGATTCACCACCCTTTGAGTGAAGAAGTTCCTCCTCAACTGCGTTCTAAACCGCCCCCCCTTTACCTTGAGGCTGTGCCCTCTAGTCCTACTGTCCTTTCTGAGTGGGAAGAGCCTCTCCACCTCTATCCTATCCATCCCATTCAACATCTTATATGTCTCAATGAGATCTCCCCTCTTCTAAACTCTTATGAGTACAAGCCTAGTTTATTCAGGACATTTCTATGTCCTGCCTCACTCCTAGGTTCCTCACATACTCAAAGGGCTATGGCACTTATAGGGCTGGCTGATTTAAGGGGTATCTGCTCAAAGAATGGTTCATGACACCAGTGTTCTGCAGCAGCCTCCACAGAGGATATCCCACACCATTGCAGGCTGTTGTGCTCCTCACAGCATGGCATTTCAAAGGGGAGATCACTTGCCAGAGGTACACATAGAGGAGGCTGAGATCTCCTGGGACCACAGGGAACAGGAAAGGAAAGAAGAGGATGATGGTGAGAAGCTTCCACATGAGGATGAGATTGAAGCCACAAGATGCAGAAGACGTGGCCTTGAGACCTCAAGGAACTTGCATGTTAGAGCCACAACGTTAGATAGAACACAGACAGACTCCTCCACCCCTCACATTCGTCTGTCAACTACCTCTCCCTAATGTTCTGCCACCTGTCTTTGCATCTCCAGCACTTTAGCAATGGCCACTTCAGGCCGTTCATTATCTGACTGCAACTCAGCAGGTGGCTGATCTCCAGTAATCCTCCAAGTGCCAGAGAGCTGGACTGTCACTGGCTCTGACTGCTGTGAAAATGTTCCCCAGAATGTGACCCCCAAGCCTGCTCAAGACCTGTGACCCACTGGAGTGTGTGTCTCTGTGCTGGTGGAGAGTTCAGCTGAACACAGCGAGAGGTCTTCAACTAACCCCTCAGCATCCTCCCCTGGGACTGGCATTATCTGAGCTGCTATCTGGATCTGCTGCAGCATGCAAGAGAGCGAGAACATGGATTCAGTGGCACAGTGGTTAACAATGCTGCCTTGCAGCATCAGGAACCCGGGTTCGATTCCCGGCATGGGTCACAGTCTGTGCAGAGGCTGCATGTTCTCCCCATGTCTGCATGGGTTTCCTCTGGGTGCTCTGGTTTCCTCCCACAATCTGAAAGATGTGCAGGTTAAGTGCATTGGCCATGCTTAATTAATCCTCGGTGTACCCGAAACAGGTGCCAGAGTGTGGCGACTAGAGCATTTTCACAGTAACTTCACTGCAGTGTTAATGTAAGCCTGCATGTGAGACTAATACATAAATTAGTTTATAAGCAGGTTGAATGCAATATTGCATGTTACTCATTGAATGTCAGAATATGATCAATTCATGGAAGGCTCATCTGCTCTGGCTTGCTGGGAGAGGCCGATCTGTCCTTCCCCATGGAGTGATCCTTGGCCTCATCCACCAATTCAGCAGCAAGAGATCCTGGATGTTCGCCATCCCTCCTCCAGTTTGGGATCTCTCCCTCTTGGTATGGGCAAGCTTGGCCTGCATTAGAGGGATTCAGAAAACCCTAAAAACGAATAAGATAACTGAACTGGGAAATTAACTTAGAATAAGGACCACAATGTGCTTAAACTTATTTTATACAAAGGTACTACTTGCATAACTACTGTTATAGCAATTAAACATGCATTTTAGATTGAAACAAGTATCTTGGAATGCACTGTGCACCTTGACCAAAATGGAAACTGCCTTGGAGCATAATGGGAAGAGTGCCAAACCAGACAGGCCATATTCTTTGGGGACAATAAGCCACAGAATACAGTTATGTTAAGAAAAGGAAGTCATGGAGAGTGCAAATTCTCATAGTTTGGAAAATGAATAGAAGTATTCACATAGTATATAAAGTATTCAATTCCTACTGATAATCAGGCAGAGGGAAACAGTGGGACCGTCACTCAGATAAGGGACACCCCAATGCTGGCATACACTATGAATAAGAATGTCAAAGGAATCATCACTGAAACAGTGGTTTCATGGTCATCAGTAGATTCTTAATTCCAGATTTTTTTTTATTATTGAATTCACAGTTCACCATCTGCATGGTGGGACTCGAACCAGGTTCATTGAACATTAGCTGGATTAATAGCCTAGCAATAATATCATGAGGCCATCACCTTCCTCCTTGTGCTACAGAAGCAAGCTGAAACTATGGTTGGTTGATGTGAAGCTGCACAAGATGTTAAATGTGTCTCTGTTAGTTCAAGATTGGAAGTGTATCAAAGCTAGAGACCGGTTCTATCCTTCCCTGCCTATCTGAGATGGAGGTTGTGAAAGGCACTAAACATCCAGATTGCACTTGATAGAAATGTTGACCTGTGCACTGATGGTGTATTCACATTACAGGTTTAGTGCTGGTGCAAAAGATATTTCAACCTCATGCTAATGGTTTAGTTGTGGAGAGTAAATCTGATGCGGGATTTTACGGCCTCGCTCATCCCGAGACAGGAAAATCCCACCAAAGTCAATGGACATTTCCATTGTTCACCCCTCACCCTTTCCGATTCTGTGATAGTAGATGTGGTAGAATTCCACCGCTGATGCCAAGGCACGGGCTAACTTTGCAATGAAGCAAAGGGAACTTTCCTGGAGTCTCGAACTCCTAATTGGCCGTGTCTGACTCCAGATTCAGCACTGCGTAAGAAATTGGGGCCTTTAGTAAATGTACAATTTCTATATTTTCTAAGCAGCATTGATTTTCCCATCTTTGGGATGTGGATTTCTGAACATTTTGACGTCCAGTCTTCATTCAGACTGCCAGGTTTACACTACTCAGCTGTTAGATTGATGTCTTATGCACCCCTTTATCTATGCAATTGTTTAGAAAAGACTCTCTGTGTTATATGAATAAAACAGTTGACCTCAAGAAGGATGACAAACAGGGAAATGATAACCGCACTGAAGTTTTGAGTACCGACCTTGTATCCATTGGTCAGAATGACCGGGGTGCAGAATGAAGTGTTACGCTCATAGCTACGGTGTAGAGAAAGATCAACTTAACATAGGGTAGGTCCTTTCAAAAGTCTGATGGCAGCAGGGAAGAAGCTGTTCTTCAGTCGGCTGGTATGCAAACTCAGACTTTTGTATCTTTTTCTCGACGGAACAAGGTGGAAGAGAGAATGTCTGGGTTATGTGGGGTCCTTGATTATGCTGGCTACTTTTCCGAGGCAGCAGGAACTGTTGACATACTCAAAGGATGGGAGGCTGAATTGTGTGACGGGCTGGGCTTCGTTCACGACCCTTTGTAGTTTCTTGTGGTCTTGGTCAGAGCAGGAGCCATACCAAGCTGTGATACAACCAGAAATAATGCTTTGTATGATGCATCTGTAAAGGTTGGCAACGGTCGTAACAGACGTGCCGAATTTTCTAAGCCTCCTGAAAAACTAGAAGTGCTGGTGGGCTATCTTAACGATAGTGTCGGCATGGGGGCACCAGGACAGGTTGTTGGTGATGTGGACACCCAAAAACTTGAATCTCTTGACCATTTCCACATCATCTCCGTTGATGTAGACAGGGGCGTGTTCTCCACTACGCTCCCTGAAGCCGATAACTATCTCTTTTGTTTTACTGGCTTTGAGGGAGACGTTATTGCCGTTGCACCAGTTCACCAGATTCTCTGCAGTGCGAGTTGGTCAGCCGACATCTTGTGTTGGAAGGGGGAGCAAGATGAGGAGGATAATGATCGCAGGAAGCATTCCCAACACGACTGAGATCAACATCCTCAGCACCAGCCATCCAGATATCCTCAGCACAGCAAACTGCTCTCGAGTGTAATGGGGCAGATGCTTTTGCTGTCAAATTGAAATTGTTGCTTCTTAATGAACATTCTTAAAATTCCTTATGACCAGTCCATTGCCTCTTGAGATATTTGTGGCTCCCAAGCCCAGCAAATGTTACAACTGTAACTGTTGAAAGACAAAAGCAGATCATTCTGACATTGCAGTGATAATTCTGCTGCTTCACCCGCCATGGAATTGGAGTGGTGGAGAGGTGGGCAATGGAAATGTCCGTTGAACCCGGGTGGGAATTTCGGGTTTCGTTCGAGCGAGGACTTAAAAATCCCACCCATAGTGTTAATTCACCCAGGGTAAATCAGCTGGATGGTGCACAGTGCTGGTGACTGGGACACTTTCCATTTCCTCTTTCTCCACCTCGCCATTTGCGGATGATTATTTAATATTGAGTGTACATGGAAATACACACTTAAGGAGCAGTCAACAAGCAACAGAGAATATAATATCCAAGGTACTGGAGGAACAGAGAAAATACATGTTGGGGAAGGGAGGCTAGCTAAAGACTGCCTCTTTTTGACAGGTGTAGAATATTCAAGATGGAATGTACATTTGCACTTGCAATCAGCTCCTAAGGGAATAAAGGGCACAATGCAAAACAAATATGATTGGCACTAATTAAGTAATTGGTCCTGTTTTTCTTTCATTTCTACTTTTTACGAAGCTGACGCTTCTCTTTATTAACCAGCTGTGGTTGGCAGAGAGAGGGCACGCAATCTGCATGCTGTACAAAACTTCACATAGCCCTCAGTTACGTTACTGGCCACGTACGTTAAGGGACGGTTCAATTCTGTGTGCATATTCTCCCCATGTCTGCGTGGGTTTCCTCCCTTGGCTCCGGTTCCCATCCACAGCCCAAAGGAGGAGGAAATGGTCGAGATCTTCAAGTTTTTAGGTGTCCAGATCACCAACAACCTGTCCTGAACCCTCCATGCTGATGCTATAGTTAAGAAAGCTCACCAACGCCTCTACTTTCTCAGGAAATTGGGCATGTCCACTATGACTCTCCTCAACTTTAACCAATGCACCATAGAAAGCATCCTTTCCAGATGTATCACAGATTGGTGTGGTTCCTGCTGTGACCAAGACTGCAAGAAACTACAATGGGTTGTGAACGAAGCCCAGTCCATCACACAAACCAGCCTCCCATCCATGGACACTATCTACACCTCCGGCTGCCTTGGAAAAGCTGCCAACATAATCAAGGATCCCTTGCACCCCAGATATACTCTCCTCCATCTTCTTCCATCGGAAAAAAGATACAAAAATCGAGCACACATACCAACCGACTCAAGAATAGCTTCTTTCCTGCTGTGTCAGTCTTTTGAAACCTCACATTGAGTTGATCTTTCTCCACAATTTGGCCATGACTGTAACACTACACTCAGGAAGCCAACAGGAAGGGCGAACACTTCAGTGGTCATGGGCATTCAGCCTCTGACCTTCGGGTAAGCATTCTCCAAGGCGGCCTTCACGACACACGACAGCGCAGAGTCGCTGAGCAGAGACTGATAGCCAAGTTCTGCACACATGAGGACGGTCTCAACAGGGATCTTGGGTTCATGTCGCACTATCTGTAACCCCCTGTGACTTGCCTGGGTTTGCAAAACCTCACTTACTGTACTGTCTGGAGACAATACACATCTCTTTAACCTGTGATCAGTGCTCCTTCCACTCACGTTGTCGGCCACTTTAGGACTTGAACAGCAGGTTAGGTGTAAAGATTTGCATTCTAATCAGTAATCTGTAAACTGTCTGTGCTTTATATGCTCTGTCTGAGGCCAGAACTCTCCATTCACCTGAAGAAGAGGGAAACCTTGAAAGCTAGTGAGTTTACTATCAAATAAATCGGCTGGACTTAAACCTGGTGTTGTCAGATTTTTTACTGTGTTTCAAATATTTGACACAGAAAAGAGCAAGAAAAAAAGTGACTGCTTTTTTTATTCATTTGTGGGACATGGGTGTTGCTGGCTGGCCAGCATTTATTGCCCATTCCTAGGTGCCCCTGAGAAGGTGGTGGTGAGCTGCCTTCTTGAATTGCTGCAGTCCACATTCTGTGGGTTGATCCACAATGCAGTTAGGGAGGGAATTCTAGGATTTTGACCCAGTGACCATGAAGGAACTGTGATATATTTCCAAGATTTGGAGATGCCAGTGTTGGACTGGGGTAAACACAGTAAGAAGTCTCACAACACCAGGTTAAAGTCCATCAGGTTTTGGAATGACGAAGGAATGGCCAGTTTGGAAAGCTAGTGGCGTTTGCTACAGATAAACCTGTTGGACTTTAACCTGGTGTTGTGAGACTTCAGTCAGGATGGTGAGTGGCTTGGAGGGGTACTTGCAAGTGGTGGTGTTCCCATTTATCTGCTGCCCTTGTCCTTCTAGATGGAAGTGGTTGTGGATTTGTAAGGTGCTGTCTAAGGATCTTTGGTGAATTGCTGCAGTGCATCTTGTAGGTAGTACACACTGCGGCTACTGAGCGTTGATGGTGGAGGGATTGTAGCTGTTTGTAGATGTGGTGTCAATCAAGGGGCTGCTTTGTCCTGGGTAGTGTCAAGCTTCTTGGTGTTCTTGGAGCTGCACCCATCCAGGCAAGTGGGAAATATTCCATCACGTTCCTGACTTGTGACTTATAGAAGGAGGATAAGTTTTGAGGAGTCAGGAGGTGAGTTACTCACTGCAGTATTCTTAGCCTCAGACCTCCTCTTGTAGCCACAGTGTTTATGTGGTGAGTCCAATTGAGTTTCTGGTCAATGGTGACCCCAAGGATGTTGACAGTGGGGGTTTCATTGATGGTTACACCATTGAATGTCAAGGGGCAGTGATGAGAGAGTCTCCTATTAGTGATGGTCATTGCCTGGCATTTGTGCGGCACAAATGTTATTTGCCACTTGTCAGCCCAAAGCCTGGATGTTGTTGCATTTGAAGATGGACTGCTTCAGTATCTGAGGAGTTGTGAATGGTGCTGAACATTGTGCAATCATCGGTGAACAACCCCACTTCTGACCTTACGACGGAGGGAAGGTCATTGATTAAGTAATTGAAGATTGTTGGGCCTAGGACTTCTGCAGAGGTGTCCTGGAGCTGGGAGGACCGACCCTCCACAACCACAACCATCTTCCTATTTACCAGGTATGACTCAACCAGTGGAGAGTTTGACCCGTTATACCCATTGATTTCAGTTTCACTAGGGCTCCTTGATACCACATTCAGTAAAAGAACAGAGAAAATTACAGCACAGGAACAGCCTCCAAGCCTGCACCGACCATACTGCCTGACTTAACTAAAACCCCCTACCCTTCTGGGAATCATATCCCTCTATTTCCATCTCATTCATGTACTTGTCAAGACGCCCCTTAAAAGTCACTACCATAGCCACTTCCACTACCTGCCTTGGCAACGAGTTCCAGACACCCACCATGCTCTGTGTAAAAAATCTGCTTCGTACATCTCTTTTAAAACCTGCCCCTCACACCTTAAAGCAATGTCCCCTATTAAATCACTCTTCCACCCTGGAAAACAACTTCTGGCTATCCAACTCTGTCCGTGCCTCTTATAATTTTGTAGACTTCTATCAGGTCTCTTCTCAACCTCCGTCGCTCCAGTGAGAACAAACCAAGTTTCTCCAACCTCTTCTCATAGCTAATGCCCTCCATACCAGGCAACATCCTGGTAAATCTTTTCTGTACCCTCTCCAAAGCCTCCACATCCTTGTAGTAGTGTGGCAAACGGAATTGAACACTATATTTCAAGTGCGGCCTCACTAAGGTTCTATAAGGCGTCAACATGACTTGCCAATTTTTAAACTCAGTACCCCAGCCGATGAAAGTACGCTGGCCGTATGCCTTCTTGACTACTTTCTCCAGCTGCATTCACTTTCGGTGATCTGTATACCTGTACAGCCAGATCCCTTTGCCTATCAATATTCCTAAGGGTTCTGTCATTTACTGTATATTTCCTATCTGTATTAGACCTTCCAAAATGCATTACCTCACATTTGTCCAGATTTAGCACCATCTGCTGTCTCTCCGCCCACGTCTCCAACTGATCTACATCCTGCTGTATCCTCTGGTGGTCCTCATCACTATCCGCAAATCCACTAACCTTTGTGTCATCCACAAACTTACTAATCAATCCAGCTACATTTTCCTCCAAATCATTTATATGTATTACAAACAGCAAAGGTCCCAGCAGTGATCCATGGGGAACACCACTTGTCACAGCTCTCCATTCAGAAATGCACCCTTCCACTGCTACCCTCTGTCATCTTTGACTGAGCCAGTTTTGTATCCACCTTGCCAGCTCACCTCTGATTCCATGCGACTTCACCTTCTGCATCAGTCTGCCATGAGGGACCTTGTCAGAAGCCTTACTGAAATCCATGTGGACAACATCCACTGGCCTACCCTCATCAACCATCTTCGTCACTTCCTCGAAAAACTTGATCAAGTTCGTGAGACATGACCTCCCCTTCACCAAACCATGTTGCCTCTCACTAATACGTCCACTTATTTCCAAATGGGAATAAATCCTGTTGAATGCAGCCTTGATGTCACTTTCACCTCTCTTCTGGAAGTCAGGTTCATACCAATATAAAATGCTGCTGGTATCAGAAAGTGTGTAAATATTCTACTGGTCCATTGAATAACGTATTTTGGTTAATGTTTTAATGGATGAATGAGGACATGGGGAGGATGGTTGGAGGATGTAGAGGGAGCCCTCATGTTCTTGGTATCCTAGATTAATTGATGTCACTCTGCATGAGAGCTTAATAGCCATGTCGAAATTCTTAGAACAATTTAATGTCAATGCAGTGAGTTCAACAGCAGATTTTTTATTAATACAGTTTTTCAGAACATTATAAATAGGAAAAGTATTTGGCCATGTGGCCCCTCAACACTGTTCTACCAATGAATAATACTGCGACTGATCTCCTTCTTCAACAGCAGACACATGGGAACACTACCACATATAAATTCCCTTCCAAGCCACTCACCATTCTGACTTGGAAATATATCGCCGTTCCTTCTCTGTCATGAGGTCAAAATCCAGGAACTCCCTCCCTCACATCACTATGGGTGTACCTACATCACAGGGACTACGGCGGTTCAAGAAAGTAGCTCAACAGTACCATCTCAAGGATAATTAGGAATGGGGACGTCCCATAAAAGAATAAAGAAAAAGCCCCACTTTTCTGCACTATTCCCAAATTTTTGAATTCCTTTAAAGAGTCCTAAATTGTACCAATCTCCATCTTGACTTGATTGAAACGTAGGAATCCTGAGGAACAGGATCTTGACAGGGCAGATGTGCAAAGGATGTTTCCTTTTGGGGAGAATCATTAAATAAAAATGAAGGGTAACTGATTTGAGACAGCGAAGAGCAGAAATCTTTCCTCTCAAGAAGGTTGCAAATCTTTAGAACACTTTCTCAAAAGGCAATGGAAGCACAGTCTTTGAATATTTTTAAGGCTAAACTAAACAGATTCTTGATAAGCAAAAGTGGGGGGGGGGTGTGGTGAAAGGTTATCGAGGTAGTTGGAAATGGGAAGTTGAGGTGACAATCAAATCAGCCATGGTCTTATTGAATGGTGGAACAGGCTCCAGAGGCCAAGAGTTTTTCTGCCTGTACGTTGACTATATTTACTAACTAAACCCCTGCCGCCCACTAGGGTAGCAAAGCTAAAAGTTCCTCTCTGTCATATTTAGATCCAACACACATTATCAGCCTACTGCATCAGATCATTTTTACTTAATCATTGTTTCCTAAGCAACACAGTGTGGCATATTATGCAACTTTAGAAGCTCTAGCAGGCAAAGCTGGGGATCCTCTTGACTGTTTCCACTGGACTGCACGAAATGTATGAAGAGGCTGCCCTCTTACCAATGCCCAGGTGGTCATGAAAGTCGGTAGCCTCTGGAATTCTCTTCCTCCAAAGCCAGTGGAAGCGGAGTCTTTGAATATTTTTAAGCCACCGCTAGCTGGATTTTTGGTTAACAAGCAGATAAAAGATTATTGGGGGAAGGTAGGAATTAAATCAGCCATGATCTTATTGAATGGCAGATCAGGCTCAAGAGGCTGAGAGGCCTACTCCTCCTAATTCATATGTAGATTAGGTTGTATGCATAGGCAACGACTTATCAACGAATACAAACAATAATGAACAGGGTCAGCTTGGATTAAAATGGTTTAAAAGTTTATGGTTGCTTGATACCACAATGACTTCGTTAAAGTAAAGGATTGGATAGATTTATGAACATTATGGTTCAGCAGTCAATTACTTTCTCCTGACTTGGCTGTGCATCCTTTTGAAGTTTATTTATTAGTGTCACAAGTAGGCTTACACTAACACCTCAATGATGTTACTGTGAAAATCCCCTTGTTTCCACACACTCCGATGCCTGCTTGGGTACACTGAGGGAGAATTTAGCATAGCCAATGCTTCAACCTGCATATCTTTTGGACTGTGCGAGGAAACTGGAGCACCCAGAGGAAACCCACACACACAGGTAAAACTTGCAGACTCCGCACTCATCCAAACTGGGAGTACGGACCTGGGTTCCTAGCGCAGTAAGGCAGCAGTACTAGCCACTGTGCTGCCCCTGGATTATTTTCAGAAAGCATTTTAAAATTCTTCAGCATTTTCACCAACTCTTATTAAGCAAAACTCTTCAGTGTGTGATATCAGTGCTGAGGGAGAGGGGTTTAATTCTGTGTGTGTGATATCAGTGTCTCACTTACTGTACTGTCTGGAGACAAGACACATCTCTTTAACCTGTGCTCAGTGCTCCTTCCACTCACATTGTTAGCCACTTTAAGACTTGAGTAGCAGGTTAGGTGTGAAGATTTGCATTCTAATCAGTAATCTGTAAACTGTCTGTGCTGTAAAAAGCTCTGTCTGAGGCCAGAACTCTTCATTCACCTGACGAAGACGGAAACCTCAAAAGCTTGTGAGTTTACGATCAAATAAATCGGTTGGACTTAAACCTGGTGTTATCAGACTTCTTACCAAACTTTTAGTTGTACAAATCTCTTCTCAGTCAATAAAGTAGTTATTTGTCACATTGTAGTAACTCATGGTGACACAATGTAGAATGGACATTTGTTAATGGCATGGAGATAGCTGACCGTAAACCGAATAACTCTGAACAAGAAATCATTGCCAAAGATAAAAAGAAACACAAGTAGTGATATGTGTGTCAATTGACTGTGATCAAACCAGAAATCCATTCTGGTCATATGTTAGCTCCTTGCTGAATATGTTTCAATCAGCTGGTTTTAAAAAGTCACGCGTTTAGACAAAATACAGACAATTTCAAAGTTTTTCTTTAATATTCAGAATCAAATATTGGGTGGGGGGGGGGGAATGTCAAGAGAGTGAGAAAGTGCAGAAATCCTGTATGAGATGTACAGGAATGCCCAGAGAGAAGGTGGCTTTACCAAAGAAACATAGGAAAGAGGAGGAGGAGGGGTCCAACCTTCGAGCCTGCTCCGCCATTCATTACGATTATGGTTGATCATCCAACTCAATTGTCAATAGCCTGATCCCACCATTCCTACCCCCAACCCCAGTCCCCCACTCACTCCCCATTCCCCCACTCACTCCCCCACTACCCCACTCACTCCCCCACTCACTCCCCCACTCCCTCGCAAACCTCCCCATATCCTTTGATGCCCTTTGCCCCAAATGCAATATCTAGCTGCTTCTTGAAAACATTCAATGTTTTGGCCTCAAATATTTTCAGTGGTAGCAAATTCCATCAGCTGATCAGTCTCTGGGTGAAGAAATTTCTCCTTATCTCTATCCTAAATGGTTTACCCTGTATCCTCAGCCTGTGACCCCTGGTTCTGCACACCCCCACCATCGGCAACATCCTCCTTGCACCTAGCGTGTTGCGTTCTGTTCGAATGTTATAGATTTCTAAGAGATCACCCCTCATTCTTCTAAACTTCAGCGAATATAATCCTAACTCAATCTGCCCTCCCTCAAAACTGCACAAAGTACTCCAGCAGTGACCTCACCAAGACCCTGTATAACTGTAGCAAGACACTACCTGCTCATGTATGTGAATACTCTCACTATGAAGGCCAACTAAGCATTTGCCTTTTTAATGCTGACTGCACCTTCTGCCTGGGAATTGGACATCCTCGCTCCTGATTGGCCCAGGTTCACACGTGTGCACTCTACTGGTGCCAGCCTGGTCACATGACCCATTAAGGACTACCCATTAAAGGGACCACACTACCACATATATGTCTTTAGGGTACATTTGAAATTGGCTTTACACATTTTTCTCTGGTCACTAATCTTCCTGCCATCCCAGGAATCAGCCTGGTAAATCTTCTTCGCACTTCCTCATAGCATGAACATACTTCCTCGGAAAAGGAGCCCAAACTGCACACAATATTCCAGATGTGGCCTCAGCAAGGCCCTGAACAAGTACAGCAAGACATCCCTGCTCCTATGCTCAAATCCTTTCACGATGAAATGTCAAACATGACATTTGCCTGCTGCACCTGTATGCTTCATGAGTGTTGTTGAAGCTGCACTTAACTAAGCAAGGGGAGCATATAGGTTTCTGTGAGAGCCCCCTCATTATTCCAACCTCCGCTGAAGACAATTCTAACTGATGAATCTCTCCTTATACGTCAGTCTTGCAATCCCAAGAATAAGCCTGGTAAACCCTTGCTGCACTCCCTCTGTGGCAAGAAGATCCTTCCTCAGACAATGAGACCAAAACAGCACACAGTACTCCAGGTATGGCCTCACCAAAGTTCCTGTACTTCAATCTTTTTGCTATGAAGGCCAACTTAGCATTTGCCTTTTTAATTGCTTATTGCACCTGCATGCTCATCCTGTGAGTGATGCTTGGGAAGAGGGCTATTAAAACCAAGGTGAGGGATATTTATACGAAGGGAAAAAGGTTCATATTGAATATGTGTGATGCGTGCTGGGGAATAAACTTTTAATTCTGAGTATGTGATATCTGTGCTGTGTAGGAGGGGTTTAATTCTGTGTGTGTGATATCAGCACTGAGGTGGGGAGGCGTGGATTAAGCCTGTATCTGTGGTATTAATGGTGAGGACAGACGTTTAATTCTGTATGTGTAATATCAGTGGTGGGGGTGGGGGTGGGGGGGATGGTTTAATACTGTGTATGTGATGTCAGTGCTGGGAGGGGGGATTAAATTCTCTGCGTGTGTGATATCTATGTAGGGATAGATGAGTATAGTTCAGTGTGAGTATGTGATATCTATGTTGGGGGAGAGGGGCATAATTCTGTGTTTGTGATATGAGTCCTTGGGAAGAGAGTTTTAAATTTGTGCGTGTGTCATACCTATGCTGAGGGAGAGGGTTTAATCCTGTGTGTGATATTGTGCCGGGGATGGGGGTTTCATTTCTTTTTTGTGTGATGTCAATGCTGGGGAGAGGGATTTAATTATGTGTGTGTGTGACATCTATGCTTGGGAGATGTGTTTAGTTTTATTCGTGTGATATCTATTCGTGGGTAGACAGGATTAATTCTGTTTTTCGTGATATCTATGCTGGGAGAGGGTGAGTAATATTGTGTGCGTGATGTAAGTGCTGGGGAGACAGATTTAATTCAGTATGTGTGATATTGATGACGAGGGAGAGGAGTTTAATTCTGTGTGTGTGATATCAGTGCTGGGAGAGGGGTTTAATTCTGTGTGTGTGATATCAGTGCTGGGGGAGAGGGGTTTAATTCTGTGTGTGTGATATCAGTGCTGGGGGAGAGGGATTTAATTCTGTGTGTGTGATATCAGTGCTGGGGAGAGAGGGGCTTAATTCTGTGTGTGTGATATCAGTGCTAAGGGAGAGGGGTTTAATTCTGTGTGTGTGATATCAGTGCTGAGGGCGAGGGGTTTAATTCTGTGTGTGTGATATCAGTGCTGGGGAGAAGGGTTTAATTCTGTGTGTGTGATATCAGTGCTGGGGGAGAGGGGTTTAATTCTGTGTGTGTGATATCAGTGCTGGGGGAGAGGGGTTTAATTCTGTGTGTGTGATATCAGTGCTGGGGAGAGAGGGGCTTAATTCTGTGTGTGTGATATCAGTGCTGAGGGAGAGGGGTTTAATTCTGTGTGTGTGATATCAGTGCTGAGGGCGAGGGGTTTAATTCTGTGTGTGTGATATCAGTGCTGAGGGAGAGGGGTTTAATTCAGTGTGTGTGATATCAGTGCTGAGGGAGAGGGGTTTAATTCTGCGTGTGTGGTATCAGTGCTGGGAGAGAGGGGTTTAATTCTGTGTGTGTGATATCAGTGCTGGGAGAGGGGTTTAATTCTGTGTGTGTGATATCAGTGCTGGGAGAGGGGTTTAATTCTGTGTGTGTGATATCAGTGCTGAGGGAGAGGGGTTTAATTCTGCGTGTGTGGTATCAGTGCTGGGGGAGAGGTGTTTAATTCTCTGTGTGTGATATCAGTGCTAGGGAGAGGAGTTTAATTCTGTGTGTGTGATATCAGTGCTGGCAGAGAGGGGTTTAATTCTGTGTGTGTGATATCAGTGCTAGGGAGAGGAGTTTAATTCCGTGTGTGTGATATCAGTGCTGGGGAGAGGGGTTTAATTCAATGTGTGTGATATCAGTGCTGAGGGAGAGGTGTTTAATTCTGTGTGTGTGATATCAGTGCTGGGGAGAGGAGTTTAATTCTGTGTGTGTGATGTCAGTGCTGGGGAGAGGTGTTAATTCTGTGTGTGTGATATCAGTGCTGGGGAGAGGAGTTTAATTCTGTGTGTGTGATATCAGTGCTGGGGAGAAGGGTTTAATTCTGTGTGTGTGATATCAGTGCTGGGAGAGGGTTTAATTCAGTGTGTGTGATATCAGTGCTGAGGGAGAGGGGTTTAATTCTGCGTGTGTGATATCAGTGCTGAGGGAGAGGGGTTTAATTCTGTGTGTGTGATATCAGTGCTGAGGGAGAGGGGTTTAATTCAGTGTGTGTGATATCAGTGCTGGGGAGATGTGTTTAATTCTGTGTGTGATATCAGTGCTGGGAGAGAGGAGTTTAATTCTGTGTGTGTGATATCAGTGCTGGGAGAGAGGGGTTTAATTCTGTGTGTGTGATATCAGTGCTGGGAGAGGGGTTTAATTCAGTGTGTGTGATATCAGTGCTGGGGAGATGTGTTTAATTCTGTGTGTGATATCAGTGCTGAGGGAGAGGGGTTTAATTCAGTGTGTGTGATATCAGTGCTGGGGAGATGTGTTTAATTCTGTGTGTGATATCAGTGCTGGGAGAGAGGAGTTTAATTCTGTGTGTGTGATATCAGTGCTGGGAGAGAGGGGTTTAATTCTGTGTGTGTGATATCAGTGCTGGGAGAGAGGAGTTTAATTCTGTGTGTGTGATATCAGTGCTGGGAGAGAGGGGTTTAATTCTGTGTGTGTGATATCAGTGCTGGGGGAGAGGGGTTTAATTCTGTGTGTGTGATATCAGTGCTGAGGGAGAGGGGTTTAATTCAGTGTGTGTGATATCAGTGCTGAGGGAGAGGGGTTTAATTCAGTGTGTGTGATATCAGTGCTGAGGGAGAGGGGTTTAATTCTGCGTGTGTGATATCAGTGCTGAGGGAGAGGTGTTTAATTCTGCGTGTGTGATATCAGTGCTGGGGAGAGGAGTTTAATTCTGTGTGTGTGATATCAGTGCTGGGGAGAGGAGTTTAATTCTGTGTGTGTGATATCAGTGCTGGGGGAGAGGGGTTTAATTCTGTGTGTGTGATATCAGTGCTGAGGGAGAGGGGTTTAATTCAGTGTGTGTGATATCAGTGCTGAGGGAGAGGGGTTTAATTCAGTGTGTGTGATATCAGTGCTGAGGGAGAGGGGTTTAATTCTGCGTGTGTGATATCAGTGCTGAGGGAGAGGTGTTTAATTCAGTGTGTGTGATATCAGTGCTAGGAGAGAGGGGTTTAATTCTATGTGTTTGATATCGGTGCTGAGGCAGATGGGTTTACTTCAATGTGTTTGATATTGATCCTGGGGGAGTGTGGTTTAATTCTTTGTGGGATATCTATGCTGAGGGAGATGGGTTTTTATTCTATGTGTGTGTCTGTGTGTGTGTGTGATAGCTACGCTGGGGGAGAAGGGGGATACCAGGCTGAATGTCGCCTGTGTATCCTTGTTCTGCCTCTGTCGTCGGAGCTCTGAAGAAAGTGGCCTGTCTGTCTGTCTCACTATGTAACCCCACTCCCCCTCACCAGGGCATCTTGACTCAAAGGGGTGTTAATGAAGAGCGACCTGTGCGGCCGCCTCTGTAGTAAGTGGGAGGGTCCGCAAGACACCGCCTGGTCGGTAGACTAATAAGGACACATCTCGGGACTGGAGGCAGTCAATGGCAAGTGGCGCTCTGGGCTTCTTGGCAATAGCGAAGAGGCGTCTTGGGCGATCTTACTCAGCCGCCGAGCGCTTTCACAGATTGACAGACTCTCCCACAAGGTAATGCCCTTTTTTGTTGTTGTTGTTGTTGTCTCTGTAGGAGAATTGACACATGCCATGAAAGTTGGACTTTTTCTTTTCTCTGTCGCTCTTGGGCTTTTCAGGAGTAAACTGTCCCTTTTACTAAATAGATGGGTCTGTAGCCTGGGGATTGGTATTCGTGGAACAGGAGGCAAGTTCTGTAACTGAACACCGCGACGAACTGACAGCTCAATTTCACTGACAAAGATATGGCACCTATCTATATCCGATTTTATTTTGATTACTGTATACTGTGATTCTCTCACGCAGCTACTATTTCCTGCGGTCCCTTGCATTCTCGCTTTATCTTTGGGTCGCTTCAGTCCCCGTCCATGCTTTGCCTGAAAACCATCACATTTGCAATGTTCATTAATTCCTCTATAACTGGCCCCAGATTTTTGTCACTTGGATTTCAGTGTTGTCACTTCAGACAAGTTGTGTCGAGGCTTCGTTCTTCTGGACTGCAGGCTGGCGATTGGGTCTGTGATTGCGAGACTGATGTTTCCCTTTCTCCTTATTTTAAGCTCACACACTACTATTAATTGGCTATCAGGAGGGGATTTAATTACAAACTTTGGCAAGCTTTCTGGTCCTCCATCTGTGGCTGTCAGTATATGATCGGATGGGCTAACATTCACACCTCATGCTCAGTCCCATCCAAGAGATCTGAACTTCCATTCCCTGGACTGTTAAAAAGTTTCATTGAGAAATCTCCCAGCAGACTGGCGTGCCAGGGACTCAGGAGCGAGGAGAAAGAGCAGCTCTAACCCGTAAATAGATGATTTGGACGGCGGGGTGGGGGGAAGAGACTGGAGGGGAGTTGGGTTTAAAGAAAGCCAACTTTCTATTTTTAAAGAAAGAAAAACTGGGGACATAATGTGAGCCAGGAGAGGGATTGGGTGAAAGAGGGAAATGTTTGAGGAGAGAGAGATTTAAGAGAAATAGAAAATGTGTCTTTCTTTTCCATGGGACGGGGTGTCACTGGCAAGGCCAGCATTTATTGCCCCTTGAACAGAGAGCAGTTAAGAGGTTACCGATAGGCCAGAATATTCCTGATAGGACATGCAGAAACCAAATGATTATTATCACTGAGATTAGTTTTCAATTCAGATTTTATTTCGATTCTACGAGGTGGGATTTGAACTTTTGTACTCATCTGGGTTACTCGCCGAGTGACAATACCGTTAGGCCACCTTCTCCCTACGCAAAGTAGATGAGGTTACTGTAGTAGTCGTGCAGGGAGAAGATAGCGGGTAAGCGGGACGTTGACAGCGAGGAAGGGAACATGTGAAAGAGCTGGAAGAATGGGAATGAGCATTGTGTCGGGTTTGTTAATAAACAGAATGGGTTGTAAACAAATGATGATAGTGTGGGGTTTGTTAATAGACAAAATGGGTTGTAAACTGGTGATGATAGTATGGGGTTTGTTAATAAACAGAATAGGTTATAAACTAGTGATGGTAGTGTAGAGTTTATGAGTAGACAGAATGGCTTGTAAACTAGTGATGATAATGTGGGGTTTGTTAATAGACAGAATGGGTTGTAAACTAGTGATGATAGTGTGGTGTTTGTTAATAGACAGAGTGGGTTGTAAGCTCGTGATGATAGTGTAGGGTTTGTTAATAGACAGAATGGGTTGTAAACTTGTGATGATCGTGTGGGGTTTGTTAATAGACAGAATGGGTTGTAAACTAGTGATGATAGTGTAGGGTTTATTAATAGACAGAATGAATTGTAAACTAGTGATGATAGTGTGGGGTTTGTTAATAGACAGAATGGGTTGTCAACTAGTGATGATAATGTGGGGTTTGTTAATAGACAGAATAGGTTGTAAACTAGTGATGATAGTGTGGGGTTTGTTAATAGACAGAATGGGTTGTGAGGTAGCAAGGTTAGCGCACAGTTATTGGACAGAATGGGTGAATATTGCAGTACAGAGGCAGTCATTCTTCTCCGTCGTCTCTCCCCACCAAAAAATTCTGGAGTACTAATATTGTCCAGCACACTGGGTCTGGTACGCTGTCACATTCTTGCATACTCAGGTACGCTCTAACATTGGGATACATCGATACGCCCAACTCATCTGGCATACCAGGCAATATAGGTAACCTGAGATGTACCAGTATGCCAGAAAATACGAGAGGATTTAACTGAGGATAGAGTGATTGAACAGTGAACATTTGCAGCTGATCAGAATTTGTAAAGGTAGGTCATACCAGAAGAGCCTTATTGCATTTTTAAGTGAAGACTACAGTAGTAGACAGGGTATATAAATTTATATTTATATAAATTCCCTGGAAGGCATTTGATCTACCATAAGACCATAAGATATAGGAGAATTAGACCATTCAGCCCATCAAGTCTGCTCTGCCTTTCAGTTGTGGTTGATAAGTTTTTAACCCCCATTCTCCTGCCTTTTCCCCATAACCTTTGATCCCCTTACCAATCAAGACCCTATCTATTTCTGTTTTAAATACACTCAATGACCTGGCCTCCACAGCCTTCTGTGGCAATGAATTTCATAAATGCACCAACCTCTGGGTAAGGAAGTTCCTCCTCATCTCGGTTCTAAAGGGTCGTTCCTTTACTATGAGACTGTGCCCTCAGATCCGAGTCTCTCCAGCTAATGGAAACATCTCCCGCATGTCCACTCTATCCAGGCCTTTCAGTATTCAGTAAGCTTTAATGAGATCCCCTCCGCCCTCTCCCCCATCCTTCTAAATTCCATCAAGTACAGACCCAAAGTACTCAAAAGCTCCTCATACATCAAGCTTTTCATTCCTGGGATGATTCTCATGAACCTCCTCTGGACCCTCTTCAATGCCAGCCCATCCTTCCTCGGATACAGGTCCACAATTGCTCACAATGTTCCAAACCCTCCTGACGAGGGTTTTTAAAGTCTTAGCAGGGCATCCTTACAGAAGAGCCTGTTAGTTAATGTGTAGCTCATGCAACTCAAGGAAAGTTACTGATCTGATTAGAAAACAGTGAGGATAATGGGTAGGCATTCAAAACAGTTGGAGGTCTTCCACCAGAGTCTGTACTGGGACTTCAAATATTCTCTGTATTAAATGATGGTTCAGAGAATGGATTAGGAAGCCTCATATCTTAGCTCGCTAACGACACAAAATTAGGCCCGGTATTTTAAACAGAGAAGGTGGAAGGGTAAAATTACAAAGAAACGAACTGATGGATTAAATGAATGAGCAAAATGTGTCCACTGGATTTCATTGTACACATATAAGATCTTTAACTTTGGACTGAAAAAAGGAAGAACAGGGTTTTTTCTAAATGGTGAAAGGCTTGAACAAGAAGGTCCAAAAAGACTTGGGTATCATAGTACCTAGTTTATTAAAATTTGGTGAAAATCAAGGCTAGTGGAATGTTGGCCTATATATCCAGACAAGCAATTCTTTTTTCTTGGCTGAAGGACCTCTTTTCAAATCAATAAAAAAGTACTCTCCATCTAAATTATAATGACATATGATACAATCTGAAAGTCCTTCGTACCACAGTTCTCAGTGCCACTCCTCTCTGAGAAAGGGGTCAACCCATTCTGCACTTCTACCTCCCAGCTGACATTTCATAAAATCCTTCCTGGACCCCCTGGAAGATTTATGTGGAACCCTCAGGTCGGCAGACGCCAGTCAGAGAAATACTGATCCAGAGGACAGGAATACATGCAGCAAATGTACAAGTTATGGCTAGACCGCAGCTGGAGTCACTGTGATCAGTTCTGGCCACCAAACCTTAGGAAGAATATATTGACCTTGGAGGGAGTGCAGTGTTAATTTACCAAATAGAAACCAGGATTCCAGGGCTCAGATTATAAGTAGCAATCACACAAATTAGTTCCGAAGAAGAGTCATATTCTTTATTTAAGACAGAGATAGGTGGGTTCTTGATTGGTAAGGGGATAAAAGGTTACAGGAAAAAAGTGGGAGAATGGGGTTGAGAAAGTTAACAGCTATCATTGAACAGTGGGGCAGACTCAACAGGCCAAATAGCCTAATTCTGCTCCTATGTCTTATGGTCTTATGGACTCAAATGTTTAACTATGTCCCTTGCTCCATAGATGCTGCCAGACCTGCTAAGTCATTTCAACATTTGCTATTTTCAACCACACAAACTAGGGTTGTATTTCCTGGAGTGTGTGGAAGGCTAAGGGGTGATGTGATTGAAGCTTTAAACATATTAAGGCAGTGATGGGCAACCTAGACTAGTGAGTGGGCCGCCTGAGTGTCCCTCCTTCATCTCAGTGGGCAGCAAGATCGAACTGGAGATCGTTCACTAGCCATGACCCCATGAATAAGATTGAATGCATTTAATACATGCCAAATATTTCATAATGAGTTATAGGAAATGCTTAATTGTTAATAGAATCGTCATCAACTTCAAACGGTAAAAACAAAAGAAATATTTATACTTTGGACGCAGTGGGAGCGCACGGCTCTTACTTTGATTTGATTTGATTATTGTCACATGTATTAACATACAATGAAAAGTATTGTTCCTTGCACTATACAGACAAAGCATACCATTCACAGAGCAGGAAACAAGAGAGTGCAGAATGTAGTGTTACAGTTATAGCTAGGGCATAGAGAAAGATCAACTTAATGCAAGGTAGATCCATTCAAAAGTCTGATGGCGGCAGGGAAGAAGGTGTTCTTGAGTCAGACTGTTCTTGACCTCAGACTTAGCATCTTTTTCCCAACGGAAGAATGTGGGAAAGGGAATGTCTGGGGTGCGTGAGGTCCTTAATTATGCTGATTGCTTTTCTGAGGCAGTAGGGAGTGTAGACAGAGTCAAGGGATGGGAGGCTGGTTTGCGTGATGGACTGAGCTACATTCATGACCTTTTGTAGTTTCTTGCAGTCTTGGGCAGAGCAGGAGCCATAGCAAGCTGTCCAGAAAGAATGCTTTCTATGGCGATATGTAAAAGTTGGTCAGAGTCATAGCTGACATGCCAAATTTCCTTTGTCTTCTGAAAAAGTAGAGACGTTGGTGGGCTTTCTTAACTATAGTGTCGGCATGGGGACCAGGACAGGTTGTTGGTAATCTGGTCACCTAAAAACTTGAAGCTTTTGACCATTTCAGTCATTGTGTGCAATCAACACACACCTCACTTCACGTGTCCTTGTTTTATGCCAGACAGGTAGTAAAATAAACTATGTGGATGGAAATTAGGGTAATGTGACAACCCTGGGCAGGAGCAACAGTCAACAACATTCCTCCTGGGCTGCAATTAGGACCTTACTGACCACATATGGCCCCTGGGCTTCAGGTTGCCCACCAATGTATTAAAGGAACAGACAAGGTGGATGGAGAAAAACTACTGCTGCTGCTTGGAGAATCCAGGAATGATTTCAGAATGGTTAGGAAACACTTCTACACCCAGTCTGGTAAAAGTTTGGAACGCCGACCCTCAAATGGCAGTTGGTATTGGGCTAATTTTAGAACATAGAACACCACAGCACAAACAGGCCCTTCAGCCCACAAGTTGTGCCGATCATATCCATACCTACCAAGCCTATCTATAACTCTGAATCCCATTAAATCCCATGTACTCATCCAGAAGCCTCTTAAAAGACCCCAGCGAGTTCGCCTCTACCACCACCGACAGCAGCCGATTTCACTCACTCACCACCCTCTGAGTGAAAAACTTACCCCTGGGGCGGTGTGTACAAAGGGCAGGGACTTAATCAACGCGAGCTTATGACCCACACTTACTGGGAATTCCTCGTTCATGGGGAAGAATTGAAATTCCCAATCCCCATCATGAATGGGATTCAACGGGTTGCCCACACCTGGCGGCGTAGGGTCGACACACGCTGATCCATTCAGTGTAGAGTGCGTGCAGCCCCGGACATCTAAGGGCATCCGGGCATTTTGAGGGCATTTTAATTCTGAGATTGACGGACTTTTGTTCACCTAAGGTATTATGGAATCTGAAACCAAGATGAATATGTGGGCTTGGACCATGATCTCTTTGTTTGGTGGAACAGGGCTCAAGAGATTAAATGACCTCTTCTTGTTCCTATTCTCACTACATGTTGCTCTATTGATATTTCATGGCAAATTTACATACCATGGTACATCGAGGTCCTATGCTTGATCAGTATACTTGGGTATGATGGCATGCCGTCGTATGTCAGTATGCCAGGGAATATTGATATTGCTGGGTATACTGGTATGCTAACTCCAGTTGACATGGGCACTTAAAGACTATTCACAAAATGCTATCAGGTTTACACTGAGGAGCCTGGGCTAGATTACAACTGGGAAAGATAAGACTCCTGTCTCAGTTTCAAGTTCATGGGTGCGAGGCGGGGGTCAGCAGATAGGTCAATACACACTGCTTAGAGAGCTCTTGCTGAAGTTCTGATGGAACGGAGCAGTTTGCACGAACCCATGGCAAGCAAGCACGGGCAGCTTCCCACCCCACCGCCCCCCCCCCACCCCAAACCCCCACCCTCAGCCTCTCAGCTAACCATCGATACTTTCCCTTAATTTCTCAGTGATTAAACCGGGGTAATCCAAATTAGTACAATGCCTGGCCTCCTCAACAATGTGCACTTGATTAGCAAACTGGGCCAGTGTCAAGCAGAGCTTCGGGACTCTTGGCTGCTTCAAAGAGTTGTTACACTTGTAGACCCTAAAAAGGCTCTGAAAACACTGTAACTGTAAACCATGCAAACACAGCAAGCTATTAGTATCTTTAATTACAGGAGCAGGAAGCCGGATGCAATGTAGATGGCAGCAGTAGGGAGGGAGAGATGCATTTCTCATGCCTTTGCAATAAATTGTCATTTTTTTATATATATATATATATAGAAGTGATTTTAGTTACTACTAGATTCCTGTTTTACTTAAAATCCGCAGTGGACACTAGCTAATGTTCAACTTTGCCCCGGAATGACTGACTGAGTGGCTACCAACACAGCCCATGTGATTTTAATATAATCCCACTCAGCTCTTAAAGCAATAATGTTATATTGATCCTCCTCCAGGATTATTCTGACAGAAGCAAAAAAAAACCAATTAAAAACCCTGATCTTCATCAAGCAGGTCAGTGAGCCATGCAAAAGGTGCTCTGCCTTCAACTCTCTCTCTCTGTTGTAATTTTGTATGAAACTCCAGAGAATTTAGTGATCGTCAGGCAACTTTTCAGTAAAAAAGGAACAGCACAGTCGTTAGCACTGCTGCCTCACAGCGCCGGGGACCTGGCTTTGATTCCTGTCTTGGGTCACTGTCTGTGTGCAGCTTGCGTGTTCTCCCCGTGTTGCGTGGGTTTTCTCCAGCTGCTCTGGTTTCCTCCCGCAGTCCAAACGTGTGCAGGTTTGGTGAATTGGCTGTGTTAAATTCTCCCTCAGTGTACCCAAACAGACGCCAGAGTGTGGCAACAGGGGATTTCCACAGTTAACTTCATTGCAGTGTGAATGTAAGCCTATTTGTGACTAATAAATAAAGTTTATTTATTTAATCTTTTCTTATCTTGACTCAAATTGTACCCGGAAAGGCAACCTCAAGTTAGTGGCCAGTTTGAAAATAATGGGGATTTTATCTCCATCGGAGGCACACATTACAAAATACTTGTAAGCCTTTTGTAGCATTGGAAATGCTTCTGCTGAGCTCAGATGGTTGGTAAACCTCATTGATCTTTCTCTTTCAGAGACTGAAACCTGTGATTAAAATATCTATATCTGGCTACAGTTAAACGGTGACAAATTACTGCATGTTTTTAATACAAAATCTCTTTTCTATTTTTTGCCGTGTGTTTCTTTTTACCACGGAATGTCATTACCGAGGACTTAATTCCAAGATATTCAAAGAGCTCCAGTGCTGACTCAAAATATTCTCACAGAAAAATCAAAGTTCTGTGGAACATTACAATCCATTTCACACAGTGTAAAACTCAGATTTTATCTCGTAGCCAGCCTGGGTCAGAACAAAACAACCATTCGAAGCAAAAGCTTGCGTTTTCTCCTTATTACCATGGACCAGTGTCTGACGCGTTGGATCAGCATCTCTGTGTCCTTGTCTGGAGTGACTGCACTATTTGTCACTTCATGGTTTGCCTGGGTGACCTACAGTCAGTCAAGTGAAAGGTTGGCAAGTAGAAGATTGCAGTCAATGAGCCCTTGTAAGGAAAATCAGTCATTCTGTTTGTAGCATTTCTGTCATAAAACCTCCCAAAGGGTGTCCCCACAAGACACATTAGTCACATGTCAGTGTCTAGTGTTTTTCAGCTAGTTTATGATAATTTGGCAATGCTATTTCATCAGTGCTTCTAAATGTTACCAGCGTGTGGTGCAGTATATGTCATTCAGTGAATGGCTGACCCACTATCTGAATTCCAACACCCCCAACAAAAGAGCTGTTTGAAGTGTATTTATTAGATGTGCGGGCTAGGTTGATTGGCCAGGCTAAATTTACCCTAGTGTCAGGGGATTAACAGGGTAAATATGTGGGGTTTTGGGAATAGGGCCTGGGTAGGATTGTGGTCAGTGCAGATTCAATGGGCTGAATGGCCTTCTTCTGTATGGATTCTGTTAGTGTCACAAGTAGGCTGACATTAACACCGCAATGAAATGAAAAATCCCCTAATCGCCACACTCCAGCACTTGTTCAGGTATACTGAGGGAGAATTTAGCATGGCCAATGTACCTATGACATGGAGATGCCAGCATTGGACTGTGGTAAACACAGTAAGAAGTCTCACAACACCAGGTTAAAGTCCAACAGGTTTATTTGGTGGCAAAAGCCACTCGCTTTCGGAGC
Organism: Carcharhinus amblyrhynchos; assembly: GCF_965287045.1. Taxonomy (NCBI): domain Eukaryota; kingdom Metazoa; phylum Chordata; class Chondrichthyes; order Carcharhiniformes; family Carcharhinidae; genus Carcharhinus; species Carcharhinus amblyrhynchos. The sequence continues at coordinate 13,908,630 of NC_137330.1, read as the reverse complement.
GCTGCTCCTTCGTCAGGTAGGTGGGAGTTCTGTTCACAAACAGGGCATATAAAGACACAAACTCAATTTACGAAGTAATGTTTGGAATGCGAGTCTTTGTAGGTAATCAAGTCCTAAAGGTACAGACAATGTGAGTGGAGAGAGCATTAAGCACAGGTTAAAGAAATATGTATTGTTCCCAGACAGGACAGTTAGTAAGATTTTGCAAGTTCAGGCAAGTCATGGGGGTAACAGATAGTGTGACATGAACCCAATATCCCGGTTGAGGCTGTCCACATGTGTGCGGAACCTGGCTATCAGTCTCTGCTCAGCGACTCTACGTTGTCGTGTGTTGTGAAGGCCGCCTTGGAGAACGCTTACCCGAATATCAGAGGCCGAATGCCTGTGACCACTGAAGTGTTCCTCAACAGGAAGCGGTGTTCATTCATCCGTTGTAATATGCATTCCAACCATTATTTTGTAAATTGAGTTTGTGTCTTTATAAGCTCTGTTTGTGAACAGAACTCCCACTTAGCTGATGAAGGAGCAGCGCTCCGAAAGCTAGTGGCTTTTGTTACCAAATAAACCTGTTGGACTTTAACCTGGTGTTGTGAGACTTCTTACAATGTACCCAACCAGCATTTCTTTTGGGCTATGGGAGGAAATCCATGCAGACAATGGAGAATGTGCAAACTCCACGTAGCCAGTTACATAATTTGGGAATGGAACCCGGTCCCTGGCACTGTGAGGCAGCAGTGCTAACCACTGTGTCACCAATTGTCAATAAGCTTTTAGTTTTCTACCTGACTACTGTTTGTGGTGTCGCAATTATACTGTGCAGATAGTATGCTGCAAAGCTAAGTGTTCAGCCAATGCCCAGGTTATACTGCGGCTTGTGAAGCCCTCAGCACCAGCACCAATGCGCTCAGCAAATACACTGAGTGCATGTGAACGTGTGAGTCCATTTGAGAGCCAGTGTGAGTGCAAGAGGGAGAATGTGTGTTTATATTTGAATGTAGGTGTGAATGCGTGTGTCTGTGTAAGAGTGAGTATGAGTCTGTGTGAAAGCGAGTGTCTGTGTATGTGTCTGCGCTTGTCTGTGTCTATGTACGTGTCTCGTGTGCTCAGCGTATTCAAACAGAGGCTAAAAGCTGAGCTGAAGAGGGGCGGTGGGCATTTCATGTGGATCATAAACACCAACAAAGAGGAGTGGGGTCTACTATTATGCTGTAATTTATTTATATGTTCTGTCAGCAGAAGCATTATCTGAAACATTAAGAGCAAACTCTGCACTCTCACAGACACACATATTCACATACACTCACATTCTCACACAGACACACATACTTACACTCACACACACATTTACAAATACGCACTCATCTCGCATAGACACACATACTCAAATTCGCTTTCATATTCATTTCCACACAAGTTCACTCTTGTACCTACACACATTCACATACACACACTCATTCTTGCACAGACTCACATACAGGCACTCACCCCTGCACAGACACAGATACTCACACTCACTCTCTCACATACATTCACATATTCAAACTCTCTCTCACACAAACACACACTCTCACACAGACAAGCGCGTACACACACATGGGCAAAGACACAATCACAGACCTTTCACACAGACTCATACTCTTACACAGACACATGCATTCACACTCACAGACACACACTCTCACTCTCAAACAGACACATTCACATGCACACAGTCACTCACAACTTGCTCTCAAATAGACACACTTACATATTCACATGCACACAACATAGACCTGTTGTGTTCAATAGCGTTTCTATCCCATAAATTTTATTTAATATCATAAACTGGTACGTGCGTGCATTTGTGTGTATACATTGTGCTGACATGTTTTTCTTAATTCATTCGCAGGACATAGGCGTCACTGGCTGGCCAGCATTTATTGCCTATCCCTAGTTGCCTTTGAGAAGGTGAAGGTGAGCTGCCTTCTTGAAACACTGCAGCCCACATGCTGTGGGTTGACCCACAATACCGTTTGTATGTGTTTGTGGTATGTATGTTTGTGGGGATCTGTCTTTGAGAATATATTTGTGTTTATGCACGTTACCCGTTGCGATATATATGTGTGACTGTGCGTGTGTGAAGGTGTGGCTCCGTGTGAATATGCGTATGTCTTTGTATTCATGCATAAAATGTATGCATGGATGTGCACACCGTGTTCTGTGTTTATGAACTTTTGCATGTATGTGAAAATCTTCTTACACATCTGTTCAAATCTGTCTAAATTCTCAATTTCTTGGCAGATTTTCTGAGCATTGCTCGTATGAATTGAAGGAGAAATGAAGCACGTGACATTCCAGATTGCCTTCCTTTGGGTGACAATTGTGATTCACTTAACCCGCGGGAAGCTTGTTAACAAACGAGAAGGTATGACTCACACAGTATTGCTGCCTCCACAATTAGAATGTCCCTGTCATGTTTTTCTGTATGTTTATAATAATTATCATCCTATCTTGTCGTTTAGACCCAAACCATATTGTGTAAAAATCATAGCAGTTTTGAATAATCAGTACTACGGAAGTAAGTCTCCATTGGGATAAGATCCTATTGTTATTGTAATCTACTTTGCAATTAAGAATAAATGAGAATTACGGGATCTGCTTAAGAATTAAAACTGGCTTGATGATTCCAGTTGTTGTATTAGACAGTTTCCAAATGCTGCACAGTAATTTTTGACTTCACATTGATATGGTGTAGAGTCTTCATGCCCACAAGAAGTATAACAGCATTTACAGAAGGCAGCTTTGAATTGCACTGGCTTCCCGCAACTTTAATAAAACTGACTTTGGTGGCTGCATGAAGTTTCAAAGGTTCCTGGGTTGCTTGGAAACCTTCTGAAATTAATTTGGAAACTTAACAATGTAAGCAGACAGCTAACAAAACAGTTTGCACTCCTACACAATCATTGTCCATTAACTCTGCTGGCGTCAATCCAAATTCACTTGCCCCTACCCAGAGTGTGATACAGAACAAGCAGTATAACTTGCATCCGATGGCGCTCATCATTCTTAACAGGTAACAGTAAGGATATGAATACAGATAGAAATATGTCCCATTTTCCAGCACTGAATCCCTCACCTTCTGAGCATAAAAAATACAGATATTTTATGTGCATTTTTTTATATAGTGTGTGTGTGCGCGCCCGTGTGTGTGTGTGTGTGTGTGTGTGTGTGTGTGTGTGTGTGTGCGCGCGCCCATGTGTGTGTGTGTGCGTATGTGTGTGTGTGAATATGTGTGCGCACGTGTGTGTGTGAATGTGTTTGTGCGTGCGCGCGCACATCTGTGTGTGTGAATGTGTATGTGCGCGCGCGTGTGTATGTGTGTGTGTGCGTGCTTGTGTGTGCGTGTGTGTGTATGTGCACGTGTGTATGTGTGTGTGTGCACGCGTGTGTGTGCGCGACAGATGATTAAGTGATAGATAAATAGGAAGATAGATAACTGGCAGGGGGATAAACAGATGACAGATAGATGAACAGACAGAAGGATGTCAGAAAGAGTTTCTATCCAGCAGTTGTTGAAAATTAATTGAAGATACAGTTGACCATTGCCACGGCATCTTCTAATTTTGTCAGCTTCTCATGCCCAAGCAACCTTTTGAATTTTCAATGTGATGCTGCTTCTGCTTAAGAACATTAACTAATACAAACCCTTTCTGAGCTTTTGCAAGACACAGGATTTTACAAGACTCTGAGACTCCCCATCCTATATAGAAACATAGAAGATTGGAGCGGGAGGAAGCCATTTGGCCTTTCGAACCTGCTCTGCCATTTATCACAATCATGGCTGACCATCCAACTCAATAGCCTAATCCCCATAACCTTTGATCCTATTCACCCCAAGAGCCATATAGCCTTCTCCACTCCTGTTGGTTGGCCCCAACTCTAACATTTCCACTCTGAAAATCCCCTATTTACAGAATATAAGGTGATGGGCAGTAATTTCCAGCTCCAGGCCAGGACTAGTCACTGGACTAGAATCCTAATTCCACCTTGGAAACTGGTGGAAAATCCAAGGGATTTGGGGAGATACTTGGGGAGATGGCAACGTAGTGGTGTTGTCGATGGACTAGTAATTCAGAGTCTTGGGGTCAGAAAATCCCGCCTGAGGTCAATGGACCTATGCATGGTCTGTGTCCAGTAAAATTCCGCCCTTGGTCTAATGCTCTGGGGAACCGGATTCAAATCCCATCAAAGCAGATGGAAGGCTCTGCAGAAGAGTCAAAAAGACTCAAAATTTCCCAGTAGGCCAAAGTGCCTCTTTTTATGTTGTAAAACTCTACGGACATAATTTCCCCAAAACCTGGCTGTCAGGTCCTGACTGAATACCAAATTGTTTCTCTGGAGAAAGAATTTTCAGGCCAGACTTTCTGGTGCTTGGTGCACGGGAAATTTGGAGCCATGATTTATGCTGTCAGTCTGGTGGCCCAGTAGAACTGGCAAGGCTGACTTCACAGAGATCATCATGCCATCTTTAAAGGGTGCCCCAATATGGACACAGAGAACTGCCCCACAAGCATTGGTGTGATCGCTCCCAGTATCAGGGACACTCTCCCCTTTCACAGCTATCGCCCACCCTCCAATCCCTTGCCAGGATTGGGCACTCCCCTCTTCATCCCACCTACCATACATAAGGGGAACCCTCCCCTCTTCTCCTCACCCATCCCATGGAGGAAGGTTATCCCCCACACCCTCAGTCAGAACCCACTTGCCTCTGCCCACTTGGCTCTTCCCCCTGGCACCAGGGGGCATTGCCAGGGCGGAGGGGATAATGACTAACCAGGGCAACTTCCAGGCACCCCTGCACCCTCAGCATGACCGTCATGACACTTTTTGCTTTGAAAACCAGTTGTGATTTACCCTGGCATGGCATTACACCAGGGGAGAATACGTTGTGGGCAGATACTACAGCATCAGGTTCAGTAATTACATTAAAGTATATGTAAATTCATGGAAATCAGGTTCACGCCCTAACTGGGTGTGAACCTGATCACATCACCACACGGTGTTGGTTACCATCAACCTCACCATCTTGAACCGAGGTCTCACTGCCCGTTTTGGCCCTCTCGTGAGATGTAGCAATCATAACAGTATTTGCACCCACTTCAAACAGTGCCACTATGAGTTTACACTTCTCGCACCCTATCCGTTGGTGATGATTCTCAGCCTTTTCATTCCAAAAACGTCCAGGACCTCAGTCCTGTCACTGCCCAACCCAGGTGCCATTTTTTGTCTGACCCCCAGAGGAATAAAATAGAATAGAATAGAATCCCTACAGTACAGAGAGAGACCATTCGACCCATCGAGTCTGTACTGACCACAATCCCACCCAGGCCCCACCCCCCCATCCCTACATATTTTACCCCCTTATCCCTTGAACTTACGTATCTTATATTGTGACTTATATTATGAGTGTGACAATGAGAGGCTAGTGGAGAGATAATATCCAAATAAGAAAAGTGAATGAGAGTCACACGATGAGAGAAAAAAAAACTAAACCTAAACAAATTTGAGCTTTAAAAAAGAGTATTCAGAAATTTTGACCCATTTGAACTGAAGTAAGTCAGCTTCAGTTAATGCTCAAATCTAGTGGCATGTAACGTTCATTTGTCTCGGGCAGCAAAGCAAAGAATGTTTTAACTTTTTCAACTCATAAACGTATCTTCTGGATTCACATTTATCTGTGATATTCTGTCATTTGCTGGACGCGCTTCATGTGAGCATTCAGATTCAGCACATAATGATCTCAAACTTGTTCTGCTCGTGTGTTTTTTTGATGAGTGGCCTCTTGGAGGAGGTTCAAGTCTGAATCAGTCTGTCAGTATGAATCAGGTCCCTGAGTGGACAGGCGTGCGATGACCACAAAGACTGTTTGGGAAGCCCTCATTCCGAGAGGCTATGGCTCTCCCCAGGATGGATCCCACACAGTGACAGCCTAAGCCTGAATGCCGTAAAGAAAAGTGGCCATGAATATTCATCAGGCAGTTATTTATATAGAATGACTGTACTTAGAGCAGACACAAGGTGCAGTCACTTCATGAACGCACACAGAAGTTTATCCCATGAACAAGTAACCACTTGTACTTGGGATGAATCTGACTCCCAGAATAGTCAATTTTACTTTTTAAGGAAAAGTGAATCTTTTATTTTGATTGTTAGTGCCAGCGTGACATGTTCATTTCAATGTTGTTTTGTGCCCTTGATTATCCATATGGAAAATCTCAGGTCGCCCACCAAGTCTGCTCTGACACGCAGGAAGAAATCTCACAACAACACCAGGTTAAAGTCCAACAGGTTTATTTGATAGTAAACGCCACAAATAAACCTGCTCGACTTTAACCTGGTGTTGTGAGACTTTTTTACCCCAGTCCAACGCAGGAGACACCGAAACGTCCGCCTAATCCCATTTGCCAGCACTTGGCCCGTCGCCTTGATGTGATGATATGATGTGCCAAGTGCTCACCCAGATACCTTTTAAAGAATGTGAGGCAACCCGTCTCTACCACCTTGTCAGGCAGTACATTCCAGATTGTCACCACCGTCAGGATAAACAGCTTTTTCCTCACATCCCCCCACCACCCCACCCAACAAACCTCCTGCCCTTCACCTTGAACCGATGTCCAGGGAATTTTCACAATAACTTCATTGCAGTGTTAATATAAGCCTGCTTGTGCCACTAATAAATAAACTTTAAACTTTCAAAACTTATGTTACTTGTGAGTTTACTCTCATGCCCTATTTCTGTCCTCTTAATCTATCTCTTTGTCCACCTTTGCTTAATACTGAACTTATCCCCATCTTGGGCTCTTTGGATTTAAAACTCTCCTTATTTTGTAAGTCATGGTTGTGCCTCATCTCTTGCTGTGTTTTTGAGCCAGAAAGGAATATATAACTGTTGCAATGCATACAATTGTTGCTAAAGCCTGTCTGGTTCATACATTTGCTTAAGGGAAGGAATTCAGATACCTTTTCCTGTTCTGACCCACATGTGACTCCAAAGTAATGTGGTTGACTCTTCAATGCAATGGCCTAGCAAGTTGTTCAGTTCAGGGACAATTAATGACAGGCAACAAATGCTGGCCTTGCCAGCGATGCCCATATCTCGTGAACGGAAAAGGAAAAATGTTGGACGCTGAGTTTGTTCCCAGTCTGGTTCAGCCTCAGACAGTGGCCAGGGAGAGAGATGGTGGTATTGGTCATTTGCGATTGGCTGAAGTTGCCATGGAGAATGCAATGACAACTTCTTGATTGATGGTGCCTGACAGTTGACTGGCCAGCCTTGTTTGGAATTTAAACCAGGCAGGTTCTCTCTGGCCAAGGGATTGCCCTGAGGAATGAACCAGTGAGTGGCTGTTAATTATCTTGTTTAGCTGAAACAGGCAGAATGTGTGTGCATGTTTTCTTTCTGTTTGCAAAGAACAGGGTCCTGTGTATTAATATATGTAACTGGTACATACTCCATGGCAACATCTCTCCCAATCAGAGTCTACTTGCCAACCAATCAGCTCCTCTCTTCTCACACAGTATAAATTTGTCGTTCGCCTGACGATGGTATTCTTGCAACTATCCTGCTGAGTGCAAGACAAAAAACGTTGACAAAAGTCTCTTTTTCATCAATACTCAAGGAAGATGAGCGTTGTCAATGTCCATGTAGAATCTGGTTCTGAGTTTTGGCAATGATGTCATTAGGTACACATGTAGATAGAGTGGGGACCAAGCATAGATCCTTGGAGGACACCAGAGGTAATGGTGTGGGAGTGTGAAAATATGTTGCTGCAGGTAACACTCCCGCTGCAACTTGATGGGTATGAATAGAAAAGCAAAATACTGTCACTGGAATTCTACTGCCCTGTCCACCACAGAATCGGAGTGGGCGAGGGGCCCGACATGGAAATGTCGGTTAACCTCGGGTAGGATTTTCCAGTCTCGGTTTGAGAGGGGCCATAAAATCCCACCCTGTGGGTCTGAAATAAAAGCAGAACGCTGCAAACATTCGGTATCTGTGGGCAGAGGAACAGTCAACATTTCTGGCCCATGATCTTCCACCTCAACCTGCCAAATATTTCCAGCATTTTCCGTCAGTACGAATGGAACCGAAGAAAGGCAGCTCCAGCCAAATGGATGCCGAGGATAGACCTTTGGAGGAGAATGATGAGGTTACCCCATGATGGAGAGGTTGGAAAAGATAAAGTGAGATAGTTTACCATGGGCGCAATCGCATAATATGTTGCTTGTGGAACTGATGAGAGTTATTTCAGTGATACAGCAGTGACAGAGATATTCAGATATGAAGTTTCAGCAAGGTGGATCTGCATTTGGGAAGCAGCAACACATTGGACCCTATTTTACCATTTTGATTCTAAGTGCTGGGCAAACTTGAAACTGGGAGTGTTTCAGATCCGACTTTTAGGCCTGTTCTCAGGGGGCCCCCATACACAGTTTGCCTGCAAAAATATCAGCAATTCCGAATCGCGCTGCACAAGCCTGTGGGCGAGGCATAACGTGCCCGAAATCCTGCAGCTCCGATCGGCACTGTGCAAAAAAAAAGATAGAATACAGCTCCCCTGCCACATTGCTGTAGGGCTGGATAATGCTTCCCCTTGGCCCCCACAGAAATTGCCCCACCCCCCAACGTTACTGACCCTCTTATTCCCCCACCCCCTCTGCCACCCAAACTGATCATGGCCCACTACCCATTTCCCCTCACTGATCTCAAGCAGAGTGGCAGCGGATCATCCCTCACCCCCATTGATCTCAGGTAGAGTGACAGCAGACCTCCCCCTTCTCTGTCACCGATTTCAGGTCGGGTGGCAGTGGACCTCCCCCTTCTCCGTCACTGATCTCAGGTCGAGTGGCAGTGGACCACCCCCCCCTTCCCCCTCACTGATCTCAGGTAGAGTGGCAGTGGACCCCCCCCCTTTCCCCTCACTGATCTCAGGTAGAGTGACAGTGGACACCCCCCCCTTCCCCCTCACCGATCTCAGGCAGAGTGGCAGCGGACCCCCCCCTTCCCCCTCACTGATCTCAGGTAGACTGGCAGTGGACCCCTCCCCTTCCCCCTCACTGATCTTAGGTAGAGTGGCAGTGGACCCCCCCCTTCCCCCTCACTGATCTCAGGTAGAGTGGCAGTGGACCCCCCCCTTCCCCCTCACTGATCTCAGGTAGAGTGGCAGCGGACCCCCCCCTTCCCCCTCACTGATCTCAGGTAGAGTGGCAGTGGACCCCCCCCCTTCCCCCTCACTGATCTCAGGTAGAGTGGCAGTAGACCCCCCCCCCCCCTTCCCCCTCACTGATCTCAGGTAGAGTGACAGCGGACCCCCCTTCCCCCTCACCGATCTCAGGCAGAGTGACAGCGGACCCCCCTTCCCCCTCACCGATCTCAGGCAGAGTGACAGCGGACCTACCCTTCCCTCTCACTGATCTCAGACAGAGTGGCAGTGGACCCCCCCTTCCCCCTCACTGATCTCAGGTAGAATGGCAGTGGACCCCCCCCTTCCCCCTCACTGATCTCAGGTAGAATGGCAGTGGACCCCCCCCACTTCCCCCTCGCCAATCTCAGGTAGAGTGGCAGTGGACCCCTCCCCTTCCCCCTCACTGATCTCAGGTAGAGTGGCAGCGGACCCCCCCCTCCCCCTCACTGATCTCAGGCAGTGTGGCAGTGAAACCCCCTCTCCCCACACACCCCTCGCAACCGATCATAAGCAGAGAACCATTGAACGTTTGACACTTACCTCCTCATTAACTAAAGCGCCTGAATCGGACTTTTGTGTATCTACTTAACACCAATTCTGGATGGACGAATGTGATGGTAAAGGGGGAAATGCTGGTAAAGTTGGGCATGTAGCCCATTAAGTCAATTTAAATGTATGCAAATGCATTTAAATAGTCGTTGCACCCATTTCAGGTGTGGCCCTGATCACAGCCATTTGCGGGCATTGGTAAAGGGGCAACTGGCGTAGAGGCAGGCATGGATCGCACGACTCATCTCACGCCCAACTTTACCAAGTTTTCATGCCCGAAAACAGGCACAACTTGATAGTAAACCCATCATCTCTGTTTGAACATCCATCCGAAAAAACAACTGAAACCTCTTGCAGACACCATCAGAGAACTTCCAAGTTCAGAACTGCATCGGTTGAACTGATAGTTATGTTAGTTATCTGGTGATCCAATATTCAGCTAATGGTGAGTTGATCCCAGAAATGAAAGGCTTGATGCACGAGGAGCGTTTGAGGACCCTGGGTCTGTACTCAATGGGGCTTAGCAAGATTGGGGGGGGGGGGGGGGAAGAGGAGGGTGGAAGGGAGAGTGGAATCTCATTGAAACTTACAGGTTACTGAAAGGCTTGGATAAAATGGACATAGGGAAGATGCTTACATTAAGAGGAGAGACTAGGTTTTGAGGGCACAGCCCGGCCTCGGAGTTTAGAACCAAGATGAAGAGGAATTTCTTCAGCCAGAGAGTGGTGAATCTGTGCAATTCATTGCCACGGAGGGCTGTGGAAGCCAGGTCATTGAGTGTAGTTAAGGCAAAGTTAGAAAGGTTCATGATTGATAGGGGGATCAAAAGTTATGGGGAAAAAGTAGAAGAATGGGGTTGCGAAACGTATCACCCATGATTGAATGGCAGAGCAGACTCGATGGGCCAAATGGCCTAATTCGGTTCCTATATCTCATAGTCATATGCTGGTTATCTAGTGAACTGATAGTGGTTTGGCTGTCTGGCAAACCAATAGTCATGCTGGTTATCAGATGAACCGATAGTTATATAAAAGGAAAATACTGCAGATACTGGAAATCTGAAATAAAAATGCGCTGGATAGATTCAGCAGGTCTGGGAGCATCTGTGGAGACAGAAAACAGAGTTAACCTTTCGAGTCTGCATGACTCTTCTATACAGCTGAAGAGGGGTAGAAATACTATGTACTTGCAGAGGGACAGAATGGAACGTCGGTGATAGCCTGGAGCTAAGGAGAGATTGACAGAAGTGTCATGGCAAAATGAATCATAGAACCATACAGCGCAGAAAGAGGCCCTTCGGCCCATCGAGTCTGCACCGAGCACAGTGCCACCCAGGCCCTACCCCAATATCCCTACATATTATACCCACTAATCCCTCTAACCTCCACTACCCTGGACACTAAGGGGCAATTTCTTAGCATGGCCAATCAACATAACCCGCACATCTTTGGACTGTGGGAGGAAACCGGAGCACCTGGAGGAAACCCACACAGACACGGGGAGAATGTGCAAACTCCACACAGACAGTGACCCGAGCCAGGAATCGAACCCAGGTCCCTGCTGTGTGAGGCAGCAATGCTAACCACTGTGCCACCACACCGCCCAGCCTCTTGGCTGGGATGAGTCCCCACTCCCCACCTATCAGCGTGAATCTCTCCAAGACATTCCGTGACGCACAGCATACAAGAGATTACTTCAGGTAAGTACGCCCAAAGGATGGGCAGGAAAATCTCCTGTTCTACCATCCATAGGACACTTCATTTTTTTGGGAGAATCCCAGCCAACAGGTCCAAAACTTAAAGCTTGTTTCTGTTGGATGATTTCCAGTCAATCATGAGCCTTTACTAGTTTTCCTTCCATCAATTAGATTGATTGCAGCTTAAAGCAATCAAATAGCTCTTCCCCTCAAGTGCCATGCTGGCTCGGTGACTTCTTGGAAAAGGCTTGCTTGTTGATGGTTTTCAGGTGAACTGATAAACTTTTTGCTTTTGAAAAAAAAAGCTTAGGGTCATCATTCTGAGTGTCCAAATAATGCAGTCTTTCCACAGAATCACCACAATACAGAAGGAGGCCATTCGGCCCATTGAGTCTGTACCAACTACAATCCCACCTAGGCCCTATTCCCATAATCCTCATTTACCAATTTAGCATGGCCAGTCAACTTAACTCACACATCGTTGGAGTGTGGGAGGGGAACCGGAGCACCTGGAGGAAACCCACGCAGACACGTGGAGAATGTGCAAACCACACTTTACACTGACCTGGGCCTGGAATTGAATCTGGGTCCCTGGCGCTTTGAGGCAGCAGTGCTAACCACTGTGCCACTCTACCACCCCATTTTAAAAGAAAAATATTGGTCATGAAGATGTGACTTTTCTAACAATATTTTCTTCATGACTTGCAGCTTTTTTGCATTGTATTTCTAATTTCTGTATCTATATTTCTGTATAGATGAATGGGAGGAGATCGATAAAAATGGACACTGCATGTTCATTAATGTCAATAAGATCAAAACTGTCAATCCCTTTCGTTGTTTCTTTGCTCATTACTTGTACACATAGGGAACAATGAACGACATGTTCTCTGAAGTGAAAAAAATCATATTTTACTGAATATAGTTAGAGCAGGAGCGAGGGAGGTGAGGTGAAAATGTTGGAAGTAAATACCTTAGCACAGTGATTAGCACTGCTGCCTCACGGTGCCAGGGACCTGGGTTCAATTCCCAGCTTGGGTCACTGTCTGTCTGGAGTTTGCACATTATTCCCCTGTCTGCATGAGTTCTCATGATGTGGAGATGCCGGCGTTGGACTGGGGTAAACACAGTAAGAAGTCTGACAACACCAGGTTTAAGTCCAACTGATTTATTTGATAGTAAACTCACAGGCTTTCGGGGTTTGCCCCTTCATCAGGTGAATGCAGAGTTCTGGCCTCAGACAGAGCATATAACAGCACAGACAGTTTACAGATTACTGATTAGAATGCGAGTCTTTACAACTAACCTGCTATTCAAGTCTTAAAGATGCAGACAATGTGAGTGGAAAGAGCATTAGGCATAGGTTAAAGAGACCTTGTCTCCAGACAGTACAGTAAGTGAGGTTGTGCAAACCCAGGCAAGTCATGGGGGTTACAGATAGTGTGACATGAACCCAAGATCCCAGTTGAGACTGTTGTCGTGTGTCGTGAAGGCCACCTTGGAGAATGCTTACCCGAAGGTCAGAGGCTGAATGCCCGTGACCGCTGAAGTGTTCGCCAACAGGAAGGGAACACTCTTGCCTGGTGATTGTCGAGCGATGTTCATTCATCCGTTGTCGTAGCGTCTGCATGGTGTCCCCAATGTACCATGCTTCGGGACATCCTTTCCTGCACTGTATTAAGTAGACAACGTTGGCCGAGTTCCAAGAGTATGTACCGTGTACCTGGTGGATGGTATTCTCACGTGTGACGACTTCAGCCAGGTTAATGTTGTTGGTTTGCAGGAGAATGAACTACCTGATGAGTCCTAATTCATGGTTAAATCAGGGAGCCTCATGTCACTATTTTAAAGCAGCTGTGTCAGGCTCCCAGCCTACATTCAGCAGGGAGCAACTGGACAGCTGGCTGTGTACAGATGTATGGTGTAAATAAAGTAACCTTGTGACGGGATTTCCACCTCCATGGAGTTAATGCAGCCTCCATCAGTAGGCTCCTTTTAAGATCGATCTAAGAGGCCTGGCTCCTTCTGGTCACCATTTGAGGCCCTCGCGCTAAGTTGGTCCTGAACCCATGGACCTTGGCTCTGCAGCCCCAGTTCTACCCACTGCAGCTTCTGGCGTTGCTGGGATTCATGATGTGATGGCCAACCTAATTGGCCGCAGCTCTCTGAAGTGGGACTTCCTCCTGAATGAGGAGCTTGTTGGGGTGGGAATGTCTTCTCCACAGACTCCTCAGAGGGTAAGAGGGGAGCCCATCGTCCTTCAAGTCCCTGCCCAGGGTATCTTTGTTTGGTAACCAGGGGTGAGATTCTCCAGTCTCCCCTCAGCATTTTTCCTGGCTTGAGAGGTGACATGTCATTCCCTAGGGATGAGATCTTGTGGTCTGGTCACTGACAATGGTAATTCCCATTGAAGCCACCCCATGCTGCCGGGAAACCCACAGTAGAGAGTGTGTCGCTGGCCAGACTAGAGATCCCTTAGAGTTCCATCCAGGGACTTCCTTCAGATGTAGTTAGGTTGGGTTAGGTTGATTGGCCATGCTAATAGATGGGTTAGGTTGATTGGCCATGCTAAGAAATTGCCCCTTAGTGTCCAGGGATGTGTAAATTAGAGGGATTAGTGGGTATAATATGTAGGGATATGGGGGTAGGGCCTGGATGGGATTGTGTTTGTCGCAGACTCGATGGGTCAAAGGGCCTCTTTCTGCACTGTAGGGTTCTATGATTCTATGTACACTGGCAAATTGAAATCTCCATTTATGCCAAACTCCAGTCCTAAGGCTGTGCAAGCTGTTAATTCTTTGATCACTTAGAAAGAGGCACACACTCTGATCCACACAGCGTTTGATTGAAGTTTAAGTTGTAATTGGGAGCCCTTAGATTTTAGTATTAATCTGATTCCAAACCTGGCTGGTTTGTTGCCGTCTGCTCCAGTCGCTTGATCGATGCTTTGGCTATTGTGTTTGCTTGAAGGTAAGTGGGATGAAAGATTATTTGTCGGCTGAGGTGGAACCTTGCTTTCAACTTGTTTTGTCGTATCTTGTCTCCAATATGCGAGTGCAGTGTAATTATTTCATAACCTTTTAAACCTTTCTCATCTGTAGCTAAATTCAACTGTCATGTTGCTAGGAATCCACATTTATATTTCATAAGGGGATTAACTCAATGTACTTAGCAATGCATTTGTTGCGGAGATTGGGTTCCAAAGTACTGTTGTTAATTGAGTACTTTTAAACAACGGGTTCCTCTCGGGACCATTTGCAGTTCGAGGACTTGTGCACAATTGAGTGAAAAGCAAAACGATTTGTAAAATGTCTGTGCCCAGAGGGTGGAAAACTGCTCAGTATGTTTGCCCTGGGATAAGAAAAGTTCACTCAAAAAAAGAGACACAATTTACAGAGTTGGAACGAGGAAGTGTGGGAGTCAGATAAAATCTTTTCACCAAAAGATGAAGAATAGTAGGATACTGTATAAGGGAAAGGCATGGAAGTGAACAGATTTTAGAGACAATTAGAAGGCACTGGGACTGGGATAAGTGGGACTGGTCAATAAGATAAAGACCAGCCATGATGGATCCAACCCAACTATTTGCCATTTTCTCGTTCTAGTCTCATTTTCTAGTTGCTGCAAAGTATATGCAAGAGTGCCTTTGCTTCAGCTGGTGACAGTCTATTCAGTAACAGACGTAGGCCATTCAACCCCCTCGGGCCTGCGAAACTACTCAGTGAAATCACGGCTGAAGTGTATTCCCATTTTCTTGCATTGTTCCATATTGTGGTGGCACGGTGGTTAGCATTGCTGCGTTCCAGCGCCAGGAACCCAGACTGAATACTGGCCTTGGGTGACTGTTTTGTGGCTATGACTCATCTTTCATTCCCTCACCCTGCAATATAAATATCTCCCGCTTTCTATGCCTTTTAGCTTTGACAAAGAGTCACCTGGACTCGAAATATCAGCTCTTTTCTCTCCTCGCACATTCTCCCCATGTTTGCGTGGGTTTCCTCTGGGTGCTCCAGTTTCCTCCAACACTCTCAAAGATTTGTAGGTTAGCTGGATTGGCCATGCTAAATTGCAGCTTCGCGTCATGGGGATTAGTGAGGTAAATACATGGGGTTATGGGGATAGGACCTGGGTGGAATTGTTGTTGGTGCAGAGTTGATGGGCTGAATGGCCTCCTTCTGCACTGTAAGATTCTATGATTCTGTGATCAGTTGATGCCCCCTGCCTAACAAAAAGTGCGTTCATATACTTTTGTAAATTTAACCTGTTAAGGTGAGTCTCGTGTGTGTGTGTGTGTGTGTGTGTGTGTGTGTGTATTGACATTATGCCACAGTTAGATTTTACGGTGCTGTGCTAGTATTGAGTCAGGATGAAGAATCAGTTCATTATTCTAAAGGACATGTTGCTGACAGCATGTTATCTAACCAAAAGAGAAAATGCTGGAAAATCTCAGCAGGTCTGGCAGCATCTGTAAGGAGAGAAAAGAGCTGATGTTTCGCGTCCAGATGACCCTTTGTCAAAGCTAAAAGGCATAGAAAGTGGGAGATATTTATACTGTGGGATAAGGGAATGAAAGATGAGTGATAGCCACAAAAACAAGGGGAAAGGCTGCTAATGGCAGTCCATAGAGGGAATAAAAGATGTGAATGGCTAAACGGCAGAGAAACTGAAATCAGAGTGTAAGCTGTGACAGATGAAGATGTGGATGCGAGGGGTGGGGAGGGGGTGAGGAGATGGGTGGGAGAGAGGAAAAGTTGAGAAAAATGGGGAAAAGGGAAGCAAAGGAGGAGAATAGGGGGCAAGAGTGGGGGGGGAAGAAAAATAAAGACAATAAAGAAATAAAAGGTAGAGAACAGTTAAAAATTAAATAAAATGAAGACAAAGGAGTCAAGAAGGGATGGAGCTAATCATCTGAAGTTGTTGAAGTTGAGACTGGAAGATTGTAACTTGCCTAGCTGGAAGATAAGATGCTGTTCCTCCAGTTTGCCTTTTAGCTGTGACAAAAGGTCACCTAGACTCAAAATCAGCTTTTTTCTCTCTTTAGAGATGCAACCATACCTGCTGAGATTTTCCAGCATTTTCTCTTTTGGTTTCAGATTCCAGTAAACGCAGTAATTTATAGAGTTATAGAGGTTTATAGCATGGAAACAGGCCCTTCGGCCCAACTTGTCCATGCCGCCATTTTTTTAAAAACCCCTAAGCTAATCCTAATTGCCCACAGTTGGCCCATATCCCTCTATACCCATCGTACCCATGTAACTATCTAAATGTTTTTTAAAAGACAAAATTGTACCCGCCTCTACTACTACGTCTGGCAGCTTGTTCCAGACACTCACCACCGTCTGTGAAAAAATTGCCCCCCTGGACACTTTTGTATTTCCCTCCTGTCACCTTAAACCTATGCCCTCTAGTTTTAGATTCCCCTACTTTTGGGAAAATATATTGACTATCTACCTTATTTGTGCCCCTCATTATTTTATAGAGCTCTATAAGGTCATCCCTCAGCCTCCTACACTCCAGAGAAAAAAGTCCTAGTCTATTCAGCCTCTCCTTATAACTCAATCCATCAAGTCCTGATAGCATCCTCGTAAATCTTTTCTGCACTCTTTCTAGTTTAATAATATCCTTTCTATAATAGGGTGACCAGAATTGCACACAGTATTCCAAGTGTGGCCTTACCAATGTCTTGTACACCTTCAACAAGACGTCCCAACACCTGTATTCAATATTCTGACCGATGAAACCAAGCATGCCGAATGCCTTCTTCACCACTGTGTCCACCTGTGACTCCACTTTCAAGGAGCTCTGAACATGTACCCCTCGATCTCTTTGTTCTGGAACGTTCCCCAGTGCCCTACTATTAACTGAATAAGTCCTGCCCTGGTTCAATCTACCAAAACGCATCACCTCGCATTTGTCTAAATTAAACTCCATCTGCCATTCATCAGCCCACTGGCCCAATTGATCAAGATCCTGTTGCAATTGGAGATGACTTTCTTCACCTGTTCACTATGCCAGTTAATCTTGGTGTCACCTGCAAACTTACTAACCATGGCCCCTATATTCTCACCCAAATCATTCATATAAATGACAAATAACAGTGGGCCCAGCACTGATCCCTGAGGCACACCACTGATCACAGGCCTCCGGTTTGAAAAGCAGTTCTCTGTAACCACTCTCTGGCTTCTGTCAAGAAGCCAATTTTGTATCCATTCAGCTACCTCACCCTGGATCCCATGAGATTTAGCTTTATGCAACAACTACCATGCAGTACCTTGTCAAAGGCCTTGCTAAAATCCATGTAGACAGCATCAACTTTGTTTTCATCAAAAATTTGTTTTTATACTGCATGTTATCTAACATTGCCCTTTCTCCCCTTGCCTATGCTCACAGATGCTTTATGTCCAACGATTGAATCAGAAGAACTTCAATACAAACAATCACAATGGCAGCACATTGAAGTTTCAGGTAAATCCTATTAAATTGTTATTGTTGCTTCCAGAATTTATTTCAATTTTTTAAAAACCCACTGATGATTGTTTTTCGTTTTGTTTTTATCAGAATTTAACACTATTAGAGACATCTGTTTGCTGCTGACAGTTCTATTGATGTTTTGAAAAGTCTCCAGTAATGTAGCATGGGAAAGTAGGAGTGCATCACTGCAATGATGGTTCTATTTAAAGAACAGTCTTTAGCCTCTAAAAAGGTCTTATTTTTCCCAAATCTCCTTTTCTGTAACTAAGTCATAATTATGTCCTGTAGAACAATATAAATTGCACTATTGGAAAATATTGATATTAAAAGTCTATTTATTAGTTACAAGTAGGCTTACATTAAGACTGCAATGTCAGTGTGGAGTCTGCACATTCTCCCTGTGTCTACATGGGTTTCCTCCAGGTGTGACGATGTGCAGGCTAGGTTGATTGGTCATGTTAAATTGACCCTTAGTGTTATGGGGATTCGCAAAAATAAATAATGGGGATAGGCTTGCATGGGACTGTTGTTCCAGGAGGTCTTGTTGCAGGTAGGCAGACGGAAGGTTGTGTTGGTGATGAGGAGGTCATGTGCTGCACAGGTCTTCAGTAAGGGTAGGCCGTTACTGTTACACTTGCCCACTCCATGCCTCCCGATGACTCCCTGCCAGATTGCAGAGTCACACCCTACTCTTGCATTGAAATTGCCAAGCAAGATCAGCTTGTCGGTACTGCTCACTGCTAATAGTAGGACATTTAGTTCTTTGTAGAACTTGTCTTTCATCTTGTTCGGATTGTTCATTGTGGGGGCATAGGCGCTGATCAGGGTGGCTTGACTTCTGTTCTGTAGCGGAAGCTGTAATGTCATAAGCCGGTCGTTCACAACCTTGGGTAGACTATCAAGTTTCCGAACAAGGTGAGTCCTGACGGCGAATCCAATTCCAGCATCACGACGCTCATTGCTGCTGCGACCGCTCCAGAAAAAAGTGTATCCACCTCCAATTTCAGTCAACTGACCGACATTGGCAAGACGAGTTTCACTCAGGGCTGCAATGTCAATGTTTTATCTTGCAACTCTTGCATAAGAGATGCACAAAGGACTTCTGGTGGGATTCCTGGCATCACAACAGTTGGTAGAGCTGATTTCCACCACATCTGAAGCAGTGGCCAAGAGCCTTAACTTAGGATAGGAATCTCGCACGAACGGCATTTGCAGAGACGGATAACTCCAATAGACATATTGGATGCCACTTGGAGAGAGATGTGACTGCTACAAGGTCCCTTTCCTCCACCTGGGTCTTGATCACCCTCCCTGGGGTCCATCAGTGCTTCTCACATGGTGCCAAAATGTTTTGTATGCAAGACCTCAAAACCTCAGGCCCTACTCCTGTCACCATTTGGAAAGTTTAAAGTTGATTTATTAGTGTCACAGATAGGCTTACATTAGCACTGCAATGAAACTACTGTGAAAATCCCCTTGCTGCCACACTCCTGTCCCTGTTCAGGTACACTGAGGGAGAATTAAACATGGTCTATGTACCCAACCAGCACGTCTTTCGGACTGTGGGAAGGAACCTGAGCACCCAGAGGAAACCCACGCAGACACAGAGAGAATGTGCAGACTCCGCACAGACAGCGACCCAAGTCGGGAATCGAACCTGGGTCCCTGACACTGTGAGACAGCAGGGCTAACCACTGTGCTACCATGCCGCCCAAGAACGAAGGTGTTGTCAGAGGTGCCCTGCAGTGTATTTTGCAGATGCTGCACATTGCTGCCACTATGCAATGGTGTTGGAGGGGATGCTAGTCAAGTAAGCTGCTTTGTCCTGGATAGTGCCGAGTTTGAGTGTTGTTGGGCTGAACTCATTCTGGGCAAGTGGAGAGTATTCCATTACACTCCTAACTTGTGCCTTGTAAATGCTGGACAAGCTTTGGGGATGTGGAGGTGAATTACTCATCAGTGACTGATTTAATTTGACAGGTTAGGAAAAGGAGCAACAGAATTAATTTCAGTTTTAAGTTTATTTATTAGTGTCACAAGTAGACTTACATTCACACTGCAATGAAGTTACTGTGAAAATCCCCCCGTCGCCACACTCCGGTGCCTAATTGGGCACATTGAGGGAGAACTTAGCATGGCCAATGCACCTAACCAGTTTTTCAGACTGAGGGGGGAAGCTGGAGCGCCCAAGGGAAACCCATGCAGACATGGGGATAAGGTGCAGATTCCGCACGGATAGTCACCCAAGCTGGGAATTGAACCTGGGTCCTTGGCGATGTGAGGCAGCAGTGCTAACCACTGTGCCATCATGCAGTCCTTAACTGATAGATTGATCAGGACAAGGAGAAACAGAATCAAACAAACAAGGGCAAACTTTAGGATTCGGATTGGGATAGTGACACCAGAAGTGATCACTTTGTCAAATAGCTCTATGGGGCAGCACTGTGGTCATGATGTGGAGATGCCGGCGTTGGACTGGGGTAAACACAGTAAAAAGTCTGACAACACCAGGTTTAAGTCCAACCAATTTATTTGATAGTAAACTCACTAGCTTTCGAGGGGTTTCCCTCTTCTTCAGGTGAATGGAGAGTTCTCCATTCACTCCATTCACCTGTAGAAGAGGGAAACCCCTCGAAAGCTAGTGAGTTTACTATCAAATAAATCGGTTGGACTTAAACCTGGTGTTGTCAGACTTTTTACAGCACTGTGGCACAGTGGTTAATACTGCTGCCTCACAGTGCCAGGGACCTAGGTTCAATTCTGCCCTCAGGTCACTGTTTGCGCAGAGTCTGCACATTCTCCCCGCGTCTGTGCGGGTTTCCTCCGGGTGCTCCAGTTTCCTCCCACAGTCCAAAGATGTGCAGATTAGGTTGATTGGCCATGCCAAATTAATTCTAGTGTCAGAGGAATTAGCAGGGTTAAATGCGGGGAAAGGGCCTGGGTGGGATTGTGGTCGGTGCTAACTCGATGGACTGGATAGCCTCCTTCAGCACTGTAGGGATTCTATTCAAGTCAGAGTAAATGGAGGTGAAAATCTTGGAATTAATTAAATGGAGAAGTTCTTTAGGATATTTATGGAGGGGCTGAATGGACACCCACACCCTTAGTTATCTACTGATTGGGGGACGATGATACCAAGCACTCTGTCAGCGGTGTTACACAGTGTATCCATTGTGTATACTGATTTGTATGGATGTATGCTCTTTATTTCAGGTTTTGATCTCGTGAAGAGATTTTCATTGATACGTTCGACAGGAAGCAAAGAATCTCAAGCTCCCACGATTATCCGAATGGGGAGAAAACTGTTGGTCAAACGCACACAGTAGGCACTATGATTTTTCTTTTGTTTGCTTTTCAGTCAAGTTGGCATTTGTTTAAAATAATGAGCTGGATTTTGCAGTCAGTGCTGAGTGGATGGTGCTTGCTGTTCGTTCCACTCTATTTGCATACGGATTTCCTCAAGTTTTTGCTCTGGAAAATGGGCAGTGATTAGCAATCTATTTTGACACTGGGCTCTCTGGAGGGACCCTGGGCAACAGGGCAAGCAAATGCGCATCTCATTAATGATTCTGCAGTCAGATCAGTTAATGAGCAGGACAGAGCCTGAAGCAGGATGTGTCGGTTAGAAAATTTAATTCAGTGCTAAATCCAGTCAGTGCAGCAAGCAGAATAAAGACAGGGAAGTGTTGGGAAAAAGTGAGAGAGAGAGAGAGATAAGAAATAAAATTGTTTTAATAAAAATCTCCAACAACAATTCAGATCCAAGGGATCCACAGTTGTCAATGTTAAATTACAGCACCAGAAACACAGCTAATGTTCTGGGAACCTAACTTTGAATCCTGCCGTGGCAGCTGGTGGAACTTGAATTGATAAAAAATATCTGGATTTACGAATCTACTGATGACCGTGAAACTATTGCCGATTGACAGAAATACCCGTTCTGCTTCACTACTGCTTTAGGGAAGGAAATCTGCCGTCCTTATCTGGCGTGTGGTTTACATGTGACTCCAGACCACAGCAATGTGGTTGACTCTCAACTGCCCTCTGGACAAGGGCAACTAGGAATGGGCAATAAATGCTGGCCAGCCAGTGACGCCCATGTCCCATGAATGAATAAAAAGAAAATTAAGGATTGCCACTCCTTTAAAAATCCATTTACACATGAATGATCAAATTGTAAGATTTTCTGCTGGGTTTAGTGGGTAGCCAAAGTAAGTGAGGACACTTGCTATGTTTCAATGAAAGATACTCTGAGTGAAGCTTCCGGAATAACAGCGTGGAGGTAACTAATTTCTCTTCAGTGGTGTTATTGCCATCAAAGCCTTGATTTAAAAATGGTCATCCTTGTTTTCAAGCTCTTTGCCCCCTTCTGTAATCTTCTCCAGCCCCACAACCTTGCAAATTATCCGCACTCTTCCTATTCTGGCCTCTCGTGTATTCCCCAATTCAACACCACATCGCAGTACTGTAAATGATCAATACTGTGATGACTTCAGCCAGGCTAATGAGGTTGGCTTGCTGGAGTATGAACTACCTGCTCAGTCCTAATTCATGGTTAAATCAAGGGGCCTCATGCTCCCTATTTAAAGCAGGTATGTCAGACACCCAGCCTGCATTTAGTAGGGAGCAACTGGAGAGCTGGCTGTGTACAGATGTATGGTGTAAATAAAGTAACTTGGTGATGGGACATCCGCCTCCGTGGGGTTATTACAAATACATTTCATACAGTTTTAAACAACTAATGTATAAAAGAAAGAAACAAAAGCAGAGTAAAGTGAGTAAATGACATAGGTTTAAACCTAATGGGGACAAGGTGGCACAGTGGTTAGCACTGCTGCCTCACAGTGCCAGGGATCCAGGTTCAATTCTAGCCTTCGGTCACTGTCTGTGTGGAGTTTGCGTGTTCTCCCCATGTTTGCGTGTGTTTCCTCTGGTATCTCCAGTTTCCTCCCACTGTCCAAAGATGTGTAGGTTAGATGGATTGGCCATGGCAAATTGCTCCTTAGTGTCTAGGGGACAAGTTACGGTAATGTACACAGTTATGGGGATAGGGCTTGGGTGGAATTGTGGTCGGTGCAGACTTGATGGGCCAAATGGCCTCCTTCTGTACTTCAGCATTCTATGATTCGAAAAGGTACTTTAGCGTGAATCTGTTTCAATGAGGGAATGTGGAGTGTAAGGGGGAAAGAACTTTTAGTGGAAATATTCTTTTAATTTTTAGTGAAGTAGTTTGCCTTTAGCTGTTTGATGGATGTAAAAAAGTGATCAGGTTTGCTTTATTGTATGAAATGTATTCATCATTTACAGATGAATAAAATTATTGGTTGTCCTGCCTTCAGCAGCTCAGGCCTTAAGTATTGTAATTCCCTCACTTAAACCTCTTTGCCTCGCTACCTCAATATTCTTCTTCAAGTAACTTCTCAACATCTAACGATTTGATTGAGCTTTTGTCAGAATGTTTCCTTCTGTGACATGGGGGCGAATGCTCCTGATCCACCCACCATGGGAATTGGAGTGAGCGAGGGGCTGGATTTTCCAGTCTCGGACCAAGTGAAGTTGGAAAATCCTTCCTTGAACTGGGAAATGCACGAGAGGCTAGCATTGAAGGAGTGCGGATAACATGGAAGGTTGTGGGGCTGGAGAAGTTTACAGAGGTAGGGAGGGGCAAAGGGTTTAAAAACAAGGATGACAATTGGGGCCTAGTCGTATTATCACTCGACTATTATTCCAGCAACTTAGCTAATGTTTGGGGGACCCAGGTTCGAATCCCACCACAGAGGAAGGTGGAATTTGAATTCAATTTAAAAAAATCTGGAACTAAGAATCAACTGGTGATTATGAAACCATTGTCGATTGTCAGAAAATCAATATAATGGGTTCACTAGTGTCCTTTAGGGAAGGAAATCTGTTGTCCTTATCTGGTCAGGCCTACGTGTGACTCCAGAGCCATGGCAATGTGGTTGAGTCTCAACTACCCTCCAAGGGCAAGCAGGGATGGGCAATAAATGCTGGCCAGCCAGTGATACCCATGTCCCACAAATGAATTAATAAAAAAATGAAATCAAAATTTTGCTAGGCCAATGTTGATCAGGGAACAAAGAGGTGAAAGGTGAGTGGGGTTCTGGATGAGTTAGAAAGATGGGTATCAGATCTTGAGGAAATTCCAGGGTGGGATTTGGAACAATTAATTTGGCAAGAATAATTTGGCGCTGGAATTGTAGAAGTGCTGGGTTCCCAAAGACTGGCGATCAAGGACTTGTAACAAATAATATTTTATTCACGAGCTGCTCCATGCATGCACTCTGCCCACGCTATGGGAGGAACTCGTGCACTTCCATCACGTGGTGTGAAGTAACCGTGTCATCATGTGATCATTTGGCCTATAAGAATAATTAAAACCAGGTGCGAATGCTCAGTGAATCACATTTGCCTCATAAAGTGAGTAAAAGACATAGATTTAAACCTAATTGGTAGAAAGTACATTAATGTTAATCTGTTTTCAATGAGGCAGAATGTGTGGTGTAAAGGGAAGAATGCTTTTAGTGGGAATATTCCCAATGCCTTCTGTCCATTTTTAGCTGAGTAGTTTGTCTCTAGCCGTTTGATGGACATGAAGGAGGTCATCAGGGTTGTGTTATAGGTGCTGATAGTGCGATTGCGTACACATTAAATGCTATATGTCTTCCTGCATTCCCGGTTTGCATATTCAACACATGATCATTTGGCGAGGAGATGTATTTTTGACTGTTTCTTCCAAAGTGGGTTTATAGCTTCTAACCCGTGAGCAGCTGTGAGCCCTGACAGATGACACCGCCTGTCAGCTGGATAGGAAACTGTGTCTAGGAACTTTGCATGTGCTTCACCTTAATCTCAGGAAATGGAAGGGGATCATCTTCCCATGTCTGGGCAGTTTCTACAAGCTGTGAAGCCGCTGGCGTGCATTAAATTAGAGTCTTGCACCCAGAGTGCAAAGGTAGCTTCTTCCACTCTTTTAAACCCAGGCAATTAATTTTGGATTCAGAAGCAAAATCTGCTAATGGGGTTTTATCTCCCACCTTTGCCTCCAAATGGGCAGATTCTTCATCTTGTTGCATGCAAAGATCATCAACTGTAACTGATCTTGTTTGCTGCAACACGCCATCAAGGAGTCTTGAGAATTGTTGCAATGAGCAACTGGACCAAGAAAGCTTGCGGGTGGAGATTGGACCAAAGCACAGCTCTAGTCCTCGGGAGGACACTCAAATTACCATCAGTCTCCACACAGATACATACACACACTTTATCATGTTCCAAATTTAAAAATGAAGAGTTCTCCCCTGAGATTCTGTTATCAACATTGTGGGTCTTAGATATGGGACAGATGATGGCCTAGTGATATTAATGTAAAAAATTAAATAATGATCTGGGGACCTGTGTTCAATTTAATTTAAAAAGACCTGGAATTAAGAATCTACTGATGCCCATTAAACCATTGTCAATTGTCGGAAAAACCCATCTGGTTCACTAATGTCCTTTAGGGAAGGAAATCTGCCGTCCTTACCTGGCCTAGCCTACATGTGACTCCTGAGCCCCACAATGTAATTGATTCTCAACAGCCTCTGAAATTATCTAGCAAGACATTCAATTGCTCAAGGACACCAAGGGATGGGTTATAAATGCTTACCAGTCAGCAACATCCATGTCCCATAAATGAACAAAAAAAAGGATGAGGCTGTGCCTGGTCAAGACTTATAAAGACAATTGGAAGTAAGGCTGTTGGTAAACTTTACCTTTTGCCGAATGTTCTACTAACTGTATGAGGCTTTACATAGAGCTATCTCTTGGGAAAGTATTGTCACGTGGATTTAATTTGCTGATGATGTAGACTATTTACACATTGAAAATTAACTCTTTACATTTTACCCCCCTTCCAAAAATAAATATATTGTTTGCATTATCCTCCATCTCCTGCTGAAGTCTCTGCAAGTATCTGTGGTTCACAGAAATATGGTGGTTTTACCGATATCTCTGACCCTATTAGGTTTAGGTTGATTGGCCATGCTAAGAAATTGCCCCTTAGTGTCCAGGGATGTGTAGGTTAGAGGGATTAGTGGGTATAATGTGTAGGGATATGGGGGTAAGGCCTGGGGGGGATTGTGTTCGGTGCAGACTCGATGGGCCGAAGGGCCTCTTTCTGCACTATAGGGTTCTATGATCTATGATGATCTATTCTCAGCTCCCTATAGAGGATAACAGAGGATTCAAGTTCTCCATGTTCTCTCTCTTGGATTCAGTAGTGTAGAATGTGAATCATCAAAAACTACCTGTTCAGGTCATCTTCCTGATCACCTACCCATTCCATTGAAGATTATACTCGTGTTGAGGAAAATGTGCTTCTGTTCTTTTTTCTTCCTGTTCAATTTTCATCCTATAAAAGACAAAATGCAGTATAATGTGGATAAATGTGAGGTTATCCACTTTGGTAGCAAAAATAGGGACACAGATTTTTACTTGAATGGATGTAAAGTCTGAGAGATAGATACTCAGCAAGTCCTTTGAGTCCTCATGCAACAAGTTGTTGAAAGTAAGCACACAGGTACAGCAGGCAGTGAAGAAGACAAATGGCCTTCACAGTGAGAGGATTTGAGTATAGGGGTAAAGATGTTCTACTGCAACTGTATAGGGCATTGGTGAGACCACACCTGAAATATTGTACGCAGTTTTGGTGTCCTTATCTGAGGAAGGATATCCTTGCTGTTGAGGAAGTACAGCAAAGGTTTACCAGGCTGATTCCTGGGATGACAGATCTGGCATATGAGGAGAGACTAAGTTGGTTAGGGTAATGTTCGCTGTGGTTTGGAAGAATGAAAGGGGATCTCATAGAAAATTATAAAATTCTTTGTTAGACAGTGTGGATTCAGAAAGAATATTCCCAATGTTGCAGGAGTCCAGAACTAAGGATCATAGTTTGAGGATAAGGGGTAAACCTTTTAGGATTGAGGTGAGGAGAAATTTCTTCACCCAAGCATGGTGAATGTGTGGAAGTCACTACTGAAAGTAATTGAGGCCAAAACATTTGTCTGATTTCAAGATGGAATTAGGTATAACTCTTGGGGCTAAAGTAATCAAGGGATAAGGGGGAAATCAGGATATTGAACTTGATGATCAGCCATGATCATAATGAATGGCGGAGCAGGCTTGAAGCGCTGAATGGCCAGCTCCTGCATCTACTTTCTAGATGAGATTGTGGATGTAGTGTCCCTTCCAAAACTTGGTAGTCAGATTTTTGGTCACTGATCCAAACAGATTCATCTGGTTGGAGTCCTGTTAAATCTTGCATTCTACGACGTTAATTATAGTTTCTAGTTTGATTTACGATACTCCTCCTCCTTCTATATTACCCTCTCTATCTTTGCTGCTTTGAGACATGGTGCAAGAGTGCATGGAAGAACAGGAAGTTGAGTCTGTTATTACCTTCCCATTTGAAGCTTGGACAGTGCCAAACCATTCTGCAGTGATGTAGCTTAGCAGGGTCAAGTTCTTACTTTCTTCGTCAGCAAAAGCATGATGATTCTTTCTTCTGTTTTGGCCTCTGCATTAGCTTGCGGATATCTGGGTAGATTAGTTGTGTCGACAAATCTTTAGGCTTCAGTGAACTGCTTGATCAATTTGCAAACTGTGGGTGATTGTCCAGAAATGACAAGGTCAGGATTTCCATGTGTGGCAACATTTAGTTTAGTAATTTAATGACTGCTTCCAACGTGGGACCTTGAAGACATTTAAGCTAAATCCATCCGGACAAGATTCTGATAGGTTTGAATATGTTCGACAAGGTAAAGATATTGCCATTAGTTGATGATGCAAGGGAAGGTGATGGCCTAGTGGTATTATCGCTAGACTATTCATCCAGAAACTCAGCTCATGTTCTGGGGACCCAGATTCAAATCCCACCATTGCAGATGATGGAATTTGAATTCAAACAGAAACAAACATCTGGAATTAAGAATCTACAAATGACCCTGAAACCATTGTTGACTGTCAGAAAGATACATCTGGTTCACTCAAGTCCTTTAGGGAAGAAAATCTGCCGTCTTTACCTGGGCTGGCCGACATGTGACTCCAGAGCCATAGCAATGTGGTTGACTCTCAGGCAATTAGGATGGCCAGCATTTATTGCCCAATCAGTGATGCCCATGTCCCACAAATGAAAAAAGGACCAAGGGACACTGATTTAAAGTTTTAGATAAGAGTTTCAGGGGATGGGAGGGGAATGGTGGGAGGAAGAAGATTTTTACTCAGTGAGGGGTAATGATCTGGAACCCACGAGGGCGAAGGAAGTGGAAACGGTCAATGATTTTCCAAAGGAAGTTGTATGCCCACTTGAGACAAGGCCCACAGGGAGACCGTGGAGGAATGGGGGCTAATTGGATTGCTGGACAGAGAGCTGGCAGCGAAATGAAGGACTGAATGGCCCCCTTCTGTGCCTCAATGACAGAAACAATCCATCTGGTCCATATCGGTAGCAGGTCGCGTAGCAGCTGCAGAGAGAAAGAGTTAATGTTTCGGGTTGATCAGAACATGAAATAAGGTCATCGACCTGGAATGTTAACTCTGTTTCTCTCTGCAGATACTGCCCCCTACACAATGTGAATGTTTAATTGGCTGAGGGACAGAAACTGTGCCTGTGGAACTGGATGGCCTCCAGCAAGAACCAGCCATTCAGAGAGATAAAGAGGAACATTAAAAAGCAGGGCAACGCGGTAGCACAGTGGTTGGCACTGCTGCCCCTTAACCCCCAGAATCCGGGTTCAATTCCAGCCTTGGGTGACTGACTGTCTGTGTGGTTTGCACATTCTCCCCGTATCTGCGTGGATTTCCTTCAGGTGCTCCGGTTTCCTCCCATGCTCCAAAGATGCACAGATTATATTGATCAACCATGCTAAATTGTCCGCTAGTGTCGGGGGATCAGCAGGATAAATACTTGGGGTTATGGGGATAGGGCCTGGGTGGGATTGTTGTTGGTGCAGGCCTGATGGGCTGAAGGGCCTCCTTTTACACTGTAGTGATTCTATGAATAATAGAATATAACTCAATTGATAATTAACAATTGTAGATCTGGGTATGAATCTATAGATTAATACCCAGATCTACAATAACAATTGTTTGCAGTTATTGGGCAGCTTAGAAAGAAGGATATGTTTCTCCAGAAGAGCAGAGGTTTTCAAAGATAGAGGCAGAGATTCTCCAGCCTCCCTGCTGCGTGCTTCCTGCCAGTGGGAGGTGGCGCATTGTTTGCTAGCAGTGGGATTCTCTGCTCCCACTGCATCAATGGGAATTCCCATTGACACCAGAAGGAAACCCACAGATAGGGGTGTGCTGCTTATGGGACCGGAGAATCCCGCTGATGTGAACGGCCGGAGAATTCCCGCCAGAGTTTTTCTAGGGTAGAAAGGGACCCACAACCCTCCAAGATACTTACGTTCCTCTAATTCTGGCCTCTTGAGCATCCCCAATTTTAATCTCTCCACCAGTGGCTGCCCCGTCTTCAGTAACCTGGGTCCCAATCTCTAACTCCCTCACTACACCTCCCTGTCTCTCTATCCCACCTTCCACCTTTAACAGCTCCTGGAAACCTGCCTCTTCAACCAAACTTTTGACCATCTGACTGAAGATCTACCTCTTTCGTGTCACTTTGTATTGTAATGCTCCTGCGAGGTGCCTTGAGACATTACACTGTGTCAGAGGTGCTTTATCAATGTATGTAGTCGTTGTTGACTTGTTTCCACTGTTAAGTTGGCCGTGATGTAGGGATGCCGGTGTTGGACTGGGGTAAACACAGTAAGAAGTCTCACAACACCGGGTTAAAGTGCAACCAATTTATTTGATAGTAAACTCACAAGCTTTCTCCATTCACCTGACAAAGGGGCAAACCCCGAAAGCTTGTGAGTTCACTATCAAATAAATTGGTTGGACTTTAACCTGGTGTTGTCAGACTTCTTACTAAGTTGGCCATTAGCCAGAGGAATTGAGGAAATGTTTATTATGCAATGAGGTGTTGGGAGCCTGTTTGCATTCTCAAGGAGAAGTGGGAAGGCAGATTCAATAGAAACTTTCCAAAGAGATAAATACTTTGAAAGGAGACCGGGGAGTGGGAACCAATCAAATAACAATTTTAAGAGACATAATGGACCAAGTAGCCTCCTTCTGTGAAATATGGTTCTCTATTTGTTTATTGGCTATAAAATATAACCTGAAAGCATACTTAAAGATAAATAGGCTCTAATTGTGCTGGTCTTACAGATTATTGAAACTTCTGCAGACTTTCTCCCTGTGTATAATGCTGATAGATTGTAATGCAGTCAAACATGCTCCCCTGATGCAGGGAATGAATCATCGAATCTCTGCAGTGCAGAAGGAGGCCATTCAGCCCATCGAGCCTGCACCAGCAACAATCCCACCCAGGCCCTAACCTCGTAGCCCCATGCTAATCCACCTGACTCTGAGGAGTAATTTAGCATGGTCAATCAACCTAACCTGCAAATCCTTTGGACTGTGGGAGGAAACTGGAGCACCTGGAGGAAACCCATGCAGACATGGGGAGAAAGTGCAGACTCCGCACAGACGGTGACCCAAGCCAGGAACCAAACCCAGGTCCCTGGCGCTGTGAGGTAACAGTGCTAACCACTGTGCTACTGTGTCGCAGGGAGCAAATGTCAAAAGTATTGAGAATGGATTTTTTTTAAGTGTATCTTCACTCACACAATGTTTGGGGAAGAATCTGAGCTGATTAACAGCCCATTAAACCATGTTCTGAATGTTCCTTCCATGGCTAACAAGTCCTGATGTTAGACTTGAACCTAGAGCTTCTGGAAGATAGGAATGCTACCCACTGTGCAACAAGGCTTCCTGTATGGATATTTTAAAGTTTATTTATTAGTGTCACAAATAGGCTTACATTAACACTGCAATGAAGTTATTGTGAAGATTATAGATCATAGAACCCTACAGTGCAGAAAGAGGCCCTTCAGCCCATCAAGTCTGCACCGACCACAATCCCACCCAGGCTCTACCCCCATATCCCTACATATTTTACCTGCTAACCCCTCTAAGCTAAGCATCCCAGGACACTAAGGGGCAATTTTATCATGGCTAATCAACCTAACCCGCACATCTTTGGACTGTGGGAAGAAACCGGAGCACCTGGAGGAAACCCACGCAGGCACAAGGCGAATGTGCAAACTCCACACAGACAATGACCCAAGCTGGGAATTGAACCCAGGACCCTGGAGCTGTGAAGCAGCAGTGCTAACCACTGTGCTACCGTGCTACTCGTCACACTCCGGCACCTGTTCAGGTGCAGTGAGGGAGAATTTAGCACGGCCAGCGTACCTAAGCAGCACGTCTTTCGGATTGTGGGAGGAAACCGGAGCCCCCGAAGGAAACCCATGCAGACACGAGGAGAATGTATAGACTGCACAGACAGTCACCTAAGCCAGGAATCGAATCCAGGTGCTTGGTGCTGCGAGGAATTACCACAATGAATTCAACGTCAGTAATCGTGCTGTTGTTGACTGTTGCCTGAATGCCAGTGTGATATTTGCAGAGCGCATCCATCATTTACACTGCGTGACATTTCATCCTATCTTTGTATAAGAGACACAAGTGCAGTCTACAGGATATCCAGGTGCTTGGTGCTGTGAGGCAGCAGCACTAACTGCTGTGCCAGCGTGCCACCCGAATATAAGTCTGCCCTCTCTGAGGTTTGAACTCAGTACCTTCAGATTATGAGACTGAAGGGCTAAGAAGGCACGGGATAGCGTCATCGATTAGTATTCAAGTCAGGGGCTTTGCGGATTCCCAGTACACACTCCTACCCTGCGAGACCCTTGCTGAGAGGGAGCAAACGGGAGGTGGGAATGTCCCCTCTCTTCCCTCAGTGCGAGTCAGACAAGGCTGGGCTGCTCTGTGATCATGCTTTAGAGTATGGCATGCCCGGGATTTTGCAATTGTCCCTCACCTGCCACCCCTGCCTCTAACCCCGTCTCCCCCTGTACCACCATCCCCCCCTCTTCCCCTCACCTCCCCATCTCCTCGCGCAGGGTGAGGGAGGGGGGTGGTGCTGCAATGCTCAGGACAGCAGAATCCGAATGCACTTGTAAAATGAACAAAGCATTGAGCGGAGCAGATGCTGCAGGACTCGGGAGAATTAAGTCATCCTCACTCTGTCAACAGGTGTGTGTCGGAGCCCTGAGAGTTTTCACCCAATTACTTTTAATTAATCACGAACTGACCCGCTGTTGCAACAAGTGTGACCTTTGGCCTGCAGAAGGAGCTGCGAGAGCAGCAAATCCTCCTGGAGTCAGTCACACTGCCCGTCTGACATTGCCCGTTCGGTTAGGGTGTTACACTCTGGCTGTGTTCACACACTAGCAATATCCTGTAGACTGCACTTGTGTCTCTTATACAAAGATAGGATGAAATGTCACTCAGTGTAAATGATGGATGCGCTCTGCAAATATTCACACTGGCATTCGGGCAACAGTCAACAACAGCACGATTACTGACGTTGAATTCATTGTGGTAGTTCCTCGGTTAACTGGGTCTCTTAAGATTTTTCCTGACATGTTCATCTTGGAAGCTATCGAGAGGCAGAATGAGAACATGGAGGGAAATAGAGTGAGAGGGAGGAGGGTGGAACACTGGAGGGATTAAAGTGAGAGAGGGAGGAGGGGGAGGGCGGGATACTAGGAGGGATTAGAGTGAGAGAGGGAGCAGGGGAGGGCGGGACACTGGAGGGATTAGAGTGAGAGAGGGAGCAGGGGGAGGGCGGGATACTAGGAGGGATTAGAGTAAGAGAGGGAGGAGGGTGAGCGTGGGATACTGGAGGGATGAGAGTGAAAGAGGGAAGAGGATAAGGGTGGATACTAGAGGGGATAGAGTGAAGGAGGGAGCAGGGGGAGGGTGAGACACTGGAGGGATTAGAATGAGAGGGAGGAGGGTGAGGGTGCGATATTGGAGGGAATAGAGTGAGTGAGGGATCGGGGAGGGTGGAATACTGGAGGGATTAGAGTTAGAGAGGGAGGAGGGTGAGGGTGGGATACTGGAGGGATGAGAGTGAAAGAGGGAGAGGATAAGGGTGGATACTAGAGGGGATAGAGTGAGGGAGGGAGCAGGGGAAGGGTGGGATAGTGGAGGGATTAGAATAAGAGGGAGGAGGATGAGGGTGGGATGTTGGAGGGAATAGAGTGAGTGAGGGATCGGGGAGGGTGGAATACTGGAGGGATTAGAGTGAGGGAGGAGGAGTGTGAGGGTAGGATACTGGAAGGATCAGTGTGAGAGAGGGAGGAGGGTGAGGGTGGGATACTGGAGGGATTAGAGTGAGAAAGGGAGCGGGGGAGGGTGGGGTAGTGGAGGGATTGGAGTGAGGAGGCAGAGGGTGAGTAATTTGGATGTAGAGTCCAGGTTTGAACAGTCTGCTACCCTGAACATTCTGCACCTTCCTAACATCTACCAAAGACTAGGTTTGATTTGAACAGTAAGTTTTCATTACTTTCTCTGCGATATTTGTCATCTGATGTTGAAATCAGTGCACACATTAAGAGCTGCAACTGTGGTGTCCAAACAACGTGAGAGTGCAGAACAGCAGCAACCTAACTGAGAACACAGACAAGCCGGTGTCCTCACCGCACTCCTCTCCACATGAACAGTGTCTGCCTTCATATCTCGGGCATATCCTCAGATCTCTTAGAAGGACAAGGTCACCAACTCAGAAATAATTTAGCACGCTAACTCCATCAGCATATACCTATTGTTAAACTAACAATGCCTGCGAAGGCTTGCCATGTTCATCAGCTGGATGATGGTCCTACACCCAAAGACCTTCTGTGTGGTCAACTGACCATAGGGTCCTGTTGTGAGAGTTCACCCATACTTCAGTGACAAGGCCACCTGCAAGTGAGGAGGTGGACATCCACACTGACGGCTGGGAGACAGCCGCTGACCGTGACCTCTGGGGACTCATCGTGGGAAGGGTATTGGAAGAGTTGAGCAAAAATGGAAAGCTCAGTTGACCAAGAAGAGGATCCAGGGAAGACTAAGGCCATTGAATCATGCGTCTTCTCAGCCCAGTGTCCTGCTGTGCCGCAAATGTGACAGAAGCTATCGTGGCAGAGTGGGATTCCTAAACCACACCAGATGATGGTTAACAGAGCTAACCAGCACAATACAAACCATTAGGATTGAAGGATGCCAGGGATAAAAGAATATTTGAGCGCCTCTATCTCTATGATGTTTTAACTCCCAATGTTCCCTGTACTGATTTACCCTGGGAGATAAAGTCCAAACCCCCCCGTTAACAATGATGAGAACATTGTCAAATTACCACACAGTCTGGAACAACTACCAATTTAACTAACATTGTGTATTCATAAAGCTAGCACATAAATACCTAATTAATCTTGCTTTGAATTGCATATTTAACTGATATAATTGTTTGAGATTAAATTTTATAATCACAGGATTAATTGTAATCACACTTTTTGATTGTTTGACAGTCTCTGTTTTACTTTACATTTCCTGGAATTGTTTTTTTCAGGCATAAAGCGGGATTTTCCAAGCCCGCTCACCCAAAACCGGAAAGTCCAGCCCGGGGTCAATGGACCTTTGCATGGTCTGCGACCCCCCCCCTCCCCCACCCGCTCAATTCCTGTGGCGGGCGGAACGGGAAAATGTCCCCATAGACTTTTCTGGAAAACTGTTTGGATGCCTGCGAGAAATGAGAATTTGGCGCTCAGCCAAAAACCCATTCACAGCAGCGGGGCCAAAAAATCTCAGCCGCTGGCGAGGTTGGAGAATCCCATCTGTGGGCAAGCTTGGAGAATTCCGGCCTGTGCCTTCAGTGTAGAAAAGCTTTCCCAAGGTGCAATCAGTCAGACAGAAGTGGACACTAACTCAAAGCGTTGGATCGGACTGAACGTCATTGCAACCTAGAGATGGCAGATTGGTTTGTGATGCTGGTGTTACATAGCATGACATAGATTGAATGGCACAGAAAATTGACTGTTCAACTCAACAGCTCTATCCTTGTGCTTATACAAACCTTCACACAAACCTTCCATTCCATTCTCATCAACTCATCTGTAATCAGTAAGGTTAGGCAACAACACCTCCTCCATCATCCTCAACACCAGTGCCCAACAAGGCTGTGTTCTCAGCCTCCTACTATACTCCTTATACACCTATGACCGTGTAGCCAAATTCCTCTCTAATTCAATTTTCAAATTTGCTGATGACACCCACGTCATGGGTCGGATCTCAAACAATGACAAGATGGAGTACAGGAAAGAGATAGAAAATCTGGTGAATTGGTGCAATGACAGTCATCTCTCCCTCAATGTCAAACGAAGCAGACAATCATCAACTTCAGGTAGTGTAGTGGAGGACATGCCCTGTCTAAGATCAATGAAGGCGAAGTAGAAATGGTCGAGAATTTTATGCTTCTCGGTGTCCAGATCACCTGGTCCCTCCATGCCAAAGCTATCATTAAGAAAGCTCACCAATGCCTCCACTTTCTCCGAAGACTCAGGAAATTTGGCATGTCAGCTACGACTCTCACCAACTTTTACAGATACTCCATAAAAAGCATCCTTTCCTGATGTATCACAGCTTGATACGACTCCTGCGCTGCCCAAGCCTGCAAAAACTACAAAGGCTCGTGAATGAAGCTCAGTCCGTCACTCAAACCAGCCTTCCATCTATTGACACTGTCTACACTTCCCACTGCCTCGGGAAAGCAGCCAGCATTATCGAGCATCCCGTACATACTCTCTCCCATCTTCTTCCATTGGGAAAAAGATACAAAAGTCTGAGGTCACGTGTCAACCGACTCAAGAACAACATTTTCCCTGCTATCATCAGACCTTTGGACCTAGATCGCATTAAGTGGACCTTTCTCTGCACCCTAGCTACGATTGTAACATTACATTCTGTACTCTCTCCTTTCCTTCTCTATAAACAGTATGCTTTTTCTATATAGCAGAAAACAGTACTTTTCACTGTATGTTACAACATGTGACGGTGATAAATCAAATCAAAAAATCTTGTTGCTGTGGGCAGTAATCTGATTGGTTGTCACTCACCTTCTTTGGATAGCTCTTTCAGACAACCAATACAGACGCATTGAACCAAATGTCATCTTTCTGTGCTGTTTCATTCCATCAATCTATGATTTTTACACCATGTGCCAAAAATACAAATGGCATTTAAAAAAAATTATTCCCATTCTGCCTTAAATACATTTTATGTCTGGCTCCTGCAGAATATCTCAGCATGAGAAAAGTGGGATATAAAATTGTCCTGGGCTCATTCATTGTCATCCAAGACAGATTTATAACCTGGTGAATAGGGACAAGCAGATATGATGCTTTTTTGGAAGGCTGTTGTCATATCATTTATTGAGGCTTATTGTTTGCAGCAACTTTGAAAATCTGATGCAACGTAGTATCACTATTTTTATACATCTAACATCTTTGGAGGTGTATCCAGTGTATGGCTTTTTCATCATTACTGGGTATGAAAAGCTTGATATATGAGGAGCATTTGCGGACTCTAGGTCTGTACTTGATGGAGTTTAAACGGATGAGGGGGGCGGGGATCTCATTGAAATTTACAGAATCATGAAAGGCCTGGATAGAGTGGACATGGGGAAGATGTTTCCATTAATAGCAGAGACTTGGATCCGAGGGCACAGCCTCAGAGTAAAGGGACAACCCGTAGAACTGAGATGAGGAGGAATTTCTTCAGCCAGAGGGTGGTAAATCAATAGAATATATTGCCACAGAAGGTAGTGGAGGCCAGGTCATTGAGTGTTTTAAGTCAGAGGTAGATAGGTTCTTGATTGGTAAGGGGATCAAAGGTTACAGGGAAAGGACGGGAGAATGCTGTTGAGAAACTTACCAGCCATGATTGAATGGCAGGACAGACTCGATGGACCAAATGGTCTAAACTGCCTTTATATCTTATGGTTCATCAGGAATTACAATTTAGATGCAATGATGACCTTTGTCTGACAGTGAAGGGTTGGGTTGTGGTTCCAATGGGGAAATGGCCCAAACAGGAGGATGGGCAAGGGACAGCATTGCAATATCAGAACCACAATCCAGTCTTTGTGAATGTTGCTGCTCACTGTGATCATGCGAATGGGAAAAACACCATTGTGGCAAGTGAGATATATTGCCACAGTACCAAACTGTCTTCTGAGGCACACCTTACCCTTGCAACTACCTTCTTGTATCATGAGAGCGTAATGATGTTTTCAGTTAATTATTCTGGTGTAACAGCCCAGAAGAAACAAAAATGTACCTGACTGTGGAATGCCATTTTCACCCGTAGCACTTCCTATTCTCATCTTCATCTGTTAAGAGGACTTTTCCAGACGGGATTAAGAGGTTCCAAGGTCCAGAGCCTCAGGGGCTGTTCTGCAAACCCCCTCCCCCACCCCCAATCAGCCTCCATTCTTGATCGATAGATTGATGTTAGTAAACAATAATGTAAAGGGTTACGGGGAGAGTGAATGTGAAAGACGTTGAAGAGTCCAATCAGTCACTACCATATTAAATGGCAGAGCAGCCTTGACGGGCTGAATGGCCAACTCCTGTTCTAATGATCCACTGAAATATAAGCGTGTGGTGAAGATGTTAATCCATGGAATACTTGCATGTGTCATTCACGATAGTAAGAAGTCTCACAACACCAGGTTAAAGTCCAACAGGTTTATCTGGCAGCACAAACTTTCGGAGTCTCAGGCTCCTTCATCAGGTGAGTGAGGATTTGTGTTCTCAAACAGGGCATATAAAGACACAAACTCAATTTACAAAATAATGGTTGGAATGAGAGTCTTTACAGGTAATCAAGTCTTAAAGGTACAGACAATGTGAGTGGAGAGAGGATCAATCACAGATTAAAGAGATGTGTGTATTGTCTCCAGCTGGGACAGTTCGTGAGATTTTACAAGCCCAGGCAAGTCATGGGGGTTACAGATAGTGTGACATGAACCCAAGATCCTGGTTGAAGCCGTCCTCATGTGTGCAGAACTTGGCTATCAGATACTGCTCAGCGATTCTGCGTTGTCATGTGTCATGAAGGCCACCTTGGAGAACTCTTACCCAAAGATCAGAGGCTGAATGCCCGTGACTGCTGAAGTATTCCCCAACTGGAAGGGAACACTCCTGTCTGGTGATTGTTGAGCGATATTCATTCATCCGTTGTCGTAACATCTACATGGTCTCCCCAACGTACCAAGCCTCAGGACATCCTTTCCTGCAACATTTCAGGTAAACAACGTTGGCCGAGTGGCAACAGTATGTACCGTGAACCTGATGGATGGTGTTCTCACGTGAGATGATGGCATCTGTGTCGATGATGTGGCACATCTTGCAGAGGTTGCTGTGGCAGGGTTGTGTGGTGTTGTGGTCACTGTTCTCCTGGAGGCTGGGTAGTTTGCTGTGAACAATGGTCCGTTTGAGGTTGTGCGGTTGTTTGAAGGCAAGAAGTGGGAGTGTGGGGATGGCCTTGACAAGATATTCATCTTCATCGATGACATGTTGAAGACTCCAGAGAAGATGGCGTAGCTTCTGTGCTCAGAGAAGTACTGGACAATGAAGGGTACTCTGTCCACTGTGTCCCGTGTTTGTCTTCTGAGGAGATCGGTACGATTTTTCGCAATGGCACATTGGAACTGTTGATCGATGAATCAAGTGCTATATCCTGTTCTTATGAGGATATTTTTCAGCATCAGTAGGTGTCTGTTACGTTCCTCCTCATCTGAGCAGATTCTGTTTATATGGAGGGCTTGTCCTTTGGGGATGGCTTCTTTAACATGTTTAGGGTAGAAGCCAGAAAAGTAGAGCATTGTGAGGTTATCTGTGGGCTTGCGGTACAGTGAAGTACTGAGGTAACCGTCCTTGACGGAGATGCATGCATCCAAGAATGGAACTGATTCCAGAGAGTAGTCCAGGGTGAGTTTGATGGTGGAATGGAACTTGTTGATGTCATCTGATAGTTGTTTCAGTGATTGTTGCCATGAGTCCAAAGGAAGAAAATGTCACTGATGTATCTAGTTTATAGCATCGGTTGAAAGTCCTGTGCAGTGAAGAAGTATTGTTCGAACCAGTGCAAAGATTTTGGTGTATTGAGATATGAATTTGGTCCCCATGGCTGCTCGGTGTGTCTGGATGAAGAACTGGTTGTTGAAGGTGAAGTCGTTGTGGTCCAGGATCAAGCGGATGAGTTGTAGAATAGAGTTGTAGAATTCTACTGCTTCCCAAAGATAAACAAGGCCAACACACCTGCCCATCGTATCGGGCAATGGGACTCTGTGTGAGAACCACTCCAGCTACATCGAGGCTGAAACCCATTGTACAAAGAACCCCCAGCTTCTGTTGTGACACTACAGACTTCCTACAGAAACTCAGCACACATGGGGCAGTTGAACCAGGAGCACTCCTTGTCACAATGGATGTCTCAGCACTCTACACCAGCATTTCCCATGATGATGGCATTGCTGTAACTGCCTCAGTGCTCAATGCCGACAACTGCCAATCTCCAGATACTATTTTACAACTCAACTGCTTCATCCTGGACCACAACGTCTTCACCTTCAACAACCAGTTCTTTATCCAGACACACGCTACAGACATGGGGACCAAATTCGCATCTCAATATACCAACATCTTTATGCACAGATTTGAACAAGACTTCTTCACCGCACAGGACCTTCTATCGATGCTTTACATTGGATACATCGATGACATTTTCTTCCTTTGGAGTCATGGTGAACAATCACTGAAACAACTATTTGATGATATTAACAAGTTCCATCCCACCATCAGACTCACCATGGACTAGTCTCTGGAATCAGTTCCATTCTTGGGCACACGCATCTCCGTCAAGGATGGTCACCCCAGCATTTCACTGTACCGCAAGCCCACGGACAACCTCACAATACTCCACTTCTCCAGCTTCCACCCTAAACACCTTAAAGAAGCCATACCCTATGGACAAGCCGTCCATACACACAGGATCTGCTCAGGTGAGGAGGATCGCAACAGACACCTACAGATACTGAAAGACACCCTCATAAGCACAGAATATGGGACTCGACTCATCAATCGACTGTTCCGACATGCCACAGCGAAAACCACACTGACCTCCTCAGAAGACAAACACAGACGTGGCGGACGGAATACCTTTTGTCGTCCAGTACTTCCCCGGAGCAAAGAAGCTACGACATCTTCACCGGAGCCTTCAACATGTTATCGATGAAGACAAACATCTCGCCAAGGCCATCCCCACACCCCAACTTCTTGCCTTCAAACAACCGCTCATCCTCAAACAGACCATTGTCCGCAGCAAACTACCCAGCCTTCAGGAGAACAGTGACTACAACACCACACAACCCTGCCACAGCAACCTGTGCAAGACGTGCTGGATCATCAACACGGATGCCGTCATCTCACGTAAGGACAACATCCACCAGGTACATGAAACATACCCTAGCGACTCGACCAACCTTGTCTACTTGATACGCTGCTGGAAAGGATATCCCAAGGCACGGTACATTGGGGAGACCACGCAGATTCTATGACAACGAATGAATGAACACCACTCGACAATCACCAGGCAAGAATGTTCCCTTCCGGTCGGGGGACACTCCAGCAGTTACGGGCATTCAGCCTCTTATCTTCTGCTAAGCGTTCTCCAAGGCAGCCTTCATGACACGCAACAACTGAGTTGAGTCACTGAGCAGAAACTGATAGCCAAGTTCCGCACACATGAGGATCTTGGGTTCATGTCACACTATATGTAACCCCCACAACTTGCCTGGGCTTGCAAAATCTCACTAACTGTCCTGGCTGGAGACAATACACATCTCTTTAACCTGTGCTTGGCTCTCTCTCCACTCACATTGTCTGTACCTTTATGACTTGATTACCTGTAAAGACTCGCTTTCCAACCATTAGTTTGTAAATTGAGTTTGTGTCTGTATATGACCTGTTTGGGAACTCAAGTCCTCACTCACCTGATGAAGGAGCCTGAGATTCCAAAAGTTTGTGCTGCCAAATAAATCTGTTGGACTTTAACCTGGTGTTGTGAGACTTCTTACTGTGCTTACCGCAGTCCAACGCTGGCATCTCCACATCATTCCTGATAAACAGAATCATGTCCTAATGTACTGTGAAACTGTTGTCCTGACCAAGGCTGCAAATTACTGTAATTCGCACTGCTGCCTCACAGTGCCAGGGACCTGGGTTCAATTCCGGCCTTGGGTCACTGTCTATGTGGAGTTTGCACGTTCTCTCCATGCCTGTGTGGGTTTCCTCCGGGTGCTCCGGTTTCCTCCCACAGTCCGAAAGATGCGTTGGTTAGGTGCATTGAGCATACTAAATTCTCCCTCAGTGTATCCAAACAGGCGCTGGAGTGTGGCGACTAGAAGGTTTTTACAGTAACTTCATTGCAGTGTTAATATCAACGTATGTGTGACACTAATAAATAAACTTTAAAAAATTGGGTTGTGAAACCTCAGAATTTGAGCATTGAAATGAAGGATGAAAATGTGTCGCTGTTCATTCACTAACAAATTTTGCTTAA
This sequence comes from Carcharhinus amblyrhynchos, assembly GCF_965287045.1. NCBI lineage: Eukaryota > Metazoa > Chordata > Chondrichthyes > Carcharhiniformes > Carcharhinidae > Carcharhinus > Carcharhinus amblyrhynchos. The sequence goes on along the minus strand of NC_137330.1, from coordinate 13,867,068 downwards.
ATGCTATCCCTTCTTGCCACATGCCGGTCATTACTGAAAGATTGATAGCAATGTCTCCCATTGACAGGTCCAGCAGTCATAGGAACAGGAATGAGCCACTCAGCTCCTTAAGCCTGTTCCACCATTCAGTACAGGAGGAGGCGGTGACCTCAGGGTATTAATCTTGAAACTCAGCTAATGTTCTGGGGACCCGGGTTCAAATCCCACCACGCAAATTGGTGGGATTTGAACTTAATAAATAATATCTGAAATTAAGAATCTACTGATACCCATGGAACCATTGTTGATTGTTGGAAAAAATGCCATCTGGTTCACTAATGTCCTTTAGGGAAGGGAATCTGCCGTCCTTGCCTGGGAAATCTGCCTTCTGGCCAGCATGTGACTCCTGAGCCACAGCAATGTGGCTGATGATGAACTGCCCTTTGAAATGGCTTAGCAAGCCACTCAGTTCAAGGGCAATGAGGGGGACGGGATATACATGCTGGATAGCTAGTGATACCCATGTTCCATGAATGAATAAAAGAAAAATTAGATTATGACTGATGTGCGTCTTAACTGCATTTATCTGCCTTGGTTCTGTAACCGTATGCCTAACAAAAATGTTAGTTTGAAATTTTCCAAGTGAAATAACCATGAACTAATACAGTCCATTGAACATTATGTTGGACATATCATGCAGTTATGTCTCACTGCCACTTTTGAGATACACATTCCTATCAGGAGATTTCTAATTAATCCATTTACTGCTGGTTGATTCATTAGTCTATCATCCTTCCAGGCAGATTTTCCCAAGAGGATTGCCAGAGGAGTTTTCTTTTGTTGCCACGTTTCGCTTGAAGAGAACCACCAAAACGGAGCATTGGCATCTTTGGCAGATCACAGATCAGTTTGGCAATGTGCAGGTAAGCAGAGAGCTTCCATCAACCTTTCTCCAGTGAATAAAATGGGAAATCTCAAACAAAACCACTAGCAATAGAAACCCCCAGCATGTCTGTGGGGAGAGAACAGAAGAGGTTAAAGTTTGATTTGCAAACTCCTTCTCTAAACTTGGTTCACCTTGAGTTGTTTGTGACAAGATGGTGGGGTTTTACCTAGAGTTGGCATAGGGGAAATTGGGGTTGGAAGAGATGTACACAAGAAGATGCAAACTGCGGAATACAAGGAAAGCACCAGTGTTGGCCTCAACATTGGTGGACATTCTGGGAGTAGATAAGCTCGTGAAGATGTCACAGCCAAGAGGTTGCCAATGAATAAGAATAGGAAAGTTTGTGGTGAAAGAGAGCAAGAGGATTCAGATGTGGTAAGAGGAGTTAACTGGTGATAGAAGTTATCATTGTTACCATCCCATGGATTGTCATTTTTCACCCAGCTTTGGGGTGAACAATCATGAACTCACTCAGTGTACCTGAGAGATATAGATCCATCTGAGGAGTCTGCAGTCAGATAATGTAAGCCATTTTTGTATTGGACAGGGATGTCAGTATTAAAAATCTAGCGAGAATCCGTAATTGCCTTGTGGTCTTCTGATAGGGCTGAACTTTACAGACTGACTCTAAGTGCCTGGTACCCACATGGATGGCCATTGAGAATCTGGACAATAAGCCCCATTTATCTGCCCATGGGAGATACTGGAAATTCAATCCTGTCCATCCCCTCAAGCTGTTAGTGAACATTGATCATTTATGTGAAGCAGGATTGAGACATCGGCCCATTTCCTCTGTAGGCTACTAGCTCAAAAGTCACTTGTAACGTCCGCACTGCCTGTCCGAGAGTCACCCTCACCGCACACTGATCCAAACTGATCAACAATGCCATGTTGAATTTGAATAGACTGGAGATTGCACAGCATTTTGCAATGGAACAGAATTCAAGGTGCTTTTTCACTGTCACAGGGTGAAACTCACTACCCCACCGCCAACCCACATTCCTGACCAACAGACACAAAATCTCACCTTGAATTGGCTATCATGGTATCTCGCCCAGCTGAGGACTTTGATTTTTGAATGAAGTTCAACGTTGAAGCAGGAATAGGCCGTTCAGCCCTTCAAGGCAGCTGTGCCGTTCTATACACCTGCAGGCTAACATCTCTCCTATTCTTCCTTCAGGTCTCCATCTCTATCGATGGAAGCAGAAAGCTGGTGGAATACAGCGCCAAGGGGCCCTTTGGAAAAACTTTGCATTTGACATTCAAGAAGCGGGAATTGAGCTCTCTGTTCGACCGGCAGTGGCACAAGTTGGCGGTTAATGTGAAGTCCGGGTCAGTGTCTCTTTACAAAGACTGTAAGCTGGTTGACAGTAAGCGAAGTGAAGAGATGGAAAGCATAGATACCCATGGGGAGACGGCAATTGGCGTCCGTGTTAGTGATGGGACACCGGTGGATGTAAGTGTTTGTTAACCCAGTGGAGGACATTGATTTTTGAATGAAGTAAACGTAGAAACTAGAAACAGGAGTAGGCCATTCAGCCCTTCAAGGCAGCTCTGCCGTTCATTTTGATCATGGCTGATCAGCGAATTTAATATCCTGATTCCCTCTTCCTCCCATATCCCTTGATCCCTTTAGCCCCAAGAGCTATATCTAATTTCATCTTGTAATCAGACAACATTTTGCTCTCTGTGGTAATGAATTCCACATATTTACCACTCTCTGGGTGAAGAAATTTCTTCTCACCTCAGTTCTAGAAGGTTTATTCCTTATCCTCAAACTATGGACAATCCTCAAATTATGAGCCCTTTTTCTATCTCTAATCAAATTTAATTGACATTAAAATGGAGGATCCATAATGCAAATTTAAATTGGTTGATGTTGTGCACATACTGTCTGTCTCTTTAAGATAGTACAGCAGAACGGGGGGCAGGGAGGGGGGGTCACCTGAGGGACCAATGGGAACTGAGAGTGAGTGATCACCCCACAGGGTGAAGTCCTTTCTGGGGTTGAATACATCTGGCAGTAATGCAGTAGAAGCTGGAGCACTCTTCCAGGCAGCCTCGAGCTGCAACCTCCTGTAAGCAGTTCTTGCTATCAATGGACACCTTTTGTTCCTAACAAAATCTGCAGCCTCTTGACGACATCTGAAATGTGCCACGTTATTATAGTTGGCTGAGGTGGGATTGAAAGGAAAATCTACAATAATCTGTTTCTGACACCTCTATATAGTTTGACCTTCAACGGATAATGGTTTACTGCAGTCCTCAATTAATACAACTGGAGACCTGCTGTGGAGTACCAGGTGGCCTGGTAAGTTTCATGCTTTTAACCAATGTATTCAGGTCAAGTTTATTCCCCAGATTGATCACCGGGTAGTTAAGTGTTTCCTTGCACTTAATTCTTATTTGTTAGCTTATGATCAGAACTCTGAGGCAGCTATAGTTGTGCATAAGGTTCACACCGGTGATAGGAGCAGCATATTGCACTGTAGGGCACAGTTTCTCTCCATTTACTTTGTTCGGAGCCCCCAGTGATTTTGAACACATTTATTAGATCTCCTCTTAGCTTTCTCTTCTCCAAGGAGAACAGCCCCAGTTTTTCCAATCTACCTTCATAACTGAAGCTCCTCATTACTGGAACCATTCTTTTTTAAAATTTTATTAGAGTCACAGGTAGGCTTACATTAACACTGCAGTGAAGTTGCTGTGAAAATCCGCACTCCGGCACCTGTTCGGGTACACTGAGAAAGAATTTAGCATGGCCAATCCACCTAACTAGCACGTTTCTTGGACTGTGGGAGGAAACCGGACCGTCCAGAGGAAACCCATGCAGACATGGGGAAAATGTGCAAATGCTGATCCAAGCCGGGAATCGAACCCGGGTCCCTGGTGCTGTGAGGCAGCAGTGCTAACCACTGTGCCACCCGTAAAGACTCTTATGAATTTTTTTCTGCACTCTCTCCAATACCTCCTCACCTTTACTAAATAGCGGCTCTCATTACTTTCCAATTCATTTCTGTCTCTCCCACATCAGTTTTAATATTCAGTCCAAAGTTTTCCATCTCCTCCTCTGCGCCTAAATTCTATTGCTTCCTTTAATGATCTTCAACCTTTAATTCCGCTGACGCTGCAGTATTCTGCTCCCATCACCAGGGTGCACTTCATACACATCCATATCTGCATTGGAACTCTGTTAGTGTTAAGGTACCTTTTGAAAAGGGTCAGTGTATTGTGGCACATTGGGAGTGGTTTGAGCAAGGGGCATAGCACAGGGTAAAGTACAAGCTTCAACTTGTAGGAATGAAGTAGTGTTGATAAATGAAAAGAACATTGTATTACATAACTGTTTATTGAGTTGTACGAGTGAAAGGTAAAATATTTAATATCTATCCCCAGTGCTCACCCGACGATGACTTCTCTCCATCCATCATGACGTCAAAGAATCTTATGAGGCAGACATCCACACAGTCAAAACCCAAAAGTGACAATCAGAAGGTGAGGCTGCAGGATTTTGCCTCTGGCTGGAAAGTTACAAACTGCTTGGATGGTGTTCACATCAAGTTGTCGTATTTTCAGATGATAGTATTCCAAGAACTTTACCGGGAGCAGCTCGAGAGCAGAGTAGTCTAAACCAGGGTTTTCCCAACAGGGTTCTGTGGGACCAGAGGGTTCTGTTGGACACGTCCAGAGTTCCACAGCAGACCAGGCTGACGTATAAAGTTATCAAAATGCTAACAGCCAGACTTTCGACATGGGTAAGATGGCTATAGAGGGACATGGGCCAAACGCAGGCAATTGGGACTAACTTAGTGCTTAAACATAGGGCGGCATGGACAAGTTGGGCCGAAGGGCCTGTTTCCATGCTGTAAACCTCTATGACTCTAAGCTGTTTGTCTAACCTAAAGCTGGTTTCTTCTTGCATTGGCTGCTCTAAGCTATGTAGTGAGCCAATGAGCAGTCACTGCAGTGACTAGCCAGCTTTGATTGGACACTGCTGGGATCAGCAGGAAAGTAAGTCCTCAAAGATACTCAATGGCCAGAAGTGTCTGTGTGATATAAGAATTCAATCCACCAGCCACACTAATAATATTAAACAAAATCATTCCCCACCATTAAAAATGATGTGAAGAAGCTAAGTACTTTGTATAAGATAATTTTTTAATCATAATGAATGTATACATGTTAGAAATAGAAAAATTTCCATAAATTTGCATATGCGTGTTTGTACCTAATGCATGAAAGCATTCAATTATTTGGGGGTTCGGCTCTTCAACACAATAAAAATGTTTCTCGGGAATTCCATCGGTACTCTTGGAAGCTCAGAAGGGTTCCACAGCTGGAAAGGTTTGGGGAATCCTGGTCTAAACGGATGGGTAAAATTATCAACATGATTCCTTGAATTTGACCAAACAGTGGGTCAACTAGAGAAGCCTATACATGAACTGTTAAGTCTTAAGTTTGTTTATTGTCACAAGTAGGCTTACATTGACATTGGAATGCCACACTCCCCTTGTTGCCACACTCAGGCACCTGTTCGGGTACACTGAGGAAGAATTTAGCACAGTCAGTGCACCTAACTAGCACCTTTTTCAAACTATAGGAGAAAACTGGAGCACCAGTGGAAACGCACACTGACAAGAAGAGAACATGCAGACTCCGCACAGACAGTGACCCAAACTAGGAATCGAACTGTGAGGCAGGAATGCTAACCACTGTGCCACCAGGCCGCCCTCACACTGGCTACTGCAGTTAACAAAAAAAGGTTGATGCTTTCCCCACTGCTTGCTGCTTCTCCTGAGGCTCTTCTTTGCTGCATAAATGTGCCTACATGGTCATTTGACCCATGCACTGCTTACTAGTGAAATGGCCCTTTTGTGGGGTAGGTGCTTTGAACCTTAACATTGAAGCTGGACGGTCACTAGACTGCTTCAGAAGGTAGTCAAAAGTCACCCATATTGTTGGGCACTGGCTTCAGATATAGTTCTGAGCAGGCAAGGATGACTCGGTTCCCTCTCCCATGGACATTAATGAGTCAGCTGAGTTATTATAAGGTCCTGGACGTTTCTTATTGAATAATAACTTCTATTTATTTTGATCAAAGTAGAAAAGCTGAACTCAAATGCAAGCTGCCACATAATGGGATTTGTACTCACATTGTTTAAATTGTTAACACAGGCTAATTACCAACCCTGTAAGATAAACAATGCCTTACACATACCAGAGGGCTGAATAGCTGTGTAAGGCATACTGGAGAGAATGTCATCAATGCACAAATGGTGTGGTGATGGATGTCAAGGTTCAGTGTGTAAATGCCACCCTAGGTCAGAGGGCAATGCCCAGTAGGAACAGCTAATTCAGTTTGTGAATACGTTTGGATTATGCTTGAGCAGTGGCATGGTGGCACACTGGTTAGCCCTGCTGCCTCACAGCGCCGGGGACCTGGGTTCGATTCCTGGCTTGGGTAACTGCCTGTGTGGAATTTGCACATTGTCCCCGTGTCTGCATGGGTTTCCTCCCACAGTCCAGAGTTAGGTTGATTGTCCATGCTAAATTCTCCCTCAGAGTACCCAAACAGGCACCTGAGCATGGTGACTATGGGATTTTCACAGTAACTTCATTGCAGTGTTAATGTAAGCCTACCTGGGACTAATAAATAAAACTTTTAAACATATGCCTATCCTTGAAAAACAAAATACAGTTGTGAACTTTAATCCAACATTGGAAGATCGAAGTGAAAACATACTGTGGAATTCATCACTGTATTATTTTGGCCCATTGACTAATTTTTAGTATGGATAGAGGGTGCTTTAGGAGCCGAGAGTAATTAGGAAGAGTGACCCAGTGATGGCATGGTGGCCCAGCGTTTAGCATTGCTGTCCCAGTGCCTGGGACCCAAGATTAATTCGAGCCTCGAGTTACTATCTGTGTGGGGTTTGCACATTCTCCCTGTGTCTGCGTGGGTTTCCTCTGGGTGCTCTGGTCTCCTCCCACAGTCTAAAGTTAGGTTGACGGCCATGCTAAATTGATGCCAGTGTCAAGGGAATTAGCAGGTTAAATGTGTGGGGTTGCGGGAATGGGGTCAGAGTGGGATTGTGGTTGGTACAAACCCAATGGACCGACTGGCCACCTCCTGTACTGTAAGGATTCTATGACCCTGCGTTTTGCTTTTTGAATGAGAAGTGCCAAGAGCCGGCAATTTGATGGGTTTAATTAGATGGGAGATGAAATCTTGGTTTCCCAACACTGGATTTGAGTTTGTGAGCTGCAGTGGGTCAGTGGCCAACATGGTAGCAGGGACAGATTTGCCATTAGTTTGCATACCATCAATACTCATTATCTGGCATGCACACCAAATTAAAGGCTACCTTCAAGATTCAGACCTTGGCACATGAGAATTCAAACCTCTATGGAGTGGCACAGTGGTTAGCACTCCTGCCTCATAGTGCCAGGGAACCGGGTTCAATTCCAGCCTCGGGTCACTGTCTGTGCGGAGCTTGCACATTCTCCCTGTGTCTGCATGGGTTCCCTCCATGTGCTCCAGTTTCCTCCCACAGTCCAAAGATGTGTAGATTTCGGTTGACTGGCCATGATAGATTGACCCTAGTGTCATGGAATTAGCAGGGTAAATATGAAAGGCTTGTGGGAATAGGGCCTGGGTAGGATCTTCAACATAGAACCCTAGAACCCTACAGTGCAGAAACAGGCCCTTCGGCCCATCGAGTCTGCACCGACCACAATCCCACCCAGGCCCTATCCCCATACCCCTATATATTTACTCACTAATTCCTCTAACCTACACATCCCAGGACACTAAGGGGCAATTTCTTAGCATGGCCAATCAACCTAAACCGCACATCTTTGGACTGTGGGAGGAAACCGGAGCACCCGGAGGAAACCCACGCAGACACGAGGACAACATGCAAACTCCACACAGGATGGTGGTTGGTGCAGACTTGATGGGCCAAATGGCCTCCTTCTGCGCTTTAGGGGTTCTACGATTTCTCCCCACAGCATAAAGGTGTTGTGGACAGGTGGCATTGTTCAATCTTTGAAGCTGAGGTGAGGTTCTGTCTTTGTCCAAATCAGAGTCGCAGTTGGAGTGAGATGGGGGAGGAAGTAATGGAGGTCCAAAGATATAACCATGCAGGTGGAAGGGAGTGAGGGGCTCAACTGATGGGGGGGTTTCAAGTGGGCTTGAGGCTGTGAAAGGCCTTTCAGATTATCCTGCAGATACTTGACTATTTCTCCCTATTAGCACCAGTTCTCCCTGCCTTCAGAGACTGGCACTGATAGAGGCTGACATTTTACAGGCCACCCTGACCTGATGTTAAGGTGGGACACTTCCTGCCCATTCCACCATGTGATGGCAAGTGAGATGCCAATGCACGCATTTGCATTGTGCGTGTGTCAGCTCCTGAAGCGGAAGCAGTGCCCGGTTCCTGTGCTGCCATCGGGAGGGGGTGGTGGGTATGCGGGGGTGCCACTGTTCAAATGAAATGCCTGTGGAGAAAATATCCCCAGCGTTGGACCCTGACAGAATGCACTGGACCTCGATTCAGAAGGAACTGGACAGTGGCCACCAGATTCTCATCTAGAAACACCCATCAGGAAATCAGCAGGTGATGAACCACACATGCCTGGGAAAGGCTGCAACAGGGGCAAGAGCAACAATGGCCCAAATTCCACAGGAAGCCACTCAAGGGCTGAATGAACGTTAAACTGTATTGCTTCAAAACTGTGAAAGCCCAGCATCTTACAGCACAGATGGTGCCTGTCCCAATCAGCCCCAAACCTCTGCTCTTTATTAAAGGTTCACGATGTGGAGACGCCAGCATTGGACTGGGATAAACACTGTAAGAACACCAGGGTAAAGTCCGAACAGGTTTATTTGGTAGCAAAAGCCACTAGCTCTTGGAGCACTGCTCCTTCGTCATATAAGTGGGAGTTCTGTTCACAAATAGGGCGTATAAAGGCATACATTCAATTTACAAAATAATGGTTGGAATGCGAGTCTTTACAGGTAATTATGTCTTAAAGGTACAGACAATGTGAGTGGAGAGAGGGTTAAGCGCAGGTTAAAGAAATGTGTATTGTCTCCAGCCAGGACATTTAGTGAGATCTTGGGTTCATGTCACATTATCTGTAACCCCCACAACTTGCCTGGGCTTGCAAGATCTCTTATGCAAGCCCATCTCTTTACAATACACATCTCTTTAACCTATGCTTAACCCGTTCTCTACTCACAATGTCTGTACCTGTAAGACTTGATTAGCTGTGAAGACTCGCATTCCAACCATCATTTTGTAAATTGAGTATCTTTATATTCCCTGTTTGTGAACAGAACTCCCACTTACCCGACAAAGGAACAACGCTCCGAAAGCTAGTGGCTTTTGCTACCAAATAAACCTGTTGGACTTTAACCTGGTGTTGTGAAACTTCTTACTGTGTTTGCTAAAGGTTCAGCATTGTTATTCCATGCATTTATCCAACTTCTTTTTGTTATTGAATCAGCTCTCATTACTCTTTCGGGCAGTGTATCCAAGATCAGAATAATTGAGAACTTGAGCCAATAATCTTGTCCTCTGAGCAGCAGAAACAGTTTCTCCTCATCTCTATCTAAATATCTCTGTTAAATCTTCCCTTACCCTTCTTTACTCCCGTTTCTCCAGTAGCTCCACATTTGCAGAAGCCTTTGTTTCCTGGTACTCCGTACCTTTTCCAAGGTCTTGACATCTTTCCTAAAGTCTGCTTATGTATTGCTTAGACTACAGTCTAGCAGTAGGTTACTCTGTGAGATATATGTGCCATTCTCAGTCTTGACACCGTCCATTTTTCTGTTGCTAGTGAGGTTATGGTAACAGACACCAACAGATGGTCAGCTCCTGCTAATGCACCATGTAATTAGACTGGTAATAATGTTTGGATTTATCTTAATCTCAGTTACAGAGCTTTTGTATTTGTCATTAGATCAGTTAAGTGAATCCAACGGTGTAACCCTGCAACCTCACAAGACAAACAATGGTAACATAAAAGCAATGTGAGCAGGAGTGAGACACATCGCTCAGCGCACAACCTGAGCATGATTGAGTTCCTCAATGGGCTAAAAGACGTCCAGACAACACAGACAGAAGCTAATGAAATTGAGCATTCCTGCTAGATTGAAGACGAGATAACATGGGAACTATGTTCCTCACAAAATTGACCAGGACTCTATTATCTACCCAGGTGGGAGCCAGGGCTGGATACATGTCAAGGGATTAAAGTCCCGCAAAGTTCAGAATTGGAGATGTGTACTTTTTAGTACCACTCCCTACTCCTCAGATACTGAAGCAGTCCATGCCCGTGCACAGTAAGACCTGGACAACATTCAGTCTTGGGTAAGTGCAGGTAAATTAGCGCCACAAAAGTGCCAGGCAATCTCCATCTCTAAGAAGAGAGAATCTAACCATCACCCCTTGATATTCAATGGCATCCACTGTCACTGAATCTCCCACAATCAACAAAATGGAGTTGTCATTGACCAGAAAATGAGCCATATAAATACCATGGCTAACAGGTCAGAGGCTGGAAATCCTCTGGCAAGTAACTCACCTTTTGGCCCCCCCCCCGAAGACTGTACACAATCGATAAGTCAGGAGTGTGATGGAATACTCTCCACTTGCCTGGGTAATGCAGCTCAAATACCACTCAGTTAAAACAAAGCAGTCTGCTTAATTGGCCCCCCATTCACAAACATTCACTCCCTCCACTGATGCAATGGCAGCAGTGTGTACCATCTAAAAGAGCTCACCCAAGGTTCCTTCGACATCACCTTCCAAATCGTAGAACAATGGAATCCTATAATGCAGAAAGAGGCCATTCAGCCCATCAACTCTCTGAAAGAGCATCCCACCCAGACCCTCCCTTCTGCGCATGTGCCATGGCTAATCCACCTAACCTACACATCATGGGATGCTTTCAGGGAAATTTAGCATGGCTAATCCATTTAACCTGCACATCTTTGGACTTGTGGGAGGAAACTGAAGCACCCGGAGAAAACTAACCCAGACAGTCGCCCAAGGTCAGAATTGAACAGATTTCCTGGCGCTGTGAGGCAGCAGTGCTAATCACATTGCCACCGTGCTGCTCCTCTACCACCCGTGACCACTACCACCCAGAGGAACGAGAGCAGCGTTTACCTGGGAACACCACCACCGCATAGAATCATAGAATTCCTACAGTGCAGAAGGAGGCCATTCGGCCCATTGTGCCTGCGCCAAATGCAACCTCCCAGGCCCTATTCCCATAACCCCACTTATAATCCCCCAGACACGAGGGTCAATTTAGCATGGCCAATCAGCCAAACCTGAGCATCCTTGGACTATGGGAGAAAACCAAAACACCCGGAGGAGACATGGGGAGAATGTGCAAACGCCACACAGGCAGTGACTTGAGGCTGGAATTGAACCCAGGTCCCTGGCGCTGTGAGGCAGCCATGCTAATCACTGTGCCACTATTCCGCTCTAAGTTACCACCTGCAAGTTTTTTTTATATTCATTCATTGGACATGGGTGTTGCTATCTGGCCAGCATTTATTGCCCATCCCTAGTTGTCTGAGGGCAGTTGAGAGTCAACCATATTGCTGTGGCTCTGCAGTCACATGTAGGCCAGATGAGATAAGAACGGCAGATTTCCTTCCCTAAATGACATTAGTGAACCGAATGGGTTTTTCTGACAATGATTTCAGAGTCATCGTAAATTCTTAATTCCAGATTTTTTTTATCAACTTCAAATTCCACCACCTGCTGCGGTGGGATTCAAACCCAGGTTCCAAGAACATTAGCTGAGTTTCTGGATTAATAGTCTAGCGATAATACCACTAGGCCATCGCCTCCCCATGTTCGCCAACCTTCCCTTCTCTGACTCTGAAGGATCAGCCCTTAGTAAATCTCAGTTTCATCCTCTTAAACCACCACCTTAATGAATTTTGAGCATCTGCAGTATGTTGCTTTTACTTGGAGACGTGGGGAGGGAATCTTCCTGACCTGCCCCGACGGGAATCGTAGTGGGTGGGGGGGAAAGGTCATGCAAAGGTCCGTTGACCTCAGATGGGTTTTTCTGGTTTTGGGGCGAGCGCAGCTGGAAAACCCCCAAGGTGTTGAGTGAGGAGGCAGTACCATCTGCGGAAGGAACTGCCACTCGTGCCTCAGCCTCAGACACATACAGAAATGAGATGCACCCTGGACACAGTTCGTCCTTGCTGATTCCAAAGGCGGCTGCATCTCATTGCCATCCTGGACGCCCTCTTTTCGACATGGGCAACACAGGTCTGAATGCGTTTCAGATGATGAGGCCCACTGACAGAGAATTAATTGACCTTGATGCTTTGGGTGATCTTCCTGCTGCCCTTTCTTTTAAAAGAAGCGTTCCCGTTGTAAAATGAGGCAAGTCAGCTTGGATTTGAGTTGTTGCGTAGTGGTCCATCGCTTTGCGCTTCTTCGAGGTTTTCCAATGCATGAAACGGCAGGGAAGGAATGTCTGGAATGCCTTGGCTGTAACAGGTGTAACTCTACATATGACAATACCAATCGAACCATATGTTCCTGTGAGTCACAAGTCAAGTGGCCAGTTATTGATGTGTGGTCTCTGGGGTAGAACGTGAGAAACTTTTAATGAAATGCTTGTTTCTGAATGTTCAGTTAAGCGTCTGCAAAAACTGGTTAAGGCTGAGGGGCTGTATAATAATTCTAATTAAGTGGTTTTATTTTCAGGGCGACAGTAATTTTTATGTTAATTAACATTTATTAAGCATTTAATGAAGTGGGCTAAAATTGGCATTTGAGTTAACTGTTGAGAAAGGTAGCATTGACTTTGAGGCATCTTTCTGTCACTTTTGCAAGTCATGATGTGGAGGTGTCGGTGTTGGACTGGGGTAAACACGGTAAGAAGTCTCACAACACCAGGTTAAAGTCCAACAGGTTTATTTGTTAGTAAACCCACAAGCTTTCGGGGTTTGCCCCTTCGTCAGGTGAGTGGAGAGCTCCTAGACTGTCAGAAACCAGAACTCTCCACTCACCTGATGAAGGGGCAAACTCCGAAAGCTTGTGGGTTTACTATCAAATAAACCTGTTGTACTTTAACCTAGTGTTGTGAGACTTCTTACTACTTTTGCAAGTCCCAGTGGAAGCAAGCTTTTTTTAATACCTTAGAGTTAAAAATGGGAGGCGTGGTGGCACAGTGCTTAGCACTGCTGCCTCACAGCACCAGGGACCCAAGTTCAATTCCTGCCTTGGATCACTGTCTATGTGGAGACTGCATGTTCTCCCCATGTCTGCGTGGGTTTCCTCCAGGTGCTCCGGTTTCCTCCCACATTCCAAAGATGTGCAGGTTATGTTGATTGGCCATGTTAAATTGCCCCTTAGTGTCAGGGGGAATAGTCGGGTAGATATGTGGAGGTACTGGAATAGGGCCTGGGTGGAATTGTGGTTGGTGCAGACTCAGTGGGCCGAATGGCCTCCTTTCTGTGCTGTAGCGATTCTATGAAATAGCAATAAAGGTGTAAGTATGAATTTGGACTAATTTTGGCGAGAACAGATGTGGCCAAAGAAAAGTTATTGTTGGAAAATCCAGGAACAAGCCTTCCCAACAAGGCATTAACCTGATAATAGTTTCCTGTGTGTGTCATGAAAGCTGAGTATAAGGAGATTGGGTGTCAACAGCTTGATGAATGTTGAGCCAGGAAAAGTATGTGTGTTTTATTTGGCTGGATTTTTAACGACACCAATCACCCTTCATACAGGAGCTTTGCACGTTGTGCGATGGGAATCTGGTTGTGCACCCAATTTGCAAATCTATGATTATCTCTCTCTTCACAGCTATCATGTACAACCCTCGGTCTTGCATTAATCCATATAAGCTGACCACTGATCTGACTGAGACCTGAATAAATAACTCCTGCTAAACCGTCTCCTAAATTATTTCCTGCATCCCACTGCAATTTATGTCAGATTTTAATTTGATTTATTATTGTCACATGTATTAGTAGAGAGTGAAAAGTATTGTTTCTTGAGCGCTATACAGACAAAGCATTTCGCTCATAGAGAAGGAAAAGGGAGAGTTCAGAATGTAATGTTACAGCCATAGCTAGGGTGTAGAGAAAGATTAACTTAGTGCAAAGTAGGTCCATTCAAAAGTCTGATGGCAGCAGGGGAGAAGCTGTTCTTGAATCAGTTGGTACATGTGCTCAGACCTTTGTGTACTTTTCCTGACGGAAGAAGGTGGATGGGAGCTTGTCCGGGGTGTAAGGGGTTCTTAATTATGCAGGCTGCTTTTCCGAGGCAGCAGGAAGTGTAGTCAGTGTCAATGAATGGAAGGTTGGTTTGAGTGATGGACTGGGCACCATTCATGACCCTTTGTAGTTTCTTGCAGTCTTGAGCAGGGCAGGAGCCATAACAGGCTATGATACATCCAGAAAGGATGTTTTCTGTGATGCATTTGTGAAAGTTGGTGAGAGTTGTAGCTGACATGCCAAATTTCCTTAGTCTTCTGAGAAAGCTGTAATTTTGGAAAGTTAAGCCCGCGTATGATCAACCCTATCCACAGTTTGTGTATCTTATTAGAACCAACACTGGGAACAGAAAAACCCATTGAAGTTACAATATTGGTTCCAGAAGTTAAACTGACTCCTCGGGCAGAACCATGCAATGCACCTGAACACCATAAAATCCTTAGAATCTGCACAATAACATTCTCCTCTTGACAGTCCCATGGAGAGCAGTGTGAAATGGAAGGTGACTAAAGCCTGAAGAAAAATAATAAAGACATCACGCAAGCACATGCACACACACACATGCATGAAATCTGGATGACTCTGCGGGTTTAACTAAAAAGGCTGTCCTGTTTCTCCCTGTTCACTGACTGTCACTTGTCTCCAACAAGTGAGAGAGAGAGAGAGAGAGACACCTTATTGTTCTTATTCTTTATTCCCCTGTTTCTGTTGCTCACAGTTCTCCAGCCAGTTTTTAACTTTCACGCTTTCTGTGTATTTCTAGGTATTTAAGGGAAAACATTATATGTTTAGGGTGTAGAGAAAGATTAATTTAGTGCAAGAGAACTTTATTCTCACTAGAGCGATGGAGGTTGAGGGGAGACCTGATAGAAGTTGACAAGATTATGAGGCGTGGATAATCAGAAGCTTTTTCCCAGGGTGGAAGAGTCAATTAATAGGGGTCATAGGTTTAAGGTGTGAGGGGCAAGGTTTAAAGGCGATATACGAGGCGGATGTTTTATACAGAGTAGTGGGCGCCTGGAACTCGTTGCCGGGGGAGGTAGTGGAAGCAGATACGGTAGTGACTTTTAAGGGGCATCTTGACAAGTACAGGAATAGGATGGGAATAGAGGGATATGGTCTCCGGAATGGTTTTAGTTAGGTTAAGCAGCGTAGTCGGTGCAGACTTGGAGGGCCGAAGGGCCTGTTCCTGTGCTGAAATTTTCTTGTTCCTTGTTTAAAAGGATTGGAGGTTGCTTTGAGAGCTGACAACATGATCTGATGGCGATGTCATTAGGGTGCTTGCAGAGGCTGCTGTTTTACTTTTGGTTTGTACTCTGTGCAGTGCAGAAAACATCACTTTTGATGATTCTGTTGTTACTTTGGATCTACGTGTGCAAATACATAAACTGTTCTACTTTATAATGTACAAAACATTTGTCAGGCCTTTGGAAAATGTGTTTTTGAAAGTTGTATTGGAATTGAGAATACGTTCATAACTTTTTGTGTAAATCCCACAAACCCTAACATAGTTAGGGCATTACAGGAAACAAATATATCTTGCAACCACTTTCTGTCTTACTTTCATCTCAGAATCTTTGAGATATAAGTCGACAGGAGATTTAATTTCTGATGAGATGTATGAAACAGTCCATTATCTCCATAAGACAGGAGATGAA
This sequence comes from Carcharhinus amblyrhynchos, assembly GCF_965287045.1. Classification (NCBI taxonomy): domain Eukaryota; kingdom Metazoa; phylum Chordata; class Chondrichthyes; order Carcharhiniformes; family Carcharhinidae; genus Carcharhinus; species Carcharhinus amblyrhynchos. The sequence continues at coordinate 13,851,218 of NC_137330.1, read as the reverse complement.
AACATCTTCCAGACACTTCGTTTTCAACATTTCTGTTTGAAGTGGACATCTCCTCAGGTACAAAATTCCGTATTCTCCAGGCAGTTCTGTCAGTATAATCTATGTGGGTATTTTCCAGAAAGTAGTCACTTTGTAGACTCAGCCATCTTTCAATCAGTGTAATTTGCTATCTTTTAAAAAAAAGGGCCTTTCTGAACCGTACCATAGTTAGTTGTAGGTCATGGTCATCCTCACTGTGTCAGCTGTTGTGGCACTTTTTTCATATTGTGAATGCTTGAGTAATTCTATTTGCCTTCCCAATGTTCTCCACCTTTCCTTCTGACCCTTTTGATAATGGGACAGTTAAGACCCAGCCCCCTCTGTACTCCTCAAACTCCATTGCAAGCAGATGAAATTCTCTCAGTCAGAATTTGGGTTTATTGACTTTAATTCATGTAATGAGTGTGAGTCAACTTCATAAAACCTCAGCAATACTTTGGATTGCCTTCAGAGTGCCACCCCTCTCCTGTATCAATGCTCATACTTATCTTTGAAAATCCGACTGTTCTCAAAACATTCATGGACTTTAAATTACTTCAAACCTGGCACTGCTGTGAAGAGCAGATATTTCAATTCGTTTGTCAATTATGAGCAGGATATATTGTTGTCTCAATAAAATTAGGATTGGCATTCATGCATGACCGCAAAAAGCTTTACATGAAATAATTATTCCAGCATTCAAGTTTGTGAAGTTAGATCAGTGCTGCGTGCCTGTATGGTTTTGGTCAGTGAGAGGGGAGAGAATTTTTTTGTCTAATTATTACGTTTGGACGGTATTGTTGTGAGCCTTTGTTGTTTGGTTCTCGGAGGAGTGTTGACCAATCATTCTTACTTCACAATAAGGGACAGAAATTCTTTATTATAAATTGTAAGGCTGACATCTAATTCTGCATGAGCAGTTGACCCATTGTTTGGAAAAACCAAAACTAAGATGCAGAGGAAGGAAACTAAGGCATTAAAGACACAGAAATAAGTAGCAAAAAGTCCTTATGATATGGAGCAGAATTAGGCCATTTGGTCAATCGAATCTGCTCTGCCATTCAATCATGGCTGATAAGTTTCTCAACCCCGTTCTCCCGCCTTTTTCCCCTAACCTTTGATCCCCGTACCAATCAAGAACCTGTCTATCTCTGTCTTAAAAACGCTCAATGACCTGGCCTTCATAGCTCTCTCTGACAATGAATTAGACAAACCAGCTTGTAAATCTGCAGAAAAACAGATTCAATTTCAATGAAAATTGAAGCCAACCCATGCCTGATTTGAGGGAAAGTTAATAGGAAACCAAATGAAGGCCAGAGAAGCACTGAAATGAGAACAATGGTAAACTTGTTATTTATATAATGCTTTTCATGATGTCAGGATATTCTACTGTCAGTGAAGTACTTTTGAAATGTAATCACCATTTTAATGTAGAAAATGTGACAGAAAATGTATATAACGTCTCACAATCAGCAATGGAAAATATAGTGTGATAATTTACTTGAGGGATCAATATTGGCTGGAAGACTGGGGAGAAATCTCCAGCTCTTCCTTGATTTATATCTATGGAAGAAGGTGGAGCCTTGGCTTCATGACTTCATTTAAAAAACAGCACCAAAATCTGGAAATGGAAGTGAGGGGGATGTTTTTGGAGTTTAGGAAAATGAGAGAATACCTTATTGAGACACATAAGGGGGTGATTCTCCCAAAATAATTCTAAGCATTGAATTTGAAGGAAAAATGGTATAATTCACAATTGTTTTTTCAGTGCAGCAGTTCTGCACTGGCATGTCTGGCTTGATTACTTGTTCAGGTTCCTGGAGTGGCAAGAGTGATCATAACGTGGTAGCATTTCATTTCAGTTTGAGGATTAAATCTGGAACAAATGGCTCAAACTTCAGTAAAAGCAATTACAAAGGCACAAAGATTGAGTTGTTTAAAGTGAAAATGGGAAAATGGGTTAAAAGGGAAGATAGTAGAGAAGTAGTGACCAACATTTAGGAGACATTTCATAATTTTCAACAAAAGACATAGTCCGTTGACAAAGAAAATTTTATTAGGAAGTATGCACCATCCGGGTTTGACAAAGAAAGTTAAGGATGGCATTAAATGGGAAAAAATTGTTGTATAATATTGAGAAGATTAATGACTGGTCAGAAGGTTGGGAAAATTCTAGAAAGCAGCAAAGGACAACTTTAAAAAAGATACAGGGAGAAATTAGAGTACAAGACTAAATAAGGAAGAATATAAAAATAGACAGTAACAACTTTTACAAGTGTATAAAAAAAGTGTAACTAATGAATGTGTTTGTCCTTTAGAGAATGGGACTGGGGAATTAATAATGGGAAGCAAGGGAATGGCTGAGAACAAGTATTTTGTATCTATCTTCACAAGAATAGTTGAAAATCTAGAAATGGAAGTGAGGGAGGTGTTCTTGGAGTTTAGGAATATGAGGGAATATCTTATTGAGACATGTCGAGGGTGATTCTCCCCAAAACAATTCTAACTGTTGAATTCGCAGGAAAAATGGTATAATTCACGATTGTTTTTTCAGTGGGAGTTCAGACTTGAATCTCCCACACTCTGTGCAAAGCAGAGGCCACAATCGTGAATATCATTAAAATTTGGGGGTGGAGCCTATTCGTGCCAGAGTGTGACAAGTTCCAGAACTCTGCGCATGCCCCAAATTGTCAGCCTGCAATTTGCTGGCCAGTTCGGTACCCTCACACTGCTGCCTCCTTCCCAGCTTCCACCACACCTGATCATGCCCCCTCACAAGCATTCCCCGGCCAACCCCAACCTTCTCCCCTCATCCCAGAATGCCCCAATTTCCGTCCACCCCCCTCACCCCCAGCAATGATGATTACCCTCCCCGCAACAAGGCAGACCGCCCACCTTGATCGCTCACCTCCCCCCAGCCTGGCCGATCGCCGTCTTGGCAGAGTGCCTGGACCCCGCATCCCTACCGATTACCCTGCTCCCCTTGGCATTGCCTCATGTAGGGGTTCTATGATATCTATGATTCTATGAATAGTTTCCTTACCACTGACATGAGACTCACAGATCCATAGTTCCCTAGTTTATCTCTCCAACCCTTTGTAAATAGCGGAACCATATTAGCTGTTCTCCAGTCATCTGGGACCTTTCCTGTACAGTAAGAAGTCTCACAACACCAGTTTAAAATATATTTTGTACTTTAACCTGGTATTATGAGACTTCTTACTGTGCTTACCCAGTCCAACGCCAGCATCTCCACATCGTACCTTCCCTGTAGCCAGAGAAGAATTGAAATTTTGGGTCAGAGCTTTTGCAAACTTCTTCCTTGCCTCCCACAGCAGCCGAGAGCATATTCATCTGGACTTGGAGATTTATCAGCTTTTAAGGCTGCCAATATCTTGTCCTTCCCTATGTCAATTGTCAACCTATGCCAACCTCACATTTTCCCACATTATGCCCACACTTACTAATTTTTGATCCACTCTCTTATCTGTCTCCTTCTCGCAACTTGCCTTCCTACCTAAACACTGGAAAATCTCAACAGATCTGGCAGCATCTGTAAGGAGAGAAAAGAGCTGACGTTTTGAGTCCAGATAACCCTTTGTCAATGCTTTGACAAACTTTAACAAAGTTTCTCTTTGCTGCCAGACCTGCTGAGATTTTCTCTTTTGGTTTCAGATTCCAGAAACGGCAGTAATTTGCTTTTATTTTTTGCCTTCCTACCTATCTTCGTAGCATCACCAAATTTGACTACGTACACTCAGTCCCTTCAGCTAAGGTTATAAAGAGTTGAGGCTTCAGCACTGATCCCTGCAGCACTCCACTCATTGCAGCTTGCCGAAAATGATTTGTTTATCCCAACTCGAGGAAGGTGATGGCCTAGTGGTATTATTGCGAGATTATTAATCCAGAAACTCAGCCGATGTTCTGAGAATCTGGGTTTGAATCCCACCATGGCAAATGGTGGAATTTGAATTCAATAAAAAAATCTGGAATTAAGAATCTACTGATGACCATGAAACAGTTGTCGATTGTTGGAAAAACCCATGTCTTTTAGGGAAGCAAATCTGCCACCCTTACCTTGTCTGGCCCAGATGTGACTCCAGAGCCACAGCAACGTGGTTGACTCAACTGCTCCCTGAATAAGGGCAACTAGGGATGAGCAATAAATGCTGGCAAGCTAGAGTCTCCCCCCCGCATCCCATGACTGAATAAATAAAAAATTTGCTGTTATCTGGTAATTAGCCAAACCTTCATCCATGCGAATGTGGATCATCATGAGCTCCTAAATGGTGTGGTAACCTTTTATGTGACACCTTGCTGAATGCCTTTTGGGAATACAAACACTGCATGTACAGGTTCCCCTTTATCCATCCTGCTCAAAGAACTTCATCAAACGTGTTGACAAAATGATGTTGAGTGATTTTCTGAGTGTCCCGCTAATCTTTCCTCAATAATAAATTCTGTCATTTTTCTAGTGCCATATTAAGCAAACTGGGCCACCTGGTCTATAGTTTCCTGGTTTGTGTTTCCCTTCTTATATTTGTGGTTCTCTGGCCCACTTGGATCTTTCCCGAATCTCGGGAATTTTGGAAAATTATAACTATCACTATCTCTGCTACATCTTTAAGACATTAGGACACAGACCTTCAGGTCCAAGGGAGATGTCACCCTTAAGTCCCTTTACTTTTCCTGATATCTTTTCTCTCATCATTTGATTAGTTTAATAAGATCTTAAGATGTAGGAGCAGAAGCAGGCCATTGAGTCTGTTCAACCATTGCAAGAAACTACAAAAGGTCATGAACAAAGCCCAGTCCATCATGCAAATCAGCCTCCCAAACATTGACTCTGTCTACACTTTCTGTTGCCTTGGAAAAGCAGCCAGCATAATCAAGGACACCATGCACCCCAGACATGCTCTCTTCCGCCTTCTTCTGTCGGGAAAGAAATAGAAAAGTCTGAGGTCGTGTACAAACCAACTCAAGAACAACTTCTTCCCTGTTGCCATCAGACCTTTGAATGAATGTACTTTATATTAAGTTGCTCATACTATTTCAACAATGAGAGATTGCAGAATGCTGCAGCTCAGATGGTTCGGCTGTGCTTATACATGAACCACATGCAGAGATAACAAGTAATGAGAAAGGCATGTGGAAGTTTGTCACTTATTGCAGGGGGAGATGGGAGTATGAAAGTGGGACAGAATTACTATGACTGTTCAGGATATTGGTAAGACCAAATGTGGAGTGATGTGTGCAGTTTTGATCCCCTTGCATAAGCAAGGATATACTTGTATCGGGGGCAATTCAGAAAAGGTTCACTAGGCTGATTGCTGGGTTGAGAAGATTGTTTTATCAGGAAAGATTGAGCAGGTTAAGTCTATACTTATCAGAGTTTCTAAGAATGAGTGATGATCTTATTGAAACAAGTAAGATTTTGAGACAGGGTAGGTGTTGGGAGATGTTTTCTCCCAAGGGGAAATCTAGAAGTAGAGGGCACAGTTTAAAACTTAGTGATCTCCCATTTAAAACAAAGATAAGAAGTGTAAAATAAGATAAGGGCGGCAGTGGTTAGCACTGCTCACAGCGCAAGGGACCTGAGTTCAATTGTAACCTTGGGTCATTATCGATGTGGAGTTTGTATGTTCTTCCCGTGTCTCCGTGGGTTTCCTCTAGGTGCTCCAGTTTCCTCCCACACTCTAAATATGTTGGGGTTAGGTTGATTGGCTATGCTAAATTCTTCCTTAGTGTCAAGGGGACTAGCAGGGTAAATACTTGGGGTTATGGGGATAGGGCTGAGGTGGAATTGTTGTCGGTGCAGGTCTGATGGGCCAAATGGCCTCTTTCTGCATTGTAGGATTCTGTAGTAAAAAAACAGTTTTTACTTTTGAATAGTTAGAGCATATTCCCAAGACTGATTTGGTCAGACTTTTTTTTGTCCTGTCCTATCCCATCCCATCCCAGCCCTAATCCACCCAGGGAAGGTGGTAATGAGTCACTGTTTTGAACCCAACCCATGCAGTATAGGTACACTGAGTGCTGTTAGGGAGGGATTTTGATCAACAAGGGAGTGACACTCCCTGCGTGGGTTTCTCCACAGCATTGGTATGACTTAAATGTGAATTTCCAGATGCAAATGGCAGGCTGCCTCCCACCACCAGAGGCCAGATAATTTCACCCAGAGAGTTATGGGAGGAAGACAGAAATGTGGAGTTAAGGCCACAATCAAATCAATCATGAATGCATTGAATGGCACAACAGGTTTGATGGGCTGAATGGCCTTTGATTTGATTAATTATTGTCACATGTATTGGTATACAGTGCAAACTATTGTTTCTTGCATGCTTCACAGGCAAAGAATACTGTTCCTAGAGAAGGAAAGGAGAGGGTGCAGAATGTTATGTTACAGTCAAAGCTAAGATGTAGAGAAAGATCTAAATATAAAGTAGGTCCATTCAAAAGTCTGTTGACAGCAAGGAAGAAGCTTGAGTCGGTTGGCATGTGATTTCAGACTTTTGTATCTTTTTCCCAACGGAAGAAGGTGGGAAAGAGAATGTCAGGGGTGTGTGGGATTCTTGATTATGCTGGCTGCTTAGCTGAGGCAGCAGAAGTGTAGACAGAGTCAATGGATGGGAGACTAGTTTGTATGATGGACTGGGCCACATTCACAACCCTTTGGAGTTTCTTGCAGTTTTAGTCAGAGCAGGAGCCATACCATACTGTGATACACCCAGAAAGGATGCTTTCCATGGTGCATCTGTAAAAATTGGTGCGAGCCATAATGGACATGTCGTATTATCTTAGCCTCCTGAGAAAGTAGAGGTGTTGGTGTGCTTTCTTAATTATAGCATTGGTGTTGAGGGCCCAGGACAGGTTGTTGGTGATCTGGAGACCTAGAAACTTGAAGTTCTCGACCATTTCCACTTCACCCCCTTCTGTTCCTATTTCTTATTGGAGGCTACATATTAAGCTGGCTTTCACTTAATTTATCACTCAGCAACGCAGGGACAATATTCTGGTTATGATGTTTCTTTATTGTCCAGGGCTGGTCAGTGAATGCTGGAGGGTGATTTGGGGCAGTTTCAAATCACCTTGAAATTATACTTCTCGTTATTATAATTATACAACTTTCAAAAGCCATTTACTCGCTCCTCGGCTCACCTCAGTCAGGTATGAGCCAATCATCCTAGTATGGATTATTTACCTTGGACAATAATATTTACTCTCTGACAGCATGGGAATATATGATATTGTGAAGTTTGAGTCTTTCTCTCAGTCTTATGGTGTATACTGGAAAATTCTTATCTGCTGTAATATAAAAACTATTCATTTGCCTGTCTGAGATCTCCAGGACTGTCTGGAGTCACATTGATAATAGTTGTTTTCTCCTTTTGCTCAGTAGCTGTATTGTCCCAAAGAATGTGGTTCTTTTCACTTGACTATATCCCATCATGCCTTACAGCAGTGTGTTTATAGCCAAGGTGTATGCTTTTAATACAGAATATAATATATATTCAAAAACACTTGTTTAAATTCTCTAACAGTGATTATATGTATCTCTGTGCAAAGAGTATTTTTGTAAAATATACTCCGGGCATTTTGTGACATCTGTACACTATATTTGCTCTGATTGTTAGTCTTTCTTAGTTTCAAGTTATTCTAAACTGCCTCCTACACTTATAATCTCTTAATCAGAAGAATTTAAGTGGTTCTTTTGTTAGAGAGGCAGATGTTGAAAGTGAAATTTTAATAGTAACATATTCTCTCATTTGTTCAATTTGCTGCTTGGAAAAATTTCCAGTTAGATAGAATGGCCTGGTCTGTTTGAGATTTAGGTAGACAATTTATTATATATGAAGGGAGATATATGTATTACATATGTAGGTACACAACTTTATTTCATGGGTAAGTAGGCATCTATATTACATGCGTAGGCAAATATTTTTATTATACATGGAGATAGAGGGCAGTTTGTAATATCAAAATCAAAGGAACCATGAACAAATTCAACATGTGAAAGTTTCTACCTAATCCTCGTTCCACTTTTCTGGGACTCTAATCAATCTCGTGTCGCAGGCTGGTGCATACACATGTACTGTGTTAAATATGGCAGGACATTGGACAGGGCAAGCAAGTGCAGCAAGGCAGAGTCGCAAGGTTACCAACAGAGCAACTTTTATAGTAGTGGGAAGCATAGGAGCCAGTTTGTGCACAGCAAGATGAATGAAATGAATAGCCAGTTAAGCTGTTTTGTAGGTGACAGATAATGGAATAGTGTTATGCAGGGCACCAGGATAGCTTCCGTTACCTTGAACAAATACTTAAGATTATTGTTTCCTTTCAGGTGTTTGTTTTAAACTGTTCTCAATTCTTCCTGCCATAGTTGACTTTCGTTCTTCAAGTTTGCTAATGCTTATGTTTCATTAATTTAGGGAGAAGCTCAGGTTGCCCCTGAAAAGGGTGAAAAAGGTGACTTGGGTCCGTCAGGTGAAAAGGTAAAGAATTTTGTACACATTCAGCACATTGAAATTTGAAGTAAATTTGAAGTCTTGTAATTTTGGAGATTCTCTCTTGATACTTGCTTCCTGTGTCCCACACTTAACCACGTTCCATCTTTGTTCATATGTTTATCATTTCTGTAATACATTACATACAGACCCCATATCATGTTTACAAGTCATAGCTTGTTCCCAATCATATTCTTTATCCATGGCATTCTTTGTTAACTATGTATATTTGTTCTGCACTTTTGCAATGTCCTTTTACAACATATTCTACAGGGGATCTGCAGTCTGATGGGCAAATTTCTTCTTCCACCTCACTCTTGGCATCTTTCTAAAATCCAAATTGTTTTTCCACTCAGATTTTACCTTCTGATTTATTTATCCATCGTTATCATCTTATGCTCACTCACAAACAATGAACTCATTTGCCAACCTGTTTCGTTCCTCACAACTAGATCTAGTAACATCTCTCCCCTTGTCAGGCACAAGCAAATATTGCTTGAGGAATTAATCCTGAATGCTCCATTTCCTTCACTTCCTCCCTCACCATCCTGATGGTTGAGTGGGTAAATAAAATATCCTCTCTCAATCATTCTGTTACTTCTGCCCATCAGTTCACTTATTTGCTTTCACTCTCCTCTTGTCAGTTTGAGGTTCTGCAGTAAAACTCGATGAAGGTAAAGATATTAATGGGCCTGATGTGTGATGGCACAGTGGTTAGCACTACTGCCTGACAGCCCCAGAGACCCGGGTTCAATTCCTGGCTTGGTCCACTGTATGTGTGGAATTTCGCGTTATCTCTGTGTTGGCGTGCATTTCCTCTGGGTGCTCCTGTTTCCTCCCATAGTCCAAGGATGTGTAGGTTAGGCGGATCGGCCATGCTAATTGCCCCTCAGTGTCCAAAGATGTGCAGTTTAGGTGGATTGGCCATGCTAAATGCAGGTAGTTACGGGGAAGAGGGCAGAGGGGACGGCCTGGGTAAGATGCTCTTTCGGAGAGTCAGTACAGACTCAGTGGGCCAAATTTCTTCATTTTAGGGGTTCTATGGTTTGGTTCTAAGGTTCCCATCCCGACATGAAAAAGGGTAGGTGGGATCTTGGTGTGAAATTCCTGCTGCCATTTCCAGACCCAGCAATTTTCACGAATATGGAAAAAGAGATTGAGGGTTCATTGTAAAGGCAGCTGGGGCAATAAATTTGCTACCTGATGGAGTATGCCATTGAGAACCTAATGGAGTATGTCATTGAGAATAGAGCAGGCGGCCCCTTAGCAGTGCAGGGAAACACTGAAAACTTCACCAGTAAGGAAACATTCGCAGCACTTTGTCCAGAGAATCTCCAGGGAAGGTTCTGAATCTGCAATAGGGAGGGGGTGAGGGGCTGCATTGTGTTCTCTGAAAGCAAAGAGCCTGGGCAAAATGCTGCCACCCTCGGGGCATCAGTCTTTGCTGCTGGGATTGAATAACCTATCCTTCAATAAGGAAGTCTGCCACTGGACAAGGGCCAGCTCTCTCAGGTCATTCAGGCAGAGCAGTTGTAGCAGCAGCCTCGAGTGCTGTGAGGAAGGGTCCTCAGGCAGCAAAAGGCACAACCTCAGCAACCAGCACCAAAGAGGAATAGGAGCTGAGAATGCCTCAGGCTTTGTGTGTACTGCAACAGGCTCCGTTTCCTGGAGAAGTTGGGGCACCCAGTGCAGCCGGAGACTTTGACTGTTCAGGATGATAGTGAGTGACCTCTGTGCCCTCCTTCGTGAAGAGTTGTCCCCTAAAATGATCCATCGATGGGCACTGTATAGCATTGATGGTCAACGTGAATGACAACTTCTTAAGCTCAGGTTTCTTTCAGGGCTCAGCTACTGGCTAGTAAAGGATATAGTTATATCCATTATGGATGGCCTGTCTGTAAGGGTGGTTGACTGCATCTTAAGCTTTCTCTCCCTGCCTCTAGGTGTGGGATGAGCTGAGTTATTTTGCAGAGAGTCAGCATGATGCAAGATGGGCCAAATGGATTCCTTTTGTATCATAGAAATCCTACAGTGCAGAAAGAGGCCATTCGGCCTATCGAGTCCGCACCAACCACAATCCCACCCAGGCCCTACCCCCATATCCCCTATATTACCCACTAATCCCTCTAACCCGCACATCTCAGGACACTAAGAGCAATTTTTAGCATGGCCAATCAACCTAACCCGCACATCTTTGGACTGTGGGAGGAAACCGGAGCACCCGGAGGAAACCCGTGCAGACACGAAGAGAATGTGCAAACTCCACGCAGACAGTGACCCGAGCCGGGAATCGAACCCAGGTCCCTGGAGCTGTGAAGCAGCAGTGCTAACCCACTGTGCTACCGTGCCGCCCTATAATGTAATCATTCTATGAGAAAAAGTATAACTTTAGCAGCATATTCTCTTCAGTAATGTCTTTTCCCATGAACGTTAAACAAATGCAACTTAGGGCAGAATTTTCCAATCCCGCTGAGGTCAATGAACATTTTTTAAGCTCGGCACAATTTCTGGCCCTGACTGTCACTGCGATGGGGCTACAGAATTCCCCCTCTCAGGTTATTACTGTCAAAATCCATTGGCTCATTTTATGGGCAGCACAGCAGCTCACAGTGGTTAGCACTGCTGCCTCACAGCGCAAGGGATCTGAGTTCAATTCCCAGTGTGGGTCACTGCCTGTGCGGAGTCTGCATGTTCTTCCTGTGTGGGTTTCCTGCGTGAGGAAATCCTGTGTGGGTTTCCTCCGGGTGCTCCGGTTTCCTCCTACAGTCCAAGAAATGGTTAAGTGCGTTGGCCATGCTAAATTCTCCCTCAGTGTACCCAAACATAGGCCAGAGTGTGGTGACTAAGGGATTTCCACGTTCGGAGCTGGTGAAGGGGTATCTATACTGGAAATGTTGGCTCTAGTCTCTCCCCGTGAATGCTGTCGGATCTACTGAGATTTTCTCTTTTTTCTCCGTTTTCTTGGTTTAATTATTAAACTTGATGCAGCTTGTGCAATGATATTTTGATGCTGTTAATTAATCCCTCCCCACTGCCGATATGAATAAACGAGCAGGTTTTGCCTCTCTGGACTTTCTCCAATTAATGGGACTCAGTGGGTGGTTCCAGAGAACTGGAGAATTATAAAATCCTGCAGCCTTGTTCCAAAACATCTGCAAAGTCCACTGGCTACTGGCCAATCACTCTAACTTCAGTAACAACATAATATAAGCCAAAATTAATAATCACTGGGATGAATGTGAATTAATTAAGGAAAGCCACATGGACCTAAATTTTTTGCCAGTTGGGCACAAGCACTTGGCATGTCCCGAAGTGGGCACAAAATGCACTTGCAGTCACGACCAATACCAATAGGTGATATCACGTTGGGGAGGGGGGACGGAAAGAGGGCAGGCGCTGTGAAAAGATGGACTGGCGCTTCTAACGTGCTCAATTAGTCCGTAATATGAGACGTGAAAAACCCAGTTTAAGGCACCTTTGGTAACCATAGGTTAATAAGTTACCTGCTTCTCTTAAATGTGTACTCTCCCCCTTATGTCGTCTCTTAACACATTAACTCTGACTCGTAAATGTTTGATGGGTTAGGTTTGTCATTTGTTACTTTGTCAACATTTCTGCCTTGAAGCCTATTGTTAGACATTACTCCTGGGCATGGGCAGCTTAGATACAGCCCTTCTTTACTCTTCATCTAATTGTGTTGTTTCTGACCTAAGGGTGGAGCATGAGGCATTGAAGTGAGAATATTTCCCAAGCCAGCATCAGAATTCGTGAGAAAAAGCTGCAAAACCTCAGCAGGTCTGACTGTAGGGAGAGAAAAGAGTTGACATTTTGAGTTCAGATGACTCTTTGCCAAAGCCGAGTAAAGGGTTAATATTTTGTAAATACTTGCCTTAACAAAGGTTTGATATGCTAAAAGAGGTTTTCAAAATAATGTTAGGTTTTTAGAATAGTGAAAGATCTTCCTGATACCAGGCATTTTCAACAATGGAACATGGAGTCAGGTTTGTTACCAGAAATTCATGGAAGGAATTATTTTCATTGAGAAAGTTGTTGGAGGATGGTATACATCATCAGGAATGTTTGGAATCACGAGTCAGTCCTGCTTCCACCACACTTGTTGGCAGCAATCTTCAGGCCATTATTGTGTAAAAATGTTTTTCCTCACATAACACCTCCCCCACCACACACCAACCCCCCCCCCCCCACCCCTCCCATCTCTTACTCAAAAACTATATGTGTCCCCTGGGGCTAATGGGAACAGTTTTGCTTTGTCTACCTTATTTAAACCTGATTTGTGATTTGACAGTCGGGGCAAGGTTAGAGATAGGCTACGCCATTATATTACTAATTCTCAGATCCATACTCAGTGGAAGTGTGTGATTGCAGATTCACCCCTAATAATGCCATTTTACAGGGGTGTGCATAAGCATTTGGAAATTAAGTACTTAGAAAGCTACAAAGAAATAGCAAGAAAATGCAATTAGATCAGACAGATGCACTGCAGGAACTCACCAAGGTTCCTTAGACCGCACCTTCTCAACTCTCAACCACCCCCATCTGGAAAGACAAGAGCACTAGATACGTGGGAACATCACCACTTGCAAGTACCCTTCCAGGTCGCTCAGCATCCTGCCTTGGAAAGATATCACCATTCCTTCATTGTCGCTGGGTCAAAATCCTGGAACTCCCTCCCTAACAGCACTGTGGGTGCACCTACACCTCAGGGACTACTGTGGCTCAAGAAGGCAGCTCACCACCATCTTCTCCAGGGCAAGTCGAGATAGGCAATAAAAGCTGGTCTAGCGAGCAATATCCAAATCCTGTAAATTAAACTTTTAGTATAGTTAAGGAGCCAGCAATGATTCAGGTGGGCGGAACCATCAGATTGTTTCTATAATACATACAGCCAACTTGCAATTTCCCTTGCCAGCTGTTACCCAGGTGCTAGTTTCAGAAAATGGCCACAAACAAAACACAATATCGACTGAATATTAAGCGATTGAAATTATTTGATGCAAACATTACTAAGATTTGGATTTGCTTTCAGCTAAACCATTACGACCCACCCTAGGGAAATTGACGACCAGGCTGTGGAACTGCAGCAACAGAGAAGTGAATTCACAGGCTGAAAAATTTATCAATTGTGTCAAACTGACGCGTAACCAGTGAGGCTTTCAACAAAGAACATGGATAGAGTTAGATTCAGTTCATGAAACTTCATCAACCAGCATCTTTCGAATGTGCCCCTTAATGTATTTTTAAAGACGCTAATATTTTAGGAATGCATTGGACCCCATTGCGTGTGGCTTAATGGCATTCAGAGATTGAGATGGGAATGGGAACGTCCATTTTGAAAAGAGATAATACTGTTAGAGATCTGTTCTGAGACCAGATTGACACATTGGCTCCTTAACGATGTGAAATGTCCAAAGAGAAGTTTAAAATTCAGCATTTTGTTAAAGACTTCACAATATTTCTTCTCCATCCCCAATTCTTTCTCAAAGCCGAACATCATTCCCCAAATCCGACAACTTGCTCCTGCTCTCACATCAGGAGGCAATGGTCTAGTGGTATTATCACTACACTATTCATCCAGAAACTCAGCTAATGTCCTGGGGACCTGGGTTCGAATCCTGGTGGTGGAATTTGAATTCAATTAAAAAAAACTGGAATTAAGAATCTACTAATGACCGGGAAACCATTGTCGATTATCGATTAAACCCATCTGGTTCACTAATGTCCTTTAGGGAAGGAAATCTGCCACCCTTATCTGGTCTGGCTCACGTATGACTTCAGAGCCACAGCAACATGGTTAACTCTCAACTGCCCTTGGGCAAGTAGAGATAAATACTGGCCACCCAACGATGCCCACGTCCCAGGAATGAATAAACAAAAGCGTTCTATGGCCAACACTTCAGAGCTAAAGGTGGCTCCTGAGATCCTGATGAATCCACTGCCTCCTTCCTGAACAATCTCCTTTTATTAAAAACATTTTTAGAAGTTGTTCTTTTATGTCTCAAATATTCTGTAGTCTTTGGAGTAACCACACCTCCTAAATGATCAGCAGAGCATATCTGACATTTCAATGTAATTTGGGAGCTTGAGGTATGGGGAGGGCTGGCCGAGAGACCTTTAGACGTAGGAGCAGAATTAGGCCACTCAGCCCATCAAGTCTGCTCTGCCATTCAATCATGGCTGATATTTTTCTCATCCCCGTTCTCCTGCCTTTTCCTCATAACCCTTGATTCCCTTATCAGTCAATAATCTATCTATTTCTGTCTTAAAGACAGTCAGTGACCTGGCCTCCACAGTTTTCTGTGGCAAAGAGCTCCATAGATTCACCACTCTCTGGCTGAAGAAATTTCTCCTCATCTCTGTTCGAAAGGATCGTCCGTTTAGCCTGAGGGTGTGCCCTCTGGTTCCAGTTTTTCCTACTAGTGGAAACATCTTCTTCACATCCACTTTATCCAGGCCTCATTGTGTCCTGTAAGTTTCAATAAGATCCCCCCTCATCAACCTAAACTCCAATGAGTACAGACCCAGAGTCCTCAACCATTCCTTATACGACAAGCTCTTCATTCCAGGGAGCATTCTTGTGAACCTCCTCTGGGCCCTTTCCAAGGCCAGCACATCCTTCCTTAGGTATTCCCAAAACTGCTCGCAGCTTTCCAAATGGGGCCTGACCAGACCCTTATCCAGCCTCAGTAGTACATCCCTGCTCTTATTTCTAGCCCTCTCGACAGGAGTGTAAGGTAGGATTTGAAACTTGTGTGCACTTTGGAGGAGATCTCACCACATAGCAGTTTACCTGGGGGAGCATCCATACAGTGGGGGCTGACAAATCTTTGGATGGACCTCAGATTAAGTTTTTGAAAGAAGTAGCTAATGAGAAACTTGATGCATTTTGATTAATTTTCCAAAATTCCTAGATTTAGGGAAGGTCCGAATGGATTGAAAGATAGCAAATGTAACTCTTTTATTCAAAGAAAGGAAGGGAGACAGAAAGCAGGAAACTATAGGCCAGTTCATCAAACATCTGTCATAGAAAAAATGTCAGATGACATTATTAAAGATGTTATAACACGGCACTTGGAAAAATTCAAGGCAATCAGGCAGAGTCAACATGGTTTTGTGAAAGGGAAGTCATGTTTAACCAACTTATTCTTTGAAGAAGCCACGTGTGCCATGGACAAAAGTGACCCAGTAGATTAATGTACTTAGATCAACAGAAAGCATTTGATAAGGTGCCACATTAAAAGTTATTGTGGAAAATAGAAGCTCATAGTGTAGGGGTTAGCATATTGGCCCAGATAGAAGATTGGCTAGTGAACCGAAAACAGGCGGTAGACATCATTATGTCTTTTCCTGGTGACAGGATATGCTAAGTCCTCAACATTAAACATTCTATATAAATGACTTGGATGAAGTGACTGAAGGGATGGTTGCTAAATTTGCTGATGGGTAGGTGGGTAGGAAGGTAAATTGTGAAGAGGATGGAAGGAGATTACAAGTAGAAATAGATAAGTTAACTGGGTACAAATCTGGCAAATGGAATATAACATGGGAAGATGTGATCTTGTCCAATTTGGCAGGAAGATTAAAAATAAACTTAAATGATGAAAGACTGCAGAGTTCTAAGATGCAGAGGGATCTAGATGTCCTAGTGCATCAAATACAAAAGACTAGTATACAAATACAGCAAGCCATTAGGAAAGCTAAAAGAATGTTATCATTTAATGTGAGAGGAATAGATTATAAAAGTCAGGATGTTATGCTTCAGTTGTACAGGGCATTGGTGAGACCTCATCTGGATAATAGTGTACAGTATTGGTTTCCTCATTTAAGAACAGATGTAAATGTATTAGAAACAGTTCAGAGAAGGTTTATTAGACTAATATCATGAATGGACAGGTTGTCTGGTGAGGAATCGAAACCTTTCAGTTCCTGAGGGGCCTTGATGGTGGATGTGTAGATAATGTTTCCTCTTGTGAGAGAGTCGAGAACTAGGGGGTCACTGTTTCAAAATAAGGGGTCTCCCAATCTTGTCTGGCTGGGAGAGTCTAGAACAAGGGATCACAGTCTCAGGATAAGCGATAGGCCATTTAGGACTGAGATAAAGAGAAACTTCTTCATTGAGAAGGGAGGTGAGCATGTAAATTCTCTACCGAAGAAGGCTGTGGAGGCCAAATCACTGAATATATTGAAGAAAGACTTAGACACCAAAGGTATCAAGGGTTTGCGTGTATAATGTTGACATCAAGGATTAGCCATCATCATATTGAATGGCAGAGCAGACTTGAAGGGCTGAATGGCCTACTCCTGCTCTAAGTGTCACCTTCAAAGTCACTTAACTTCAATAAGAGGTATCCCTGCTCCTGGTTATGAACGAGTCCAGCCCCCTTTTGAAAGTGTGCAGAGTTAGTGGCTACCTACTCTCAGAGAAAATAAAAACTGTCTCATGATCAGTCCATTGCTAGTGTTGTGCTGTTTGAACTCCTGTCCCCAATTTGTTAAACTGGAATATTCGATCAAGTAGGACACTGTTCAGCCCTTTCATTATTTGGTTAACCTCTTGTCAATTCACCCCTAAGTTGACAATGTTTGAACATAAAAAGACCTAGCTTACGCTTGAGTAACTGAAGGTTATGACCACTCCAGCCTTCCTCAGCACTGCCACACAGTCAGAAAATAAACTGATTTTCTCACTAAATATTCAACATTTGAATTTGGGGAGGAAGTGACAAGTAATCCAGAGACTCAGTATAATGCTCTGGGCACCCAGATTCAAATCTCTCAACATTACAAATGTTGAAATTTGAATTAGATTAAAATCTGGAATTAAAAGCCTAATGGTGACCACAAAACCATTATCAATTGTCATAAAAATCCATTTGGTTCACCAATGTTCTTCAGGGAAGGAAATCTGCCATCTTTACCTGGTCTGGCCTACATGTGACGCCAGACCCAGAACAATGGGGTTGACTCTTAACTGCCCTCTTAACTGGCATTCAGCACTTGGGCAATTAGGGATGGATAAAAAAAAACTGGTCCAGCCAATGATGGCCACATCACATGAACGAATAAAAAAACCCCAGAATAAACTCCATTATGTGACACATTACATTTATACTGAAAACAATTCATGTTTACACCTGCCACTGGGGCAGTTTTCAAATGTGTACTCAGTTGATAATTTCCATGTTGATTAGTCTGGTGGAGCTTATATTAATGTGATGTAGATAAAGCATGCTGGGGGGTTCTTAGTTGGATTTGGGAAGTGTACGTTACGGTATAAGTTTTAACAAAATGGGATCTCACTCATTGTAATGGCACAGTGGTTAGCACTACTGCCCTACAGAGCCAGGGACCCAGGTTCAATTCCAAGCTTGGGTCACTGTCTGTGTGGAGTTTGCACATTCTCCCCGTGCCTGCATGGGTTTCCTTCAAGTGCTTCGGTTTCCTCCCACACTCCAAAGATATGAGCTTTAGGTGGATTGGGCATGATAAATTAACTCTTACATTGTCAGGGAGACTACAGGATAAATCCATGGGGTTATGGGGATAGGGCCTGGGCAGGATTGTGGTCAGTGTGGACTTGATGGGACAAATGGCCTCCACCTGCACTGTAGGATTCTATGATTCATCAGGCCGCACGGTAATAATTTATTGATGTTATGTCAGGATAAAAAGGCAAAATATGATGCCTTATGGTGAACTGATAGTCCTTTTCTCT
Organism: Carcharhinus amblyrhynchos; assembly: GCF_965287045.1. Taxonomy (NCBI): domain Eukaryota; kingdom Metazoa; phylum Chordata; class Chondrichthyes; order Carcharhiniformes; family Carcharhinidae; genus Carcharhinus; species Carcharhinus amblyrhynchos. The sequence continues at coordinate 13,832,963 of NC_137330.1, read as the reverse complement.
CAACTCATCAGCAGCATTTGCCCATAAAAGATCAGCGGTCAATTCTGAGAGGCCAAGGTACAATACTGGAGTATTACAACCTCTACCATCACTACAGGTTCCACTATGTAGTTCCAGGCTACAACATGCATAAAATTATAGTCCAGAAGGAGGCCATTTGGCCCATCGAGTCTGTACCAACCAGCATCTTACCCAGGCCCACCACCCCCCCACCTCACCCTATCCCCATAACTCCGTGTATTCACCATGGCTAATCCACCTAACCTACACATCTTTGGACTGTGGAAGGAAACCAGAGCCCCTGGAGGAAACCCACGCAGACACAGGGAGAAGGTGCAAACTCCATACAGTCACCCAAGACCAGAATTGAACTCAGATCCCTTGCGTGGTGATGAAGCAGTGCTAAACATAAGAACATAAGAAATAGGAGCAGGAGTAGGCCATCTAGCCCCTCGAGCCTGCCCCGCCATTCAATAAGATCGTGGCTGATCTGATAGTGGTTCAATTCCACTGATCCGCCTGCTCCCCATAGCCCTTAATTCCCTTATTGATCAGAAATCTATCGACCTGTGACTAACCATACCACCATTCTCTCTAGGACATGCTTCCAAAGAGATTCAAACATGTGAGGTAAGTGTGAGGTAATTCACTTTGGTAGGAGCAACAGATGTGTCGAGTATAGGGCTAACGGGAGGACTTTGAATAGTGTGGATGAACAGAGGGATCTAGGTGTGTGTGTACATAGATCCCTGAAAGTTGGGAATCAAGTAGATAAGGTTGTCAAGAAGGCGTACGGTGTCTTGGCGTTTATTGGTAGGGGGATTGAATTTAGGAGTCGCAGTGTAATGTTGCAACTGTACACTACTCTAGTGCGGCCGCACTTGGAGTACTGTGTGCAGTTCTGGTCCCCGCATTACAAGAAGGATGTGGAGGCGTTGGAGAGGGTGCAGAGGAGGTTTACTAGGATGTTGCCTGGTATGGTGGGGAGGTCCTATGAGGAGAGACTGAGGGATCTAGGGTTGTTTTCGTTGGGAAGAAGGCGGCTAAGAGGGGATCTTATTGAAACATATAAGATGATTAGGGGTTTAGATAGGGTGGATAGTGATAGCCTTTTTCCTCGGATGGAGAAAGCTAGCACGAGGGGGCATGACTTTAAATTAAGGGGGGGTAGCTACAGGACGGATGTCAGGGGTAGGTTCTTTACCCAGCGGGTGGTGAGGGATTGGAATGCCCTGCCTGCTGCAGTTGTAGATGCGTCTAGTTTGGGGGCGTTTAAGAGATCTCTGGATAGGTTTATGGACGAAAAGGGATTGGTATAGGCTAGTGGGTCATTGTTTTTGTAACTGGTCGGCGCAACATCGTGGGCCGAAGGGCCTGTTCTGCGCTGTAATGTTCTATGTTCTATGTTCTATGTTCTATGTTGTTATCCAGTGATCATGCAATTGGGCCAAACTCCCATTCTTCTCAAACACTGGAGTCTATATTTAAAGATGAACGCTGAAGTACTCCATCTGGAATATCTTGGAAATAATATCCTCAGTCTCAATGAGAAAGACACTTGGGGTCAGAAACCAGAGACCTCCCCTTTGGACTCTCGACATTTTTTCCCTGTTTTTTAAGATGTTAACAATTTTGAAACTCTACGTGGATGATAATACTATCCTCTGGTTGAATGTCATTTCTCCTATTACAGTGATACATCTTGTATAAATCACGGTTAAGTGCAACAATTGAAATGATTTATGCTCGAATTTTTGCTTTTGGGAGAATGATGTGGTACATTGAATGCCTTTCAATGTCATCAGAACAACATATCCATCTTGTACAGGCAGTTATTTCCCTGGCGTGATTCACACACAAGTGGCAATTGAAGAACGCGCCATGGAAACTGTACCACAACAACTTATAAACTACTGAATAAAAACTATAGGGCAGAAGAGGGTCACAGAGCTTGTCGTGTTATTACTTCAGTGGTCATCATTGACGGAGCTTTTTCCATCCAACGTCATCTTTTGCTTTCTATTGTTAGATTATTTTTTTATTTCTCTTTGTGTTTCTCCCTGAATCTGAAGACACTGTTGTCTTCACTGGATGCTGTTCTAGACATGCACTTCACCCAGTTGAAGCGTGAGCTTTAGCATCGAGTGTTGGCAACTTTTTTGCCCAAGTGTTATGCTGGGCAAGCCCCATTCTATCTGCAACAAGAGCAAATTGCATTTGTAAAGCCCTGGCGTTGCCAATTGGGATTAAAGTTTAATCTTTAGTGTCATAAGCAGGCTTACATTAACACTACAATGAAGTTACCATGAAAATCCCCTAGTCGCCATACTCTGGCGCCCGTTTGGGTACACTGAGGGAAAATTTAGCATGGCTAATGCACGTAACCAGCACGTCTTTTGGACTGTGGGAGGAAACCAGAGCACCAGGAAGAAATCCACGCAGATGCGGGGAGAACGTGCAAACTCCGCACAATGACCCAAGGCTGGAATCAAACCCGGGTTCCTGGCGCCATGAGGCAGCAGTGCTGACCACTGAGAGGCAGCAGGGCTGACCACTGAGAGGCAGCAGTGCTGACCACTGACAGCCAGCAGGGCTGACTACTGAGAGGCAGCAGTGCTGACCACTGAGAGGCAGCAGTGCTGACCACTGTGCCACCCACCAACTATCTTCCTGGAGGTTCCATCACAAAACCTGTCCCACACTCCAGCCAACCATTAATCAGCCAACACATCCATCTTTGTGATGCGCTGCCTAACTGGAAAGCAAAAATTACCTAATAGGATGAGGCTTGCACTGTTAGCCAATGAGATTTTTACTTTTCTCTCATTTTCAATATTTTTCATCTGGTGAACAGATATGTTCAAAGAAAATGACAAAAAAAATTTTAATGTGCCAGTAGTTTTTCTCCAGGGTCAGACACAGCAGGTATCCTGGAGATTGATCTTCAATTCCAGGAAAGTCCAGCCCAATCCTGGAGGGCTAGCAACTCTATCTGTATTTGATTTATTATTGTCACATGTATTAACACACAGTGAAAAGTATTGTTTCTTGCGCACTATACAGACAAAACATGCTGTTCATGAGAAGGAAAGGAGAGGGTGCAGAATGTAGTGTTACAGTCATAGCTAGGGTGTAGAGAAAGATCAACTTAATGCCAGGTTAAGTACATTCAAAAGTCTGATGGCAGCAGGAAAGAAGCTGTTCTTGAGTCGGTTGGTATGTCACCTCAGACTTTTGTACCTTCTTCCTGAAGGAAGAACGTGGAAGAGAGAATGTCTGGGGTGCATGGGGTCCTTAATTATACTGGCTGTTTTGCCAAGGCAGCGAGAAGTGTAGACGTAGTCAATGGATGGGAGGCTGGTTTGCGTGATGGATTGGGCTACATTCACAACCTTTTGTAGTTCCTTGCGGTCTTCAGCAGAGCAGGAGCCATACCAATCTGTAATACAACCAGAAAGAAGAATGGAGCAGAGGTTTTGAGACTTCACATGAATACAATTAAATTAAATTTGACACTGAGTCATTAAAAGAAATATTAGGTCAAATAACTGAAAACCTGGAAAAAGAGGTTGGTGTGTTAAAGGAAGAATGCGAGGTAGTGAGATGGGGAATTTTAGGAGGATATTTCAGAGTCTGGGATTTTGGCAACTGAAGACTTGACCACAGGAAGCCAGAATTGAGATATAGATATCTCAAGAGGGATGTGGAACTTCAGGAGGTTACAGAAGTAGAGAGGGAGTGGCAATAGAGAGATTTGAAAACAAGGATGAGAATTTGCAAATTAAAGCTTTGCTTAATCAGGAGGACAAGTGGTTCAGTGAGCACGGATGATGGGTGAAGATGACTTGGTGCAAGTAAGAGAGAGACTGCAGAGTGTTGGATGATCCCAAGCTTACAGAGGGCCACATGTGGGAGACCAGCCGGACTGTATTAGAATTGTCAAGTCAGGAGGTAGCAAACCTGTCAGCTGGATCTTGCAGTCCCACCAAATGCTTGGGTCATTGTCTGTGCGGAATCTGTACGTTCTCCCCGTGTCTGCATGGGTTTCCACTGGGTGCTTTGGTTTCCTCCTGCCGTCCAAAAGACATGCTAGTTAGGTGTATTGGCCATGCTAATTTCTCCCTCAGTGTACCCGAACAGGCACAGAGTGTGGCGACTAAGAGATTTTCACGTTAACTTCATTGTAGTGTTAATGTAAGCCTACTTGTGAAGTACTGCTAACGAATAAACTTTAAGACTTAAGGCAACCCTCAGGGTGGGTTCTCTGGTGGCGGGATTATGGATCACGCAAAACAGCAGCAATATTGGCAGATCTAATTGGTGGCCATGGCGAGCTACCTCCTCCATTGGAAAACATGCCCAGGGATTTGTATGGAGGCATTTAAAGTTCACATACAGATTGAGGGTCTAATAATAGTTTTATTCTTTCCTTTTTATCTGGCTTGTGAACAGGGGGATGTTCCATTGGAAAGTACATGTTCTCTTTCAGTACAGGGCTTTTGAGTGAGAAAAAAAGTCTAATTTCCAACGTTATATATTCTGCTATGCATTCCACTCAACTTCCTTTTGTGTTGCTGAAAATTTATCTTTCTGGCTTGGATAAGTTGGTTAATTTTTTTTTATTTCTCATTTGTTGATGGGCTGTGGGCATCATTGGCTAGAACAGTGTTGTATAGCCCATCTCTAATTGCCCTGGAGAAGGTAGTGGTGAGCTGCTTTCTTGAACCACTGCAGTTCACGTGGTGTACAGCATTACCTTGAGTCTAAGGTTGCCAACTCTCCATGATGCAGGAGACTAATTTGTGGACAGCACTGGGTGCAGTGTGTTGCTTCACGCTGCTCAATGTACATCTTGAAGCCCAATGTTAGTAACTCCCAGCCCCTAAAATGGAGTGGACTTATCATTGACAGATGTAGAGACCAATTACAAAAGCTCAACTGCTCATCCACTTGACAGTATAAACTTATCCTGCATGCTCCTCCCTCAAGCGGTTATGGTAATGAAGCAAGAGAACAATGAAAACTGATTTATTTTTCATTGCATCTCTTGCCAATACATGATGGCCACACAAGCGCATGCACAGAAGCCAATGACATCACTTGCAGGAGGCACAGTGCCTGTTGGATCTTATTCAGATCCTGGAGCCCAGTTTCTGTGGCCTGGTGATGAGCAGGTCGTTAAAACCCTGAAGTTTCTGGGGATCAAAGTGGGGAGGTTCTTGATCCACGTAGTGACAGCCACACTTATAAGGACACCGCTTCCCTTCAGTAAAAGATATTAAATTGATGCTGCAGGTACTGTAATATGTGCAATTAGGTATTGTGATGTCTGAGTTTGCACACTGCTGCACATTCTCTCCAATAAAGATGGCAGTCATGCACAATACAGTGCATGTTCAGTGTTGGCAACAAGTGCCTTCCTTTATTTCTAGTTCGCAACACCAATGCATTTTCTCACTCTGTCAACCTGCATGCTTCATTATAAAATGTCCACTGACGAAAAGCCGTAAACCATTAAACGTGTACATAACGTTCCTCAACCCCATAGCAATTAAAGTCATCGTCAATTTTTTACAGCCTTATGAATTGCATTTTGAATTTTGGAAATGTACTTGACATGGAGAAATATATCTGTGGGGCAGCATGGTGGTATACGGCTGCCTCACGGCTCCAGAGACCCAGGTTCAAATCCCGGCTTGGGTCACTGTCCGTGCAGAGTCTGCGTGTTCTCCCCGTGTCCTCACAGTGGTCAGCACTGCTGCCTCACAGCGCCAGGAACCCGGGTTCGATTCCAGCCTTGGGTCATTCTGCGGAGTTTGCACGTTCTCCCCGTGTCTGCGTGGATTTCTTCCCAGTGCCCTGGTTTCCTCCCACAGCCCAAAAGACGTGCTGGTTAGGTGCATTGGTTGTGCTAAATTCCCCCTCAGTGTACCCAAACAGGCGCCAGAGTGTGGCGGCTCAAGGATTTTCACAGTAACTTCATTGCAGTGTTAATGTAAGCCTACTTGTGACGCTGATAAACAAATAAGTAAATGTTGAGTTTGTCACAATCCAGTAGACAAATGTGTCCGATTCATTGGTCTTTTTCATTCCTCGTGGCTATACATCCTTTGATTTGTAGTGAATGCCTGCATCCATCGTTCATTTCAAGCACTTTTTATGTTCTTAATGAATGTTCAGAAGGTTGCACTGCAAATGAACCAGGCTCCTTGGAGCTTTTCTTCCCAGCTGTGAGTGGAATGGTTTCATTGCATGGTACATTGACTTGATGATTGTCAGCGAGGAGTATGTAACTGATTGTGTGTCGCTGGCAAATTGCAAGTGAACTTTCCTCAACAGTTAAAATCCAAGAGCTGCCAACAGTGAGGATAGGAGCCTGACTATATAATCATAGAATCCTACAGTGCAAAAGGAGGCCATTCAGGCCATCACCGACCACAAACCCATCCAGGCCACATCCCCATAACCCCATGCATTTACACTAGCTAATCCTCTTGACACTAAGGGGCAATTTAGCACAGCCAATCCACCTAACCTGCACATCTTTGGGAGGAAACTGGAAGAAACCCACACAGACACAGGGAGAACATGCAAACTGCACATAGACAGTGACCCAAGCTGGGAATCGAACCCAGGTCCCTGGTGCTGTGAGGCAGCAGTGCTAACCACTGTGCTACCGTGCCACCTACAGATCAAAGGACAAGTCAGCTGAAATACTGAAGGACCCATTATAAGAGGTGATACTTAGATTTAGGAGAATGAGGGTTTCAAAGCCTATCCAGGAGGATAAGAGGCAGCTCCTATCAGCTGCAATTACAATCCAGTGGAATTATGATCCAGGGTGGCGGATGTGAGAAATGCAACCAATATCATACTGGTACAATAGTGTTTTGCTACATTGCTGGGACAGCGCAGAGGGAGATTTATTCCAAGCAAAAATATATACTTTTTAATTCTTTCATGGGATATAGGCATCACTGGCTAGGCCGGTACTTTGATCATCCCTAATTGCCCTGTGGGGACATTTAAGAGTCGACCACATTGCTGTGGATTTGGAGTCACATGTTGGCCAGACCAGGTAAGGATGGCAGCTTTCCTTCCCTAAAGGACGTTAGTGAACCAAGTGAGTTCTTTGGAGCAATCAGCATTATTGAATTCAAATTTCACCATCTGCCACAGTGGCATTTGGACCTAGATTCTCTGGGGCTTTGGATTCCTAGCCCAGTGCTTGGATGAGCCTTTGAAACCAAAGAAAAACAACTGTCTATCTGGATGTTTTCCTAAAGCTGTTTCACCCTTCACCTTTTGATTTGATTTATTATTGTCACATGTAGTCATAACACACAGGAGCAGAATTAGGCCACTCAACTCATCGAGTCTGCTCTGCACGGCTGATATTTTTCTCATCCCCATTCTCCTGCCTTTTCCCCATAACCCTGCCCCCCTTATTAATCAAGAACTTATCTATCTCTGTCTTAAAGACACTCAATGACCTGGCCTCCACAACCTCCTGTGGCAAAGAGTTCCACAGACTCACCACACTCTGGCTAAAGAAATTTCTCCTAATCACTGTTTTTGTGGATCATCCCTTTAGCCTGAGGTTGTGCCCTCTGGTTCTAGTTTTTCCCACTATTGGAAACATCCTCTCCACATCCACTTTATCCGGGCCTTGCAGTATCCTGTAAGTTTCAATAGGGTCTCTCCTCATCCTTCTAAACTCCAACAAGCACAGACCCAGAGTCCTCTATCGTTCCTCATACGACAAGCTCTTCATTCCTGGGATCATTCTTGTGTACCTCCTCTGGGCCCTTTCCAAGGCCAGCACATTCTTCCTTAGACATGGGGCCCAAAACTGCCCGCAGTCCTCCAAATGGGGTCTGACCAGATCCTTATACAGCATCAAAAGTACATTCCTGCTCTTGTATTGTAGCCCTCTCGACAACCCTACCTTCTGAATCCTACCTGCCTCACTCGCAGCTACACCCCCCTGTCTCTGACCACTGGCCGAATTCAAGGTGTTGAATCTAAGGGGTGTGGCTGCTTCCTGGAACACAGTGTCCAAGTATCTCTCTTCCTCCGTGATGTGTTGCGGTGTCCGAAGCTCAGAATCCAGCTCATCCACTCTGAGCTGAAGTTCTGAGGCTATCAGGAGTGAATTAGGAAGCATGGATTGGATTAGGGGATTGCAGGGACTGGGAACATCTGAAATGTGGAATTTTTTCAAGGAGCAGCTACTGCGAGTCCTTGATAGGTATGTCCCTGTCAGGCATGGTGGATTTGGTAGATCTAGGGAACCGTGGTGCACTAAAAGAGTTGAGTCGATGGTTAAAAAGAAAAAGGAGGCTTATGTTCGGATGAGATTGGAGGGCTCAGATAGTGCACTAGAAAGCTTTAGATTGGCTAGGAGGGAGTTGAAGAGTGAGTTGAGAAGGGCTAAAAGAGGACATGAGAAGACTTTGGCTGATAGGATTAAGGAGAATCCTAAGGCGTTCTATAAGTATGTCAAGAACAGAAGGTTGGTCAGGGCAAGATTAGGGCCAGTTACAGACAGCAGGGGGAAGTTGTGTGTGGAACCGGAGGAGATTGGAGAAGTATTGAACCAATATTTCTCTTCGGTGTTCACGCAGGGGGACATGAATATAGCTGAGGAGGACATTGGGTTGCAGGGGTGTAAAATAGAAAGTATTACGGTTGATAAAGAGGATGTGCTGGAAATTCTTGAGGGGCTGAAAATAGATAAGTCCCCTGGTCCGGATGGGATCTACCCTAGGATTCTCTGGGAGGCTAGAGAGGTGATTGCAGAGCCTCTGGCTCAGATCTTCAGGTCGTCATTGGTCTCTGGTGTAGTCCCGGAGGATTGGAGGATAGCGAATGTTGTCCCATTGTTTAAGAAGGGGAACAGAGACTTTGCCGGGAATTATAGACCGGTGAGTCTTACTTCTGTTGTGGGCAAGGTTTTAGAAAAAATTATTAGGGATAGGATTTATAGTTATTTGGAGTGTAATGAATTGATTAGAAATAGTCAGCATGGTTTTGTAGCAGGTAGGTCGTGCCTTACTAACCTTATTGAGTTTTTTGAGAAGGTGACCAAAGAGGTGGATGGGGGTAAGGCAGTTGACGTGGTATACATGGATTTTAGTAAGGCGTTCGATAAGGTTCACCATGGTAGGCTTATGCAGAAAATGCAGATGTATGGGATTGTGGGTAATCTAGGAAGTTGGATCAGGAATTGGCTATCAGATAGGAGACAGAGGGTGGTGGTGGATGGTAAATATTCATCATGGAGTGCAGTTACGAGTGGTGTGCCTCAGGGATCTGTTTTGGGGCCACTGTTGTTTGTAATTTTTATTAATGATCTGGATGAGGGTATAGTTGGGTGGATTAGTAAATTTGCTGATGACACCAAAGTTGGAGGTGTGGTAGATTGTGAGGAAGGGTGTCATAGTCTGCAGGGAGACTTAGATAGGTTGCAGAGCTGGGCCGAGAGGTGGCGGATGGAATTTAATGCGGAGAAGTGTGAGGTAATTCACTTTGGTAGGAGCAACAGATGTGTCGAGTATAGGGCTAACGGGAGGACTTTGAATAGTGTGGATGAACAGAGGGATCTAGGTGTGTGTGTACATAGATCCCTGAAAGTTGGGAATCAAGTAGATAAGGTTGTCAAGAAGGCGTATGGTGTCTTGGCGTTTATTGGTAGGGGGATTGAATTTAGGAGTCGCAGTGTAATGTTGCAACTGTACACTACTCTAGTGCGGCCGCACTTGGAGTACTGTGTGCAGTTCTGGTCCCCGCATTACAAGAAGGATGTGGAGGCGTTGGAGAGGGTGCAGAGGAGGTTTACTAGGATGTTGCCTGGTATGGTGGGGAGGTCCTATGAGGAGAGACTGAGGGATCTAGGGTTGTTTTCGTTGGGAAGAAGGCGGCTAAGAGGGGATCTTATTGAAACATATAAGATGATTAGGGGTTTAGATAGGGTGGATAGTGATAGCCTTTTTCCTCGGATGGAGAAAGCTAGCACGAGGGGGCATGACTTTAAATTAAGGGGGGGTAGCTACAGGACGGATGTCAGGGGTAGGTTCTTTACCCAGCGGGTGGTGAGGGATTGGAATGCCCTGCCTGCTGCAGTTGTAGATGCGTCTAGTTTGGGGGCGTTTAAGAGATCTCTGGATAGGTTTATGGACGAAAAGGGATTGGTATAGGCTAGTGGGTCATTGTTTTTGTAACTGGTCGGCGCAACATCGTGGGCCGAAGGGCCTGTTCTGCGCTGTAATGTTCTATGTTCTATGTTCTATGTTCTATGTTCTCAAGCAACCAGCACTTACCACAGACGTGCTCACTGGGAACCACAATGGGGTCCACCAGCTCCCACATCGTGCGTGTACAACACATCACCTGATCCTCCATCTCTATTTAATTTAATTAGTTTTTAATTTGCGTTGTAAATTTTTTTAAAAATTATGTATCTCTTTATTACCTCAGTCTCAACGCAATGTCTAACCAATAATTTAAATAGGTTTTCAAATTTATTATGATCCCTGTTCGTCAACCAAATCACAGTCCTCCTGTAATGTCACGTTTAGGTTTTTATTATTCTGAATTTTTCAGAAAAGAGAGACTGCTGAAGATTTTAATCATGCGCTTCCTAGGATATTCATGTCAGTTTCAGAGAAGAATAACACTTGCTTACCAATCACTGCTCTCCCTTGTAGCCTCTGCTGCCTATTTCTCCTAAATCCTTGTTTTCACCCAACTCCAAAAGTACTCCTCACAATTAGGCAACACTCACCATGCAGATGGTATACAGAGAAAAGTATTGTTTCTTGCATGCTATATGCAGCATACCATTCATAGAGAAGGAAAGGAGAGGATGCAGAATGTAGTGTTACAGTCATAGTTAGGGTGTAGAGAAAAGTCAACTTAATCCAAGATAGGTCCATTCAAAAATCTGATGGCAACAGGGAAGAAGCTGTCTTGAGTTGGTTGATATGTGACCTCAGAATTTTGTATCTTTTTCCCAGTGGAAGAGAGAATGTCCGGGGTGCGTGGTTTTCTTAATTATGCTGACAACTTTGCCGAATCAGTGGGAAGTGTAGACAGAGTCAATGGATGGGAGGCTGTTTGCATGATGGACTGGGCTACATTCACAACCTTTTGTAGTTCCTTGCGGTCTTGGGCAGAGCAGGAGCCATACCAAGCTGTGATACAACCAGAAAGAATGCTTTCTATGGTGCATGTATAAAAGTTGGTGAAAGTAGTATTTTGCATAGCTTATGTCAGCAATGATTGCTGCAATGTCATACATTTCACTGCTGGGTACAGTGCCTTAACTATGCTTTAACAGTACCAGAAAAACGACAAGGCCAAGCAATGTACTCAGTCTAGCTTTGTTGCATGATCTAGCAGTGTATTCACCTTGGAATTACTGCAAAACTACTCAAGGCATTCCCACTGATCGTGCAAGAGTATTCATAAGGGAAACTCTGTTTAATATTTAGCATAAATTGTGTTTGGATAGAAACAGATTGGTCCAAAAAGGTCCGATTATGCATTGACGAAATCTGAATTTATTGGATGCAGTGTGTGTGTCTATCAGAGTCTCTCGTATCACTCAGTCATGCTATTTATTTAGAAATCATAGAAACCCTACAGTGCAGAATGAAGCCATTTGGCTCATTAAGTCTGCACTGACCACAATCCCACCCCCATATCCCTACATATTTACCAGCTAAGCCTTCTAACCTACACATCCCAGGACACTAAGAGGCAATTTTAGCAGGGCCAATTTAGCCTAACACACACATTTTTGGACTGTGGGAGGAAACCCACGCAGACACAAGGAGAATGTGCAAACTCCACACAGACAGTGACCCAAGCCCGGAATCGAACCCAGGTCCCTGGAGCTGTGAAGCAGCAGTGCTAACTATTGTGCTACAATGCTGCCCATTTAAAAGTGTAGCTAACTTAGGTTTAACAAAAAGATTAAACAAAGCCATGAATGCTTTTATTATCTTGGGGAGGAGGTGGGGGGGGGGTGCGGGGACATTGTTATTAAAATCTTTAGTCAGGATTTCCCAATCCTGCCAGCAGCCGGCATCATCACAGGCAGAACCGAAAAATCCCACATTGCTTCCAGTCCACTGGGGAGGTGACATCTGCAACAGCACAGAAAATAAATTCGTTCAAGTCTCCTCCTTCCATTCATCAAGTGGCTCCCGGCTCCCTTTAGTTGTGGCACTTCATCAGGTGTTTGTGTGCGAGCATGAGAGTAAGCTCCAAGCACCCCGCTGCTTGGGCAGGCAAAGCGTACGTTATTGCGCTGACTGACAAACGTCCTAGTACAAGGCACTTGTGGGTTCTTTTAATTAGATTCAGACCAGCAGAGAAAACAAATAGGTAAGCTTTAATTAATGCCAAGGCAAAGCACTTAGCAGCGTTACAATTACAGCTCGTGGAACTGAAGGCAAGTTATTGATCCAGTTTCAAGATTGTTTAAGCAGTTGCAGGTAAAGATTAAGGATAATGGATAACCAGAAGGATCTGCGCTGGTGCCTCAATTATTCGCTACATTTACAAATGACTTGTTTTATGCAATAGATGGACCATATATCCCAGCTCGCTGAGACTGCTAATGGACTAAGGTGTCATTCGAATTTTTCAGAAAAGAGAGAGTGCTGGAGATTTTTATCATGCGCTTCCCAGGATATTCATGTAATTTCTGTCTTTTTTTATTTAAGCAAGCTGTTTCACACTGCCACCGTGCGGTAGGTCTTGTGATGTGGTGGTAGCATCCCTAGCTCTGGTCCTTGAGTTCAAGTCCTAGGCTAGGACTTTCTGGCCTCAGGAGGAGTGTCCAGGACTTGGTACAATGGGCTGATAATTAGCTCAGGGATCCTTCTGCCATCTTCACAAAACTGTGTGGAACGATGCACTTGAAACAAACCGATGCAACCGTTGTGCAAATGGTATTTTTCACTTACATCAGTCCAAAAAGAGTTCTTTCCATCACACAATTATGCAGCATCCTGTATCAATTTTAGTCCTAGTGTGATTTCACATACATAGGCAATACATCCCAGTGTTTGGCTGATCTTTTGGTTGTTGGTAATAAATAGAATACAAATTGTACATTAGATATGATCAGTTTGATTGGGAAGCACTTGTAGAACAATCTTGACTGTGCTAAAGGCCAAACTAACAACGAATTTACGATAATTAGTTGAGCTTATAATGTGGCTCATTTACAGTTTCTAGAAATGATGTGGGGACCTGTTCCTTGCAACGCAAAGCAATATATTCAAACTATGCCTATTTAAAATTATTGGGAAGCATATATTCCACGTTTCTTTCTTCATGTCAACACATTGGCCAATCAAAGTCAATTTGTCAACCAATCAGCTCTATTTCCTCCTGTTGTGATTGTTTGAAATTTGGTATTCTTGTGTTTGTCCTGATGAGTGCAAGGTGACAAACTTTAGCAACATGTCTCAGCAAAATGTATCGAGTAGGACAGACAGAAACAATGGATTAAGTGAATGGGCATAAAACTGGTCAGATGGATTCCAAAAGGTACAAGTATGAGGTCATCAATTTAGGACCAAAAGGGATAAATACAAGTATTAATTAAATGGTGAAAATCTTGTAACTCTAAAGGTCCAGGGAGTTTGGAAGTCAATGTACACAAATTCCTAAAATGTAGCCAGTCTAAAATAAACAAAAATGCAGATGGATGTTAGCCTTTATAATAAAAACCGTAACAGAGGGTAGAAAGTTTTGCAAAAACTTATACAAATCCCTGTTTAGACCACATCTGGAGGACTATGTACAGTTCCGGGGCCAACACCTTAGAAAAGGGGGATGAACCTTGGAGGTGTTGCAAAGCACATTCATCAGAATGTTAAAGGCAAAGTACCGCAGATGCTGGAATCTGAAACAAAAACAGAAAATGCTGGAGAAACTCAGCAGATCTGACAGCATCTGTGGAGAGAGAATACAGCAATGTTTCAAGTCTGGATGGCACTTCCTGCAGTGATGACCTGGGACTGAGATGACTGACCTCCAGTAACCACAAATGTCTTCCTCTGTGCCATGCATTTTATGAAGACAGGACGTTGACCGAAGAAAATACTAAAATGAAGAATATATCAAAAGTCTTTGATTCCTGCTTAAGCCGACAGTGCAATATTATAATGGACTGGACAAAATTCAACCACCGCAGTCAGGAACCTGGAGAGAATATTGACTCTTTTATAAATGGCCTGTGCCGTCTAATGGATAATTGTGAATGTGGGACATTGAGGGAGGAGCTCATCAGAGATTGCCTTGTGGTGAGGGTGATCGATGAAACCTTGTCAGACTTCTTGCATTCCAGAGAAAATCTCACTTTGTTCAAAGCTGTGCAATTAGCTTGAATGACACAAATAAAACTGACTATCCAGGGTGTTGAGGAATCCTCCTGGGAGCTGACCATTGACTGGGTCCAATTTGTGAATCAGGATTATCAGCCCGTCTGCAAGAAAACAGAGAGAGAGAGAGTATGAAGAGGGTCTGATTGACCCCAAAACTTGCCCAGTCATCAATACTGAGTGCCTCTCCTGCCACAAGAAGGGGCATTGTAAATTGCCTTGCTGTAGCACCAGAAACTTGCATTTCACTTCTAAAGTGTCAAGCCAGGCCATTTCAATCTTCAAGTGTCGAAGAGGAGATAGTGAAAAACAGGCTGGAGTTCTTTTGAATGAAGTGGCAGAGCTGTAAGAAGATTTCCGCCAACCCGATATCATGGCCAATGGCTGGATGGCAAATTTTAAACTAGACATAGGAGCAGGAGCGTCCATTCTTTCCAATACCACATCATAATGAAAGTCCATTCTTCCCAATACCGCACCATAGCCAAAGTATGAATTTTTCCAGCCAGCTACCATTCAACTTCACAGAACAGGAGGTATTCCACTGAAGGTGTGAGGAGAGATGGCTGCTATGTTTTGTTATAATGGTACACAGCTCACCGATACACACTGGATATAGGTGATCAGCTGCAAGGTGACATCCGAGATGTTAATTTGCTCTTTCAGGGAGTGTGGAAGAGGGTGATAACCAAGATGACACTGATATGGATGATTTGTCACAATGGGAGATCCCACACTTTGCTTCACCTTTTGAGAACAGCATAGATGATGGTGATGAGAGTCCAGCTCCCTCCGCTCAGAGAGATCAGCATTTTATTGAAAAAGGTGATAAAGATGCCTATCCGTCTGCTCATTCTGCTGAAATCACCGATGACATTACAACAACAATCTGATGCAGCATCTCTTCTGAAGAACTGAGGTATTTGCTGTAGAATAAATCTCTATCATCGATTAATCTGAAGTTATATCTGAATATCAAAACATGACAGAGGTGCTGACTACAGATCTTCCTAACACCATAGATGATCAGAGAGTGTAATTTCTCTAGCTCTGAGTGTTGCTTTCACTGTTGATGCTGCTGACAGTATGCACTGTGATAAAGTTCCAGAGATGTTAATGCAAGCTGAGGAACAAACTCACTCCAAAGGCAGTTCACAAGTTGAGCTAATACCGTGAGAAAAAGAAACTCTGAAAATATTAGCAGCACAATTATCATTTTTCTTCAGAACATTCTTTGTTCTTTCCCTCAGTCCTTCCCTCAGTCCTTCCCTCATTCTGTCCTTCCCTCCAACCTTCCCTCCGTTCTTCCCTCCGTCCTTCCCTCCATCCATCCATCCCTCCGTCCTTCCCTCCTTCCTTCCCTCATTCTGTCCTTCCGTCCATCCTTCTCTCCATCCATCCTTCCTTCCCTCCGTCCTTCCTTCCCTCCATCCCTCCCTCCGCCCCTCCTTTCATCCTTTTGTCCTTCCTCCTTCCGTCCTTCTCTCTGTCCGTATCTTTCTCCTTCGCTCCGTCCATCTGATTCATTCACGAATGAGGCATTGCTCTGTTTGTTGCATCTTTAGAGATTTGTAGACCCTCTACAGTTGTACAAATCTTCACAGGAGCTGAACAATTTTTATCCTTTCAAGTAAGAACAGCAGCAGTTCAAACTTCCCCCAGAGGACCAAAGATAAAGGGAGAGGAAGTATTGATTTTATCAGATTTGACATGCACAAATCTCATCAGTTACATTTATCATGTTTGAAAAAGGGCAGAGGGATGAATCCAATAGCAACAGGCTAGTTAGTGTCATGTTGGTGGTAGAGAGATATTTAGACAATGATCTGGAATAAAATTAGTTGGCACTTGGAAAGGTATCAGTTAATAATTGAAAGTGAGCATTGGTTTGGCAATGGCAATAATCAACATGCTATAAGTACACGTCTGGTCGCATCTGTGTTGCATTTGTAGTTTGCGAACTTGAAAGCCAGGCACAGAAGGAGGGTTTTAGAAGGAAAATGATTTTTTTTTATCAAGTTGGAAAATCATATGCATAAAATAAGCTGCAACTGTGAGTGAGAGCATTGTTATCTGTTGCCCTATATCACCCACCTCCCCGTCTGCCTGCCTCTCCCTCACACACAGCTAGAAATACCTTACCTGTACTGGACCATGTTGGCCTCCCTTTCTCCTCTGTGTCCTGAAATTTCTCTCTTTTTCTATTGAAAAAGGAGAGTTAGTGTCGAGGAGGGAGATTGGGAGTCCACTGTTTGCAGACTTTCAGTTGGTTCTCCCTGGCATCTGCCAGAAACATCATCCTTTTCTTCCTTGAACTACACAGCTGTAAAAGGATTTTGTAAAAACCCCAAAGGGATGGAAGCAAATTATCAACTGACATAGTGGACAGTGAAGAAGCTTATCTAGGATTGCAATGGGATCTTGATTAGTGAGGCCAGTGGGCTGACAAATGGCAGATGGAGTTTAATTTAGATAAATGCGAGGTGATGAATTTTTGTATCAGACCAAACCAGGGCAGGACTTACTCAGTTAATGGTAGGGAATTGGGGGAGAGTTACAGAACAAAGAGACCTAGGGGTACAGGTTCATATCTCCTTTTAAAGTGGAGTCACCTGTGGACAGAGTGATGAAGAAGGCATTCAGCATGCTTGCTTTCATCGGTCAGAACATTGAATACAGGAGTTGGGACGTCTTGTTAAAGTTGTACTGGACATTGGTAATGCCACACTTGAAATACTGTGTACAGCTCTGGTCACCCTATTATAGAAAGGATATTATTAAACTAGAAAGCATGCAGAAAAGATTTATTAGGATGCTACCAGGACTTCCTGGTTTGAGTTATAAGGAGACGCTGGATAGACTGGGACATTTTTCTCTGGAGCGCAGGAGACTTAGGGGGTAAGACTATAAAGGTCTGTGAAATAATGAGGGGCATAGAGCAGTGAGACGGTCAATATCTTTTCCTAAAGGTAGTGGAGTCTAAAACTAGAGGGCATAGGTTTAAGGTGGGAGGGGAGAGATACAGAAAAGTCCAGAGGGGCAATTTTTTCACACACAGATTGATGAGTAGTAGAGGCGGGTATAGTTTTGCCTTTTAAAAAGCGTTTAGACAGTTATATAGGTAAGATAGGTATAGAGGAATAGGAGCCAAAGGTGGGCAATAGGGGTTAGTTTGGAGTTGAAGGGCTGCTTCCATGCTATAAATCACTATGACTCTATCTAGGAAAAAAGAGAAAATGGAAGTCTCTTTGTTGCCTTTAGACTGTGGACCAGACGTAGAAATCTCCACCTGGGGAGGTCAATGCTTTCCAAGGAGAGGATTTTGGAGAGAATATGTTCTACAGGTCCTCAAAGAGAGCCGAGAAGACAATCAGAGATCGAAGCCATTGGCACAAGAGAGGCATGAAGTATAGAATAGATGTGCAAACAGTTAATGTTAATGAGCAGTACAAAAAGCTTGGAGGGGTTCAGGGGGCATGGAGGAGGGGAGATGAAGTATGAAGGGTTAATAGCTATTCTGCTAATAGGTTCAGTGCATCATCAGTGATGACTGATGATATCCAATCACATGTAACTGGAACTATAGTTAAGAAAGTCCACTAATGGCTCTACTTTCTCAGAAGACTCAGAAATTTTAGCATGTTGGCTATGACTCTCACCAACATTTACAAATGCACTACAGAAAGCATTCTTTCTGGTTGTACCACAGCTTGGTATGGCTCCTGCTCTGTTCAAGAACACAAGAAACTATAAGGAATCATGAATGAAGCCCTATCCATCGCCCAAACCAGCTTCCCATCCATTAACTCTGAAATACACTTCCCTCTGCCTCGGAAAAGCAGCCAGCATAATCCTCCAGGCGTACTCTCTTCTACCTTCTTCCATTGGGAAAAAGATAAAAAGGCCTGAGGTCATGCACCAAACAACTCGAGCAATTTTTTCTCTGCTGCCATCAGACATTTGAATGAACCTGCCTCTCCCTCAGTTGATCTTTCTCTACACACTAGCTATGACTGAAACACTACATTCTGCACTCTCATTTTCTTCTCTATGAATGGTATGCTTTGTCTAGATAGCATGCAAGAAACAATATTTTTCACTATATACTGAATACATGCGACAACAATATATCAATCAAAACCTGATGGATAAGATTTTAATGGAATCTACTAAAGTCTGTCTCTGTACGTGGTGCATTGTCGATAAATGTTCATTAGTTTAGTAGTGTGGTTTCCAGCTCTCTGTGATCAAAGGCTCACAGAGCCTGGGATATTAAGTTGCCAAGGTGGATCACCCACTTGACGCTTTTGGCTGAAGATGGTTGCCAGTGCCTTGTCTTTTGCTCTGATATGCTGGGCTCCTGCAGCTTTGAGGATGGAGATGTTTGTGGAGCTTCCTTCTCCCCTTGGTCATTTTATTCTCCACTACCATTCATGACTGAATTTGGATCTAATCTGTTAACTATGGGATCAATTAGGTCTGTCAGTCGCGTACTACTTCTGTTATTTAGCACATTTACAGTCCTGTGCTGTAGCTTCACCGGGTTAACATTTTGTTTTTAGGTCTGCTTTGTTGCTGCTCCTGGCATTTCCTCCTGCACTCCATTTTGAACTAAAATTGATCTCCTGGCTTGATGATAATGGTAGAATAGGGGGAATATGCCAGGCCAGAAAGTTACAGATTGTGGTTGAATATAATTCTGCTGCTGTTCATAATCCCTAGCACCCCATGGATGCTGTGATTTGAGCTGCCAAATCTATTCAATGTATTTCCTACTAATGCTGTCATGGAAAGATCTGCGATAGGTGGGTGGATTGATGAAGATGAGGCCTTTTTTCTAGCAGCTTTTCTCCATTTGTTGGTAGAACTTGTGGTAGCGTTTTTCTACCTGTTATTCCCTTACCACCTGCCACAGGCCCACGCTGACAGGAATGTCCTTCGGGACTCCGGCAACTCGGTGAGTGGTGATACTATGCCTGTCTTGGTGATGGGCATTGAAGCTCCCCCCAACAAAGTACAAGGCAAAAGGGGCAGACTGGAACTCAGCAGGATCATGTGAACTCCATGTTGATTTCAAACAGATTCCATTTTCATTGTAATGTCGGCCTTATCTTGAGGTGTAGGAGTTGTGAGTTTTTAATGTAAATGCTCTCAAAGGGTGGATAATATCTGCTCAATTGTCATGATGTGAAGTTATGTAAATCCCCTTCCCTTTAGAAATAAAAACACAGGCTGCCTGTATCAATGAGAGTATTAAAAAAAGCTGGTTTTTACAATATCTGTCTGACATTTCACCAAGGGCTATCATTATTAAAGCTTGGCTGCTTATTACAAGCTATACTTATCTCAGCAGGGGATTCTAAATTCACAGTCTGGTTGACGTCTCAAAGAGTTTATTAAAAAAAAAATCTTTGATGTAGGGTTACAAATAGAAGTTATTTTGTTTTGAATGTTCAAATCTTTTGTCCATGTTTGAACCAGGGCTTAATGTGGTCAGGAGCTGAGTGGCCCTGGCGGAACCCAGACGCGACTGTCAATGAGAAGGTTATTGCCACTTAACTACTGTTGATAGCACTGTTGATGCCCTTTCCAACAATTTACTGATGATTGAGAGCAGACTGATGAGGTTGTAATTGGTTGGGTTTCATATCTTCTGCTCTTTGTGGCTAAAAACATACCTGGAAAATGTTTTTGCTCTCTGAGGAAAGGAGACCCTCTATCCTTTGTGATTTCTGAACTAGTGTAACCTATAAGCAAAGACCAGTAATCTGAGGAACTTCATATACTGATTGATTTCATAAGAATAGAAGGTTATGTGATGGTGCATGGAACAATTGGCCACATAGCAAAAACCTGACTTCATACTACTATACTAGACCAATCACACCTTGGTGTTTCCACTGAATTTGATCCAATTTTATTCTCTTTAATTTTTCTCTTCAACTTTTCTCTTTTTTTGTCTGAGGAAAATGCTTTTTCATTATTATTGCAACTGACTCAAGATTAGTGAGCGTTTAATTTATATTTGAAGTAAGTATTTTCGGTGTCAAATTGAGCTGATATAAAATGTGATTTGAATTCTAATCCCTGCTGCCATCTGACTTCTGAATGGTTCTACCTTATGTTAAGTTTGTCTACACCCTAGCTATGACTGGAGCATACATTCTGCACCTTCTGCTTTATTTCTCTCCTATGTAGTCTATGAATGGCTTGCTTTGTACTGTGCACAAGAAACAGTATTTTTCACGGTATACCAATACGTGTGACAACAATAAATCAAATCAAATCTAGCGGAGCCTACCAGCTGTTCTTTTCCTTTCACAAACGAATAATTCTGAGCTCTTCGGGGGGTCTTATTTGAAGGTGGGACCTCTGACTTGATCCTCCTGTGTCAAATATTGTCACAATACTGGTGCCTCTGGGATATTTCAACTTCATGAGCCTGTATTGTCCTTTCGGGTTGCTTTATATTCCGAAAGACTGAAACGAATTATGTGGTAGCATGGCCTCTCTAAGGGACGAGCGATTGTGGGTCACGTGGCCGAGTGGGTCAGTTGTAGTCAAGTGCATGAACCTAGGTTAATTGCAGTGGAGAGCGCAGCTTTCGGAGCAGGATGTCTCTCTGTTGGAATCTGGGAGTTGACCAGTAAAGTTACATTCGTCATTCTGCTCCATATACAGCTTGTTTCAAAATAAACTATTCAGTTCGGTTATCACCAGTCGAGTTATTGTTGTACCTCACGGTTATTATGCTGCATGATGGTCAGCTCGGTGGCACAATGGTTAGCACTGCTACCTCACAGTGCTAGGGACTGGGTTTCGATTCTCAACTTGGGTCACTGTCTGTGTGGAGTCTGCACGTCCTCCCAGTGTCTGCGTGGGTTTCCTCCGGGTGCTCCATTTGCCTCCCAGAGTCCAAAAGGTGTGATGGTTAGGGACATTAGCCATGCTAAGTTCTCCCTCAGTGTACTGAACAGGCATCGGAGTGTGGCGACTAGGGGATTTTCACAGTAACTTCATTGCAGTGTTAATGTAAGCCTACTTGCGACAGTAACAAAATTAGAAAAATAAACTTAAACTATTACAGGTTGGAATGAAAATAAGGTAAGCTGCATAAATAGTGTACAATGCACTCTTTTGGATTACTGTGCAAACACTGAGAACAGGAATAGATTCCAGAGAGAAATGACTTGAAATTCACATCTTAAAATGCAGATTGACTTTTAAAATAATCTACAGAATTGTACAGCATGGTGGGAGGTCTTTCAGTCTCCTGCATCCATGTTGGCTGTCAAAGAGCCTACCAACCTATTTCCATTTTCCAGTTCTTGTTCTGTTATCTGTAGGCTCACAGCAGTTCAAGTGTACATCCAAGTATGTTTTTAAATGTTATGAAGGTTTCTGCCTCCACCAGCCCTGTGGGTTCCAGATCCCAGTACTCTGTGGGGAAAGGGATTTCCCCTCATATCCCCTCTATCTCTTACCCAAAATCTATTTCCCAATTTACAGATCCTTCAAACAAAAGAACATAGAACCTTACAGTGCAGAAACAGGCCCTTCGGCCCATCGAGTCTGCACCAACCACAATCCCACCCAGGCCCTAGCCCCATATCCCTACACATTTACCCGCTAATCCCTCTAACCTATATGTCCCAGGACACTAAGGGGCAATTTTTAGCATGGCCAATCAACCTAACCCGCACATCTTTGGACTGTGGGAGGAAACCGAAGCACCCGGAGGAAACCCACACAGACACGAGGAGAATGTGCAAACTCCACACAGACGGTGACCCGAGCCGGGAATCGAACCCAGGTCCCTGGAGCTGTGAAGCAGCAGTGCTAACCACTGTGGTACCGTGCGGCCCAAAAAGGATAGGACCTTCCTATCCAATCACGTAGAGTTGGCACCCCAAGAAGAGGATTGTCTTCAAACTCATCCCAATGGGATTTGGCATTCCGCTAATATGGAAAGATGTGAGTAGATGCATACTGGCAATATCATTAGGCTAGTAAGAGGCCTAGGCCTAGCAGAGGCCTGGGTGGATGTCCTAGGGACGTGTGTTCAAGGTCCCATCATTCCTGGTGGAATTTAAATTCAGTTAAAAAACCTGGACTATAAATCTAGCTTCAGTGATTGTGACCATGAAACTATCGTTGATTGTCGCAAAAACCCATCTGATTCACTAACAAAGAGGCAATGGCCTAGTGGTATTATCACTGGACTATTAATTCAAAAACTCAGCTAATGTTCTGGGGATCTGGTTTTGAATCCTGCCTTTGCAGATGGTGGAATTTGAATTCCATAAAAATATCTGGAATTAAGAATCTACTGATGACCATTGTCGGAAAAACCCATCTGGTTCACTAATGTCCTCTCGGGAAGGAAATCTGCCATCCTTACCTGGTCTGGCCTAGGTGTGACTCGAGACTCACAGCAATGTGGGTGTCTCTTAACTGCCCTCTGAAATGGTCTATCAAGCACTCAGGGTAATTAAGGATGGGCAACAAATGCTGCCAAGCCAGCTACAGCCACACCTGAGGAAAGAAACAAAAACTCTGTCATGCTGGAATGTGGAAAGGATGGCACATGAGTAAGAATGGGAGTGGTCCTCTCAGATTTTACCAGCGATAATTCAGATCCAGGGCTGGGCTCTCCTCCACAATCCTGCTTGAAGCTGGGCAAATAAAGCCAGAGATAGAGACAGCATTGTCTCCCGCTGCTTTACCACACCATCCCTTACCCATCACTACCCACATCCAGGCTGCTACTTACCTTCTCCTTCTCTATCCACTGCAAAAAACTTGTGGAAAGCAAAACTTGATTTCCAAAGCTGTTTGCTCCTGTTTATCTCAGTCACCACCATGCGGAATCTCCACCTGCTACGCCCTGGCTTGAAGCTAAATCAGGCAGTAGAAGGGAAGGGCCTGGCTAAGGCCTATCCTTCCTCCATGGTAATTACTGTGGCAAACCCCACAATATGCATGGGGAAGCACTGATTGATCTCCCTGTAGGAAGGGCTTAGAGGGCCGAAAGGCCTGTTCCTGTGCTGTACTTTTATTCATTATTCTTTGACTCATTGAATACGAGCTTCATGGGGATCGGTAATTAATTCACCTGGTGGAGCTTGTATACCAAGCCCTGCATAAAGCAGGCCCCTGAGCGGATCTATTGTTGCATTGGGACCTGTTTGTGTTCAGCACAAGCTTGTGGTTTTGCTTTACTTCATTTGCACATCCTCCTAGTATCTGCGTGGGTTTCCTCCGGGTGCTCTAATTTCCTCCCACAGTCCGAAGATGTGCATTGGCCATGCTAAATTGCCCCTTAGTGTCAGGGCGACTAGCTTGGGTAAATGCAAGAGGTGATGGGGATAGGGCCTGGGCGGGATAGTGGTTGGTGCAGACTCAATGACGCCCTGCGCTGTAGGACTCTGATTTACTCATTTTTGCATTCCTCAGAAGTTTGCAGTCAGAAACTGACAGAATCCCCCTTACTGGCGGGAAACTGCTGCAAGCATTTCCAGTGTGCACTGACCTAAGGAAATGGGTTGGGATCATGGCAGAGTGAGTGGAGAGGCAGAAATTGTGTCCTGTCCTGCCCTGCTGCGACCTGGCCCTGAAGATGTTAATCCGGCTGAACTACTGTCTCTGCTAAGCAGGATTAATTAAAATTACTTACAATATGTATAAATCACATTAATCTTTGCGTTTCCCCCGGGAACGTTGATCATATTTTCAAAGACTAAGTAGAAGCCACTCATTTTAAAATGGATAAATGAATAATGCAATAGCAATTAATGTAACGCAGGGGGATCGATAATCCATGCCCTTTGCCTTGTAGTGATTTGATCGTTACATCCAATGCTGCAGCCCTGTGATTAGGGTTTGAGCAGTGCAGTAGACACACAGGGTTGGTGTGGAGACATCCATCTCGTGTCACGGCTCGGAGATTGCGGAGCTGCATTTGTGTTTCAAATGATACATCAGCAAAGAATTTCAGCCGTGAAATCCCATTCCCGAATGCTGTACTCTCTTCCAGACAGCACTGTCCACGGAAACTCTGTCCTGTATAGAATCCCTAAAGTGTAGAATGAGGCCATTCAGCCCATCGAGCCTGCGCCGACCCAGGCCCTATTCTTATAACCCCACATATTTAACCTGCTAATCCCCCCGAAACTAGGATCAATTTAGCACGGCCAATCAACCTAACCCGCACGCCTTTGGACTGTGGAAGGAAACCCGCGCAGACACGGGGAGAATGTGCAAACTCCACGCAGACAGTCACCCGAGGTTGGAATTGAACCCGGTGCCGCTCCTGTCTTGTATCCAGAGGTTAAAACCCTTCCTGACTACAGGAAAGAGTAAGAGGCATGAAGCTGTGTGGGAGGGAGCCCTGCAGAAGAGGAGAGCCCTGCACTGCCAGTCTGTACAGCATTGTTCGACCTGCAACAAGGCAGGAGTTGAAAGGCTGCAGTGCCCTCAGCACTTTGTAGGTTCAGGGAAGAACAACAGAGGTAGGGTTTGTGCAGCTGGTTATGAGCTTGGGACCCCTCCAACCCTGGTTGAAAGTGTGCATGAGGTTGCCCACAGTTCAAATAACCGGATGATTTGATTTGATTTCTTGTCACATGCATTAGTATATCGTGAAAAGTATCGTTTTTTTGCAACGCACTGACTAAGTATACCATTCATAAAGAAGGAAACGAGAGAGTGCAGATTGTAGTGCTACAGCCATAGCTAGGATGTAGGGAAAGATCAACTTAATGCAAGGTAAATCCATTCAACAGTCTGATGGCAACAGAGAAGAAGCTGTTCTTGAGTCGGTTGATACGTGACCTCAGATTTTCGGATCTTTCTCCAGACGGTGTAAGATAGAAGAGAGAATATCTGGGATGAGTGGATGATGACTCTCACCGGGGCCAATTTTGACTTTGGGTGACATCAGTTGAGCCAACCATTATAAATCGTTTGAATAAAAAAAATTTGAATAGATTGAGAGGAACAGACGGACAACTTAAACTCCAGAGCCCAGTCTTTGTGAGTTTAGTCAGATGCAGAGAGGTCTCACTAAGAACATGCAGGAAATGTCTGCCATCTCTTTGGTGTGAAACGTCTACTTACCGTGGGACAATTGCACAATCCTACGCTCCCAGTCGGGTCAAATTCACAGAGGGCCACAGATTGAAGAGACAGCGAGAGTATTGACTCCCTAAACATCTAACCAACTCTCCCCTGACCTCAGCTCCCTGTTAAAAGCAGAGAACCAGCCCAATATAAGAGAGAGAGAGCTCTAAATGACGAGAAAGTTACTGGTTGGTAATTATTATGTGCTATAAATTTGCAAAGGTAAATCTGCTTCATTTGTCACTAAAGGTTTTTGAATCATAGAACATAGAACCCTACAGTACAGAAAGAGGTCCTTCGGCCCATCGAGTCTGCACCGAACACAATCCAACCCAAGCCCTACCCCCATATCCCTGCATATTATACCCACTAATTCCTCTAACCTACGCATCCCTGGCACTAATGAGCAATTTCTTAGCATGGCCAATCAATCTAACCCGCACATCTTTGGACTGTGGGAGGAAACCAGAGTACCCGGAGGAAACCCACACAGACACGAGGAGAATGTGCAAACTCCACACAGACTGTGACCCGAGGCTGGAATTGAACCCAGGTCTCTGGCGCTGTGAGACAGCAGTGCTAAGCACTGTGTCTCCATGCTGTCCAAAGTGAACTAAGGGAGAAGCAATTGTGTTTGAGATTTGTGAAGTGGTTGGTCCATTTTTAAAGTCTTGTGTGCCAGAACGAAACCCACTTGTTCATCCAACTTGCTAGAATTGAGAAACTCCAATATTTTATGTGGTGGAGCCTTTCCATTTGGATTGTTTAGCACAGTAATAGATCATTTAATTGAACTAATGGAATCACTTCTTGTTCATTTATACTTTTTGAAAGTGATGGAAGGAAATGATTATAAAATTTCCAGCCTCATAAAGGAGCTCACAGCAACCTGCATGATATGGCCCAGCAAATCTGGATTCTTACATGTTTCGTTAATAATCATTTTGCCACGAAAAGTAGCACAGATTTTAGCACTGCTGCCTCACAGTGCCAGGGACCCGGGTTTGATTCAGGCCTCGGGTGACTAAGTGTGTGGAGTTTGCACATTCTCCTTGTGTTTGCCTGGGTTCCTCCAGGTGCTCTGGTTTCCTCCCACAGTCCAAAGATATGCAGGTGAGGTGGATTGGCAGTGCTAAATTGCTCCTTAGGCAAGGGGGGTAATTAATGGGGTAAATATGTAGCATTGTGGAAATAGGGCCTGGGTGGGAACCTGTGTTGGAGAGTTGGTGCAAAATTGATGGCCTCCTCCAGTACTGGAGGGATTCAATGATTCTGCGATTGAATTGTTAAAGTTAAACGTATCCATACAAATTCGCGAAAGCATATGAGATAAAAGATAATTAAAATTTCCACCATAGAGTGTAACAATTAAGGAATTTGGTAGCATGTTTCGCTAATTGACATACATTTCATACTTGAACATCTTTGATCCTCAGCATGCGAGATTACTTCAAGCCTTGAATGCAGTTAAGGAGAGAAACTGAAACTTGGGCAATCAGTCAGATCTTGACCTGTGAAGGCAAAAGTTGATAAGGCTTTGAAGTATACATACAGGAGGATAAATAGGAGTCCTTTCACAATGATGTGCCTTCAATATTTTATGTTGTCACAATACAAGTGTAATTCTCTAACTTTGTTAGGGGTTGTGGGTTTCAAACAAAAGGAAAACACTGTGATTTGCACACCTAGATTCAATCTAACAATATCAGGTTTATTGAAGGGACTATTACTTGTACAGAGTAGATAGTGAAAGAGCCTGTAAAACACCCAAATGACATCGCCATCAACTAATGTGATTGCTCTTAAAGCAATCATACAGCCACTATAATAAATAACAAGTAAGACAGTCACAGCATTTCTGGCCATGTTTTCTTGGCTGCTGGGTAGGAGGTGGGACAGTGAAATGCAAATATAGCCATCCCATTAAGATGAGGAGGACCTCCACATCCTCAATCCATTCTCAGCTCAAGCTCCCCTGAATAACTAGAGCTCAGTTGGCAATGATGATGCCCATAGATAATAGTAAGATGTCTACTTTCCGAGTTGATCATTTTTTCCATGCAACTTTTGTTTTAATTGTCTTCGCAAACACTTTTTCATCTCTGGAGAGATTTCTGTAGGAGGATTTCTAAGGCCGATTATCAACTGCATCACTAACACTCCCCCTCCAGCCAACAAGTTCTAGCGTGGGACTTGAATATGGAACTTCCGACCTAGATGTCGGGACACCACCACCGAACCACAAGAGCTCCTACAAAGTGTCATTTAAAACAGTAAAGAAGCTCTTGCACTCTGTCTTGCAATTTAACTACAATCTTTCTTCCTCCCATTGCCACCGTTTGTAGAGAAGGAAACGAGAGAATGTGGAATGTTGTATTACAGTCATAGCTAGGGTGTAGTGAAAGGTCAATCTAACGCAAGGTAAGTCCATTCAAAAGCCTGACAGCAGCAGGGAAGAAGCTGTTCGTGAGTCGGTTGGTACATGACCTCAGACTTTTATATATTTTTCCAGAAGGAAGGAGGTGGAAGAGAGAATGTCCGGGGTGTGTGGGGTCCTTAATTATGCTGGCTGCTTTGCCGAGTTAGCGGGAAGTGTAGACAGAGTCAATGGATGGGAGGTTAGTTTGCATGATGGATTGGGCTACATTCACGACCTTTTGTAGTCTCTTGCAGTATTGGGCAGAGCAGGAGCCAGACCAAACTGTAATCCAACTGTAAAGAATGCTTTCTATGGTGCATCTGTAAAAATTGGTGAGAATCGTAGCCAACACGCCAAATCTCCTTAGTCTCCGGAGAAAGTAGAGGCGTTGGTGGGCTTTCTTAACGATAGTGTCAGCACGGGGGAACCAGGACAAGCTGTTGGTGATCTGGACACCTAAAAACTTGAAGCTCTCGACGCTATATATATGTGGTACAAGGCAATGGTGAGGGTTATAGGGGCAGAGGGAGTTCGGAGGGTGAGCTGGGTTTGTGTGAAGCAGCACCGAGGATCATTGGACTCCAGGCCGGGGGATGGCAGGAGGAGGACAGGCAAATCAATGGTTATGCGACGGGGGAGGGAGTTGGGATTCTCAGGGAGGAAGGCGACATGACGGTTGACTTATGGCGGGATGAGGGTGGGGTGTGGCCAGTTCCCGTGCAGCATTAATTTCTCCGCTTGACGATCTCCTTCCATCATAGTCCCAGACGGGAGAATTCCACCAATTGACATGAGGGATGGTTAAATTCAGCCCAGTTTGACTTCAGAACAATACAGACTGCAGCCAGCAAACTAATGGACAGTGACACAGTGGTTAACACTGACAGTGTGACTAAGACCAGAGTGCGATAACGTGGCCAACATCCGAATCACAGGTTTACTAATGAGGCCTGTAATGATTGGCAGGAAAATCAGTGCTTTAAGCTCACGAGTAGGAACGGGTTCGGTTTCGTCAAGTTGGAACAGGGGTGAGATTTTCCACCTTCCCTCACCCCGCGGCCTGCTGTGTGGTGCTGAAGGTGGAGGAAATCCATCATTCGTCAGCAGCTGAATCTTCCAGTCCCACCGATGTCAATGGGGTTTCCTGTTGAATTGAATTGATTTGATTTAATATTGTTGCATGTTTTGGTATACAGTGAAAAGTATACTTTCTGGATTGCTCATAATGGTAACCAATGTGAAAACACAGGGGCCACAATCCAGAGAATAGGGCAATATGATGTTTAATTGCTCTGTATTTGATTATATGAGGCTGCCAACTGATCCATGCTCACTGCGCTTGCTTGGTTAATCCTGGGTCAGGATTAAATCTGGCCTCAGAGAAAAGAAACCAAACGATGGAGGTTACTATTAAATAAAACTTTAAAAATTTAACGTGTTTGATATAGAATCCTATATAATTGTACTTTGAGTCACACCTGAATCCCCTCTTAATTTTTCATTGGGCATTCCTGGAATTCATTTCCCTATTAGTTCTGTTCCAATTCTATCTTCTCTTGTAATACCAGTTAAAAGTATTTTAAAGTTATTATTAAATAGTTGCAAGTAGGCTTACATTAACGCTGCAGTGAAGCCACTGTGAAAATCCCTTAGTCGCCACACTCCAACGTCTGTTTGGGTACAGTGAGGGAGAATTTAGCATAGCCAATGCTCCTAACCAGCACATCATTTGGACTGTGGGAGGAAACCGGAGGAAATCCGTGCAGACACGGGGAGAATGTGCAGACTCCTCGCAGGCAGTAACCCAAACCGGGTACCTGTGAGGCAGCAGTGCTAACCATTGTGTCGCAGTCCATCAGTTTGCTGGCTGCAGCCTGTACTTGTTTTGAAACCTACCAATGATTGGGCTGAATTTAACCCATTCCTAATGTCAGGCATAACTGTACGTACGTGGCTCCTGAACCTATGCAAACCCTCAGGCCAAAGCAACTTTGCAACTTATTAGATTGATAAGTTTGATGGTCTCTCTCTGTCACAGGGTCATGAGGTCAGACTCGAGGGGAACCAATATACCGGGAAGGTGTTAAGAATGGAAACAAAAGCTGATGGCTTTTGGTATGAATGCAGCACCTGCTAATGGCCCCTGCTTTATGGTAGTATTCTAACCTGTGAACTAGATTGTGTGGGTTTGAACTCCACATCAGGGCTCAGTGTATAAAGATAGCGGATGTCGCAGTATAACAATGAGAGTATTATCTTTCCTTTCAGCTGAATGTAGAATATCCCCTGGTACTGTTTGAGGAAGAAGGGTGTTTCAACAGTGTCATAGAATCCTACAGTGCAGAAGGAGGCCATTTGGCCCATCGTGTCTGCACCGCCCACAATACCACCCAGGCCTTACCTCCATACATTTACCCTAGCTAGTCCCCCTGACACTAAGGGACAATTTAGCATGGTCAATCCACCTAACCTGCACATCTTTGGACTGTGGGAGGAAACCGGAGCACCTGGAGGGAACCCATGCAGACAGTAGGAGAATGTGCAAAATCCACACAGACAGTGATCCGAGTGGGGAATCGAGCTCAGGTCTCTGGCGCTCTGGGGCAGCAGTGATAACCACTGTGCCACTGTGCTGCCCTAATAATATTCCCTTCAAATAATGTTACTAAAAATGTACCATCTTTCTTGTGGGAGCTTGCTGTGCATAAATTGAATGCCTGATTTCCCTACATTACAACAGTGGCTACACATCAAAAGTGCTTCATTGGTGACAAAGTGTGTTCAAATATGCTGAGGTCATGTAAGGTGGTTGATTAAAAATCAAGGCAATTTATCAAACTCTTTCTGAATTGCCCAGAATGGCAACCAGGGTGAGAAAACACCAGCTATAATCTATCATCTCGGGAGACATGTTGTTTATTTGCTCTGCATTCGATTACATGAGGCTGCCAACTAATCCATGCTCACTGTGCTTGCTTGGTTGATCCTGGGTGTGGCCTCAGAGAAAAGAGAACAAACCATTGAGGTCATTGGAAAGATCTGGAAGCAAGTCTTGAGCTGTTAGTGTGAGTGTAGACGTTTTGTGACTGTAATGTTAGTTCAAAACACCATAAATAAGGTGGAAGCTGGTGTCAACTCCACATTGCTTTGAGGAAAATCAAATATATATAAAATACACAATAGGTTGGATATAAAGTATCTGATACCCATTGTCAGTGAAGATATCTCCTCCATAAGTTCCTGCACAAAATGACTTCTTTCTTTTTGTTAATTAGGGTGAAAAAGGAGATCTTGGAGAACCTGGCCCACAAGGCTTTACTGGGTTACATGTAAGTTTTTCTTAACTTTTCTCCTTTTTTTTAATTGAATCTGTCTTTTGGTTATGAGTTGTGGTTTAATGAGTAGCACCTTTTGTCTCTTAGTTGAAAGATTTCATGCACAACCCCCATTCTGAGCTAGAATCCTTCTTCCTTTGGAGTGCTGCACAATTCAGAGGTCCTGTCTTTTGCAAGCAAGCCAATTGTAAAATAGTACTATAGAGTGGGGCAGATCAACCCTTAGGATGGCATGGTAGCACTGCTGCCTCACAATGCCAGGGACCTGAGTTCGATTCTGGCCTTGGGTGACTGTCTGTGTAGAGTCTGCATGCTCCCCTTGTGCCTGTGTGGGTTTCCTGCGGGTGCTCTGGTTTCTTCCCACAGTCCAAAGATGTGCATGTTAGGTGGATCAGCCATGGTAAATGCACAGAGCTATGTTGGCCTGGGTAGGATGCTCTTTCGGAGAGTTGGTGCAGATTCAATGGGCATTCTATGGTCAATATTTAACACCAGATCCTTATCATTAAAAGATATAATTTTTTTAATGAAATGTTGCTGGAAGTAAAGTGATTGCCCCTTTCTTACGTTACAACAATGACACGTTTTACAAACGTACTTAGTTATGTTGGAGTGTCGTCAAAGGTTATGCAGAGTGGGTGAGAAAGTGGCAGAGTTTACTGCCTACCCATGTTCACCTCAACTAATATCCAACCCATCAATCTCCACCTGACCACTGACCTTGATTTCCATGGCTTCGAAAGAATGTTCTAGAATAATCAGCCAATGAGTCCTGACACATTTAAGCTTTGTAGTTGAGCATGTAATCAGAAACTGCATGCAGCAACATTGTGGGAGCAATATCAATTAGCGCAATGACTACCGCAGTTCTAGGGCAGGCAGTGATTTCGTGGTATTGTTAGTGGACTAGTAATCCACAGACTCAGGGTAGCACTCTGGTGACCTGGGTTCAAGCCCCAGATTTGAATTCAGTGAGGAAACCTGGAATTAAAAGTCTGACCACGAAACCATTGTTGTAAAAGCCCACCTCGTTCACTAATGCCCCCTTTTTTTTTCTTTTCCGCCTTCACTGTTTTGCCTTTTTGCCATCCAGTTGTTCCCTTGGTCTCTCTCCCTTTCTCTCTCTCGGTTTCTTCCACCTTCTCTTCACCTTCCTGCCCTGTGGCCAGATCACCCTCTGGCGCCGGCTCCTTAACTGCTTCCTGGAGCTGCCCACTCAGCCTCTGTACGCTGGTCATTTTTGGCATTTTCCTTCACCTGCTGCTGCCGGCTCCCCTTTCTCTGGCCTCTTCCCAGTTTCTTTTTCTTCTTCTTTACCTGGACCAGGCCCCTCTGCATCCTCGCTTTTTTGCCTCGTGAAGGGCCTTTGGACAGATTCTCTGAAGCCCTTTATGGCAGCAGCAGCACTTTCCCTTTGCCACCCTCCTGGAAGAACTCCCTTCCACGTTCCTTGCTGCTGGGGCTTAAAATACCTTGAGGGAAGGAAATCTGCTGTCCTTGCCCAGTCTGGCTGACATGTGACTCCAGATCCACAGCAATGGGGTTGGCTCTGAAATGGCATTGTCCCCCACTCAATTCAAAGGAAATTAGGGATGGGCAATAAATGCTCAGGGGATCAGAAAATCATCGAATCCCTACAGTGCAGAAGGAGGCCATTCGGCCCATCAAGCCTACAATGACCTGCCACCTCCAGCCTTATTCCTGTAACCCTACACACTTGTCTTGTTAATCCCTTGATAATAGGGACAATTTAGCATGACCAATCAACCTAACCCACGCATCTTTGGATTGTTGGAGGAAACCACAGCACCCTGAGGAAACCCGCGCAGACATGGGGCAAACGTACAAACTCTACACAGACAGTGACCCGAGGCCAGAATTGAACCCGGGTCCCTGGCACTGTGAGGCAGCAGTGCTAACCACTGTGCCAGCCACATCTCGTGAATACATATTTTTTACAAAGGTTGTGGCGAAAGTCCAGCAACGCCTGCTGAGGACATGTAGGGTTCAAAAATGAACATGGCCTTAGCTCCATTGTCCACAGCCTAATAGAAATAATGTTAACTGTGAAACGATGCTTTGACATTTACTTGATTAATAACTGGGGATTCTTTGAAGCAACGCTGTACTTGGATGGGAAGCGTAGATAGACTTGCATTTATTTCACACGTGATTACATCTTTCAGAAGTGTCTCAACGTATTTCACCTCCAATAAATACTCAGCATCTATGCAGCAGATGAAAAGTGATCAGCCTGTAATCCTCTGAGATTATGGGCTTTGCAGTAATCTTGCATCCTCGATATTGAGTGCCAGGGAAAACGAAAGGAATTTATTATCGGACTTTCAGTGATGGTAATAAAATCTGACTAATGAGCCATTATTCACTTGTTTATTGCTTCAGAATTTAAACTCTTATTTAATCATTTTAATTTTGACAGTGGACACATTTTATAGACCTCGCCTCACTCCAAATGCACATTGGCAGTAAATTGTAATTGTGGCAATAAAATTTACTGTGCCAGCCTCAAGAGTATATTTTCTCGCTGAAAAAAGAATCTCACCCTTCTGTTACATTTTGTGTGGTATGTCTGCCTGTTAAATAACTATTCTCTATCAAGAGAACTTATTACAGTCTCTTCATCTAATGACCGATAGTAAAAACATATGCTAATGATAAGGTAAATGATCGACAAAGAATAGTACAGCACAGGAACAGGCCCTTCGGCCCTCCAAGCCTGCACCGATCATGTTGTCTTACATAGACCGTCTCTCTATTCCCTGCCTGTTCATGTGTCTATCCAGATAAGTCTTAAGTGTCACTAATGTGTCTAATTCAACCACCTTACTTGGCAGTGCATTCCAGGCCCTCACCATCCTCTGTGTAAAAAAAAACAAAATCCCACATCTCTACTGAACCTTACACCACCCCCCACCCCCCTTACCTTGAACTTGTGCCCCCTTGTAATTGTCATTTCTGCCCTGAGAAAAAGCTTTCAACTGTTCACCATATCTATGCCCCTCATAATTTTATAAAATTCTACCAGGTCGGCCCTCAGCCTCTGTCTTTCCAGGAAGAACAATCCCAGTTTATTCAATCACTCTTCTTAGCTAATTTCCTCCATACCAGGCAGCATCCTGGTAAACCTTTTCTGTACCAAAGCCTCCACATCCTTCTGGTAACACGGTGACCAGAATTGGACATAGTATTCCAAATGTGGCCTAACCAACATTTTGTACAACTGTAACATAATTTACTGACTTTTACACTCAATGCCGCAGCCAATGAAGGCAAGCTTTCTTCACCAACTTTTCTACCTGTGCTGCCACTTTTAAGGATCTGTGGATGTACGCTCCCAGGTCTCTCCTGTGTCTCTGCTCCTGATCGTTCTGCCATTTATTTTATAGCTTCCACCTGAATTGGTGCTACCAAAATGCATTACCTCATATTTGTCTGGATTAAATTCCATCTGCCATTTCTCCTCCCAATTTTCCAGCCTATCTATATCCTGCTGTATTCTCTGACAATCTTCATTGCTACCCACAACTCCAACATTCTTAGTATCATCTGCAAGCTTGCTAATCAGACTGGCTGTTTACTTCCAAGTCATTTATATATATTACAAACAACAAAAGTCCCAGCATTGATCCCTGCAGAACACCGCTAGTTACAAGAACATTCTGTGATCCCTTTTTGGCTTCCTAACTTCCTGTTTGAGTTCTTTGCTACTTTCTCTGTATTCTTCAGGTGCTTTTTCTGTTTTTAGTTGCCTCAACCTTGCGTATGCATCCTTTCCCTTTTTGACTAGACTCGCAGTTTCCCTGGTCATCCTGTCCTGCACTTTGATCAACCACTCCTTAAAAGACTCCCACGTGCTGGGTATGGATTTATCCTCAAACAGCCTCTCCCAAACAACAGCCTCCAAATCCTGCTTAATCCTGTTGTAGTTAACCTTCCCCCAATTTAGCATTTTAAGAACATAAGAAATAGGAGCAGGAGTAGGCCATCTAGCCCTTCGAGCCTGCCCCGCCATTCAATAAGATCATGGCTGATCTGTCGTGGCTCAGTTCCACATTCCCGCCCTCTCCCCATAACCCCTAATCCCCTCTCTTTTCAAAAACCCATCAACCCGCGTCTTAAAAATATTTAGCGAGGTAGCCTCCACCACTTCAACGGGCAGAGAATTCCAGAGATTCACCAACCTTTGAGTGAAGAAGTTCCTCCTCAACTCCGTTCTAAACCGCCCCCCCTTTATCTTGAGGCTGTGCCCCCTAGTCCTACTATCCTTTCTGAGCGGGAAGAGTCTCTCCACCTCTATCCTATCCATCCCATTCATCATCTTATACGTCTCAATAAGATCTCCCCTCATTCTTCTAAACTCTAACAAGTACAAGCCTAGTTGATTCAGCCTCTCCTCATAGCTCAACCCCCTCAACTCCGGTATCAGCCCAGTTAACCTCCTCTGCACTCCCTCCAAGGCCAAAATATCCTTGCGTAAGTACGGCACCCAAAACTGCACACAGTACTCCAGCTGCGGCCTCACCAATGCCCTACACAGCCGCAGCAAGACCTCCCTACTTTTATATTCAATCCCCCTCGCTATGAAACTTGAGGATAACTCTAGGATAATACTTGTCCTTCTCCCTGAGTATCTGAAAACTTATGGAATTATGGTCATTGTTCATCATATGTTGCTCCACTGCAATTTTGACCTGGTCAGGGTATTCCCTAGTATCGTGTCCAGTATAGCCCCCTTTTTAGTTGGACTATTTACATATCTTTCCAAAATATCTTCCTGGACATAACATAACATTAATAATTTCTATTTGTGATTCTTATCAATGACTTGGAAGAGGGAGCTGAAGGGTGGGTTAGTAAATTTGCTGATGACACCAAGATTGGTAGAGTATTGGATGAGGTGGAGGGTTCTTTCAGGCTGCAAAGGGATGCAGAGCTGGGCAGAAAAGTGGCAGATGGAGTTTAAGCCTGAGAAGTGCGAGGTGATTCATTTTGGTAGGACAAACTTGAATGCAGATTACAGGGTCAACAGCAGGGTTCTGAGGATGTGAAGGAACAGAGAGATCTTGGGGTTCACATCCACAGATCTCTGAAGGTTGCCACTCAAGTGGACAGAGCCGTGAAGAAGGCTGATAGCATGTTACTGTTTATTAACAGGGGGTTTGAGTTTAAGAGCTGTGCGTTATGTTGCAACTATACTGGACATTGGTGAGACCACATTTGGAATATTGTGTTCAGTTCTGGTCACCTCACTATAAGAAGGATGTGGAAGCATTGGAGAGAATGCAGAGGAGATTTACCAGGATGCTGCCTGGTTTGGAGAGTAGGTCTTATCAGGAAAGGTTGAGGGAGCTGGAGTTTTTCTCTTTGGAGTGGAGGAGGATGAGAGGCGCCTTAATAGAGGTTTATAAGATGATACGAGGGATCGATAGAGTGGATGTGCAGAGACTATTTCCTCAGGTGGATGTAGCTGTTACTAGGGGGCATGACTATAAGGTCCATAGTGGGAGATATAGGAGGGATGTCTGAGGTAGATTCTTCACTCAGTGGTTGGGGTGTGGAATGGACTGCCTGCTGTGATAGTGGAGTCGGACACTTTAGGAACTTTCAAGCAGTTATTGGATCGGCGCATGGAGCACACCAGAATGGTAGGGAGTGAGATAGCTTGATCTTGGGATTGGACATAGCTCGTCATAACATTGAGGGCCGAAGGGCCTGCACTGTGCTGTAATGTTCTATGTTCTATAACAGATTTCTTACCATCCGGAACCCTAACCCTCAGAGATTCCCAGTCAATACGCGAAAAATTAAAATCTCCTGCTATAACAATCCTATTACTTTTACATCTGTCCAGAATCTGCTTACATATTGACTCTTCAACTTTCCATGGTCTGTTGGAAGGCCTGTAGTACACCCCCATCATAGTGACTGCCCCCTTCCTGTTTCTGAGCTCTATCCACATTCTCATCCCAAGGTATTCTCCCTCTGTACAGCTCTGATGTGTTCCCTAGGTCAGCATTTATTGGCCATCCCTAATTGCCCTCGAGTAGGTGGTGGCGTGCTGCCTTCTTGAACCACTATGGCCCATGTGGTGTAGGTGCACCCACAGTGCTGTTACAGAGGGAGTTCCAGGATTTTGAGCTTTCAACAATGAGGGGATAGATGATGTGTGGCTAGGAGAGAACTTGCAAATGCTGGCATTCCCTAGTCCTCTAGACATGGGGCAGCATGGTAGCACAGTGGTTAGCAGTGCTGCTTCACAGCTCCAAGGTCTTGAGTTCGATTCCCAGCTCGGGTCACTGTCCCCTGCCCCAAAACAATTATTCATGATTTCTAAAGATACTTGGGCTGATAAGTGTCAAATAACATTCACATCTCAGAAGTGCCAGGCAATGACGATCTCCAACTGGAGTAGCTGTATAAATACCGTGGCTAACAGAGCAGGTCAGATGCTGGGAATCCTGCAGCGATTGACTCCCCAAAGCCTGTCCACTATTAACAAAGCACCAGTCAGGAGTGTGTTTGAATACTCTACATTTGCCCAGAAGGGTGCAGCTCCAACAACACTCAAGAAGCTCAACAGCATCCAGAGTAAAGCAGCCCACTTGATTGGCATCCATCATGAATTACTGGCAACAGTGTATACAATCTAAAAGATGCACTGCAGCACCTTCCAAACCCGTGACTTTGATGTAGATCATAGAACCCTACAGTGCAGAAAGAGGCCCTTCAGCCCATCGAGTCTGCACTGAACACAATCCCATCCAGGCCCCACCCCCATTTCCATCATATTATACCCAGTAATCTCTCTAACCTCCACATCCCTGGACACGAAGGGCCGATTTCTTAGCATGGCCAGTCAACCTAAACCGCACATCTTTGGACTGTAGGAGGAAACCGGAGTATCTGGAGAAAACCCACGCAGACACGAGGAGAATGTGCAAACTCCACTCAGACGGTGACCCGAGCTGGGAACCGAACTCAAGACCTTGGAGCTGTGAAGCAGCAGTGCTAACCACTGTGCTAGCGTGCCGCCCCATGTCGAGAGGACTAGGGAATGCCAGCATTTGCAAGTTCTCTCCTAGCCACACATCATCTGTCCCCTCATTGTCGGAAGCTCAAAATCCTGGAACTCCCTCTCTAACAGCACTGTGGGTGCACCTACACCACATGGGCCAAAGTGGTTCAAGAAG
Source organism: Carcharhinus amblyrhynchos (assembly GCF_965287045.1). NCBI lineage: Eukaryota > Metazoa > Chordata > Chondrichthyes > Carcharhiniformes > Carcharhinidae > Carcharhinus > Carcharhinus amblyrhynchos. Next base: position 13,794,475 of record NC_137330.1, on the reverse strand, counting down.
GCAGCTCACCACCACTTACTCGAGGGCAATTAGGGATGGCCAATAAATGCTGACCTAGAGGCTGCTCCCCACATCCCATAAAAGAATAAATAAAAAATAAAGAGCTGGATTTATAAATACAATCTAAATTGAGGGCCAGTTTCAAAAATTTTGAAGTTTACTGTATCATGGGATGAAGGAGCATGTGCCAGCAATTGTGATCCCTGAGAGTTTAGCACTGGTAGAATCACTCAGGCCTGTGAATCAAAGGATTAGTGTCCTCTCTCAAATTTAAAATGTAACCTTGACTAATGGTCCAGTGTATCGCAAAAGGAGAGCTTCATTTCCTCTCGTGGCACAGCGATTAGCACTGCTGCCTCATGTCACCAAGTACCCGGCTTCGATTCCCAGCTTGGGTCTGTGCCAATTCTGCACATTTTCCATGTGCTGCATGGGATTTCTCCGGGTGCTCCAGTTTCCTCCCACAGTCCGAAAGACATGCTGGCTAGGTGTAATTGCCATGCTAAATTCTCCCTCCGTGCACCCGAACAGGCACTGATTGTGGTGACTAGCAGATTTTCATAGTAACTTCATTGTGGTGTTAATGCAAGCCTACTTGTGATACCAATAAATAAACTTCCATATGAGATATTGAACCAGACCTGTGTCTGAAGAATAGCACTTCTTTAAAGAATCCAAAGTTACCAGTCAAGTAAATGTCAAAACATGATCTAAATTGTGAGGGCATTTCTATAATTTGATTCTTATTTTTGTATGTTTCAGGGGAGGAGGCATTGTAGGTAGCACCTATGGGAGTGATCTTTAATTAACTGGATGTTATAACGCTTAAAAAGTACCTGGTTTGGATAGATCAGACCCTGCCTGAGAGAATCGTTTTGAAGTTTATTCATTCGCCACAAGTAGGCTTACATTAACACTGCAATGAAGTTACTGTAACAATCCCCTAGTTGCCACACTCCGGTGCCTGCTTGGGAACACTGAGGGAGAATTCAGCATGGTCAATGCACCTAACCAGCAATTGCGGACTGTGGGAGGAAACCGGAGCACCCGGAAAAGGCCCACGCAGACACGGGAAGAGGCCAGCGATCGGGGGGTTGTGGGGCTGGCCAGTAATTGGGAAGGTCAGCGATTGAGAGGCCAGCAGTGGGGAGGGCTCCTGAGCATACGCTGATCTCCATTCTGACGATCGGCACGTGCACAGTGGCCCACTCAGCGCTATGCTGCCAGTCTCTCCAGCAGGAATAAGCCTTGCTTCATGACTTCCAGAGTGAATCACACCGAGGCACTCTGCACTGCCCAGAGTGTCAGTGATTCACTCCAGTAATTACACTAAGAAACACCTCGGGAAATACTCCCGTTTTCCTGCACGTTGGGAACTTAAATTTCTTTTGGGAGAATCCCGGCCATAATATTGATGACAGTTAACATGCATTCAGATTTGCTTCAGTAATTCTCAATTTGCTCGAACAATTTTAGTTAATTTTCCCCTTGATGTAAATTGTTTTGTTTAAGTGTAATTATTAATATAAAGAACAGGTTTCTGATTGAACAAAATGTTTGGTTGAAGTGTTGAATCTCTATCTTTAAATAGGGCCCAAAGGGAGATCCGGGTGTTCCAGGTCCACCTGGTCCAAGAGGAGAAAAAGTAAGTGTCCTTTGGAATTTTTTAAGGTCAATTTTGGGGGAAATGTTTCATATGCAAGAGGAAAAAAAACACGAGAGGCGCCATCACTTGTCAAGAATTGAATGTGCTTGTGAAATGTATCGTCGGTGTACAGGACAAAATGATGACCTTGTGTGATAATAATGAAGCACAGCCTGTCTTAGATCACTCCCAGAGAGATGTAAAAGTGACCACCTGTTTTTTTTTGTTTCTTCATGTGGGTGGCACTGGCAAGGCCAATATTTATTCCCCAACCCCAATTACCCTTGATCTGAGTCGCTTGCCAGACCGCTTGTTGGGTAGCACAATGGTTCACACTGCTGCCTCACAACTCCAGGGACTTGGTTCAATTCTGGCCTCGGATAACTGTCTGTGTGGAGTCTGCATGTTCTCCCCGTATCTGCGTGGGTTTCCTCCGGATGCTCGGGTTTCCTCCCACAGATCAAAATTGTGCGGGTTAGGTGGATCAGCCATGTTAAATTTGCCCCTTAGTGTCAGGGCCATTAGTAGTGTAAATAGATGGGATGGGGGCTGGGTGGGATTGATGTCAGTGCAGGCTTGATCGGCCGAATGGCCTCTTTCTGCACTGTAGGGATTCTATAATTTCAGAGCGCAGTTGAGAGTCAACAGGTGTGTGGATCATACATCGGCCAGATCAGGTGCGGATGATAGATTTTATTCCCTAAAGGACACGAGTGAACCAGATGGGTTTTCCAAACAATCGTGTGGATTCATCATCAATAGACTTATAATTCCAGATTTTTTTTTTTATTGAATTGAAATTCTGCTATCTGCCATTGTGAGATTCGAACTTAGGTTCCCAAAGTAGTAGCCTGAGTCTCTGAATTGCTAGTCCAGTGACAATACCGCTGAGCCCCCACATTCCCAATTTGCCATGAGCCCTTTTACAAAGTCCCACAAAGTCAACAGGAGCCCAGGTGAGTTCATGGATGAATGAAACTGTGGGTATTATTTGCCTTGACTTTCAAAGAGCAAAGAACAGTACAGCACAGGAACAGGCCCTCCAAGCCTATGCAATCATGATGCCAGTCTAAACTAAAACTGTACGCACTTACGGAGTTTGTATCCTTCCATTCCATTCCCAACCAATTCATGTGTTTGTCTAGTTGCTCCTTACATGACAGTATCATACCTGCTCCCACCAGCTCCCCAGGCAGCGTGTTCCAGATATTCACCATCCTCTATGTAAACCTCGCACATAGAATCATAGAACCCTACAGTGCAGAAAGAGGCCCTTCAGCCCATCAAGTCTGCGCTGAACACAATCCCACCCAGGCCCTACCCCCATATCCCTACATATTATACTCACTAATCCCTCTAACCTACGCATCCCTGGACACTAAGGGGCAATTTCTTAGCATGGCCAATCAACCTAACCCGCACATCTTTGGACTGTGGGAGGAAATCGGTGTACCCGGAGGAAACCCACGCAGACACAAGGAGAATGTGCAAACTGCGCACAGTGACCCGAGCTGGGAATCTAACCCAGGACCCTGGAGCTGTGAAGCAGCTGTGCTAACCACTGTGCCACCGTGCATCTCCTCTAAACTTTTCATAAGAACATAAATAGGAGCAGGAGTAGGCCATCCAGCCCTTCAAGCCTGCCCCGCCATTCAATAAGATCATGGCTGATCTGTCGCTGCTCAGTTCCACTTTCCCGCCCTCTCCCCATAACCCTTAATCCCCTCTCCTATCAAAAACCCATCAACCCGCGTCTTAAAAATATTTAGCGAGGCAGCCTCCACCACTTCAACGGGCAGAGCATTCCAGAGATTCACCACCCTTTGAGTGAAGAAGTTCCTCCTCAACTCCGTTCTAAACCGCCCCCCTTTTATCGTGAGGCTGTGCCCCCTAGTCCTATTGTCTTTTTTGAGCAGGAAGAGTCTTTCCACCTCTATCCTATCCATCCCATTCATCATCTTATACGTCTCAATGAGATCTCCTCTCATTCTTCTAAACTCTAACGAGTACAAGCCCAGTTTATTCAGCCTCTCCTCATAGCTCAACCCCCTCAACTCCGGTATCAGCCTAGTAAACCTCCTCTGCACTCCCTCCAAGGCCAAAATATCTTTGCGCAGGTGCGGCGCCCAAAAATGCACACAGTACTCCAGTTGCGGCCTCGCCAATGCCCTATACAGCTGCAGCAAGACCTCCCTACTTTTATATTCAATCCCCTTCGCTATGAAGGCCAGCATCCCATTCGCCTTCCTGACCACCTGCTGCACCTGCAAGCTGGGTTTTTGCGACTCATGCACAAGGACCCCGAGGTCCCTATGCACCATCGCCTGCTGCAGTTTTTCGCCACGTAAGTAATAGTCCTTCCTACCATTCTTCCTACCAAAGTGGACCACCTCACACTTGCCAACATTAAATTCCATTTGCCATTTCCTGGCCCATTCGCCCAGCCTATCTAGATCCTTCTGCAGACTCTCCACACCCTCCGCACAATTTGCCGTTCCCCCAATCTTGGTGTCATCAGCAAATTTCGACACTCCACACTCGGTTCCCTCCTCCAGATCATCTATATAAATGGTAAAAAGCTGAGGCCCCAGCACCGACCCCTGGGGCACTCCACTAGTCACCATCCGCCAATCCGAATAGCACCCGTTGACCCCCACTCTCTGCCTCCTATTTGACAACCAATCCTCTATCCACGCTAACACCCTACCCCCAACTCCATGTCCCTCGACCTTCTGCAATAACCTCTTGTGAGGCACTTTGTCAAACGCCTTCTGAAAATCAAGAAAGACCACATCCACCGGCTCTCCTCTATCCACCGCCCTAGACACATCCTTATAGAACTCCAGTAAATTTGTCAGACACGACTTCCCTTTAATGAAACCATGCTGCGTCTGCTCTATCAAGCAATTCCCTTCAAGATGCCTCGCAATTTCCTCCTTACTGACAGATTCTAACATTTTACCTACCACAGACGTTAAACTAACCGGCCTATAATTCCCCGCCTTTTGCCTGGCACCCTTCTTAAACAACGGCGTAACATTAGCCGTTTTCCAATCATCCGGCACTTCCCCGGAATCCAGCAACGTTTGGAAAATAACCACCAAGGCATCCACTATCACCTCCGCCATTTCTTTCAGAACCCTCGGATGCATTCCATCTGGTCCTGGGGACTTGTCCACAATCAGCCCCTCCAGTCTGTCGAGCACCGCCTTTCTAGTAACAGTAATGTCATTAAGACCCTCCAGTCCTACCAGCTTTCCATCGCTAACACCCGGCAAATTATTCACGTCCTCCTCCGTGAAGACAGAAACAAAAAAGTTATTCAATACCTTAGCCATATCCCCATCCCCTACCACTAGGTCCCCTTTCTCATCCTCTAAAGGACCAACATTCACCCTAGCCAGCCTCTTCCTTTTTATATATTTATAAAAACTCTTGCTATCCTTTTTTATATTAAGCGCTAGCCCAGCTTCATAGTTTCTCCTACCCTTCCTTATCAACTTCTTTGTCAATCTTTGTTGACATTTAAACCTCTCCCAATCCTCTTCTCGCCCACTACTCTTAGCTACTCTAAATTCCTCCGCTTTTAATTTAACACTTTCCTTCACCTCCTTCGTTATCCACGGCTTATTACCTCTCCTACTATCCTTTTTGACCATTGGAATAAATTTCCGTTGAGCACCAAGAAAGATCTCCTTAAAGATCCTCCACTGCTCCTCAACAGACCCTTCCTCCAACGCGCTCTCCCAGTCCACATTCGCCAATTCTTCTCTCATCCTACCGTATTCCCCTCTATTCAAACAAAGGACGCGTGTCCGGGAACCCACTTTCTCCTCCTCCATCTGCACCAGAAACTCCACCATACAATGATCACTCTCCCCAAGAGGATCCTTCACCACAAGGTCCCTAATTCTACCCGCTTCATTACATAGCACCAGATCCAAGATAGCTCGCTCCCTCGTCGGCTCCAACACACACTGTTCGAGGAAACTATCCCGGCAGCATTCCAAGAACTCTTCCTCGAGCCCCCCACGTCCAACATGGGTCGACCAATCAATATGCAGATTGAAATCCCCCATAACTACGGCCGTAACATTTTCCCCACGCACCTTAAACCTATGTCCCCTAGTACTTGAGTGTTCTACCCTAGGAAAGAGTATCTGACTACTTCAGAGAATACTCGCAAGGATTCGGACAAAATTAATCAAAATCACAGGCACAAGGGGAAACAAACCAAATCTAAGGGTCCGAGTTATTCCCTGGTTAAATTGGTTGGATTGGTAATTTGCACTGATTGGTGCACTCCCTCAGGAATCTCCTTCTTCAATGTAGAACTACAAACAAAACCTCTGCCTGGCTGTAATATTGAGTCACGCAGGAACAATCTGAACTTTAATGACTGAGTTGATTAAAACGTAAGCGAGGCAATATTTGGCTACCTGAGTGAAATGCAACTCTGAAAATGGTAGACAGTAAATATCATTATGCAATGAAGGGTATAATCTTTCAAAAGAAAGAGCTTGAGAAATACTTGGATGATACCGACCACTCGTTTAAAAACATCTCTGCAATGTCTAAAGCAATTGCCAAGTCAAACGGAATGATATGTGAGAGCAGATGCATAAAATATAAGCACATGGGAGTAACATGACACCCCTATAATGCATTGGTAGGAACATATTTGTAGTATGTGTCCAAGTCTCCTGACTGCACCTTCTAGAGACATTAGGACTTTGGAAAGTGAGAATGGTAAAAGGACAGGGGTGGTTCTAAAATTAGGAAAGGTACAGAAAGGGCTAAATTCCTCCCGTCAACAATCGGTGAATGTTTCCTAGTTTCCCTGCTCAATCTACACTGAAAATCAGCCAGGTTTCTAATGCAATAAGGTGAAATGGTAGCTTGCAAAAAGAAACTCGACATGAACTGATCACAGGCGACAAGGTGGCACAGTGGTTAGCACTGCTGCCTCACTGCACCACGGACCCAGGTTCAATTCCGGCTTGGGGTCACTGTGCAGAGTTTGCACATTCTCTGTGGGTTTCCTCCCTCGGTGTAAAGATGTGCAGGCTAGGTGGATTGGCCATGCTAAATTGCCCCTTGGTGTCCTAAGATGTGTAGATTCGGGGGATTAGTGCGGTAAATACTTGGGGTTATGGGGATTGCGGGAATGGGGGCCTGGATAAAGTGCTATGTTCGGAAGTCAGTGTATCTTAACGGGCTGCATAGTCTCCTTATGCACTGTAGAGATCCAATAAAATGGAAATTCAAAAACTTTCATTTGTTCAGCATCTTTGACATAGATAAATGGCCCAAGCGATTAGACAAGGAGATTTTTAGATTTATTTACCCACTCAAGGAAGTGGGCATCACTGGCTAGACCAGCATTTATTGCGTGTCCCTCGTGGCCTTTGATGAAGCATCATTTAGCAAAAACTGAGATATGGTTAGGTTAAACAAAGGCACAGTTGAAGAGATGGGATGGGAGGGGGGCCTGTAAACATTGGCCCACTCCTGAAGACACACCCCAAAAATTGGCACAGCCCAAGGAGATGCTTTGCAAATATTGACCCGGTCCTTCAGACTCTATGCCAATATTATCACTCTTCTCGGGAGCTTCTGTAAATAAGAACATAAGAACTAGGAGCAGGAGTAGGCCATCTGGCCCCTTGAGCCTGCTCCGCCATTCAGTAGGATCATGGCTGATCTTTTTTGTGGACTCAGCTCCACTTACCTGCCCGCTCACCATAGCCCTTACCATAATCTTTATGGTAGAGTTCCTTACAGAGACCCTATAGAGTCCCTGTGGTGCAGTAGGAGGCCATTTCGCCCATCAAACCTGCACCAACAACAATCCCACTCAGGCCCTATCCCTGCAATCCCATGTATTGACCTTGCTAGTCCCCCTAACATTAAGGGGCAATTTGGCGTGGCCAATCCACCTAACCTGCACATCTTTGGACTGTGGGAGGAATGACGTGGAGATGCCGGCATTGGACTGGGATAAACACAGTACAAAGTCTGACAACACCAGGTTTAAGTCCAACAGGCCTATTTGATAGTGAACTCACAAGCTTTCGAGGTTCAACTCTTCTTCAGGTGAAAGGAGAGTTCTGTCCTCAGGACAGAGTTCAGGTCTGTTGGACTTAAACCTGATGTTGTTAGACTTCGTACTGTGGGAGGAAACCAGAGGAAACACGCACAAACACACAGAGAATGTGCAACCTGCACACAGACACTCTTCTTGCGAACCCCATTTCCAACCTGTAGGCACTCCTCGGACCCCTGTAAATATTAACACGTTGGTTGTGATCTCCTCCACATATTAAAGAAAGCATTTGTATGACATAGTCTTTTTAATGAAGTCCAGACACTCCAAAATTCTCAACAGCTAGTGAGCATTTTGGAAATGTAACCGTAGTGATAAGGTGCTGGTATCTCATTCATGCCAGGATTTTCCCGAGATCTTCTGGTGCTTGAAGTCAGTGTCCATTTGCACTGCTCACTGGTCATGCTAATATTAACATGCTTTATTGGGTCTGATACAATTATTTGGGAACTCTTCCAAATGCTGCCTTTCTGCTCCCAAAGAACATTGGAGTGGCACAACAGTTAGCATTGCGGCCTCACAGCACTAGGGACCCGGGTTCAATTCCGGCCTCGGGTGACTGGGTGGAGTATGCACATTCTCCCATGTCTGCATGGGTTTCCTCCGGGTGCTCCGGTTTCCTACACGGTCCAAGGATGTGCAGATTAGGTGGATTGGCCATGATAAATTGCCCCTTACTGTCAGGGAGATTAGCAAGGTAAATACGTGGGGTTACCAGGGATAGAACCTGGGTGGGATTGTTGTTGGTGCAGACTCGATGGGCCGAATGGCCGCCTCCTGCACTGTAGGGATTCTATGATTGTCAGAGAGGAATCGAAGATGTTAGAATATTCCAATATTTAAGACAGAACAGAGAGTGGATAGGAGCGGAGCTGTTTGAAGGCCAGGGTTTGACATCTGAAGAGCATTCATTAGCATTAGAGGTTCAAGTTAAACTATCTTAGTAAACTGGGGAGGTTTATAACCATGTTGTGACAGGTTTTTAAACATTACACAGAGAGTACGTATAATCTCAGCTCTTATCTTTGATTTTCATTGCTCTGCCATTGACAAATGCTGAACCCCAAGGCTCTAGAATTCCCTTCCCAAACCTCTCCAACTCTCTCACCACCTTGAAGATGCTTCTTAAAATTCATCTTGTTGACCCCAGCATTTACTCAACAGTCAGTCTAGTTCTTAAGTTGTCTTGGTGCCAAATTTATTTTGGCAAACACATGAGTTATCTTGGGACATTTTACTTTGTTAAAGGTACAATGAAAATGTAAGGTCTTGTAGCAGCATAAATCAAACTCCAAAATAAAGCGTTGTTCCAAAAATGTCATTGTAGAATCCCTACAGTGCAGAAGGAGGCTATTTGGCTCATTGAGTTTGCACTGACCACAATCCCACCCAGGCCCTAACCCCACAATCCCATACATTACCCTAGCTAGCCCCCCTGACACTAAAGGACAATTTAGCAAACACAGTCCACCTAATCTTTGGACTGTAGGGGGAACTGGAGGAAACCCATGCAGACATGGGGAGAATGTGCAAACTCCACACAGACAGTGACTCAAGCTGGGAATCCTCATTATTATCTATGTTTAAGCGTCAAAAATTCCTTCATAATCAAGTCTTTAAATCATATAAGCTACTTGAATGAGGGTAATATCTTATTATGGGGACATAATAAATAGGAGCAGGAATAGACCATTCGTCCCATCAACTCAACTGTCCAGCCCGCTCCCCATATCTGTTGATTCCCTGAGAGACCAAAATCAATCAATTCCAGTCTTTGACCATAAAGTATCCCACAATCTTCTGGGATAGAGAATTCCCTTTGAGTGAAGTAAGTTGTCCTAATCACAGTTCCAAATGTTTTGTCCCTTATCCTGAGACTTTGCCCCCATCTTTTAGATTCTTTAGCCTGGGGAAACAATGTCCACCAAACTCTTCCATAATCTTGTGTGTCTCTGTGAGATCACTTCTCATAGAACCCTACAATGCAGAAAGAGGCCATTTGGCCCATTGAGTCTGCACCAACCACAATCCCACCTAGGCCCCACCCCCATATCCCTATATATTTACCTGCTAATCCCTCTAACCTATGCATCTCAGGCCACTAAGGGGCAATTCTTAGCATGGCCAATCAACCTAACCTGCACATCTTTGTATTCTTCTAAACTCCAGAGAACATAATCCCAATTTTTTCAGCCTGTCGTAACAGGCAACTCACCCATCCTGGGAATCAGTTGTGTGAATCTTTGTTGTCCCACATCCAATACAGGTATATTATCCTTAGATATGGAGGCCAAAGCAGAGATTTTATGGTCTTGTTTGGACAAGGCTTGTAAAATCCCGCCTGAGGGCAGTAGAGAATTTGCGAATCTCGCCCACAAATTCCAGCCCAAAACTGCCCATAGTCCAAACATGATCTCACCAAAGTCCTGTACAACTGCAGCAAGATTTCTGTATTCTTGCTCTGCAATCCCCTCGCACTAAAAGCCATTTTCCTCCTTAATTGCTTGACAAACAAGCATGCTAATTTGAGTTCCTTGCACAAGCATATCCAAGTCTCTCACAAACTCAACACAGGCACTTCCACTCTTTCAAAAATATCCTGCTTTCGAAAGCAAGCCAGTCATTGTACCAAACAGTGCTGGTTGTAGCCAGAGACAAACCCTTTCAATGCTGTAACATTGCTCCCTGAGCCGGTCATTCCATATACCCCAAAACCAACAATGTTGGTCCTGATTTCAGATTATAAGTAGCCTTTCTTTCAATTTTCCAACTTATTGTGTTGGTTTCTTAACCATGTTTTTGAGCTGTAAATGAGTTAACTGTTAATCAATTCTGCAAAGTGTTGCTCTGCTTATTTAAGAAAGGTTCATTCAACTGATTTCTGGGATGAGGGTTTTATCCTGAGAAAAGGTTGGGCCTGTACCCATTAAAGTTTAGATTTGAATTTGATTTGATTTATTATTGTCACATATATTGAGATCCAGTGTTGTTTCTTGTGCACTATACAGACAAAACATTCTGTTCTTAGAGTACATAGGAGAGAAGGAAAGGAGGGGGTGCAAAATATAGTGTACGGTCATAGCTATGATGTCGAGAAAGATCAACTTAATGTGAGGTAGGTCCATTCAGAAGTCTGGCAGCAGCAGAGAAGATGTTCTTGAATTGATTGGTGTGTGTCCTCCAGACTTTTGTATCTTTTTCCTAACGGAAGAAGGTGGAAGAGAGTATGCCCAGTGTTCGTGGAGTCCTTCAGTACACTGGCTGCTTTTCTGAAACTGTGGAAAGTGTAGACAGAGTCAGTGGATGGGAGGCTGGTTTGTGTGATGGACTAGGCTACATTCACAACATTTGCAGTTTCTTGCAGTCTTGGATAGGAGCACCTAGAAACTTCCATTTCATCCCCATTGATGTGGACAGGGGGATGTCTTCCACTATGCTTCCAGTAGTCAATGACTATCTCCTTTGTTTTACTGACATTGAGAGAGAGATTATTGTCAATGCACCATTGAGGGTTTTATCCTGAGGGAAGGATGAGTTGGGTCTGTATCCATTCAAGTTTAGAAGAATGACAGACAATCTTACTGAAATCCTGAGGACGTGCTTGATGGGTTGGATAGTGAAAGGGTGTTTTCCCTCGTGGGAGAGACTGGAACGAGAAGACACACACAGTCCGTCTTCCATTTACAATGGAAATTAGGAGAATTTTGCTTTCTCTGAGGGTCATGAGTCTTTGGAAATCTCTTCCCCACAGAACAGTGAAGGCTGGCTCATTGAAGGTTAAGTTAGATAGCCCCTTGATTGATAAGGGAGTTAAAGGTTATGGAGGGGAGAGCCAGGAAACCTGGAGCTGCAACCAAATCAGAGATGATTGTATCAAAAGGCAGAGCAGATACGAGGGGCCAAATGGCCTACTTCTGGTCCTAATTCATATTTTTGTCCATTTATATGCTTGTATGGATGTGCGAACTGACTGGCTTGTGTTTATTTTAGGGTGATATGGGTCCTCGTGGTCCACCTGGATTATACGTAAGTACCTGGCACACAATGATTTTTTTTATGGGTGATCCTGAAGATTGAAACTGGTCTCTACAGGGAGAGGATAAGGCAATGAGTGTTATTTCTTTAACTAAATTCTGATTGGTATTTAAAGCTGAGGGAGTTGCTGGTCCATAGGGATAGAGCGGGGAGTGGGGATTTGCATTGGAATGCTGGAACAGCCAGCTCACTCAGACAAGATGGGACAGGTACAGCATCGCCAAGAAGTAGACTTTGAGATCTTATGCCCAGGATTTTCATTTGTAATGTAAAGTGACTTTCTTTTATTTTTGCAGCATTGTACTCATATTAAATTCACTGGTTTATGATCAAAATTGCAGAACACCTTGTCGTACAGCAATCTTAGTCTTCCTTATCATAGCTCAGCTGTTGAAAGTTAAATCTTCGACAGAGAGGAGTTTCAGAGAAGCTGCAGATGGCGTGAGGGTGAATAACTATTGGGGTGATTTTGTTACCCAGTGCACTATGAGCATGTCTGAGAAATCACTGACCTCGATTTCCCCTCCTATTAACTAGAGAAACATAGAATCCCTACATTGGTCAAAGAGGCCAGTCAGCCCATCAAGTCTGCGCCAATTCTCCAAAAGAAAATACCCCCCCCACCCCCTTCTCTTGCCCTTTCATGTAACCCAGCACCTTCACCATGGTTAATTCACCTAACCTACACAACTTTGGACACAAAGGGGCAATTTTGCAAAGCCAATCCACCTAACCTGCACATCTTTGGACATATGTTGGCTGACAGCTCCAGATGTAAACAGTAACAATCAGCAATCATCTCCTGTTTTTAACAACATAGGAACATAGAAGATAGGAGGAGGCAGTTCAGCCCTTCAATTCTGATCCACTATTCCTTATGATCATGGCTGATTATTCCACTTAGTAGCCTGATCCTGCCTCCCCCCCGCGCCCCCCCCCCCCAAAACCTTTGATCTCCTTTGCCTCGAGTACTGTATTTAACTGCTTCTTTAAAATGTACAATATTTTGGCCCCAGTTGCTTTCTGTTGTAGTGAATTCCACTAACTGACCACTCTCTGGGTGAAGAAATTTCTCCTCATTCCTGTCCAAAGTGGTCTACCCTGTATCCTCATTCTGTGACCCCTGATTGTGGACTCACCCGCCGCCAGGAACATCCTTTCTGCATCTATCCAGTCTAACCCTGCTAGAATTTATTAGGCTTCTGTGAGATCTCCTCTCACTCTTCTAAACTTCAATGAATCCAATCCTAACCAACTTCATCTCTCCTCATATGATAGACCTGCCATTCCAGGAATCAACCTGGTAAACCTTCACAGCACTCCCTCTAGAACAAGAACTTCCTCCTTCAGATAAGGGGACCAAAACTGCACACACTATTCCAGGTGTGGTCTCACCAAGGCCTGTGTAATTGCATCAAACATCCCTGCTCCTGTACACAAATCTGCTCACTATGAAGGCCAATATACCATTTGCCTTTTTTTACTGCCTCTTGCACATGCATGGCTACCTTCAGTGAGTGTATGAGGACATCCAGGTCTCTTTGCACATTCTCCTCACCCTAATTTATGGCCATTCTGATAGTCATCTGCCTCCCCAATTTTCTACCAATACTATATCCGCCATTCATTTGCCCACTCTCTCATCTTGTCCAAATTACATTTGAAGAATCTCAGCGTCCTCCTCACAGCTTACCCTCTCACCCAGCTTTGTGTCATCTACAAACTTGGAGGTATTACATTTAGTTCCCTTATCTAAATCATTAATGTACATTGTGAATAGCTGGGGCTGCAGCACTTTTATCCCTGAGCTACCAAACTAGTCACTGCCGGTCATTTGGAAAAAGACCTGCTTTTACCTACTCTTTGTTTCCTGTCTGTCAACCAGATATCTATCCATCTCAATACAATACCTCCAATCCTATACACTTCAATTATAAATGCCTATATGAGACTTTGTCCAAAGGCTTATGAAAGTCCAAATAAACCACATCTACTGGTTACCCTTCATCAACAAGAGGAAGGATAAATAAGTAGAGAGAAGTTAGAATCCCTATAATACATAAGGAGGCCATTCGGCCCATTGTGTCTGCACTGACTCTCCAACAAAGCATCTCATCCAGGCCCTATCCCCCATAACCCCAACACAGTTATCCCACTGATCCCCCTAACCTACGCAACTTTGGACGCGAAGGGGTAATTCCAATTCATCTAACTTGCACATCTTTGGAGTGTGGGAGGAAACCAGAGCACCCGGAGGATACCTATGTAGACACTGGGAGAATGTGCAAACTCCACACAGACAGTCACCTGAGACTGGAATCGAACCCGGGTCCCTGGCGCTCTGAGGCAGCAGTGCTAACCACAGCACCACTGTGCCATCTCACTTCTTATGCTTCAGATGACTAATATTTTACAAGATGTTCTTGATTTAAAGATAAAAGTTTTGTAGGGAGCTCAGCTTATATTATTGAAGGCAGCAGTACTCCCCTCAACGATAGCAATAGGGATGGCTCAGGAATTGATTCAGAGACAGATGCACGTGGGCTGTTTATATGTTGTTGTATTACCTGTAAATAGCTAGGAATTATCTAGGAACTTATGTGTAAGTATTCCAGGGCCAAGTTTCAGAGTTGCTCCAGAGGCTGAAGTGATGTGCTTATAACCGGTTCAATCGCGTTTTTCTTTTGAACAAAACAGCCTGGCAAAATTAAACATAAAGAGCTTCTGATCTTTACAAACTTGAAAGTGTTACTATTAACGACATCTGGGATCAAGATGCAACGAGAACACATAGCATAGACATAAAACTCCTTGGTGTCAACATCAAGACCTGCATAATTTCTATTAGAGTAACAGCAGGTGAGAGAGCACCAGTGTACACTGGAGACCATCATTCCTGTTACTCAATGCCATATGTCTTCTGTCTCTCAGGGAAAGGTTCATCATCTGTTGGGTCATGTGCCCCTGCCCCAGTGAGGTCTTGTGAAATAGTCACTCGGTTGACTCTCAAGTGTTTGTACTGGAGCTGAGTGTTTGGTCAGTTGCCAGAAGTTGTGCCTCTTCGTCACTGACTCAACAGATATTTGGGATAACAGCCTGCACAGTCCAGCTTCAGCAAGCTCAGGGGAGGGACAAATGCTGCCAAATCCCAGTAATTGCTTCCAAAGTAACTGTACACGGATAAATGATAGCTTTACATGGGAACACTTCCAGGTATATTTCCGGTGGAGTAGGTAAACATATGCAGTGCTCAGAAAGATATATGTGTGAGACCTTTAGATCATTTGACAGGAACAGGAGATAATTTTACCAAGTCACATTCATAACACTAAGCTTACTCCTATCTTCCTGTCTCACTCTTTTCCTCATTATCCCTCCTTTTCCTTTACCAAACTCCCGATCACCACCTCTTTCCCCCTTTACACTCTCCCCCCCCCCCCCCACCACCAATGCTCATACTCTTCGTCCTGTTCTTTTATCCCTCCCTCCCTCTTTCCCTGTCCCTCATTTCTTCCCCTCTATATTTTTATTCTCCACTGTACCTCGTCACTCCTCTCTCTCTCTCTCTCTCTCTCTCTCTCTCTCTCTCTCTCTCTCTCTCTCTCTCTCTCTGTCTCTCCCCCTCTAACTGCTCACACCCCACATCTCTCCCCTATCTCTCTGCCCTCACTCCACTCCCCAGGCAGTATGTCACTGTTTGGGCTGTGCTTCTTCCATCATTTTGGATCCATTAATGGATTCCAACCTGAACTTTTAGATGCATTCTCAGGAGGCAAGGCTGCATCTGACAGAAATGTTGTTTGTTCCATCCCCTGATCTGTCCAGATTTAATTTTACAGAAATATTCTCATTGTAATTAATAATGAATTAAGTTTGTGGTTTAACAAACTCAGAGCTCCAGCACTGATAATGAATGCATTCCCTTGAAGTGGCTCAGTTTGGTAACCTTCGCTCCTCTGAGACATGGTTCTGGGTTCCAGCTGCACTCTCGGACTTCTGAGCACATTAGATCGAAGCTGACACTCCAGTGCATGTGGAGGGAGTGTTGCATTATTGGAGGTACCTTTTCAAATGAGCCACAAAACCAATGGTTATCTACCCTCTAGGATGGGGATACAAGGTCCCATGGTGCTATCTTGAAAGAGAGTTATGACCAGCGTCCCTGATCAATGTTTATCCCTCATTTAGCATCACAGAAGCAAATTGGACCAAATCCTCCCATGTGGGGAACAATGCATGACTCAATTTAAGTTGCTGATGCAACTTAAGAAATGCCAACATGGATACTTGCTTACCTGGGAAGGTGAAACATTTTGCTGTTTTAATCTTGTCTGGACTCCTGCGATATTCCTTATGATAGTGGGATCGGATGGCCAGAGCCATGAAGACTTGAGCTGTTAGCTGTACACTGGTTGTTACATAGATTGACTTGAACATTTCATAACAGATTTATTTATTATTGCCACGTGTATTGCAATATAGTGAAAACTATTGTTTCTTGTGCACAATACTGACAAAACATACCATTTGTAGAGTGCATAGGGGAGAAGGAAAGAAGAGAGCGTAGAATGTTAAGGTGTAGAGAAAAATCCGCTTAATATATGGTAGGCCCATTCAAAAGTCTGATGGCAGCAGGGAAGAAGCTATTCTTGGAATTGTTGGCATGTAATCTCAGACTTTTGTATCTTTTTCCTGGTGGAAGAGAATATGTCTGTGGTGCGTGGGGTCCTTGATTAGGCTGGCTGATTTTTCCAAGGCACTGGGAAGTGTAGACAGAGCCATTGGATGGGAAGCGTGATGGATTGGGCTTCATTCACATCCATTTAGTTTCTTGCAGTCTTGGTCAGAGTAAGAGCCATATCTAGCTGTGATGCAATCAGAAAGGATGCTTTCTATGGTGGATCAGTAAAAATTGGAAAGAGTCGTAACAGGCATGCCAGATTTTGTTAGCCTCCTGAGAAAGTAGAGGCGTTGGTGGGCTTTCTTAACTGTAGTGTTGGTATGGAGGGACCAGGAGAGGTTGTTGGTGATCTGGATACCTTGAAACTTGAAGCTCTTGACCATTTCCACTTCATCTCTGATATAGACAGGATGAAGTCTCACAACACCAGATTAATGTCCAACAGGTTTATTTGGTAGCACAAGCTTTCGGAGCCTCGCTCCTTCTTCAGGTGAGTGGGGAGTTGTTTTCAGAAACAGGGCATATGAGAGACAAACTCAATTTACAAGATAATGATTGGAATCCGAGTCTTTACAGGAAACCAAGTCTTAAAGATACAGACAATGTGAGTGGACAGAGGGTTAAAGCACAGGTTAAAGAGGTGTGTGTTGTCTGCAGTGAGGACATTTAGTGAGATTTTGCAAGCCCAGGCAAGTCATGTAGGTTACAGATAGTATGACATGAATCCAGGATACCAATTGAGGCATCCTTGTATGCAGAACTTGGCTTTCACTTTCTGCTCAGCGATTCTATGTTGTCGTGAAGGCTGTCTTGGAGAACAGTTACCCGAAGATCAGAGGCTGAATGCCCGTAACTGCTGGTGTTCTCCGACAGGAAGAGAATACTCCCCTCTGGTGAATGTCAAGCGGTGTTCATTCACCCGTCGTCATAGCATCTGCATGGTCTTCCCAACGTACCATGCCTTGGGTCATCCTTTCCTGCAGCGTATCAGGTAGACAACGTTGGCTGAGTTGCAAGAGTATGTTCCGTGTATCTGATGGATGGTGTTCTCACGTGAGATGATGGCATCCGTGTCGATGATCACGCACATCTTGCAGAGGTTGCTGTGGCAGGGTTGTGTGGTGCCATGGTCACTGTTCTCCTAAAGGCTGGGTAATTTGTCTGTTTGAGGGTATTCAGTTGTTTCCACCAGGTGTACTGTCTGTGGCCTTCACCCCTCAGTCTTCCCTGCTCCAACAAAAACAAACCAAGCCTACCCAACCTCTCTTCATAACTTAAATGTTCCATCCCAGACAGCATCCTGGTGCACTTACACTCTGAGGCAGTATTCATTTCACATCCAGAATTCCTGGCTCCTGTCTGGATGATTGTGGAATACGGTAAGAAGTCTCACAATACCAGGTTAAAGTCCAACAGGCTTATTTGATTGTAAACGCCACAAGCTTTCGGAACACACTGTTCCTTTGTCAGATGAGTGGAGAGTTCTGTTCAGAGACAGGGCATGTAAAGGCACACACAGTTTACAGAATACTGATTAGACTGCGAGTCTTTACAGCTATAGCTGTAAAGTGGAGTGGAGCAGAGCTCTCCACTCATCTGACGAAGAAACAGCGTGTTCCGAAAGCTTGTGGCATTTACTATCAAATAAACCTGTTGAACTTTAACCTGTGGCGTTTATTATCAAATCAACCTGTGAGACTTCTTACTGTGTTTACCCCAGTCCAACGCCAGCATCTCCACATCATGGTTGTGGAATGGTCAACGTTGTAATCGTCCGCTTGTAAGGGAGTGCGGGGGTGAGGGAGGGTGAAGACTCTCAAGGTGCGACAGAGGGAAATTGAATGTGTTCAGGGGAGTGAGGGAGGGTGTGTGCTATCAGAGAGTGAGGTAGAGAGGTTGACCATTGTCTGGGTGGGAGAGCGGAAGGGAGTGGGGGACGGGGGGGGATGGTTGAATGTTATTGAGGGTGAGAGTGTGAGCACGATTGCGAGATGAGCATTGTGAGGGGGTTGATCACTCTGAGGGTGAGAGGGAGGATTGAGAATTGCTAGTGAGGGGTGGTGATGCAGTGCAGTGGTGGGTGGGGGGGGGTGAGGGTCTCCATTTGAAGCTACATAGATCAGTCAACGGAAGCCTTCCATTCATCACAAAAAAGACAGATGTGGCTTCCCAGGAAAAACAGTTACTTGGCCTCCCAACTCTGTTCATTGCTACATCCGGGCTGGAGTCGCCACCGGAGGGTGCAAAGACTCCAGTGTGAAATGGGTAAGTGGGCAGATTGAATTGTAATCTTGACAGGTGCACTCTCCCCAATGCTGACTGGATGATCTGCACCATTAACAGATGGCACAGTGGTTGGCATTGCTGTCTCACAGCACCAGGGACCCGAGTTCAATTCCAGTCTTGGGTCACAGTCTGTGTGGAGTCTGCACGTTCTTCCTGTGTCTGCATGGGTTTCTTCCGAGTGCTCTGGTTTCCTACCACAGTCCAAAGTTGTGCGGTTAAAGTGATTGGCCATGCTAAATTGCCCCTTTTAGGGGGATTAGTGAAGTAAATATGGAAAGTTACAGGGATAGATCCTGGGTGTACTGTTATCGGTGCATGTCCGATGGGCCAAATGGCCTCTTCCTGCACTGCGAGGATTCTATGATTAACTTGTCATCATCTTGTTGATGTGTGTAAGATTTTGCTGCAGCTGCCATGTTTCCTTCATTCCAACTGTGAATACACTTCACAAAATCTCTTGGTGGTACAGAACTTGAACTTTGATGAAAGGAGAGACACGTTACTGAATCTTTTCAACTTGTACCCATCAGGACAAACACAAGAATTTCAAATTTATATTACAAGAGAAAAGAATGCTGGTTCGTTAGCAAGTCAAATCGGCTTGGCCAAGGTGTTGCCATGGAGAAAGCAATGGGGAACTATAGGCTTCCCAAGTTCCAGAGTAATTCCACAAAGAATCATTAGAACGGAATCATTAGATTCCCTGCAGTGCAGAAGGAGGCCATTCAACCCATCAAGTCTGCACCCTACCACAATCCCACCCAGGCCCTATTCCCATAACCCCACATATTTACCCTGCTAATTCCCCCTGACACTCGGGTCAATTTATCATGGCCAATCCACCTAACCCACACATCTTTGAGCTGTGGGAGGAAACCCACATAGACACAGGGAGAACATGCAAATTCCACACAGACAGTGACCCAAGCCAGGAATCTCTCTTTTGTCAATGGCTCAATTGCATAGGATAGAGAGATGTCAGTTTTTTTTTGGATTATTTTATTGATATTTAAACATTCTGGTTGATTGACATGTTTATAGGATTATAGAACAATATTTTTAAAGATAATTATGAATGGGATGTTCTTTTCAAGTAGTTCTACACATCCAATTGTTACTATAGGGTTTATTTGTTCTGTATAGTAACTGTGATACAGGAAGCAAATTAATATTAGATAGTTGGGTGAATGAGCATGGGAGTGCCATGAGTTGGCATGGAGGACGTAGGGAGGCTTTGGCAAAGAGTAGGAGAGGGGCATGACTTGGCATACTGCATATCAGTGCTGTGGGGTAGGTGGTCCATGCAATCTCATGCCCCCTTCATGAGAGCGGGGTTATGGGGTAAGACTTATCTTTTCAAATCCAGACAATGGTCCAGACTCTGAGGGTGAAGCCAAGTGGAGTTGGCCCAACTCCATGAAAATTTGTGGGAGGGCTAGGAGATGATTACCTTGGAAAGGATTTGGCCAGGATGGGTGTGTTCTGATTCTTACCTCCTTACCTGCACTACCAGAAACTGGGGGCACCGGGAATGGAGGAGATAGGAGTCTGGCATCGGGTCACACCCAACAATTTTAAATGGATCCACCGTTCTTATGATTCGGCAGAAATTCGGCCAAATAATGCTGTGACCGTCAGCAGAACTGGAATGAACAAACTTTTGCTATGGATCCTTCTATTCCATTTTGTTTCCTGGCAGCTCTATAAATCATGTGGACTTTAATTTGTACTTGAATCATTAATTTATCTATCTGCTTGTGGTAGAATCTGTTGTTTTATGGGAGGTTCATTAAAGTCTCTTTGCTTGTATTTCTTTGGGACCACTCGGAGGCCAGACTGGCTGCAATTGAACGAAAGTATCGGAATTGTGTAGTTCACGTAGCGGAATGCTAATGAGACTAAAGAACTTCAGGGCAACATGAGTGCCAATAAATTGTTTATGGAGTTCAATGTTGATCATTTTATACTGCTTTCATTATAGAGCCAGGATTGAGTTATAGGAAGAGATTGAACAGGCTAAGACTCTTTGGACTGTAGGACACTGAGGGGTGATCTTACAGAGATATATAAGCTCATGAGAAGCACGGATAGGGTGAGAGCACTCAGTCTTTTTCCCAGAACTGGGGAATCGAGAACTTGAGGACATAGGTTTAAGTTAAAAGGGGAAAGAATTAATGTGAACCTGAGGAACAATTTTTTTTACAGAGGGTGGTATGTGTATGGAATAAGCTGCTCGAGAAAGTGGTTGAGGTAGGGACATTGACAACATTTGAAAGGCATTTGGGCAGATACATGAATAGGAAAGGTTTAGAGGGATATGGGCCAAAAGCAGGCAAATGGGGTTAGGTTAGAAGGGCTTTTTGGTCAGCATGGATCAGCTTGGGCCAAAGAACATGTGTCCGTGCTGTAGATTCTATGAACCATTCAGTAGGTTTCATTGATCCTCAATCCACTTAGGTAGACACCAACTGTTTTCAGAGTGGTTCAATGATCAGGCATCAGTTCTGGTTCAAGGATCAATGCTAGGACCTTTGAGGAAAATTAAACTGGATTGATTAGTAAGTTTGTGGACAACACAAAGGTTAGTGGATTTGCGGATGGTGATGAGGACCACCAGAGGATACAGCAGGATATATGTCAGTTGGAGACTTGGGCGGAGAGATGGCAGATGGACTTTAATCCGGACAAATGTGAGGTAATGCATTTTGGAAAGTCTAATACAGATAGGAAATGTACAGTAAATGGCAGAACCCTTAAGAGTACAGATAGGCAAAGGGATCTGGGTGCACTGGTACACAAAGCACTGAAAGTAGGTGGAGAAATTAGTCGAGAAGGCATACGGCATGCTTGCCTCAATTGGCTGGGGTATTGAGTTTAAAAATTGGCTAGTCATGTTGATGCTTTATAGAACCTTAGTGAGGCCACACTTGGAATATAGTGTTCAGTTCTGATTGCCACACTACCAGAAGGATGTGGATGCTTTGGATAGGGTGCAGAAAATATTTACCAGGATGTTGCCTGGTGTGGAGGGCATTAGCAATGAGGAGAGGTTGGAGAAACTTGGTTTGTTCTCATTGGAGCGATGGAGGTTGAGAGGCAACCTGATAGAAGTCGACAAGATTATGAGAGGCATGGACAGAGTGGATAGTCAGAAGCTTTTTCCCAGGGTGGAAGAGTCAATTACTAGGGGGCAAAGGTTTAAGGTGCGAGGGGCAAGTTTTAAAAGAGATGTACAAAGCAGATCTTTTACACAGAGAATGGCGGGTGCCTGGAACTCGTTGCCAGGGAAGGTAGTGGAAGCGGATACGGTGTGACTTTTAATGGGCATCTTGACAAGTACATGAATGAGATGGGAATAGAGGGATGTGGTGCCTGGAAGGGTAATTTTAGTTAAGTCAGACAGCGTGTTTGGTGCAGACTTAGAGGGCCGAAGGGCCTGTTCCTGTGCTGTGATTTTCTTCTTTGGTTAACCCAAACCAGTCTCAGGCCTATGTAGTAACAGCTGGTGATGAGCACTGCTGCCTCACAGCACCAGGGACCCAGGTTCAATCCTGGGCTTGGATCACTGTCTGTGTGGAGTTGACAAGTTCTCCCCATATCGGTGTGGGTTTCCTCCAGGTGCTCTGGTTTTCTCCCACAGTCCAAAAGTGTGCAGTTTACGTTGATTGACCTTGATAAATTGACCCTCGTGTCAGGGAATTAACAGGGTAAATATATGGGGTTATGAGGATAAGGCCTAGGTGGGATTTTGGTCTGTGCAGACTCGATGGGCTGAATAGCCTCCTTCTGCACTGTAGGGATTCTATGATTTACTCCAATTTTTACACAAATTTGGCACTTAAAATGTTTTTGGGAGAATCACCCCCCCCCCCCCCCCCCCCCCCCCCCCGCCCCCCACATTTTCAAGACGGAGTTAGATGCGGCTTCTGGGGCACAATTTCATAGGAATTATGGGGGAAAAGCGGGAACGTGTTACTGAATTGGATGATCAACCAATGAATGGCACAGCAGGCTCAGAGGGCTGAATGGCCTACTCCTGCTCCTATTTTCTATGTTAAGCTGTGGCTGTGTAGCATTCTGCTCTGTCCAAACACAATGGACATTGAGCAAGAATTGCGACGAAGCTGGGAGTCGTCTGCGAGCACGCAACTGTAGCACAAAGTTGGTGAATTGGGGAGGTTGCAAATTCAGAAAGCTGATCGAGACATTTCAACATCTGGAATGTTTGGCAAACATGATGTGGAGATGTCGGCGTTGGACTGGGGGTAAACATAGTAAAAAGTCTCGCAACACCAGGTTAAAGTCCAACAGGTTTATTTGGTAGCTTGCTATGTTTGGCAAATGCAGTGATCGCAACTTAGATTTGGGGGAAAGAATGTCTTCCTAACTTCAGAGAGGATTTTTAATTAAAACATTAAAGCCAAATGTTTTGGGAACACAAAATACTTTGGCATAGCTAGAGAGTAGTCTAGACGCAGCGTTTAATTTGAACTAGGACAGACAGATGATCACACTGACAGTGTAGCACAAACTGGACCTCTCAATTTAGTTGACGGCTCAACAATTAATGTGCCCTCTGACCTGCCAGATACTTGGCCTGTGAACCACCCAAAAGAACTTGTACAGTCACAACACCAGCATCAAGCCACTTTAAGATTAATGAGCCGACCACTCTTAGAAAATGCAGTTGTGGTTACAGCAACATTAACTTAATTTGCAAATGTGACAGACGTGCAGGGCCATGATATTCTGTTTTGGCTCAAATGTACCGCAACACGTTGATGATGATCTGGGAATGAGGCAATTTGGTTGTAAGACACAACAGCCAAAGGACGACATTTGTCCCATCGAGACTACTCCACCATTCAGTAAGATCATGACTGATCTGATGGGATAATCCTCAACTCCACTTTCTAGCCTTAGCCCCATAATGCTCGATTCCCTTACTGATGAAAAATCTGTTTATCTTGACCTTGAACCTTAACAACCCAGCCTCTATTAGCTCTCTGAGATATGGAATTCCACAGGTTCACTGCCCTCAAAGAAGAAATTCCTCCACATCTCTGCCTTAAATGGGTGACCGCCTTACTCTGAGATTATACCCTCTGCTTCTAGATTCTCCCCCAAGGGGAACCAACCTCCCAGTTTTAACTTTGTCAAACCCCTGAGAATCCTATCGCCCAAATTCTACTGGGCCATGCCTGCCACAGAATTGGAGCGAAGGAAGGGCGGGCAGTGGAAATGTCTGTTGAACCTTGGGTGGAAATTTCTGGTCTTGCTTGAGCGAGGCTCCAAAATCCTACCCATATGTCTCAATAAGGTCGCATCTCATTCTTCTAAACTCCAATGATTGAAAGCCCAACCCACTCAATCTTTTCTCATAAGAAAATCCCTCCATACCCAGGAACAACTGCTAAAGAGCCTGTTCCCATGCTGTAGATTCTATGATGATTCTAACGTTCTTTGGACTACCTCTGATGCCTGTCTATCTTCCCTTAGATAAGGGGACCAAAACTAGTCGCATTATTCCAGCTGCAGTCTAACTGCTGCCTGATACAGTTTTAGCAAGATTTCCCTATTTTTATGCTCTATTCCCTTTGAAATAAAGGCCAACATTCCATTTGTCTTTCCCATTTACTGGCTGAACTTGCATGCTAGCTTTTTATGATTTATGCACCAGGACACCAAATCCCTCTGTGCTGCAGCTTTCTGCAGTCTTTCTCCATTTAAATAATATTCAGCTCCTTTATTCTTCCTACGAAAGCTCATAACTTCACATTTACTTACGTTATATTCCATCTGCCAAGTTGCGACCCAGTTGTGTAATTTATCTAATTTGAGCCGTTGGAGAAAGAATCCACTATGTTGAATACAGATGGGAGGTGGGCTTGGGGGATGGGGGAGGGGGAGAGAGAGAGAGAGAGACACAGTGGGGTGAATTTTCCCAATCCGCCTGCCCACCATGGGAATTGTGGCTTTGTCAAAGGGTCATCTGGACTCGAAACGTCAGTTCTTCTCTCTCCTTACAAAGCTGCCAGACCCATTGAGATTTTCCAGCATTTTCTCTTAATGTTAAAAGTTTATTTGTTAGTGTCACAAGCAGGCTTACCTTAACACTGCAATGAAATTGCTGTGTAAATCCCCTAGTTGCCACACTCCGGCACCTGTTCAGGTACACTGAGGGAGGATTTAGCATGGCCAATACACCTAAACAGCATGTCTTTTGGACTATGGGAGGAAACTGGAGCATCCGGAAGAAACCCACGCGGATATGGGGAGAACATGCAGGCTCCACACATTCAGTGACCCGGGAATTGAGCCCAGGTCCCTTGCACTGTGAGGCAGCAGTGCTAATGTCCGAGCAATAAATGTTGGCCAACCAGTGATTCCCATGTCCCACAAATGAATTAAAATAAAAGCTCTTTCCCACACTCGCCCCCACATATCACACTCACTCTCAGACTAGCTCACACACTTAGTCCACGTCCCTCTCACACCCTCCTCAACACAGAGTGGCAGCCCCTCTCCATCTCTCTGCCCCTCCTCCCTGGTAACTCTTTCTCTGCAGCTCAGTTGCTGCTGCCAGTATTGCTACTCCACCAATCACTGACTCCTCCTCTCCCACATTTGCTGCTGTAGGCTCACTCATGAGCATATCAACAACCAACGTGGGAGAGGAATGGCCAGTGATTGGTGGTGCAGTTTCTTTCAGAATGTCCCACTGCATTTTGAAAACTCCCACATTAACCAGCCTTGTCAGCCACATTCCAGCCAGGCCTACTTCTGGACTGTTCCATGCAGCCAGTTATATAGCCGTTGACTTCAGTGTCAGAAGGTTGTGGATTCTAGAGACTCCAGCACTAGGTAGACCACTTGAATAGACCATTCTGCCCCTCAAGCCTGGTCCACCATTTAGTACAATCATCCATCTCAACTCCAATTATACTTCATTCCTTTCTTGGATCTGAATGCTGCAGAACTCTTTAAATCCTGTGCTATTCAATACCTTTCACTATTTAGAAGCCACAGAAGAATTGGAAATGATGGAGATATTCTAACATTTTAAAGCAGGCAATGCAAAAATGTTGACCTTGATTTTGAAGCCTGACCTTGACGTCGCAGAACTGTTGTAATATGCCTTTAAGAGATATCAGCATAACATCGCCAGAAGGGAAGTGTGTCATGTGATCCAGTCTTAGTTTCACTTTTACTTTGAGCAGAGCACATGCATAACAGCTCTGATGCCTTCAAGCCCTTATCCCGATATATTACTGTTCTCGTGTGTCTAGGATTAATAAGTGAATCTACAACGTGTTTGCAAAATCCCTTATAAGTGATTAGTTCCTTGTTACTTGTACATTAGATTAGTCCAAGGTATTAAATCATTAGAATAACATGACACTGACTTCTTAATTGAACTCGCCTTCTGTTTGTTTTGAATCTTGGGGGTGCTGGTCACATTGGACCTTCGATTGAGAGAGTAGATTTTCTCTACTATGTAACTTTGTCAGGACGTGTGGTGCAAACTCTGCTTGTACCATTATTACTTCCCAGTGACATTATGGCAGCAAACTGGGAACAGTTCCATTACAGTTGGACACTAAGTTTATTTATTAGTGTCACATTAGACTTATTTTAACACTGCAATGAAGTTACTGTGAAAATCCCCATTCACCACACTCTGTTCAGGTACGCTGAGGGAGAATTTAGCATGGCAATGCATCTAGCCAGCATGTCTTTCAGACAGTGGGAGGAAACCGGAACATCTGGAAGAAACCCACGCAGACGCAGGGACCACATGCAGACTCCACATGGACCAAGCCGGGAATTGAACCCATGTCCCTGGTGCTAAGAGGCAGCAGTGCTAACCACTGTGCCACTATGCAGCCTACAGAGGGAAGAGAGGAGGAGATAACCATCTTCCTACAAACAGCACAGGAATAAAAGCTTAGCGGCATTAAAATAAACTTCTGTCATTTGCATTTTCTTTCACCACTTTCCTCAACTAATTGTGAAGATATTTGATCGTGCAGAACTTGAGTATCGCTGAAGAAAGACATTTTGTGGAAGCTTTTTGCCTTGTACTCATCAGGATAGTCCCAAGAATACTGATGTCAGGGAAAACTACAACTTGTTAGTGTATGAGAAGGGAGTGCTGATTGGTTGGTGAGTGAGCTCTGATTGCCTGTATGGTGAATGCACCAATTAATGTAAAAAGATATTGTTGATGGGAATGAAAAGCTGTTTCTCTGACGGTCACATTACAAAGATTCTGCTCCTCGTTCAGTTGGCGTCTGGAAGGCTGAAGCAGTGGTGGAGGACTTGATTGATTTATTATTTTCACATTTATTAGCACAGTGAAATTGTTTCTTGCCCGCTATGCAGACAAAGCGTACCATTCTTAGAGAAGGAATGGAGATGATGCAGAATGTAATGTTAGAGTCATAGCTAGGGTGCAGAGAAAGATCAACTTAATATAAAGTAGGTCATTCAGAAGTCTGATGGCAGCAGGGAAGAAGCTGTTCTTGAGTCGGTTGCTACGTGATCTCTGACTTTTATACCTTTTCCTAATGGACAAAGATGGAAGAAGGAATGTCTGGGGTGCGTAGTGTCCTTGATTATACTGACTGCTTTTCCAAGATAGCGGGAAGTGTAGACAGAATCAACAGATGGGAGGCTGGTTTGAGTGATGGATTGGGCTACATTCATGACTCTTCGTAGTTCCATGTGGCCTTGGGCAGAATAGGAGCCATACCAAGCTGTGATGCAACCAGAAAAAATACTTTCTATGATGCACCTGTAAAAGTTGGTGAGAGTCATAATGGACAGCGGGAGTGTTGGGGAGGAATGTTCCAAGGTGGAAGTTGAAACCTCCGAGGGTAAATCCAATTCTGCCCTAAATGTAAATGTTCCAGCTTCTGAATTTCCATAGCCTGAATGCCTAGAAGTGTATCTTACAATGGTTATCCTGAATTTTTAAATACATTGTGTAGTAAAATGAATGTTTATAATCCAACCAAGGTACATATAATAAATTAGCTCCCCCAGCATGGAGTTTCACAAAATGGGAGTATGTCTCAGGAATTTAAACCAGATATCAGTGTGCAGTGTACGTTTCATCATTCTATACAACTGAAGAATTGTAAAGCTGTTGCCCTCTATAACTGAATTCACAACACCTGTATCTATCACTTAAAACTCTTCAAAAATCTAATCAAACAGTAATGATTAATCTTTAGTTTATGTTCTGTGTAATCCCATTGAATCATTTAAGACTTATCTAAATAGCCACATGAACAGACTGGGAATAGAGGGATACAAACGAATGGTCTGGTTAGGTGTGTGAGCAGCGCAGGCTTGGAGGGCCGAAGGGCCTGTTCCTGTGCTGTTTTGTTCTTTGAAGTGTGAATGTATGTTTACCTCACATTTAATTCATTCCTTTCTATCTCTTACAGGTTGAGGGACTGAAGGGAGAACCAGTAAGTATTCGATCTCTGAATCTGATTGGGGAGATGATGGTGATAATGGTTTTGTCACTGGAATAGTAATCCAGGGCAATGCTCAGGGGACCTGGGTTCGAATCCCACCCAAGGCAGATGGTGAAATTTGAACTCAGTAAAAATCTGGAATCTAATGATGACCATGAAACCATTGTCAATTGTTGTAAAAACCCTTTTGGTTCACTAATCCCCTTTTGGGGAAGGAAATCTACTGTCTTGACCTGGTCTGGCCTACGTGTGACTCCAGATCCACAGCAATGTGATTGGCTCTCAAATGTTCTCGGGGATGGTCAATAAATGTTGGCCCATCCAGCCACTTCCACATCTCATGAACAAATAAAAGAAAACTCAGAAAAGTATACTTAACATGGGGGAAGGAATTTGAAAACAATTGCATTCAGTTGCTTTAGCATCAAAAAAAGTACTTTTTTTTTTAACCGCTCCACAAGTGAGCAGCTAAGACACAATAGGAGCAGCAAGAAGACATGATCAGTCCCTGGTCTGCGCTTCCATGGCATCTCAGGTGGGGCAGGAATGCCAGCATGGTGACACAGAGGTTAGCATTGCTGCTTCACAGCACCAGAGACCCGGATTCAATTCTGGGCTTGGGTGGCTGTCTGCATAGAGTTTACACGTTGTCCCCATACCTGCGTGGGTTTCCTCTGGGTGCTCCTATTTCCTCCCACACTCCAAAGATATGCAGGTTAGATGGATTGGCCATGCTAAATTGCTGCTTAGTGTCCAAAGATGTGCTGGCTAGGTGGTTTGGCATGCTAAATTGCCCCTTTAGTGTTCAAAGATGTATAAATTAGGGGGTTTAAAAGGGATAAGTAAGTGGACTTACGGGGATCGGGCCTGAGTAAGATGTTCTGCCAGACAGCCGATGCGTGCGCAATGGGTCGAATGGCCTCCTGCATTGTGAGGGTTTTATGAGTCTATACAATGTTGTGATCCAGGCGTTGTAATGATGTAGACTTCTTGCTGTCCGTGTGGAATTCTGGGATCACAAAACGAGAGATAAAGAAAAGGTTTTTCACACAGGAATGCACAGCCTGAAATTAAACAGATTCCTTGCTGAAGGGAAGTGGATAAGGAAACATTAGCAGAACTACAGCTTCAGAACAGGGGATAGATAAGCACAAGGGAGTAAATGGCTTTGCCTGCATTGTTTGCTCTTATATGTCCCCACACACATTTTTTTCCTATTCATTAACTGAGGCTGTGAATAGTAGCTGAGATCCAGATAATGTACCTCAGTTGTGCAAAACTTGCACTCCAGCAGGTATCTGATGGTCTAAAAACTGAGCAATTTTGAAGGTTAGGTAAGGTGAAACGAAGACCACTGTATAGAGATGGCAAGAGTGAAATAGAGGAGAATTCTGGTCACAAAATAACAGTGAAACAATTATGGCGTGGAGGGGAGAGTTTCCATCCCATTTTTGGTAGGCAACTAAGAGCCTGAGGACAGAGAAGCCAATGAGTGTCCCCACACAGATTTTACACCAACGGATTTCATCTTGACACTGGCAGGAAGCAGGGACAATGACGTAATGGGGTTTCCATCATCTAGGTCGGGAATGCATACATTTAAGTATCATTAGCGAGTTACGCCCCTGATAAATAATCCCCCAGTGGAAGAAATTCTATCCCCCTCCCCACATGTCTGTAGTGACATTACATCGGTGGCTTTGCAGCAGGTCTGGGTCAACGGGGACCTGGTGTATGGTCCCCATTGGGAGCTTACAGTGCAGGAGAGGGTCAGGCTCGGAATACCCAGGGATGCTGCCATGGGGCCATGTTGTGGGGCTTCCGTTGGAGATGTTTGAGGTGAGAGGGGTGGCGATGTGTGGAGGGGGCATGCCCACAGGGGAAGGTTTCCATTGGGGATGTTCAAGGTGGTGGTGGCCTTCCCTGGGGAGAGTTCCCATGTGCGTGTGGATGGGGGAGGGTCCCCGTGTCCATGTGTTGGGGGAGGGGGGTGGTCCCCAATGTCCGCATGGGGGAGTTGGCTTCCATTTTCATCTGGGGATCCTTTTTTGTTCGTTTTTATTTGTTTCAGATCAGGTGTGTGAGTCAAGGTTGCTCATGTCCTGGGTTTATTCAGCCTTGCCTGACTGATGTCATGGGACCCCAGCCCCCCTCTTCCATTCTTTTCTCCCTGCGCTTGAAGTTTGGCGGGAACACCTGACAAGGCAGCTTTCTGCCACTTTTCCCATCTGTGAGAACAATTCGGGGGTGAGGTGGGTGGGGAAAGGAAAAATCATAAAATTCCATCCAGTGTCAAAATCTGAGGGAACAAACTCAGCCAGCATTCTGAGAGAGGGAACCAGGCCAAAGGCTGCTTGCTGTGTTTGAAAAGTAACTGGGTCTGAAGTTGAGTCTTGAAAAATAGTTTTCCAGCTCCAGTTACTGAAACGGTGCCAAAAATGCCTTAAATAAGTGCATACGGTCATGATCCCAAACATGAATGCATCAAGTCTTACGTGCCAGCACAAAAAAAAAGCCTTGACAACTTTCAGTAATGATATAGCCAAGCACTTGGCAACCTTGGTGCAGAGCAAGATGAATGAGAGAGGACTGGAGCCAACTAACCCCTCCTTCCTTCCCTCCCTCATTCATATCCAGGGACACATGCTCTTGCAGTGAATCTCAGCACTCTATCTGGCGGGCACTGTATATTTACACTGAGCAGTAATCACAAGACCTTGTTTATATTCTTGGCCCACTTTCCCTTCCTGTCCCAATGAATGTAACCCATCCCAGGGTATGGATTGCATAGAATGACTTAGACTGTACAAAGGTAGAACAGCCCAGCTGATCTTTAAGCTCCACATGGATCTTCTCTCACCACTCATCTCCTCATCCTGTCAACCCTATCAAAGATAGAGCTTAGATTTTATAGTCAAAAGTCTATTTATTAGTGTCACAAGTAGGCTTACATTTACACTGCAGTGAAGATACTGTGAAAATCCCCCAGTTGCCACACTCCAGCGCTTGTTCGGTTACACATGG
This sequence comes from Carcharhinus amblyrhynchos, assembly GCF_965287045.1. Classification (NCBI taxonomy): domain Eukaryota; kingdom Metazoa; phylum Chordata; class Chondrichthyes; order Carcharhiniformes; family Carcharhinidae; genus Carcharhinus; species Carcharhinus amblyrhynchos. Next base: position 13,763,210 of record NC_137330.1, on the reverse strand, counting down.
GGAGAATTTAGCATTGCCAATATGCACCTAACCAGTGTATCAAAAGCTTAAACACAAGAATAGCAAGAGAGTTGAGCTTTCTGTGCCATTCAATGCAATCACGGCTGATCATGGATTTTAATCCCATTTTCCCACCCGCTCCCCATATCCCTTAATTCCCTGAGCGACCATAAATCAGTCAATCCCAGCTTTGGTAGCACAGCGGTTAGCACTGCTGCCTCACAGCGCCAGGGACCCAGGTTCGATTTCCAACTTGTGTCACTGTCTGTGCGTTCTTTCCGTGTCTGTGTGGGTTTGCTCCGTGTGCTCTGGTTTCCTCCCGCAGTCCAAAGATGTGCGGGTTAGGTGGATTGGTCATGCTAAATTGCCCCTTAGTGTCAGGGGGACTAGCTAGGGTAAATGCATGAGGTTGTGGGGATGTGGCCTGGGTGCGATTATGGTCGGTGTAGACTTGATGGGCTGAATGGCCTCCTCTTGCACTGTAGGATTCTATGAATGTGGGCAAGATTTACTCATCATAAAGCAACCCCCTCATCCCAGGGACCAATTTAGTAATCCTTTGCATCATACCTGTCGCATCAACATACCTTTTCATTCATTGCTCTCACATACTTATCCAGCCTTTCCTTAAATACACCTGTACTATTCGCATCAACTGCCAGTTGCCTTTATCAGTGCCATGTTCTATCTACTCTCTCTGTAAGGAATATTCTTCTGAATTTCCTATTGGATTTATTTATAGCTATCTTAGATTGATAGCCTCCAGCTTTGGTCTCTACCACAAATGAACATCTGTTCTCTATGTCAACCATATCAAACCCCAACACTATTTTAACAATATCTGTCCTTTGACTTAAATTCCTGGGATGGTGGGTTTGTCGTATGAGGGAGAGATTGGGTTGACTAGGTCTGTGTTCACCTAGAATTTAGTCAAACAAAAGGGGATCTAACTGGACAGGCTGGATACAGGGTTGTTGCTTCCTCTGGCTGTTGGGGACTATGACAAGTGGTCACAGTTCTCGAGATATGGGATAGACTATTTAGGGCCAAGATGACAAGAAGCATCTTTGCTCAGAAGATGGCGGCGTGTGGAATTCGCTTCCACAGAAGGCTGTGGAGGCCAAAACACTGAATACATTTAAGGAGGAAATGAATAGACTCTAAAGGTTGTCAAAGAGACAGTGTGGGAGTCTAACGTTGAGATAGAGGATCAACCATGATCGTGTTGAATGCCGATACAAGCTGGAAGGGCCAAATGGCTAACCCCTGCTCCTCTTTTCAATGTTTCCTCTGAATAACTCAGTTGAGGGGGGGCATCAAATTTCCCATTCCTGAACATGGAAGTCATTCATTATTTCAGAAACCTTATAAAATTTGACAAACCTGACATTTGTGCAAAAATGGGTACATTTATTGTTGGTGGATTACGGTATTTTGTCCGCATTGTTATTTTCTTGTCCAGAGTGGTATCACCAGCGGCAGATCAGGTGCAACCCATTTCCTGCTCTCACCAATAGTGGGAATGCACCTGGCATTTTTCCCTGTATGGATCTCTGAATAACGATCAGGAGCAGGAACTGGAACCTTGGCTTATTTTCCCCAGGGTGGCTGATGCTAGTGGCAGCACCTCTAATGTCTTTGATGTTCTGAGGTCACATAGAATCCCAACAGTGCAGAAGGAGGCTGTTCAGCCCATTAAGTCTGCACTGATCTCAATCCCACCCAGGCCTAATCCCAATAACCCCACATGTTTACCCTGCTAATCCCCGACACTAGGATCAATCAACCTAACCTACGTATCTTTGGGATGGCCGCTCTGTTTGTGCTGGGTCCACAGGGAGTACTGCAAAGACACACTTAACCATCAAGAGATCTCTGACTACTCTATATTGACAAAAGTGGATTAAATGATAGAGATGTGTGTTGTACTGGTGCAGTTTGATTTGATTTATTGTTGTCACGTGTATCAGTATACAGTGAAAAGCATTATTTCTTGCACACTATACAGATAAAGCATACCATACGTAGAGAAGAAAAGGAGAGGGTGCAGGATGTAGAGTTACAGTCAAAGCCAGGGTGTAGACAAAGATCAACTTAAACGAGTTAGAGCACAATGAAAAGCATTACAAAGGCTTTACTTTCATGGTATTTTAATTGTGATTTTACAGTCTTGGGAAAGAACATAGTGAAACATTTAGCCCCAGGAGCCTTTTCCAACAATGAATTAGATTGTGGTTGATCTGTGCCTTAACTCCACCTATTAGCTTTGGCACCAAAATCTTTCAATCTCCATTTTGAAATTTTCACTTGATCCCAACTTGTACGGAAGAGGATTTCCATTCACCAATGGCCAGAACCTACCATCCCCATTCATGGCTGGGATTTTCCATTGCCAAGTGAATGGAGTTTTGACTGGAATGCCAAATTCTCTGTTCTCGTTTGCAACAGGTCCCGCCCCGGATAAGGCTGGAAAATCCCACTCTGCATGCAAAAGTGCTTCCTGACATCACTCCTGAACTACTTGGCTCTAACTTCTCAGTTTATGACGCTTTGTTCTGGACTCTCCAACCTATCGACCTATTCAACTCTCTTCATCACCTTAAGCACCTCAATTAGATTACCCCTTCATCATCTATATTCAAGGGAAAGGAAGCCTAATTTATGTGACCTGTCCTGTGGCACAGTGACTAGCACTGCTGCCTCACAGCGCCAAGGACCCAGGTTCAATTCCTGGCTTGGGTCACTGCCTATGCAGAGTCTGCACATTCTCCTTGTGTCTGCATGCGTTTCCTCCGGGTGCTCCAGTTTCATCCCACAATCCAAAAGATGTGCTGGTTAGGTGCATTGGCCATGCTAAATACTCCCTCAGTCTACCCGAACAGGTGCCGGAGTGTGGCGACTAGGGGATTTTCACAGTAACTCTGTTGCAGTGCTAATGTGAAAATGGTCAAGAGCTTCAAGTTTCTAGATGTACAGATCACCAACAACCTGGTTTCCATGCTGATTCTGTAGTTAAGAAAGCCCACCAATGCTGCGACTTTCTCAGGAGGCAAAGGAAATTTAGCATGTTCACTACAATTCTCACCAACTTTTACAGACGCACTCTTTCAGTTTGTCTCACAGCTTGGTATGGAATTGGTCTCTCCAAGAACTATAAAGGGTCATGAATGAAGATCAGTCCATCACTCAAACCAGCCATTGATTCTGCATACACTTCCCGCTGCCTTGGAAAAGCAGCCAGCATAATCAAGGATTCCATGCACCCTGAACATATTCCCTTTCACCTTCTTCTGTTGGGAAAATGATGCAAAAGTCTGAGGACACATAGCAAACAACTCAAGAACAGTTTCTCCCCTGCTGCCATCAGATCTTTGAATGGACCTACCTTGTATTAAGTTGATCTTTCCCTATATCCTAGGGACTGTAACACTACATTCTGCACTCTCCCCTGTCCTTCTCTGAATGGTATGTTTTTTTTCTGTGTAGCGTGCAAGAAACAATACTTCTCGCTGTATACTAATACATGTGACAAAAATGAATCAAAATCAAATCAAATAATGTAAGCCTATTTGTGACGTGCATAAATAACTTAAACAAACAACCTTTTTGGTGAAAATGTTCATTGTGATCAATATTTTTACAGGGGGAGCCTGGTGCCTATGGTTTACCAGGACCACAAGGAGAAAGGGTGAGTATTTTTACAGTATTTTGTATTCTGCCTAGATTTTCAGATTGAATGTTAGAGCAATACGTCTCCCTCTCTGTATTGGCACTGTGGTCTAAGATGCACCCTGACATCGAGTGAACAACTCTGGAGATAATCCTAGTGATTTGAATCAAATGATCGCGTCTTGTTTTACAGCCCTGCCCATTGAAACATCCTTTCCGCCTTCAATATTTTTGTAATTAAGAGCATGATTTATATCCTGGGTTTTACTCTTTGCACTGTCAGGTGATTAATCCTTAATTCCTGGCGCTTCCAGGGCAACCCTGGGGGGGTTGGCAACCCTACCTTGACATAACCTTTAAGTTCCAGAGCATTGGAAAGTGGATAAAGCTGACGTGTGGCATCTGCCGATGTTTGTGTTGCAGGGTCCCACAGGGCCTCAAGGTCTTCCAGGTTCAGAGGGAAAAGAAGGTCAAAGGGTGAGTAAACCTTTATCGGCAATTGCCCTGTTTGGTTGGAGACTGGTCAGCCTTAACTGGCAGCTGAGAAGGAGAAAACCATTGAGATGGCTGGACTTGGAATGTGAGGGTTATAGTCTGTGGCTTGGGAGGTGAGAGTGTTAAAGGTCCCTGATTTCTACAATTAGAAAGCGCAAGTGTTAAGCCTGAAAAGTGTCACTGATTTTTCTGGTTTTTTTCCTGCTTAATAATACCATTGTTATATGAAAGGAAGAATTTGAGGAGCAATTGGATGGACATGTCTTTTTATATATTGCGTAACAGTTTGGGATCAGGGTAGGTTGAGTCATTTTTGTTCTTTAATCCTCCGTGAGGTGGACGTGGTCGTAAAACAATATTGTGCATTTTGATCAAACTTATCTGGTTATTGTAATTCGTTACCTGTCCTCTTTCCTTCCTCCATCCACCTTCTGACCCCAAGATGTTGGCTGTTCTCCAGGGCCTGGTTGTAAGCATTTTCTACAAGGCGTTCTGGGGATGTGGGCATCGCTAGCTGAGCCAGCATTTATTGCCCAATCCTAATTGCCTTTCAGAAGGTGGTGGTGGTGGTGAACTGCCTTTTTGAACCACTGCAGGCCTTGTGGCGTAGATATGCCCACTGTGCTGTGAGGGAGGGAGTTCCAGGATTTTGGCTCAGCAACAGTGAAGGAACGGCGATATGTTTCCAAGTCAGGACGGTGAGTGACTTGGAAGGGAACTTGTTGGTGGTGAACTTCTTGTGCATCTGCTGCCCTCGTCCTTCAGCCCTGTGAAGGCAGATTAGCTGAATGGTAATGGATTGAGAGAGAGGGGGATGTGTAACAAGACCTGAATGTTCTCGTGCATCAGTTGCTGAAGGTGAGCATGCAGGGTAGCAGATGGTATGTTGGCCTTCATAACAAGAATTCGAGTACAGGAGAAGAGATACAAGACCTTGGAGAGACCACACCTGGAATAATGTGTGCAGTTTTGGTCTCCTTATCTGAGGAAGGATTTCCTTGCTACAGAGAGAGTGCAGGAAAGATTAACCAGACTGATTCCTGGGATGGCAGGACTGATTATGTAAGGACAGATTGAGTCAATGGGATGACATTCACTGGGATTTAGAAGAATGAGGTGGGGCGGGGGGGAGGGTGATCTCCTCGATCAATAAAATTCTAACAGGACCAGGTAGATGCATTGGCTGGGGAGTGCAGGACCAGTGATCACATTGGCAGAATACGGGGTAGACCATTTAGGACTAGGATGAGGAGAAATTTTGTTCAGCCAGAGAGTGGTGAGCCTGTGGAATTTCGCTGCAACAAAATGTTAGTTGAGGTTAAAACATTGTGGAGGCGATTCTCCCATCCTGCTGCACTTAATTTTTAGGGCAGCGGGCCAGGAGATTATTGCCGGTTTGTGGGGTTTATTGCACGCATTCCCACCCTGATAACATCTCCCAGGGCTGGATTTCTGGTGGTGTCAGCTCCACACTGGAAATCGTCGGGGAGGCACCAAGACTATTTAAATGGTCATTTTTTAATATACTTTAAATGCAATTAGCAGGCCCAGGATTGAAGTCTCTGGGCCCACTAGCATCTACCGCACCCCCCCCCCCCCCCCCTCCTCCAGCTTGTGCCCCCTGGCACTACCCAAGGGGCAAAGTGCCAACGCCCAGGCACCTTGGCACTGCCCACCAGGCATGGGGTGGAGCCTGAGGGCTGGGGCCTGGAAGGGCCAATCGCTGGGGGTCGCATTGTCACTCTGCAGAGAGGATGAGTAGAGGAAGAAGGGAGGCCAGCGATCGGGGCATGCTGGGGAGGGTTTGAGGGGGGGGGAAAGCGGCGGATTCAAAACTGTTGGGGTGGGAACCTGTGGGGCAGCTGGAAATCAGGGCAGGTGGTGGATGTGGGGGGTGTCAGTCTGCTGAAGAGGTCGGAACCGTGGGGTTGGTGAATTATAGGGCCAGCCCGGGAATGGTCAGGGGCCCAGCAACTGGCCATGGGAAGTCACAGAGCTGGCCAGCGACCGGGAGGTTGGCAATGTGGGACTACTCTGCATGCGCTGATTTTGGCGCTGACAGAGTGGTGCATGCTCAGTGGCCTGCTTAGCGCTGTGCTGCTGGCCTCTCCAGCGGGGATAGGCCCCGCCACCAAATTTTTAATGATATTCACAGTGGTGACCTCTGCAGTGCACGGAGTGTGAGAGATTCTTCTCTGAACTTCCACTGGGAAAAAAAACCTGCATGAATTACTCCAGTTTTCACGCAAATTTGACACTTGTTTGGGGGAATGCCGGCCTGTGTGTTTTCAAGAAGCAGTTAGGTAAAGCTCTTGGGATGAAGGGATCTGGATCTGGGAGGAGAGTGGGAACCGGTTACTGCGTTGGATGATTAGCCATGATCATAATAATTGGCGGAGTAGGCTTGAAGGGCCAAATAGTCTATTCCTGCTCTTATCTTCTATGTTTCCAGCTGGGAGTGATCGTAGATAGAAGGTCGAAACCACTGTTTATGTATGTTGCTATGAGGAGGTTGTTTTACAATAGGAAATACTGTGGCTGAACCCCAGCCTGCCCTCACCTGTATCCAAATGCTTTTTCACCCGATGTGTCTGAAAGGTATCCAGTCGTGGGGCATCCTTCCCCAAGGTGAAAAGGAGACCGGTGCGAGGTCAATATGGTGATATTTATACATGAACGTTTCCAAGGTTCAGGTCTCTTGATGTGCAAGGCAGCTGAATTTCGGTCAGGCTTTTCCGGATCATTGTAATTTTGGGGTGGAATTCTCTGGCCGTGCTGGTCAAAAAGCCAGAAATCCCCACCCAACTATCAATGGGGTTTCACACTGTCCGCAACCTGCCTGTTAAAATTCCAGTGGCGGGCAGGATGGGAGCCTTGGTTAATGAGTGTAAAAATGTTGTTTGCATCATTTCATGGATTTCCTGCCAAAGTGAAGCTGCACAATCACAAGAAATCCTGGCAAAATTTCTGATCCTTGTTTTCTCTTAGTGGCTTCTTAGTTTTTCCGATGCTGTGCGTTGGAGAGCCTGTGGGTCTCTGTATCTGTGACGGGTACTTTGCAAGGCGCACACATTTGCATGTGTGAGCTTGTTGCAAGAGTGTGTGTAGATGGGACCCAGAGTCCTAGACTAAGTTTTAGGTAATGAAGCTGGAAAACTGGGGGGAGCATGTTTCCAATAGTGATCATAATTCAATTACTTTAAAAATAATTATGGAAAAAGACAAAGATGGAACAGGAGTCCAGTCTCTAAACTGGGATTAGGCCAATTTTGTGTCCTGCTTATCAACCCATCAGCCATTGGATACAGTTTCTCTTTATTCCATTTAAAGCCTTCTTAATTTTAAACACCGAAATCTCCTTTATCCTTCTTTGCTCTCAGGAGAATGACCTATAGCTTCTCTAGTCCATCTACATAATCCCTCACCCCTCCTCCCTCTTCCCTCCCCCCCCAACCTTTCTAGTAAATCCTATTAAACCTTCATATCTTTCCTGAAGTGAATTTCACATAATAGCGCAGCGGAGGACAAAATAGTCTTTTATATGTATCGATGTATATTTAACAGAATTTCCCAACTTTTGTAATCTCTGGCCCAGATGCGCTCTGTCATGGCAAAAAAATCCTGGAAATGGCTGTACTTTCTAAGTCCCTTATCCCAAACTCAGCATTTGCTATCTTCATGGAGGCGGAAGGTGGGCGGGAAGTCGGGCAAGGCTTTGCACATATGTGGTATACAGATGAAGTACCAGCCACTTGTACTGAAGTGGGATTTTAGTAGACCAGGAGTGTGAAATCCTGGGTATACAGACTGGAGCAGATAATCAGAAGTCTGAGCTTTGTGGATTCTCCTTTGAATAGTGTCCTGGGCCAGTTTTGGGAGAGGTAAGTGAACATGTCTCTCATATCAACTTCAAAGTGAAATGAGCCTTATTTGGCAGCCATAGACTAGAATCCCTACAGTCCAGAAGAGGCCATTTGGCCCATCGAGCCTGCACCTACCACAATCCCACCCAATTTCTATTCCCTTTTATTCCTGTTAGTTCCCCTGACAGAAAGGAGCAATTTAGCATGGCCAATCAACCTCACCCGCACATCTTTTGGAGTGCAGGAGGAAACTGGTGCACCCAGAGGGAACCCACGCAGACACGTGAAGAATGTGCAAACTTCGCACAGACAGTGACCTGAGGCCGCAATCGAACCCAGGCCCCTGGTGCTGTGAGGCAGCAGTGCTAACCACTGTGCTGTCCATGGTCTGGTGAAGTGAGAGTAGTGGCATGGAGAAGTAGCGGTGATGAAGTCTGGACTCTGTGGACCCATATCTGATAAAACATGCCATAAAAATCGTGAGGTTTCCCCTCACGCTCCAAAGATGTGCGGGTTAGTTTGATTGGTCATACTAAGTTTCCCCTTCGTGTCAGAGGATCTAGCAGGTTAAATGCATGGAGTTATAGGGATTGGGCCTGGGTGGGATTGTTGTCAATGCAGACTCAATGGGCTGAATGGCCTCCTTCTGCACTGCAGGGATTCTATGATTCTATCAAAAAAATGTATCTTCTTTCCCTTTTTGTTCACAAATATGAAGATGGAAATTACATCTGTTCAATATTTTCACTAACTGGTTCCTAGAGAAGTATTTACAATTTAGTTTTAACAAGCAGAGGCTGACATCATATCATTGTCACTGCACATGCATGGCCCATGATCTCTCTGGCTGTGTTTCCCTGTGAATGTTGCTCACTGCTGAGAGCACAGATCATTCAATCACCCGTGTAATGATCCACGGAACACTTCCCCTCTTGGTACTGCAGAATATTAACTATGCTTGTGTGAACGTTAAGAGAATTGTGAAGCAGTTGCCAAGCAGAAATTGAGCTCCCATGGTGATGACAGCTCTGTCAATGTATTTATAGTGGCTCAACGACGGATCACGAGAGATGTCGGAAATTTGATCAGAGAGGGTTTGTGAATTACCAGTTCAGTATGCATGGTGCTGGCAATCTATTACTGCGCCTTCTAAATACAGAAAGCAGTCAGAATAGGCAGTGCACAAACAATTAAACCCTTGCATTTTGTGTAATTATTCATTACATGAAATAGTGTAGATAAATTCAAATGATTACAGTGGCACGTTGTATCGTAGAATCCCTATATTGCAGAAGGAGGCCATCTGGCCCATCTGTCTCTGCACAGACCACAATCTCACCCAGACTTTATAAAACATAGAATGGTACAGCATAGTACAAGCCCTTTGGCCCTCAATGTTGTACCCATCTATGTCCAAACCCAAGATCAAGCTGTAGCACTCCCTGAATCTCCTGAGTCCCACATATTTACCCTGCTAGTTCCCCTGACATTAAGGGGCAATTTAGCACAGCCAATCCACCTGACCCACATATCTTTGTACTGAGAGAAAGCCAATGCAGACATGGAGAGAAGATGCGAACTCCACACAGACAGTGACCCAAGCCAGGGATTGAACTCGGGTCCCTGACGTAGGAAGCAGCAGTGCTAACCACGGTGCCGCTGTGCTGCCCGCTGTGTCAGCATTGTGACATGTTCGACAATTTATGTTTGCTACTGATGTGGAATGAATGGTTTGATTGTTATATTGGCTGAGTCAAGGTTAATTGCAACAGAAGCTTTGATTTGCCAGTGAGTGCATTTGGTTTGATTTATTATTGTTACATGTATTAGTATACAATGAAAAGTATTGTTTCTTGTGCGCAATCCAGACAAAGCATATCATTCCTAGAGAAGGAAAGGAGAGAGTGCAGAATGTAACGTTACAGTCATAGCTAAGGTGTAGAGAAAGACCAACTTAATGTGAGGAGGTCTGATGGCAGCAGGGAAGAAGCTGTTCTTCAGTCAGTTGGTAGGTGACCTCAGACTTTTTCCCGATAGAAAGTGGAAGAGAGAATGTCCGGGATGTGTGAGGTCCTTAATTATGATGGCTGCTTTTCCAAGGCAGCAGGAACTGTAGACAGAGTTAATGGATGGCAGGCTGTTCTGTGTGATGGGCTTCATTCAAAAGCCTGATGGCAGCAGTGAAGAAGCCATTCTTGAGTCGGCTGGTGTGTGACCTCAAACTTTTGTATCTTTTTCCCAACGGAGAAAGGTGGAAGAGGGAATGTCCGGCGTGCATGGGAATTGGCCACTGTTATCTTTACTTCATACATCAAGGAGGTACATAGAACACTACAGCACAAACAGGCCCTTCGGCCCACAAGTTGCACCGATCATATCCCTACCTACCAGGCCTAAGCGTAACTCTCAATCTCATTAAATCCCATGTACTCATCCAGAAGTCTCTTAAAAGATCCCAGCGAGTTTGCCCCTCTATGGGGCTATGCTGAGTCAGATTGGGATACATGAAGGAGACCAATTAGGGAAAAAGTGAAGTTTAACCCACATCCTTAAGACCAATGTAATTACACCAAAGAAACATTTATAATAAGTCCTTTAATGGCTACTGGATATTGTAGCACATAAAGGCCTTTAATCGTACAAATATTAAACTCTTGCTGAAGTAAAGCTGCTCATAACAGACCATAACTTCCGGTAGGATTGAGATTCGAGTCAGACTGATGTTTGGCTGGATGGCTGTTTCTTGGAAATCCAGACATTCGGACTCAGGCTGGGCGGGATCTGTGCAGTGCAGTGTTCCCCCAGGGCCAAGCATTGAGGGCAACTCAGTCATCTGTAAGTAACCCATGTCTCCTCCTTTATGACTCTAGCTGGCATTACCCAGGTGAGTTTAAAGATCTTTAACAAGCCAGGGAGTAAGTAATTTTATAAGTTTCGTGTGTAAGATTTGGGGCATGGGTCAGGAACTGGGCGAGAGAAGGGGGTAGAGCAGGGTTTGGGGTAGACCAGGGCGAAGGGTAGTCAGTCAGGCGTGAGGGTGGGGGATTCAAGAATCAGATCTCAGGGTAAGAGGTCTGTCTGTGCTGCTTTATGCTCTGTCTGAGGCCTGAACTCTCCATTCACCTGACCAAGGGACAAACCCCGAAAGCTTGTGAGTTTACTATCAAATAAATTGGTTGGACTTAAACCCAGTGTTGTCAGACTTTTTACTGTGTTTACCCCAGTCCAACGCCGGCATCTCCATGTTAGGAGGTCAGGAGCCAGGGTGTGAGGAAAAGGGTTGTGATGTCAAGAGTTGGGTCATAGTAGGTGGTACTGGGGGAGGTGGGTGATGGAGTCCTACAGGAGGTCGGCATTAGGGGGCACTTGTGTGGGTGGGGGGAATGTCGGGGGATTAGCCTTGGGAGGGAGGTAGTCCCTTGAGAGTTGTGGACACGGAGGTGGGAGATGGGGTGGTCAGGGTGGGCAATATAGTTAACCAGAAGCTGAAAGTGGTTTTAATTCTTCTAACGTTCTCTGGGTAACTATTGAGGTAAGGCAGTCGGAAACATCTGAAGTTTGCGATTTTAAACCACATTTTCAGATGGCCCCCAATGCAGGACAGTTTCCTATGGGAAGGTTCAACATCCCAGACAGTTAGTTGCTGAGCAAGGCGTACCTGGGAATATCTGGTGGAACTCCCCCCACCCCACTTCAGATACATTACCCCGAAGCTCAGAATGTACAACTTGAATTAACTCACTGTTAAGGAGCGATGTCAAATATATTCCTTTCTGACCAAATTTCAGAGAATTTAAGCCCAATTTTTTTTCAGCCCCTCAGAGGTCAAGCCCCTCAATTCAGGTTCTCATTGAATGACCCTTTGCTGTCTTGCCTCCAGTGCAAGTGTAGACTTCCTTAAATATGGAGACCAAAGCAGCACACAGCGTTCCAGATGTGGTCTCTCACCAAAACCATGTACAACTATAGCAACATTTTATTCCTGTACAACCTGACTCCGATCCAAGGTGAATAATCTGTTTGCAGAGGAGGTTCACTCGGCTGATACCGGAGATGAGGGGGTTGGACTATGAAGAGAGACCAAATAGACTGGGTCTGTACTTGTTGGAGTTTAGAAGGATGAGGGGAGATCTTATAGAGACATATAAGGGGATGGATAAGGTAGAGGTAGAGAGATCCTTCCTGCTTAGAAAGGATAGCAGGACTAGAGGGCACAGCCTCAAGATAAGGGGGGCGCAGTTTAGATCAGAGTAGAGGAGGAACTTCCTCACTCAAAGGGTGGTGAATCTCTGGAATTCTCTGCCCATTGAAGTGGTGGAGGCTACCTCGCTAAATATATTTAAGTCACGGGTAGATAGGTTTCTGATAGTCAAGGGAATTAAGGGTTATGGGGAGAAAGCGGGAAAGTGGAACTGATCCACTTCAGATCAGCCGTGATCTTACTGAATGGCGGGGCAGGCTTGAAGGGCGAGATGGCCTACTCCTGATCCTATTTCTTATGTATTATGTTCTTCTCTATTTTGTTTATTTCTCTCATTTGAAATGAATCAATCATTTGTCCGTAGTGAATTCTCACTTTGAGCTATATTCAAAGCTTCAAACCCTGAGTCCAGACTTCCTTAAAATTGGGAAATTCAAGAAAGAAATCAAGGAGCCGGAGATGGGGCATTATATTCCAGAGGTGCCTCATTCCGATCTATGCACGGCAACCACTTGTTTCAAATCGGACTCGGCTCCAAAAGAGGTGGCACGCTGACACAGTGCTTAGCACTGCTATCTCACAGTGTCAGGGACCTGGGTTCAATTCCAGCTCGGGTCACTGTCTGTGTGGAGTTTGCACATTCTCCCCATGTCTGCCTGGGTTTCCTCTGGGTGCTCTGGTTTCCTCCCCAGTCGAAAGATGTGCGGGTTAGGTTGATTGGCCTTGCAAAATTGGTCCTAGTGTCAGGGGGATTAGCAGGGTAAATATGTGGGATTACGGGAATAGGGCCTGGGTGGGATTGTGGTCAGTGCAGACTTGATGGGCCAAATGGCCTCCTTCTGCACTGCAGGATTCTATGAACTCTAGTTCATGTTCTATACTTCAGCACATAACAAGCCTTGATTAAAAACTTTACAGTGACTGGATACTCGCAATAGTCAGCCAAATATTACCCTCTCCTCTTTCACTTTTCCGTTCTGCTAAGCAAAATTACTTCATCGTACATACATTTCCTGCTTCCTGTAGCAGTATGTTGAACATTATACTTGATCATGTTAAAACACATAAGCTCACCGTAATGTATCCAACTTTTTTACAGGGCTATCAGTCCATCTTACAATCACAACCTGGCCACTGAATTGACTTCCCCTGGCAGAGCTTTTTCCCGATGGAAGAGGTTCAAAATATTAATACTGACCAGGGAGACCAGAGAATAGAGGGTATCATTTTAAGGTGATTGGTATAAGACTAGGTCCGGCTAGTGGGGCGGGAAGCTTGGCAGGCGGGGGGAGTTTAATTTGGCGGGAAGCCAAAAAATCAGTTTCCCAATAACTGGATGAACTTGAGGAATTTTGTTCTCGGGACTTCATGGATATGGAACTTCCCAGTAAACAATTTTGCGAAATCCTTTAAGTTTAAAGTTTAAAAGTTTATTCATTAGTGTCTCAAGTAGGCCTACGCTACATTCTGCACCTGTTCAGGTACACTGAGGGAGAATTTAGCATGGCCAACCCATCTAACCTGCACATCTTTCAGGCTGTGGGAGGAAACTGGAGGAAACCCACGCACACATGGGGAGAACGTGCAGAACTCGGCATAGACGGTGACCTAAGCCGGGAATTGAACTCCGCTCCCTAGTGGACTGACGCAGCAGTGCAGTGCCACTGGACCACCCTCATGCATGCATGCACGCTCCATTGAAAGGCCACCCCATTGCAATGCAACCCCCCTCCAAGTTAAGTTCTTGCCAGCGAGAAATTCGAATATTCACTTCTACATCGCTCACAAGCGGGGAAACTGCTTTTACGATGAATAGCGAGTTGCTGCTGCATTATCACCTTTAAGGAGTGTCTGTAAATGTCAGCCTGTGTTTGAAACTGATTCGCAGTACCAGTTGTTACAAAGGGAATAAGGGCTAGCAAGAAAAGGTGAAAGGGTGAGTGCCGGCTGCCTATGTTTCCTCTAATTATGGCGCCTGGACCTATGATTCCATGAGGCAGGTCTCTGACTTCCTGCCTGCCCACCACCCCCCCCGCCATTCAGTGAACTCCTTGTGGATGCATGTTTAATGAGCTGAACAGCACAGGATCACATGTTGTTGGCCCCTCCTCCCAATGGAAATCGCTTCCGCTTCCTCATCTACCACTCAACCTAGGCTCCAGAATGGGAGATCCCGGCCTCAGTGAGATGAGGAGAAATTCTTGATCTGAAATGCACTGTCTGAAACAATGGTGGAAGCAGATTCAAAGCAACTTCGAAAAGGCAATTAGATAGTTACTCACAGAAGAGAAAATTGCAGGGCTATAAGGAACCAGCAGGGGATTGGCCTCGGTCTCTGTTACAAGAGTCTATGTATGTCCCCCTATGCCAGTTAAGAGTGGTGGACACACCAGAGGATTGAGAACTCCACTGTTCAATGGTAACCCAGTTTCCAATCCAATTATCTCAATTAAACAACATCCAAGGTTTTCCTGATTAACCTTTAGTGTGATATTTCCCTAAATAACTTCGGAATCTCCAGGTAAACAATATCAAGTGCATTGTATTTGATCACCAGTCAGCGTTGGCTCAGTGGGTGGCACTCTTACCTCTGACTCAGCTGTGTGTTAGTACCAGAAGGGTGAATGCCTACCATCTCGGTCCTATCTGTGGAGAGTTCTGTACTGTTGATAGTCATCTTTTGGGTAAGACAGAATGATAGTTGCCATCCCATGCAATATTTTGCAGCAGATGATGAAAATTATTTCCAGGGTTTGAGGTATTTGACCCCAACCAATGCCATTAAGCAGATGATCTGTTTCTTTTATCCCATTACTGTCCGCGGGACCAGTACATTTTAGATTCCCAACCAGTGGTGGGAGGGATGGTGAGAGTTGAAATTGATCTTGATGTTGGTGCAAGCCAGCTGATTATATACACATCCATACATTAATATTAGGAGCAGGAGTTGGCCACTCAGCCCCTCACATCTACTCCATCATTCAGTAAGACCATGGCTGATCTGATTGTAACCTCAACTCCACACACCCCAATAACCTTTCACCCCCTCGTTAATTAATTAATTATTATTCATCTGTGGGACATGGGCATCACTGGCTGAAACCAGTGCTGGGGCCTCAGCTATTTACCATTTATATAGATGATCTGGAGGAGGGAACCGAGTGCAGGGTGTCGAAATTTGCTGATGACACCAAGATTGGGGGAACGGCAAATTGTGCGGAGGGTGTGGAGAGTCTGCAGAAGGATCTAGATAGGCTGGGCGAATGGGCCAGGAAATGGCAAATGGAATTTAATGTTGGCAAGTGTGAGGTGGTCCACTTTGGTAGGAAGAATGGTAGGAAGGACTATTACTTACGTGGCGAAAAACTGCAGCAGGCGACGGTGCAGAGGGACCTCGGGGTCCTTGTGCATGAATCGCAAAAACCCAGCTTGCAGGTGCAGCAGGTGGTCAGGAAGGCGAATGGGATGCTGGCCTTCATAGCGAGGGGGATTGAATATAAAAGTAGGGAGGTCTTGCTGCAGCTGTATAGGGCATTGGTGAGGCCACAGCTGGAGTACTGTGTGCAGTTTTGGGCGCCGCACCTGCGCAAGGATATTTTGGCCCTGGAGGGAGTGCAGAGGAGGTTTACTAGGCTGATACCGGAGTTGAGGGGGTTGAGCTATGAGGAGAGGCTGAATAAACTAGGCTTGTACTCGTTAGAGTTTAGAAGAATGAGGGGAGATCTCATTGAGACGTATAAGATGATGAATGGGATGGATAGGATAGAGGTGGAGAGACTCTTCCCGCTCAAAAAAGACAGTAGGACTAGGGGGCACAGCCTCAAGATAAAGGGGAGGCGGTTTAGAACGGAGTTGAGGAGGAACTTCTTCACTCAAAGGGTGGTGAATCTCTGGAATTCTCTGCCCGTTGAAGTGGTGGAGGCTGCCTCGCTAAATATTTTTAAGAAGCGGGTTGATGGGTTTTTGATAAGAGAAGGGATTAAGGGTTATGGGGAGAGGGCGGGAAAGTGGAACTGAGCCACGACAGATCAGCCATGATCTTATTGAATGGCGGGGCAGGCTCGAAGGGCTAGATGGCCTACTCCTGCTCCTATTTCTTATGTTCTTATGTTCTTATGTAAACACAGTAAAAAGTCTGACAACACCAGGTTTTAGTCCAACCTATTTATTTGATAATATACTCACAAGCTTTCGAGGGACACCCTCTTCGTCAGGTGAATGGAGAGTTCTGGCCTCAGACAGAGCATATAAAGCACAGACAGTTTAGAGATTACTGATTAGAATGCGAATCTTTACACCTAACCTGCTGTTCAAGACCTGAAGTGGCTGATAATGTGAGTGGAAGGAGCACTGATCACAGTTTAAAGAGATGTGTATTGTCTGGCTGGCCAGCATTTATTGCCGAAGCCTAGAAGGATGAGAGTCAACTACATTGTTTGGTTCTGGAGTCACATGTAGACCAGACCAGGTAAGGATGGCAAATTTCCTTCCCTGAAAGACATTCTTGAACCAGATCAAGAATCTAGACTATAATCAAGACTAGCTAGGGCAAATGCATGAAGTTATGGGGATAGAGCTGTGGTCAGTGCAGCCTTGATGGACTGAATGGCCGCCTCCTGCACTATAGGATTCAATGATTCTATGAACTCCATCTTAAATGAGCAACACCTTTAAGAGTAACTAAGAAGGTAAATGAGGGCAGTGCAGTTGATGTTGTCTGCATGGACTTTACCAAGGCCTTTGACAAGGTACCGCATGGTAGGTTGTTGCATATGATTAAGTTTCACGGGATCTGGGATGAAGTATCTAAATGGATACAAAATTAGCTTCTTGACAGAAGCCGGAGGGTGATTGTAGAGGGTTGTTTTTCAAACTGGAGGCCTGTGACCAGCAGAGTGCCTCAGGGATCAGTGTTGGGTCTACTGTTATTTGTCATTTATATTAATGATTTGGATGAGAATATAGGAGGCATGGTTAGTAAGTTTGCAGATGACACCAAGATTGATGGCATAGTAGATTGTTATAGAAGAAAGTTATCTCCAATTGCACTGGGATCTTGATCAATTGGGCCAATGGGCTGACAAATGGCAGATAGTTTAATTTAGATAAATGCGAGGTGATGCATTTTGGTACATTGAACCAGGGCAGGACTTATTCAGTTGATGGTAGGGTGTTGGGGAGTGTTAATGAGCAAAGAGATCTAGGGGTGCATATCCATAGCTTGAAAGTGGAGTCGTGAGTGGTAAAGAAGGCATTTGGCATGCTTGGTTTCACTGGTCAGAACGTTGAATACAGGAGTTGGGACGTCTTGTTGAAGTTGTACAAGACATTGGTAAGGCCACATTTGGAATATTATGTACAGTTCTGGTCACGCTATTACAGAAAGGACATTATTAAACTAGAAAGAATGCAGAAAAGATTTGCTAGGATGCTACTGGAACTTGATGGTTTGAGTTATAAGGAGAGGCGGGATAGACTGGGACGTTTTTCTCTGGACCCTAGAAGGCTGAGGGGTGATCTTATAGAGGCCTATAAAATAATAAGGGGCACAGATCAGTTAGACATTGAATATGTTTTCCCAAAAGTAGGTGAGTCTAAGACGAGAGAGCATAGGTTTAAGGTGAGAGGGGAGAGATACAAAAGTGTCCAGAGGGGCAATTTTTTCACACACAAGATGGTGAGTGTCTGGAACAAGCTGTCAGAGATAGTAGTAGAGGTGGGTATAATTTTGTCTTTTTAAAAGCATTTAGACAGTTACATGGGTAAGATGGGTATAGAGGGATATGGGCCAAATGCAGGCAATTGGAACTAGCTTAGGGATTTTAAAAAAAGAATGGCATGGACAAGTTGGTCTAAAAGGCCTGTTTCTATGCTGTAAACCTCTATGACTTTGTTTTTGAACAGTGAGCCCTAATTCTAGATTCAAGAGAAGAAATATCCTCTCCACATCCACCTGTCAAGTTTGCTCAGGATTTTATTTGTTTCAATCAATTCGCCTCGTACTCTCTAAGAAGTCTCACAACACCAGGTTAAAGTCCAACAGGATTATTTGGAATCACGAGCTTTTGGAGTGCTGCTCCTTCATCAGGTGTAGTGAGACTTCTTACTGTGCCCACCCCAGTCCAACACCGGCATCTCCACATCATGGTTCCTGTCCTTGAACTCCAGCAGGCACTGTAATCATGACTCATCAGCCCGCTTTGCTCCCCGTTTAGTTTTTTTTTTCCATTGAAGTGAATGAAAAACAGGCTTTTGATTCACAGCTATCCAATTTGCACGAACATGCTTGTCCAGTATACAACTACCCTCTCCCCTCCAACCCTACCCCTGTTCCCAAGTCCATCCACTCTTTAACTGGATACTAAAATAGTTTGAGTGTTCTCCCTAATGCCACTCCTGTGCTAACTGCTATATAATTCAACAGGATAGATGTTAACAACCAAAACACGATATTGGCTGTGTTTCAACACTTAATCCCAGATACCTAACACACTCCCAGCCTGGATTACTGTCAGCTCCTAAAATAATATCCAGCACATTTCCAATCCTAGCTCTGTCAGGGCCGAGAGTAACTGCCCATGTTTCCAATCCCTGTCGGCCTTGGAAACCACTGGACACACTCCTCCTCCTCTGTCCCTGTTAGTCCTTGTATATAAAATGCTCATAGACGTAATATAATAGATTTTAAAAGGAATTCAGAGGAAACTTAGGGTAGCACAGTTGTTAGCACTGCTGCCTCACAGCACCAGGGACCTGGGTTCAATTCCGGCCTCAGGTCCCTGTCTGTGTGGAGTTTGCACGTTCTCTCCAGGTCTGCTTGGGCTTCTTCCAGGTGCTCCGGTTTCCTCCCACAATGCAAAGATGTGTGAGTTAGGTGGATTGGCCATGCTAAATTGTCCCTTAGTGTCCCAAGATGTGTAGGTTTGATGGGATTAGCCATGGTAACTGTATGTGATTCAAAGGTTAGGATGGGGGAGAGGGCCTGGATAAGATATTCTGTCAGAGATTCAGTGGGTCAAATGGCCTCTTCTGCGCTGTAGGGAATCTATGGTAACTATTGCTTGCTCTACCTCCCTCTCCGCTTTCATTGAATTTAAGCTGGGAAGTATATGGGGGAGAAAGGAATGGAAGGGTATGCTGATGGTGTGAGATGAAGAGGGGTGGGAAAGAGGTTTGTAGGGCTGAGTGGCCAGTTTTTGTTCTGTGCATTCTATTATAAACCATTCTGATGCAGTTCCAATTTTGACTCACTCAGACAAAAGGGACCAAATTCCAACCTCATTCCCTGTCAGCTCCTAACTGTCCCACTGTAATCAGCTCTCATCCCTGGTGGTTGCTGGCCTTGTTCAGTTCTGCAACTGAGATAATGGCAGGAGCTCGCTGACCTCGCCCACAGCTGAGATTCTCCAGTCCCACTGCAGTGAACCGAGTTTTGGCTGAGCGTCAAATTCTCCACTCTCACTGGCAGCGTGACGGATAAAGAACCAGAGAGTTCTGGCCAATAAAACACATTGAATGCCTAATTTCATTTATTTTTCTTATTATTGTCACAATCGGGTTAAATTAACACTGCGATGAAGTTACTGTGAAAATCTCCTAGTCACCACACTCTGACGCCTGTTTGGGTACACTGAGGGAGAATTTAGCATGGCCAATCCACTTATCCTGGTCAACTTTCAGACTGTGGGAGGAAACTCAGGCAGACGTAAGGAAAAGGTGCAAACTCCACAGACAGAGTGGCCCAAGCTGTGATTTGAACCCCGGTCCCTTGCGCTGTGAGGCAGCAGTGCTAACCACTGCTGACCCGTTCAATGTTATTGTCTATTCCAGCCTCTGGGCTTTAATCTGAAAACTGCATTTACCTCTATAATTTACTCATGTAATTGGGCAGTAGAACATTGCTAACACATAACAATAAATTTGTTGAAGGCGTCTTTAATGAATATAACCTAAAAACACATCTGGTTTTGGTAATGAATATTTTAAACATGCTGATATATTTAATATTCTAGTCTCACTCAATCCATAATTGATGGAAGGGTTCATCTGAATTTAGATTGAATTATCTGAACTGAACAAAGTTGGAATAGGAGATAGGATGTTCACTCTGACAAACCTTTCCAATGAAGAATAATTTGTCTTATTGCAGATTCTGTCCAATTTATGTCACCTTTCAAGATTATGCATCAGTACAAGTAATATGTAATCAGAACCATTTTGCTCTACTCTCCATGAGTAATAGAGGGAAATTATTAGAAATATTAATCAAATCTTACAACATGAGTATTCAAGTCTATCTATATCCTTGGTGTTCTTCAGTGTTTGGTGATCTGCTTCAGTACAAATAACCTACAATTATGCTCTTAACCAGAAGATTCTGAAACTGTTTTCAAACTATTTTTTTAATTGGTCATCACTTGGTAGTACAGAACTTGAGAATTGCTGAAAAAGATATACTATCAAAGTTTTTTGTTTTGCACTCATCAGGACAATTCACAAGCACACCAAATTGAAAAGAGAACAAGAAATTTTACTGCATGAGTAGAGAGTGCTGACTCCTGGGCAAATGAACTCCGATAAAGGTGTTGCCGTAGAGAATGCAGTCGTTCAACTTTCTTAAATAAAAAAAATCAATATCACATTAACTGCTTTTGAAAGATCAGCCATGATCTTATTGAATGGCAGGGCAGGCTCGAAGGGCTGGATAGCCTACTCCTGCTCCTATTTCTTATGTTCTTATGAAAGGAAGAGTTGGAATTTACATAGCAACTTTCACAACCAAAGTGCCTCATTAATGAGTTTGTTCTGAGTGAGGCCTTTTAAAAAGTCACTCATCAGAAGTGTGGCGTTTGAGGATGTTACCGAGAGGTGTGATAAGGTGCTTTAAAAATACAAGTACTCTCACACCTATTTGGTGAGAGAGTTGAAAAATTATTTAGTTTTTTTTACATGGGATGTGGGTATCATTGGCTAGGCCAGCATTTAACACCCATCCATAACTGCCCTTCAGATAGTGATGGTAAGCTGCCTTCTTGAAACACTTTAGTCCAAGCGATGTAGGTACACAGTACTGTTAGGGCAGAAGTGCCAAGATTTTGACCCAGCGACAGTGAAGGAATGGTAATATATTTCT
Source organism: Carcharhinus amblyrhynchos (assembly GCF_965287045.1). Lineage (NCBI taxonomy): Eukaryota > Metazoa > Chordata > Chondrichthyes > Carcharhiniformes > Carcharhinidae > Carcharhinus > Carcharhinus amblyrhynchos. The sequence goes on along the minus strand of NC_137330.1, from coordinate 13,741,849 downwards.
ATGTCAGGATGATGTGTGATGCTGCGGTGACAAAAGAAATTAAAAAAATGAAATTCAAGTTGTACATTAACAGGGGAAACTGTCATGTAATGAATATGTTAGTGAACTAAACCAGTTACAGGTTACTGGACTAAGCTAGAGAATTAGATTAACAAGCTATGGCTTTTGTTCCAACATTTCTGTCAACTTATTGGTACTTTCCAAAAGTTAAGATTGAATTTTAGCTTTTAATTAAGGATGTTTGTCCTGCTTGAGGGAAGGCAGACAGAAAGGGTTACTGAAAAGTTATTGAGTTAAATGATTCCCAGCAATCCAATTATGTGCTTGAATATTTCATTACTCGACGATTGTTGTCAAACATAAATGTTTGTCTACACCACGAAAACTGAGCTGTGGTGGACAGGAACAGTAGGAAACGTCTGTTCCATTTCAAACATTCCTACTCTCGCCCTCTCACCCCCTCTCGAGTGGCATGGTGGCACAGTGTTGCTACCTCAGTACCAGGGACCTAGGTTCAATTCCCAGCTTGGGTCTCTGTCTCTGCAGAGTCTACACATTCTAAACCCAAACAGATGCTGGAGTGTGACGACGAGGGGATTTTCACAGTAACTTCACTGCAGTTTGAGTATAAGCCTACTTGTGACTAATAAATAAACCTTACTTTATTTCATTGGTTCTTTGTAGTATAATGTGTTATATAAATGCATGTCTTTCTTTCAATTAATCAATTTTTCCCTCTGACTGCAGTGTTGGAGGTTTGCATTACTCCCCTGATAATGCAACTGAGAACAGCTCGCAGTCAAAGGAGGAAAGAGGAGAGCATCTTGCTCTAAGAAGCAGAGTGACTTGCATTTATTTAGGGTGTCACGGTGGCACAGTGGTTAGCACTGCTGCCCCACAGCGTCAGAGACCTGGGCTCGAATTCCCACTTGGATCACTGTGTGGAGTTGACACGTTCTCCCTGTGTCTGCATGGGTTTCCTCCGGGTGTTCCGATTTCCTTCCACAATCCGAGAGATGTGCTGGTTAGGTGCATTGGCCGTACTAAATTCTCCCTCGGTGTACCCGAACAGGCGGCGGAATGTGGCGAGTAAGGGATTTTCACAGTAACCTCATCGCAACATAAATGAAGCCTACTTGTGACACAAATAAATAAACTTTCCCCTGCCTCCCAGAATTACTTCCGGGTTTCCTTGTCCTCACTTTTAATTCAATCAGCTTCAGCATTCAATGAAACATGCTTTAAAGAAATTGAACCCGGGTGCCTGACACTTTGAGACAGCAGTGCTAACCACTTTGCCACCTGATCTTACCCCTTTGTTGGGGTAAGATCAGGTGGGGCAGGATTTTCTAGCACTTTCTGCTAGCGGGATAGAATAGAACAGAATCCCTACAGTGCAGACAGAGGCCATTCAGCCCAAAGAGCCCACACCAACCACAATCCCACCCAGGCACTACCCCCATACCCCTACATATTTTACCCACTAATCCCTCTAACCTAAGCATCTAGGACACTAAGGGGCAATTTTAGCACAGCCAATCAACCTAACCCGCACATCTTTGGACTGTGGGAGGAAACTGGAGCACCCGGAAGAAACCCACGCAGACACAAGGAGAATGTGCAAACTCCACACAGACAGTGACCCGAGCCAGGAATCGAACCCAGGACCCTGGAGCTGTGAAGCAGCAGTGCTAACCACTGTGCCACCGTGCCGCCCATCTTTGGCGAGATCTTTTGATCTGGTAGTGAGACAGATGAGCCACGTAAAACACCGTAGACATTGGCAGGACTGGGAGATCCCACCTGGCAAGCTCCCTCTGCCAACCAGAAAACAAGTCTGGTGTAGTGGGGTGGAAAATGCCATCTGTAGATTTTTAATGACATTCTGACAGTTTTCAGATAAGTTTTACTGAAGCTTGTTCATTTCTTCTGATATAATTCAAACACACTCAAAAGCTGCTTCTTGCGGAATTTGAATTCATTTTCTCTGCTTATTGATAACCTAGTTTTCTGGGTTACTAATTCACTAACTAATTATACTCAATAGATAGACAGTTGTCTCGTGGTTACTGGTTCGTAACTAATAACCTACAGCTGACTCGGATGAGAAAGGCACTGTGTGTTATATGTGTAGGCTTAGGCCCTTTAAGAGGACGGGTCAGATGACTTGGGGTGACCTGCCCAGGAAATCCCTCCCTCCAGCCACTCGAGTGCAAGGAGTACAGTTCACCAATAAACCCTATTGTTCCTGTGGCTTGTCTTTTCTATGTGACTTCTTCGGAGCTACACCCCATCCACCCTCATCCAGTAGTCTCAGGCTCAACACTGGGGACAAGAAGAATGCATCTCACTGTTTGCATTGCTGGCTTTTCTCACCATATTTCCCAGACCTTAGAAAATGCTGGAAGGGTGTCCCCTCATAGGGGACACTGCCAGGGTACCGCCTAGGCGGGGTTCCTTCCCCCCCCCCCCGCGGGGGGCTGCGCTTAACTGTGTGTGACCTCCCCGATGTGATCTCTTTGCCAGTTCACATTGCCCCAGACCTTTTGTAAACCTCGTCAACGTAACATCATGTCACGAGGGGAGAATTCCCAATCATAGAATCCCAACTGTGTGAAAGAAGACCATTCGGCCCATTGAGTCTGCACCAATAACAATCCCAACTGAGCCCTATCCCCGTAATCCCCTGACACTAAGGGGCAAGTTATTGTAGCCAGTCGATCTAACCTGCACATCTAAGCGTGTAGAGAGATTCTTCCCGCTTAGAAAGGATAGCAGGACTAGAGGACACAGCCTCAAGATAAGGGGGGGGGGGGGGGAGGGAGGTGCAGTTTAGATCAGAGTTGAGGAGGAACTACTTCACTCAAAGGGTGATGAATCTCTGGAATTCTCTGCCCATTGAAGTGGTGGAGGCTGCCTCGCTGAATATATTTAAGTCACGGGTAGATAGGTTTCTGATAGACAGGGGAATTAAGGGTTATGGGGAGAAAGCGGGAAAGTGGAACTGATCTACTTCAGATCAGCCATGATCTTATTGAATGGCGGGGCAGGCTTGAAGGGCTAGATGGCCTACTCCTGCTCCTATTTCTTATGTTCTTATCTTCTGACTGTGGGAGGAAACTGGAGCACCCGGAGGAAAGCTACACAGACACGGGGAGAATAGACAGTCGCCCAAGTCGGGAATTCAGCCCGGATCCCTGGTGCTGTGAGGCAGTAGTGCGAACTACTGTGCCACACTGTCAGGAGATGATACAGCGAGGGTTCCCGCTAACAAGAGTTAAATGTGTTTCTCGATCTTCTTGCGTGGGAACTTCATTAGATCAAGGGCGGGAGGTTAGGCGTCACAAGATCTTGTCAGCAAGATTCTTGTTTTTGGCCTCCCTCTGCATTTTGTGCCTACATTGCCATTTGCACCCAGGGGTGCAGTGCCCAACGCATCTTCCTATTAAGGTGCTATATAAATTTCTTTCATAACTTCTTTGTATAACGTGATGAAACTGAATCAACTACCTAAAGATTATACTGCTTGTTGTATTTAGAGACTTGCACAGTTATCTGTATTTTTACTGTTTAGTACAGTAATGTTATAAATGAATTTATATCGCTGATGGTTGAAAGTTATTGGACCTTTTCTGAAGTTCAGAGATAATGACACAGCTTCCCAGGGACAGCTGTGCCCACACATTAGACATAACACTGCAGACTTTTAGTCTGCACATTATACAAAGAATCTAGAGACAGATGAGAAGGCGCAAACACTGAGTGGTTAAGCTGGTCAGGAATAACCAAACCATCTTTTCTCTCGTAAAGTGAACACTGATGGGCGATCTAACCTTCAGAGGTTTGCAGATGTCATCAGTGCTCTACTTATGGGGAGACCAAAATTAGGGCCTATAAATGTAAAATGGTCACTGATAAATACAGTCAGGAATTTAAGAGGGATTGGAAGAATGTTTTGCTTGCTATCACGGTGAGCAGTTGAGGTGAATTGAGCAGTTGGCAGCATGGTGGCACAGTGGTTCCCATTGCCCCACAGTGCCAAGGACCCGGGTTCGGTTCCTGGATTAGGTCACTCTCTGTACAGAGTCTGCATGTTCTCCCCGTATCTACATGGGTTTCCTCCCACAGTCCGAAAAACGTGCTGGTTAGACGGATTGGCTAAATTCTCCCTCGGTGTACCCGAATAGGTGCCAGAGTGTGGCGAATATGGGATTTTCGCAGTAATTTAGTGGCAGTGTTAAAGTCAGCCTACTTGTGAGAGTAACAAATAAAATAGCATGGACGTATTTAAGGGGAATCCAGTTAAACATAAGGAAGAAAAAAAAAATAGGAGAACATGGTGATGGGGTTTAATGGAAGAGGAGTGTGAGGAGCCATGTGTTGAGTGTAAATGTCAGGGCAGATCTGGTGAGCTGAATGGCCTCTTATAAGCTGTAATTAAGATGTAATAGTGTGTAACACTATAACCCTGATTATCTCAGCCAGGTTCCAAGTTGGGGAAGTTCCCATTTAACAATGGGCAATGCAAATGCCTTTTGTTATTGTAATTGTTTCGTCACTATTAACCTGCCAAATATACCGCCTACAAAGAGCATTTCTCCCTGTGTGTACTAAGTATACATAGATTTGCAATAAGCGCTTCCTCCAGGTTGGCACACACTGGAGAGCTACATTGTTCACAATGATTAACTTTTTAATGCTAATACGGTTTACGCTCAAGTTCATTTAGGAATCATAATCACTTCTGTCAAGAGTATAATTTCTTTACACTAATCTAGACTCACAGACGTCACTGGTTAAATATCAAAGAATAAAAAGGATTGAAATAAAATCACACCAGTCAGCAAGTTCCCATGTAGACATGGATCTGAATTTTCCACTCCCTGCCTACCCTCCTCCCCCTCCGCAGTGGGTTTTTAGGCACAGCAGAGTGTGAAATTGGAGGGACAGAATTCCTTCTGAGTTTTGGCCCAGTCCAACCTCACCAGGATTTTACGCATGGACAGGCAAGGTCTTGGATGGGAAGCCCAACTGAGGCCTTTGGGTGTCTGGAGGAGTGACTGACCCTCCCTGGGAGGTAAGTCTGAAATCAGTTCAAGTTTGATCTGGGGTGGGAGTGAGAGGAAGGTTCCTTCATCAGAAGCCCCTTTCTGACTGGAGCCATCCTCTGAAGGCCCAGTGATTTCCAGCCATCTCTCCCACACCCCTCATGATCCCCCAGGCGCTCCACACTCTGAGACCCCGGGCACTTACCTTTTCCTCGGGTTCCTGGACTTGGGCTGAATTCTCCCCTCTGAGGCCAAAGTCCGCATGATGGGGGCAGGAGCGTGGAGTGTTTCCCGAGGCTCCTCAGGACTTTTCACCCTGTTCCATGCCAGGGCGGGCATGGCAGCGTGGATCCCACTGTCCTATCTGGGTGCTGTATTAAAAAGGAATCCAACATCGTTGGCCCACCATTGAAGAGGGAAGGTGGACTTCCTGAGAAAGGAGATGGATCACTCTGAGGCTGGTAGATGGACCACCTCGATGATGCTCAATCTGAAAGATACACCAGTCGATGCTCCCCCCCACCCACAGCTGTGGGTCACTGGAGACTTAGATCCGGAGTTCCGGGGAGCAGCCCCAGGCATTGCTCAGCTCTGCGCACTGTGTTGTTCCAGACAAGTTTTGGACTGGCATATCTTCCTGCTAACCTAATGGACTTTAAGCTGGTGTTGTGAGACTTCTTTCTGTTTTTACCCCAGTCCAACGCCAGCATCTCCACATCATTCCTGCTGGCATCACAGAGAATGGTGAGCAGTCACAGGATGCAATGTATGCAAGAGTGGGTGACTACATCCATTTTGACCAGAGCCATGTCAGACATACTATTAGGCCATCACCTCCTCTTCTGTTGACTTTATTTGAGTGTCTACACAATTCTTGCCTCCTGTCATGTGACTGTTATACTGTGGGTAGTACTTTTCTCCAGTCCCACATTAACCCTTGCTATGCTGAGCACCCTTATACTACACCGACAAAGACCAACCTCGAATATCATCCACAAATGCCCTGTGGTCAAAACTTAACAAAGTCATCTCTGTGTGTACGTTATGTTGGTAGCAAATGAACAAAAGCCTACGCAGCAAAGACCCACACATTTCATAATGTCCTGTGTTAGGGTTTTAAACAAAAAAGAAAAAGAAATCCAAAGTAACATCAACAGGCTTATTCTCAGAGCTGTTGCCTGTACAGAGTAGAAAATGAAACTAAAGGCAAGACCCTGTGAAACATTCTAGTGACGTCAGCATCAAAACCTGTGACTGGCTCGTAAAGCAATCATGCAACCACTTAAATATGTAACACATTTGAGTTGGCATGCAGAGAGCTCGCAAGGACATGAGGGGCAGTATGGCCATTTTCTATGTTGTAGCCATTCAATGATCAACTTCAAGTAAGAAGTGTCAGTCTTATTGTGAGTTAAAGAACCCCCTTGAGCCCAATAGCGTAAGTGCGAAAAGCACAAGCATATTGTCTTCTCGACAGCTGACATCTCTGTACTGCAGTCATGCAAGACTGATTTATTGCGAGCTGCTGACAGGACAATAATGGTTTATGTTGAAGCGATGTAGCCTGACACATGTTAGTGTGTTTCTGATGAAAACAATGGACTGGATTAATCTCAGACCTCAAACCCAGCAGCTGAATGTGGTGTTGCACTTGACATTGTTCTCTTGCAATAGTTAGCCGGAGATCCTGCCATGAGATTTAAAAATAAAATAGCACAGATCTCCAATAGGCTTTTTGGAGCAACATGGCAAATTGAACATTTGGAAGACCCAGACCTTAGATCTGTGCTAATTGCAGCGGACCTACTTCCTGAAATCATTGCAGGCCTCATTTCAAAGTATTAAAACGTGACTACCAAATCCAGGCTGGCACACTTTGTTTAAAGTTTATTTATTAGTGTCACAAGTAGGTTTACATTAAAGCTGCAATGAAGTTACTGTGAAAATCCCTTAGTCGCCATACTCCGGCACCTGTTCGGGTACACTGAGGGAGAATTTAGCATGGTCAATGCACCTAACCAGCATGTCTTTCGGACTCTGGAAGGAAACCGGAGTACCTAGAGGAAACTCACCCAGTCACGGGGGGAGTGTGCGAACTCCATGCAGACAGTGACCCAAGCCAGGAATCGAACCCGGATCCCTGGCGCTGTGAGATAGAAGTGCTAACCACCGTGCCACTGTGTTAGTGTCCAACACCGTCAGTCCAATGCCTGCATCTCCACACCACAGTGTTAGATCAGTTCAAGCTTGTACAATGACATAGACTTGAGACTTGCAAGAAATGATACCTGGGAAATTCAACTCATCAGTGCCTGGTTTATTGGAGGAGAGGAGAAAATGCTGAAAAATCTCAGCAGGCCTGGCAGCATCTGTAAGGAGAGAAAAGAGCTGACTTTTCGAATCCAGATAACCCTTTGTCAGAGCTCACTTTTACCCTGGCTTATTGATTCTGTGATTGCAGTTTTGTCTCATTCTGACATGGTTTATTTTGTTCGGTTCAAGTCCCTAGTTTCGGACTTAACTAAATCACAATCAAACTCAACAGCCTGATTCTTCCAATGGCAGATATGACTCACCATTGGCTGGCAGTGGGATCTTCCAGTCCAACTGAAGGCAATGTCATTTTCCGTGGCTCTCTGCCTGCGCCGCTGGAGAAGTGATCGGCCAACGGGGATCAGCCTCTTCCACTGGGAAACCCGCTGCAGGAGGACTGGAAAATCCCGGCCAGATAAAAGCTTCTCACGTACTGTGATCGATCTTTCCTCGACACGCTTTATGATAAGGGCATTTATCGACACTTACTCCGGTTTATTGATTCTGTGACTGCTGTTTCATCTTAAACGATACTCATGTTATTCACATAAAGTTCTGGTGGTAACCAATTTGCTAAGAGAGAATTAACGGGCACAATCGGTGTGCCGACTGGAATTATACAGAAGAGGCAGATTGAGACATGAATCAGCATTAACGCCTATTTGACACCAGTGCTGCCATTTTTGACCTCAGTGTTCCAGCTAATTGCTTCCCTTGACCTCACACAGCTGAACATGCATTCCAGAGCAAGAAGGATTCACCTCCATCTGCCCACCCCCAGCGATTCTTAATCAGGGCACCAACTGCTTTCAGAATAGTTTCTGATTGATTTTCTGTTGGCTGTCGCTGAGTTTGTAGAAGTGTTTGGTGATTTTTGTTGTTGCTGAAGTCTATACCGAGTGGTGGGGAAGGTGCTTGAAAACCTTGGAGTAAGAACGCAAATGCTGGAAGTACTCAACAGGTCTGACAGCATCTTTGGAAAGAGTTAACATTTCAGGTTGATGATGAAAAGTGTTGATAAATGCCCTTATCATAAAGGGTCTCTAGGAAAGATTGGTCACAGTGTGAGAGAAGTTTTTAAATTGGCCGGGATTTTCCAGTCCTCCTGCGGCAGGTTTCCCGGTGGAAGAGGCGGATCGCCATTGGCCGATCGCTTCTCCAGTGGCGCGGCTGGAGAGCCGTGGAAAATGGCATTGCCTGCTGTTGGACTGGAAAATCCCACTGCCAACCAGTGGTGAGCCATTGGAAGAATCGGGCTGTTGAGTTTGATGTAACTTAGTTAAGTCCGAAACTAGGGACTTGAATCTAACCAAACAAACCATGTCAGTATGAGGGGTGAGTTGGTTTCAGTGGATTGGGAAACTACGCTAAAAGACGTAATGGCAAGCAAGTGTCTTAAAAGCCATCGTTTCAGGCAAGTGAATGGAAATTGATAATCTGAAGTTGGTTTCTCTAGAGCGTAACTGGTGGGATGTGCAAGTGTTAATTAGGGGAATTGATTGAGTCTAGTGCCTTGCTAATCAGAAAGCCTCAAGCTGGTGTGTTTGACACATGCATATTGTTGTCATTTAGGAAACGCAGCAGCAAAATTACACACAGCAAGATCCCATAAAGTTCAGAAAATCTGTTTTAGTGACTTGTCATTATTTATCCCTCAATTATTTGTGCTCTTCTTTGAATAGTGCTGTGGGATCTTTCATGCCCGCCTGATAGGGCAGAGGGATCCTCAGTTAATGTGTCCTCTGAAAGACAGCACCTCTGACACTACAACGTTCCCTCAGTACAGCATTGGAGTGTTCAGCTAGTTTTGCGCTCAGTCCCTGAGGTGACACCTTCAATTTCAGAGATGAGAGTGCAAAGCATTGAGCTATTGCTGACTCCATAAGATGGTGTAATTTATCACTGGACACACCTCATTTAAGATGAGAGGAGCAAGCTGGTGACAGGAATAAGCAGCTCGCAGTTGATAGGGAAGCCAATGATTCTCTACGGAAGTGAGCCATTACAGGATCCTTCAGGAGGAGGCCTGAGACAATTGAGGGCGTTTGCAGGATGTGAATAACGTTGTAAAAAAGTGGCCAAAGTTAAGGAATGACTTCAATAGGAACACTGAACGAATAATAATATACATTCTGGCTCCAGACGAAAATATTTCCAAGTACTGCACATGTGTCAAACGTCTGACAGAGCTATCAACTTCTCTCTCAGTTTCTCAGGATCCTTTACGCTCTTCTTAAAATATTGATTCAAATCCCTTTTTAAAAAAAAATTTATGGATTTTTGAAGTTTTATTTGTTTGAGTCACAAATAGGCTCTATAAATGACTTAACACTATAACTGAAGTTACTGTGAAAATCCCCTAGCTGACACACTCCAGCACCTGTTCGGGTACACTGAGGGAGAATTTAGCATGGCCAATGCACCTAACCAGCATGACTTTCAATTGTGGGAGGAAACCGGAGCACCTGGAGGAAACCCATGCAGACACAGGTAGAACGTGCAGACTCCGCACAGACCCCAAGCCAGGAATCGAACCTGGGTCTCTGGCACCGGGAGGCAGCAGCGTGTCACCGTGTCGTTGCTGTTTGTGTGTCGAGTAATCATCTACATAAGTATACTCTCCTCACTCTTCAGTGCAGCGGTTATCTTCAATTTATGACACCTTAAAAAACAAGTATTAAACACATTTGTAACCAAGACTAAGAAATGTTAAGTTTATTTATTCATCGCAAGTAGTCTTACGTTAACACTGCAATGAAGTTATTGTGAAGATCCCCTAGCCACCACACTCCAGCGCTTGTTTGGGCACAATGAGGGAGAATTTAGCATGGCCAGTGCGCCTAACCAGCATGTCTTTTGGACTGTGGGAGGAAACTGGAGCATTCAGAGGAAACCCATCTGACTGATTTATCCTGGTGGCCGCAGACTTATTGTTTAATCAATCTTGTTCCAGCAGAACATTGAAATTCTGTTTCCAACTAAGCTAAATGGTTCTGGCAGGTAAGCAGTTGGATAAAATATGGTAGATGTCTCAGCTCTTCCTGGAGATAAAGGGCTTCACAAAGCAGTTCATGGCCAGTGATGTACTTTACAGGTGCGGTCACTGTCATCGTGCAGAAATTGCAACAATTATGTTTTTGCACTGCAGAATCCCATCAACAACCATGAGATAATGTATTGTAATGTGTTGTCCTTACCTGCTTTGGCATACATGTGGCTCTAGATCCGCAGCAATGTGGTTGATTCTTTAAAAAAAAAAATGCCCTCTGAAGTGGCAGCAAGCCCTTCAGTTCAAGGGTAATTTGGGATGGGCAGTAAGACTGGCCCAACCAACGACATCCCATGAATGAATCCTAAAAACGCACTTTCAATCAATGGCCGATGATGTTCTTTTCCTGTGCAGACATTGTCATATTGCAGGAATTGCAGCAGTTGTGTTTTTGCACTGCAAGACCCCACCAAAGGCCATTGGATAATATGTTGTACCTATATTAATTGAGGACAAGTATTCATCAGGATGCTGATTAAAAATGGTGACACAGTGGTTAGCGCTGCTGCCTCACAGCGCCAGAGTCCCAGGTTCAATTCCTGGCTTGGGTCACTATCTGTGCAGAGTCTGCACGTTCTCCCCATGTCTGCATGGGTTTCCTCCAGATGCTCCAGGTTCCTCCCACAGTCTGAAAGATGCGCTGGTTAGGTGCATTGGCCATGCTCAATTCTCCCTCAGTGCATCCAAACAGGTGCCAGAGTGTGGTGACTAGGGGCTTTTCACAGTAACTTCATTGCAGTGTTAACATAAGTTTACTTGTGACACTAATAAATAAAAAAAACCTCCCCTGCTCTTCTTCAAAATATTCAAAATGTTGCATAGATCATAGAACAATACAGCACTGTACAAGCCCTTCGGCCCTCAATGTTGTGCCAAGCTTTATCCAAAACCAAGCTCAAGCTATCCCACTCCCTATCATTCTGGAGTGCTCCATATGCCTATCCAATAACTGCTTGAAAGTCCCTAAAGTGTCCGACTCCACTATCAAAGCAGGCAGTCTATTCCACACCCCAACCACTCTCTGACTAAAGAACCTACCTTGGACATCCCTCCTATATCTCCCACATGAATCTTATAGTTACATCCACCCGAGGAAATAGTCTCTGAACGTCCACTCTATCTCTCCCCCTCATCAACTTATAAACCTCTATTAAGTTGCCTCTCATCCTCCTCCACTCTAAAGAGAAAAGCCCCAGCTCCCTCAACCTTTTATCATAAGACCTACCCTTCAAACCAGGCAGCATCCTGGTAAATCTCCTCTGCACTCTGTCCAATGCTTCCACATTCTTCTCACAGTGAGGTGACTAGAACTATCCACAATATTCCAAATGCGGTCTCACCAAGGTCCTGTACAGTTGCAGCATAACCCTACGGCTCTTAAACTCAAACCCCCTGTTAATAAATGCTAACACACTATTGGCCTTCTTCACGGCTCTATCCAGTTGAGTGGCAAACGTCAGAGATCTGTGGATATGAACCCCAAGATCTCTCTGTTCCTCCACATTCCTCAGAACCCTGCCGTTCCCCTGTAATCCACATTCAGATTTGTCCTACCAAAATGAATCGCCTCGCACTTCTCAGGGTTAAACTCCATCTGCCACTTTTCGGCCCAGCTCTGCATCCTATCAATGTCTCTTTGCAGCCTACAAGAGCCCTCCACCTCATCCACTACTCCACCAATCGTGGTGTCGTCAGCAAATTTACTGATCCACCCTTCAGTGCCATGCGATGTTTATGAGGAGCAGGGGGTTGAAAATATTGACTTCCCAAACAGCAGGTGTAGCTAAAGCAGAGTATAAATCAGGAAACAAGGGCTAATAGAGGGAAGGAGAGCTTTAATTTTCATATAGATTGAGCAAACAAAATTTGCAGTAATATAGTGTCGAGGATGAGCTCATGTAATGTATACAAGTTAGATTTCTGGATCTGGAATAGGCTGATTGGTGTTAATAAATTGTCCCTAAATTGGATCTCCCTTAATCTGGTGCACATGTAATTCCCTAAATTTACACCCCTTTATTGTGGAGTCCATGAGATGTAGACAAAAGTCGTAGGTAGAAGGAGGATTGGAATGAGAACATAAGAACATAAGAACATAAGAAATAGGAGCAGGAGTAGGCCATCTAGCCCTTCGAGCCTGCCCCGCCATTCAATAAGATCATGGCTGATCTGTTGTGGCTCAGTTCCACTTTCCCGCCCTCTCCCCATAACCCTTAATCCCCTCTCTTATCAAGAACCCATCAACCCGCTTCTTAAAAATATTTAGCGAGGCAGCCTCCACCACTTCAACGGGCAGAGAATTCCAGAGATTCACCACCCTTTGAGTGAAGAAGTTCCTCCTCAACTCCGTTCTAAACCGCCTCCCCTTTATCTTGAGGCTGTGCCCCCTAGTCCTACTGTCTTTTTTGAGCGGGAAGAGTCTCTCCACCTCTATCCTATCCATCCCATTCATCATCTTATACGTCTCAATGAGATCTCCCCTCATTCTTCTAAACTCTAACGAGTACAATGAGGCACTCACTGAGTGTTAAAATGGGTGGCGCGGGCTCGTAGGGCCAAAGGGCCTGTTTCCTGTGCTGTGCTGTTCTCTGTTCTTTGGTATGTTGAGGAACCAATTAGGGAATGGGGTAATTTGAGTGTTGTGCAGTGAGAAAAGGTTAATTAATAGTGAAGGGAACTCTATGGAAGAATGATTATAATGCGTTAGAATTTTGTATAAAATTTAATGGTGATTTTGTTGCAGCTGAGCCTGAGTCTGAGCAAAGCAAACCATGTATGTATAAGTGGTAAGATGAATAAAATAAATTGGGAAACTACTATAAGAAGTATTCTGGTGGCTAAGAAATGGCAAACATTTAAATAATTGATACACATTTGCACAGTAAGAAGTCTCACAACACCAGGTTAAAGTCCAACAGGTTTATTTGGTAGGATGAGCTTTCAGAACTCTGCTCTTCCATCAGTCAATCACCTGAAATATAGACTTGCTGCAAATACATATGAAGTGGAGATGCCAGTTTTGGGTTGGGATGGGCACTGTAAGAAGTCTCACAACACCAGGTTAAAGACCAACAGGTTTATTTGGAAGCATGAGCTTTTGGGGCACAGCTCCTTCATCAGGTGATTCATCTTCACATCTCCTCATCATACATATTTGCAGCAAGCCTACCTATCTTTACAGCACAAAAGAGTGGCATGGTAGCACAGTGGCTGCCTCACAGTGTCAGGGACCTGGCTTCGGGTCACTGTCTGCATGTTCTCCCCATGTCTGCATGGGTTTCCTCCAGGTGCTCCCGTTTCCTCCCACACTCCAAAGATATGCAGGTTAGGTGGATTGGCCATGCTAAATTGCCACTTAGTGTCAGGAGGTTAGCAGGGTAAAATTTGGGGTTGCCAGGATAGAGCCTGGGTGGTATTATTGTCGATGGGCTGAATGGCCTCCTTCTGCACTGTAGGGATTCTATGAAAACCTAAAAGAAAATCAGGTCCAACCATGTCTAGCAAGTGGACACTATTATATATGTCCCTGTGGATTGAGGATGCATAAACAAACACAAGGTGGGCTTGATTTGTTGAGCACTGGGAGTTCTTTATTTAAGGCGTGTACCCATTCACAGTCAGGCCTAAGACTGGAGGAGCTAATTGCCCAGAGGCCACCTGACCCATATTCTTAAAGAGGCAGTCCACACCCCAAACCCCAACATGCAATATATAGACATATATATAAATATCATAGATATAAAGAAAGCATTAAATCAAAGGAAGAAGTTTATAATTAGAGGCAGAATCAGGCAGACCTAAAAAAGGAAGTACCAACTTGCTCTAACTCTATCCAGGACTTTAACTCAGTTTATTTTTTGAAGGCCGAGGAAGGTAATTATAGATCACCCATCAAATATTGCATCCTCAATTTATCCTTAACTGACATCCCTCTTAGCATGACATTCAGATGCTCCTGGTATTGACGTATCTCCATCTGAAGTTTTAATTACTTGTACCTGAACTTATTCTTAGAACCTCCAATCTCGAAAAGCTTAGCCCCACTTATATCCAAATCTCCACCAGGCTCGAACTGCTAACAGTTGAGTGTGTGTAATGGTTTTTATCTTTAGTATGGAGCTTTGCAACCACAACGCCATATGAGAAATTCACAATCACACATCCCCTTCCTCACTGCAACCGTGATACTGTAGCCCCTTTACTGGACTGAATACTATATACTCCCCATGCACAAAACTCTGGGTAGGCCAATGCAGGCGAAACTTTACCTCCTGGTCTTGAGTGGCCATTTTATTTTTATCTTTCCATTTTGAATCATAGGATCCCAATGGTGCACGAGCAGGCCATTCAGATGCTCCTGGTATTGACTTATCTCCACCTGAAGTTTTAATTACCTGTACCTGAACTTATCCTTAGAACCCTCAGTCTCAAAAAGACACATCAACTCTGCACTGACAACAACCCCGCGCAGGCCCTGTCCCCATAACCTCACCCTATTAATCCCCCTGACACTAAAGGTAAATTTAGCATGGCCAATCAACCTAACCTTTGGAGCGGGGGAGGAAACCAGAGCGCCTGAAGGAAACCCACGCAGACAAGGGGAGAGTGTGCAAACTCCATACACACACAGAGACCTAAGGCAGCAATTGAATCAGGTCCCTAACACTGTGGTGCAACAGTGCTTACCAATGTACTGTCCTGTCATGGTCCTTATTCAACTTAGGTCAAATCATGCTGATTAATTTAGCTGTGGTGGCATTAATTGGTTCTGGGTTAAAGCCAATACTGAAGGAAACATTCCCCTTTCTGACACAATGGACGGGATTTTACTGCCCCGTTTGTCCCAAAACAGTAAAGCTCTGCCCGGGGTCAATTAATCTTCCCATTGACCGTCCTCGCCTGCTCTGATTTCCGTGGTGGGAGCGGTGGTAAAATTCTATTAATAATATTATTATTAATTATTATTATTGATCTGATCCCAAAGGAATCATGCATTTTCTTTGCAGTTTTATAACAAGATGTTGTCCTGTGGCTATGGTGGCACATGTGTACACTATGCTGTGCTCACACTTTTGCCTCTAAGTCAGAGAATTCTGCATTCTAAACTCCTCCCAGGGAAAGATCAAGAGAGGTGTTATACTGCCCAAGGTGCCATCTTCCAGTTGAAACCACAAACTGAAGCACTTTTTGCATGGCCTGTCAGCCCATAGTGACAGCGGTGGCACAGTGGTTAAAGCTGCTGCCTTACGGTGCCAGGGATGCGGGATCAACTCCCCACTTGGGTTACTCTCTATGTGGAGACTGCACATTCTCCCCATGTCTGCATGGATTTCCACCTGGTGCTCCAGTTTTCCCCCCACAGTCCGAAAGACCTGGCTAGTTAGGTGGATTGGCCAAGCTAAATTCTCCCTCAGTGCACCTGAACAGGCACCAGAATGTGGCAACTAGAGAATTTTCACAATAACTTCATTGCGGTGTTGATGTAAACCTATATGTTACTATTAAATAAGCTTTTAAAAGAGATCCCATGGAAGAATGAAACACAAGGTGAATTGACAAACTTCAGAACTCAGTTTGATAGATTTTTATTAGGCATGGGTATTAAGGATTACAGAACAAAGGCAGATTGATGAAGTTAAGATACAGAATTGAATGGCAGAATGGTAGATTTCTGATAGACAAGGGAATTAAGGGTTATGGGGAGAAAGCAGGAAAGTGGAACTGGTCCACTTCAGATCAGCCATGATCTTATTGAATGGCGGGGCAGGCTTGAAGGGCTAGATGGCCTACTCCTGCTCCTAGTTCTTATGTTCTTATGACAGAAGGGGCTGAGTGGCTACCCTCATTCCCATATTCGGAGCGCAGTTTCTAGTGTGATCTGTATCCTAGTGTGCATCAGCACCTATAGGGCAAGAGAGAAGAAAACTCAGAAAACAAAGCATGGCAGTTACACTTGTGCTTTAAATAATTAGCCTCATGTTATACCTGTTTGTAACGCAAGAGGCGGCGATGGTCTAGTGGTATTATTGCAAGACTATTAACTCAGAGTCTCAGCTAATGTTCTAGGAACCTGGGTTAGAATCCCACCACGGCAGATGGTGGAATTTGAGCTCAGTAAAAAAAAAAATCTGGAATTAAGAATGACCATGAGACCATTATCGATTGTCAGGAAAACCCATCTTGTTCGCTAATGTCATTGAGAGAAGGAAGTCTGCTGTCCTTACCTGGTCAAACCTACATGTGACTCCAGACCTACAGCAGTGTGATTGACACTCAACTGCCCTCAGGTAACTAGGGATGGGCAATAAGTGCTGGCCAACCAGCGACACCCATGTCCCATGAATAAATAAAAGAAGTGTTATTACTTCTGGGAACAAGAACATGTGAAAGGAACTACTATGGTTCCCATGCTCTGTCTTTGGTCCGTTCTTTGTGATTGGGGATCACTTTTATATAAATTTCAGTTCTTTCGAAATGATGGTGGATTATGTGTGACAGTAGCATAATGTAAAATCTTCCAAGATGTTGTGATGAACAACTGGATGTTGTCTCAACTTACATTTTTGCCTGGGGACTGATTTTGACTTTAATAAATTATTCTGTCTGAAGTGTGAATTTATTGTTAATTATTCACACTGTAAAATGAGGATTAGTGTCCATGAGGCAGACATTAAGATGCAGACATCTGCTGTGGGGTTGTGTTACATGTAATAGTTTGGGACGACAATAACACCTTTATTGTATAGAAAAATCAGCACAACCAGATAAAATCGAGCACCAGTTGAAAGGCGATATAGAGGAGGATGGCCAAAACAAGTGAGTTTTTATAATGGCCTTAAAAGGATAGAAAGAAGCAGAGAGAGAATGGGGTTTAGGGAGGGAATTTCAGAGTGTGGGACCAAGATGAGTAAAGATCTGCAATGTGATCCAAAACTCAATATGTAATCTTGATCGATATTTCAGTGCAGTGTTGAACAAGTTCAAGTTTGCAATGACACTCTCCATTAACAGATTAGATGAGCATATTTATAGATTTATGATTTGCTTGGATTTATTATTGTCGCGTATTGGGATACAGTGAAAAGTACTGTTTCTTGTGCGCTATACAGACAAAACATACCATTCATAGAGTGCATGAATGGACTTGAATGGTTTTTGAATAGACCTATCTCGCATTAAGTTGATCTTTCTCTACACCCTAGCTATGACTGTAACACTGCATTCTGCACCCTCTCCTTTCCTTCTCTGTGAACGGTATGCTTTGACTCTATAGCATACAAGAAACAGTACTTTTCACAATATATGTGATAATAATAAACCAAATCAAATCAAGTGGAGAAGGAGAGTTTGCAGAATATTGTGTTATTGTCATAGCTAGGCTGTAGAGAAAGCTGAACTTACTATAAGGTAGGTCCATTCAAAAGTCTGATGGCAGCAGGGAAGAAACTATTCTTAAATCCATCTGTACATGATCTCAGACTTTTGTATCTTTTTCCCGTTGGAAGAAGGTGGAACAGAGTATGACTGGGGTGCATGGGGTCCTTAATTATGCTTTTCCAAGGTAGTGGGAAGTGTAGACAGAATCCTTACATCGCAGTAACAAGACA
This sequence comes from Carcharhinus amblyrhynchos, assembly GCF_965287045.1. Lineage (NCBI taxonomy): Eukaryota > Metazoa > Chordata > Chondrichthyes > Carcharhiniformes > Carcharhinidae > Carcharhinus > Carcharhinus amblyrhynchos. The sequence continues at coordinate 13,723,832 of NC_137330.1, read as the reverse complement.
TTTGGTCCATCAAGCCTGCATTAGCTCTCCATCAGAGCATCCTACCCAGCTCCTAACCCTGCAAACCCACTATTTACCCTGTAATCCCCCTAACCTACACTTCTCTGGACTGTGGAAGAAAATCCACGCAGACACGGGAGACTGTGCAAACTCCACACAGGCAGTCACCCAAGGCCAGAATTGAACCCAGGTCCCTCGCAGTCCTGACCATAGTGACATCATGCCACCCCTAGTCTTAGCTAATTTTTAATTAATCTTTGTTGTAGGACAACAGATACCTTTGAATCAAATTGCAATTTATATTTTATGTCTAAAATATAGTCAGATGCTGGGTTTCATTAAATGGAGAGTAAATCAAAAAGAGACATATTGCTTCTGCAAGAGGTATGGGTCAGTTATGTGTGGAAGAATGATGAACGAGAAGAGAAATATACATTGGAAGAAAAAGCTTTGGAAGGAGTAGAGAAGCAGAAAGACTCAGAAGTTGAGATATATAAATCTTCAGAATTGGGCTTATGACAACTGCAAATGCGATCTTTTATGCATAGAATCATGTAAAATGCTGCTGAATGTTTATGATTCAGTGCATATAGGATAGTGCCCAACTATGGGGAGTTTATGGAGAGGTGATGGCCTAGAGGCATTATCGCTTGACTATAAATCCAGAAGCTCAGCTAATGTTCAGGGTATCCGGATTCAAATCCCACCACGGCAGATGGTGGAATTCAATGAAAAAAAATCTGGAATTAAGAATCATGATGACCATGAAACCATTGTCGATTGTTGGAAAAGCCCATCTAGTTCACTAATGGACTTTTAGGAAAGGAAATCTGCCGTCCTTACCTGGTCTGGCCTACATGTGACTCCAGAGCCAGGGCAATGTGGTTGACTCTCAACTGCTCTCTGAAATGGCCTAGTAAGCTATTCAGTTCAAGGGCAACTAGAGATGGGCAATAAATTCTGGCCGGCCAGCAATGCCCATGTCCCACAAATGAATTAAAAAAAAAAGCATCCTACTTTAGAAAGACTGTCAAGGTACAGAGACGGATTAAGATGATATCAAGGATGAGGTTCCTGACATCTGAGGAAATAAACTTTGTTTCAGAGAATCAGAAGAGCCGTCTCAAATGTTGAAAGGGAAAAACTATTGGAACTGGTCAGAGAAATGAAACAATATGAAGAGGGAAGAAATTTAAGATGGTCACTGAAGGGAGGAAAGGGGTTGATTTTTAGCAATCAGTTTACACAGTGGGTTATTGGCTCGCACGATAAGCCAACAGAAACAGTAAATTATTGAAGCTTTTAAAATGAGACTGGATAATTTGCAAAGGAAAAAGTGGGAGGAATGGACTAAATGAACAGTTGCATTGGACAATAGGTGCAGATGCGATGGGCCGAATGGTTTCCTTTGTGCTGTAAAATTCTTTTGATTCCATACGCTGTTCAAAGAAAGAATTTCATCATGGCTGTGGAGGTACAGACACAAAGTACAAAGATACTCCTGGATATTAGAATGTGAAATTCCCAGGACTAGGAAGCAATGGCGAAATGGCAATGTCACTGGGCTCGTGGTGCAGAGACCCAGATTAATGCTCTGGGGACATGGGTTCAAATCCCACCTTGGCATCTGGTGGAATTTAAACATAAAGCTAGCCTCTCAGTAAAAGTGACTGTGAAACCATTGTTAATTGCTGTTTAAAACCCATCTGATTTGCTAATGTCCTTTAGGGAAGGAAATCTATCGTCCTTACACGGTCTGGTCTACATGTGATTCCCGCAATGCAGATGGCTCTTAACTACCCCTCCAAAATAATGTGTCAAACTACTCAGTTTTTAATAAGTTATTTATTAATGTCACAGTAGGCTTACATTAACATTGCAATGAAGTTACTGTGAAAATCCCCTAGTTGCCACACTCCAGCTCCTGTTCGGGTTACACTGAGGGAGAATTTAGCATGGCCAATGCACCTAACTAGCAGGGAGAATGTGCAGACTCCGCACAGACAGTGATCCCAGCCAGGAATCGATCATGGGTCCCTGGCATTGTGAGGCAGCAATGCTAACCACTGTGCTGCCCTCGGTCACAGATATATAGGAATAAAAACAAATGCTGGCCTTGCCATGAAGGAATGAAAAAAGAAAGGAATTGACTATATTTATTCATTTTTTTTCATTGTAGCAAATAAGAAAATAAATTGACGGAAGAATGGAAGTTGGGCAGAACATTTTAAATAGCGTGGTGGCACATTGGCTAGCACCGCTGCCTCACAGCGCTAGATACCTGGGTTCGATTCCCGGTATGAGTCACTGTGTGGAGTTTGCACATTCTCCCTGTGTCTGCATGGGTTTTCTCTGGGTGCTCCAGTTTCCTCCCACTGTCGAAAGATGTCTGAGTTAGGTTGATTGGCCATGCTAAGTTGTCCATAGTATCCTGGAATGGATAGGTTAGAGGGATTAGCAGGGTAAATGTGTGGGGCTGTGGGGATATGTCCTACGGTGTGATTGTCGTTGGTGCAGATGTGATGGGCCGAATGACCTCCTTCTGCACAGTAGGGTTTCAATGGTTTAACATAAATGGCCTTACAAGTAAGCTAGATCTCTATCTGGAATGGTAAAATTATGCTCTGGTTATCTAATGCTCTATATTCTGCAGCCACGCATACAGATGACCATATATTTTCCTTCCTATTGTTTTTCTACTGTGGACAAATTGGGCCGAGGCTTGATCGGATTCTGAAGGCACCCTGTCTAATTCCCACTGATTTTATTGGACTGTTCATCCCCGTGCACTTTAACTGTAGTTTTAAAAAATATGACGTGAAGTATATGGGACCTAGCTACCCATTTTGTTCCTTAATTAACTGAGCCCATAGACACCCTGCGAGTCCAGCCGAGCAGGAATGCAAGATGCGAAATGCATGGGAATTAACACTGCAAATCGGTGGAGCTTTGAAGACTAGTGTCAGTATTCTGATGTAGAATACCAGCTGTGAGGCATTGGTTAACTACAGCTTAACACCTAGCTGTCTCATCTAAACAGATATAAAAAATCAGGTCACCTCTCACCACATCTCTCTCAACCTTTAAAATTACTGGACGAGAAATCCCCTTTTTTATTTGATTTATTATTGTCACATGTATTAGTATACAGTGAAAGGTATTGTTTCTTGCGCACTATGCGGACAAAGCAGACCATTCATAGAAAGGAAAGGAGAGATTGCAGAATGTAGTGTCATAGTCATAGTTAGGGTGTACAGAAAGATTAATTTAGTGTGAGGGAGGTCCGCTTCCTACCTAAATTCCTTCTTACCTGAATTCCAAGTGGGTTAAAGCCCACACCAGGTGCTTGAGTTTGGGACATATATATGTCATACAAGCAGGCCATTTGGCCCATTGAGCCTGCACCGACCACAGTCCCATACAGGCCCTATCCCCGTAATCCCACATATTTGCCTTGCTCACCTCCTTGACACTAAAGGGAAATTTAGCATGGTCAATCTACCCAAATGCACGTCTTTGGACTGTGGGAGGAAACCGGAGCACCTGGAGGAAATCCGCTCAGACGTAGGGAGAATGTGCAGACTCCGCAGTCAGTGACCCGAGCCCAGAATTGAGTCCCGGTCACTGGCTCTGTGATGCAGCAATGCTAACCATTGTGCCACAAATTGCATAAGATCATAGTGTTTTACAGCATAGAAAGATGCTCTTTGGCCCATCATGTCTGCACCGACCATCAAACACTATCTATTCTCATCCCATTTTCCAGCACATGGCCTTGTATGCTATGGCATTTCCAGTGCTCATCTAAATGCTTTTTAAGTGTTGTGAGGGCTCCTGCCTCTACCACCTTTTCAGCCAAAGAATTCCACTTTCCCACCATCTTCTGGATGAAAAGGTTCTTCCTCAAATCCTACTAAATCTCCTCCCTTAAACCTATGCCCCCTGGTTAATGGCCTCTCATCCAACTGGAAAAGATTCCTCTTTCCCCAGCCTATCTATGTCCCTCGTAATTTTGTTCACCTCGATGAGATTCCCCCCTGAGCCTTTTTCTGCTCTAAGGAAGACAGCCTCAGTCTAACCAGTTTCTCTTCATAGCTGAAATGCTCCAGCCCAGGCAACATCCTGGCCAACCTCCACCTTTTCCAGTGCAATCGCACCCTTCCTACAGTGTGGTGACCACAACTGCATGCAGTACTCTAGTTGTGGCCTAAGGAGTGTTTTATATAGCTTATGGGTGGCATGGTGGTACAGTAGTTAGCACTGCTGCCTCACAACACTGGGGACCAGAGCTTGATTCTTGGCTCGGGTCACTGTCTGTGTGGAGTTTGCATTTTCTCCCCGTGTCTGCTGGGGCCCTCCGGTTTCCTTCCATCGACCAAAAGTGTGTGGGTTAGGATGATTGGCCATGCTAAATTGCTCCTTAGTGATAGGGGGATTTGTAGGGTAAATACGTGGGGTTACAGGGATAAGGCCAAGGTGGGATTTTTGTCAGTTCAGGCTCAATGGGCCAAATGGCCTCCTTCTCCGCTGTAGGCATTCTATGATTCTATAATTCTATTATAACTTCCCTGCTGTTATGTTCTGTGCCTTGGCTAATGAAGTAAGTATCCCCCTTTCACCACCTTATCTACCTGTCCTGCTGCCTTCAGAGATCTTTCAACAAATACCCCAACTTCCCTCTAGTCCTGTGTACTTTCTAGCACCTTAATCTGGTTAAAGTTAAAATTTATTTATTAGTCACAAGTAGTCCAGGAAGTTAGATTGTTACGTAAGTGAGATTGGTGTTTATGCAGGAGATGCTGATCTCTCCAGCACCCTCTGTTCTGGGTAAATTGTTTTAATTGATAGAAAGGCTGTTACGGTGTTAATTGTTCATGTGGATGTCATGGCAACCGTTCAAACTCTGCACCCGTAGTTTCTTGTTTCTTTGCTTTTCTTCACAATCCACAATCTATTTGTCCCTCAAGCTTTCCTGTTTGATAAAAAGCAGCTGGAGCAGATATGACGACACAGACAGATGTCACTAACATCATGTTGGGGAGAATTAGACCATTCTCCACATTTGTAATATGCCAATTAAAGCCAAGTTTATTTTTAATGCATAAATAATTGAATTTAATCCTTAACTCAGTGAAAATCTTGGATTGTGCTTGTACCTGTAAAGACTCATATTTCAATAATTATCTTGCAATTAAGTCTGTGTCTACATATGCCCTGTTTGTGAGCCCAACTCTCCACTCACCTGGTGAAGGAGCAGCGCTCCAAAAGCTCATGATACCAGATAAACCTGTTAGACTTTAACCTGATGTTGTGAGACTTCTTACTGTGCCCACTCCAGTCTAACACTGGCATCGCCACATTGTAGTGTTGTAGAGACCAGTTCCTGTTTCTTCAAAACTACCTTATATTAGAGGATACATAATAGCATGTTGTTACTCTTGAACGTACAGTTATGATGTGGGCAACCTCTGCAAGATGTGCCGGATCATCGACACAGATGCCATCATCTCGTGTGAGAACACCATACACCAAGTACACAGTACGTACTCTTGTGACTCGGCCAATGTTGTCTACCTCATGCTGATAATGAAGGGGCTAGATGGGGTAGAGGTAGAGAGATCCTTTCCACTTAGAAAGGAAGCCAGAACTAGAGGGCACAGCCTCGAAATAAGGGGGGGTGTCAGTTTAGAACAGAGTTGAGGAGGAACTTCTTCAATCAGAGGGTAGTGAATCTCTGGAATTCTCTGCCCATTGAAGTGGTGGAGGCTACCTTGCTGAATATGTTTAAGACACGGGTGGATAGATTTCTAATAGACAGGGGAATTAAGGGTTATGGGGAGCAGGTGGGTGAGTGGAACTGATCCACTTCCGATCAGCCATGATCTTATTGAATGGCAGGGCAGGCTCGAAGGGCTAGATGGCCTACTCCTGCTCCTACTTCTTATGTTATGAACTTCTCTAGCACTCACCAGGCCAAGCAGGAGGGCTTGGAGACTCTTATATTGTTACATCGGAGGATGTAGAAATGGCGTGGACACCTGAAATGATGCTTCAAGCTGTCACTGGAATGTTTGATAACATTCGCCGGAATTCTCTGGTCTCCCTGCAGTATTTCTCTCAGCAATGGGAGGCACCATGCCATTGATGGGCAGCGAGATCTCTGGATTTCCCATTGATCCCAAACTGGCAGGAAACATGTGGCGGGGGTGCTTCGTTGGCAGGCTGGAAGGTCCTGCAGGCGTGAAGAGCTGGAAGATCACGGAGCATGTTTTTTCCTGTATAAATCACTTTGGGCGGAATATTTCCCAAAAAAATGTCCAAGTTTCTCCAGAGAAACAGGTCGGTTTTCTCTCTCGGTCCTACGGCACTTTGCCAAATAAAAAACTGGGCGGGGATGTGGGGGGAAACTTCAAGCCATCATGTGGATGGGCAGGGCCTAAACAGGTCCTCAAAGCCTGGCTGCACTGAGATAGGGGTGTCCTTTTTTTAAAGGATGCCCTGAGCAGAGGAAAGAAAAGCCACCCCCCCACCCCACAAGGGAAGTCTCAGGGGTGTCCCCATTCCCCCTGCCCCCTCACGATCAAAGCCAGCATCTCTCACTGCACTCCTCATGATCAATGCCAGTATTATGTGCCGATGCGGAACATGGGGTCAAGATCATCCCTTTTATATGTGCACTTTGCTTCAGCCTGTGTATTGTCTGTGAAATATTTGATACAGACACCTCGACCAGTTTATGACATTCACTCGAGTGCTTTTACGTTGTAAGACAGATAAAGGACTCTGGTTCAAACTTAGCTTTATTAAAACATTTACAGATTGAATAAACAATTCTTACACAATACATTAAGTTAACTTTCTCCAAACTAGGCTAATTGCCTGAGAAATAGATATTTGCCCATCCGGTGAAATTGAGTGGACTGTTAGATTCAACTCACTGAGCCCACAGCGACAGATGAACTTAAGGCCCTCTTTTAGCATGAAGGTGGATCTCGCACATCCTCTTGCATCGTCCCAGGTCACAGTAGGCTTGGTGGAGCCTTCGCTGGAGTTTTGAAAATGGTTGTTTTCATCCCCCCTCCCACTTCCACCTTCAAATGTTCACTGGTTTTAGACCAGTGGGGTGACAGGACCGGATAGGATCACAACACCCAATGAGGTTAGGCAAGGTCATTTTAGTTGTACGTATGTCTTTAGTAGCCAGGGTTCTAACGAAAAATAGGGAAGACACAATCATACTGTCCGCTGGCTGATCACCGCCTGATGGATTTCAGGACATTACAACTCTTCCATTGTCAAGTTTTGACCTCTCTATTCCATATGTAAAAAAGCCTGGGTTCTGGTTTCAAGTCACGATGACTCCCTGTTGTTAAGGTGAAGTACCCCTGTTCGATATGCAAGGTAGTTCTGGTATGTCTCCCTGTTGGCTTTTGATCAGTGGTAATCATAGAATCCTTACAGTGCAGAAGGAAGCCAATCGGCCCAGCAATGCTGCACCAACCATAATCCCACCCAGGCCCTTTCCCCATAACCCCATGCATTTATTCTAGCTAGTCGCCCTGACACTAAGGGGTAATTTAGCACGGCCAACCCACCTAACTGCACATCTTTGGACTGTGGGGGGGGGAAACCGGAGCACCCAGAGGAAACCCACGCAGACGTGGGGAAAATTTGCAAACTCCTCACAGACAGTGACCCTAGGTGGGAATCGAACCCAGGTCCCTGGCGCTGTGAGGCAGCAGTGTCAACCACTGTGCTGCTGTGCCACCCACCTCATAGAAGAAGTCGTTAGCTGTACTCATTTAAAATTTCTCAGGACTTGTCCGGTTGGCCACAGGTGATTGGTAAAAGTGTGTCATTAGCCAGGACTCAAGTGGCTCTTCTTGCTCTCAGAGGAACCGGAATAGTGCTTTCTCCTTGATATCATCTGAAGACGAGCCATAGGGACTTGAAACGTTGGCTGGAATTTTACCACCATGCCTACCCCAAAATGGGGGCAGTTGCGGGTCACAGAATGGCATTCTCTGTTGGTCTCGGGTGGGATTTTACAAGCCTACGGCTGGCAAGGCAGTAAAATTCCGGCTTTTAACTCGTTTTCTCCCACCACAGACATTGCCAGACCTGCTGAGTTTATCCAGCATTTTCTGTTTTTGTATCATAATTTCTGTTCAATTGCCTGCATTGAATGCCCCCTTCCTCACTTTTCTAACAGCCTTTAGCACCCAGCACTCCCTGATCCCCCAGCCACATCGTTCCAGCAGTAAACCGTAGAGGAATTCAGGTAGTCTCATCTGCTCAAACTAGACATGCATAATCCAGCTGGTTTCACTGAATGTTGAATATATGTTATGATACTGGATGGTGAATCTATGGAATTCATTGCCACAGAAGGCTGTGGAGGCTGGGTCATTAAGTGTATTGAAGACAGAGATAGATAGGTTCTTGACTGGTAAGTGAATCAAAGGTTACAGAGAAAGGCAGGAGACTGTTTGAGAGACTTATCAGCCATGATTGAATGGTGGAGCAGACTTGATGGGCCGAATGGCCTAATTCTGCTCCTGTATCCTGTGGTCCATGGTCTTACGGTGGAAACCCCAATGGCACATAAGCGCGGACAACTTTCTGAGTGGAGACGGAACAAAATTGTGATATGATCATTTTCTGGTCTCCACCCACGCTGGTAATGTAGGTGGGACCTGCTTCACTTTTTCAGATGAATCAAGAGGGCAGTCTGATTAACAACTGGTTTCAGCATCCACAGAATTAGATAATGTACCTAAGCAGATAAATGCCAGTCATTTTAGAAGCATTCTGCCTTTTTCCTCACATCATAACGATACTGCAATGCAAGAGACTTTGAGAAGTAGAGGGAGGTATTTGATTACAGAGTGACTGACTTGAATTCGCATCATGAAAGTGACAGTATTTAAACACAAATGCCAGAATTTTATCGCTTCACTCGCACAAGGCATTAAGATCTCACCCGAGGCCAGTGAACCTCACCTGCACCGATTCTGGGGTGGGCAAGGGTGGGTAAAATTCCGGCCAGTAATGTGTGAGCTTCATACTGTTGTGTTCCCTTTACGTTGTTGTCTGCCTCAAGGAAGCTTCACGTTCAATCCCAGCTATTCGTCCAACTAAAAATAAAGAGAAGCAATGCAATTATTGACGATGGACAAACGGTGTCTGTTGGCCGCACAGCACATTACTGACTAATTGAATTGCTTCAAATGGTAAATTACTGCGGAGGAGGCTCTGCATATTTAATAAATATGACCTATACAAGAAACGGACTCATGGCGAACAATCACTGAAACAACAACATGATGACATCAACAAGTTCCGTCCCACCATCAGACTCACCATGGGCTACTGTCAGGAATCGGTTCCATTCTTGGACACGTGCACTTCCATCAAGGACGGTCACCTCAGCACCTCACTGTACCGCAAGCCCTCAAGATGCTCCACTTCTCCAGCTTCCACCCTAAACACGTTAAAGAAGCCATCCCCTATGGACAAGCCCTCTGTACGCACAGGATCTACTCAGATGAGGAGATTTGCAATACACACCTACAGACGCTGAAAGACACTCTCATAAGAACAGGATATGATGCCCAACTCAGCGATCGATAGTTCTGACACACCACCACAGCGAAAAACTGCACCGACCTCCACAGAAGACAAACACGGGACATGGCAGGCGCAGTCCCCTTCATCGTCCAGTACTTCCCCGGAGCAGAGAAGCTACGACATCTTCTCCGGAGCCTTCAACGTGTTATCAATGAAGATGTACATCTCGCCAAGACCATCCCCGCACCCCTACTTCTTGCCTTCAAATAACCGCACGACCTCAAACAGACCATTGTCTGCAGCAAACTACCCAGCCTTAAGGAGAACAGTGACCACGACACCATACAACCCTGCCACAGCAACCTCTGCAAGACGTGCTGGGTCATCGACACAGATGCCATCATCTCGTGAGACACCATCCACCAGGTACACGGTACACGTACTCTTGCGACTCGGCCAACATTGTCTACCTGATACGCTGTAGGAAAAGATGTCCCGAGGCATGGCACATTGGGAAGACCATGCAGTTGCTATGACAATGGATGAGTGAACACCACTTGACAATCACCAAGGAAGAGTGTTCCCTTCCTGTTGGGGAACATTTCAGCAGTCATGGGCGTTCAACCTCTGATCTTTGGGTAAGCATTCTCTGAAGCGACCTTCATGACACACGACAACACAGAATCGCTGAGCAGAAACTGATAGCCAAGTTCCGCACACGTGATGACGGCCTCAACCGGGATCTTGGGTTCATGTCACACTATCTGTAACCCCCACAACTTGCCTGGGCTTGCAAAATCTCACTAACTGTCCTGGATGGAGACAATACATACACTTTACTTAAATGGTCATTGGACAAACATATGGATGATATTGGAAAAGTGTAGGTTAGATTGGCTTTAGATTGGTTTCACAGGTCGGTGCAACATCGAGGGCTGAAGGCTGTACAGCACTGTAATGTTCTGTTATGTTAACCTGCGCTTAACCGTCCCTCCATTCACATTGTCTATACCTTAAAGACTTGATTACCTGTAAAGACTTGCATTCTAACCATTATCTTGTAAATTGAGTTTGTGTCTTTATATGCCTTGTTTGTGAACACAACTCCTCACTCACCTGAAGAAGGAGCGACGCTCCAAAAACTTGTGCTACCAAATAAACGTGTTGGACTTTAACCTGTTGGCATGAGACTTCTTACTGTGCTTACCCAAGTCCAACGCCGGCATCTCCACATCATGGCTATACAAGAAAACCAGATACAATCAAAGGAGATCCATCAAAGATGCCAAAAGCTGGAGTCCCAGACTAGCAACACAGACCCCCGTCAACTATGGCAAGGTCCACAGTTCATAACAGGCTTCAAAATGAAGGCATGTAAAATTGCTGGCACCAACGCATCCTTCCCCGATTGAGCTCAATGCATTCTATGCCTGTTCAGCGAGAGCACGCCCTTCACCCGGAAGCCTCGGATGAACCTGTGTCTGAGGTCACCATTGCAAACGTCAGAGCAGACTTTTCAAAGGTCAACCCATGGAAAACAAGTGGCCTGGATGGGGTACCCGGGTGAGCACTCAGACCCTGCGCTGATCTCTCTCATTCCCTCATCACAACCCTATGGTGGTTGATTCATTCACAACTATTCATTCTTCAATGTTGACAACTTCATTCGCATCTGATGCCCGATGGTGGCAGATTCATTCGCAAAGACCTTCTACCTCTCTTTACAACAATCTGAGGTCCCTACCTGCTTCAAGAAGTTGACCATCATCTCAATACCAAAGAAAAACCAAGCAGTGTTCCTTAATGACGATAGCCCAGTGTCTCTGACATCCATCCATCATGATGAAGTGCTTCAAAAGGCTGGTCATATTACAGCTATAACCACCCATACGGCATTACAGGTCGAAGCCTGGTATTCTGGGACCAGTCATCCTGTAGCTAAATTTGAGCCACCACAACAAACCAGAGAGTGGCTACTGGGCAGACAGTGCTCTCCACCCTGTCTCACTTTCCAAAATTAAGAAATGGGGGCAGGAGTAGGCTGTTCAGCCCTACGAGCCTGCTCTGTCACTAAATGAGAGATCAGTCTCATCTCTGAATCAGAAGGGGGTGCGTTTGGGTCCTTTTGTAGTTCCTGAGTGCAAAATCAAGGCTGACGCTCCCACTGCAGCGCTGAGTGAGTGCGGCATTGCTGAAGGTGCGTTTTTTTTCCAGCTGAGGTTCACAAAGCACACACGCATGGTCAGCGTGTAGGTAAAGAGACCCATGTTGTCACATGAAACATGGTTGAACACATCATTGTGGTGCTGCCACAATGTTTCCATTTCCTGGACTGCTTCATATTCCTCACTATCTGCCTACACTTTCACCTCTTTCTCTTCCACTCGTGCATGCCAGACTTCAGTTCAAGAAGAAAGCCACCACCATAGGGTTGTGATGAGGAAATGAGGGAAAAGTAAGAGGTACATATTTACACCGTATTCACATTGTTGACTGAATTTTCCTCTCCACGGGAATCGTCGCTGGCGGAACACAGACTGTGCAAAGGTCCATTGACCTTGGGCGTGATTTCCATCCTTGGGGGGTGGGGGGGGGCGTTGCTGGAAAATCCCATCTTGTGAGTTCAAAGAAAGTGCAGGACGAGGTGGGAAAAGGGACGTACAGGTTTGACTCAGGAAGGGCACAAAGCCTGGGAGAAGCGAGAGATGATGTGGAGATGCCGGCGTTGGACTGGGCTAAGCACAGTAAGAAGTCTCACAACACCAGGTTAAAGTCCAATAGGTTTATTTGATAGTAAACCCACAAGCTTTCAGGGTTTGCCCCTTCGTCAGGTGAGTGGAGAGCTCTGGTCTCTGACAGAGCATGTAACAGCACACACAGTTTACAGTTAGCTGTAAGGACTGACATTCTAATCAGTATTCTGTAAACTGTGTGTGCTGCTATGACACCCCTCCTTTTGGGCCTATACCCATTGGACTTTAGAAGAATGGAAGGTGGTCTTACCAAACCGTTGAAGGTCTTGAGGGGTACTGATAGGATGGATACCAGGAAAATGTTTCCTCCTGTGGGAAGACTAGAACCAGGGGACACGGTTTAAAAATAAGAGATCTAGAGCAAAGCTCTCTGACCTCCCAGCTGCATGTTATCTGCTGGTGGGAGGAGAATTCCGACCCTGATGTTTAGGTGAGAGATGAGGAGAATTATTTCCGCTCAAAGGGTTGTTAATCTTTGGAACTCTCTAATCCAGGGAGCAGCGGAGGATAAAAAAGAATACACTGGAAAATCTCAGCAGGTCTGGCAGCGTCTGTAAGGAAAGAAAAGGGTTAACATTTTGAGTCCAGATGATCCTTTGTCAAAGCTAGCTGTTGAGCAAGAAAACAAATTCAGGCAGGCGGCGGAGAGTGATGGCGGATGGGAATTGTTCAGGCCTCCTTTCAAGAAAGAAGTGAAGAGCTTCTTTCTGGGGCGGCACAGTGGTTAGCACTGTTGCTTCACAGCTCCAGGGGCCTGAGTTCAATTCCCGGCTCGGGTCACTGTGTGGAGTTTGCACATTCTCCTCATGTCTGCATGGGTTTCCTCCGAGTGAGTGCCCCGGTTTTCTCCCACAGTCCAAAGATGTGTGGGCTGGGTTGATTGGCCATGCTAAAATTGCCCTGAGATGCGTTGGTTAGAGGGGTTAGTCGGTAAATATGTAGGGATGTGGGGATAGGGCCTGGGTGGGATTGTGGTCGGTGCAGACTCGATGGGCCGAATGGTCTCTTTCTGTACTGCAGGGGTTCTACGATTTCTAGCTTTCAGACCATTCTGGTGTGGGATGGAGGTGTGGAGAGTTGGCACATCCATGGTGATTAGGGAGCGGTTAGAGCCTGCAACTGGAAGCTATCAATATGGCACAGGGCATCCAAGGAATCCCAGATGCAGGTGGGGAGGGAATAGACCAGAGCCAAGACAAGAGGAAATAAGTTCAGTGGCATGGACAAGTTGGGCCGCTGGGCCTGTTTCCATGCTGTAAACCTCTGTGGCACTAACAACGCAACCAAACAGGCTGAGTATCAACTTATAAATCCCTCCTTCACATATCAATAGTGAGTGGGAGAAACTGCAGCTCTGCCATTCAACTAGATCATGGCTGATCATCCACATCAACACATTTTCCCCCGCGTATTCCCATATCCCTTGATATAATTGATATTTAGAAACCTATCTATCCATTTATTCCATCTCGAATATATCAATGACTGAGCCTCAACAGTCCTTTGGGGCAGAGAATTCCAAAGATTCAGCACCCTCTGAGTGAAGAAATTTTTCCCCATGTTGTCACAGCAATGTAGCCTCCCTGAGTGTACTGTAACACACTATCTGCCCTGTTTCTGTGCCCCATACTGAATGTCAGCCTGGATCCATCAGGTCAGCCCTCTCAGCTGGGAAGGTTAGGCAACATGGTGTGGCACGGTGGCACAGTGGTTCTCACTGCTATCTCACAGCACCAGGGGCCCAAGTTCAATTCCCAGCCTTGGGTCACTGTCTGTGCGGAGCCTGCACATTCTCCCCGTGTCTGCGTGGGTTTCCTCCGGGTGCTCTGCTTTCCTCCCACAGTCCAAAGATGTGCGGATTAGGTTGATTGGCCGCGCTAAATTGCTACTTGGTGTCAGGGGGACTAGCTAGGGTAAATACGTGGGGCTACGGGGATAGGGGCTGGATGGGATTCTGGTCAGTGCAGACTTGATGGGCCGAATGCCTTCCTTGGGCATGGAATTTATAAACTTGGCTCTCCTGCTATTGACTACCCACCACTGAGGCCTCCCTGCACTCGGACAGACCCTATTCGTTCAGCCGAAAGGTCAGGGGTAAGGGGAGGGAGGCGTGGGTGCGGTTCCTGCTGAGAAACGAGAGAACTCCCTCACACACGAGGCTTATTAACAGGCAGTCTTAGGACTGGATCCTGTGGCTATTCTGTGGACAGACTCGCAGACTATTTCCTGTGCGGACTGCTCAGGTCGCTTTTTAAGACGTTTCCACCTAAGTGTTCAATCTAAGTATTCCGTTTCCACATTTATAACTGTCACTTAACCATCTGATGCTGCAATAAGCTGCTTTTGACTTCCGGACATGCGAGATCCTCGCGTGCTGTTGCTGACTTATTTTATTGCCAGTGAAATGCAGTATGTTTTTTTTTCTGGGCCACACAGGAAGATTCTTTCCAAGTGACTGGGCTGGTCGGAGAAGATGCCAGATATAATTGACTTGAACACGGTACATCCTGCCCTTTGCCAACAACTGTTGCCCAATTCATCTGCTGTGCTGAGTGTAGGGCAAGTGTAGGCCCAGCATTCTGATGAATGTCTCCACCCCCCCCCCTTCCAACATGGCATGACCTCCTGACCTTTCATCTTTCACCATAAACCGGTGTCACTCTTCTGAATGGCAGCCCCGTGGTAACGTGCATCTCATATTTTCCGATCTTTTATCTTCCTTGAAGATTGGGGTGCAAATGTTTAAACTAATGTGGCATTTAACATCTGGTTTCTCTCATGTCCCTGTTGCTTTTATTTATGAAACAGGAAATGGACAGATTAAGATCGAGCCTAATCATTTACGACTCCAAGATATTAAGTGCTGTCACCTGCTAGTTGCTATGGAATCGCTCGATTTTGTCAACATCTGCCCTGAATATAACACTTTAGATTGGGTTAAAATATCTCGTGCATATCATGACCATACATGTAGAAAATACAATATAGGTAGGTGTTACGACAACTAATCATAGAGCATTAGGCGGACAATAATCCTCAGGGAATAAAGTCATTGGTTCTGATCCAAAACAAACAGAACAAAGACTATCACCATTTGCTGTGCAGTTACAGGGACCCGGGTCGGATCTCCGACTTGGGTCGGTGTCAGTGGGAGTTTGCACATTCTCCCCGTGCTTGCGTGGGTTTTCTCCGGATGCTCCGGTTTCCTCCCACACCCCAAAAACGTGCTTTTAGGCTGATTGGTGTTAATAAATTGTCCCTAAGTTGGATCTCCCTTAATCTGGCGCACATATAATTCTCTAAATTTGCACTCCCTTTTATTGTGGAGTCCATGAGATGTAGACAAAAGTCGGAGGTAGAAGAAGGATTGGAATGAGGCACTCACTGAGTGTTAAAATGGGTGGTGCGGGCTTGTAGGGCCGAAGGGCCTGTTTCCTGTGCTGTGCTGTTCTTTGTGCATTTACGTAGCACCTTTTCTGAACGCCAGAATCAATATTTAGGCAATCAGATGATGCAGAGTCTATTCGCTTTGCAATAGGCCAGGAGAGGCTGTTGACAGTTTTGGGGGATGGTGGGACCTATACACGGCGGACAGGTTGCACCTGAACTGAAATGGGACCAGCGCCCTGTGCAGGGAGGTTTGCTAGTGCTGTAGGGGAGTGTTTAAACTAACTTGGCGGCGGAGGGGGTGGGAGGGTGATGTGGGTGGTTGGGATCCTGAGAGACAGCTCAGCAGGGGGAGCTGCGCAGTCAAACATGAGAAGGGACAGCAAGTGAGTCAGGAAGATAGAGAAGTTATAGGCACAAGGGAGTTCGGCAAGATTGGATGGCATTTATTTTAATGCAAGGAGTCTGATGAACACAGTAGATGAGTTGAGGGCACAAATTAAAACACGCGGCTCTGATGCCACTGCTGTCTCTGAGACATGGGTTCAGAGACGGGCAGGACTGGCAGCTCAGTATTCCAGGATCTTCAGGAGAGTCAGGGAAGAAGGTAAAAGAGAAAGGGGTGTCACAACTTCCATCAGGGAATCAACTACAACAGTAAGGAGGGACTACGTTTTCGAAAGCTCTTCAAATGAAGCCATATGGGTAAAACTTAAAAACCAAAAAAGAGCAATCACATTGCTGGTAGTGTTCTATAGCCCTAACAGCCTGAGAAAAATAGAAGAGTAAATATGTAGGCAAATTTCAGGAAAGAGTAAAACTAATAGGGTAGTGAAAGTGGAGGATTTCAACATTAATTGGGTATTAGGGGCTGTTACAGTGGTTTTCGTGTTGTATTTGAAATCTATTGTTCCCCTCAATAGCCAAACAAAGTAACAGAGTAATTCCAAGATGAACTTTACTATAGTCAGCTGCAGGACCCTGATTATCTATTCAAAGTGAAAATACAAAGGTCATTAAAGTCTCCGCTTTGATTACAAGTAATTAGCATATACCAATAGATGTATAGGAGTTAACTCTACCCAACCATAGTTATGGTTACATCGTGCATACATAAGGGTATAATGTCCAGTTAAAACTTGTGCATGTTATATCATCAAGAAATGATAACTATATATCTGACCAATGGAGTCTCAACCTCCCTTTCCATTGCTCCTTGTTCTGATGGGCATATATGAACTACAACTGCACATCATTCAATTAGATAAGCTTTGAGCATTATCTGGGTTTCTTTAATCAAAACCTTTCATTTACACATAGCTTTCCCTGTGTGACTGAGGTTCAGCTTGCAGCTTATGTGATTTTTAAATTTGTGTGATTTTTAACTCACTGGGGTAGTCAAAGTGTCAAAAACTTAGAGGGAGTGGAATCCTTAAAATCCACGAGAACTTTTTTAAGCCGGTATATAGAAGGCTCTGCAAGAGAGGGGACCGTCCTGGACTTAATTTTAAGTAACAGAGCATCAGTAGGAGAGCATTTTGTAGACAGCGATGATAGCTCCATTAGATTCAATATTGATATGGGAAAGTACAAGAATGGGCCTGAAATCCAAGTTCTAAACTGGGGGAAAGCCAATTTTAATAAGATCAAATACGATATGGCCAGGGTGGAGTAGGAGCAGACACTTTTAGATAAATCCATGATAGAAGAGCAGAATGCATTCAAGAAGAAAATAGGGAAGAGTACAGGGCCAACATGTTGATGAATGGTGTCAAGGTCCTCATCGATGATGATGGACGAACAACAATATTTAAGGAAGGATGTAAATACGTTGCAGGTGGTTCATAGATGTTTTATGAGATTAATAACTGTAATGAGAGGTTTTCTTATGAGGAAAGGTTGGACAGACTGGGCTTGTTTCCACTGAAGTTCAGAAGCGTGAGGGGTGACTTGATTGATGCCTGTCAGATGCTGAACTGTATCGTCACAGTCGACATGGAAAGAATGTCTCCTCTTGTGGGTGAGTCCAGAACTAGGGAGCACAGGGGAAGCAGTGGCCCAGGAGTATTGTCACTGGGCTAGTAATCCAGAGAACCAGAGCAATGCTCTGGGCATCCAGGTTCAAACCCCGCTACTGCAGATGGTGAAATTTAAATTCAATACAATTCTGGAATTAAAAGTCTAATGATGACCATGAAACCATTGATGGAAAAACCCATCTGGTTCACTAATGTCCTTTAAGGAAGGAAATCTGCCATTCTTACCTGATCTGTCCTTTATGTGACTCCAGAGCTGCTCTTAACTGCCCCCTCTTTTTAGGCAAGGGAACCAAAGGTTATCAGGAGTAGATGGGAATGCGAAGCTAGAAACATAAAATGATCAACCGTGATCTAATTGAATAATGGGAGGAAACCGGAGCAACTGGAGGAAACCCCCACAGACCCAGGGAGGATGTGCAAAATCCACACAGACAGTCACCCGAGGGCAGAATTGAACCCGGGTCCCTGGTGTTGGGAGGCAGCAATGCTAACCACTTGGTCATCATTCGCTCAAGAGGGAGGGTGAAGAATGAGTGCCCCATCGCCTTCCTACCTCCAATCTGACCCCTTCCCTTCACCAGGTGATGCACTTGAATGGACAATTTATAACCAACAAAGGCTTCAACGTACTAACCCAGCGTTAGGCAAATTAGGGGGTGGGGGAGAGTCACCATGGGGCAGAAACAACAAGCAAATGCATGTGGGCTGGGGGGCTTCTGAGGGGTCACTCATTCATAGGCTACCAGTGCCTAATCAAACGACCCTGCATCAGGAAAGGAAGGGTTCCATTGAGAGCACCTCCCTTCTGTTACTGCTGACTCCCTGCTGTGAGGGTGGCACAGTGGTTTAGCACTGCTGTCTCACAGCACCTGGGACCAAGGTTCAATTCCAGCCTCAGATGACTGTCTGTGTGGAATTTGCATGTTTTCCCTGTGTCTGTGTGGGTTTCCTCCGAATGCTCTGGTTTCCTCCAAAGGTGTGTGGGTTAGGTCGATTGGCCAAGCTAAATTGACCCAACTGTCAGGGGATTAGCAGGATAAATGAGGGTTACGGAGATAGGGCCTGGGTGAGATAGTGGTCGGTACAGACTTAACGGGCCAAATGGCCTCCTCCTGCACTGTAGGGATTTTATGACCAGAATTCCTTCCAGAAATTCCTTCCTGCCACCTGTAGCAAGGAATCCAGAAATGCTACAAGCCCTTGAGTCGGCATCATACTCTGCCAACCCGGTGGTACAGCTATTCAATATAGCCTCTGATTGTAGGTACATGGGCGAGTGTAATTTCCGTCTTGATCCTAGGAAAGGCCCAATTCTGTCCAGTGAAGTCCCTCAAAGGGGCAACTCCAGCTGGTGGGCAGCAGACCCCCCCTTCGCCTCCATTAAATGCCTCCCCGGTGTCTTTCTGAAGATTGTGGTATGGTCCTTCTAGACTCAGATCCTGATTATTTCCACATATTATTGAAAAGAGCAATGGGCCAATACTGATCCCTGGAGTTTAAAACTGTTTAGATCCCTCTGAGCCAATTTTAACCTGCCAAGATTAGCTTTAACAAGCCTGTAATGGCCTCAAATTGGGGCTGTTGACTTAACACCCAGTAACGGTCATTTTTGAAACTGGAATTGGTGACCAGAGAGTGGTTGATGTGAGAAGTAAGATTTTTACTTTGACAACTCTGGGTATACCATTGAAATGATATTATTAAATTATATTATATTGGAGGAATAATTTGACAAGGAAGCACTCAATGAATGGTAGGACACTAGGAAGTTCTGTGGAACATAGGGACATTGGTGTGTTTGTCCACAGATCTCTGAAGGCAGAAGGGCACGTTAGTAGGCTGGTGAAAAAGACACATGGAACACTTGCCTTTATCATTCAAGACATGGATTACAAAAGCAGGTAAGTCATGTTGAAGTTGTATAGAAGTTGGGTGAGGCCACAGCTGGAGGACTGTGTGCAGTTCTGGTCACCATGTTATCGGAAGGATGTGATTTGCATTAGAGTGGGTGCAGAGGAGATTCACCAGGGATGTTGCCTGGAATGCAATATTTAACTTATGAAGAGAGGTTGGATAGGCTTGGGTTGTTTTTGTTGGAGCAGAGAAGACTGAGGGGCGACCCGGTCAAGGTGTACGCGATTATGAGGGACATGGACAGAATGGATAAGGAGAAGCTGTTCTTCTTAGTTGAAGGGTTAGTCATGAGGGAATGTACGTTCATGGTGAGGGGCAGAAGACTTGGGAGGATGTGAGGAAACCCAGAGGGTTGTGACAGTCTGGAATGTGCTGTCTGGGAGTGTGGTAAAGGCAGGTTGCCTCACATCCTTTAAAAAGTACCTGGATGAACATTTGGCACATCACAACATTCAGGGCTACAGGTCAAGAGCTGCGATTCAGTGGGAGTTCAGGTACTTCTAATGTGTTGGTGTGGACTCGATGGGCCGAAGGGCCTCGTCAGTATTGTATGGATCTATGATTCTATGAAATGTTTACAACCTTTCAGCCACATTCTTGGAACTGAGTTCCTGGCATTGATTTGATTTGATTTAATTTATTATTGTCACGTATTAATACAAAGTGAAAAGTACTGTTTCTTACTGGCTATACAGCCAAAGCATACTGCTCATAGAGAAGGAAAGGAGAGGCTACAGAATGTAGTGTTATAATCATAACTAGAGTGTAGAGATTTTAATATAAGATAGGTCCATTCAAAAGTGTGATCGCAGCAGGGAAGAAGCTGTTTTTGAATCAGTTGGTACACACCTCAGACTTTTGTACCTTTTTCCCATTGGAAGAAGGCGGAAAAGAGAATGTCCGGGGTGCGTGGGGTCCTTGATTATGCTGGCTGTTTTGCCAAGGCAGTGGGAAGTGCCGACGGAGTCAATGGATGGGAAGCTGGTTTGAGTAGTGGGCTTTGTTCACAACCGTCCACTCTGACCTCTCCCTACTAGGAAGTGGATATATTGAAAGGAAGATGATCTCCCTCATTGTGTAGGCAACCTGAACCGGGATTTCCACATCTGCATCCTATGAAACCTAAGGGCCAGCTTTGAGCCTTTCACAGCATTTCCCTGCCGATCACAGTGTATATCTGCCCTTTAAGAGGTGCTAACCATTTTTATTAGTGTCACATGGGGTCTTCATGGCTGCCTGTTTCCTTCCCTTTTAATATGTAAATCGCAACCCTAAAACATACACACTGTTTCAATTACTAATTTATAACAGGACCAATTGGAGGCAGTGCTCTGTGCACTCTGATTTACCTTACTAGCAATGCAGCAGAAAAGATCTAGCATGCGTACGTTTTAAATTATTGCTGAGAGACCAGGAGGATACAAAAGTCATGGGGACTCTGCTACCCGAACCATATCTGTCAGGTGTAATACCGTCCACCTTGCTTTTGGCCGGGCCTCCACCGGACCACTCAGCACCAGCTCCACTCCGAGCAGCTTCACCTGGGCATTTAACTGGTGCTCACAGCTTGTCAGACCTCTCTAATGCCAGCTCAGTGGCCTTCTAAGCCACTGTCAGAACCAAAAGAACAAATCTACAGCCTCCCAGTCTCAAAAACACGCATTAAGCCTGGCTTTGTTCTTACCCTTGAACCAATTTCCCTGTATCCGCATTGCCACACTCTACTCACACTTATCACAGGCTTTCTGTGTGGGACCTTATCAAAAACATCCTGATAATCCATATAATCCACAGCATTGCCTCTCATCAATACATGGCTCAGATCACTACATTAAAATTGTCAGGCATGACTTGATTTTTATAAATCCCTACTGCTTTTTCTTAATTAATCCATGTCTTTCTCGCTAAGCATTCGTTTTATCAGGTATTATTGGCTTCCAGATGCTTACTCACTACCAATAGGCTGAATGCTTTGTAATTATCTGCTTTATTCCTTGATATGTTTTTTGCACAGAGGAGGCACATTGACAACATTGCAGTCCCCTGACATACACAGGAGCTGCCCCTGGCATTGTACTAACTCACAGACACTTGTCGATTCGATCCCCAGTCTCCCCTGAATTTGGCTGTTTTCTCTCTCAGTCAAGTGGTCATTGAAAAGGAGAAAATCAGCAACAGCAACTTGCATTTATATAGCACCTTCAACGGAGTTCAAAACATGCCAAGTGCTCGACAGGAGCTTTATTGAATCGATCGAGGAATGTGGCAAACGCTGATGACAGGCACGGCGGTTAGCACTGCTGCCTCAGCGCCAGGGACCCGGGTTCAATTCCCGGCTTGGGTCACTGTCTGTGTGCTGCCTGCGCATTCTCCTCGTATCTGAGTGGGTTTCCTCCCGCAGTGCGAAAGACATGCTGGTTAGGTGCATTGTCCATGCTAAGTTCTCCCTCGATGTACCCAAACAGGCATCAAAATGTGGTGACCAGGGGATTTTCATAGCAACTTCTTTGCAGTGTTAATGTCAGCCTACTTGTGACAATAATAAATAAAGACTTTAAGATGCATCTTAAAGGAGGAAGGTGAGATGGAGAGGGAGAGGTGGTGAGTGGAATTAGGACAACCAAGGGACACTTTGACAGGGGGTGCAGGATTGGGGGGGGCTGCTAGTTAGCAAGAGGGCACAAGCAGTAGTGGCAGTCATAGTACTCAGAGTCATTACTCCCCCTTGCTGGCTGATGGTCACAGTGGACACGCGTACTAAAGTAAAACAAATAGGCAACGGCAAGTGGAGACTAGTGGCACAAATGAATCAAAGGTTTATGGGACCGGAGGAGATTACAAAAATGATGAGAGGGAGGGGCAGGGTGAAGAGGTGGTGGTGGAGGAGGATTTAACGGGGCCGTGAAGAGATTTGCAAATAAGAGCAAGAAATTCAAAAGCAAAGCGTTTCTGTACTCGGAACCAGTGTAGGTCAGCGGTCAGACAGTATTCCACGTTTCAATCAGTGTCTACTCAGCTCTGTGAAAAGGGCTGTGTTTTTAAAGTTTATTTATTGGTGTCACAAGTAGGTTGACGTTAACACTGCAATGAGGTTACTGGGAAAAGGGCTATGTGCGCACAGGGTCTGCAGAAAGGGGCACCAACAATTCAAAAAACTTCAGGAGAGGAAGCTAAACACTTGGGAGGAAAAAGCTCTTGAAATTTCCCAGCCACCGTTTTTTACGATCTATGTTTTCTCTCTAGATAGAGCGGCATGGTGGCACAGTGGTTAGCACGCTGCTGCTTCCCGGTGCCGGGGACCCAGGTTCAATTACCGACTTGGGTCACCGTCTGTGCGGAGCCTGCACGTTCTCCCCGTGTCTGCGTGGGTTTCCTTCGGGTGCTCCGGTTTCTTCCCACAGTCCGAAAGACGAGCTGGTTAGGTGCATTGGCCGCGCTAAATTCTCCTTCAATGTACCCGAACAGGCACCAGAATGTGGCAACTAGGGGATGTTCACAGTAGCTCCATTGCAGCCTACTTGTGATGGCACGTGCCTGTTGTCCGGCTACCTGGAGGCTGAGGCTGCCGGATCGCCTGCGGTCAGGGGTTCTGGGCTGCCAGCGGACTGTGCCGATCAGGCATCCGCATTAAGTTCAGCGTCTGTATGGTGCTCCGGTGGGGGGAAACCTCGGATCACCAGCTGGGATAAAGAGGGATGATGAATAAATAAACTTTAAACTTGCGGTCAGTGGTGGAGCACTCATTTCCCTCACCTTAGCTTTCATGTAGAGGCTGTACCTGATTACGCTGTGATTAAACTCCCATCATTTTCCTGTTCTTTCTCCTCCTTTCAGGGAAAGCGAGGTAGACGAGGACCTGCAGGGAAACCAGGCCCACCCGGACCGCCGGTGAGTACGCCTACCTTTCTCCTGGTTGTGTTTGTTTCGGGCCTTTTGTCATTTTCAAACCACTGGAGCCTGGTATGAAGCCAATCACAGCCTGAACGGGCAGAAAGGTGAAAGGTCGCCGAACAGGAGGAATCTGGGAAATCTCCAGGCAATTTCAATGACATGTCATGGATCATTGTGCTAACAGGAACATCACGTCTTTAAACATAGAACGTAGAACACTACAGCACAAACAGGCCCTTCGGCCCACGAGTTGCGCCGATCACATCAACACCTACCAACCTACAGACCTATCTATAACCCTCAATCTCATTAAACCCCATATACTCATCCAGGAGTCTTTTAAAAGACCCCAGCGAGTTCGCCTCCACCACCACTGACGGCAGCCGATTCCATTCACTCACCACCCTCTGAGTGAAAAACTTACCCCTAACATCACTTCTGAACTTCCCCCCCTGCACCTTAAATCTGTGTCCTCTCGTAGTAACCATTTCAACCCGGGGAAATAGCCTCTGAGAGTCCACCCTATCTATTCCTCTCAACATTTTGTAAACTTCTATCAGGTCGCCTCCCAACCTTCGTCTCTCCAGGGAAAAGAGTCCCAGCTCCCTCAACCTAACTTCATAAGGCATGCCTCCCAGTCCAGGCAACATCCTTATAAATCTCCTCTGTACCCTCTCAATAGCTTCTACATCTTTCCTATAGTGAGGCGACCAGAACTGCGCACAGTACTCTAAATGAGGCCTGACAAGGGTCTTATAAACGTAGAAAAACATCCCAAAGCACGTCACTGAGGAAAAAAAGGAAGAGGGAGTTCTCAAGAATCACGCGAGTGAGGAAATCGTGACCAAAGATTTGGTTGAAGTGAAGGATTTGAGGAATTTTGTTTTAAACGGGTCGCTCAGGAGATGGGAGCAGTGGATGAGTCAGTGGAGAGAGTTGTTGAGAGAGAAGAGCTCAGGTAGCTAAAGAGATCCCCAACAATACTGAACGAGAGGAAGTGTGGTGGGATGGTCAGGGCCACAGGAAGCCAGAGTCAGAGAACAAAGGGACACAGCAGCGAACATGAGGCTG
Organism: Carcharhinus amblyrhynchos; assembly: GCF_965287045.1. Classification (NCBI taxonomy): domain Eukaryota; kingdom Metazoa; phylum Chordata; class Chondrichthyes; order Carcharhiniformes; family Carcharhinidae; genus Carcharhinus; species Carcharhinus amblyrhynchos. Next base: position 13,699,207 of record NC_137330.1, on the reverse strand, counting down.
AAGATGACATCAGAGATTGGATGGACTAAAGGTAGTAAGGGATATGTAAACAAGAGTGAGAGGAGAAATCTGGCAGGTTTATAAATAGAGAGCCAATGTGGACCTGTGACTGAGTTTGGTGATTAATATGGGACCAGATATTTGGATTGGCATTTTGGAGTAAATAGAAGATGAAAGTTGAGAAGTAACCAAGAAGGACTTTGCAGAGTGTGGCTGAAAATAATACAATTCATCATTCTTTATCTTGAAATTAGAAATGGCACTGAAAATGAATTTGAATAGAAATGTCTCCTTTGTGCCAATTTATTTATTATTCTTTCTGCCCTTCATCCATTTTGTTTGAGAAGCCTGCAGCTTCTTCTTCACTCCTCTTGTTAAAGTAGCATCAAGAAACAGCCCACTGCTAGCTTCACAGACAGCATTGGTGAATATCAGTACACAATCTGCTTCCATAATCCTGGAAAAAACTTGTCCGGCAAATACCTGCCATTCGCTCTGACAAAGGCTCATCTGGACTCGAACCGTTGCCTCTCTATTCTCTCTCTCCGCAGATGCTATCAAACCTGCTGAGAAATTCCAGCATTTTCTGTTTTTGTTTCAAGCATCTACCAATCTCAGCTTCAAAATTTTCGATTGACCCCCTCAGTCTAGTTCAACATTCCCTCTCCATTTTGCGTGAAGAAGTGCTTCCTGCCATCATCCGTGAATGGCCTGGCTTGAATTATAAGGTTATGCCACTCCCACCCCCCTCCCCCGCTTTATTTTGCATCTCCCTCCAGAGCAACTAGTTCTGTGTCAGCATGAAAGTGAAGGGGGTGGGGTGGGGGGGGCGGATCTCCTTCACCCTGTCCGTCCACACTCTAAATAACACACTTCTCCGTGAAGAATGCCAGCTGTGTATCGGATCCTGTTACGCACCAACTCTCCTTATCTTGAGACTTTGTAGAGCTGGGAACAGCTGCACAATGGTATTTTGCGAATTGGCTTTCACTATTCCCAAATACCCATCCAACTTGTATGTCTAGAAAACTGCATTTAACACAGAAACCTTGCAAAACAAAAAAAGTTAATTCAGGGAACGTCAAAAAGAGTTGAGAGAAATCTTGTCAGATGTCCTTTACGTAGCAAGTCCCTTCATTGTGAGGGGAGGAGTTGCATTTACAAATGGGTGTCTGAACCATCTGCCCCTTACTGCTCTGTTCCCATCACCTGCAGCACTGTGCCAGAGAGCTTCATTTGTAAAATCTGTTCCGTGTTATTGTTAATATTGCCGTCTCTCAGTGCCAGAGACCCAGGTTCAATTCTGGCCTCGGGTCGCTGTCTGTGTGGAGTTTGCACGTTCTTCCCCTGTCTGCATGAGTTTCCTTTGAGTGATCCGATTTCCTCCCACATTCCAGCAGTGTACAGGTTAGGTTGATTGGCCATACTAAATTGACGCTTAGTGTCAGGAGCATTATCAGGGTAAATACGGGGATAGAGCCTGGGTGGGACTGCTGCCGGTGCTGGCTCGATTGGCCAAATGGCCTCTTTCTGTACTTAGGGATTCTATAATAATCTGGACTCAACATCCTTGGGCTATGGAAGGGTATATTGGTTTTGGCAAGCCATCACCACAACAACATTTATTTATATGGCACCTTCATATTTAACACAACAGGCAAGATTTTCGAGCCCCCACTGGCAGGATACTCCAAAGGCAATCCGAGTCCCAAAGGGGCAGGTTCCCTGCCGGTGCAATGAGTGAGCTACACTAAACACCATAGACATCGGTGGGGCTGGAAGATGCCATAGGTGGCCGATAGCGAACCACCTCTGCCGCCAGAAAGCGGGGCCCAGAGAAATCACCCAACATTCACAGACACCTCGCAGGAGCTTTATAAACCAGCAGTGTGCCACATGAAGAGCTTAGGATAGGTAACCAAAATCTTGGTCAGAGGAATGTCTTAAAGGAGGGCTAGAGAGATGACGATGTTTAAGGTGGGAATTCCAGAGCCCAGGGTCTGGCTGGTTGAAGTCACGGATGCCAACAGTGGAGTTAGGAACTTTGGGGATGTGCAAGAGTGATGTGGAGATGCCGGTGTTGGACTGCGGTAAACACAATAAGAAGTCTGACAACACCAGGTTTAAGTCCAACCAATTTATTTGATAGTAAACTCACAAGCTTTCGGGGTTTGCCCCTTCATCAGGTGAATGGAGAGTTCTGGCCTCAGACAGAGCATGTAAAGCACAGACAGTTTACAGATTACTGATCTTTCCACTCACATTGTCTGCATCTTTAAGACTTGAACAGCAGGTTAGTTGTAAAGACTCGCATTCTAATCAGTAATCTGTAAACTGCCTGTGCTGTTATATGCTCTGTTTGAGGCAAGAACTCTCCGTTCACCTGACGAAGGGGCAAACCCCGAAAGCTTGTGAGTTTACTATCAAATAAATTGGTTGGACTTAAACCTGGTGTTGTCAGACTTCTTACGATGTGCAAGAGGGCAGGATCGGAAGAGCGTATCTATCCAGATTTTGACTGGAGTGGTAAATGCCCTTTCTGGAAACCACAACTCAGAAGACCTCATGTGAGGTGAGGAGCGGGGATTCCCATAATAGCCCCTACAGATAAATAGCTTGTTGATCCATCCATAAATCCAATCCATGGCCTCCTTCTGCACAATAGGATTCTATGTTCTATCTTTAACTTCATATGTAGCCACTCAAGCCATGGTGCAAAATGGCATCAACTGAGTGTGAGGTTGGATACCAGAATAAATCAGTGCCTGCACAAAAATCTGTCTGCTCTGCTACTGAAGTGAGCCAAACTTCCAGTCTGTCCTTGACGTTTCCCTAATTTAAGTGATAATGCGTTTTTGAAAAATGAGAATCTGTTTGTGTTTGTTGACTGTGTGGCGCGCTGTTACAATTGATGCTACATGCTTAAAATTTCCATCCATAAAATCCCTCAAGTGGAGAAGGAGGCCATTCAGCCCATTGAGCCTGCATCGACAGCAAGCCCACCTTATCCTCCTGGTCCTACGTATTTACCCTACTAATCCCCCTGACACTAAGTGGCAATTTAGCATGGCCAATCCGTCTAATCTGCACATCTTTGGACCATGGGAAGAAACCCGAGCACCGGGAAGAAACCCATGCAGACACGGAGAGAACGCGCAAACTCCTCACAGACAATGACCCAAGCCAGGAATCGAACTCAGGTCCCTGGCATTGTGAGGCAGCAGTGATAACCGCTGTGCCACTGTGCTGCCCATTTTTTTTCTAAAGGAGGCCGTTTGGCCCATACGTCTTTCCTGGCTCATTGAAAATGCTATCTAATTCGCCCATAGAGTCGAGCCTTCCAGCCTTAATAATAAACGGAATACAAGAGATTACATTGCATCTGTAACTCCTGGTTCAATTATAAATCATTTTAATTATTTAGTTGCTATTCACATTATGTCATCACTGCTTTATTCTGCTAACATGCACCTTCAGGATTGAAAAGTAACGAGGTTCTCTTTTAATTCCCGCCTGCTGTGAGTGAAATAGAAGCCTGAGTGGACATTTCAGACATTGCAATCTTATCCGTTTAGTTACTGATACATTGAATGTTCCCTCGGGGTTAGTCAAGTGCCAACCAGTAGATTTTTAATGATGCATAATGTCGAAAAAGTCTTCCTTCTTGTTACTGTAACATTGTTTCCCTCTGTCTCTCCTCCTCGCTCTGCACATATGGAAATGTCTAGAATCATAGAATCCCTACAGTGCAGAAGGAGGCCATTTGGCCCATCGAGCCTCTGCCAACAACAATCCACATCCCCGTAACCCCACATATTTACCCTGCTAATCCCCTTGACACTAAGGGACAATTTAGCATGGCCAATCAACCTAACCCACACATTACTGAGGTGTGGGAGGAAACCAGAGCACTCGGAGCAAACCCACACAGAGGGAGAACTTGCAGACTCCACTGAGACAGTCACCCGAGGCTGGAATTGAACCCAGGTCCCTGGAGCTGTGAGGCAGCAGTGCTAACCACTGTGCCACTGATCCATTTGTAGCTGCTCAGTCAAGACAGATATCTCAAGAGTTGCTCTTGCCCATGTAAACCCTTTATTGTAGATTTGAGTAGGATCAAACAGCACTTTGGAAATTCCCAGCCGTGTTGTGGTGTGATCCTTCAGCAGAAACATCCTGTGCAATAGCAAGCTTCATCCTTATTGTATATTGCTGGATTGTATGGTCCTTCTTTTTGGGTTGGCCCAGGGCTGAATTAAACTTAGTGGGTTTGAGTAGCCTTGCAGTGCAGTGGTCCATCTCTTATTTCAATGTACAAATTTGTAATTTAACGCTGTCTCTTGCCCCTAGCAAAGTCCATATTGGAAATGGGTGCAAAATGTAGGCTGGGATTCCTCCTATCTTTCCCCACTTCCCCTAAGGTGGGTTTCCCAGAAGTGTAAAACTTGATGGATGAGGAGCGTTTGAGGACACTGGATCTGTACTTGATGGAGTTGAGAAGGATGAGGGGGGATCTCATTGAAACTGACAGAATACTGAAAGGCCAGGATAGAGTGGACGTGGGGAAGATGTTTCCATTAGCAGTAGAGTCTAGGATCCGAGGGCACAACCTCAGAGGAAAGGTAAACAGAGTAAATTGTCCCTTTAGAATTGAGATGAGGAGGAATTTCTTCAGCCAGAGGGTGGTGAATCTGTGGAATTCATTGCCACGGAAGGCTGTGGAGGCCAGGTCATTGAGTGTCTTTAAGACAGAGATAGATAGGTTCTTGATTGGTAAGGGGATCAAAGGTGACAGGGGAAAGGCAGGAGAATGGGGTTGATCAGCCAGATCGAATGGCGGAGCAGACTCAATCGGCCAAATGGTCTAAATCTGCTCCCATATCTTAGGATTTTATGAACCCACCGTAGGAGATCAATTTCAACGGGTCTGGAGACCCCACTGACAAGCGGGGCTGGAAAATCCCACCCTTAGAGTTTACATTCAACATCCGAGTTTATAGCAGATCCTTTCACAGTGAGACACAGAGCTACTATTCATTCCCTTACTAATTTGAGAATGCATGAACTACACCAGCTATAAATGCTACATAGGAAAGAGGATCAGTCATAGGCCATTTGGCCCCTACAACAAGGTTGTGGCAGATCCAATTGTGGCCTAAGTCACTTACTTACTTACTTACTTGTAGTAAGTCCTGCCTTACAAATTTGATTGAATTCTTTGAGGAGGTAACTAAATATGAAGATGAAGGTAGAGCGGTTGATGTTGTATACTTGGATTTTAGTAAGGAGTTTGATAAGGTTCCCCATGGTAGACTCATGATGAAAATAAGGAGGTGTGGGATAGAAGGAAATTTGGCCGATTGGATAAGTAACTAGCTGTCTCATAGAAGACAGAGGGTGGTGGTGGAGGGAAAATTTTCAGACTGGAGGCCAGTTACCAGCGGGGTGTACCACAGAGATCAGTGCTGGGTCCTCTGCTATTTGTGATTTTTCTCACAATTTTATCACACTCTTCCCCGTGGAAGAGGGGGCTGAAGGGTGGGTTAGTAAATTTTCTGATGACACCAACATTGGTGGATTAGTGGATGAGGTGGAGGGCTCTTGTAGGCTGCAAAGAGACATTGATAGGATGCAGAGCTGGGCAGAAAAGTGGCAGATGGAGTTTGACCCTGATAAGTCTGAGGTGATTCATTTTGGTAGGACAAACTTGAATGCGGATTACAGGCTCAAAGACCGGGCTCTGAGGAATGTGGAGGAACAGAGAGATCTTGGCGTTCATATCCACAGATCTTTGAATGTTGCCACTCAAGTGGACAGAGCCGGGAAGAAGGCTTATAGTGTGTTAGCGTTTATTAACAGGGGGTTTGAGTTTTAGAGCCACGGGGTTATGCTGCAACTGTACAGGAACTTGGTGAGATCGCATTTGGAATATTGTGTGCAGTTCTGGTCACCTCACTATAAGAAGGATGCGGAAGCATTGGAGAGAGTGCAGAGGAGATTTACCAGCATGCTGTCTGGTTTGGAAGATAGGTCTAATGAGGAAAGGTTGAGGGAGCTGGGGCTTTTCTCTTTGGAGCAGAGGAGGATGAGAGGTGACTTAATAGAGGTTGAGAAGATGATGAGGGGGATGGATAGAGTGGACGTGCTGAGACTATTTCCTCAGGTGGATGTAGCTGTTACTAGGGGGCATAACTGTAAGGTTCATGATGGAACATATATAGGAGGGATGTCCGAGGTAAATTCTTTACTCAGAGAGTGGTTGGGGTGTGGATGGACTGCCTGCTTTGATAGTGGAGTCAGACACTTCAGGAACTTTCGAGCGGTTATTGGATAGGCACATGGAACACACCAGAATGATGGGGAGTGGGATAGCTTGATCTTGGGTTTGGACGTACCTTGGCACAACATCGAGGGCCAAAGGGTCTGTACTGTGCTGTATTGTTCTATGGTCTATAATTCCATTCCCCTCAATTCATCTGGCTGAAAGGTCTTAGACAGCCACCTTTCCCATTGCGTCTGCGCAGCGGTGACCCCAAGCTTGAGTGTGTCCCTCAGCACGTAACCCTGGGCTTTGGAATGTATCAGTCTGCAACACTCAGTCTGGAACAACTCCTTGTACTGGAAAAACAGCAAGTTTTGGGCAGACCTAAGAGCGCCTTTCAGCAAATTGATACTCCTCCAGCAGCAGCTGATGTTTGTCTCAGAGTGTGTCCCTGGGAACAGCCCGCAGAGTCCTGCGTCACAGAGCTGCTTGGGATGAACCTTGACACATTCCATCTCATCTCTTTCCAAATCTTTTTTGCAAGGACACATTCTACAAGGAGATGGACAACAGTCTGTTCCCCGTCACAGTCAGCTCCAGGGTAATATGCGGAGGGGGTGAGACTCCAGGTGTGCTGGAAGGATCTGACAGGGAGGGTCTTTCTTACCACCAGCCAGGACAGGTCTTGATGCTTGTTTGAAAGTTCTGGCATTCTGCCAAATTACTTTGACCGTCTGCTCAGGGAATCAGCCAACAGGTTCCACCATCTCCTCTTCCTGCGGGACCTCTAAGGACATAAGTGCAGACCATTGCCTGATGGACTAGTGATGGAAGGTGTTTCTCTGCATAATTTTTTTCTGTGAGGGATAGGTGGTACAGCATGTTTCAATTACTTGGAGCGTTCCACGGCAACCCATCCTTCGCAACACTTGGAACAGCTGGAACCTCAGCACTTGGAGCTGAATTTTCCTGTCTTGCCTACCACAGGATTCTTAGCGGATGGGACAAAGACCATGCAAAGATCTGTTGACTTCAGGTGGGATTTTCCAGTTTCAGGATGAGCGTGGCCATAAAATCCCACCCTTGGTGTTTGGGTACTGAGGATCTATACACAGCTTGATGCAGTCACACACAAATGTCACCATCAAGATTAGAGCGATCTTAGGCATGTTTTTTACCCTTTATCTAGAAGTTTGGTGGACTTGGCAGCATGGTGGCACAGTGGTTAGTGCCAGAGAGCTAGCTTCAATTCCTGACTTGGGTTACTGTCTATGCGGAGTCTGCATATTCTCCCCATGTCCTCCGGGTGCTCAGGTTTCCGCCCACAGTCTGAAAGACATGCTGGTTAGCTGCGTTGGCCATGCTAAATTCTCCCTCAGTGTAACCCGAACAGGCGTCGGAGTGGCGACTAGGGGATTTTCACAGTAATTTCATTGCAGTGTTAATGTAAGTCAAGTTGTGACAAATAAACACTCTCTACTTTAGCTCTAGGCTTGTAAATCAGGAGCTTGGGAACTCAATCCATTTTTGACCTCCAAATACAGCAGAGAATTGTTCAGGTAATCGCCACCATGCAGGAGTGAGGAATGTGCCAGACCTGCGCCACGTACCGCAACGCCAAGAGTGCCTCACACCTAATGACCTGGTTCTTACCTGCAGTGAAGAGGGGGGAACGTCAATCCCATGTGCACCTCACTGACCCATGGCTAACCTCAACTCTGTATTTTACTTAGGATTCATTAGCTTGCCTCTATCACTCATTGAAACAGGCATCTACAAAGTAGTTGACTATTTATAGAGTACAAATATAGTCACAAAAAGGATAGCTGACATTTCTACCATTATGAGTCTGGTTTATTAATTTTGTAGGGAGCTGTAGGACCTCCTGGAGTTCAAGGACTTTCTGGGAAACTTGCACTTCAGGCAAGCTTTTTGAGCTTAACACTTTGTTTAACTTAATAAGCCCAAGAGTTTAGTGAGCACACAAGGAGGATCCATAAACCAATATTCACACAAGAGAACTTCAAAACCCAGCTATCTGTGTTTCCTCAAGCCCGTAGGGCAAGAGTTCCACAGAAATTATATCTCCCTGTGCTTGTGGAGTTAGTGCCCCCCCCAATATTTGACATCAAAACTGATGTTCAAATCTCTCCATGATCTGCCTGACCTCCTGTAGCTCTGATCAAATCCGTGTATTTCTCCAACTCCAGCCACCATCGCCGCTTCCCAACTTCCCTCCCCAATCCTTCACAGCATCATTAGTGGCTGGAGATGATGGGCTAGTGGCATTATTGCTAGACTATTAATCTGAAAGCTCAGCTCATGTTCTGGGGACCCAGGTCATGGCAGATGGTGGATTTTGAATTCAATATAAAAAAAATCTGTAATTAAGAATCTACTGATGACCATGAAACCATTGTCCAATGTCGGAAAAACCCATCTGTCTCACTAATGTTCTTTAGGGAAGGAAATCTGCCATCCTTACCTGATCTGGCCTACATGTGACTCCAGAGCCACAGCAATGAGGTTGACTCTCAACTGCCCTCAGGCAACAAGGGATGGACAATAAATGCTGGCCCAGCCAGCGACGCCCATGTCCCACAAATGAATTTTTAAAAAAGTTGCTTGGGCCCTGAGCTCTGGAATTCTTCACCTCGTCTCATTTAAAACACTGCTATAAAGCCTCACCTCTTTTAGCAAGCTTTTAGCAATGTTCCCTGACGCAGTTCACTGTTGACTTCTGTCTGCCCCTGTGAAGCACTTAAAGGCACCATATAAATGCACATTGTTGTGCTGCAATTTCCCAATGCGATAGCAGATATCACAGAAGCCATTTCTTGACAGATTGATGAATATATTAAATTCAACGCCATTGTGGATTCTCAGCCCCAGCGTCTTGAGAGAGTTTTCAAAAGGATTTTGTACTCTGGCCGTTGGCCAACGATCTGTTCAGGCAGGACTCTGGAATTATTTCTTAATTCAAAATAATTTAACTTGAAATATTACACAACAATTTTTTTATCAGGTAAGAGTCATCATTCAAGGAAAAGAATTGGTTAGGTTCTTAGTCTTAGAGGAAGAAGACTCTTCTGGATCTTCATTATTTTGTCTGGGTGTTGCCTTTAGTTCTCCTCAAAGCCCTCTGAGAATGGTGTCCTCTTTCATATCTGCTCCTTGATCATTCAGTGTCACAGAGGTTGATTTAAATTCCAAAGGGGCTTTTGACAATTTATAAGCCCTGCTTCCTTACCACTACAATTGTCAACACTACTTCTTATCAGTCAGTAAGAAGTCTCACAACACCAGGTTAAAGCCCAACAGGTTTATTTGTTCGCACAAGCTTTCGGAGTACGTCGCTCCTTCTTCAGGTGACTGAGGAGTTGTGTTCACAAACAGGGCATATATAGACACAAACTCAATAATGGTTGGAATGCGAGTCTTTACAGGTAATCAAGTCTTAAAGGTACAGACAATGTGAATGGAGAGAGGGTTAAGCACAGGTTAAGACATGTATATAAGAACAAAGAAAATTACAGCACAGGAAAGGCCCTTTGGCCCTCCAAACCTGCACCGACCATGATGCCCAACTGGACTAGAACCCCTTATCCTTCTGGGGACCATATCCCTCTATTCCCATCCTATTCATGTGTTTGTCAAGAGCCTCTTAAAACTCACTATCGTAACTGCTTTCGCTACCTCCCCTGGCAGCAAGTTCCAGGCACCCATCACGCTCTGTGTAAAACACTTGCTTCATACGTCTCCTTTAAACCTTGCCCCTCGCACCGTAAACCTATGCCCCTAACTGTCCAGCCAACACAGTTGGTGAGATTTTGCAAGCCTAGGCAAGTCATGGGGGTTACAGATAGTGAACCCAAGATCCCAGTTGAGGCTATCCTCGTGTCTGTGGAACTCACACGTGTGCTAAATTGCCTCTTAGTGTTAGGGGACTAGCAATGGATAAATACGTGGGGTTACGGGATAGGGCCTGGGTGGGATTGTGGTTGGTGCAGACTCGATGGGCCAAATGGCCTCCTTCTGCACTGTAGACTTAGACCTCCATCATTCCCACATCATTCCGGCATCCATGTGACCACCCTGTCTACAGCATCTTTGTAACGAGCTGTGGAAAGAGCCATATGTATTTATGTGGAAGGTGAGCAGCAACCATCACTGAGGGGTTGCAAAGAAATCCAATAGGGAAGGCAGAAGAAATGTCTTTACCCAAGAGTGTGGAGTTCACTACCATGGCAATAGGATGGCCGGAGGCTTGAGTGAAGCATTAACACTGGCATGAATGTTTGGGCCAAATGGCCTGTTTCTGTGCTGTATATCCTGAGTAAAGGAGAATAAGAAAGTTGCAGAGAGTGATAATGAGCAGCTAGCAAAAACTCAACAGCCAGGACAGAGAACAACCCCATCTGAAGCACCGGTCTTAACAGAGTAGGACTTTCCTCAAAGCCTGCCTTTATGTTTCAACTTTCCTGTAATTTATTCTTGGAATTTGGGTAACACTAACAAAACTGGCGTTAATTGTTCTTCCATTATTGCCCCTTAGAAGGTAATGGCAAACTTTCTTCTTTTGAATGGTCAAATATCTCTCACCGTGCACTCTTGTCACGAATTCCAGATCAATGTAACCCCACCCCACACCCACAGGTTGTTGAAAGTGGAGGAAGAATCTGGAACCTCAAAATAATAGCAAGTTTTTTTTTTCTCTCTATTAGAAAAGTGGACTAATAATATGGAGAATGTAAGTTCAAATCCCATCATAGACTTAAACTATGTCGCGACTCGATTACTTTCTTCTCAATTTCAATTGGCGAGTCTGTCCTCAAAACTTAGAGCCTCGTGTTCCATAACCATGACCCTTCTTCTCAGTACTCTTCACTCTTGTTGAAGATGGTACTTAGAGTGTTCTGAATATGGTTCACAGACCCTGGATTTGTGAATGGATTGTCTGAATCTCCCCACATACTTTTAGTGAAAGATCAGCTGCATCTCAGCCCAAAGAGATCATAGCTTCTCACCATTCCTCCAGGGTTCAGCTGTTCCTCTGCCAAAGACAGGAGAATCCAGGAAATACCAAGGGAATTTCAGGACAGGATTATTTATGCAACTTCTTCTCATGGAATTGTAGAACCTTAAAGCACAGAAAGTGACTGTTTGGCTCATTGTGTCAACTCTGGAGAAGAGCTAAGGTTCTACCAACTGCTGTTCCTCCATAGCTCTGCACCCTCCACTTCTCAAATATTTACCCAATTAATAATTGTACAGCGTATTGCCTCCACTTATCAGACTTAACTGAATTTGAACAATAGCTTGACAGTTAACTGTTCCCTAGTGGGTTTAGGTTGGTTAGCTAGACAACTGGTTTATGATGTGTAGCGATGCCAACAGCGCTCATTCAGTTCCCATACCAGTCGAGGCTATTCATGAAGGCCCTGCCATCTGAACCTTGCCCCTCGCCTGAGCTGTGGCAATCCTCAGGTTAAATCACCATCAGTCAGCCCTTCCACCCCCCCTCCCCCCCCACCTAAGGGAAGAGCAGACTATGGTCATTTGGGACAATGACGATGTTTCATAGTGTAATCTCCATGGTGATGCCTCCACCAATCAGAATCCACTTGCCAACCAATCAGCACACTATTGATGGCACGGTGGCACAGTAATGCTAACCACTGTGCCACATTTCCTCCGGGTGCTCCAGTTTGCTCCCACAGTCCAAAGCTGTGCGGGTTACGTTGATTGGTCGTGCATAATTGCCCCTTAGGGTCCTGGGATGTGTGGGTTAGAGTGAGTAATGGGGTAAATGTGTGGGGTAGTGGGCATAAAGCCTAGGTGGGATTATTGTCGGTTACAGACTCGATGGGCCAAATGGCCTCTGCACTGTACGGTTTCTGTGATTCACACAGTATGAATTGTTGTGCCGTTTGAAATTTGATATTCTTGCATCTGTCCAGAAGAGCGCATTGCAAAAAACTTTGCCAGCTATCTCTTTTTTTTACCGAAATACTTAGCCAATTCCCATCTGAAAGCAAATATTGAATCAGCTTCCATGCTTCCAGCCAGAACAGAAATGAAACATTCTCCTCATCTCTGCCCTGGTTCCTTTGCCAATTATCTTAAATTTCTGACCTCTGGTTGTTGACCCAATTGGAAGGAATTTCTCCCCATTTCCTCAACTAAACACCTCCAATGCATCTCCACTAAACTTCAATATTCTTTCTATGCTCAAGATACTGTTCAGTATTTGTTGGACTGTTTGATGAAGTTTTATGATGACAAATTAGTCTAACTAATCAGCTTCAATTTTTTATTCTTTAGGGTTTACCTGGTGAGACGGGTCTCAATGGCAAGACCGGAATTCCAGGGCCACTGGTTAGTATTTTCTTGTCATTGTGTTTTTAATTAACTCTAATATTACATATTAAGCAATTAAGCAAGTATGACAGAGGTATTGAGGCGCAAAGAGCAATTCTTTGAACAAGGCAGGCTCATGCACCAGCCAGTAACCCTCACACAACTTCCAAGTATGGTAAAGGCCTGTGCATTGGGATCAACCAGAACCCAAGTCAGTTAATTTCATTGACAGGCCAGATTAGGTGCGGTTAATTGCAATTCAACGTTCTGTCAACACGGCTATTTTTGGCTTGACACCTATAGAAACAGAGCAGTCAGATGAATTTTTGCCCTGTTTGGTTAATAGAAGTCAAGACACTGTAGCAAGACACTGAGGGAGAATTTAGCACGGCCTATCTCAGTAAAATATTCAAGATTCTGAAGAGGCTTAACCCCCTGGTCGTCTGGGGAATCTAGGATTTGAGGGTACAGTCTCGGGATAAGGAGATGAGGAATAATGGTGAATCTTTGAAATTCTCCATCTCAGACGATTGTGGTTGCTCAGCTGTTGAGTATACTTAATGCTGAGATAAAAAAGGTGTTTGGTCTCTCAATAAAATCAATGGCAATGGAGAATATGGGCAAGCAAGTTGAACTGAGGCTACGAATAAACTATAATCGTGTTGAATGATGGAGTGCACTTCTGACAGGCTGTATGGTCTACTTCTAACCCTATTTCTTTTGCGGTTAAAAACCTCCCCAAAAAATGAATATAGTGGGAAAGTGAGAGGGGGAGAAAGAGTTAGATGTATCCCTTCACTCAAAATCATATCGTTTTGCTACCATATATTTTAATGTGCTCTGTGTGGTTGCTGTGGTCTATGGATAAATGTCCCACATGACCATTCAGTCAGAAACATGATGGACAGCTAGTTTGTTACCCTGACAAGGTTTGTCTGACCTCCCTTCAATGTGGGAGTGGAGACATAGTGAAGGTGAGCTGTAGATTATCCTCTCGTTGATTGCTGTTGAGTTGACAATCTGCCGTTTACACAACTCGCACGTGGAATGATTGATTTTGATGTAGCGTTCAATTTGCACTAATTCCTTTCTGATCCCTTTGCGCAGGGTCCACCTGGAAAAGATGGTGTTCCTGGCAAACCTGGGTTAAAGGTAATTTTAACTTTAATCTCTCAATAGCCTTGCTGCCTTATGACTGTTAAGGTTACAGAGGAATGCAATTGTTACTTTAAGCTGATTCTGCAAGGAACACAGACAACATGGTCTTGATGGCTTGGGATATTTATGCATCAAGTCCAGGATGAATGTCACATTTAGGCCTAAAATCCAGGCCTGCTGGTTCAGTAGAAATAGTACAGCTTTTTTTGTGGTAATCTGAAATCGTGCCAACAACTCATTGTGCTGCCAACCCATAACTCCCCAAGTTCTCAGGTCATTCAAATTTAAACATTTTCCTTTTGCTAATGGAATGAATGATTGCATGTTAGCGTACGTTGCTTTTCCACTGATTCTCCATGGCAGCACCCTGACCAGTCAGAATCAACTTGGGAACCAATCTGTCTTCTCCTGCAGTGTATATTGTTAAAACTGTTTGAAATTTGATATTCTTGCATTTGTCCTGATGAGAGCAGGATGGAAACCTAAGGCAACATCTCTCACAAAACATCTCTTGGAAGTTCAATAACATCTCTGCTGAATAAAGAATCACACTACCAAAGCTGGTAGCACAGTGGTTAGCACTGCTGTCTCAGGGACCCAGGTTCGATTCCTGGCTTGGATCATTGTCTGTACAGAGTCTGCACATTCTCCCCATGTCTATGTGGTTTCCTCTGGGTGCTCTGGTTTCCTCCCACAGACCAAACATGTTCTGGTTAGGTGCATTGGCCATTCTAAATTCTCCCTCGGTGTACTTGAACAGGCGCCAGAGTGTAGCAACTAGGAGATTTTTATAGTGACTTCATTGCAGAGCTAATGTAAGCCTACTTGTGACATTAATAAATAAACTTGGCACTCACCAGAATAACTCTCAAGAATTTTCCAATAGGAATGCAAATGGGGGAAGTGGGGGAAAAAAACAATTTATACTGCATGAGAGGAGAATGTTAGTGCTGATTGGTTGGGCCAGTAGAGCTGCCGTGGTAAATGTAGCATGCAGCATGGAGCAGTTAACTGCCCAGCTTGGTTCAAATTGAAACCGTCACGGTTACAAAATTCTTTTGAGCTATCCTGATAAGTGCAAGATAAGAAGTTTCAATAGTCTTATCTTTTTTCAGCAAAATTTATTAGTGTCACAAGTATGCTTATATTAACACTACAATGAGGTTACTGTGAAAGTCCCCTAGTCACCACACTACAGCACCTGTTCGGGTACACTGAGAGAGAATTTAGCGCGGCCAATGCATCTAAACAGCACGCCCAAATAGTATAATTATTGTTCAGTGTCAAGTCCTTACTGAATTAAGAAGAGGGATGTGCATCAGCAATTATTTACGAGTGCTGTACTGCAGAAAGATAGTTCTCTTGAGCAAAGGAGCACATTGTGAAATATGATGTAAGAATGTGGATAATATTACAAACTTTCTTTTAACTCTGTCTCTGGGGATCGAACACATTGCTGAAAAACCGTTTGACATGTACCAGCATAACTCTAATTAGCTTTCCCACTCTTCTCTCATAGATCCCTTGTACAGTAATTACACCACCTACGTTTCCTCAGAGGTTGTCAGGCTGCATGTATTATTTTGACCCCAGGCTTGTTTTTACTGAATCCCACTGAAGTAAGCTTGAATGAGGCAAATGCAGGCTAGGATACAGGGAGGATGGTTCTGAATGAACACTGTTTTATGGAAAGCATGAGGTGGGTGGCCAGCCTTGAGAGGGTTTTGAAAAAAAACAAGCCTGGAGCTAGCACAGTCACACATGAGGCACCAGCCGAGTAACTATTGCTGTCATCTGCAGGTTTGTGTAGGAGGATGTGTTGCTAGGGTCAACATGAGGAGCAGCACTGACACTGGAAGCTACTGAATTAATATGGCATAGGCTTCATGGAATTGACCACTGTGTCGTAACCTCTGTGATATGAGCAAAGGTTAGATGGATTGGCCATGCTAGGTTGCCCTTTAGTGTCCAAGGATGTGCAGGTTAGCTGGATTAACTGTGGTAAATGCTCAGGAGTTACAGGAAAAAGCAGAGGATTGGTGGTGGGGGGGGGTGCAGATCTGGGTAAGATGCGCTTTCAGAGAGTCAGTGCAGACTCGATGGGCCGAATGGCTTCCTTCTGCACCTTAGTAGTCCTGTGGTCTTTCTGCGAGACACACACGAGAAGGCCATTGATTATAAGCAGCAACAAAGTAAAGTCTGAGCTTCCGTATAATCCTGGCCATGAATGAACCAGAAACACTTCCTCTCAATGGGTTAAAGTCAATCATTCAGAAACCCAAAGCTCAATGCACATAACCCTGGGAGTAAACATTTCCTTAATTTTCAGCAAGTCAAATGTGTCGGAATTAGCTTGAGGGAGAGGTGGAGAAATGATTTGCATCAATATTGCATCAAATATTCCCAAAACACTTTGAAGCCAATCAACTAATTCTGGATGTATTCTCTGTTGTAATGCAGCCAGCTAATTTATGCACAAAATTCATTCCATCGCTGATGCACAGTAGCAGCTGTGTGTACCATTTACAAGGTGCACTGCAGCAATTCACCAAGTTTCCTTCGGCAGCACTTTCCAAACCACAACCCCTAATATCTAGAAAGACTAGACAGCAGATACCTGGGTACCACCACCACCACCACCACCACCACCACCCCCCGCACCCCCCCCCAACCTGCAAGTTCCCCTCCAAGTCACTCATCACCCTGACTTGGAAATATATCACCATTCCTTCACTGTCGCTCAGTCAAAGCCCTGGAACTCCGTCCCATCAGCACTGTGGGTGTACCTACATCTCAGGGATTGCAGCAGTCCAAGAAGGCAGCTCGCCATCATCTTCTTGAGGGCAACTAGGATTGAACAACAACATGCTAGCTTTGTGTGCTCACATCCCATGAAAGAATGGCATTTATGAGGGTCAAATGCCATCTGCCACTGTTCTGCCCATCTGACCAACCCATCTCTAACCTATTCCTGTAACCTATTACTTTCTTCTTCACCAATGTATTATATGTATCATATTATGTTTATATTATTGTATTAGCAGTTGTGGGTTTGGACGGTACTGCCTAAGAACCAGGTGTGTTCCTGCAATGTATCTTGTAGATGACACACACGGCTGCCACTGTTCGTCAGTGGTGGAGGGATTGAATGTTTGTGGAAGGGGTAGCAATTAAGCATGTTGCTTTGGACTAGATGGTTTGAGATTCTCGAGTGTTGTTGGAGCTGCGCTCATCCAGGCAAGTGGAGCGTGTTCCATCACACTCCTGACTTGTGCCTTGTAGATGGTGGACAGACTTTGGGAGTCAGGACATGAGTAACTCGCTACAGGATTCCTAGCCTCTGACCTGCTGTTGTAGCTGTTGTATTTATGTGGCCAGTCCAGTTCGGTTTCATGTCAATGGGGAACATGCAGACTCCACACTGACAGTCACCCAAGCCGGGAATCAAACCTGGAGTTGTAAAGCTGCAGTACTCGCCACTGTAGCACTGTGCTGCCCAGATGTGCAGGTTAGGTAGATTGGCCATGCTAAATTTGCACTTACTGTCCCGAGATATATACATTGATTAGTGGGGTAAATACGTGGGTTTACAGAGAAAGCCTGGCAAGAGTCAGTACAGATTTGATGGGCCAAATGGCCTCCTATGCACTGTAGGGCTTCTGTGCTTCTTTGCTCTATGCTAATTGTATGTTTTCCAGAGAAGATAATTAAAAAGGGTTCTGAAGTTGTTAAGAACTAGTCCTAGCTTTTTGCAACAAGTTTTATTCATTTTAGCAGCACAAATGCAGCAATTCCTTCAAATGTACAAAGCAATAAGTGGGAGCTCCTGCATTAATGGGGGAAGCAGTGGAGCAGCAGAAAGCAGTGTAATGGACTACTTCTTCCTCTCAATAATATCCTGGGCCATTTACTTCTTAATAATGGTGATCACCATTGATCTAGTTGACACATTGTTCATACATTTTGGCCCATTCGCGTATCCCTATCGAGCTGTCTGTGCAAAAGAGAAATAAGGGTTATATCAAGAAAGCAATGAGACATCGAATTTCAGCTGGACTTCTCTCAGTGACCACCAAATCCCCAGCAGATCCCCCAAAAATGTTTGGCAATGGACCGTTTCCCTGAGGTTGCCACCAATCTCCTGCCAAAGTTAAAAGAGGAGGTTGGGAGAACCGTTGCAGCAATAGCTGTGAGGAATTATTTTGCCCTACTTGAAGGTGGTTCCAATAACTTCGATTGGTGGTGTCTAGTGAGTGGGGCACAAGATTGAACTCCAACTTGTTCACTAACCATGACTCTATGAATAAGAATAAATACATTTAATATACTCTGAATATTGCATAATAGAGTCACACAGTACAGAAGATGCCCTTCGGCCCATCGAGTCTGTACTAACAAAACTACATTAAATCTACACTAATCCAGCACTTGGCCCATAGCCTTGAATTTTTGGACACTTCAGGTGCCCATCCACATACTTCTTAAAAGTTGTGAGGTTCCCTGCCTCTGTTACCCTCCCAGACTCCCATCATCCTATGAGTGAACATTCTGTCCCTCACTTATGCCCCCTCATTATTGACCCTTCCAGTAAGGGGAGCAGCTGCTTCCTATTCACCCTGTATAAACACTTTATAATCCTGTACAACTCAATCTGGGTCCCCCTCTGAGCCTTTTCTGCTCTAAAGCAACTAACCTATCCAGCCTCTCTCCATAGCTCAAATGTCCCATCCTAGACATGTGACGTGACCCACCTCTGCACCCCCTTCAGTGCGATCACATCCTTCCCGTAGTGAGGTGGGCCAGAACTGCACGCAGTACACCAGCTGTGGCCTAACCAAAGTTTTGTGCAGTTCCAACATAACCTTCCTGCTCTCGTAATCCATGCCACGACTGATTAAAAACGAGCGTCCCATATGCCTTCATAATAAGTCGTAGAAAATGCTTAAGCATTTATATATTCATAGAACTGTCATCAACTTCAAACAACAAAAGCAAAAAATAAAAATTTATGCTTAATTGGATGCAGAGGGAGCGCACGGCCCTCGCAGTCAGTGTTGTGAGCAGTCAGCATGCTCCTCACTTCACGTGACCTCGCTTTACATGCTTCAGTCATACGGGTAGGAAAATAATTACGTGGACAGAAATCAGGGGAATGTGGCAATCCTGTGTGTGGGCAGTGGTCAACACGATGACCTGTAGGCCGCACTCAGAGCTCTGATGGGCCGTGTGCGGCCCCCAGGCCTCAAGCTGCCCACCACTGATCTAGACAATTACCCTCAGTAGCTACCACGTCCGGGGCAGGATTTTCCAGCCCCGCTCGCCACAAAATTGGAAAATCCCACCCGAGGTCAACGGACCTTTGCATGGTCCAACCCCGCCTGCTACGATTCGTGTGACAGGTGGGATGGGAAAACTCACCCTCCCCCCACCCCCCACCCAGGTGTTTTTCTGCTAATGGTTGATTCCAGACTGCCTGGACAGCAAGGGCCCATGAACATCCGTAAGGTTTTCATGTTGTTCGCCTCTCACTCTTGTTTCTTTCACAGGGCGATCCTGGAGTTCCAGGAAAAGACGGGTTTCTGGGAAGAACTGGTGAAAAGGTAGAATGAGCCGAAGGGCCAGATTACGTTGAGGTGTTTGGTAATGGCTTGCTGTCTCCTCTGGTGCTGGCATCTCACCACTGAGATTACTGCCGGTGGCAGGACTTCTACTGGGAGTTCTCCCATGTATAAACAATGATCTTCGACCCAGGCAAAGGGGCCATGGAGACGGCAACCTGGGTGGATGTCCCATCTGACTACTGTTTCACCCCAAATGGTGGGGGAGTCCGGAACCAGGGGTCATAATTTGAGGATAAGGGATAAAATGTTTAGAACTCAGGTGAAGAGAAATTTCTTCATCCAGAGGTTGGTGAATGTGTGGAATTCACTACCACAGGTAGTTTTATGAGGCCAAAATATTGTCTGATTGTGTGATATAGCTCATGAGGCTAAAGGGATCAGGGATATGGGAAGAAGGGGGATCAGGATATTGAATTTGATGATCAGCCATGATCAGGATGAATGGCAGATTAGACTTCAAGGGCCTACCAGTGACAACCATGTCCCAAGCATGGATTTAAAAAGAATTTGAAAAATACCCTGAGCTAAAAATCCTTGTTTCCTTTTCAGGGGGATCCAGGTGAAAAAGGGGAACCAGGGCCTCAAGGAGAGAAGGTGAGAGACAATTGTTTTCAGAGTTCGAGTGCGCAGCTCTTCTGGCCTAGTAATTCAGGGAATAAGGTAACCGGGTGGCACAGTGACTAGCGCTGCTGCCTGACAGTGCAAGGGATCCGGGTTCAGTTCCTGGATTGGGTCACTGTCTGTGTCTTCAAGACACACGACAACACAGCATCGCCGAGCAGGAACTGATTGCCAAATTCCGCGCACGTGAGGACGGCCTCAACTGGGATCTTGGGTTCATGTAACTCCCACGACTAGCCTGGGCTTGCAACAATCTCACTAACTTTCCTGGCTACAGACGATTCGCACCTCTATCCGATACATAACCCTCTCTCCACTTACATTGTCTGTACCTGTAAAGATTTGATTACCAGTTAAGATTCGCATTCCAACTATTACCTTGTAATTGACTCTGTGTCTATATATGCCCTGTTTGTGAACCAAATTCTTCACTCACCTGATGAAGGGGCACTGCTCCGAAAGCTCGTGCTACCGTATAAACCTGTTGGACTTTAAGCTAGTGTTGTGAGACTCCTTACTGTCTATGTGGATTTTTTACATTCTCCCTGCATCTGCATGGGTTTCCTCCGGTTTCTTCCCACAGTCCAAAGTTGTGTGGGTTAGGTGGATTGGTCATGCTAAATTGCCCCTTAGTGTCGGGGGACTAGCTGGGATAAATGCATAGGTTACAGGGAAAGGGCCTGGATGGGATTGTGGTCGATGCAGATGCGGAGAAATGACCTCCTTCTGCAGTGTTACGGTTCAATAGTTCTATGACCCGTATATAGATTGTTGGAGCTTCAGTTCAGGGGGAGAATAAATTGTTTCTCAAAGCCGATTTTAGATGGGCTACACACAACCGATGACTGCACATCTCCTGAGGAAATAGCCTGAAAAACCTGTCCCTCGTCAGAGCTCAGTTTGTAGCAGTCTGGCCTCATTGTCAGATTGTTTGCGCTCCCAATCCATTGACCTATCTGACCCCTGGTGGAACCACACCTTGATCTTTTACCTTGGCCTTTTGCAATTTTCTAGCGAACCCCAACGCAAACTGGAGGAGCAGCACCTCATCTTCCCGTTGGGCACTTCACAGCCTTCTGGACTGAACATTGAATTTAGCAACTTCATAGAATCATAGAACCCTACAGTGCAGAAAGAGGCCCTTCGGCCCACCGAACATAATCCCACCCAGGCCCTACCCCCCATATCCCTACGTGTTATACCCACTAATCCCTCTAACCTACACATCCCTGGACACTAAGGGGCAATCTCTTAGTGTGGCCAATCAACCTAACCCGCACATCTTTGGACTGTGGGAGAAAACCGGAGCACCCGGAGGAAACCCACGCAGACACGAGGAGAATGTGCAAACTCCGCACAGACAGTGACCCGAGCTGGGAATCGAACCCAGGACCCTGGAGCTGCGAAGCAGCAGTGCTAACCACTGTGCTACCGTGCCGCCCCATTCAAAGCATTAACTCTCCCCTCCACCCTCATCCCATATCCATTTATTTTATCTCATTTATCCATTTTTATCACTTTTTATTCCTATTTCTACTTTTCCACTTCTCCAAACCCACTCACCATCTTGCCTCCATCACATCCAACCCCCCCCTTCCCCATTCCCCCCCTTTCTCTTCAGGGCAACTGCCACATTCCTCAGGAAGTCCCTTAACAATCTGTATCTCTATCCTACTGTTCGTACATTCCGATCATTTCATGGATGCTTTTAACACCTTCTCAGCCTTCTTCATCACCATTTACATTTCCCTTGTCCAATTACAGCCCCCCCACCATAGTATAAATCTTGTCTGATTTTCTTTGCTTTCAGCTCTGGCGAAGTGTTGTCCAGACTCGAAACATTAGCTCGCTATTCTCTCCCCACAGATACTGTCAGACCTGCTGAGATTTTCCAGCGTTTTCTGTTTTTATGACCTTGATTTTAAAATTCTGCTTTTCAAATCCCTCCGCTGCCTGGCTCCTGCTTATCCCTGTAATCTCCTCCAGCTCCACAACCCTCAGAGATACCTACACTCCTCTAATTCCCACCACTTGAACATCCCCGATTTTTACCAGTTCACTTCACCAGTAGTGGCCATGCCTTCAGCTGCCTGGGCCCCAAGCTTTGGAAATGCTCTACTTAAGAACATAAGAACATAAGAAATAGGAGCAGGAGTAGGCCATCTAGCCCCTCGAGCCTGCCCCGCCATTCAATAAGATCATGGCTCGTGGCTCAGTTCCACATTCCCGCCCTCTCCCCATAACCCTTAATCCCCTCGCCTATCAAAAACCTATCAACCCGCTTCTTAAATATATTTAGCGAGGTAGCCTCCACCACTTCAACGGGCAGAGAATTCCAGAGATTCACCACCCTTTGAGTGACGAAGTTCCTCCTCAACTCCGTTCTAAACCCCCTCCATCTCTTAAACCCCGTCCATCTCTCTGCCTGACCTTCCTCCTTCAGAACACTCTTTCATATCTACCCCTGGATAGTGGTCAACCAACATAATATCTCCTTGCCCGGGGCTGTCTCATATTTTGTTTTACAATGCTTCTCTGAAGTGGGCAGCACAGTTGTTAGCGCTGCTGCCTCACGGCGCCAGGGACTCAGGTTCGATTTCCCAGCTTGGGTCACTATCTGTGTGGAGTCTGCACATTCTCTCCGTGTGGTGTCCTCTGGGTGCTCCGGTCTCCTCCCACACTTCAAAGATGTGCGTGTTGAGTGAATTGGCCATGATGAATTGCCCCTTAGTGTCAGGGGGCTTAGCAGGGTAAACACGTGGGGTTAGGAGCAAAGACTTGATGGGCCGAATAGTCTCCTCCTGCACTAAGGATTCTATGAAGCACCTTGCAGTGTCTTACTATGTTAAAGATGCTACATTAGTACAAGTTGCTGTTAATCTTAGTAGCCTCACCTTGGCTCCTGTGCTAAAATTGCATGTATAAACAAACGGCAATTTGCAGTGCCCAGTGTGCCCGCTGCTAATTCATATTCTGTGCATTTGTGTCACACCTGATCTGTTCAGTAATAGCTTGTATTTGCAGGCCTTGCTTCACTGAACATCCTGATGTGTGTCTTTTCCCAGGTCAGGTTACTGAGAAACCTCAGCTCTGGAGTAGTGATTTGCTGCCACCTCCTGGTAGTTCCTCACTAACTCACTGAGCCTGAAGTGCCACCCCTCCATCCAAGCTTTGACGACAGGGGCTCGCTGACAGGTCCTGGAGCTTGGCTTTGCACCGCCTGTGTGCAGGGTACCTTCAATGGGGAAGAACAAAAGAGATTTGCAAGCTAAGCCCCTTTATTGTATAAGAAGGCGGTGAACTTGTGCCACCTGCTGAGATTGAGCCGCAAATGATGCGGCAATGGGATGGGGGGTGGGTGGGGGGGGTTGGGGGGGGCGGGTGTAGTGGAAGACATTTTGGGCCAAATCCTAACTGCCGAAAATGGAGGCTTGTGTGGGGCGCAAGGATGAAATTCAACAAACCTGAACTAAGAATCCAACCCCCCCTCAAACCTATCCACATTTGGCTTTAACACAGAGACGCTGAAGGGCAATTTACTTTTGGAAAGTGGGTTTGACTACTAAACTATAATAAATGAGGCCTCCTACCCTCAGTTGACTCTCACTACCTGGATTTCCCAGGCCTTGGAGGGCTACAACTGAAATGGGGTGCTAAGGGCTTAATCCATCAGATTAGTGTCTTTCCAGCACTCCTTGTGGGCCAAGAGGAACAGGGGTGTTTTTTGCAAGAGTGTACAAGTCACTCAATAAACATCCGACCAGTACTATCCACAATCAGATTGTTTCCTCCAATCCAGCATTGGATCCCAGATCCCCGTTCGAGGATGAGATTAATAATGGAAAATGAGGAAATGACAGAGGCTTTGAACACTATCGCGTCTCTGTCTTCACAGTAGAAGACACAAAAAAAACCCAAGATTAGTAGAAAATGAAGAGACAAAAGAAATGGAAGAACTTAAAACAACCACTATAATTAGAAAAAACTACTAGGAAAACTAATGGGACTAATGACAAGTCTGGAACGGATGGCATGAATCCTAGGGTCTGAAAAGAAGTGACTGCAGAAATAAGGATGTGATCTTCCAAAGTTCCCAAGCTTTTGGAAATGTCACACAATTCTATAGAGGGAGGAAAGAGAAAGTCATAGGCCAGTTAGCCAAACATCTATCATTGGGAAAATGGGAGCATTTTATTAATGAAGTGATTACAAAACGTTTAGAAAATCATAATTTAATCAGGTAACATAGTTTTGTTAGAGGAAAGTCATGCTTGACAAATTTATTGTAGCTCTTGGAGGATATAACAAGTGTAGAGGAGAAAGGAGAACCAGTAGATGTACTGTATTTGAATTTTCAAAAGACATTTGATAAGGTTCTACAGAAAAGTTTCCTAAACATGATGGGGCTAAAGGGATCAAGGGATATGGGTGGAAGGGGGATCAGGATATTGAATTTGATGATCAGCCATGATCAAAATGAAGGGCGGAGCAGGCTCAAAGGGCCGAATGGACTACTCCTACTTCTATGTTTCTATGATCAGAACTCATGACCTTCTGATTTTATGCCATGTGTCTGCCTTTTCACCAAACTTTTTAACTCCTCCTCAAGCCTGTTACTGTCCTCGAAAAGGCATTCTGCATTTGTCTGACTTTCAAGGTTGTTAGGAAGTGAAAATCCTGGTCAGTTTTTTTCTCACCTCAATGAATGAAGGATTATACAGAACCTCTGATGGACTAGATATCATTGAAGCAATGAAGAAATGACTGAGAATATTTAAATGGTATAGATTAGAGACCAATGTCCTTCGGACTAAATTCTATCAACAGTTGTGTTTTACAGGGTTACCGAGGAGATCCAGGTGACACTGGGCAGAATGGCGCGAAAGGAACAAAAGGGGATCCCGTAAGTGCTTTGAATTGGTCAGTGGTCTTTAGCTGTTTTTACAAAGCGACTCTGCATTTGAGAAAGTGCTTGCTCACCCCAACTGCATTGTGCTTTTGCAGGGGATGCCTGGAAAAGAAGGCCCCAGTGGTGGAAAGGGAGAGAAAGGGACAAAGGTAAGTTCAACTGGAAAATCTTTCCAAACTCTGGGGGTGGGGGGCCTGGGGAGGTGGGGTGGCAGAGTAAGAGCGGGTTGAGGGAAGGTGCCTGTCATAGGAGGGCGGAGGTCACTCATTCAAAGGCGCCAAGGAAAGTCACCAATGAAGTTCCAAGTTGTTGAATCTTCATTCAGACCGTTCAGATGCACTACTTGACGAAATGGTAGCTGGTGACAAAGCACTCGAGGGAGCTCCAGGTGAGGTAGATACAATATTATAACATTTAGAAGACATTTGGACAGGATGGGAAAGGTTTAGAGAGATGGGCCAAACCCAGGCAAATGGGACTAGTTTAGTTTTGGGAACCTGGTCAGCTTGGACAAGTTGGGTCAAAGGACCTGTTTCTGTGCTATATGTCTCGATGACTATTATACTGGCCCTACTTACTGATAAGGAGCAAAGAGAGGAGAGAAGTACAGGACAAGAAAGAGAAATAGAGGGAAAAGAAGGATGACGTGTTATCAGTTTATCTCATCCAGATGTTTGTACATCAAGCCGCTAGCTTGGCAAGTGGCAGAGTTCCTCAATTAGACAGGAGAAAATCACATTACAGGTTGACCTGCCTGTGTCTATAACATGACCATGTTGAAAAACTACCTGGGGGCTCAGCTTGGAAATTGACATTGCAGCAGTAAAACCAGTCCTGACATCTTGAGTGACTTTATTACTGGGAGGTGAAGCTTTGATTCCAGTGACATAATGCATTACTCAACTTTTTTTTTCACAGTCACAGGTCTGGTAGCCCCAGGATTTATGTTGGCAAATAAAACATTCAAGATGATAGATCTTTGCAGAGTTTGCTCTCAAACTTTAACAAAAATTTCAGGGAGGTGAGGTGAGCGTATCAGCCAACATGATTCAGCGCTGCCTAGCTGCTGAGATGCCACCAGTATTTGATTATTTCTTTCTCTTCTTCCTTTAGCCTTTGGGGCGACTCGGTGGCACAGTGGTTAGCACTGCTGCCTCACAGAGCTAGGGACCCGGATTTAATTCCCAGCTTAGGTCACTGTCTATGCAGAGTCTGCACGTCTCTCTGTGTCTGCACATTCTCCCTGTGTCTGCGTGGGTTTCCTCCAGGTTCTCCGGATTCCTCCTACAGTCCAAAAAACACGCTGGTTAGGTGCATTAGCCATTCTCCCTCAATGTACCCAAACAGGCACTGGAGTATGGCGACTAGGGGATTTTCACAGTAATTTCATTGCTGTGTTAATGTAAGCCTACTTATGACACTGATAAATAAACAGAACTTTACTTGTGTTCACAGCCTGATAGTTCCAATCCAAGGCCATTAATTAATTTTGATGGGAGTGGGGTATGGAAATGTGCATGTGTGTGAGGGAAAATTTCACAGCCGTTAATTGTAGGGGGGACCGTGGCAGACGGGTTTGATACTGGGTCACTGATGCTGATTAATGCTCCAACAGCACAAGTTCAAACCTCATCTAGGCAGCAAGAGAAGTCAAATTCAATTAATTTAAAGTTTATTCATTAGTGTCACAAGTAGGCTTACATTCACACTGCAATGAAGTTACTGTGAAAATCCCCTAGTCGCCACAGTCTGGTGTTGTTCAGGCACACTGAGGGAGAATTTAGCATGGCCAATGCACATCTTTCAGACTGTGGGAGGAAACTGGAGCACCCGGAGGAAACCCACATAGACACGGGGGAGAATGTGCAAACTGCACACAAACAGTGACCTTAGCCGGGAATCGAACCTGGGTCCCTGGCACTGTGAGGCAGTCGTGCTAACTACTGTGCCACCGTGCCATGTAATTAATGAACCTAAGGTAAAATATTGGTCTTGTTAATAGTGACAAGAGCCAAGATTTTATGCTGTCTCCTGCCCAGTAGGTCCTGCCAAAGTGAACAGCAATTCAAATGGCATGCAGCATCCATCAGGGGAAGACATGCGGTTCTAAAATCCCGGCCCATGAAGCAAGCAGATGGTCGGAACAGCCCAAGTTGTTCACTCGTGTCCTTTAGGGAAAGAAAGCTGATGATATAGCTTACGTGTGACTCCAGATCTGCAACCATGTGTTTTACTCCTAACTGCCCCCTGTAATGGCCAAGCAAATCATTGCAGGAAACTAGCATTATGTGTGTACCTACGCCACGTGTACTCCAGCAGTTCACGAAGATGGCTCACCATCACCTCCTCAAGGGCATTTTTTTTAAATATTGATTCATGAGACATGGGCGTCACTGGCTGGCCAACATTTATTGCCCATTTCTAATTGCCCGAGGGCAATTGAGAGTCAACCACATTGCTGTGGCTCTGGAGTCACATGTAGGCCAGACCGGGTAAGAATGGCAGATTTCCTTCCCTAAAGGACATTACTGAATCAGATGGATTCTTCCAACAATTGAAAATGGCTTTATAGTCGATTCTTAATTCTGGATTTTTTTTTATTGATTTCAAATTCCACCACCTGCTGTGGCGGGATTCGAACCCAGGTCCCCAGGACATTAACTGAGTTTCTGGATTAATGATCTAGTCATAATACCACGAGGCCATTGTCTCCCCGGGGATGGGCAAATAGATGTCGGCCTAGCCTCCAAGCACAAAGAAAGAATTGCTGGATGTTTCCTCTTTCCCTCTGGGCTGCAGAGAACCTATAACGGTGCACGCTTTACCTTGCCTTGTTGGAAGGGTCAAGCTCAAAGGATTGAATAGCTGCCTCTCATTTCAGCTCTGCTTTCATTGTAGATTGCCTTTGAGCAAAACACAGAGTCTCCAGACAGAAGCAGCTGCACAGTTGATATAAAACAAGATAACAGCTGTCATGTTGAGCATACTGAGCTGTTGTCCATCATTCTTCCCCTGGCCCACCAGTCTCGCATTGAATGTGAAAGAGTAGCGTTTTTCACAAGTCACTTTTCTGTTTCAGGGTGACACTGGATTGACAGGACCCCCAGGCCCACCAGGAATCGTGAGTTATCTTTTCAAACTGTTTGTATTATAAATGAAAAGAATCGTTAGTGTACTCTCTTGCTGCTCGCGATGTAAAAATAGTTTTAAGCTGCCGAGAGCACCAGGGTCTACAGGACAGAAAGACATGGCCAACTTTCATATCAATAATATGAAGGTACATTTCCTACCAAGAAGTATTATCCAACCATTTGCATGCGACAGTAAGAGGGAAGCACAGTGGCTCGCACTGCTGCCTCTCAGCGCCAGGGTTCGATTCCTGGCTTGGGTCACTATCTGTGCAGAGTCCACACACTTTCCACCTGTCTGCATGGGTTTCCTCTAGTGCTCTGGTTTCCTCCTACAGTCCAAAAGACATGTTGGTTATGTGGATTGGTCATGCTAAATTCTCTCTCGGTGTACTCGAACAGGTGTCGCAGTGTGGCGGCTAGGGGATTTTCACAGTAACTTCATTGCAATGTTAATGTAACCTAATTGTGACACTAATAAATACATTTTTTTAAAAACTTTAAAAAAAACTCCCTGCTTCTTTGTCTGCGGAAGGGAGCTGCAAGAAAGAAACATGGCAGGCTCCCTGTTGGCGTGGTTGCTTCACAGCTCAATGGGTTTGTGTGTGTGTGTACACGCACATGTGTTTATGTGCATGTGTGCTGTGCATAGGTGTATCTTTTTGAGACTTACAAGATAATGAAGGGGCTAGATAGGGTAGAGGTAGAGAGATTCTTCCTGCTTAGAGAGTTCAGCAGAACTTGAGGGCACATCCTTAAGATAAGGGGGCGGGGGCAGTTTAGAACGGAGCTGAGGAGGAATTTCTTCCCTCAAAGGGTGGTGAATCTCTGGAATTCTCTGCCCATTGAAGTGGTGGAGGCTACCTCGCTAAATATATTTCAGTCACGGGTAGATAGATTTCTGATAGACAGGGGAATTAAGGGTTATGGGGAGAAAGTGGAACTGAGCCACGACAGATCAGCCATGATCTTATTGAATGGCGGGGCAGGCTCGAAGGGCTAGATGGCCTACTCCTGCTCCTATTTCTTATGTTCTTATGATTGGGGAGGGAGTCAAGTGTAGTCCATGCTCACCATTCACTAACAGGACTACAATTTGCAAGGAGAGTGAAAGAAAATGGGGGAGTGGGACTAATCATAGAATCTCTATAATGCAGAAGGAGACCATCTGGCCCATCGAATCTGTATTGACTCTCCGACAGAGCATCCCACTCAGGTCATGCCCCTGTAGCCCCTTGCAGTTACCATGGCTAATCCATCTATCTTGCATATCTTTAGACACTAAGGGGCAATTTAGCAAGGCCAATCCATCCAGCCTGCACATCTTTGGAGTGGGGGAGGAAACCCACACAGACACGGGAAGGCTGTGCAAACTCCGCATAAGCAGACACCCAAGGCCAGAACTGAACCCGGGTCCCTGGCGCTGTGAAATAGCAGTGCAAACTAGTGTGTCACTGTGCTGCCCAGAGAGTCCACTCAAATAGCTGGCACAAACATGATGGACATTCTAGACAGATTAATCATAGTGGGATCTTGTCTTGACCTCTTGTGTGTGCATGTGAGTATACTCTTGCAGGAGGGAAGCTTTCTTTCCCCACTCTGTGCAGCCCAGGTGGAATTCCGGTCAACCATCCAACTTGTGCGATGATATCATTTGAGGCAAGGATTCTGACACCAATGTGAGCCACATGTGACTCTAGGAGCAATAAATACTACTTCCGCACATAACTGCCAACCTTATTCTTAACTTCAGAGAAGTAGTCTGCACTCTGAGATTTAATTGAATTTTAGATGAGTTTCTTTTTCTCATTGACGACCTCCATTTTCAAAGGAACATCAAGACGTTGAATGCTAAGAAGCTGACTCATCCAACATCAAGAGATCGATGTTGCAGGGTCTTTGATTGTATTGATCGCCTCTCGTAGCCAATATCACTACCTTTGCAAAAAAAGTTCAAGTAAAGGATTAATTCATCCTGAATTCAATCTGCAGAATTCTGTTGTGAAGCCTTTCCTTTACATCTGGTTCTTTAAAGAAGTGATCAAGAGGACAGGTCCCACCTCTGTGTCTTGATGCAATGTTTCATTAAAATGCCCCAGTTTGTCATTGGAATTGAAAATATGTAATTAACGCACTAATTTTGATCACCAACAATTAATCCCAAAACTACATTTACACTTTTTTTAAAAAAATTGTCCGTACAGTTTATTGCTACACAGAAGTTGTACCCCATTCAATACACATAGAAATGTAGAAAATAGGAGCAGGAGTAGGCTATTCAGCCCTTAAGCCTGCTCTGCCACTCACCATCCAACTCAGTTACTGTTCCCACGTTCCCCCCTTATCCATTGATCCCTTTAATCCCAAGAGCTGTATCTAACGCCTTCTTGAAAACATGCAATGTTTTGACCTCAATTGATTTCTGTGGCAGTGAATTCCACAGGCTCACCACGCTCTGGGTGAAATAATTTCTCCTCATCTCAATTCTAAACAGTCTATCCCATATCTTCAGACTGTGACCCTGGATCTGGACACCCCCCTCCTTCCTGCATCTATCCTGTCTAGTCCTGTTAGAATTTTATAGGTTTCTATGAGATTTGCTCCCCCCCCCCCACCCGCCCCCCCCCCCCCACCCGCCCCCCCCCAACCAACAGCTCTTGCCTGCCCCCTCTCCATGCTTCTAAACTCCCATCCAATATAATCCTAACCGACTCAATCTCTCCTCATATGTCAGTCCCACCACTCCGGGAATGAGTCTGACAAACCCTCTGTGCATTCGCAAGAATATCTTTCCTCAGGTAAGGAGACCAAAGCTGCATACAATGTTCCAGGTGTGGTCTCACCAAGGCCCTGCATAATTGCATCAAGACTTCTGCACTGGAATCCTCTCACTATGAAGGCCAACTCACCATTTGCCTTTTTCACCGTCTACTGCACCAACCATGCACGCGTACACAAATATAACAAGTGATAACACATGTCACACAATAGCAAATAGGTCCGCTTAAAAGCATAACGTGACAATGGTGGTTTAATAGCCAGCATTAGGAAGTGTACCAAGACTGGAAATGTATCCGTTTATGCTGGCAAAATCCTTCATGAAAATAAGGTTCTGTCGAGGCTGAAAATCTGAAATTAAAATGGATAGAATGAATGCGCATAGGGTGGGATTTTCCGGATGCGTTCACCCCAAGACCGGAAAATCCCACCTGAAGTCAACAGACCTTTGTACAATCCGTGTTCCGCCCGGTACAATTCTGGTGGCAGGCAGGACGGAAAAATTCCGCCCTTTGTCTTTTCTCCCCAGGGAAGGGGAATTGAAAGTTAGAGATCATGGGTTTAAGGTGAGAGGGGAAAGATTTAAAAAGGAGCTGAGGAGCAACTTCTTCAGGCAGATGGTTCCCATATATAGGGAATGGGCTGCCAGAGAAAGAGCTTGAGGCAGTTTCATAGAATCCAAACAGTGCAGGAGGAGGCCATTCGGTTCATCAAGCCTGCACCTACGACAATCCCACCCAGGCCCCACCCTCATAACCCCATGCTTTTGCCCTAGCTCGTCCCCCTGACACAAAGGGGCAATTTAGCATGGCCACTCAACCTAACCCGCACGTCTTTGAATTGTGGGGGGAAACCGGAGCGCCCGGAGGAAACCCACGCAGACGTGGGGAGAACGTGCAAACTCCCCATGGACAATCGAACCTGGATCCCTGGCGCTGTGAGTCAGCAGTGCTAACCTCTGTGCCGCCCTGTACTTTTTGAATAGCAATTTATCAAGAGCAAGATTTAAAAATCGTTTGGATAAGTACATAGTTCGGGAAGGGATTAGAGGGATAGGGGCCAAACGTGGGCATTTAGGACTAGCAGGGAAGGCACCATGGTCAGCATGGAGCTGTTGGGTTGAAGAGCCTGTATCCGTCCTGTACTGCTCTCTGACTTTAAAAAAGAAATGCTGGCAAACTCAGAGCAGATTCTGAAGAAGAGTAATATGGATTCGAAACATTAACTCTTGTCTCTTTCTCCACCGATGTTGCCAGGCCTGCTGAGATTATCCAGCATTTTCTGTCTTTACCCCTTCACAAACTTAATTTTCACACACCAGTAAGCTTTCATTTTGTGTGTGTGTGTGTGTGTGTGTGTGTGTGTGTGTGTGTGTGTGTGTGTGTGTGTGTGTGTACATACATCAGAATGACACAGAGAGACAAAATTACCTGAACCTCTTTTTTTTTTCTGTTACTTGCAGGGAATGGCGTCTGAGTACTCACTGCAGCAGATTGGAATACCTGTAAGTTTCTCTTTCATCCTTCTAGCTCCTCATTGCCGCTGTTTGCCTGTTTATTGAGGACCCTAGGTGACAGGGATAAAGGGGTGCAGGACAGAGTTGAGAAGAGTCGACGAGATGATAAGATCCACCAAGAATCATAGAATCCCCACAGTGCAGAAGGAGGCCATTTGGCCCATCAAGTCTGCACTGACCACAATCCCACCGAAGTCCTATTCCCATAACCCCACATGTGCCAGTGGCGGCACGGTAGCACAGTGGTTAGCACTTCTGCTTCACAGCTCCAGGGACCTGGGTTCGATTCCCGGGTTGGGTCACTATCTATGTGGAGTTTGCACATTTTCCTCATGTCTGCGTGGGTTTCCTCCGGGTGCTCCAGTTTCCTCCCACAATCCAAAGCTGTGTGGGTTAGATTGATTGGCCATGCTAAAATTGCCCCTTAGTGTCCTGAGGTGCCTAGGTCAGAGGGATTAGCACGTAAATGTGTAGGGATATGGGGGTAGGGCCCAGGTGGGATTGTGGTCAGTGCAGACTCGATGGACCAAATGACCTCTTTTCGCACTGTAGGGTTTCTATGATTCTATATTTACCCTGCTCATGCCCCTGACACTAGGGTCAGTTTAGCATGGTCAATCAACCTAATCCGCACATCTTTGGAATGTGCGAGGAAACCGGAGCGCCCGGAGGAAACCCACGCAGACACGGGGATAATGTACAAACTCCACACAGACAGTGACCCAAGCTGGAACTGAACCCGGGTTCCTGGCGCTGTGAGATATTTGTATTTTAATCCAATAGATAATGAGAGTGAGGAGTTTCACCATATGGAAATATAAATGAGTGCAGAAGTTGTGTACATCGATGGTACAGGTGACCCCTTCCTTTAACCATTTAGTTTTGTAATCAGTGCATCTTCCCCGCTGTGTAACACTTGGAGCATGTCAACGGCCCAAACATCCACTTAAACACCAACTTTAACCTGGGGCCCTTGGGGCAGGCATTAAGCTCACGGCAAGCAATAGCATTGTGGTATTGTCACTGAACTTGCGTTCCAGAGACCAGGGTAATGCTCAGATTTGAATCCCACCATGGCAGATGGTGAAATTTGAATTGAATAAAAAATCTGGAACTAAAAGTCTAGTGGTGATCGTGAAACCATTGTAGATTGTCAAAAAAAAACCCATCTGGTTCACTGATGTCCTTTAGGGAAAGAAATCTGTCATCCTTACCCAGTCTGGCCTACATGTGACTTCAAGTTCACAAGAATGTGGTTGACTCTTAACCACCCCTTTCAAGGGCAATTAGGAATGGACAATAAATGTTGGACCAGCCAGTGATACCCACATCCCATGAAAGAATTTTTAAAAATGAGGTCCAATCTATTTGAACTCACAGAACACATCACACTGGGTATGTTTCCCAGCTGAAACCTGGTAGTCAATGAGGTCAGACCATTGGTATGCCAGGAGGCGGCATCTGGGAGCACACAGCAGGGTCCGTGCCATGCGGGTAAGTGGTATGGGTGAGGGATGGGGATGGTGGAGGCTAAATGATTGTGCAAAGAAAAGGAAAATCAGGGTGCTGGGCTTCCCAGAGGAGCAATCCAGCCTTTGTGTGGCACCAAATCTGGCTGCTCGCTATTCAGATGCCGTCTGAGTCACGCCATCAGACTCCAACTTGAGAATTTCTGTCATGCTCTGACCTGCCCAGGGTAAGGGCCTGCTTTGCTGTCCAAACAGGGCCTAATAAACAGTAACAGATGCTATAAAGAAGGGCATATTTACCAATAACCTGCTGTTTGAGCAGTAGATGGGCTGAGGCAGATTTGAAGGTGGATAAAGTTACTAACATGCAGGTGGATGCCCAGGGCAGCACCTGATTCTGGAGCTATGCTGCCATGCCTTCAATAAACATACAAAATAGAATAAAACCCACGCTAAAATGGAACCACTTGCGGCCGTGTTAGGTCTTCTGTCCTTCCCTTCCTGCTGCTCATGCAGTTTAATAGTAAAACTAACGACCGTCACCCGGGAGCCATCACTTTAAGATAATTGACTCTGCCTGTAGTAGATCGGACATCAAGCAGTTGGTGGATCTAATTACCATCACCAGTAAGACATGTTTGTCCATCTTTATTCTGAAATAATGAGGTGCTAAGACGGACCCTTTATATCAACAATTAACAGCGTGGAGTATTTTTGTGCATTTGGTGTCTATTTTAAGCCCTATAATTATAGCCTCTTTTTTAACGATAGTATCATTTTACAGTGAGATGATTTAAATAACATGCTTAAGAATAGGACCGTGATTTGAATGGGAGCATTTCAAGTGCGCATGCAGAATGAGGGTGTGATAATGATAGTTTTGTCCTTTCTTTGTAAACCTGGCTTGTGAACAGAGAGATGGCCCATTAAGAAGGACATGTTCTCTTTCGGTCCGGGGCTGCCCTGCCCTGTCCTGTGCTAATGATGTTAATTAATTTTCCTTTTTTTTTGTTAAAAGGGTGAAGCTGGAGATAAAGGAGATAAGGGAGAACATGGAGATCCGGTGTGTATTTTGTGCTGATGTACATATATATATAAAACAATAAGCATTCTCACAGTCAACAGCAATCATGCTGATAGCAATGGAATCTGAGGAGGCCATTCAGCCCATCCTAGTGTCCTCTAAAAGGGCTGTCCAATGAATTCCATGTAAAGAAACATCGAATTTTGGAGCAGGAGTAGGCCATTTGGCCCTTCAAGCCTGTTCCACCATTCAACATGATCATGTCTGATCCTCCATCTCAATGCCATATTCCCAATTTCTCCCCATACTCCTTGATGCCATTAAAATCTAAACAAAAATCCATCTTTCCTGAATTACATTCTGTGATTTGGCTTCCACAGCACCTAGCCACCAATGTAAAAAATTGCCTAGGTATGACAGTCCACAAGAATCAGGCCAAATCTAATCTGGCAATTACCACCCCAGCAATCTACTCTCAAACATCAATAAAATCATGAAAACTATTGCTGATGGTATTGTCTAGTGACAAATAAGCTGCTCTCCAATGCTCAGTTTGGGTCCTGCAATGGTCATTCAACTCCAGGCTCCATTATAGTCTTGGTGCATTGATAAAAGAGCTGAATTCCAGAGATAAGGTGAGAGATACAGGGGGCAATTTTCCCGTTCCGCCCACCGCAGGCTGGATCATCCCAACCATTGTTGGCACATCAGTAATGTAACACGATTCTGCAGTCCAGGCAACATTCACCAGTTGCTTTGCAGTGTGATAACAGAGCCCTTGGATTATATGGTGCTAATCCTAAAAAGACTGCCTGAGAAAACAAACGGATGGAAGAGAAAAGCCTGATCATTCCTGAGAGTGATCTGTGTTTTATTCTGGTGATCCATGGCAGTGAGTCAATGCATGGTTCATCTGAATCCCTTATTAATTTAATTTTGGTGTGCCATTTTTATCAATTGCAAACTGACAAGCTTGATGTTACTAAACAGAGGAGTCCTCTGTAAAATAACATTTGCAAACTCCAAGGAACACATTCACTTCTTCTGTCACTCTGAGACATCTGGTCCCTGTTTATATTTGTCCCTTTGGTCTATGGCTGTTTAAGTAGGAGTCATGACAGCACAATGGTTAGCACTGCTGCCTCGCAGTGCCAGGAACCTGGATTCGATTCCTGTCTTGGGTCACTGTCTGTGCAAAGTCTGCACGTTCTCCCCATGTCTGTGTGGGTTTCTTTCAGGTTCTCCGGTTTCCCCCCACAGTCCGAAAGATGTGCTGTTTTGGGTGCATTGGCCATGCTAAATTCTCTCACAGTGCACTCGAACAGGCGCTGGAGTGTGGCGACTAGGGGATTTTCACAGTAACTTCATTGCAATTTTAATGCAAGTCTAACTAATAATTAAACTTAAAACATATCAGCGTTCATTAAACAAAAAGAATTACAATTAACAGTAATATTATTTTAGTTTGTTTTATATATTTCCCACTTATTATTGCAATATATATTCTTGCAGACTGCAGAAATGACTGTAACATAGAAAATTTATAACACAAAATTCAGCCCATCTACGTGTCCAAGACTGAAAGAGAGCTAATCCCATTTTCTGGCTCTCGGTCAATAGTCCTGTAAGTTGTGGCACCTCAGCCACGTATTATTTTTAAATGTAATGGGGGTTTCTGTCTCTGCCACCCTTTCCGATAGTGCGTCCCAGACCCCCACCGCTCAGGAGGTGAAAACAATTCTCAACTCCCCTCAAATCTTTCCGCAAGCTGTGTTAAATTTGGATGGCACGATAGCACAGTGGTTAGCACTGCTGCCCCACAGCGCCAGGGACCCATGTCCAATTCTGGCCTCGGGTCGCTGTCTACATGGAGTTTGCACTCCCCCCGCCCCGCCCCCGCCCCCCGCCCCCCGCCCCCCGTCTGTGTGGGTTTCCTATGAGTGCTCCGGTTTCTTCCCACACTCCAAAGATGTGCGAGTTAGATGGATTGGCCATGCTAAATTGACCCTAGAGTCAGGGGGATTAGCAGCATAAATGGCTGGGATTACAGACTCAGTGGGCCGAATGGCCTACTTCTGCACTGTAAGGATTCTATGATTCTATGCCCCCTAGTTATTGACCTCACTCTCTGCTCAGAGAAATGATGCCTCTATCTAGATGCTTCGTAATTTCATTTCTAGGTTTCTCTTGGAAAGGTTACCAAGGTTGGTACTGGAATGTCAGCAATTACATTGACGATGGGCGCTGAATTATCCTCCTTGTTAATCCAATCCCAGGTAGTCGAACGCTGTGGGCAGAATTTTCCCATCCTGCTCGCCACAGGAATCGTAGCAGGTGGGACAGGACCGCACAAAGGTGTGTTAATCTTGGGTGGGATTTTCTGGTCTTGGGGAGAGTGTGGCCATAAGATCCCACCCTGCAAGTCTTTAAGGAATTCCACTCTCCTCACCATTCACTTGCTGTGCCTCCCCACTTTCTCCTGGAAACACACGGTAGCTTCACAGCATGACCAATGTACCTAACCAGCACATCTTTTGGACTGTGGGAGGAAACCGGAGCAACTGCAGAAAACCCATGCAGACACGGGGAGAACGTACAGACTCTGTACAAACAGTGACCTAAGCCGGGAATCAAACCCGGGTACCTGGCGCTCTGAGGCAGCAGTGCTAACCACTGTGCCTTAAGGTTTTTGGCGAGGGATGCACATGGGTGTAAAGGAGGAATTTTTTTTTTAATCACTGATAACGATCTGAAATTTGGTGCCCATGAAGGTGACGTAAGTGAAGACAATCAATTCATTTGAAAGAGAATTGGATAGACCCCTTGAAGGCAATAATCCTGCAGGGCTACAGGGAAAGAGCAGGGGATTGGGACTGATTGGATTACTCTACAGGGAACTGTACATGTTACAATGCAGCTGCCTCAGTCAGATGTGGATTTGGCTATTGGTATGTCTACAATACGATATTTTCACTTTAGATCAGGTAGGAAAGGATCTAAACCTGATGGGGTGCTTTGTTGAGATAGGATATTCTTTTGGATATGGACCTTGGCATCTTTGGGAAAAGGGCAGGTGCTCTTTGGGAGTAGCAAGGTACACGTTAGGATAGTTAAAATTAGACATGAATGTGCATAAATTCAATGGAAATGTAAAGCTCAATGGGCTGAGTGGCCTCCTATGTCCTAAATTCTGACCAGGGGAACATTAACAAATGACAAGAAACCTTCAAATATGAGGCAGTTGGATTAATGTGAAAAGTCAGAACAATAGGCTAGTGGATAAATAGAGAATTTAAAACTAAAGACAAACATGAAATTAGGGCTTGCAATATAAAAGCAAATGTGGGAAATGCAATGGCAGCATTGAAAGGGGGAGATTAAAAAGAAGTATTAGAAAATGTAAAGTTACAAAATAACCCGGAGAAATAGTAATGACGTTTCTAAGCATACACAAAGTAAAAACATGGTTAAATAGAGCCCCAGGGGTCGGTGCTGGGGCCTCAGCTTTTTACCATTTATATAGATGCTCTGGAGGAGGGAACCGAGTGTAGGGTGTCGAAATTTGCTGATGACACCAAGATTGGGGGAACGGCAAATTGTGCGGAGGGTGTGGAGAGTCTGCAGAAGGATCTAGATAGGCTGGGCGAATGGGCCAGGAAATGGCAAATGGGATTTAATGTTGGCAAGTGTGAGGTGGTCCACTTTGGTAGGAAGAATGGTAGGAAGGACTATTACTTACGGGGCGAAAAACTGCAGCAGGCGACGGTGCAGAGGGACCTCGGGGTCCTTGTGCATGAGCCGCAAAAACCCAGCTTGCAGGTGCAGCAGGTGGTCAGGAAGGCGAATGGGATGCTGGCCTTCATAGCGAGGGGGATTGAATATAAAAGTAGGGAGGTCTTGCTGCAGCTGTATAGGGCATTGGTGAGGCCGCAGCTGGAGTACTGTGTGCAGTTTTGGGCGCCGCACCTGCGCAAAGATATTTTGGCCTTGGAGGGAGTGCAGAGGAGGTTTACTAGGCTGATACCAGAGTTGAGGGGCTTGAGCTATGAGGAGAGGCTGAATAAACTAGGCTTGTACTCGTTGGAGTTTAGAAGAATGAGGGGAGATCTCATTGAGACGTATAAGATGATGAATGGGATGGATAGGATAGAGGTGGAGAGGCTCTTCCCGCTCAAAAAAGACAGGAGGACTGGGGGGCACAGCCTCAAGATAAAGGGGGGGCGGTTTAGAACGGAGTTGAGGAGGAACTTCTTCACTCCCAGAGATTCTTCACTCCAGAGATTCACTGGTGAATCTCTGGAATTCTCTGCCCGTTGGAGTGGTGGAGGCTGCCTCGCTAAATATTTTTAAGACACGGGTTGATGGGTTTTTGATAAGAGAGGAGATTAAGGGTTATGGGGAGAGGGCAGGAAGGTGGAACTGAGCTGCGACAGATCAGCCACGATCTTATTGAATGGCGGGGCAGGCTCGAAGGGCTAGATGGCCTACTCCTGCTCCTATTTCTTATGTATGTTCTTATGTAGGATTGCCTTGAGAAATGAGGGGGAACACGTGGCTTAGATACTAAATAAATATTCTGTCAGTTTTAATATTTATGGGCAAGATGCTGGTGTAGTGGCAATATCATTGGTCTGCCAATCCAGAGGTTCAGTCTAATGCTCTGGATTCAAATCCAACCACAGCTTCTGGTGGAATTTATATTCAATTTATAGATATTTGTGTCACATGTAGGCTTACGTTAACATTGAAATGAAGTTACTGTGAAAATCCTCTAGTTGCCACACTCCAGCGCCTGTTTGGCTACACTGAGGGAGAAATTAGCATGGCCAATGCACCTAACCCCAGCACGTCTTTGGACTGTGGGAAGAAACCAGAGCACCCAGAGGAAACTCATGCAGACACGGGAAGAACAAGCAGACTCCGCCCAGACAGTGATCCCAAGCCGGGAATTGAACCTGGGTCCCTAGCGCTGTGAGGCAGCAGTGCGAACCACTCTGCCACCGTGCTGCTCGATTAATAGACCTGATGTTATCTGGTTCACTAACTTCCTTTAGTGAAGGAAATCTGCCTTCCTTAGCTGGCCTGGCCTGGCCTACTTGCGACCCCAGATCCCGAGCAATGCAGATGATTCTTGGCTACCTTCTAAAATGGCCGAGCGAGCCACTCAGCTCAAGGGCAATTAGGGATGGGCAACAAATGCTGAAATTGCTACATTCCATGAAAGATTAAAGAAAACAAAATATATAATACGAAACCGAAAATGTAGGTAATGGAAGCTAGCCCTGGCTTCATGGGCCGAATGGCCTCTTTCTGTTCTATAAA
This sequence comes from Carcharhinus amblyrhynchos, assembly GCF_965287045.1. Lineage (NCBI taxonomy): Eukaryota > Metazoa > Chordata > Chondrichthyes > Carcharhiniformes > Carcharhinidae > Carcharhinus > Carcharhinus amblyrhynchos. The sequence goes on along the minus strand of NC_137330.1, from coordinate 13,659,039 downwards.
CAACCAATGATTCTTTGACATCAATCTTCAACGTAATTCTTTGTTTTTTGAAAGAAGAATAACGAGATTTTAGAAACATAAAGCAGAGTAGTAAATGAAAATTAAATTTGATGATCTGAGCGACTGTAATTACTTCAGATTGTTCAATGATTACTCAATTTCTGATCTCCAAATTTATTTACAAGCAAAGAGAAGCATTTTTACCAAAACGCTGTATCAGCTTTTTTTTTTATTATTTAGTCCCCCCTCCTTGAACTTGAGGCAAAGATCCAAAATTAATGCAAACTATTTATGATTTTGAAATGAATCAACAACAGACATTTGGAAGGATATTTATTCACTGATCTTTGCTGGCAAGTCCCTCAGCCCTGGAATGCATCCAGATCTCATACTTTGGGCTGTTGTCAGACTGCCAGATAGCAATCGAAACCCCTGCCAACCTAGAAGCCTCAACACTGTCAGTCAGTCATTAGCTCTGTCACTGCCAGATCAGCGATCAGACTCCAAGACTTCAGCAATCTTCCTGCTAGCAAGAGTTTCCACTTTGCACCGACTAATTTTCTGCAGAACTTTGTTCTTTGCTGATCTGGAACGGCCTGGAGAAGTGGTGTGGGGAGATTTGGGGGAGTTGTCAGCCCCCACGCCAAGACATGAAAGTTATTGCGATGGGAGGTCAAAGTGAACTCCCTCTCACTCATTCATTCCATCTCATTCACCTTCTCATGGGGATACGACTGATCTTGTGGCTAAAGGGATCAAGGGATATGGAGGAAGGGGGGGGGGATCAGTTTATTGAATTTTATTATCAGCCATGGTCATAATGAATGGCGGAGCAGGCTCGAAGGGCCAGATGGCCTTCATGTGGGCAGCACAGTGTAAACCACTGTGGTCCGCACAGTGTCAGGGACCTAGGTTCGAAGGAGAAACGTTTGCAGAACTATGGGGGAAGAACAGGGAGAATGCAACTAATTGGACAATTCAGACACAGGCTTAATGGACTGAATCCAAACATGCAAATATACAAATTAGGAGAAGACCACTCAGCCCATCGAGCCTGCTTCACCATTCAATAAGATCATGGCTGATCTGATTGTAACTTCAGTCCACATTCCTGTCTACTGTTGATAACCTTTCACCTCCAACCCCCACCTTATCAAGATCTGTCTAACTCTGCCTTCAAAATATTCTAAGACTCTGCTTCCGATGCCTTTTGGAAAAGAGAGCTTCAGAGATTCATTCACCCTCTGAGGGAAACTGTTTCTCCTCTGACCTAAATGGCTGACCCCTTATTTTTAAACACTGGTCCCTATTACTGGATTCTCCCACAAGGGGAACCATCTTCTCCACCCCCACCCTGCCAAGGCCCCTCAGAATCTTCAATGTTTAAGTCAAGCTGCCTCTTACTCTTCAAAACTCCAGCAGATTCAAGCTTAGCCTGTCCAGCCTTTCCTCATAAAACAACCCACCTGTTCCAGGTATCAGACTAGTAAACTTTCTCTGAACTGTTTCCAACGCGTAGGATTCTATTTGTGAAAATATGCTTGTCATTTTTAGATGTGGGCGGGCACATTCTATGTCCCCTTTATTTTGACAGGAAGTCTTGGAAATGGGGACAAGCAGGAAGCTGGTGTAGCTCCTCAAAAGGAATTTTCCATTCCATAAAGTTGGAGTGAAGCCAGCACCCAGATATAAATCCAACAGAAAATCAAGGCTCAGAGCTAATTCAAGTGCTACAGTCACATCTGTCACATACTAAGATTTATGACACCCAAAGAGACTTTTTTGTGGTTTCTGTGCCTACTCGAGCAATCAAAAACTCATCCAATTGATCCCAAAGCCCCACATTTTTATTTTTTATTTATTAGTGTCACAAGTAGGCTTATGGTAACACTGTAGTGAAGTTACTGTGAGTAACTTCACCACACTTCTGCACCTATTTGGGTACACTGAGAGAGAATTTGGTCTGGCCAATGCACCTAACCAGCACGTCTTTCAGACTGTGGAGGGGAACCGGAGCACCCAGAGGAATGCCACACAGACTCGGGGTGAAAGTGCAAACTCCGCACAGACAGTGACCCAAGCTGGGAATCAAACCCGCGTCCCTGGCACTATGAGGCAGCAGTGCTAGCCATTATTTCAAGCATGTTTTCCTCTGCTTCAAATATTTTTCCAATTCTTCCTTTAAAAGCTTGTGTTGTTTTTGTTGGAGTAGAGAAGGCTGAGGGGTGACCTGATTGAAGCGTATAAGATTATGAGGGGCATGGGCAGAATGGATAAGGAGCAGCTTTTCCTTTTAGTTGGAGGGTCTGTCACAGGGGACACAAGTTCTTCCTTCAAAGATACTCTGTCGTCACCATATGTCAACATGTTCCATGTTTCAATGACCTTTTTTATGAAGAAATTTCTTCATGTCTTTCTCCTCATTCTCTTAATGGCCTGTTTTACAATAATGATCCTTCATCGATGAATATCCAGCCAGGAGAAATAGAATCATAGAATTCTACAGTGCAGAAAGACACCATTCAGCCCATCTAGTCTGCACCAATCACAATTCCAGCCAGGCCCTATCCCCGTAACTCCATTCATTTATTCTACCCAGTCCTCCTGATGCTAAGGCGCAATTTAATATGGTCAATCAACCTAACCCACATTCAGACTGTAGGAGGAAACCAGAGCACCTGGGGGAAGCTCACGCAGACACGGCTGAATGTGCAAACTCCACACCAGACAGTTACCCAAGTCGGGAATCGAACCCTGGTCCCTGGCACTGTGAGGCAGCAGTGCTAACCACTGTGCTACTGTGCTGCCCTTTATGACATCCAGCTGTGTGTGCCTACTGGAGCAATCCAAAACTAATCCAATTGATCCCATCACCCCGTAGCCTCACATTTTTCAAATAATTGCATCCTATTCAATCTGTCAAAATGACAATGTTGGAAACCCCTAAATAAATGACACGCTAGATGTGGCTAAGATGTTTCCCCTGGCTGGTGACGCTAGATCCAGGGATATGGATTTAGAATAAAGGACAGGTTATTTAAGACTGCAATAAGGAGGAATATCTTCACTCAGCAGGTGGTGAACCTTTGGAATTTTCCATCCTAGATAGAATACATTCAAGACAGAGCTCGATGTATTTCTGGATACTAATGACATCCAAGGATGTAGAGATAGTGGGAAAATGGCATAAGGGATCGATGACCAGCCATGATCTGCTTTAATGTCAGGGTAGACTCGATGGGCTGAATAGCCTACTCCTGCTCCTGTTCCTTTTGTTCCTTATCTGCTTTTAGCCTTTTCTAATCCAGTGGAAGTAGTCTCAGCATCTGAAGTTCCTCCTCACAGCATACCCAATCACATTTTTGCCATCATTTAACCCTGAAAAGTGTGAGATGATACATTTTGGCAGGAATAATTTGACAAAGAAGTATTACATAAGAACATAAGAACATAAGAACATAAGAAATAGGAGCAGGAGTAGGCCATCTAGCCCTTCGAGCCTGCCCCGCCATTCAATAAGATCATGGCTGATCTGTCGTGGCTCAGTTCCACTTTCCCGCCCTCTCCCCATAACCCTTAATCCCTTCTCTTATCAAAAACCCATCAACCCGTGTCTTAAAAATATTTAGCGAGGCAGCCTCCACCACTTCAACGGGCAGAGAATTCCAGAGATTCACCACCCTTTGAGTGAAGAAGTTCCTCCTCAACTCCGTTCTAAACCGCCTCCCCTTTATCTTGAGGCTGTGCCCCCTAGTCCTACTGTCTTTTTTGAGCGGGAAGAGTCTCTCCACCTCTATCCTATCCATCCCATTCATCATCTTATACGTCTCAATGAGATCTCCCCTCATTCTTCTAAACTCTAACGAGTACAAGCCTAGTTTATTCAGCCTCTCCTCATAGCTCAATCCCCTCAACTCCGGTATCAGCCTAGTAAACCTCCTCTGCACTCCCTCCAGGGCCAAAATATCCTTGCGCAGGTGCGGCGCCCAAAACTGCACACAGTACTCCAGCTGCGGCCTCACCAATGCCCTATACAGCTGCAGCAAGACCTCCCTACTTTTATATTCAATCCCCCTCGCTATGAAGGCCAGCATCCCATTCGCCTTCCTGACCACCTGCTGCACCTGCAAGCTGGGTTTTTGCGACTCATGCACAAGGACCCCGAGGTCCCTCTGCACCGTCGCCTGCTGCAGTTGGCCTGTATTTATATAACCCAAAATGCCTTTGGCCTTTTTTATACCTTCATCTATCTGCAGACGGCTTCAGAAATAGTATTGTGCGTTGCTGGGAACTGGCCAACTCAGCACTTCCCTTACCTGTGTAAACCCAAAATACATCAACATCTGCTGTGCCAAACACTTCACCTGATCAAACACAAGCTTTTGTTTCTGTGCTGTGTGCAGGAATTCCTTTGTCATTGTATTTGATGAAGTAGCTTGAAGAGGAAGGGAAACAGTTCACTTCCTGCACCTTTGACCCCGTTCATGTTCACTACGCAGTGAAATAAGTTCAGAATCATCTGGGTGAAACAACATCAGGATGAATTGAGTCAGCTACCCCTTCCAAAGTATACGGCTAGAGAAATGCTGACGGGATTCCCCAGTCCTGTCGGCAGCACACCCTCGCTTGCGCATTTCCTGGCAGCGTAGGGTGATGCCAACGGAATTGCCATTGACAGCAGTGGGATGAGAGAATCCCAGCTCTAGCAAACAATGTGCCACCTCCCGCCAGTAGTAAACACAAGGCTAGGAGGCCGGAGAATCTCAGTCAACAAGTCAGAACGGTGGACTACTTTTGATGAGAATGCCTTAATCTTTCTGTGTGTGAAGCGGGTTACAATAGTGCGAAGAGTGCCAACTGTGTGGTTCCCCACCTCAGTGAAGCATGGCACGTGTAATACTAATCACAAATTCCAAATGCAAGGAATGTTAAGCTTCAGCATTGTCTCGCACATTCCCAAACTATTTAGGGAATGGAGTAACACATCACACATGAGCTCACATCAGTGTGGCCACCAGCTAAATTCTCTATATCACTGGCGCTGCAATTTTAGGTCTATTGCTGTGTTATGCGGCCAATAGGTGCCAAACATTTCTCAGTGGACTTGTAGGGAGACGGGGGCTGTGGATGGAGAAACATCAGAGAGAAAATAGTCAACAGGATTGCATTGATGAAGACCTGACCACCTCTGCAACAGTTAATTTGTGTCCCAGGAGAGAGCATTGGCACCAGTTAGGGTGTAATGAGGATCAAAATGAGTTGTCACTTGACTGCGTCATTATAAAAGTTTGTGGGAGGCAATTTCCTGAAATATTTTTAGTGTTAAACTGACCCCTGAGATGCCATACTGGTGTCTTGAGCTACGATACCAACTTAGTCCACCTTTAGTGCAAGACTCAATAAAGGAGGCAGTGTGGTCACGAGGAACATTAATGTGGAGATGCCGGTGTTAGACTAGGGTAAGCACAATAAGGAGTCTCACAACACCAGGTTAAAGCCCAACAGGTTTATTGGAATCACGAGCTTTCAGAGCACTGTTCACCTGATGAAGGAGCAGCACTCCGAAAGCTCGTGATACCAAATAAACCTGGTGTTGTGAGACTTCTTACTCGGAACATTAAGTCTTGGATTGCCAATTCAATTGCCCACTGGCACCCCTAAAAGAGCCTCACGCCATTTTGGTGACTAGTGCATCAATTGCTGACCCTTCCTCACAATAGCCAGCCAAACAAGGATGCATAAGTCATTGTAAAGGATTTTGATCGTGTTTCAATCCCTGTTCAGCTTTCGCTTCTCACTTGCTGCTGGAGATAGACTGCGTTTGAAGAAGGTACGTTTGTAAAACTACATCACAAGATTTTGTGGAGCCCTTTGTCAGGGCTTCACTGTATGTATTCTAGCACCAAGCACCTCAGTAACCTCAGCCTTTGTCACAAAGGAAGGTCTGAGATGTATACTAATCTTCTGACAAGGATTGAAATACAACTTCACACAGTGGGATCAGACAGCAACTGTGGAGAGAAACACAGAGTGACATTTCAGCTTAGCGACCTTTCAACAGAATGATAACCCCCAGGTGAAACCTAACAGAGTGCTGCAAGCCCAGAGGGAAATAGATCAGAGTGAGTGAGGGAGTAGAGATTGAGATGAATTGGGTAACGAGCTAAACAAGTTTAAAGTTTACTTATTAGTGTCACAAGTAGGCTTACATTAACAGTGCGATGAAGTGAGTGTGAAAATCCCCTGGCTACTACACTCCAACTCTGGTTCGGGTACACTGAGGGAGAATTTAGCGTGGCCAACGCACCAAACCAGCATGTCTTTCGTACTGCGGGAAGAAACTGGAGCAGACACAGGGAGAACGCACAGTGACCCAAGCCAGGAATCAAACCCAGGTCCCTGGCACTGTGAGGCAGCAGCGCTAACCGCTGTGCCATCCAAGAAATCCCATTGCAGAGAAGAGCAGTATTTTCTTCAAGGTGAGCAATCCAGGAAGGGAGGCGATTTTTGCAAAAGCAAAACGTGCTGGAAATCTGAAATAAAAACAGACACCGCGAAGGCTCAGCTAATTCAGGTCTGACTTGGTACTTGGATGTTTAAATAGGTGATTCTCAGACTCATCAAGCTATGCTTATTCCCTCTAGGGGCCTAAAGGAGACAAAGGACTACAAGGATTCCCTGGCTTAAAGGTAAAGGGAAACTGTGAAGCTGTCTATTTTCTGTCGTGTTGCTTATTACTATTTTACCATGGTTAGATAATGATTATTGTAACTTAATTGTTTTTCCAAGGGTGAAATGGGAGAGACGGGGATACCAGGACTGAATGGAAGACCCGGCTTAGAGGTATTTATATTCTGCTTGTTTGTGACTGTGAAGTTAGCCGGGATTTTCGGATCCTGCCAGCAGCGGGCATCGTTGCCGGGGTTCTCCAAATGTTCCCATTCCGCCAGTGTCGTGGCTGGAGTGTTTGATTCTGTGTTACATTGCAGTTCAATGTAGCAGTTCATCGACAAATCCCATTGTACACCTGGTTCACATTTTCCCAACAAGAATGTCACTGCGTTTGCATTGTGGCCATCAATTCTTGGCAGGAAGTGAAAGATCAGCCTTGTACAACTGGGGGATTGGGGAAATCTATTTCAAATCACAAACCTGATGCATTTAACTGGCTGAAAAGAGTTCCCAATTCACAGCATGGACTCAGGCCATTTGGCCCCACTGTTCTATGGCCCACATTGACCTCCTCACACCCCCCAATACAACACACCCCATAAATAATATCTTTCTATTCCTTTCTCCCCTCATGTGATTGACCAGCTTCCTCTTAAATGCTCTCATGCTGATATTGTGCAAGGCAGAACTTAGTTACAGTACAAATTTTTGCTCCATTATTGGTACCCTTTCTATTCACCTTGTGGGAGTAAGTGCCACATTCTCACCACTTTCTGGGTGAAGTCATCTCTCTCTTGCGTTGTGGATGAATTCCTTTATCTGGTAGTCAATTAGTCCTCCAGTGACTACCCTGCAGACGTCATAAGCTGATGAAGCTATCACTGGTCTGCTCACTGCTGATTGGAGCTTGGTTATCATGTGACTTGTGAAGTATCCAACTATTCTGCACATGGAGGAGACCAAGAGAACATTGCTGATTCGTTTAGGATTCTGGTTGATGGTAATGTATTCTTGCTAAAGTCAACACACAAATGATCATAAGACAGGTGCAGAAAGGAAAATCCAGTCAGCTTTCGCTCTCAGTGGGCCTTGTGAAAAAATATAATAGTCCCTCTATCAGAACAGGAGGAGGCCATTAACCTCCTTGAACCTGTTCAGTTAGCCATATCGTAAGATTGCAGCTGATCTCCTTTGCATTCAACCGTTCCAGAGCTTTGGGCTCCACTACCTGACAAACTAGCAGTGCAGTAACGTAACAGTTATGTTACTGGACTAGTAATCCAGAGAAGGTGGGCTCGGATCCCAGCATGGCAGTTTAGCGATCAGAATAAGGTTGAAAAAAATCTGGAAATGAAAATTGTTTTAAAAGTACAGCTGGATCACTAAATCCCTTAGGAAAGAGAATCTGCCATTGTGACCCAGTCTCATGTGTATGTGACTCCAGTCCCACACTAATGTGGTTGACAGATTGCCCTCAGAGGGCAAGTGAGTGATATCAAATGTAGGATAACTGGAGATCGGCAATAATGGCAGCCTTGTGAGCAATGCTGTCATGCTGATATTATGCAAGGCAAAACTTGGTTACAATATGAATCTTTGCCTCATTATTAGTGTTTAGCTGTGCCCTTTTTACTCCATTTCATGCCTTTTCCAAAATTCACTTTCAAACATCCCATCTCAAGACTGACCTTTGACAATGTGGTCCTTCGATGCTGAAGATTAGCTCAAGAGCAGCAGTGTGTACCATCTACAAGATGCACTGCAGCAATTCACCAAAGATCCTTAGACAGCACCTTCCAAGCCCATAACCACTTCCATCTAGAAGGACAGGGGCAGCAGATACATGGGAACACCACCACCTGCAAGCTCCCCTCCAAGCCACTCACCATCCTGACTTGGGAATATATCGCCGTTCCTTCACTGGCGCTGGGTCAAAATCCTGGAATTCCCTCCCTAATGACATTGTGGGTCAACCCACAGCACATGGACTGCAGCGATTCAAGAAGGCAGCTCATCACCACCTTCTCAAGGGCAGCTAGGGATGGGCAATAAATGCTGGCTAACCAGCAATGCCCATGTCCCATGAATGAATTTAAAAAAAGCCTTCTAAGTGTTTTTAGCCTTGCCTCGAGTGTGAGTCTCAGTGACTGCTCACAATATCTACACAAGATACAAACTTGAATTCCCTCATGAACCTTGATAATCTGTAGGTTATAGGATGCTTTGGCTGTTGTGGTCGAGAATCTATCCTGATGAAAGATTCACTCTCTATCACAATGGCAAAGAACACTGAGGCTTGCTCTATCTAAGAAATGTGGAAATTCAAACCTAGCCTCAATAATCCAAGCATAACGTTAGCCAGCGTGTATATTATAGATCAAAAATTGTAGGCAGGCTAGCAGAGGGCAGGCTTCAAGTTGGATGGTTGCTCTCTCATTGACAGAGCTTTAATATTTCACAGGGTCCCTTCCTTTAGCAAGGTTTTGTGTGCTATGGGTTGAATATCATCTGTTTTGCAGGGTCGACCAGGATTGCCAGGTCCCGTAGGTCCCAAAGGATTAAAAGGCGAAATAGTAAGTACGCTTCGAACATGTTAAAGTTGGTTTTGAACACAGGGATGCATTGTTGTTTCTGTGCTGGCCGCACCCCAACACTGATTCCTCACCACTTCTGGGTAGATGGAAGAAACAGAACAGGCAAAATGGCCCAATCACAGCTTACAAAAGAAGTTGACAATAGCTTTAGATCCAAAGAGGAATCGTGCAAAGTTGCTCGAAAAGGTAGCAAGCCTGAGGATTAGGAGCAGTTTAGAATACAGCAAATGAGGGCCAAAAGATTGACTAAGGGGTGAAATATAGGGTGACTAGTGGGATACCACAGGGATCAGTGGCAGGGAGGCGATCAGGAGAACTTCAATAAATATTCCACACCTTAGCATCTTATTACTTAACCATAGAATCCCAACAGTGCAGAAGGAGGCCATTCAACCCATCAAGTCTGCACTGGCTCTCCTCCAGAAGAGTAACTTACCCCTGCCCACACCCCTGACCTATCCTCACCCTGTAACCATGTGCATTTACCATGGTCAATCCACCTAACCCGCACATCTTTGGAGTGTGGGAGGAAAGCAGAGCACCCAGGGGAAAGCCATGCAGTCATTGGAAGAATGTGCAAACTCCACACAGTCACCCAAGGCCAGAATTGAACCTAAATCCCTGGCACTATGAGGCAGCAGTGTTAACCACTGTGCCACCGTGCTGTCCCTGTAAGACCTATTTGAACCACTGATGTCTCGAATATAGGATACTTAGATCTTCAGGGTAGGTCACTCAATCAGCAAATAAACCTCTTCATCCAGTTTCTCTTTGATAGTTTTTTTTAGTGCTCTGCATGTTCAAATTCTATACTGAACACGTAGGAATTGTATTCAAATTTCTGTCATTTCATATTAATACAATGAGGCTGGATTTAAACACATGGGTTTTTTTTAATATTTCTGGTCAATTTGTCACTGGACTATCCACACAGATACTGTGGCTACAAAAAGAGGTCAAAGGTCGGAAATTCTACACTGAGTAACTCGCCTCTTGACTCCCCAAAGCTTGTCCACCGTCTATAGTCCGGAGCGTGATGGAATACTCTCTACTTGCCCAGATGAGTGCAGCTCAACAACTGAAGAAGGTTGACACCATCCAGGGCAAAGCTGCCCCACTTAATTGCTATCCATTTCACAAACATTCAATCCCTCCATCACCAATGCACGGTGGCAGCAGCAGCGTGTACCACCTACAAGAGATGCTGCAGGAACTCATCAAGGTTCCTAAGGCAGCACCTTCCAAATCCACAACCACTACCATCTAGAAGAACAGTAAGAAGTCTCACAACACCAGTTTAAAGTCCAACAGGTAAATTTGGAATCATGAGCTTTCGGAGCACTGCTCCTTCATCAGGTGAGCAGCGCTCCAAAAGTTCGTGATTCCAAATAAACCTGTTGGACTTTAACTTGGTGTTGTGAGACATTTTACGGTACCCATCCCTGTCCAACGCTGGCATCTCCATCTAGAAGGACAGGGGCAGCAGATATCTGGGAATGCCACCATCTGGAGATTCTTCTCCAAGTCACTCAACACCTTGACTTGGAAATATATCAGCATTCCTTCACTGACGCTGAGTCAAAATCCTGGAATTCCCTCACTAACAGCAGTATGGGTGTACATACACCACATGGACTGCAGCAGTTCAAGAAGGCAGCTCACCACCACCTTCTCAAGGGCAACCAGGGATAAGACAATAAATGCTGATCTATCCAACAAAGCCCAAATCCCATAAATAAGTTTTTTTTAAAAATGATACTCAGAGTCAACCTGTTCTGAAAAAGCATTTGTTCAAAAATATATCAGTATACTCTTTGTGAAACTTCACTGTACACTCATCTAAGCTGGAACCTGAACGTGTCGGCTTTGTAATTATCACGACAGCTCTTCCCCAGTGGAGCTTGCAGAGCTTAACAGATACTGTGGATTTATCATAGTGTGTTGTCACTTGCTGATTGTGATCAAATAATGATTTATGATTATTTCTTTTCTCTCTCGTTTCTCAGGGATTGACAGGAGAACCTGGCAAGCCAGGAAGACAGGGTGAAAAGGGTGACAAGGTTTTATCTCATTTCCTTCGATCGTTACATTTAGAAATATTGAGTGTTGGAGGGGGTTTTATTGTAACTCTGATGTGCAAAAGCTGATACAATTGTCAATTGAGCACTTGTTTTACATCTTGTATCATTTTTCTTGAGGGCGGTTAAAAAAAAAGTGGAAGTCCACTGGGAAAGATCAGGGGAATGGGATTAATTACGTCTTTCTTTAAAAAGCAAAGACAAAGACACAAAGCGGGCCACAAATCCTGCTGATCTGTAGCATTCTGTGATTAAATGAAAATTGGGTGAATTGTAAAACAGATCCTGAATTGAAATTTGTGCCGTGGTCAGCCCTATTGTTCTTCAGTCAGTGCCGGTCCGAGATCTTGTCCCTGAGTCAGTGCCGGTCCGAGATCTTGTCCCTGAGTCAGTGCCGGTCCGAGATCTTGTCCCTGAGTCAGTGCCGGTCCGAGATCTTGTCCCTGAGTCAGTGCCGGTCCGAGATCTTGTCCCTGAGTCAGTGCCGGTCCGAGATCTTGTCCCTGAGTCAGTGCCGGTCCGAGATCTTGTCCCTGAGTCAGTGCCGGTCTGAGATATCAGCAGGAAACCCAGGTCGACACTCCAATGCGTACCGTGGGAGGAAGCACTGTCACAGGTGCCCTCTTTCAGGTGAGACGTTCAACCAAGGAAGACCTGTGTCTGCTCTCAGGTGGATGTAAAATATCCCATGGCATTTGTTATAGGTGAAGAAAGGGAGGCAGGGGGATAGGGGGAGAGGGTTGGTGGGCGGGGGGGCATGGGGAGGTGTGGCGAGGTGCAGGGATTCATTCCTGATGTCCTGGTCCACATTTATTCCTTGCTCGTCATCACAAAAACAAGAGACATTATCTGGGCATTGCCACAAGAACAAGAGAGATTACCTGGGCATTGCCACACCACTTGGCCACTGCATTCCCCATATTACAACAGTGACTACACTTCAGAAGCACTGTGTGCAGAATAAAGACCTGTCACCTGTAGGGTTAATGTAGGACTGAGTACAGTACCATCCACACACTGATATAAGACAGTACATGACATGCACCTAGGGTCAGCTTAGTGTTGGACATATGCACAAGTAAGCATGGAGAGAACTCCAAATTTGAACCCTGGCCAAAAAGGGACAGTCACCACAAATCACCACATATATGTATATGCGTAGTTAACAAATACGCACAGTTAATGTATTTAAGACTTCATTAAGATCCACTGAATGATACTCAACACCCTGCAATTGAGACAAGGTAGTGAAAGGTGATATATGAATGCAATCTGTCTTTCTTTCTTACTGTCACCTGTTTTTGATCTGATAAAAAATGTTTAAATTGCCTTGAATTCTTTAATGATTCCCCCTGCTTCATTACACATCATGATGCTGAGGAAATGTCACAAAATCTCCTATTGCTTCCTGCATCATTTGCAAAAGAACAACCATCATTTTGAAAAACGCAATTAATTATAAAGAATTGTTGTCTGGTTATTGTTCGACAGTTTACCAGTTAGTGAATAGTGGGGGATGAAACCAGAGAAAATTGCAGGTGGAACAGTATTGGAATAGTACTGTCATTACCTTCATATCCGGGCCATGAATCTTCAGGCAAGACAGAGGAGGAGTGAAAGAGGAGGAGGCAATTGCGTTAGTAAAAGGGTCAGTTACTGCAGTAAGGAGAGATGATATCTTGGAGCAGGCATCAAATTAAGCTTTGTGAGTAGAGTTTAGAAGTACAAAAAGGGCAGCCACGTTGTTAAGTGTTCATTATAGACCCCCAGATAGTCAGAGGGATATTGAGGAGCAAATACGTGCACAACTTATGGAGGTGTGTAAAAACAATAACCGTAGGGTTATTATATTCGGGGTTTTAACTTTAAATGGGATATGCATAGTGTTCAGGGCTTGGAAGCAGTGAACTTCTTGAAATGTATACAGGAGAACTTTTTAGTGTGGAGGGTCAAACAAGGAAGGAACTGTGCTGGACCTAATTTTGGGGAATGATAGGTGGTTGTTATGGTGGTGGGGGAGCATTTTAGTGATAGCAATCACAACATGGTACAATTTAAGCCTGTTATGGACATGGAGATAGACAAGCTGCAAAAAAAAAAGTTTTGGATTGGAGGAGAGTGTATTCTGGAAAATAAGACTGGACCTGGCCAAGGTAGACTGGGAACAGCTATTAATGGGAAAATCTACAGAAGAGTAGTAGGGTGCATTCAAAAAGGAAACGCTGAGGGTGCAAGCCCAGCATGTTCCCTCCAGGGCGATAGGTGGAAATAACAAGCCCAGAGAACCATAGATGACCAGGGATATTCAGGATACAATGAGAAGGAAAAGAAAGGCTTTTATAAAGTACAAGCGGAGCAAATCAGTGGAGACATTAGTGAGGTATAGAAAGTGCAGGATGGAGCTTGAGAAAGCAATTAGGAAAACAACAAGGGGATAGGAGAAAGCTCTCACTTATAAAAGAAAGGAAAATCCTAAGATATTCTATAAGTATATGAATGGAAAGAAGATAACTAGGGAAAGAGTAGGGCCCATTAGGGACCAAGGGTGCAATCTGTGAGTGGAGCCAGTGGGCATTGGTAGAGTTTTATACTTGTCATTTATATAAATCACATAGTTGACCATGTGGCGGGTAGGATTAGTAAGTTTGCGGATGGCACAAATATCGTCTGGGTGGTTAACAGTGAGGCAGAGTGTTTTGGACTACAAGAAGATATAAATAGAATTGTCAGACAGGCAGATAAGTGGCAGATGGAATTTAACACGGAAAAGTATGATGTGATACACTTTGAGTACTTCCTTGTCAAATTACTTCCAATGAATAGTAGGACACCAGGAAGTTCTTTGGAACAAAGGGACCTTGGTGTGTTTGTCCACATATCTCTGAAGACGGAAGGGGATGTTGGTAGGGTGGTGGAAAAGGCACATGGGACATTTGCCTTCATCAATCGAGGCATGGATTACAAAAACAGGGAAGTCATGTTAAAGTTGCATAGAACTTTGGTGAGGCCACAGCCGTGTGCAATTCTGGTCACCGCATTACAGGAAGGATGTGATTGCAATGGACGGGGTGCGGAGGAGATTCACCGGGATGCTGCCTGGGATGCTGCATTTAAGTTATGAAGAGAGCTTGCATAGGCTTCTTGTTTTCTTTGGAGCAGAGAAGACTGAGAACATAAGAACATAAGAAATAGGAGCAGGAGTAGGCCATCTAGCCTTTCGAGCCTGCCCCACCATTCAATAAGATCATGGCTGATCTGTCGTGACTCAGTTCCACATTCCCGCCCTCTCCCCATAACCTTTAATCCCCTCTCTTATCAGAAACCCATCAACCCGCGTCTTACAAATATTTAGCGAGGTAGCCTCCACCACTTCAACGGGCAGAGAATTCCAGAGATTCACCACCCTTTGAGTGAAGAAGTTCCTCCTCAACTCCGTTTTAAACCGCCCCCCCTTTATCTTGAGGCTGTGCCCCCTAGTCCTATTATCCTTTCTGAGCGGGAAGAGTCTTTCCACCTCTATCCTATCCATCCCATTCATCAGCTTATACGTCTCAATGAGATCTCCCCTCATTCTTCTAAACTCTAACGAGTACAAGCCTAGTTTATTCAGCCTCTCCTCATAGCTCAACCCCCTCAACTCCGGCATCAGCCTAGTAAACCTCCTCTGCACTCCCTCCAAGGCCAAAATATCCTTGCGTAAGTACGGCGCCCAAAACTGCACACACTACTCCAGCTGAGGGGCGACTTGATGAAGGTGTACAAGACTATGAGGGACAGAGTGGATAAGTGGCAGTTGTCCGCCTTAGTTGAAGGGTCAGTCACGAGGGGGCATAGGTTGAAGGTGAGGGACGGGAGGTTCAGGGAAGATGTGAGGAAAAACTTTTTTGCCCGGAGGGTGGTGATGGTCCCGAGTGCGCTGCCTGGGAAGGTGGTAGGAGCAGGTTGCCTCACATCCTTTAAAAATTATTTGGATGAGCACTTGGCACATCGTAACATTCAGGGCTACGGGCCAAGTTCAGGTAGATGGGATTAGGCGGGAATCCAGGTGTTTCTAATATGTTTGGGCAAACTTGATGGGCCAAAGGGTCTCTTCTGCACCATGTGATTCTATGATTCTACCTTGAGTGAGATCAATATTACTCTTTCAGACCGTGACAGTGCATTAATAAGAAAAATGGAAAGTACTGGAAAAGCTCAACAGGTCTGGCACTATCTGTGGGGAGAGAAACAGTCGTGTTTCCAATCTAGTATTACTCTTCTTCAGAGCTGACAATGCATTCCAGACAGAATCAGTGGTGCTATTTAATTAGCTTCAAACTGACACAGCCGTTCTCCAGTCTAGAACTTGAGAATTGGGCTGGCGCTTCTGTTCAGCACGTGAGGATATACTGCTTTGCAGGAGGTACCTTTCAGAATAAATATTGAGCAGAATCTCACTAATTAATGTTTACTTAAGGGCCACTTCCTGACCAGCCTCAAACTTGAGAGCAGCAAGGGGAATTTCGGGGACAGAGGGCTACATTAATTCCTCAACCAACGCTGCCAAAACAAATGATGATTTATCATATTTGTTGCGTTTTGGGGATCTTGCTGTGCATATATTGGCAGCTGAGTTTCATAGTATGTCAAAAGCTATTGACAAAATTCTTCAAATGCAAAGTACTTTGGGCCTGAGGATGTGAAGGAACTATATAAATGTTAGCTCTTTCTTCCCAATGATAAATATTATGGTTAATTAGACACTCCGTCACTGAGCTCAAGAGAAAAACCCTCCCTTGTGATCTTTTGCTGACAAAAGATGATTGTTCAGCTCATTACTCCGCCCTCATGGTTCAGAGGCTTTGTCAAGGACTGATCTTTTTGTCCTGTCAGTAATCACTCTTTCCAAGCTCCTGGCTCTTTTCCTGTTGAATTTGATGTTTTTTTATTGGTACCTTTTGGCACTTTAATTCGAATTAAAAAAGCCAATTCAAATTAAGACCAATCCTGGACCCCACATGAGGGACAAACCAGATCCAAGCTGACAAGATAAGATGCATCCTATCTTGGGTTCAATCAAACAAGATCCAAACTGATAGGTGAGGCATTGCACCCCCTCCTTGGCTTGAGCTAACTTTTCATCTTAGCCAAGAAAAGTTGCCTCATTGGCTAACCTGATCTCTTACTCTACCCTAGCTTAGGCAAACCACCAGTGCAGGTGTCAGCACATCTCCAGTGCAATGGGTTAGCCTCGTTCCCCTGCCTGATCATCATTTCATCCCTCAGTTTCCTGGCCAACCATATTGCAGTAGGCAATGGCCAACCATTTTGATGGTGTAAGCACAAAAATCTGTATTGTGTTAATCAATGCAAGATTCTGTGCCCTGCAGGGAGACTCGGGGGGTGCTCTTGGACGACCCGGAGAGAAAGGAGAGAAAGGTGACCCCGGACTTCCAGGGACAGGACTCGTTGGAAAAGAGGTTTGTGTCATTTTGGACGATGTGCGGGTTTAAAAGAAAGAAATGATCTGAAATATGTGCATTCTCATCAATGAATTGTATTCTATCATTATTCTTTTTCTTTAATTGTTGGCTTCTTATTACAATTAGGGGCCGGTTGGTCCACCTGGAACACGAGGATCGCGGGGGCCTAAGGTACAATAAACAGACTTGTCAACAAAATTGATACAGTCAATCTGTGGTCATGCGAAGCTTCAGTAAGCAATGGTAGAGAATCTCCATGTGATGTCAATACTTTCCACCTTCGAGTTGCTGTAATGAGTGTCATCAGAATCTTGACCATGCAGGAGGTCATTCAGTCCATCGAGTCCACATTGACTACAATCCCACTCTCCCACCCTCCCCGCATTGTGCAAAAGCAAAAGCAAATGTATAGGCAGTGTACATTTGCTATGTACATCTAAGGAAAAAGGCAACATTCAAAATGTGACGTGTTTTAAGATTCCAGCAATAATCGCAGAATCCCTACAGTGCAGAATGAGGCCATTTGGCCCATCGAGCCTGCACCAACAAGAACCCTACATCGGCCCCATCCCCGTAACCCCACATATTTACCCCGCCAGTTCCCCTGACACTAAGGGGCAACTTATCAAGGCCAATCCATATAGCCCGCACATCTTTGGAATGTGGGAGGAAACTGGAGCACCTGGAGGAAACCTACACAGACACAGGGAGAATGTGCAAACTCTATACAAATAGTTACCCAAGGCTGGAATCGAACCCGGGCCCCTGGCAATGTGAGGCAGCAGTGCTAACCACTGTGCCACCGTGCCACCCTACCCTATCCGAGAGGAAGGAAGCAGAAATAAAAGGAGAGTTCATCAACGGGCCCCATTTTATGCACAGCTCGCTCCAAAAGAGGACATTCCTAGTATGTACTTACAGCCAAAGGGGAGATATTTAGCTCAAGGATGAGAAATCAGGGATGGGCAGTAAATTCTGGCCAGCCAGCGATGCCCACACACCATGAATGAACAAAATAAATAGCGAGGCATGAATCAAAACACTGGGGGAAAGAGTATGATTGAAAAGAAACCAGTATTATAAAAATAATTCGACCAAGAAAGGCAGATTGATTTTGAAAAAGACCTTTTGGAAGCTGGATCCTCATCCTTCCACCAATGATATGCCTCCTGCCCTCTCTTCAAATCAACTTCTCCCATCATCAGAGGAAGGGTGAATCTCCTGAGGAGAATCTGAAACAGAATCTGCCCAGCAAGTTTAGTTATTGATAAGCTGATCTGATTATTGCCTCCCATGCGTGCATCTATAGATAAGAGTAGATTTATTGAAAAATCATCATGGCTACAGCTGTCAAATTGTGATCATGATTGCAATTAAAGTAAAACAAAGTAATCATATTTCACGAGGTAGATACAGAAAATCGTTGAGATAAAAATCAAGTATCGAATAATGAAATGATTGCACAATTATGATCATTCCAACTTGCAAATCATTGCAACACATTGCAAATTTGCAATTTCACAATGCAAACTCATTAAGGTTCCTTAGGCACGACTTCCCAACTCATGATGACTACCATCGAGAAGGGCAAGGGCAGCAGATATCTGGGAACACTGCCACCTGGAGGTTCCAGTCCAAGCCACTCACCATCTTGATTTGGAAATATATTGCCCCACCCCGCCCCACACCTCCTCCCCACCCCCTTCACTATTGCTGAGTCAAAATCCTGGAACTGCCTCCCGAACAGAGCTGTGGATGTATCTACACCACGTGGACTGGAGCAGTTCAAGAAGACAGCTCACCACCAACCTCAAGGGCAGCTAGGGATGGGCAATAAGTGCTGAGCTCGACAGCAATTACCACATCCCACGAATTAATTTTAAAAATGTATATCTCTTTATTCTGTAAAATTGAAATGAAAGGTCTCCTGCATGTCACATTTTGCGCCAAAGCTCATAGATCATTGACAGGCTGAGTTCCTTAGATTCTCAATGTAAATGAAAAAGAGAGAGAGAGACTCAGAACATTGACAACCCTTGGACAGATAAAAGATAATGGTTGGAGTGCAAGTCTTTTCAGGTTATCAAATCTTTACAGATGCAGGAAATGCGAGAAGGATAATGACAAGTTAAAGAGGTGTGAATTGTCTCAAGCCAGCACAGTTAGTAGGATTTTGCAAGCCCAGACCATTTGCGCTGCCTCCAATCTCACTGTCTGTACCTGTAAAGACTCACACTCCAACCATTATCATAGATGAATCATAGAATCACAGAACCCTACAGTGCAGAAAGAGGTCCTTCAGCCCACCGAGTCTGCATCAACCACAGTCCCACCTAGGCCCTACCCCCATGTCCCTACATATTTTATCTGCTAATCCCTCTAACCTAAGCATTTTAGGATACCAAGGGGCAACTATACAATGGCCAATCAACCTACCCCACACATCTTTGGACTCTTATCTTGCAATTGTGTCTTTATCTATACATGCCATTATTGTGAACCGACCTCTCCTGAGGAAGGAGCAGCGCTCCGAAAGCTCGTTATTCCAAAATAAACCTATTGGGCATTAACCCGGTTTTGTGAGACTTCTTACTGAGCCAATAATTGCAGCCCTTATATTAAATATGTCAGCTGCCTGTGAGTTTGGATAAAACACATCTTCAATTGTCCCTTAAGTGGTATTCAATATCATAATCTCTGTTTAGAAACTTAGTCTATTCATTTAGTCATTACTTGATTGAATTACTGTGGTTAAGATTTATGTGTACACAAAGACTTGATACAAGAATTGCTTAATCCTCAATGGATACATTGCTTGCATGTGAAGTTTGAGAAGGTATGCTAATCAGTACATTTAAGTTGCCTCTGGTAAACGATTGATATTCACTCCATTTAACTTCCCAAATGTGCAGCCACTAAAAATAACACTTCCTAATGTTTGCTCAGTGATAAAACTCGGATATCTTTTCAGGGTGAGCGTGGATTACCTGGTCTTCAAGGTCCACAAGGTGAGAAGGGACCACCTGGAGTTGGCCGCCTTGGCCCCCCAGTGAGTATAAAAAATATCCAGCAGAACCCTCAGCATTTGACTTTCTTTGTTGCCATTACCTTGAGACCACCTCCTAGCCCCTAAGGCTCTCCATCAAGATAAAACCATTTCAGAGAATTATAGATTCCCTGCAGTGCGGAAGGAGGCTATTTGGCCCATCAAGACTGCACCACCAACAATCCCACCCAGGCCCTACCCCATGTATTTACCCTGCGAGTTCCCCTGACATTCAGGGGAAATTGAGCATGGCCAATCCATCTAACTTGCATTTCTTTGGAGTATGGGAGGAAACTGGAGCACCCAGAGGAAACCCACACAGCCATGAGGAGAACATGCAAACTCCACACAGACAATGACCCAAGGCCAGAGTTGAATGCAAGACACTGGCGCTGTGAGGCAGGACTGCTAATCACTATGCCCCACTGTGCTGTCAATTTCATGGGACTAGCATTACCTTCAGGCTCTCTGCCAGGTCATGCACCATCCTGACATGGGCATATATAGCTGTTCCCTCCATTATTCTTGGCTCCGAAACCGTTCCTAACACCGTTGTGGGAATAGCATCACGACCCAAGTTGCAGTACTTCTAGAAGAACCACCACCACATTTTTGAGGCAATTGCCGAAGATGTCTTCATCCCAAGGAAAAAAAAATTAAGCAGTATTACAGAGTAGATGAAAGCAAATTTAAGCAGTCTGTTTTCTTGTTGATGTCCCCCATAGGGTCCAAGAGGTCCTTCTGGAGAGCCGGGTATAAGGGTAAGAGCTTTGTCTTTTTCAACAAAAATCATGATTGAATACGTAGACAACATGCAGTGTTATTGCCTTGAAAGTGATGAATTCAGGTAGAGTGATTGTTCAACATTAGGAATGGCCATTTTGCCTCATGAAACTTATCTGTACTTTTCAATCATGGTATCTCTATCCTTCATAACTCCAATGTTTATTGTTTACACAATAGATTGTTCAGAATTACTAGCCTTCCTGTATGGAGTTTTTTGCTGATATGATTAGAATCACAAAACCCTACAGTGCAGAAAGAGGCCCTTCGGCCCATCGAGTCTGCACCGACCACAATCCCACCCAGGCCCTACCCCTATATCCCTACATATTATACCCACTAATCCACACATCCCTAAGGGGCAATTTCTTAGCACGGCCAATCAACCTAACCCTCACATCTTTGGACTGTGGGAGGAAACCAGAGCACCCGGAGGAAACCCATGCAGACACGAGGAGCATGTGCAGACCCCACACAGACAGTGACCCGAGCCGGGAATCGAACCCAGGTCCCTGGCACTGTGAAGCAGCAGTGCTAACCACTGTGCTACCGTGCCACCCAATTACTCTCAAACTTACAGCCTCAGGTCTTACGTTGTTGATGAAGTACGAAACAATAAATTGGGTTTACCTCAATGAAATACTATTCAAGATTTTATCAATTTTGAGGAGATTCCCTCTTCAACCACATTTTTCACAAAATCTTGAGCTTCTCAGAGCTCCTTAGCACCTTGAGGAAACAGTAGCGTAGCAGGGATGTCATTGGACTAGAGGCCTGGACTAGTAACTCTGGAGACATGAATTCAAATCCCAACAGGGCACCTGGGGAAACTTAGATACAATTAAAAAACAAACCTGAACTAAAATGCTATCTATATGCATAATGATGATGAAATCCCCAGATTGTCGGATAACCCTATCTAGTTGACTAATGAAGTCTGAAATCTTTCCCAGATCCTGATCCAGCCCACATGTGACCCCAGGCATTCAACCCTGAGATTTGCCCTAACTGTTGTCTGAAGTGATAGAATGGCCCTGAGTTTTTATTGAACCACTTCAAGTTAAAAGCACTTTTATTGTACCTACATCATATGGACCGCCACAGTTTGAGAAGATGGCTTAGTACCCTCCTCTCAGAGTAGGGAAGGGCAATCAGTGCTGGTCTTGCCCTCACAGCCCAACAATGAATAAGAAGAAATGGCTTCCCTATCCCTTGTTCTCTATGATTCTTGAGATCAGTCTTGTGGTGTCCTCTGAGACAATTGCATCTTTTTACCATTCTCTGTGGCAGGCGTTCACAGTAATATTGACTGTGGCACCTTCAGATCCCAGTTGGTTTTCTTTTGAAACTACAGCCTCAGAAGTCCGTATTGGCAATCTGAGCATGTTCCCCATTATATTAATGCAACTTTTTATGTCAAATAGATGACAGTCTTGTTGCAGAGAAATGGTATATATCTGCAATAGTGGCAGTCGTTAGTAAGCTAGACCTTCATTATTTACTCCTTTAGCATACAGTATCCCCCAGCCCAAGAGGGAGATGTAAATCTTTGCAAACCTCACTCTACAAATACAAATTTAGAAACTATACATGAAGAATGGGTTTTCTCCCTTCTGTTTTATTTTCCCATATAATGTGGACCCTCATGTTGCGCAGGGCGACCGATCATCTCAGATTGTCCCAAATTTGAGTCGATTCTCCTGCATCAGGATATATATTGCCAGGATGCCAATGTCCCCTTATTCCGTACGCTTCAGCTGTGTGCATGTGCAGCATAGTGCCAAGAGTTGGAATGATTCCAGTTGCCTAACCTAATGGGTGGAATTTTCCTGGCCCGCCTACCATGGAAATCGTAGTGGGCAAGGAATGGACCATCCAAAAGTACGCTGACCTCGGGCAGGATTTCCCAGTCTTGGGTCAGAAAATCCCGCCTAACTTTCCCAATAACTTACGCCGCTCTCACTCTTCCACTAGCCCTCAAACTCCCTCAGCTAATATCCTGGGGATCCAGGTTCGAATCCCACTTAAGAATTATGGATGACCATGAAACCATTGTCGATTGTCAGAAAAAATACCCGTCTGGTTCGCTGATGCCATTTAGGGAAGTAAATCTGCCATCCTCACCTGGTCTGGCCTACAAGTGACTCCAGAGCCACAGCAATGTGGTTGACTCTCAACTGCCCTCGGGCAACTAGGGATGGGCAATAAATGCTGGTCAGCTGGCAGCGCCCACGAACGAATAAAAAAATGTTTAACTGAATCCCACCCACCCCAGCCAGTCCTCAGAGGTTCATCAAAACAGCTCCTTCACCCACCTGCAGAACAGCTCCCCAGTCTGCGCCCCCCCCCGCTCCCTAACCCCTGCTCCCTCCCATCCCCCCCAAAAGCTCACTCACGTTCGCTCCCCTTGTCTTGAATCAGCAGTGTTGCAGGCTTGTTTGTTAAAGAAGGAGAATGTCTTGTTTTCAGTCAGAGTGAAGATTTGATATCCTGATCCTTTTTTCCCCACTTCCAATCCCCACTCTTTGCAAAATGGATTTGAGCTTTCTCTTTAATTCATTCATGGGATATGGGCATCGATGGCTGGGTGAGCATTTACTGCCCATCCCTGAGGGCATTTGAGAGTCAACCACATTGCTGCAGGACTGGAGTCACATATAGGCCAGACCAGGTAAGGAAGACAGATTTCCTTCCCTAAAGGACAAGAACAAAGAACAGTACAGCATAGGAACAGGCCATTCGACCTGCCAAGCCTGTGCTGATCACATTTATCTATCCAGACTAACCGCTTATATCCCTATATTCCCTGTTTGTTCGTATGTCCATCAAGATAAATCTTAAATGTGACTAACATAACTGCCTCAAACACCTCACTTGGCCATGCATTCCAGGCCCCCGCCACCCTCTGTGTAAAGAACTTCCCTCACACATCTCTAATGAACCTTTCTTCCCTTATCTTGAACTCGTGCCCCCTTGTAATTGTCATTTCTGCCCTGGGAAAAAGCTTCCATCTGTTCACCCTATCTATACCTTTCACAATTTTATAAATTTCTATTCGGTGGCCCTTAACCTCTGTTTTTCCAGGGAGAACAATCCCAGCTTATTCAACCTCGCTTCTAGTCAATACCCTCCATACCAGGCATTAGTACAGTATAATACCCTCCATATCTAGATGTTAGTGAACCAGATGGGATCGAGAATGGTTTTGTGGTCATCAGTAGATTCTTAATTCTAGGTTCAAAGCAGGGGTACAGCAAAGAAATAAAGTGGAGAGCAAACACACCCTTGGCATTCCTGCTGCTGGTTCCACTCAAACATGTGGACCTGGTTTCCTTGGCATCCACACTGTGAGCAGTATCGCCAGCACCTTGGAACAGCTCGGATTCAGAATGCTTCTGTACTGTCCACATTGTCCTCCTCAGTCCCTAGCAGCTGGTTGCTCACTGCAGCTCCTCTTTCTGCGTTTCCGGGCCAGCCCTCCATCTGCAGCTCCAGTTCCTTTTAGCCAGGCTGGGGGCCTCAGGCTCTGTGCCCGTGAGCCCATCGAGGGCACTGCTCTCTCCCCTGAAGAGAGCAGGCTAGTCCCCCTACCCAGACGCTCTCTTGATCTGACTGTTCGCATGAACAACCTCTGCCATGCTTGCAATGAAAGGCAAGCATTAATTCCATTTGATGTTTATTATTTTAGTGAAAATATATCCCAAATAAAATAGCAAGAGAAGGACTTCATTTGCCTTGATGATTCTTTTTTAACTTACCTTGTAGGCCACAGAGTTTATATTTCCTTAATCTTTCCTTGGAGCTTGCCTGCTTTCTCTTGGATCAGTCTTCTCCCTCCTTGTATTCACATCTAAAGCATGCTGCCAAAAATGTTAACATTAGTTGATAAGCATTAGTTCTCTGAGTTTGATGACATTGTAGCTTCCGTTTTCCTCTCAGACTATTCCCCTGTTGCTTCCTAAAAACTGGGCTGCGCAACATAATTTTTCAGGCGTTGTGCACGGCCTACTAACAACTCAAGTAGCTGGCACAAAGCGGTGCACACTTTCAGACAGAGGTGCATGCCTCCGTATTAGGTAAAGACGCACAAGAGGCATTGTTCACTCAATCAGACAAGCTCAGGTTTCTGCCAGTAGTTTAACTACAGAAAGAAGCTTTGATCCATTCACCCTCAGCCGGACAACACATAAAGGATTGCCCGGGTCTGGAAGCAGGTGCACCAGCTCACTCACGCAGGAAGCATCAGATGGGCACTTCAACCCAACTAATGCCCTGATACCTGCTGTGCACAGGAACTCCGATGCTCCTAGAAGCAGGAAAGGCTTTCTTTACATCCCTTGCAATTAGGACTTGCTTCCTTGTTTGCCTTGTTTCCTGTTACATTTTTAGTTCTGTGAGGAACCAGCTATTAAGTTCTGAATATATTCATCTGCAATGCCTCTGTACTCACTGAATGATTAACCTATTTAAAGCAACTGGATTAATGCTTCCTCCACCATAGCAGTGTCAGACATATGCCTTCATTGGCCGGAATTTTCAGGCCATTCCCGTCAGTGGGAGCTTGCGGTCCTGCCAATGGCAAACCCATGAATTTCCCATGGAACCCAAACAACGGGAAACCGTGTTGACAACGACAAGGCCAGAAGATCCCGGCCAATAGTGTCTTTGCTATAGAGGGAATACAATGAAGATTTACCAAGTTGATTCCTGGGATGGCAGGTCTTGTCATATGAGGAGAGACTGAGTAGGTTGGGATTATATTCACTGGAGTTCTGAAGAGTGAGAGCGAATCTCATAGAAACTTATAAAATTCTAACAGGGTTAGACAGAGGAGATTCAGAAAGAATGTTCCCGATGGTAGGGGAGTCCAGAACTAAGGGTCATAGTTTGAGGATAAGGAATAAACCTCTTAGAACTGAGGGGAAGAAAAATTTATTCACCAGAGGGTGGCGAATGTGTGGAATTCGCTACCACAGAATATAGTTGAGGCCAAAACGTTGTCTGATTTCAAGAAGGAATTAGACATAGCTCTTGAGGCTAAAATGATTAAGGGATGTGGGGGGAAGGGGGAGATCAGGATTTTCAATTTGATGATCAGCCATGATCACAATGAATGGTGGAGCAGGTTCGAAGGGCCGAATGGCCTGCTCCTGTTTCTAGATTCTATGTTTCTACTTCTGCTGCCATGAAACACGCTGAGGTGGGCGCAGAAAATCCAATTTACAAAATAGTGTTTACAATTTCAGGAGCCTGGTTTTCAGTTTTTTTAAGCTGCATCTGATGGGAGCGTAGTCATCTAATAGAGGGGACTAACCTCTATTGCACTGTGTATAACAAAATACAATGTTGAAGCTAGCTTTCTAACCAAGGACAACTCAAACTACTGAGAAAACAATACAACACCTGGGCGTAAGGGTGTTAAACAGCTTTCGTCTTTTTTCCCCAATTCAGGGCCCGAGAGGTTTGCCAGGGTCTTTGGGACGCCCGGGTGTGAACGTGAGTACGATACACCCATCAAACTCTTCACTGTGCTGAACTGTGCCCAGCTTCCACATCTGATTCCCTCCTCGTTTTATTGCAGGGTCTACCTGGGAACAATGGAGTACCAGGACCACCTGGTCCACCTGGAGAACCGGTAAGTAAAGGTTTTTTTTTTAATCACAATTGCGTAACCAATGTCCAGCTTCTATCCTCTAAAGGCAGGAGAAGCATTCTCTCCTTTAGACATCAGCGCTTAAAGCTTTTGCGACATTCCTGAGAATCACTGACACAGGGAGTAACTTCGCTTCCACTCATCCATCAGAAAGCCCCGGGGGATGGAGTGCAAGGCTGGATTTGCATCCTGCCGGACTGGCTGCCCCACTGCAGTTCGTGGGTAGATGTTCTTCTTTGTCCTTCCCGGAACTATTTCTCGCAGAGGGCAGCGAATTTGTGGAACTCGCTGCCCCGCAGCGCGATGGAGTCTGAATCGTTAAATGAAGGAGATAGACATATTTCTAATAAAAAAAAACAGATTAAGGGGATCTGGTGGGGAGGTGGATTTGAGACCAGGAAGATGAGATCAGCCACGATCTGGTTGAACGGCGGAGCAGGCTCGAAGGGCTGAATTTGTTGACTTCTGCTCCCAATTCCTATGTTCCTGTTCATCATCTGTTTGGTAGGGGTCAGTGGGTATGTGGGTAACCGCCAAGACCAATTGTCATCCAAAAGGTTCTGCTGTAAATAGGACAGGACTCCACAGCTGCTTGCATTGTGGACAAGTTGCTGTCTCAGGATATCCTCCCCTTGTATTCTCTCTCTGCCTCTGATAAGTGTTTGGTGTTGAAAGAGGTCACATCATTTTTTTATTTGGTCGTACCAGATGCAGCAATCTTGGGCTCAAAGTCAGTGTCAAAACTCCGAAGTGGAGCTCTGAGATTGTCCTTGCAGCCCTGCCCAGGACCACGAGAGCACCCCCTAGACTCGAGCTCTCCATAGAAGATTTGCTTTGGTAAGGGAGTGTCAGGCATTCTGGCTCCATGACCATCCCAAACCAGTGATGACTGACTCAATATGCTTGGTTGCTTGGTGTGCCCGTTTAGCTGAGCCCCTCACTGATTGATATCTGGTCCTGCCATCTGACCTCCAGAAGCTTGGGTAAGCAGCTCAAATGAAAGTGGTTGAGCTTCTTAGCATGGCGCTGGTACACAGTCTGAGCCACGCTTTCAGAGAGCAGATTGGGCAGGACTGCAGTTCTATGAAATTTCATTTTGTCGGCGGACTTACGCCCCCTCGCTCATCCAGACTGATGTTAGAAGTCTGTTAAAGGCTGCACTTGCTTATGCAGATCAGGATTATTTTATTTTATTTGTGGGCGTTGCTGGCTAGGCCAGTATATATCACCTCTCTCTAATGGCCCTTTGAGAGGCTGGTGGTGAACTGCCTCCATGAACTGCTGCAGTCCATGCGGTGGAGTGCATTCACGGTGCTTTTAGAGAGTGAATCCCAGGAATTTGACCCAGCGACAGTGAAGGAATGGGAATATACTTCTAAGTCAGGATGGTGCCTGGCCTGGAGAGGAACTTGCAGGTGGTGGTGTTCCCTTGCTTTTGTCCTTCTAGGGGGTAGAGGTCACGGGTTTAGAAACTGCTGAAGAAGTCTTGGTTAATTGCTGTAGTAAATCTTGTGGATGGGACACACTGCCTCCGCTGTGCATTGGTGGTGGAGGGAGTGAATGTTTCAAATGCTGGAGGGGATGCCAATCAAATGAGCTGCTTTGTCCTGGACGGTGTTATTGGAGCTGCACTCATCCAGGCAAGAGGAGCATATTCCATCACACTCCTGACCTGTGCCACGTCGATGGTGGACAGGCTTTCGGGTGTGAGGAGGCGAGTTACTCACCGCAGCTTGGCTTTTGGGCAGAGGGGGAGGCTACAGGGTTAGAGTTAAGGTTATTGGGGTGGGTTGGAGCACAAGATGGCATGGATGGGGCATGGGGAGTGTGTGGGGAATGAAGGAGTCTTCTGCTTTTATTTTAGCTGGGGCAAAGTCCCACAGAACAAAGACGAACTTTTCTAATAGCCCACATCTGCACCCAGCAACTCCTGTGGCTGCCTCTGAAAAGTTTCCCAGGTTGATTGGCTGGGCTGCAACTCACACCCAGCCTCCAGGGCAAAAATCCCGTCCATGTGGGCACTTTCTCTCCAGGTGAGTGGGCCAAGACAGCAGTTTTCTGGACTCCCGTTACCCAACTCGAGTATGAAATTCAGGCCAGAACGGAAGTCAGCCCGGCACAGATAGAGAAGATGTTCTTTATCTTCCATCCCATTATTAAACAAGTGGGATTTTTCAAACAATTTGCTCAGTTTGCTGATCACCTTTCAGTAGGGGAGCAGAAAGCATCAGATTTATTTGAATTTGCAGTTAGGTTTTGACCACATAAGTATTGGATTGTAAGGTGATTTATATGGCAGTTTCCATGACCATTGCATATCCTGAAGTGTTTTAACAGCCCATGACAAAAGTTAGAAGTGTAGCTACTGTGGTAATGTGGATAAGCCTGGTAAAAGCATCACCGTATTAGAACATAGAACACTACAGCACAAACAGGCCCTTCGGCCCATGTGTTGCGCCGATCACATCAACACCTACCAATCCATAGACCTATCTATAACCCCCAATCCCATTAAATCCCATATACTCATCCAGAAGTCTTTTAAAAGACCCCAGCGAGTTCGCCTCCACCACCACTGACGGCAGCCGATTCCATTCACTCACCACCCTCTGAGTGAAAAACTTACCCCTAACATCACTTCTGTAGTTGCCTCCCCGCACCTTAAATCTGTGTCCTCTCGTAGCGACCATTTCAGCCCTGGGAAATAGCCTCTGAGAATCCACCCTATCTATTCCTCTCAACATTTTATAAACTTCTATCAGGTCGCCTCTCAACCTTCGTCTCTCCAGGGAGAAGAGTCCCAGCTCCCTCAACCTATCTTCATAAGGCATGCCTCCCAATCTAGGCAACATCCTTGTAAATCTCCTCTGTACCCTTTCAATAGCTTCTACGTCCTTCCTATAGTGAGGCAACCAGAACTGCGCACAGTACTCCAAGTGAGGCCAGAACTGTGCACAGTACTCCAAGTGAGGCCAGACAAGGGTCTTATAAAGTTGCAGCATTACCTCCTGATTCCTAAACTCAACCCCTCGATTAATGAAGGCCAGTACACCATACGCCTTCTTGACCACATCCTCCACCTGCGAGGCCGATTTAAGAGTCCTGTGGACCCGGACCCCAAGATCCTTCTGCTGTTCAACACTACTAAGACTCCTGCCCTTGATAGTGTACTCGTTCATCCCATTGGTCCTGCCAAAATGGACGACTACACATTTATCCGCGTTGAAGTCCATCTGCCACTTCTCCGCCCAGTCCTGCATCCTATTTATGTCCTGCTGCAACTTCTGACATCCTTCCAGACCATCCACAACACCACCAACCTTCGTGTCATCAGCGAACTTACTAACCCATCCCTCCACTTCCTCGTCTAGGTCATTTATGAAAATGACAAACAGCAAGGGTCCTAGAACAGATCCCTGGGGCACTCCACTGGTGACTGACCTCCATGCAGAAAAAGACCCATCCACAACCACTCTCTGCCTTCTGCAGGCAAGCCAGTTCTGGATCTACAAGGCCAAAGCCCCTTGGATCCCGTGCCCTCTCACCTTCTCAAGAAGTCTTGCATGGGGGACCTTATCAAACGCCTTGCTGAAGTCCATGTACACCACGTCCATTGCACTTCCTTTGTCAATGTGTTCAGTCACATTTTCGAAGAACTCAACTAGGCTCGTAAGGCACAACCTGCCCTTGACAAAACCATGCTGACTATTTCTGATCATGTCAAACCTCTCCAAATGCTCGTAAATCTTGTCCCTCAGAAGCCTCTCCATCAGCTTACCAACCACTGAGGTCAGACTCACCGGTCGGTAATTTCCCAGGCTATCTCTGTTCCCTTTCTTGAAAATAGGAACCACATCCGCAATCCTCCAATCTTCCAGAACCTCTCCCGTCTCCATTGACGACGCAAAGATCATCGCCAGGGGCTCTGCAATCACCTCCCTCACCTCCCACAGTATCCTGGGGTACATCCCATCTGGTCGCGGCGACTTATCTATCTTGATAGAATTCAAAAGTTCTAACACATCCTCTTCCTTAATATCCACATACTCAATCTTTTCCATCTGCTGCAAATCCGTAGCAAAATCTCCCAGATCAGTTTCCACTGTGAATACTGAGGCAAAGTACTCATTAAGCACCTCTGCCATTTCTTCTGGTTCCACACAGACCTTTCCCCCTTCACCTTTTATAGGTCCTATCCCTTCTCTTCTCATCCTTTTACTTTTCACATATTTATAGAAGGCCTTGGGATTCTCCTTAATCTTACCCGCCAGGGTCTTCTCATGACCCCTTCTGGCTCTCCTAATTTCCTTTTTAAGCTCCTTTCTACAATCCTTATACTTCTCAAGATCCTTAACATCTCCTAGCTCCCTGAACCTTTTGTACACCTTCCTTTTCCTCCTGACTAGGTTCACCACAGCCTTCGTGCACCACGGTTCCCGCGACCTACCAAAACCTCCTTGTCTCATCGGAACGTTGTCATGCAGAGCTCCAGACAAACATTCCTTGAATATCCGCCACCTTCCTTCGGTACTTTTCCCTAAGAACGCCCCCTTCCAGTTTATTTGTCCAAGTAACTTCCTGACGTCTTCGTATTTCCCCTTACTCCAGACAAACACCTTCCTAGCCTGCCTGATCCTATCTCGTTCCAATGCAATTGTGAAGGAGATAGAATTATGATCACCATTCCCAAGATGCTCTCCTACTGAGAGATCCATCACCTGTCTTGGTTCATTCGCCAGTACTAGGTCAAGTACAGCTTCTCCTCTCATAGGCTTATCCACGTACTGTGTCAGGAAACCTTCCTGAACACACCTAACAAACTCCTCCCCATCCAAACCCCTTACCCTTGGGATATTCCAAGGGTATTCATTGGGGTATTCATTGTTGCCACAAAGATTTGAATTAAATTGGATGATTTAATGTTTTGTACTTGTTAGTAGAGAAATGATAATATCATCTGTACCACCTCTACCAGCTTTCTTTGCTGTACAGAGTTGTCTGCAAACCGTATCTTAATTAGGCTTTTATTAGAAACCGGCCCCCAACAACGTAGGATGTTGGACATTCACAACGTCCAATGAATGACTGCTTGACAGCCTCTAAAATAAACTGTTAGCGAGAGGCCAGTGTTCTCAAAATGTTCTGCAGCTTTCCATGTGGGAAACGTGGCATTGTAAATTTACTTCACTGTTATCCAGAAATATAATAGAGTTGTCCTTATGAATCATTCTGTGCACATGCTAAGCTTTCCAATCAGTCCAGTTATCCAAAACTGTGTTTGATAATTGGCATGTCGTAGAACAGAGAACCCCTAACATGCAGAAGGAGGCCAGCCAGCCTGTTGAGTATGCACCAACTCCCCCTAAGAACACCTTACCCAAGTCCACACACCCTCGCCCTATCCCTCTAATCCAGCCCATTTACCATTGCTAATTTACCTAATCTATACACTTATGGACACCAGAAGAAAATTTACCATGGCAAATCCATCTAACCGGCGCATCTTTGGAGTGGGGAGGAAACCCGCACGGACATGGAGAACGTACAAACTCCACACAGAATCTTTCCTTGAAGAATCTTTCTTCTGATGTTTTTTTCTCACTCTTCCATATGTTTCTGTTTCATTTTAGTCTGCACTGCCTCTCATGGGAGACATTGGAGCCTTGTTAAAGGTAAGCGGGCAATGGAGCTACTGTAGTCAGTGTGGCTGAAGGGCAGCAAAGGCTGAGGGGAGAATCCTTTCACATATTTGCATTGTATACTTGCATTTCCAAAAGACGTTCAATAAAGTTCTATACAAAAGATTAATAGGCAA
The DNA here is from genome assembly GCF_965287045.1 of Carcharhinus amblyrhynchos. NCBI lineage: Eukaryota > Metazoa > Chordata > Chondrichthyes > Carcharhiniformes > Carcharhinidae > Carcharhinus > Carcharhinus amblyrhynchos. The sequence goes on along the minus strand of NC_137330.1, from coordinate 13,626,936 downwards.
GGAAAGAGCTTGTGGAGTTGGGGTTAAATTTTAGCATGGATAGAGGGGTGGCTAATGAAAACAAAGAGTGGGCATGAGCCTGGGACTTTAATGTTGACAGAGAGTGGATGGTGAACTGCTGCAAGGATCAACGCTGGGGCCTGGGCTATATATAATCTAAATGAATGAAAAGATAGAGAGTAATGTAACAGAGAGTAACTAGCTCAGAATATAAAAACAGATAGCCAAAGTTTCTACAAATGTATAAAACGAAAAAGAGTGGCTAAAGAAAACATTGGTCCTTTGGGGATGTGATAACTGGAAATGAGAAAATGGCTGAGGCATTGAATGGGTATTTTGTGTTGGTCTTCACAGGGGAAGACACAAATAACATGCCAAAAATTGATGACAGGAAAGCTATGGCAGATGAGAACCTAGAAACTATCATTATCACGAAAGAGGTAGTGTTGGGCAAATTAATGGGGCTAAAGGTAGACAAGTCTCCCGGTCCTGACAGACTGCATCCCAGGGCACTAAAAGAGATGGTGGGAGAAATAGCAAATGCACTAGTGGTAATTTACCAAAATTCACTGGACTCTGGGGTGGTTCCCGAAGGTTGGAAAACAGCAAATGTGACGCCACTGTTTAAAAAAGGAGGTAGACAAAAGGCAGGTTAGCTTAACTTCTGTAGTAGGGAAAATGCTTGAATCTATCATCAAGGAAGAAATAGCAAGACATCTAGACATAAATTGTCCCATTGGTAAGACACAGCATGGGTTCATGAAGGGAAGGTCATATTTGACTAACTTGGTGGAATTCTTTGAGAACATTGCATTTGTAATGAACAATGAGGAACATGTGGATGTGGTGCAAGTGGATTGCCAGAAGGCATTTGACAAGATGCCGCATCAAAGACTGCTACATAAGATAAAGGTGCATGGTGTTATGGGTAATGTATTAGCATGGACAGGGTAAAGGTGGGAGAATAAGGTTGAGAAACTTACCAACCATGACTGAATGGCAAAGCAGACTCAATGGGTTGAATGGCCTATGTCTGTTCCTATATCTTGTAGTCTTAGGGTATAAAGAAATTCAATGACTCACGATTGATTGCTAAAAGACAAACTGCTTGGATTGCATATGTCACCCAGTCTGACGCCATATAATGTTGTTTACTACTTTCCAAACTACAGTTTACCCTCGATGTACTTCAAGTGTGTACTTTTACCTCATATCATCATCACCTTTTAATGAGCTTGTTTCCTTGTTGCGTGCGCAGAATGCTTGCAGTAACTGTCTGACCGGCAATCATGGCGGCTTCTCGGGGTTACCTGGAATGAAAGGAGATCGAGGTGTGCCTGGGATACCTGGCACTGATGGACGTAATGGCAGGCAGGTAAAGAGATCAGCTGACTCGTGTGGTCCATTGTTATCGGCACAGGGGGTGTCTGAACAGTGCAAGGCTTTTCTTGTACTGGAAGTAATAAAAAATAAGATTAATCGCCCATTTTTGCTGATCAGTCAAAGATATGAAATGAATTGTCTCCAACCATAGAGTTAACCAAGGCTGTATAGGCTTCTCCAAGGCCCCACGGCTCTGAAAATGGGTCTAAATTAATGGGTCAGTAAATTAATATGGTATTTTTTACATGTCTTTTGGCCAATGGCTGTTGGGAATTTCATTGAGCTCAGGCAGTATGGAGTTCGATGTGTCACCTGGGGATTCATAGAATGATACAGCAGAGGAGGAGTCCACTCGTTCCATTGTAATGATGCCTGCTCTTTGAAAGCTATCCAACTAATCATTCAACCTTTCTTATTCCCAATTATCCTTCTTCACCTTGGTTGATATTTACCCAGTTCTCTTTTGGGAGTTATTATTGAATTTATCTCCGCTGCCCTTTCAGGCAACACATTCCAGATTGCAATAATTGTGTAAAAAAAAACTCTCTCCTCATCTTAAAATTAGTTCTTTCACCAATTACCTTCAGTCTCTGTCCTCTTTGCAATTGACCCGCCTACCATTAGAAACAAATGCTTCCTATTTAAAGTCTTATGGATGAGAAATAGGTCATAGATCATGGAACCCTACAGTGCAGAAAGAGGCCCTTCGGCCCATCGAGTTTGCATCAAACACAATCCCACCCAGGCCCTACCACCATATCCCTACTTACTTTACCCAATAATCCCTCTAACCTACGCATCCCAGGACACTAAGGGGCAATTTTCTAGCACGGCCAATCAACCTAACCCACACATCTTTGGACTATGGGAGGAAACCGGAGTACCCGGAAGAAACCAACGCAGACACAAGGAGAATGTGCAAACTCCACACAGACAGTGACCCAAGCCGGGAATCGAACCCAGGTCCCTGGACCTGTGAAGCAGCAGTGCTAACCACTGTGCTACTGCGCCGCAAATAGTTGGGGCCTGAGGATAGATCCTTGCGGGGCACCAGAAGCAGGAAGAGAGGCCCTGAGAGGAGATTCTCTGGCTAAGCTTGGATAGATAAGAATGGAATGAGGTGAGAACAGTGCCACCCCGCTGGACAACAGAGGAAAGATTGGTGTGGTCAACCCATGTCAAAGGTTGAGGACGAGCCAAGAAGGTTAGGGAGGGAACGTTTACCTTTGCCACGGTCACACGAGATGTGACTTGTGACTGATCAGAACTCTTTCGTCACTGTGGCAAGGGTGGAACTCTCATTGGAGGGATTCAAACATGGAATTCCTGGAAGAACGGGAATGGATTTGGAAGACATCAGCACATTCAAGGAATTTGGTGAGGAGGGAGAAGTTGGAAATGGAATGGTATCTTGTGAGGATGGTGGGTATCAAGGGTGAGTTATTTTTGAGGAGGAAGGGGGTGATGACAGCAGACATGTTGCAGTTTTACAGGACAATGGTGAGGCCACACCTGAAGTACTGCGTTCAGTTTTGGTCTAGTTTAAGAACCCTGAATTCCTATAGGAAAGATGATATTGAACTGGAAGGCGTGCAGGAGAGATTTACATGGATATTGCCAGCACTCAAGGGACTGAGTTATAGAGCGAGATTGGACAGGCTAGGACTTTTTTCTTTGGAGCATAGGCGACTGAGGCGTGATCTTACAGAGGTGAGAGGCATAGATAGAATGAATGTACTCAGTGTTTTTCCCAGGATTGGGGAATCGAGTACTGAAGGACATAATTTAAGAGGGAAAAGGATTAATAAGAACCTGAGGATCAACTTTTCTACACAGAAGGTAATACATATGTAGAATGAGCTGCCAGAGGGAGTGGTTGAGGCAGAGACATTTAAATCACATTTGGATAGATACATGTATAGGAAAGGTTTAGAGGGATGTGGGCCAAATGCAGGCAAATGAGGTTAGCTTAGATGGGTTTATTAGCATGGACCAGTTTGGGCCAAAGGGCCTGTCTCTGTGCCATAGATTCTATGACTCTGTATAGAATCAAAGAATCCCTACGGTGCAGAAGAGACCATTCGGCCCGTCGAGTCCACACTGATTCTCTGACAGAGTATCTTACCCTGGCCCTTTCCTCTGCTCTATCCCCGTAACCCCACACATTTTCCATGGCTAATCCAGCTAACCTATAGATGTTGGGACGTTGAGGACAACTGAGCAGGGCCAATCCAGCTAACCTGCATCTCCTTGGAGTGTGGGAGGAAACCAGAACACCTGGAGAAAACCCACACAGACATGGGGAGAATGTGCAAACTCTACACAGTCACCCAAGGCTGGATTTGAACCCGCATCCCCTGAAGCTGTGAGGCAGCAGTGCTAACCACTGTACCACCAACACCTGAGGAGTGACAGCCATTAACAATGTCTGCTAACATGGGCCCCAGGAGGGGAATTTGGGTGGTCAGAAGTTTGGCGGGAATAAGATTTGAAAGAGCAGGAGAGTGGGTCTTGTAGACAAGCTGGGCTTGAAGAGGAAGGTATGAGTTCAGGGCTTGGGCAGAGGAGAACCTTTGGGGATATTTGACCTGGTGGGATAGTGGGAGGGAGGGAAGTAGCTCATCAAAGTTGAATGACCAAGAGATCCATGAGCTCCTCATCATTGTTACTGGACATTAGTGTGGAGCCAGACAGGAGAGAGGGGTTAAGAAGGTGACTTAAAGTAAAACAAAGAGCCAGAGTTTACTTTTGTTCTCCAGAATAATGTGGAGCAGGTTTCACAGATGAAAGTTTTATGTGGTCCAGCCAGATATGTTCAAGCCTGCATCAATCAGAACTGAGGGAGCAGGAATATGGGGTTCAATGGGGGAATGGCCAGGGTGTGAGAGCGCAATAGTTTAATTGGGGGTGAGGGCATGGGGTGGTGGTGAGGACGTAATTGAGCAGGTCATTGTCTGCATAAGTGTCATGGAGAATGGAAGGCTAAAGGGCTAGATAGTTGGAATTTTGTAAGTGAACTGGGGAGAGGGGTAGGGAGGATAGTTTGTCCAAGAATTGATTCAAAGGAAGTAACCTTAGGGATTGGAAGAGGAATGGGGGTGGAGAGTGATGTGAGGAGTGATATTCACCAATCGTTCCCCCCTAAATAGAAATATTGGTCAGTTAGAGGACAATTGCTGCAAATTCCCAATGAGGATGAATTTAAACAACAATGCTCAATCGTGTTTCCTTGTCTTTTTTGAACTCTGCAAATTATTTTCTCACAGGGTGACCCAGGACCAAGGGGTCCACCTGGAATACCTGGATTAGATGGACTAAAGGTGGGTACAATATTCTCTTCTTAAAGTGATGTTTCAACTCTTTCTTACATAAAAGCAGACAATAAAGTAGTGGACTACTAAACAATAATAACACTAATTTGCATTCCCACAAGTGTTTTTAGGAATATAGGAATTAAGAGCAGAAGTAGGCTATTCCAGCCCTACAAGCTCACTCCACCATTCAATCAGATCACAGCTGATCTCTCCCTGGTCTCAAATCCACCTCTCCACCTATTCCCCATATCCCTTTAACCCATATTTTATTAGAAATATATCTATCTCCTTCTTGAAACCAGAATTGTAGGGAGTGGGATAGCTTGATCTTGGGATTGGACATAGCTCAGCACAACATTGAGGGCCAAAGGGCCTGTACTGTGCTGTAATGTTCTATGTGCTATGAAACCATTTAATGATTCAGACTCCACCGTGCTATGGGGCAATGAGTTCCACAAGTTCATCACCCTCTGTGAGAAATATTCCTCCTCAGTTTTAAATCTATCATCTCTCAACCCATACCTGTGACCTCTTGTCTTATGCCCCATAAGAGGAAACATTTGGTCTACGTTTACTTTATCAATTCCTTTTAGAATTTTATATACCTCAATCAGATCCCCTCACATCCTTCTAAATCCAAGAAGTATAAACCCAAACTGTTTAATCTCTCCTCGTACGTCAACCTTTTGATCCCCAGAATCAATCTCCTCCGAACTGTGTCCAATGCCACCACATCTTTCCTCAAATAAGGAGACCAGAACTGGACGCACACTCCAGATGTGGTCTCACCACCATCCTATACAGTTACAACAGTAAAATATCCCAGTGTGCCTCAGAGGAGAGTTAACAAACAAAACGTGACGCCAAGCCACATGAGAAGATGTTAAGACGAATGGTCAAAAACTTGGTCATGGGGTTAGGGTTTAAAGACATTAACAGATGCTGAATTCGTATAGATATTGGAGTAAATCCCACTGGTTTTTTAGTGGATTTTTCAAAATGAATCTCTCATACTCTGCACTGCAGAATTCCCTAGCGTGAATCACACTGAAAATTAGTGGGCAGAGCCTATTCCTGCTGGAGAGGCTGGCAGCAAAGTGCTGAGGAGGCCGTTACACATGTGTCAATCGGTCACAGTGGAGATCAGCACATGCGCAGTTCTGGTGAGGCTGTTGTTGTGTGATTAAGGAGTTTTTTTTTTGTAGGGATGTAGGTAACGCCAGCCTGGAAGTGTCCAATTCTGAGAGCTCTGGAAGGGAGATTACTGCCGCAAAAGCACAAGGAGACTGGGTGTCCCTTTCTCGGTCTAAGCCCTCTCTCTACATGCTGGGGGCGGAGGGAGTGGAGGTGATAGATGGAGTGCTGACCGAGCGGGCTGCTTCCTGGATAGTGTCGAGCTTCTTGAGTGTTGTTGGCGCTGCACTCACCCTGACGAGTGGGTATTCAGATATTCCCTCACTCTCTAACACAGGCCTTGTAGATGATGGACAGATTTAGGGGAGTTAGGATGTGAGTTACTCACTGCAGAATTCCTAACTTCTGGCCTGCTCTTGTAGCCACAGTATTTTTATGGCTGGTGCAGCTCAGTTTCTGATCAATGGTAAACCCCAGGATGATGATAGCAGGGGATTCAGTAGTGATAATACAACTGAATGTCAAGAAGAGATGATAAAAATCTGTATTGCCTTTAAGTTGTTTCAGTGGAGTCTACTAAGCAAAATGTAGAAAGCAAAGATCATTTGGTTGAACAGGAGTACGTTGACACTCAACAAGCCTCTGGTTGAAATGCAAGAAATTGTCCTCCAGACATGGGAGGTTCCTTCGCAGCTCTGTGTAGCGAGCATTCTTATAAAACTCAGATGTGTTCTATACTGAAGGCTTGCCATTTATATACAATTTCTACAGTGCAGAAGGAGGCCATTCGGCCTATCAAGTCTGCACTAACAACAATCATAACCAGGTCCTATCCCCAAAACCCCACATACTTACCCTTCTAATCCCTCTAACATACACATTCTGGGATACTAAGTGGCGATTTAGCATGTCCAGTCAACCTAATCTGTACATCTTTGGACTGTGGAGGAAATTGGAGCAACCAGAGGAAACCCACGCAGACACTGGGAGAATGTGCAAACTCCACACAGTGACCCAAGGCTGGAATTGAACCCGGATCCCTGGAGCTATGAGGCAGCAGTGCTGACCATTGTGCCACTGTGCTGTCCACGATGTCATTTGCTGCAATTGGATCATTTGATCCAATGTCAGAACTCACATTTTCTGAAAATTGTCCTTGAGCTAAAACCAGCGCTAAGGTTTCAGAACCCAATCATTACCACAGGTGGGACTCAAAATAACAACTTTCTGGGTCTTTTAGTAAATGACGAAATCTGATTGACATATCATTTACCAATTCATAATTGAATTGGGTGACACAATAGTTAGCACTGCTGCGTCACAGCACCTGGAGCCCGGGTTCTGATTCCTGGCTTGGATCACTGTCTGTGTGGAGTTTGCACAGTCTCCCTGTATCTGCATGGGTTTCCTCCAGGTGCTCCAGTTTCCTCCCACAGTCCAAAAGATATGCTGGTTAGGTGCACTGGCCATGCTAAATTCTCCCTCAGTGTCCTCGAACAGGTGCCGGAATCTGGGGATTCCGGGATTTTCACAGGAGCTTCACTGCAGTATTAATGTAAGCCTACTCGTGACACTAAAAAATAAACTTAAAAATGCACATATCATTCCCTTGTTGGCACAGATCTGTTTGTGAAACCAGCATGTTAATGAGTTGAGCATTTGTGTTTTCAAAGGGAAACAAAGGTGAACGTGGATACCCTGGGCTTGATGGAGAGAAAGGAGACAAGGTGAGTGTGTTGTAACCCAGAGACTGTGCAAATGTTGCACGTGATATACTGGCAGTTGTCATACGCGGATCCTTCATGTGAATGTGATGATATCGGTCGGCTGGTTCACTTCAGTGCTTAAGTAAAGGAGGCAAAACTCAGAATGATCCTCCCCTTAATGGGAAGCGTCGAATGGAGCCATTACAGAGTAATGAGAAATAATAGTATGTCCAGCATTACAGAAACGCAGTGAAGGAATCATCTCATTCTTGTAAGGTAGAGCTTACTTTGTACACCTTACATCAAAATTACTGTGAGAATCTTTCTTTAATTAGGTTTCTTTGAGAGGTTTTTATTGCCAGCCATTAGTTTGGGCTTCACAAGAAGAAGAAAGACATGGCAAGGGGAACATTTTTATTCAAGTGATTCCAACCCTAGTTTGGTCACAAAAATCACAACAAATTTAAAAATATTTGATTTGATTTATTATTGTCACATGTATTAATTTACGGTGAAAAGTATTGTTTCTTGCGCACTATACAAACAAACATACCCTTCATAGAGAAGGAAAGGAGAGGGTGCAGAATGCAGTGTTACAGTTATAGCTAGGGTGTAGAGAAAGATCAACTTAATGCAAGGTGGGTCCATTCAGAAGTCTGATGGCAGCAGGAAAGAAGTTTTTCTTGAGTCGGTTGGTACGTGACCTCAGACTTTTGTATGTCTGGGGTGCCTGGTGATCCTTAATTATGCTGGCTGCTTTACCAAGGCAGCGGGAAGTGTAGACAGAGTCAATGGATGGGAGACTGATTTGCATGATAGATTGGGCTGCATTCATGACCTTTTGTAGTTTCTTGCCGCCTTGGGCAGAGCAGGAGCCATACTAAGCAACAATACAACCAGAGAGAAAGCAACTCGAAAAAATATTCAAAGCCATTTGAAAAAAGTTATCTATTTATCTGAACTTGGGCTATTTTGAATATTCTATCATCACAGAGCTCTCATTTATATCGTATTTTTAACCCATTTCCTTTACCTTCACAAAATACTGCAATTCCATTTGGGGTTGTCTCTGGAACTTCCCATCTCAAGGAAAATTGATCTTCTGATTTCTTTCAAAAATCCAAGTAGCTGTCTGCATTTTTTAAGACAATATTTTGTTTTTATTAGAAAATTATGCTTGATGTTTTAAAATAGAGCCATGTTTTTGTTTCTGATTCTCAGGCACAGCCTGGTGTACCAGGACTTCCAGGACCTCCAGGAGCTCCAGGACCCATGGTATGTAAAAATCTGCCTTCATTCTTGTGGGAGTGTTACTTCCCTCTGTTGCCTCCCTGGCCTGCTATACTAGTTTCTCCCTCTCTGCCGTGAAACAAAGAATGAAAACCTGTGCAGTGTGAAGGGGCAGTATTCACTGTATGCAATGGTGTATTTAAATGTTTCCTAAATGATTTCAGATGCACCAAAAGTTTGGATGAACAACTATTCCCTCACGCAATCCCCATGGCAATGCCTGAAACAATCAGTGTCCACGAGCCAATCAATATAGCTTGCAGTATAATATGTTCCCTTTGAAATTTGGTATTCTTGTGTCTGTCCTGATGAGTGCAGTACAAAAAGCTTCAACAGCATGTCACTTTTTATCAATGATACTTAAGTTCTGTTCTATTGAGTGCCCATCTGAAATGGGGTTTTCTTTGGTTTTTCTTTACAGGGTCCAAAAGGAAGACCCGGACACACAGGGCCAATGGGACTTAAAGGAGAAAAGGTAGAGAAAAATAAATGTTGCTCTTTTAATGAAATCCCAAATTTACCCCATTAGAGATTGCTGAACTGCACAATGAATGTGACCAGTTTCAGAGTGGCATGTTGTTAAGGGCAATGCTGAGATTATTTTCTCCAATGATTGTTGCAATCAATTGTGAAATGGGTTGAATTCCTCCAGTCAAATCCACAGAGAATGCCCCAAAATTTCCCTTCACCACTCCAACAGCCCTCACTACTACATTTGGAAACTTGCTTCCAGAGACCGAAGAATTTGCCTCCCTTCATTGGGTTGAATATTGCGTTCCTTAAGATGAAGGGTCCCTGTGCTAATGTTTTCACTTGACCGAGAATACAGAACTTCAAAAGTACATTTAGCCCATGGACAATTCTTACTTTCATTGATCATCCTCGTCTCTGAGCCAACGTTATTGCCAATTTGTGTCAAATGGATAAGGTTTACCAGAATGGTTTCAGGGATGGAGGGTTTTAATTACAATGTTAGGATGGAAAAGCTGGGGTTGTTCTCCTTGGAGCAAAGGGGATAGAGGAGAGATTTGGGGTGAAATTTTCCCTATCCCGCCCACACAGGAATTGTAGTGGGACACGGACTGTACAAAAGTCCATTGACCTCGGGCAGGATTTTCCGAGTGTGGGGCGAGCACAACCAGAAAATTCTGCCCTAGATATCAGAATGCAAGATAATGACAGGCTTAAATAAAAGGGACAAAAGGAAAAACTCTTCCCATCAGCTGATGGTCAGAGGGGACACAAATTTAAGGTTTTGGATGTGAGGTACAGGGGAGAGGGAAGAAGGAACTTTTTCACACAGTGACTGGTAATGAACTGGAACTCACTGCAGGAGGTTGGGGGAAGTAGAAACCATTGATTTCAAAAGGAAATTGGATGGGCACTTGAAGGAAACAAACTTGCAGAACTACAATGATGAATAAAAATATTCCTCACATTCCCACTGCAGGGGTGTGGGACTGGCTGAATTGTCCCATCGGGGGCAAGCATGGACTCAATGGGTTGAATGGCTTCCTGATGTGCCATAACTGACTCTAATACCCTACTAAGATTATTTCACTAGGAAACATCAGAATTGTTGGATGAACAATGACCCAGGCCAGTCCAGTCTTGCTTCTACTATTCAGTTAGTCACTATACAAGGAGAATTGTTGACTAATCACAGTGAGCCGTCTGTTTCATAGACTACAACTGACCCAGTCCTGAGACAAGGAAACCCACCAACACCGAAAAACTTTAGGAGTCATGTGTGCAAACTCAGCTTTTTTTGATTTTATGCATGTCACAAGTAGGTCTATATTCTTATAAAGACAGCATAAACCCATCCATTTTAAACAGGGTACCACCAGTATTGATGATAGTATCATGTAACCTAATGTCTCCTTCGGGTTTCCTTCTCATCGAGTTTGTGACAACAGGAAAGGAAACTAACTGGGAAACACAGAGTGATGTCTGCTTGTGACAGGAAAAGGTGTTTTTCTGAACCTGAATTATTAGCCAAATGTTACCAGAGTAACGATGCTGAAACTAGGGATTACTCTTCGAAATTGAAATCACATCTATGTTAAAATTTAAAAAATGGAAACACAAAGAAATATCTAGAAATTCGAAGATAGGGGACAGGATTTTCCAGCTGCGCTCACCCCAAGACCAGAACATCCTACCCATTGTCAACAGACCTTCACACAGTCAGTGTCGCGCCCTCTACGATTCCAGTAGCAGGTGGGATAAGAAAATACCGCACCAGATATGCAAAAATCACATACAAGCTCTGAATATACTCAGAATTCATTCCCTTGTCCATTGTTTTTGCACAATTTCATGGGTTACTGCTGCATAAAATGACCCGTAGGTAAGTGTAGTGTACGGCTGGTGGGTTCGAGGTAATGTTTTGAACAAGTGATATGTGGAGGTGAGGTGTGGGGGAGAGTGTTTTTATGCAGCCAGCGATAAAGGTTTGGAACTCGCTGCCTACGAGGTTGACGGAAACAGACAATCAATAATGTCAAAAAGAAATTTGACAGGCACTTAAGTGAAGTAAAGCTGCAGATTACATAGACAGAGCTGGGGAATGAAACTGACTGCATTGTTCTACAGAGAGCTGGTATGCACTCAGTACAGTAAGAGATCATTTGGCCCATCATGCGTGGGCTAGCTCTCTGCATTGCACAGGAACATTGCTGATCGGAGGTTCTACACGCTATCGATATAAAGGACAGCAATGCTAGCCACAGGATAAAGCTTCAATAATTTAGTCCATTGTATAAATTAGTTTGACTTACTTTGCATGTGAGTAAAGACCAAACTGAAGTATTGATTATATATCGCAGGGTAATGAAGGGACAGCAGGAAAACCAGGACCACCCGGACCACCTGGACCTCCAGTGAGTTACCAGAATGTTTTAAATTCAGGAATGTTACCTTTATATAAAGAGAAAGTCAGAGTGTAAGAAAAGGATATATTGGGTCAAATTGATTCCAGATTGTTTACGGATTGTCTAAGGGCATCCCGCCATCTTGTTTAATTCTATCTTTCTCCAGTTGCCCTTAAATCTGACTTTCCCTGAAAACTTAATCTGAAGTCCATTTCTTCCTCAACCTTTCTTGATAGTTTAGAATCTTTTATAACCACATCCATCTTGGTTGTTCAGATCTCATAAAAAGCACAAGAAGTAGGAACAGGAATAGACCTATGTGGCCTCCTCGAAACTGCTTTTTTTAAATTCTTTCATAGGAGGTGGACCTTTGAACTGAATGGCTGACTTGGTTATTTCAGAGGGCAATTCAGAATCAGCCACGTTGCTGTGGATCTAGACTCACATGTAGCCCACTCCAGGCACAGATGGAAGATTCCCTTCCCTAAAAGAACATGAGTGAACCAGATGGGTTTTTACGACAATCAATGATGGATTCGTGGTCACCTTCACTGAGACAAGCTTTCAATTCCAGTTTTATAATTCAAGTTTAATTTCCACCAACTGTGTGGTGGGATTTGAACCTAAGCCCCCAGAACCTGGGCTTCGCGATTATTAGTCCAGTGATATTGTCACTATGCCACCATCTCCTTATTCAATACAAGCATGATTGATCCATTACATCAACTCCACTTTCCTGCCCATTCCCCACATTCCTTGAATCCCTGAAAAGTGAAAGGTGGGACCTGATTTTCAGTTGGGGGTGAGGAACCTGATTCCCGGATATATTCCAGGTCCCAACCCCAGGCCACATCTGCATCGCTCACGCCACACAACTTTCAAACGTACAAACCCCTAATTGGGCCAGATGTGGCACAGTGCCCAATCCATGATGTCGAGCATCACGAAAAGGCCAAGAGCTGCCTGCACAGCGAGAGCAGCAGAGGTAGATGGCAACCCTGATGGGGGCTGCTGTGCTGAGGCGTGACCTTACAGAGACATATAAGATAATGAAGGGGCTAGGTAGGATCGAGGTCGAGAGATTCCTTCCACTTAGAAAGGAAACCAGAACTAGAGGGCACAGCCTCAAAATAAGGGGGGGGTGTCAGTTTAGAACAGAGCTGAGGAGGAACTTCTTCTCTCAGAAGGTGGTGAATCTCTGGAATTTTCTGCCCATTGGAGTGGTGGAGGCTACCTCGCTGAATATATTTAAGTCACGGGTAGATAGGTTTCTGATCAATAAGGGAATTAAGGGTCATGGGGAGCAGGCAGGTAAGTGGAACTGATCCGCTTCAGATCAGCCATGATCCTATTGAATGACGGGGCAGACTCGAGGGGCTAGATGGCCTACTCCTGCTCCTATTTCTTATGTTCTTATGTGGCACCTCAGAAAGCAAGCAGCCTCAATGCATACCAAAGCAGGCAAATGGAGAATAATGTACCTGAGCAAAACTTCCCCAGGATCCCTATGGTTTTTGGAATTAAAAAACCTTTCATTTCTTAAAGGCAAAATACTGCAGATGCTGCAGTCTGGGAAAAAAAACACAGAAAATGTTGGAAAATCTCAGCAGGTCTGACAGCATCTGTGAGGAGAGAATTGAGCCAACGTTTCAAGTCTGGACGATCTCTGATGAAGGCCATGTTCATGTAAATAATAGGTTCAATACATTCCAGAACTCTCAGAATTCAATCTGATATTATTTGTTTTACAGAGGACTGCTGTCTATGAAGGAAATGGAATGAGCAGCATATACAAGATACAGGTAAGATCTTATAGGTACCTATATTTTGGTTTTACTGACAGATCTAAGCTATGTTATCCCATTCATTTTTTTTAAATAGTACTGTTGCTCATCCTTCTATGGCAACCCAATATTCCTCAAATCAGTATCTACCTGTATCACTCCAGTGAAGATTCTTATCTCTGTTTGATGCTCATCAAAGTTTAAGTATACTTATTAGTGTCACAAGTAGGCTTACATTAACACTACAATGAAGTTACTGTGAAAATCCCCAAATCGCCACACTCCGCGCCTGTTCGGGTACACTGAGGGAGAATGTGGCATGGCCAATGCTTCTAATCAGCACTTCTTTTGGACTGTGGGAGGAAACTGGAGGAAAACCACGCAGACACGGGGGGAAAGCACAGACAGTGACCCAAGCTGGAAATCGAATGCGGCTCCCTGGCACTATGAGGCAGCAATGCTAACCACTGTGCCATCGCAGTCCTGAATGTGTCTGTTGCTAGCTTGAGCCCCCAGTGAAGATTCAGCTTGAATTAGTGTTAAACCTTTCTATCCATCTACTTTGTAATAAAATCCCATAAGGTTCTTTTTCATTTGCCTTCTTTCCTCATCAGTGAGATCTCAGTGCAGCCCCTCTCTGCTCTGCTTAGGGCTTAGAGAGTAGATTTCCTTTCTAGCTTGGGTGACCAGACCTAAATGGGACAACCTGGCCTAAGCCTTAAAACAATTTTGGGCAAATCAGTCTCAGATTGGTTGGCATTGCAAAAGAGCTCCGCATTCAGTTTGTTTTGTTGATTGCTGTTCTAGAATCATTAAATCCTTACAGTGCGGCAGGAGGCCGTTCAGTCCATCAAGTCTGCACCAACTCTCTAATAGTAAGCCATTTAAATGCTGAGTGCATTTTAACCCATCCCTCCATTTACCTTCTCCCATGGTGACTCACATCATTAGTTGAATAGATCTGCCTCACATTTTCCCTTCCAGTGTGTCGCATATTGCATCAATTTGCATTTTCAGCTGAAAGTTCTATCCAGTAGGAGATTTTGTCATGGCCATTTTGTAGTTTCTTCGACTGCATCATCCTGCTCTCTTTCCTAGCAAGTTTAGAGTTATTACGATACAGAAGTCCTATCCATTGAGTAGATGCCAGCTTACTGGAGAGCAGTCTAATCAGTTCCACTCCCTCACTCTATCCCCATAGTTCTGTAAGTTTATTTCCCTCAGGAGCCCATTCAATTTCCTTTTGAAATCCATCATTGTTTCCACTTGCACCACCCTTATGGGCAGCGAGTTCCAAGCCATTACCTCTCACTGCATAAAAAGCTTTTCTTCGCATACACCTATATCTCTTGCCTAAAACCTTTGAAGTGTGTCCCCTAGTCTTATACTATTAGCTGTTGGGAACAGCTTTTTTTTTGTCAACCTGCTTTCAACCTGTCATAATCTTGTAAATCTCTATCAAATCTCTCTTCAATCTTCTTTACTTCATGGAGAACAACCTCACTCTCTCCAATCTAATGTTGTAGCTAAAAGTCCACCTCCCTGGAACCATTCTAATTAAATTTCCTCTGCACCCTCTCAAAGACTCTCACATCTTTCCTAAAGTGTGGTGACCAGAATTGGACACAATACTCCCATTTGTGACCTAACCAGAACTTTATGAAGATTCAGCATTACCTCTCTTAGTAGTCAGTGCGTCTATTTTTGAAGCTTAAGATCTCATGTGCTTTGCTAATCTCTCTTTCTCAATATATTCTGTCACCTTCAAAGATCAATATTCACGCCCAGGTCCTTCTGGTCCCTGCACACTCTTTAGAATTGTGCCATTAAGTCTGTATTGCCTCTCCTTAATCCTTCTGTCAAAATATATCATCTCGTGTTTTTCGGTGTAAATGCCATATGCCATTGTGTCCCCATTCTGCCAGCCTGTCTGTAACCCTGCTGCAGGCGATTTGTAACCTCTTCATTCCTCCAAATTGGTATCTCAGCAAATTTTCAAACTTTATTTTGCATCCCAATATCCAAGTCATTTAAATATATCTAAAGGGCAGTTTTTCTTGCATTGGCCCTTGGGGAAAGCTACTGTTGACCATCCTCCACTCTGAAAAATAATCACTTACCGTGAATCATTGTTTCCTATCTTTAAGCCACTTTTCCCCAAATGGACGCTGACCTACCAATTCCATCAATTTAGACAGCCTTTAACATGGAACCTTGACTAAGGCTTCCTCAAAATCCATATCAACTTACTCACCTCCTGAACCTTCTCTATCACTTCATTAAGTATTCAATTAGATTGGTAAAGTGTGATCAATATTTTACTAATGGGCGCTGGCTCTCCCTAATTGATTCAAATCTCTTCAAGCACCTGTTGATTTCATTCCCCCCGATTACCGTTTTTAAAACCTAACCCACCAACGATGTTAAACTGACTGCCCGGAGCTACTCGGAATGTCCTTGCACTCTTTTTTGAATAAGGATGTTGCATTTTCTTCTCCCTAATTCTCTGGCACCTGCCCTCTGTCTAGAGAAGATCAGAAATTTATGACAAGTCTTTCTACTAACTCCAGCTCCACTTCATTTAGTAAGCCGGAATGCAAGCATCCAAACCCAGTCATGTATCCATTCTCAGTATAGGCAGCCATTCCAGAATACCCTTCCCATCAATTTTCTCCCTGTCTGTTCCTTGTATCATTTCCACTCGACAGTTACCCTGTCAGCAATTTCTTTCTTGGTGAACACCAATACAATCCCACCCCAGCCCCATCCATATATTCCCAAGTATTTACCCTGAAAATTTCCCTGACACTAAGGGGCAATTCTAGCTTGGCCAATCCTTCTAACTTGTATATCTTTGGAATGGGGGAGGAAACCGGAGCACCCGGAGGAAACCCACACAGGCATGGGAGAACATGCAAACTCCACACTGAAAGCGATCCGAGGCTGGAATTGAACCTGGGTCCCTGGCGTTATGTGGCAGTAGTGCTAACCACTTTGCCATCCCATTGTATTGGTGTTCACCAAGAAAGAGGTTGCTGACGGGGTAACTGTCAAAGTGGCTGCGGAAAATAGTAGAATGGCAATCTGATAGATTGCCCCTCCACAGAGGGTTCAACCCAATATATCCTCTATCTCTTTCATCTTCCATGGAATTCAAGCTTTGATACCCTTATCTATCATCCGTGGCAATGTACTAACATGTACTTGAGACATCCCGTTACAGATTACCCATTGCTTCATCAGTTGTTACTGGAAATCTTTGCTTCTAATTTTCACACTTGTCTCATCTTCACTCGCTATACACTCCTTGCTCTTCCTTCCCTTGACTTCTCAGCTTCCTTTTCTGGAACAGGCTATAATTATAAGCCCACTGATTTCCATGGCTGCCTTGACTACAGTCCTCCCACCCAGTCTGCTGTAAGGACTCCATTCCATTCTCCCAGTTTATCCGCCTCTGTTATATTAATGTAACCCCCACAACAGCATTCCTAAGGTGGCTTCCCTTTTCCTTAACCAAGTATGGCTAGCATGGACCTCTGTGTTTATAGTGTAGAATGCTTATACCTGCTGTCTTTCATTGAAGTGGTTCAGAATCTGTCTTTTGCTGAGCTTTAAGATTCGCTGACTGCTGAACTATATAAAAAAACAGTTCCCTTATTGATGAGATCATTATCTCCATGTTGAAATGCAATCAATCTTTTGTTACTAAGAAAAAAACTAGCTCACTTTCAAACACCATGAGGTTCCCACTTTACTGTGCATCCAGCCATGAAATAAGTATATGTTAACTTGTCTATTAAACACTGTGCAATACATTGCTTTCCTCCATTGGCACTGCTGCCGTTTGCCCCATCTCCCCCAAGCATTCCCTTACCATATTTATAGAAATATAGAACTCCAACGGTGCAAAAGGAGGCCATTCAGCCCATTGACCCTGCACTGACAACAAAATATTCCCCTCAGAAAGTTCAATGCGTATATACATAGCCAGCAGATGATATTAGAAATTGATATTCTTTAGAGCATAGCTTTGTAGCAATAAGATGGGGACAGGGGAGTGTTGTATGAGTATGCTGGATATTACTGAAGTGTAAAACCACTACAATAACCAATAAATGCTCTAATCACTGAATATCTTACAGGACATTCCAGGTCCACCAGGTCCTCCAGGTTCACCAGTAAGTCAACAATTAATATTGTATGTTTCTTATGTTCACTGATATAAAAATAGGTTGACATTTTGCCTGGAATTTTCTCAATCTAATTTTCTCTGCAACCACATTGAAGTTTGCCCCAGTGAAATATTAACCTGTATCGGCATTTGTAGGCAATCAAGTTGGAATCTGCCAACACAGCTTGGAATGACACCTTCTTTAAATATTTCTTTATCTTACTAATGTGGAGAACCCATTTTTTTTTAATGTAAAAGATTTTGATGCCACAAAAAAAGTATCAATCGATGCAGGAAAATGCAATGCCAGTGTAGTCATTCAGCCAAACTCCAGTGTCCTGTCACCCGTGGACTAAAGGAAAAGGCCGCTCCTGAGATTACAGTCAGGCAGTCTTTGCCTCGGGACTTACAACTCCGGTCCGGGTAAAGGATGACAAACCCCCCACTTGCTGCTTCTTGTTGGGTGAGCCTGTGCTCACTCAGTAAGGCAGCTTGTACTTCACCAGGCCCACAGGGAGACCTATTGATGTGGCCTTTGTGGCTGTCATAACAGCCAATCCCAGTAAGGGCACGTAGCATTTATGTTTTGTAAGAAAAATACCAGAATTAGTGCATTTGGGTGTCACTGTATTTGAAGCCTTAGGCCTACATTGATCAGAGTAGGTTTAAGTTCAAGAATCTTGTGTTCACTGGTCCTTTATATGGTGAGGTTAAAATTATGTTAATGATGTAAGTGGATGAATCTGGTCAATCTAACTCAGGAGAAATATAAATGATCAAGGAAATAGATGTTTGTAGTGTTTTTGTTGGCTAAGCGTCATGACTCAGTTAAAGATTTAAGGTTTATTTGTTAGTGTCACAAGTAGGCTTACAGTAACATTGCAATGAAATTACTGTCAAAATCCCTGAGTCACCATACTCTGCTGCCTGTTTGGGTGCGCTAAGGGAGAATTTAATATGACCAATGCATCTAATCGGTACGTCCTTTGGTCTGTGGGAGGAGCACCAAGTTGTCAGACTTCTTACTGTGTTTACCCCAGTCCAACACCGGCATCTCCACCTCATGACTGTGGGAGGAGACCAGAGCAACCGGAGGAAACCAACACTCACACGGTGAGTATGTGCAGACTCCGCACAGACAGTGACCCAAGCCGGGAATCGAACCCGAGTCCCTGGCGCTGTGAGGCAGCAGTGCTAACCACTGTGCCACCGTGTGTAAGTGGATGAATTTGGTCAGTCTAACTCGGGAGCAATATAAGTAATCAAGGAAATGGATGCTTGAAGTGTTTTTGTTGTAAAAGCAATGTAACTCAGTTACAGGTGAATTTCCGTGGGGAAAAAAGAATTCTTGCTCCATTTTTAGAATGAAATTTCTAGGAAGTTCTGAGTTGCTGGTTTTAATTCATAGAATCCTTCCTCACTGTGACTAAAAGTAAATAGTTTTCAACTCCAAGAATAATTTTGATCATATGATTGGTCTTTTATCCACATGCTTTTTCTAAGATGAATGTAGTGACCTTTAATGAGACATTGGTGTGTATGAATTTTGAATGCTATTAGCTTTCTGTTTACCATTTGCTTTCCTTCTGCAGGGTTTAAAAGGAGACCCAGGTTCAACGGTGAGCAGGCACCTCCAATTCCCAAAATTGTAATGGAAAAGGAACAGCCTCAAAATCTGAATCAGTAACAAGATGCTGACAGTTGTATGCAGCTTATTGTGCTGTCAAAGCATCCTAACCTGCATTCCATTAGAGCTTCAGCCCTACCTCCAATGGAACAAACTTTTAAAAAATTTGATAGACCTAACGTTGCGGAGTGGGGCTTCTTGAGTACAGTTAGTTCAGCTTTCTCTTCACACCCTCCCGCAATGGAGAGGTTGGTTGGCATTGCATTCACTGTTACCGCCTTGTTACAGGGACAACTCGTACGGATAATTAGGAGCCCCAGGCTTAATGGAGAATTAATGTTCAAATTTCCCTAAACAGAAGGGGGAAGGCTGAAAAATGAGATAATCATTGTGTGAATCAGGCAATAGAGTGGTATAAAATAATCAGCAAGTTCCAGCGATTCTCAGCTCAACGTGTCTATTAAATCATACCATAACGTTCAAAGATGTGTAGGTTAGGTGGATTGATCGTGGTAAATTGCCCCTTAGTATCCGAAGATGTGTAGGTTAAGTGGATTGATCATGGTAAGTTGCCCCTTAGTGTCCGAAGATGTGTAGGTTAGGTGGATTGATCATGATAAATTGCCCCTCAGTGTCCGAAGATGTGTAGGTTAGGTGGATTGATCATGATAAATTGCCCCTCAGTGTCCAAAGATGTGTAGATGTGGATTGATTATGGTAAATTGCCCCTTAGTATCCGAAGATATGTAAATGTGGATTGATTATGGTAAATTGTCCCTTAGTATCTGAAGATGTGTAGGTTAGGGGGATTAGCAGGGTAAATGCATGCGGCTATGAGGGTAGAACGTAGGTAAGATGCTCTGCCAGAGAGTCAGTGCAGGCTTGATGGGCTGAATGGCCTCCTTCTGCACTGTAGGGATTCTTCTCTGCTCTAAGAAGAGCAACCCCTTCTTCTCCAGTCTCTCCACATGATATTTGTCCATCATCTTTGCCTTTTTTCCATAACTTTCCTGGCTTCAAAGTGACATCCGAATACATGCTTATTACCCAACTGAATTATGACGACAGTCTTGAGTGTTCCATCAACTGATATACAAACTGACGCCATTCTTTGGGAAGGGTGGACCTAAGAATCATCAAGTCTTCGGAGTATGTCCTAAGTACAATCCTAAACTTCCAATAGATAGTTATGGGGCAGAAGTTTGTGTTTTTAATGCCAAGTGTCACAGCAGACAGGAAAAGGTGCTATAGCAGATTTCTCCACCGTATCATGAGGAACCCTGGAAAAATAATCCAAGGGGGAAGTGCCAGGGGGGAACTGCCAAGAGGCAGAGCCAGAGTAGTGCCCTAGCAGCATGCCCTCACCCCCTCAGCAAGTCACTTACCCAAGCGCCTGGCGGGTTCTGCCCACCAAGTGCACACTGTGGTTCAGCAGTCGTAAATCCCACCAGCATGCCCTCATGCTGACATGAATGGATAATACAACAGAGGGAATTATTAGGTGTAGAAGCCCGGTAATTAGATTTAGCTTTATTCTGATGGGGTTCCCAATGCCGAGCATCATTGGGAATGGGAGGGTTGGTGGTGGAGCAGGGGGGCGGGATGGGGGGGGGGAGGTGGGTGATGGTGTTGATGGGTGGAGGGGGGGGTGCGGGGGAGGAGGGGCGGGGTGTCAATCATAATGGAACTTCCCATCAACATATAACACATTTTGGGCCTCTGTCAAGGTTTTGTGCTGCTATCACTATTCAGACCAATGAGAACAGAAATGGAAAAACCCAACCATAAACAGACCATGAAAGAACCATTACTTTGCATCTTTGTTACTTCTGGTTTCATTCCTGAACCTATTATTAACCACCTTGACTGCACAGATTAAGGAGTGATACAATATTTTACACAGGTTGGATTGGAGACAGTGCAGAGGAGATTTACCAGGATGCTGCCTGGTTTGGAGGGTAGGTCTTATGAGGAAAGGTTGAGGGAGCTGGGGTTTTTCTCTTTGGAGCGGAGGAGGATGAGAAGCGACTTAATAGAAGTTTATAAGATGATGAGGGGGATGGATAGAGTGGACATGCAGAGACTATTTCCTCGGGTGGATATAGCTGTTACTAGGGGGCATAACTTTAAGGTTCATGGTGGGAGATATAGGAGGGATGTCCGAGGTAGATGCTTTACTCAGACAGTGGTTAGGGTATGGAATGCACTGCCTGCTGTGTTGGTGGAGTCGGATACTTTGGGAACTTTCAAGCGGTTATTGGATAGGCACATGGTGCACACCAGAATGATAGGGAGTGGGATAGCTTGATCTTGGGTTCGGACATAACTTGGCACAACATCGAGGGCTGAAGGGCCTGTACTGTGCTGTACTGTTCTATGTTCCATGTCTATGTTCTATGTAAGTGTACTGTGGCTATTATCTATCTATCTTAGCTAACCTGTTTTATCTTATCTGTCTATCTGACTCATACTAACACTGCTGTGAAGTTGCTGTGAAAATGCCCTAGTCACCACAGTCCAGCACCTGTTCGGTACACTGAGGGGAAAATTTAGATGGCCAATGTACCTAACCAGCACATCTTTCAAACTGTGGGAGGAAGCTGAAGGAAACCCACGCAGACACAGGAGAATGTGAATTTAACTTAGGATTCAATCCTAAGATTTGTCACCGTAAAATTAATTCGCTTTCTGTTTGGAACTGGCAACAAGAATGATAAAGAAACAAAAAGCTAAACCGAAGAGTGAAATAAAATAGAATTATTTTGGAAACACGCCTGAGAAAACCTGTCTGAGAATGAACAAATACTGTTGTGTGTTTAATAATGATCTCTGTATATTTAACGTACAATGTGACCATGACAACTTGATGATAGTCTGGCCTACTAGAGCGAAACATGCCACAAGCAACGTATGATTAAAAAAAAATACTTATTTAATGGTGTCAAATCTCAACAAATGAGAAGACCTCAGCACCTGAGGGACGTAATACATTAAAACGCGTTTGATGCTGCTTTTGGCATGTTTAATGATGAGCTACAATATGACAATGTGTTAGATAAAGGCTAACTCTCACACTCTTGCAGGGAGAGATGGGTCCAATGGGATTGCCAGGACTAGAAGGCACACCGGGAGAAAAGGTATCTCTTTCTCATGTTTTTTCTCTTTTTGTCACCTCTCAATATATTTATTTAACTCAATACCCCCAGTGGTGCTTTTTGAATCACATGAATGACCAGGGAATTTTTTTTTTTACTTTTCTTATTCCCCCCCCCCCCCCGACTTCTCCCTTTTTGCTCTTCCCATTTTCCGGAAGTGTGACCTCATGCTCCGTAAATGCTGGTTCCCTTCCAGTAGCTAATCCTGGCGGCCATCAGGAAGCTCTTCAACCATCTGAGCTTCGTAGCCAAACCCAGCCTCACCAACACTGAACGTTTGCACACGTTCTCACGACATAGAGCTCACTGGATCATGAACAGGAGCTAGCCATTTCTTCCCCTGCCATTCTCTAGATCAAGGTTGTCCCATCCTGTTGTTATGTCCCGTTGGTATCCAGGTTAGGATTTACTGAGCACTGACTGAGTTCCGAACTTGGAGTTGTCCCTAAGCTATGTGGCTCTGTATAACTTTCCTATTTACCCAATGGCCTACTGGTAATCCATTTTTAATGAACCCTGAAATTTTCCAAAGACTCCCTCAAAATAAGGTCATAAAAATTCAGAGCAGCAGTAGGCCATTCAGCCCCTCTCCTCCATTCAGTAAGATTGTGGGTGATATGATTGTGACCTCCACTCCACTTTCCTGCCTGCTCTCCCCGATAACTCTTGACTCCCTCGTTGATCAAAAATCTTACTGTCTTGAATATATTCAGTATATCTAATTCAGTCTTGAATATATCCACTATATTCTCAAAGAGAATCCCAAAGACTAACAACCTTCCCAATGTCATTTTTCAAACTGTGCCCCCGAGTTCTAGTTTGTCCTCTTGAGGAGAAGCCTCCTCCCAATACCCGCCCTGTCAAGTCACATCAGCATCTTTCAATAAGATCACCTCTTATTCTTCTAAACTCCAATGAGTACGAGCCCAACCTTCACTCAAGACAAGCTGGAATTCATCCCTAAAGAAGGAGACTAAACTTATACAAAATGCTCCACAAAAAGTATGACTAAAACCCTGTACAGATGTAGTAACCCTGCTCCATAAATATGTTTGTTTATAAGCTTCATCATTTCAAAGCAGTGCTATTCTCATTGGTAATTTTGATAGGGTTTCATTGATAAGATTGCAATATTGCAATTATATTGTTCTATGGGTTGATTTTATGGTGTACACAGACACACATGCAGAAACACGCACACACCATACACGCATTCACACGTGCGGACACACATACACATGCACAGATACATACACACACACACAGACAGACACACACACACATACTCACACACACACAGTAAGACAGACAGACACACACTCACACACATACATACACACACACAGTAAGACAGACAGACGCACACACCACACACACAACTTTACCCGTGGAGTCTTAACTCATCTTTATAATTATGTTTCAATGTATTTCTAGGGAGATCCAGGCATGCCAGGGCCACCTGGTCCTCAAGGACTGACAGGTCCACAGGTGAATATTTTGAAGGAAGATGGATAATATTGATGGCTTTGTGTGTGGAAAAGGCAATATAATCAATGTGTATGGTATATGCTAAAGGACTTTGATCATTGTCCACACTGTACTGTCAGTTTTTTCACTAAGTTTAATCATCTTTCCAAAAACTGCAAGTACTACTATTCAATGCATGATAGTCAAAGATTCTTCAGCCACTTTTTCATCATTTTAGTATGAATAGTTCCTCTGTATTTCTGTGAAGAATTGGGACTTCTTTGTTCTTTTTAAATTCAGCATTCATACACTGCCTGCATAATGCAGTCACTGTATGTAATTAGCTCTGAGTCTGTTTAATACTGGTGTGAAGTCAGTGGCCAACTATACAAATCTGAACAAATTTGCAAATATTTGAAACGGAGGGTGGACTACGGAGAAGGAGCAATGGAATGGATTAGTTTAGTTAGGTCATCATGATTGGCCGAAGAGCTTGTTCCTGTGCTGTATTTTTCTTTGTTTTTTGTTATTTATTTTAGTAAGCACTGCTTCCAAGAGCCAGCACAGAACCAGTGGGCTGAATGGCCTTATTCTGCACTGTCATTATATGATTCTATGAAGTCACTTTCTTCACAGGGACACCATTTGAAAGTAATGCAACAATTGTAAGCAGCAAATAGTAAATATTTCAGTTTATCACCTTGAAGGCACTACCCCTGTAATTGTACCATGTAGGGGTTCCTCAGGCTAGTCCATCTAACCTACACATCTTGGGAAATTAAGGAGCAATTTTACTATGGCCAATCCATCTAACCTGCACATCTTTGGACTGTGGGAGGAAACTGGGGTATGCGGAGGAAACCGCATGCTCCAGACATAGGGAGAATGTGCAAACTCCACACAGTCATCCAAGGCTGGAATTGAACCCGGGTCCTTGGAGCTGTGATGCAGTCATGCTAACTATCTTCAGCTGCTTCACCAATGACCTTCCTTCCATCATGCAATCAGGAATGGGGATGTTCGTTGAATTTTCAGCACCATTCATGAATCCTCAGATAGTGAAACAGTTCTTGTCCATGTGCAGGAAGACCTGGATGACATTATGACTAGGGCAGCTAAGTGGCAAGTAACATGCCACCCAAGTGCCAGGCAATGATTCTCCAACAAGAACCTCGCCAATTCCCCATGACATTCAATTGCATTGCCAACAACTGAATCTTCCACTATAAACAATCAAGGAGTTACCATTGACCAGAAATTGAACTGAAATAGCCACATAAATGTCATGGCTACAGGAGCAGGTCTGAAGCTAGGAATTCTGCAGGCTGAATAGATGCAGATAGGGTGTTTCTCTTGGCTGAGAGAATCTAGAACCAATGGACACAGTCTCAGAATGAGAGTTAGGCCATTTATGACTGAGATGAGGAGGAATTTCTTCATTCAGAGGGTGATGACTCTTTGTAATTCATTCCTCCAGAGGACTTTGGGGGTTCAGTCATTGACTATGTTCTAATATTAAAAGCATCAGAGGATATAGGGTATGGCGTTGAAGTAGAAGTTCAACCATCATCTCATTGAATGGTGGAACAGGCTCAAAGGGCTAAATGGCCCATTCCTGCTCCTAGTTCTTATTTTTGTATGAGTAATTCACTTCCTGACACCCCAAATCCTGTCCAACATTTATAAGGTGCGAGTCAGGAATGCAATGGAATACTGTCCACGTGCATTGCTGACTCATTAGGGCTGAATGGCCTCCTTCTATGTTGTTGGGATTCTATGATTGGGTGTAGCACACTATCCTGAGGAACTTCTGCAGTGATTTCATACATGGTACAATTACCGGTGTAGTACTTTCAAGGTGATAAGCTGAAATGTTTACTGTTAGCTGCTTACATTGTTGCATTACTTCTAAATGACATCCTGTGAAGAAAATGACTTTGTGGAACACGTAATGACACTGCAGAATGAGGCCATTCAGCCCATTGCTTATGTGCTGGCTCCAAGAAGCTCAACACCATCCAAGATAAAGTTCACGATTTCCATCCATATTAAAAATTCATTTTCTCCACCAACCATGCACAGGAACAGCAGTGTATGCCATCTATAAAATGCACTGTGAGAACTCACTAAGGCTCTTTCGACAGCACCTTCCAAACCCATGACCTCTACTACCCAGAAGGAAAGAGCAGCAGTTGTATGGAAACACCACCACTTGGAGGTTCCCCTTCAAGTCACTCGCTAGTCTGACTTGGAACAATATCACCGTTCCTTCATTGTTGCTGGGTCAAAATCATTGAAGTCCCCCCCCCCCACCCCCCCCAACAGTACTGTGGATGTACGTACACCACATGGACTGCAGCAATCCAAGAAGGCGGCTCACCACCACCTTCTCAAGTCTACTATGTTTCTTCAGGGGGAACTCTTCAAAATGCAGCTCATGAAAGTACAACAAAACTTACTTCAGCTTATAAATCAAATAAAGGGTTTAATAAAGAAACATCATTGCTCCAAACTTGGGGCCTCTCCCGGGCCACTCCAAGCTTCCCACAATGCTGCACAGTTCTTTATTTATAGTGAATCAGCTGACTATTACATCTTGGTTCCATGGTTTACTGGATCAGCTGACCCTTCCCATTGGTCACATTACATCCAATACAAAGTTGTCACTGGTTACACTCTCTCATACATAGAGATGGACAATAAATGCGGACCAGTGATACCCACAGCCCATGAACAAGTAATTAAAAGAAAATCTAATATTGAATAGCTTGTTTAACTGTCTAACAGGGTCAGTTTATTGTATTTTTTTTATCTTCCCACAAAAGGGGAAACCTGGACCTCCAGGCCTACCAGGCCCGAATGGATTAACAGGCGAACCCGTGAGTAAAATTCTCATTTTTATTCCAATGCACATTATTTATCATTTAGATGATAAAGTTGGAGGCATATCTTGTGCATCTGACCTTCATTTTTACTTCTGTGTTGGTAGGGATTAAAGGGTGAGCGAGGACCACTGGGAGAAACTGGCTTTCCTGGACCTGAAGGACCCCCTGGTGCTCCTGTATGTATCAAGTTGCATTAGACCTTGTTTTCACTTGCTGAAATGCCTGTTATGGTGTTACTATGCCTTTAAGAAATGCATTTTTAGCATGTTCCCTGCAGTTATAAGCAGGCACCGAGCTGTCTGTCCTTTTATTGTTGCTAGAGTCATATAATAGGCTTTTTATTTATTTTAATTTGGGCCTAATGCAATGTCCTCGAGTCGTATGACCCTTTTGAATTGTTGGGGAAAGACTGATTGACAGGTCATGGTCAGGTGGTTCCTGACCAGAGGAATCCAAGGGTTCACTTTCAGTTTGGCTAATGAGAAGATGTTTGTAGTCCAGACTAAAAACAGTGTTTTTTGTCTGTGTTCCTGATCATGGAGATTCTGTTGGCTTGGCAGAAATTGTTGGACTCGAGACTGCAAGCAGTGTGTTTCTGGGTCTCTCCCTAGTATTGGAAATTTAGTTCTCGATGGCTGGCTAGCTGGTAAGTAGAGGCAAGGAATGCCTCTGTCTCTTGAAATGGTTTTCTGGCTAGAAGCTAGAAGTCAGCATTGGCTCTATCTCTACCACAAGGTATGCTGGGAGCTCCAGGACAGGGAAGCCCAAGTTTCAATTCTCCATTCAAAGGACTAAGTCACAGCAGGTGTTGCAAAGCTGCAAGATCCAGCATCATATAAGCATACTTACTTTCTGAGTTCAGCCTGGAACAGGGATTTATGTTTGTAGGGAGGCGTGTGTTGGAACAGTAACAAGTCTCACAACACCAGGCTAAAGTCCATAAGTTTTATTTGGAACCAGGAGCTTTACGGAGCGCTGCTCCTTCATCAGGTGAATCACATCCACATCATGTGTTGGAACAGTATTTGTTTATACAATATCATGGTTGTTTTTTTCTCTTGTTTGCAATTGGTAAAATATATTGCTAATTGTCTTATTATATGTTAACTGTATTCTTAAATTAAACTTTGTTGATAAAAACTCCCTGTGGATCATTTGAATCATACCTAGAGTGAAACATTTAATGCTTACCCATGCCAAACTTCAAAGTGCAAAACCTATGATCTAGGCTGACTCCATAAAACACTTTGGCATTTCTGACCTGAATTATAACACTGTTGTTATACTATAAGGCAATGAGCAACTGTCAGATTTGGAAACTGTTTAGTGACTGGTACAGTAATGCATTATCTTCCAACAGTGAAGAATATCCTAGATTGCTACTTGTATATAAGTGCAAGGCATGGAGTGTAAAAACTGTAAAAGATTGTAGCATAATATTTGACCCAAGATGTTCTTTGTTATAAGGAGAAGTTGTATAGACTGGGACTTTTTTCTCTGAAATTTAAGGGTGACCTTATAGAGTTCTATAAAATAATGAGGGGCACAGATAAGGTAGATGGTCAACATCTTTTCCCAAATGTAGGAGTGTGTAAAACTAGAGGGTACAGGTTTAAGGTGAGAGGGGAAAGATACAAAAGGCTCCAGAGGGGCAATTTTTTCACACACAGGGTGGTGAGTGTCTGGAACAAGCTGCCAGAGGAAGTAGTAGAGCTGGGGACAAGTTTGTCTTTTAAAAGTCATTTAGACAATTACATGGGTAAGATGGATGTAGAGAGATATGGGCCAAGTGCAGGCAATTGGTACTAGCTTAGTGGTATTTCCTCCACTACAGATGTTAAGCTAACCTGCCTTTTGTCCACCACCTTTTCTAAACATTGGCATCACATTTGTTGTTTTCCAAAGTCCAGTGAATTTTGGTAAATTACCATAGTATTTTTGTTATTTCCTTCCGCGATCTCTTTGAGTACGCTGAAACGCTTTCCAACAGGGCCAGGCGACTTGTCTACCTTTAGCTTGCCCAACACAACTTTTTAGTGATAATAATGATCAGAAGGACCTTGGGGTCCAGGTCCATAGGACTCTTAAATTGGCCTCACAGGTAGAGGATGTGGTTAAGAAGGCATATGGTGTACTGGCCTTCATCAATCGAGGGACTGAGTTTAGGAGTCGGGAGATAATGCTGCAGCTTTATAAGACCCTAGTCAGACCCCTTTTGGAATACTGTACTGAATTCTGGTTGCCTCATTACAGGAGGGATGTGGAAGCTATTGAAAGGGTGCAGAGGAGACTTACAAGGCCGTTGCCTGGATTGGGTGGCATGCCTTATGAGGATAGGTTGAGGGAGCTTACGTGGCGAAAAACTGCAGCAGGCGACGGTGCAGAGGGACCTCGGGGTCCTTGTACATGAGTCGCAAAAACCCAGCTTGCAGGTGCAGCAGGTGGTCAGGAAGGCGAATGGGATGCTGGCCTTCATAGTGAGGGGGATTGAATATAAAAGTAGGGAGGTCTTGCTGCAGCTGTATGGGGCATTGGTGAGGCCGCAGCTGGAGTACTGTGTGCAGTTTTGGGCGCCGCACCTGCGCAAGGATATTTTGGCCCTGGAGGGAGTGCAGAGGAGGTTTACTAGGCTGATACCGGAGTTGAGGGGATTGAGCTATGAGGAGAGGCTGAATAAACTAGGCTTGTACTCGTTAGAGTTTAGAAGAATGAGGGGAGATCTCATTGAGACGTATAAGATGATGAATGGGATGGATAGGATAGAGGTGGAGAGACTCTTCCCGCTCAAAAAAGACAGTAGGACTAGGGGGCACAGCCTCAAGATAAAGGGGAGGCGGTTTAGAACGGAGTTGAGGAGGAACTTCTTCACTCAAAGGGTGGTGAATCTCTGGAATTCTCTGCCCGTTGAAGTGGTGGAGGCTGCCTCGCTAAATATTTTTAAGAAGCGGGTTGATGGGTTCTTGATAAGAGAGGGGATTAAGGGTTATGGGGAGAGGGCGGGAATGTGGAACTGAGCCACGACAGATCAGCCATGATCTTATTGAATGGCGGGGCAGGCTCGAAGGGCTAGATGGCCTACTCCTGCTCCTATTTCTTATGTTCTTATGTTCTTATGTTTTTTCTCCTGAGAGAGACGAAGGATGAGAGATGACCTGATAGAAGTGTACAAGATGTTGAGAGGTATAGATTGGGTGGATTCTCAGAGGCTTTTTTCCCAGGGCTGGAATGGTTGCTATGAGAGGACACAGGTTTAAGGTGCTGGGGAGTAGGCACAGAGGAGATGTCAGGGGTAAGTTTTTCATTCAGAGGGTGGTGGGTGAGTGGAATCGACTGCCGTCGGTGGAGGCAAATTCGTAAGGGTCTTTTAAGAGACTTCTGGATGAATACATGGAACTTAATAGAATTGAGGGTTATAGGTAAGCCTAGTAGGTAGGGATATCATCGGCACAACTTGTGGGCCGAAAGGCCTGTTCGTGCTGTAGTTTGTCTATGCTCTATGTTCTGTAATCATTTCTGGGTTCTCACCTGTTATAGCCTTCTTGTCATCAATTTTTGGCATGTTATTTATGTCTTCCACTGTGAAAACCAACATCAAATACTTGTTCAATGTTTTGGCCATTTCCTCATTTCCCATTATTGAATCCCCCTTCTCATTCTCTAAAGGGCCAATGTTTACCTGAGCCACTCTTTTTTTCGTTTTATATATTTATAGAAACTTCTGCTATCTGCTTTTATATTCTGAGCTAGTTCGCTCTCATAATCTAACTTACATAAGAATGTAAGAACATAAGAAATAGGAGCAGGAGGAGGCCATCTAGCCCTTCGAGCCTGCCCCACCATTCAATAAGATCATGGCTGATCTGCCATGGCTCAGTTCCACATTCCCGCCCTCTCCCCATAACCCTTAATCCCCTCGCTTATCAAAAGCCCATCAACCCGCGTCTTAAAAATATTTAGCGAGGCAGCCTCCACCACCTCAACGGGCAGAGAATTCCAGAGATTCACCACCCTTTGAGTGAAGAAGTTCCTCCTCAACTCCGTTCTAAACCGCCCCCCCTTTATCTTGAGGCTGTGCCCCCTCGTCCTACTGTCCTTTCTGAGCGGGAAGAGTCTCTCCACCTCTATCCTACCCATCCCATTCATCATCTTATATGTCTCAATGAGATCTCCCCTCATTCTTCTAAACTCCAACGAGTACAAGCCTAGTTTATTCAGCCTCTCCTCATAGCTCAACTTACTTTTCTTTATAACTTTTTTCATGGCTTTCTATTGCCCTTAAAGATTTCCCAATCCTCTAGTTTCCCACTAACCTTTGCCATCTTGTATGCATTTTCTTTCAATTTGATACCTTCCTTTATTTCCTTAGATATCATGGCTGATTATCCGTTTTTCTATAATCCTTCCTTATCACTGGTATATACTTTTGCTAAGCACTATGAAAAATCATTTTGAAACGATTGTCGCGCCATAAAGTTTTTGCTCCCCGTCTGCCTTCATTCCTCCTTCATCCATTGTGATCTCCTTTGTTCAAGCACAAGACACTGGCATTGGATTTTACCTTTTCACACTCCATCTGTATTTTAAATTCAACCATGCTGTGATCGCCTCTTCCGAGAGGACCCCTATCTATAAGATCATTCATTATTCCTGTCTCATTACACAGGACCAGATCTAGGATAGCTTGTTGCCTCGTAGGTTCCATTACATTCTGTTCAAAGAAACTATCGCGGATACCCTCTATGAACTCCTCAAGGCTGTCTTGACCAACCTTGATTGACCAATTGACATGTAGATTAATATTCCCCCACGATAATTGGCATACCATTTTTACACATATCAGTTATTTCTTTGTTTGTTGCCCTCCTCACTGTGATATTATTTGGTGGTTTATAGACTACACCTATCAGTGGCTTTTTCTTCTTTTTATTTTTAATTTCCATCCAAATGCATTCAACCTTTTTCTCCGAAGAACCCATATCATCTCTCACTACCACCCTGATATCATCCTTCAACAACAGAGCTACACCACCTCCCTTACCCTCCTGTCTTTCCCTCCAAATAGTCCGATACCCCTGGATAATTAACTCCCAGCCATGATCACTCTGCAGCCATGTCTCTGTAATGGCCACTCAGTCATTCTCATTTGCGATGATTTGTGCTGTCAGTTCACTTTAGACCAGTACCAGTCATTTTGTATACAAAAATAAGTAATGAATGTATATACAAAAGTGTGTAATGAATAGGTGTGTAATAAACAAATGTGTAATGAACTAGTGTGATCAAGCATTAACTAGAGTGTAATGGGGAAGGCGATGGCCTCGTGGTATTATCACTGGATTATTACTCCAGAAATTCACCTAATGTTCCGGGGACCTGGGTTTGAATCCAACCACGACAGATGGAGGCACTTGAATTCAATCAAAATTATCTGGAATTAAGAATCTAACAATGACCGTGAAACCATTGTCGATTGTCGGAAAGACCCACCTGGTTCACTGATATCCTTTAGTGAAAGAAATCTGCCGTCCTTACCCAGTCTGGCCTACAGCAATGTGGTTGACTCACAAATGCCCTCCAAAGGCAGCGAGGGATGTGCAATAAGTGCTGGCCAGCCAGCTACGTCCTTGTCACACAAATGAATAATAAAACATTTTTTTAAATCATGAACTAGTGTGTATTGGCCAGGTTGGATTTGTTCTGTTTCTTGTGTCCTGGACGTATCGGGGCAGTTCTCCACTTTGCCGGGTAGATGCCAGTGTTGTAGCTATACTGGAACAGCTTGGCTAAGGGCATGGCAAGTCCTGGAGCACAGTATTATTGCCAAAATGTCATAAGTGCCCATTGCCTGAAAGTATCAAGTGCCTTCATACATTTCATGATATCATGAGGAATGAATCAAATTGGCTGAAGATTGACATTTGTGATGCTGGGACCTCTGGAGGAGATTGAGATGAATCATCCACTTGGCATTTCTGGTTTATGATTGTGAAAATGCTTCAATTTATCTTTTGCACTGAAGTGCTGGGCTCCTCCACCATTGAGGACGGGAATATTTGTGGAGCTTCCTCCTCCAGTGAGTTATTTAATTGTCCATCACCATTCACAACTGGATGTGGCAGGGACCGCAGAGCTTAGATCTGATCCATTGGTTGTGGGATTGCTTAGCTATTAGTCTATTACTCGCTGCTTATGTTGTTCGTTATGCACGTAGTCCTGTGTTGTAGTTTCACCAGGGTTGACACCCCAATTTTAGATATGCCTGGTGCTGATTCTCACATGCCCACCTGCACACTTCATTAAACCAGGCTTGGTCTCCTGGCTTGGTGGTAATGGTAGATTGGAGAATATACCGGGCCATGAGGATACAGATTGTGTTTGAGTACAATTCTACTGCCGCTGATGGCCCACAGTGACTGATGAATGTCCAGTCTAGGGCTGCTAAATCTGTTTGAAGTCTATCTCATAGTGTAGTGTCAATGGGATAGGAGATACCTTGAAATGGTGATATGGTGTTTGGGACCTTTTCTGTAAGGAATGAATATGTGACTATGACATGTCAGGCTGTTTCTGGGTTAGTCTATGAGATTACTGTCCAAATGTTGGTAAAGGTCCCTGGATATTAATAAGGAGGACTTTGCATTGTTGATAGGGCTGAGTTTGCAGTTGTTGTTTCTAATGCCTAGGTTGATGCCAGGTAGTTCATCCAGTTTCTTTTCCCTTAGACTTTTTTTTAGTGGTTTGATAGAACTGAGTGGCTTACTGTGGGTCTGAAGTCACATGTTGGCCAGACCAGGTAAGGGCAGATTTCCTTGCCTAAAGGGCACTAGAGAACCAGATAGGTTTTTAAAACAATCAACAATGGTTTCACAGTCATCATTAGACTTTTAATTCCACTAAATTCAAATTCTGCCATCTGTCATGGGATTTGAACCCAGATCCCCAGAGATTTACCGAGTCTCAGGTTTGCTCAACATTGAATAATAGAATCCTTACAGTGCAAAAGGAAGCCATTTGGCCCATTGAGCCTGCACCAACAACTGTCCCACCCAGACCCTATCCCCGTAATCCCATATATTTACCCTGCTAATCTCCCTGACACTAAGGGACAATTTAAGATGGTCAGACAACCTAACCCACACATCTCTGGATAGTGGGAGGAAACCAGAGCACTTGGAGGAAACCCATGCAGACACAGGGAGAATGTGCAAACTCCATACAGTGACCCGAGACTGGAATTGAACCCAGGTCCCTGATGCTTTGAACCACAATGCTACCTTGCTGTCCAATCACTGTGCCACCATGCTGTCCTGTGACAATACCTCTCCACCACCACCTCCCCGTGAACTAATGTGTAATAGAATCATGAATCAGTGTGTAACAGTAATCAGAACTAGGGTGCATTGGTAATCACGATCAAATGTGTAATGGCAAACCCAACTATTGTATAGTGGTATTTGTGGAGTCATGTGCATTGGAAATCGTGAACAAGTGTTTAACAATAATTGTGAAATAGTGTATAATGTTAATCATGTAAGAGTGTGTAATGGTAATTGCGAACGGGTCATTTTTTAAAAATTCATTTATGGGATGTGGGCTTTGCTGGCTGGGGCAGCAATTTGTTGCCCATCCCTAACTGCCCTCCATTTCAGAGGGAATTTTAAGAGTCAACCACATTGCTGTGGGTCTCGAGTGACGTGGAGACCAGACCAGGTAAGGACGACAGATTTCTTTCCCTAAAGGGCATTAGTGAAACAGATGGGTTTTTCCGACAATGGTTTCATGGACATCAGTAGATTCTTAGTTCCGGATATTTTTATTAAGTTCAAATTCCACCACCTGCTGTGGCAGGATTTGAACCCGAGTCCCCAGAGCGTTAGTTGAGTTTTTGTATTAATAGTCTAGTGATAATACCACTAAGCCATCATCTTCCCCAAATCTAAGATCCACAGTGTTGATAACAGAATCTCAGGGGAGAACTCTTCATTTTTAAATTTGGAACATGATAAAGTGCGTGTATATATCTGTGTGGAAACCGATGGTAATTTGAGTGTCCTCCTGAGGACTAGAGCTGTGCTTTGGTCCAATCTCCACCCACAAGCTTTCTTGGTCCAGTTGCTCCTTGCAACAATTCTCAAGACTCCTTGATGGCGTGTTGCAGCAAACAAGATCAGTTACAGCTGATGATCTTTGCATGCAGCAGGATGAAGAATCTGCCCATTTGGAGGCAAAGATGGGAGATAAAACCCCATTAGCAGATTTTGCTTCTGAATCCAAACTGATCGCCTGGGTTTAAAAGAGTGGAAGAAGCTACCTTTGCACTCTGGGTGCAGGACTCTAATTTAATGGCCGCCAGCAGCTTCACAGCTTGTAGAAACTGCCCAGACATGGGAAGATGATCTCCTTCCATTTCCTGAGATTAAGGTGAAGCACATGCAAAGTTCCTAGACACAGTTTTCTATCCAGCTGACAGGCGGTGTCATCTGTCAGGGCTCACAGCTGCTCACGGGTTAGAAGCTATAAACCCACTTTGGAAGAAACAGTCAAAAATACATTTCCTTGCCAAATGATCATGTGTTGAATATGCAAACCGGGAATGCAGGAAGACATATAGCATTTAATGTGTACGCAATCGCACTATCAGCATCTAAAACACAACCCCGATGACCTTTTTGCATCCATCAAACAGCTAGAGACAAACTACTCAGCTAAAAATAAAGAGTGTTAGGAATATTTCTCTTAGAATCATAGAGTGCAGAAGGAGGCCATTCAACCCATCGCGTCTGCACTGACCACTATCCCACCCAGGCCCTATCCACATAACCCCATGCATTTACCCTACCTAGTTCCCCTGGTTTTAATTATTCCTATAGATCGAGTGATCGCATGATGACGTGGTTACTTAACAGGAAATGCAGGAATTCTCCCTAAAGCGTGGGCAGAATACACGCATGGAGTAGCTCCTGAATAATGTATTATTTGGTACAAATCCTTGGTCGCCAGTCTTTGGGAGCCCAGCACTTCTTGCCAAATTAATTATTCGAAATCCCTCCTTGGACTTTCCATAAACTCTGTTACCCATTTGCCTAACTCATACTGACCCCCCAGTCACCTTTCAAGGGCAATTGAAAGTCAAACACATAGCTGTGGCTCTGGAGTCACATGTCGACCAGACCAGATAAGAATGGTAGATTTCCTTCCCTAAAGGACATTAGTGAACCAGATGGGGTTTTCCGACAATCGACAATGGTTTCATGGTCATCAATAGATTTTTAATTCCAGATTTTTACTGAATTCAAATTTCACCATCTGCTGAGGTGGGATTCAAACCCAGGTCCCCAGTCCCCAGAGCAATAGCCTAACTGCCTGGGTTACTAGTCCAGTGACAATATCACTGTGCCACCATTTCCCCTAGTGTGCAATGTTAATCGTGAACTAGTGTGTAATGGTAATCGTGAGTGAGCATGTAATGATAATCATGAACTATTGTGTAATGATAGTCATGAATGAGTATGTAATGGTAATCTTTAATATGTGTAATGGTAATCAAGAACAAGAGTGTAATGGTACTCATAAGCTAGTAATGGTAATCATGAATTAGTGTGGAATGGTAATCATAAAAGAGGCTGGAATTTTGCCATCCTGCCCACCACAGAAATTGGAGTGGGTGAACAGTGGACCATGGAAAGGTCTGTTGACCTCGGGCAGGATTTTCCGGTTTTGGGGTGGGAGAGGCCAGAAATTCTATCATTCTAAAATCCCGCCCAGACTATGGAATGGTAATCATGAACTCATGTGAAATGGCGATTTGAACAATCTTGCAATGGCTATTATGAATGGTGTGTAATGGGAATTGTGTACGAGTGTGTAATGGTAACCATGCACTAGTAATCATGAACCAGTCTGCTATGGTCATCATACACTACAGTATATGTGAATGCCTGATGGCCAGGTCTCAGCCAAGACACTTTTGACATGGGAGAATATCCGCTGAACATTGCTCTCAAAACTCAGAGCGGTGAATCTACACACTATACTGGAGTGATACTCAATTACTACAGGAAATGATCCACCAGTGTGAATTCCAGCCCTACAATAAGGCTTCCGAAGACTGAAAGGGCAACAGATTGAATGAGGCACATGACATTACAATGAGTGTGATAGACTAAAGTGTCCCTTTCAGTGCTTAGATAAATCTGCTGGAACACAGATAGGAAGACTGTCCAGAATAATTGTAGTTGGCTGTGTATTCAACAGCAGCATAACAAAGACTAGCTCGCTGCACTTAGAGACGATGGCCTAGTGGCATTATCACTGGACTATTAATCCAGAAACTCAGCTAATATTGTGGGGACCCAGGTTCGAATCCTACCACGGCAGATGGTAGAATTCGAATTCAACAAAAAAAAAATCTGGAATTAAGAATCTAATGATGACCGTGAAACCACTGTTGGAAAAACCCATCTGGTTCACTAATGTCCTTTAAGGAAAGAAATCCGCAGTCCTTATCTGGCCTGGCCTACATGTGACTCCAGAGCCACAGCAATATGGTTGACTCTCAACTGCCCTCCAAGGATGATTAGGGATGGACAGTAAATGCTGGCCAGCCAATAACACCCATGTCCCACAGATGAATAAGCAAAAAGGACTGGAGGATGAGGAAAAGTAAGTGCAATCCCAAAGCATGAGAAGGAATATGAAAGTTAACAGCCAGGGAATAGATATAATTTATAAACTACTGCTTTTAATGAATTACAAATGAAGTCCTTTCGCACCTACAGTTCTCCTCACTACACACTGAGGAATTCCTTGTTGTGAAAGACTCCTGCCAATTTCCTTATTAAGGTAGAATTCTATATTCCCTTTATTATCCAATTCCCAATAGTTGCATGCTTACGTAGAAGTGAGCTCAGAATGCTGCAGGGACTTTAGGGCTACCTACTTTTATCTCTGTCCCTGTCTCAGCTGATCTGCTGCTAAAGACCTCACTTTAGGCTGAACTTATCCTTCTGAGATTCAGGGAGGATGCCAGAGGACTGGAGAATTGTTCCAAACTGGTTCGAAGAAACTACAATTCAGTCCATTTAAATTTGGTGAAACAATGATTTGGGACAAAATTATAAATCACTTGGACAAATATAGATAATTAGAAGAGAATCATACAGTGCAGAAGGAGGCCACTCGACCCATTGAGTCCACACCAAACACAATCCCACCCAGCCCTCACCCCCATAACCTGGGCAGTTACCCTAGCTAGTCCTCCCGAACTAAAGGGCAATTTAGCATGGCCAGTCCATCTAACTGGCACATCTTTGGGAGAAAGCCAGAGCACCCGGAGGAAACCCAGGCACACAGGGGAGAACATGCGGACTCTGTAGAAACAATGACCCAAGCCAGGAATCGAGCCCAGATCCCTGATGCTGTTAGGCAGCAGTGCTCGCCATTGTGCCACCCACACAAATTAGGGCAACATGGTGGCTTAATTGTTAGCACTGCTGCCTCACAGCGCCAGGACAATTCTAGCCTCAGGTGACAGTGTGGAGTTTGCACATTCTCCCCGTGTCTGCGTGGGTTTCCTCCGGGTGCTCCAGTTTCCTCCCACAATCCAAAAACATGGGGGTTAGGTTGATTGGCCATGCTAAATTGCCCCTTAGTGTCAGGGGAACTAGCTAGGAAAAATGCATTGGGTTATGCGGATCAGCCCTGGCAGGATTGTGGTCAGTGCAGACTTAATGGGCCGAATGGCTTCCTTCTGCACTGTAGGGATTCTATGAATTAAGAAAGACAAGCAGAGATTTGTTAAGGCAATTCATGTTTAATTAGTTTCATGGTGTTCTTTCATGATGTGAATTATGTGGTTGATGTTGTGTTAATGGACTTTCAAGAAGCATTGGTGCTTTTTTTTTCAAACTGACCATGAACATGATAAATATTTTATTATTTAGCTATTATTTCTTCCCTGCTTTTCCTATGATCCTATAGTACGATTCCTCATCCCAAGAGAAAGAACTTGGTGGAAATTGGGCTCTTTACTGAACTGTTGCTCAGGAGGAGGCTTAGGGTGGGATTTTCCAGCTGCGCTGGCGCAAAATCGGAAAATCCCTCCCGAGGTTAACAACATATGCCCACTACTATTCCCGTGGCGGTGGGGAAGGGAAAATTCCCCCGATTCTCAGATGCTCCCTCCTCACGTGGGAACATCTGGTAGGTCCCTGCAACTGTCCCACAGCTGTACTGTTTAGATCGGAGATTTACCATGCAGACGAGACACAGACCTTGTGCCTTCCTATTGCAGGGGCTTGGAGCTGATGAGGTTGGAGAGAGTTCTGCACAGAAAACTCATGTCCTCTTTTAGAAATATCACCAGCCAGATTCCCGCTCCTCATGGTGTGTTTTCTTTTTGTCTTCCAACAGGGAAAAACTGGAAGTCGTGGATTTCCGGGTTCACAGGTAAGAAACCAGGAAATTCAAAGGATGCTCGCTTTCGTTGTTACTGTTTTAACCCCTCCTTGTCTCTGTGTCGTGTAATCTAACCAAATTTGTAGCAAAATGATTTTACTGTTGAAATTTACAGTGAAGTTTATTTGAATCTCATAAGACACTGGGAAAACACTTTCTTTGCCTTATTTAATTCCAGGGTTCACCAGGCAGCAGAGGAGACCGGGGGCCCAAGGGTGAACGGGTAAATCATTTATTAAAGTAATTAGTGTTTCTTCAATTAAAGGTAAATTCAGCTCAGACGTATCACCAACTAGTGTGATATTGTCCCTTAGTGGTTTATACAATCGCAGTGTTATATTGTTCCTCAGTGGTTTATACACTCCCAATGTGATGTTGCCACCCAGTGGTTTAAACACTCCCAATGTGATATCACTCCTCTGTGTGTTATACACTCCCGGTGCAATATTGTCTCTGTGTTTTGTACACTCCTAGTGTGATATTGTCTCTCAATGGTTTATACACTCCAAGTGTGATATTGTTCCCCAAGAGCTTTATATACTCCCAATGTGATTTTGTTCCTTAGTGGTTTTTGCACTCCCCACGTGATATTGCACCTCAGTGAGTAATGCACTCCCAGCGTGATATTGTTCCTTGGTGGTTTTTGCACTCCCCGTGTGATATTTTCCTTCTGTGGTTTATATGTTCCCAGTGTGATGTTGCCCTTAGAGAACTATACAGTCCCAGTGTGATATTGCTCCTCAGTGAGTTATACACTCCCAGTGAGATATTGTTCCTCAGTGGTTCATACGTGCCGAGTACGATATTGCCACTCACTGGTTTATAGGCTCCCCATGTGATATTGCCCCCCCTCAGTGAGTAATGCACTCCCCAGTGTGATATTGTCCTTCTGTGGTCTATATACTTCCAGTGTGATATTGCACTTAGGGAACTATACGCTCCCAGTGTGATATTGTTCCTCAGTGGTTTATATACCCTCAGTGTGATATTGCCCTTCAACGACTTATACATTCCCAGTGTAATTTTGTCCTTCACTGATTTATTCACTCCCAGTGTGATATTGTTCCTCTGTGGTTTATACACACCCAGTGTGATGTTGTCCCTCAGTTTTTTCTATACTCCCAGTGTGATATTGTTCTAAGTGGTTTACATAATGCCAGTGTGATATTGTCTGTCTGCGGTTTATACACACCCAATGTGATATTGTCCCTCAATAGTTTATACACACCCAATGTGATATTGTCCCTCATTGGTTTATTCATGCCCAGTGTGATATTGTCCCTCAGTTGTTTATACACCCTCAGTGTGATATTGCCCTTCAGTGACTTATACACTCCCAGTGTAATTTTGTCCTTCAATGATTTATACACTCCCAATGTGATATTGTCCATAAGGGGTTTATATGCTCCCAGTGTAATTTTGTCCCCAGTAGTTTATGCACTCCCAATGAGATATTATCCCACAGTGGTTTATACACTCCCAGTGTGATATTGTCCCTCAGTTTTTTTCCACATGCCCAGTGTTGTATTGCCCCTCAGTGGTTCATTCACTCCCAGTGTGATATTGTCCCTCAGTTGTTTATAGACTCCCAGTGTGATATTGTCCCTTAGTGGTTTATATACACCAATGTGATATTGTCCCTCAGTTGTTTATACACCCTCAGTGTGATATTGCTGTTCAGTAACTTATACGTTCCCAGTGTAATTTGTCCTTCAATGATTTATACACTCCCAATGTGATATTGTCCATAAGTGGTTTATACGCTCCCAGTGTAATTTTGCCCCCAGCAGTTTATACACTCCCAATGTGATATTATCCCACAGTTGTTTATACTCTCCCAGTGTGATATTGTCCCTCAGTTGTTTATACGCTCCCAGTATGATATTGTCCCTCAGTGTTTTTCTATACTCCCAGTGTGATATTGTCCCTCAGTTGTTTATACACTCCCAGTATGATATTGTCCCTCAGTGTTTTTCTATACTCCCAGTGTGATATTGTCCCTGAGTGGTTTACATGCTCGCAGTGTGATATTGCCCCTCAGTGGTTTATATACTCCAGCATCATATTATCCCTCAGTGGTTCTTACAGCCCCTGTGTGATAATGTTCCTCAGTGCTTTATACAATCCCAATGTTACATTGTCCCTCACTGGTTTATACATGTCCAGTGAAATATTGTCCCTCAGTGAGATTATACACATCGTGTAATATTGTCCCTCAGTGGTTTATACATTCCCAGTGTGATATTGTCCCTCAGTGGTTTATACATTCCCAGTGTGATATTGTCCCTCAGTTGTTTAGACATTCCCAGTATGATATTGTCCCTCAGTTGTTTAGACATTCCCAGTATGATATTGTCCCTCAGTTGTTTAAACATTCCCAATGTGATATTGTCCCTCAGTGGTTTATACATTCCCAGTGTGATATTGTCCCTCAGTTGTTTTTACATTCCCAGTGTGACAATTGTCCCTCAGTTGTTTTTACATTCCCAGTGTGATAATTGTCCCTCAGTTGTTTTTACATTCCCAGTGTGACAATTATCCCTCAGTTGTTTTTACATTCCCAATGTGATAATTGTCCCTCAGTTGTTATACATTCCCAGTGTGATATTGTCCCTCAGTGATTTATACATTCCCAATGTGATATTGTCCCTCAGTGGTTTATACATTCCCAATGTGATATTGTCCATCAGTGGTTTATACATTCCCAATGTGATATTGTCCATCAGTGGTTTATACATTCCCAATGTGATATTGTCCTTCAGTGGTTTATACACTGCCCATGTGATATTACCGCTCAGTAGTTTATGCAGTCCAAGTGTGATATTGTTCCTCAGTGGTTTACACATTCCCAATGTGATATATTGCCCCTCATGGGTTTATACACTTGCAGTGTGATATTTTCCCTCAGCAGCTTATACACTCCCAGTGTGATATCGGGCCTCAGTGATTTATACACTCGCAGTGTGATATTGCCCCTCGCTGAGTTATACACTCCCAGTGTGATATTGTTCTTCAGTGGTTTATACACCTCCCAGTGTGATATTGTTCTTCAGTGAGATTATAAACAGCCTGTGTGAAGTTGTCCTTCAGTGGTTTATACACTGCCCGTGTGATATTACCGCTCAGTGATTTATGCAGTTCAAGTGTGATATTGTTCCTCAGTGGCTTATACACTCGCAGTGTAATTTTCCCATCAGTAGTTTGAACACTTCCAGACTGACAATGAATATTAAAGACAGGAATTATCCAAATGCGCTCCTCAGTCTTTGTCTGCTTAGCTCATAGTGGTTGTGAGTACACTGCTAAATATAAGGTAGTCATCAATGAATCTAATCGAGATTTCACAGTTATATTTTCAGTCAGTCAGTGATTTGAATGTGGAGCTTGTTGCCATTCGAGTAGTTGAGGCAAATAAAACAGATCCATGGTGCAGCTAGATGTCGATGAGAGATAAAGCAGCAGCACTCTGAAAGCATGTGAGTCCAGAAAAACCTGTTGGATTTAACCTGTCATTATGAGACATCTTATTGTGCCCACCCCAGATCAATGCCAACAGCTCCACCTAATGAAAGATAACGGAATTGAAGGATATTCTGATACCTTTCCGTGAAAAAAGGGTGGATAAGCTGTGAATGCAGCATTAACAGTAGCAAAAGCAGTTGAACCAGTTTTTGAGCTGTACTTGCTATGTAACTCCGAGGTAACAAAGTGCTAACACCACTGAGTGAAGTAATTTTTTTTTAAAGTGCTTTCATTCCTAATTCCTCTGCAACCAGGAGTCATCAGAGTGGCACGGTGGTTAGCACTGCTGCCTCACAGTTCCAGGGACCCAGGTTCGATTCCGGTCTCGGGTCACTGTCCGTG
Source organism: Carcharhinus amblyrhynchos (assembly GCF_965287045.1). Taxonomy (NCBI): domain Eukaryota; kingdom Metazoa; phylum Chordata; class Chondrichthyes; order Carcharhiniformes; family Carcharhinidae; genus Carcharhinus; species Carcharhinus amblyrhynchos. Next base: position 13,583,824 of record NC_137330.1, on the reverse strand, counting down.
TGGCGTTTACACATTCTCCCCACGTCTGCGTGGGTTTCGTCCGGGTGCTGCAGTTTCCTCCCACACTCCAAAGATGTGCGGGTTGGATTGATTGGCCATGCTAAATCGTCAGGGGGATTAGCAGGGTAAATACGTGATGGGATTATTGTCGGTGCAGACTCAATGAGCCAAATGGTCTCCTATATATAATGTAGTGAAACTCTATCCCCAAAAGACTCTGGTCGCATTTCTTAGATTGAGATAGATTTGTGTTAAGCCACTGTTTCAAGACAGATGGAGCTAGGATTGGTGAAGGGAATTGAGGTACAGAACAACCATGATCTTTTGGAAAGGCGTGACAGGCTCGAGGGGCTGAATGGCCTCATCCCGTTGCTGTGGGCCTTGCAGCGGTTCAAAAAGTCATCTCATCACCGTCCTCCCGAGGACAGGTAAGAATGGGCAATAAATGCTGACCTTACCAACATCCCACAAATTAATTAAAATAATGAAAGTCCATGTCTGGACTTTGGGGAAACACAGCATGGAGGTGGGGTGGCCTCCGATGCCCCTTCAAGTTGAATGCACACTTTCTGTCTGGGCCTGTGAGGAAGAACCATTTGAGTGTGGTAGTAGGCCTTAGCAAAAGCCAGCATCTGAGGGAGGGCAGTTGGAGAGAGTGAGGAAGAAATATTATTATAAAGCAGAGGTTGACCCACGCGGGCCCCCCCACTTCTCTGAGAACTAACACCAAAATACCCAAAGAGGAGCATCTCGCCTTATAGTCTATAAAAAATCTGTGTAAGGTGCTGTGACCTGCTCTTCAGCAACTTTTAGTGGTTGAATAAAAATAAATCCCTGCAACTCTCTCTAAAATCAAATCTATTTATCTAACTAACGGTGAACAAATTAACTAAATTATTAACAAACCAAATAAATCCCTTCCAACTATTAACCTTATTGCACTGTTAATGTAAGCCTACTTGTGACAAGAATGAATGGTCTCAAGAGCAGTGATTCAAATCTTCAGCATTCTTATTTGTATCAATGTATCACTTATTGGGCATGTTCTCCTTTTTGCTTTTCTCCCAAAAGAGTTCTCCTCTTCCCAAACAAATGTCTCTGAAATTATGTTCTCGTGCCTATTTAAGTTTCCCTTCACACTGTTAATAAGTATTTCTAACGCCCTCTTTAATTTTTGCCTTCTTCATTCTTCTGTTTGAACAGGGTGACCCGGGAATTCTGGGAGATCGTGGCCCTCAGGGTGAAAGAGGAAGGATGGGTCATCCAGGACCTCGCGGGGAGAAAGGAATGATTGGCCCTCCTGGACCAACTGGAAAAGATGGTCCCCCAGGACCTCCAGGTTCCCATGGACCCCCGGGATTTCCTGTAAGAATGACATTACACATCTAAATTGCCATAAAATTCGCATTGGCTTCACATCTAAATTATTTGCGCATCAGTGACACATTTGAGCTAAATTTGGGATCATTTCTTTATGTGGATAAAGATGAGAAATAGTGATAAGTGTTGCAAAGCAGAGGTTGACCAACATGGCGCCCCCCCCCCCCGCCAAACCCTGAGAATTAACACCAAAATACCCAAAGAGGAGCATTTTGCCTTATAATCTATAAAAAGTCTGTGATCTGTTCTTCAGCAACTTTTAGTGGTTGAATGAAAATAAATCCCTGACACACTCTCTAAAATCAAATTTATTTATCTAACTAACGGTGAACAAATTATCTAAATTATTAACAAACCAAATAAATCCCTTCTAACTATTAACTTCATTGCGCTGTTAATGTAAGCCTACTTGTGACAATAATAAATAAACACTCAGTTTGAACATTGGGCTCAGATTTTTCGACAAATCTTTGTCACCATGAAATAATTATTTATTCTGTATGCCAGCTATGGCTCAGTTGGTAACATTCTCTTGTCTCTGAATCAGAAGGTTGTGAGCTCAATTCCCGCTTCAGAGCTTTAGGGCAAAATTAAGTAACTCTCTAGTGCCGTACCGAGGGACTGCTGCGTTACTGGGGATGCTGTCTTTCAACCAGGGCATTAAATCAAAATCCTGTCACCCTCGCCAATGGATGTACAAGATCCCTCCGCTCTAATTTGAAGAAGAGCAAAGGAGTTCCACCTCGTGTCCTGGCAACCCAAAAGGAACAACCAGTAAAAGCTGGAAATGAAAGGTCCAGTATTCCAGTAAACCAATGACTTTTACTGGGATTTGAACATTATTAACCTTTCTTTGTGGGAAATACTTATCCCTCATGCAACATCAAAAAAATAATCTGATTCTCTGGTTGAGATAATGGAGATGCACGGATTGGAGTCACAGCTAACATAAAGGAGGATGGTTGTGGTCGTTGGAGATCAGTCATCTCTGTCCCAGGACATCACTACAGGAGTTCCTTAGGTCAGTGCCCCAACCAATTTCAACTGTTTCACCAATGACCTTCATTCGATCTCAAGGTCAGGAGTGGCATGTTTGCTGGTGACTGCACAATGTTCAATACCATTTGCAACTCCTCAGATGCTGAAGAAGTCCGTGTCCAAATGAGCAAGAGCTAGATAATATTTAGGCTCAATGACCATCTCCAGGAGAGAATTTAACCATCTCCCTTTGTCATTCAATGGCATTTCCATCACCAAATACCCAATTATAAAAATCCTGAGTGTTACCATTGAAAAGAAACTTACCTGGAATGTTTAAATAGTATGGCTACGGGAGCAGGTCAGAGGCTGGGAATTCTGTGATGAGCAACTCACCTCCTGTTCCCCAAAGCCTGTCCACCATCTACAAGACACAAATCAGGACAGTGAGTCAAAAACCTTGAATTCCTTTACTTTTTTTAAAATTTTAATTTGATGTAGTATTGTCACATGTATTAATATACAGTGAAAAGTATTGTTTCTTGCGTGCTATACAGACAAAGTGTATCGATTGTAGAGGAAGAAAGGAGAGGGTGCAGAATGTAATGTTACAGTCATAGCTAGGGTGTAGAGAAAGATCAGCTTAACGCAAGGTAAGTCCATTCAAAAGTCTGATGGCAGCAGGGAAGAAACTGTTCTTGAGTTGGTTGGTATATGACCTCAGACTTTTGCATCTTTTACCCGATGGAAGAAGGTGGAAGGGAGAATGTCCAGGGTGTGTGGGGTTCTTAATTAAGCTGGCTGCTTTGCCGAGGCAGCGGGAAGTTTAGATGGAGTCAATGGATGGGAGGCTGGTTTGCGTGATGGATTGGGCTACATTCACGATCTTTTGTAGTTTTGGGTGGCCTTGGGCAGAGCAGTAGCCGTACCAAGCTGTGACATAGCCAGAAAGAATGCTTTCATGGTGTATCTGTAAATGTTGGTGAGAGTCGTAGCTGACATGCCAAATTTCCTTGGTCTTCTGAGAAAATAGAGGCGTTGGTGGGCTTTCTTAGCTATAGTGTCAGCATGGGGGGACTAGGACAGTTTATTGGTGATCTGGACACCAAACACCTTTGTGGGTGTGTCTAAACCAGACTGGTCATTGCAGTTTAAGAAGGCAGTTGATGCCAACTTCATAGGGCAATTTGGGATGGGCAACAAATGCTGACCTTACCAGTTACACCCACACCCTATAAACCAATTAAAGAGAAAAAGTCTTTCTTAACTCTTACTTCCTCTGAACCACTTTTTTAATACTCAACTGGATCATAGACCCCTATAGTGCAGAAAGAGGCCCTTTGGCCCATAGAGTCTGCACTGAACACCATCCCACCCACGCCCTACCCCCATATCCCTACATATTATACCCACTAATCCCTCTAACCTACACATCCCAGGACACTAAGAGGCAATTTCTTAGCATAGCCAATCAACCTAACCCGCACATCTTTGGACTGTGGGAGGAAACTGGAGCACCCGGAGGAAACCCACACAGACACGAGGAGAATGTGCAAGCTGCACACAGACAGTGACCCGAGCCCAGGAATCGAACCCAGGACCCTGGAGCTGTGAAGCAGCAGTGCTAACTACCGTGCCACCTGGTAACATCTCATCCAAGTCCACGTACAATCACTTTTAAAGAGGAGGTTTTTAAATGTCGTGGTTCAGCCTGATGTGCCAGCCATTAATCACGATTAATCCGTCAGGTAAAACAAGAGATTGAGCTAACAAGAACGTGTCTTACTTCAACCTGGTTTCAGCCAACTTCTGTTTACAGAATTGTCAATCAACTTAGACTTGCAAAGTGCTGGGCTGATTCCTTCAGAAACCTACATCAAGCCAATACTCAGCACAAAAATGCAGGGCTGGTAACATAAATATCCCTGCGAACTATGGAGAGACCAAGGTTATTTTGTGTCCTATATTTTATTTTATGTCTACATCAACGGGGACAAAGTAGAAAATGTCAAGAGCTTCAAGTTTTTAGGTGTCCAGATCACCACCAACCTGTCCTGGTCCCCGCATGCCGATACTATAGTTGAGAAAACCCACCAACGCCTCTACTTCCTCAGAAGACTAAGGAAATTTGGTATGTCAGCTACGACTCTCACCGACTTTTACAGATGCACCATAGAAAGCATTCTTTCTAGTCTGGGGCGGCACGGTAGCACAGTGGTTAGCACTGCTGCTTCACAGCTCCAGGGTCCTGGGTTCGATTCCTGGCTTGGGTCACTATCTGTGTGGAGTTTGCACGGTTTCTTCATGTCTGCGTGGGTTTCCTCCGGGTGCTCCGGTTTCCTCCCACAGTCCAAAGATGTGCGGGTTAGGTTGATTGGCTGTGCTAAGAAATTGCCTCTTAGTGTCCAAGGATGCGTAGCTTAGAGGGATTAGTGGATATAATATGTAGGGATATGGGGGTAGGGCCTGGGTGCAATTGTGTTTGGTGCAGACTGGATGGGCCGAAGGGCCTCTTTCTGCACTGTAGGGTTCTATGGTTGTATCACAACTTGATATGGCTCCTGCTCTGCCCAAGGCCGCAATAAACTACAAAAGGTCGTGAATCCAACATAGAACATTACAGCGCAGAACAGGCCCTTCGGCCCACGATGTTGCGCCGACCAGTTTTTTAAAAAAAAACACTGACCCACTAATCTAAACCAATCCCTTTCCGTCCATAAACCTATCCACAGATCTCTTAAACGCCCCCAAACTAGGCGCATTTACAACTGCAGCAGGCAGGGCATTCCAATCCCTCACCACCCTCTGGGTAAAGAACCTACCCCTGACATCCGTCCTATAACTACCCCCCCCTTAATTTAAAGCCATGCCCCCTCGTGCTAGATTTCTCCATCCGAGGAAAAAGGCTATCACTATCCACCCTATCTAAACCTCTAATCATCTTATATGTTTCAATAAGATCCCCTCTTAGCCTCCTTCTTTCCAGCGAAAACAACCCCAAATCCCTCAGTCTCTCCTCATAGGACCTCCCCTCCATACCAGGCAACATCCTGGTAAACCTCCTCTGCACCCTCTCCAAAGCCTCCACATCCTTCCTGTAATGTGGGGACCAGAACTGCACACAGTACTCCAAGTGCGGCCGCACCAGAGTTGTGTACAGTTGCAACATGACGCTGCGACTCCTAAATTCAATCCCCCTACCAATAAACGCCAAGACACCGTATGCCTTCTTAACAACCTTATCTACTTGATTCCCAACTTTCAGAGATCTATGTACACATACACCTACATCCCTCTGCTCCTCCACACTATTCAAAGTCCTCCCATGCAAACCAGTCTCCCATCCATTGACTCTGTCTACACTTTCTGCTGCCTCGGCAAAGCAGCCAGTATAATTAAGGACCCCATGCACCCCGGACATTCTCTCTTCCACCTTCTTCCTTCAGAAAAAAGACATAAAAGTCTGAGGTCACGTACCAAACTTCTTCCCTGTTGCCATCAGACTTTTGAGTGGACGTTGCATTAAGTTGATTTTTCGGTACACCATATTTGTAACTGTAACTCTACATTCTGCACTCTCTCATTTTCTTCTCTATGAATGGTATGCTTTGTGTATATAGCGCCCAAGAAACAGTACTTTTCACTGTATGCTAATAGATGTGGTAATAATAAATCAAATCAAAGTTATTCATTATTTCTGGAAGCTTGGGTAAACTTTGCATTTTTCTTCACTTCATCAACAATACACGGAAAGAGATCTCATTCTACACAGCTGGTCCCTGTATTAGATATTCCTTCAAATGTACTTGAAGACATTAGTGAAGGAAAGGAAGCCAAAATCACACTATGTACAAATTCAAGGTTTGATAGTGGTGTCCTGGTCTATTCCAATGAACCAGATTGTCCCCCAACTATCCAGTAATCAACTGAAAATGTCCACAATACATTACACCTACAGCTATTCATCCCCAGAGTAAACAGCTCTATTTTCTAGGTTTATTAGCACTTCAATTTTAAATTACATTCAGAGCTGGAACACTTTTTTTATTTCTGATAACTCTCTCCCTGATAAGTTCACTGTTTGTTCTGTTATGCTGCTTTACTTGCTACCATTAAATGTTGATCTTTTGACGTCTTGACTGATTATTTCCTGAAACTTGTCTCTTTCCTTCACCAGGGCAGAAATGTGACATTTGAAGATATAGCAAGATTTATAAGGCAGGAGGTCCACAGGGTTTTTGAAGGTAAGACGTGGATTAAATTTCACATCAGTCAATGTCCACTGGAAGGCTTAACAACTCTGTATCTCCCTTATTCCATCTGCTATTAATCTAAAATGGCCCAGCAATCTCACAAGAGAACTGGATAATAATGGGCTCTGATAACTGGGGCAACAGCCAGTACTCTAAAATTGGCCTCAGAACCATGTGTTGAGAAGGAAGGCAATGAAACAAGCTTTTGGTCCTTCATTCATGCCGATGTGAGATCAGGTTTTGCCAATACCATCCATGATAAATAATCTGACAGTTCTCAGTATTTTACCTGGAGCCAGGAGTGGACCATTCAGCCCCTTAAACCTAATCTGCCATTCAATTTAATCATAACCTTTAGGGGAAGAGAGATGTATACTTCCTCTACCTCAAATGTGTACAAAAAATTGCTGTCTAATTCCACTCCTGGCTCTAATTTTGACGTTTTATTCTCGTGTTCCTCTTGCACCAGGGAATACTTTTTCTCTCTATTTCCTTATCGAACACACAAGACATTCCAAAGTCAAGAAGATACAAGTTTATGCAACTCTCTGTCCACCTAATTTAATCCGCTAAAGACTTGGTATTATTTTGATTAATCTCTTCCTTGGCTAATAATACTTTCCTGAGACTTGATGCTGGAACTGACTCATGCACATAGGAACAGTGGAGCTTGGTGAAGTTTCTGTACAACTAAAACTTTACTCGCTTGTAGAAGATTTTCATCAGATTCCATCTGGAATATTGAACACTAAACATAAACATATATTTATGTGATGTCAACAGAGTAAGACTTTTTCTAAGTCATAAGTTTTATTATCTAATAAATATATGAATAGCAGGGAAGTTCCAAATTCTGGAGTACACATTCTGTTCCATGTGGGAACTAAATGACACGTCCATGACCTGGATACCCATATGTATAAAAAGTGTTTTCAGTTAGAACATAGAAACTAGAAGCAAGAGTAGGCCATTTGGCCCCTCAAGCCTGCTCTACTATTCTTTTTGATCATAGCTGATCATCAAATTCAATATCCTGATCCTCCCTTCCTCCCATATAGAGTCAAAGAATGCAGAGGGAGGCCCTTCAGCCCATTGAGTCTGCACCAACCACAATCTCACCCAGGCACCAACCCCATACATTTGCCCTCGTTATTTCCCCAACACTAAGGGGCAATTTAGCATGGCCACTCCACCTAACCCGCACATCTTTGGACTGTGGGAGGAAACCTGAGCACCCAAAGGAAACCCACGTAAACACGAGGAGAATGTGCAAACTCTACACAGACAGTGACCCTAGCTGGGAATCGAACCCAGGTCCCTGGCAGTGTGAGCGCTAACCACAGTGCTGGGATTCCCTGATCACTTTAGCCCCAAGAGCTCTATCTAATTTCTTCTTGAAATCAGACAACGTTTTGGCCTCAACTACATTCTGGTAGTGAATTCCACACATTCACCACTCTCTGGGTGAAGAAATTTCTCCTCACCTCAGTTCTTAAAGGTTTAACTCTCATCCTCAAACTTAGTGTTAGGGGGACTAGCTGGGGTAGATGTATGGGGTTGATGCCTGGGTGAGATTGTGGTTGGTCCAGACTCAATAGACTCTGCTTTGTCGGATTCTATATGGGAGGAAGGGAGGATCAGGATATTTGATGATCAGCCATGATCAAAATGAAGGGCAGAATGGCCTACTCTTGCTTCTAGTTTCTATGTTCTGGCTGAAAACACTTTTTACACATATGGGTATCCAGGACATGGATACGTCATTTAGTTCCCAGTTCTGGACTCCCCACCATTGGGAACATTCTTTCTGAATCTGCTTTGTCTAACCCTGTTAGAATTTTATAAGTTTCTATGAGATCCCCTCTCAAAGAACATAAGAACATAAGAAATAGGAGCAGGAGTAGGCCATCTAGCCCATCGAGCCTGCCCCACCATTCAATAAGATCATGGCTGACCTGTCGTGGCTCAGTTCCACATTCCCGCCCTCTCCCCATAACCCTTAATCCCCTCGCTTATCAAAAACCCATCAACCCGCGTCTTAAAAATATTTAGCGAGGCAGCCTCCACCACTTCAACAGGCAGAGAATTTCAGAGATTCACCACCCTTTGAGTGAAGAAGTTCCTCCTCAACTCCGTTCTAAACCGCCCCCCCCCCCCCTTTATCTTGAGGCTGTGTCCTCTAGTCCTACTGTCCTTTCTGAGCGGGAAGAGTCTCTCCACCTCTATCCTATCCATCCCATTCATCATCTTATACGCCTCAATGAGATCTCCCCTCATTCTTCTAAACTCTAACGAGTACAAGCCTAGTTTATTCAGCCTCTCCTCATAGCTCAACCCCCTAAACTCCGGCATCAGCCTAGTAAACCTCCTCTGCACTCCCTCCAAGGCCAAAATATCCTTGCGTAAGTGCGGCGACCAAAACTGCACACGGTACTCCAGCTGCGGCCTCACCAATGCCCTATACAGCCGCAGCAAGACCTCCCTACTTTTATATTCAATCCCCCTCACTATGAAGGCCAGCATCCCAAACAACAGTGCAGCACAGGAAACAGGCCCTTCGGCCCTCAAAGCCTGTGCCGCTCATTGGTCCAACTAGACCATTCGTTTGTATCCCTCCATTCCCAGTCTGCTCGTGTGACTATCCAGGTAAGTCTTAAATGATGCCAGCGTGTCCACCTCCACCACCCTACTTGGCAGCGCATTCCAGGCCCCCACCCCGCTCTGTGTAAAAAAAACGTCCCTCTGATATCTGAGTTACACCTCGCCCCTCTCACCTTGAGCCCGTGACCCCTCGTGATCGTCACCTGCGACCTGGGAAAAATCTTCCCGATGTTCACCCTATCTATACTCTCACTCTTCTAAACTCCAGTGAACATAATCCTGTCCTCATTTGACAGGCCTGCCATCCCAGTGTAAACCTACACTGTACTCCCCCAGAAAAGGACATTAAAACTGCACACAAAACTCTCGGTGTAGCCTCACCAACGCCCTACACAGTTGTAGCAAAACACTCCTCTCCCTATACTAAAATCCTCTTGCTATGAAGGTCAACATACCATTTGCCTTGTTCCTGCCTGCTGGATCTTCGCATTTACTTTCAGCTTGAACTTAGTGTTTCAGAGCCATTCAGCTTTCTCCTGCTCCGAATTCAAATGTTATTCTGTATTGTAGAAATCATGGACCTCCTATAATGCAGAAGGAGGCCATTTAGCCCATTGAATCTGCACCGACAAATTCCACCCAGACCTTATCCCCGCAACCCCACATATTTACCCCACCAATCTCTCTAACCTACACATCCCGGGACTCTAAGCGTCAATTTTAGCACGGCCAGTCAACCTAACCCGCACATCTTTGGACTGTGGGAGGAAACCGGAGCACCCGGAGGAAACCCACACTGACACAGGGGAATGTGTAAACCCCACACAGACAGTGACCCAAGCCGGAATCGAACCCAGGTCCCTGGAGCTGTGAAACAGCAGTGCTTACCACTGTGCCACCATGCAGCTGGGATTTTGCTACCTCCTGCCTTTGACCTTAGATCCCCTCAAAAGCACGGGGTTGAATTTTTCTGGCTCAGAATGGTGGAGTGTAGCCTGAAGGTGGAGGGGATTTGGGTGGTGAGGGTGGAGGGGAGGCCAAGAGGAGCTGAATTGGGATGTTCCCGGGATGCTTTCCCGGGTGTGATGTGGGAAGTGGTGAATTGCATACCGGCTGCATGGAGACGGCCAGGCAATTTCAATAGTGCAGGCCCGATGATAAACGATTTTGCAATGCTGGATTGCCCCTCCCCCTCCCACCTTCCTCCACCCACCACCAGCCCCAGTGGAGGTGGCCACCCCTGTGGCAAGTCTGTTGAGCCATCAGAGTAAGAGACTGCATTTCCCAAAGAGAGGGAACCTCAATCAGGGAAGGAAATCTTGATGATCAAATTGAAGGGTTTTCCCTCCAATTCAAGGAACCTAGAACCTTCTTCCTTTCTGAAATCATGATTATTAACGCCTGCATTTTGAGGCACCTTCCCCGTCACCTACCAGTCTCAACAGCACCAATCTGTTCCCACATTTGAGGTTCCAGAGTTGCTGCCCCTCTAGTCGGATAGGCAACACTGGATGTCCACTGGCCAGCCGTAGGCCGGGTGCCAATTCCGGGAAAGTAGCTTCTCTGGTCCGACGTAGAAACATGGAAAATAGGTGCAGGAGTAGGCCATTCAGCCCTTCGAGCCTGCAGCACCATTCAATGCGATCATGGCTGATCGTGCACCTTCAGTATCCCACTCCCGCTTTCTCTCCTTACCCCTCCAATCCCGTTAGCCACAAGGGCCACATCCGGCTCCCTCTGGAAAATATCTGACAAACTGGCCCCAACAGCTTTCTCTGGTAGCGAATTCTACAGGTTCACAACTGTCTGAGTGAAGAAGTTCTTCCTCATCTCAATCCTGAATGGCTTACCCCTTATTCTTAGACTGTGACCCCTAGTACTGGACTTCCCCAACATCAGGAACATCTAGCCTGTCCAGTCCCATCAGGATTTTATATGATTCTATGAGATTGGGGAGCAAGCGGGTAAGTGGACTGATCCACTTCAGATCAGCCATGATCTTATTGAATGGCAGGCCAGGCGCAAGGGGCTAGATGGCCTACTCCTGCTCCTATGTCTTACGTTCTTATGTAGATCCCCTCTCATTCTTCTAAATTCCAGTGAATACAAGCCCACTTAATCCAATCTTTTTTCATATATCAATCCTGCAATTCCAGGAATCAGTCTGGTGAACCTTCGCTCAATCGTAAGAATGTCCTTCCTCAAACCAAAACTGCACACAGTACTCAAGATGCGGCCTCACCAAGGCCCTGTCTAGCTGCAGCAAGCATAACTGCTGGCAAGTGTGGGCTCAGGAGACCCATGTGGTCCTGAGGTGAGAATCCCAAAACCGATGGGAAAATCCAGCCCCACGATTTCATAAAATTATATCCTCATCTATTTCAATGATCATTTTACATGCTCGATTGTGGATAAAGTTAAAGGATCTGAAAGATGGCATGTTCAAAGGTTCTCTTTGGTGCGGAAACCAAGCTTTGAAAATTTAGACTACTGTCTAAAGAGGTAAACTCAGGTAGCCTCCCGATGACGATGGTTCTGCTCCTTTCCACTAATAATAATAATCACTTACAGCTCTGTTGTGGGGCACCCGAGGTGACCGGTACTGACTAAAGTTTAGACAATTCAAGCCTCCCAAGGCAAACATCTCTGCATTAAGACATAACCTTATTTAAACCAGTGGCTGCCAGGAGTTCGTCAAAAGGTTAATTAGTTCTGGCATAGACCAGCAAAACCTCTCCGATGAATCTAACATATACAATCAAAAATGATTATAGCTTTTTCTTATCAATCATTTCTGCCTTTCAGTAACTTCAAATCAATCACTGTCAGGATGCACAAATCAATGTCAAATACTTTAGCCAGTCGAATTCCACCCTTCACCATAATGGTATTTTCTTAGCCCGTGAAATCGGAAGCTGACTCCTCCATGGCTGACCCCACACCCTGGTTGCCTAGTAGTCTAAGACACTCAGCCCAGAGTTCAAATAAATGTTCTCACGGGTTCCCTTGAAGGTCACTGTCTAACCAGACTAACTCATGACACCACATCTGGCCACCAGTCCATCTCTTCTAAACCGTGAAATACGATAAAGTGTTCTAAATGTTCTCCCATCTGAAACTTTACTGATAAAACTTGCATATATCCATATATTCTCTCGAGATAAGAGAGGGGATTAAGGGTTATGGGGAGAGGGCGGGAATGTGGAACTGAGCCATGACAGATCAGCCATGATCTTATTGAATGGCGGGGCAGGCTCGAAGGGCTAGATGGCCTACTCCTGCTCCTATTTCTTATGTTCTTATATGGCTTTGCCCGAATTACTGTTACCATGACGCCTTGCGGTAAAATGCTTTTTGATTAAAGTTAACATTTCTTAAAGTCAGCAATTCAAAATATCAGCACATGTGTTTTACAATCATAAACATTTATTTGAATCATCTCCTATGTGTAAATTGCTTCTTGTTAGCTCATAAACTTATTTTAAACGTCATTTACAAATGCTGCTAGTTCTGTCAGTGCCTTAATGTCTGCTAGTTTAAAAATCTTATCACCCCATTAGGGGCTCCACTTATAAGCTCTTTCATGCAGGGTCTGAGCTTTCCATCTTCCTGATACCATAATTCTTATTGAGACTATTGATTGTAAAATGCACTGTAACTGGAACTTGACAATAACTTCCACCAGAGAGTTCTTCCGCTTTTATAGTCAATGTTGCTCATGTTTTTTTAACACGATAACCGTCCAGTTAAATGCAGTTTAATTCATCTCAGCAATTATTCATTACTCTTGTGTGTAGTCACTTTGTTTGAACACTAATCTAATCAGATGGTGCACATACTGAATAATGTATACCCAGCAGCGATTGCAAAGCAGTAATCTAATCAAGTGTTTTAGATGGTTTATATGGAACAGTGCATCCCCAGAGAGATTACCAGCCTGTAATCGAATCAGAGGATTTCAGTAGTGTATAATGGAGATTCCAAAATGATTCAAAGATCTTAATCTGATTCAAAGGTGCATTCATAAACTCTTGTGGCAAAGCACTGAGTGATTGTAGCTTTCTGATGGATAATGGGAGATTAGGAATTGCGATGGCATTGCGGTATCCTACTTGAGGATCTATGATTCATTTCAATAGAAGTCTCTGGTCGGAATTCTCTGATGTACACACTGCCCTCTACTGCTACCTGCGAGAATGGGGAATTTGGCGCTCAGCCAAATCTCTTCCACAGCAGCGGGACAGGAGAATCCCAGCCGCAGGCAAGACTGGAGAATCTGTGTCTCCGTATCCAGGACCCGTCTTTTCCAGCTAGTTTTAACTTCCCTCTCCGAAATCTCATACAGTGGCTTGATGTCCATTTCTGCATTTACTTTTCCCCCTCTCATCTCCAAGTACTTTGGGATTTTCTACATTAGTTACCCAAAGGGTACTAGAAATCTGGAATCCTCTCTTCCAAAAAAATCTATCAAGGATGTGAGTCAACTGAACGTTTCAGAAGTGAGATTGAAAGCTTTTTTTGAGGGAAGGGTATTAAGGGCTGAGGATTCAGTCCCAGGAGGGGGAAAAAAACAATAAAACTAGAGAAATAAGAATATTGGTGCAAAGGGCAGCACAGTAGCACAGTGGTTAGCACTGCTGCTTCACAGCTCCAGGGACCTGGGTTCGATTCCCGGCTCAGGTCACTGTCTGTGTGGAGTTTGCACATTCTCCTCGTGTCTGCGTGGGTTTCCTCCGGGTGCTTCGGTTTCCTCCCACAGTCCAAAGATGTGCGGGTTAGGTTGATTGGCCATGCTAAGAAATTGCCCCTTAGTGTCCAGGGATGCGTACGTTAGGGATTAGTGGGTATAATATGTAGGGATAGGGCCTGGGTGGGATTATGGTCGGTGCAGACTCAATGGGCCAAAGGGCCTCTTTCTGCACTGAATGATTCTATGAAACTGGTCTTGCACACCTTGAAATGGAACACAGGGAAATAAGAATGCTATTGCACACGTTTTTTTTTCCTTTCAGGAGGTGATTAGATGGAATTAAGATACAGATCAGCCACGATCTAACTGAATGGTGAAAATGGGCTGAATGGCCTCCCCATTGTTCCTATGTAAATGTACGGAGGTTATTCTTTTGCGATGGAGCTGCACGGTTTGCTCATTTTACACTTATTTTCTTTTCCAGAGAAACTAGCCCACTACAAACTCAAGTCCCCTGCAGCAATGTTGGCCGCTCAAGCTAAAAGCGGCCCCCCGGGGCCACCAGGGAATGATGGCCTACCTGGATTACCAGGACCTCGAGGAGAGATTGGACCGCAAGGAGCCAGAGGCAAGATTTATCCACATTAATGAGCATAAGAGCCTTTTTTTTATATAATTGAATGTCTCGTCATGTCCCCAAACTGACAACAGTCCACTAGATAACAAAAGAAGATCATTCTTAACAAACAGAAAGTTATGTTGGTTTGCTAAGGTTGAGATGTGTGTTGATTGGCCCATGAGAGAGCGAACAGAGTCCCCTGCTGGCTTGAGTGGGAAATGATGACGGTAGTGCAGGAACCAAACGCAAGGTGGATAATACTGTTAAATAGTCTCGCTGCTCAGAACTGCTCTATTTAACATCTCAGAGTTCTGAATAGTGCTATACAGGCCTTCAGATTATTGAGGAGTAAACTGCTTGTTAAATATTCTTAGGCTCAACATCGATCAAGCACAAGGAAAATTGTCCTTTAAAGGATGTTCCCCAGGATAGAGCGTTTGAGCAATGAAGAGAGGCTAAACAAGCTCGGGTTGTTTCCTTTAGAGGAGAGAAGCCTGAGGTGGGGGGACCTGGTTGAGGTGGATAAGATTATGAGGGGAATGGACAGGGTGGCTAGGAAGCTGCTGTTGGTTGAAGGGTCAACAGCGAGAGGAGATAATTTTTAGTTGAGGGACAGGAGGTTTAGAGGGGATTTGAGGAAATGCTTTTTGAGGCAGAGGTTGCTGAGTCTGGAATGCACTGCCTGGGAAGGTGGTAAAGGCAGGAAACCTCACAATCTTTAAAAAGTACGCAGATGGGCCTTGAAATGTCCTAACATTCAAGGGTATGGGCCAATTGCTGGAAAATGGGTTTAGTGTAGCTTTGCCGGGTGCAGACTCGATGGGCTGGAGTGTCTCTTTTGTACTGCATGACTTTACAATTCTGAAACAGTTTTAAACATAATGAAAGGAACTACACAGTTTAGTCATGGAGATACAGCATTTTCCCAATAACTGATGATAATTCTCAGAATTGCAAATTAACAGTGACCACGAACGATGTCACAAAAGAAGGGGCAATGTGCAGCTCATTAGTAGGGGAACAGTAACTGTGAGGGATGGGATGTGGAATGGCACAGGAGGCTGCTGGCGCTGTGAAGCAGCAATGCTAACCACTGTGGGAATGAGGCACTGATCTGGATGCTGTGCTGCTCTCTGAATTACGCTGCTGTGGTTGTAACAGAGGAGAATCTGGAGCTGGTTGGAGTGGCACAGTGATTAGCACTGCTGCCTCACAGCTCCAGGGACCTGGGTTTGATTCCCGACTTAGGTCACTATCTGTGTAGGATTTGCACATTCTCGCTGTGTCTGTGTGGGTTTCCTCAAGTGCTCTGGATTCCTCCCACAGACCACAGTTGTGCGAGTTAGCTTGATTGGCCATGCTAAAATTGCCCCTTAGTGCCCCGGGATGTGTAGGTTAGAAGGATTAGCAGGGCAAATGTGAGGGTTTAGGGGGATAGCGAGTGGCTGGGATTGCTGTCAGTGCAGACTTGATGGGTCAAATAGCCTCCTTCTGCACTGTAGAGATTCTGTGACTCAGTGGTGAAACTCATTTTAATGATAGTAGCTTTACGTTGAGGAAGTCCTATCCACAGACTCACCTCAAATCCAATTAAGAACAACAAGTATGAATAGAAAATTGAATGTATCATGTGGATATAACTGAGTTTCTTATAATCTAGCCCATTGGGTGGGAAAAGGAGGAGTGTGTCATATCCCTCCCTTCCCTCCCCAACCCTCGCCTCCCATCTTCCACTTATTTTTGCTCCTTACTTGAATTTGTGGGGAAGAACCTCCACTGCGCTATATCAAGTCACCTAACTGCCAGAGAGGACAGATTAAAATTAAAATCCCCCAAAATCTTTGTGCTGATTATATCAACATCAAGAGGTGTTTGATGAGCTAGGGTGGTGACGTTTAAACAAAACACACATTGCACGATAAAACATTCGAGCGAGCAAATTATAGAGCCATCAATTATTTCATTCTTTCCAAGGAACTTCACAAAAATCTATACTTTGTGGGAAAAGAGTTCTCATACTTTGGGCCTGTAACCTGTCTGGCATTAAAATGCAGATTTCCCAATATTTCTTTAGTCAGATATTACTGATTTACTTATGTCTGTAGCCGGATGATGCTGATTTATGGAGCTCCCCTGAATGCAAACGTTTATATCACAGACATAAGAACATTGACCGAGATCTTAATGTACTAAGACCTGAGGGAAGCTCCGATATTGAATTGCACATCATGTCCTCCAGAAATGCCAAACCTGCATGCCTCCACGTGTTCTCTTGGCACTCCTCACAGTCTACCCACCTGAGTAGCCTTTTAGAAAAAAGTATAACCTCTCAAAACTGTGTTTATCCCTTGCAGAAGAAGGTTGTCACCAACTGACCGAGGTTGGGCTTTTGGAAAACTTCAGAAATGATTATGCACTTTAGATTTTAAACCTGAGAAGTTGCTGGAGTCCTCATGTACTCAGTTCAATTCTGACGTGTAAAAAGGTCAAGACAGCCCAGCTTATATCTTGAATGAACAGCTGCCAAATCTTCCTTGTTCCAGAAAACCTCGCCAGGCTGTAGAGAGCAGATTTGTCCAATAGCCAACACACAACATGGCACCAAGAATGTTCAGTAAACCTTCTCTCTTCCGCAAAAAGCTATCACCAAAAACATTTCAGGCAGTTCTTCCCCAACTGTTGAAGCGAAAGATTTCTTCCACATTAAAGAGTTGACTTGTCAGCGGTACATGGCATGAGGAAAAGTTAGTTGTCCAACAGATGTTTACTTCTCTTCCAGTTTACAACTGTCCGGTGATATTTTATAACTTTCGGTGTGCAATCTAAATTTTTATCTTTTCTTTTCTCCAAAGCTTTAAACACATCACTTGACATTATTCCTAACACCTCCGTTGTGCTGAAATCCAGATTTATAGAACCATAGAATCCCCACAGTGCAGAAAGTTACCATTCGGCCCATCGAGTCTTCACTGACTCTCCAATAGAGCATCTTACACAAGCCCATCATTCATTGGACAGTCTTCAACTTTGAGCTATTCTAGGCCAGGATCAAAGTAGTAGACATCCTTATTTTATTTATACAGTCATGATGTGGAGATGCCATTACTTATACAGTAGAACATTCACTTAAAGTAAACTTGTGTTACCTGAGAATTGCCTCTTGATTAATTGTATCGTATCTCCTACGTTAATCAAGAAGGCAGCTCACCATTACTCTCTCCAGGGCAGTAAATGATGGGCAATCAATTCTGGCCTAACCAGTGATGCTTCTGGGTAAGTATTGTAACCATCCAGACTGAACCTCCAACGGATAACCCCACTTTCCATACCCTTCAAGGATTTGCCCCAACTAACCTTCCCCATGACATTTCCCAAACCCTCAACCCTTCCATGATAGTTCCCCCATCTGCATGGAGTTCCTCACCCTCCAACTCCAACTCCAGCAGGTTTGACTCTGACTCCCACGCCCACCTGACGCATGACATATGATCTCCTGTATTGACTGTCCCCTATTACCTGAGCCCATCCCAAGCACATGCCCTTACCCCCCCCATACCCTTCCATCTCAACCCTCACCCCACTTCAACCTGATCAAACCCGCCCTTGATCCATCCAACCTTTCCGCCCCAACTTCAGTCCAAACCTCACAATTCAACAAACCCTTGAAGCCCCCTCGACCTGCCCCTCCCAACCCCACCGCACCCCAGTCCGACCTGACTCCACCTGCACCCACCAACCTGAGCAGACACCGCCAGCCCGATCCAACACCCTGACCTGACCCATCCCAAATACCCAACTGGGCCCCAATACCCAAACCCTCAACCAGACCTAGACCACAACTACCCACCCCGCCCCCAACATGTAACTGACTAGACCCCCCCCACAACCTTATCAGACCCCACACCCAGCATGACCCTCCCATACCCAACTGGACCCCCATAATTGAACCCAACCCTCCCCCACTGACCTAACCTGACCCTCAACAACCCTATCCCACCCCTCCGCCGACCTGATGCAAGCTCCCATTGACTCAACCATCTCATCCACAGTCCGCCCCACCCCACCACAGGCCCAACCCAACCTAAGACCCCCCCCTCCCCACCATCATCACCACCCCTTCCCCCACCTGAAAAAAATATTGACCAATATTAATTGGGCAGGGAGTGGCAATCCAACATGCCGATTACCACTCTGAGAAAGTCATGCCCTGTTATTGCCCCTTACATAGGTTTTCTGTTAAAAAGAAATAGGAATGATTAGTATCATTATGCACCATCGTAGCCTATCTTCAGCTCTTTCTGTAATAGCACAATTCCTCTGTGCACTTCCAGCTTGTTAAACATAATTGATGCATTATTACTAAGTTTCTAACTTCACCTCTGCGCAAGAAAACGCCATTTTATTTCCCTTTCAGGAGAGAAAGTCAAAATAGAATGGAAGAGAAAGCAATGAGGCATGCCCCCGATAATTGTTTTAACCCTTATCTGGGGGACAGACACCAGTAGCACGAAGAGGACCCATTCACCGCTGCTTGAAATACCATTGTACTTGGACCAGGTGGACAACCCAGTGAAGAAGTGTGGTTTGGATTGCAGAGTGTTCGAGATTCTTGATGATACTGGGTGGTTTGCCAGTCCATATTCCAGTGACAGTGTTACTTCTCTGGGTCAACCCTCTTTCCCCATGGCGGGAGATTTTCCCTGACGCACCCTTGACATTTCAGTTGCCTGTTCATGTTACCCGGACTTCTTTTTACCTGTGGAAGAATACATATCATGGATTATAATTATTGAATTGTTTTCTCGAGGTGTTTTTTTTTGTATTATCAGAAACTTTGCTCTATATTTTTTGATTTTTTTAAGTAAATGCCTTGAAATTTTCAACATTGCCTCTTCGTCATTTTCTTTTTGAGTCATTCAAACTCTTCATTCCTGCCCAACAAAGTGTTCTTTGAAGATCAGACAGTCTTCAGTGTCATTGGATGATTAGGCTACATACACAATCTTACGCTAATGCTAAACTTCATCCTGTTGGTTTATGGGCTTTCTTTTAGAAGACTCATCTTTTCTTAAATATTCCTAATGGAACGATTTCAGATGCAAGTAAGCGTGGAAAACATGCACCTTGTTCTTTTTCTTTAAGAACGAAGAACATTTCACCACAAATATTGTGTGGAAAAGCTCAGTACAGGGTGCTCTTAAACATTTGAATACTAATGGCAGCAATCATCTCGTTCAAGCTTCGCCACTTGTATTTCCCACATTGTAGAAGAGTTCAAATGTGTAGAAGAATACGTGCTAAGCCAAAAACTAGAGCTGATGCCACATGTGTTTAATTTTAATCAATAAGAGGTAGTAAGGTCCGATTAAAGGAAATGCCACAGTTGGAGAAAATGCAAGTTTTAACACACTGAGAAGGTGGGGAGTATTTGATGAATGAAGATAGAGATGTAGCACAGCAATGATCATGGTAACTCCAGTGGAATAATCGGGTCTGACTATAGGATAGTCTAAAGTCTAGAATTGAGAAAAGGATCAGTGACCAAGTGACAGTTTCTTACATTCTGTCTCAAGGATAAATAAGAAATGTGCTAGAGCTGCTTCCCCCACTCCAGCCAGCCTGGCAGTATATATGTCACCCAGCTCCAAAGATAGAGATTTAGGGGTTGTTGAGAGGGAAAGATGCATTTTTTGCATTAAAGAAGAAGTGAATTTTATTTGAGGCATTGACTCGAGAAGCTTGACTTCCTAGCCACCTCACAATTGGAATAATAGTAACAATCATTTTTTAATTTGTTCAGGGGACGTGAATGTCGCTGGCTGGGCCAGTATTTATTGCCCATCCCTAACTGCCCTTGAGTTAAAGTGGCTTCTCAGGGTCAGCAACGTTGCTCTGTGGCTCTGGAGTCACAGATGAGGTCGGATTTCCTTCCCTCAAGGACATTCGTGAACCAGATGGGCTTTACAACAATTGGCAATAGTTTCATGGTCATGAGATTTTCAATTCCAGTTATTTATTGAATTGAAATTTCACTATCTGCTGTGGTAGGATTCAAACCCAGGTCCCCATGACAATACCACTAGGCCACTGCCTCCCCATGATGTTTACAGGAGGCTGAGAATTTTCACATTGATTTTGTTATTGACATTGTCTGACTGGAAAGTTTAAAGCTTTTTTAAGTTTATTTATTAGTGTCACAACTAGGCTTACATTAACACTGCAATGAAGTTACTGTGAAAAGCCCCTAGTTGCCGCACTCTGGTGCCTGAGGGAGAATTTCGCATGGCCGACTAACCAGTTCATCTTTAGGGTTGTGGGAGGGAACTGGAGCACCCGGAGGAAACCCATACAAACACACGCACAGATTCCACACAGACAGTGATCCAAGCCGGGAATCAAACCCGGGTCCCTGGCGCTGTGAGGCAGCAGTGCTAATCACTGTGCCACCGTGCCACCCCTGGACTGGAAAGTCCAGCATCTTCAAAGCTAGGACACTGCGGTGAACCTGTTCGTGGATTAGGTTTAATGCAAGAATCCCTTGTTCCATGCAAAGATCATCATCCTTAGGGAAATATTGCCCAAGAATCCTCCTATTTAGATGGGGCACAAATATTCCAAAACTCCAAACATAGTATATGTTCCCAAGTCAATGTGACAGGAATTTACACATTCTCTTGATCTTTAGTTTTGTGTTTCTCCTGGACAGGTTACAGAGGTCAGAAGGGTGAAAGAGGCGAACCTGGCATCGCACTGCCTGGTGCTGTTGGTCCACGTGGTCCTCCAGGTATGACGTATCAATTAAACCTTCTGTGCCTCCTCCTCTAATTTTCCTTCACTTTTCCTCTGGTGTTCCTAAAAACAACTGATTGAGGATGAGGTGCAGATCCAAAAACGTGTGGAGCACTTCAGTACAATGTCCACTGTTCCTATTTCCAGCTGGTCATAATTTGCCCATAATCCTCCAACTACTTTACCTGGGCAAGCCAGGTGCCAACTCTCTATACAGCCTGTGGAAAAATTAATTGCCATGGCCATTGGCCTCCCCAGGCCTCCTCATATCATCACCCCACAGCAACATGTGCAATAAGCTAGCATATTATCTCTTTACCGCACGTCCCATGTACTAGTTCCTCTTCCCAGCCCCGATGAACGATAGGACCATAAAAGATTACAGCTCAGAAACAGGCCTTTTGGCCCTTCTTGTCTGTTGCCGAACCATTTTTTTGCCTAGTCCCACTGACCTGCACTTGAACCATATCCCTCCACACCCCTCTCATCCATGAACCCGTCTAAGTTTTTCTTAAATGTTAAAAGCATTTACCACTTTATCCGGCAGCTCATTCCACACTCCCGCCACTCTCTGCGCGAAGAATTCCCCTTTAATATTCCCTTTAAACTTTTCTCCTTTCACCCTTAACCCATGCCCTCTGGTTTTTTTTCTCCCCCAGCCTCAGTGGAAAAAGCCTGCTTGAATTCACTCTATCTATACCCATCAAAATCTTAAACACCTCTATCAAATCTTCCCTCATTCTTCTATGCTCCAGGGAATGAAGTCCTAACCTATTCAATCTCTCTGTAACTCAGCTTCTCAAGTCCCAGCAACATCCTTGTGAACCTCTTCTGCACTCTTTCAATCTTATCTACATCCTTCCTGTAACTAGGTGACCAAAACTGTACACGATACTCTAAATTCAGCCTCACCAATGCCTTATATAACCTTACCATAACTCTCCAACTTTTATACTCGATGAAGCAGGAGTGGTTTCTGTCAAAACCAGCAAATCCATCTTCCCATCTGCTGATGTGTTTGAGGATGGTTCACTCAATTGCCAATACAGCTAGTGTGAATCAGGTTAAGGCCAACTGTGCAGTGTTCAATCCATCTTTTCCGGCTGAGGTAGACACCGGCACCTGCCTCCTCGCCCAATCCATAGTGAGAAATCACAGCACTTTGCTGTCACTGAAAGTGGCAATGTAGATGGAGAAGGTAGTCAAGAAGGCATGCTTGCCTTCATCGGCCGGGGCATTGAGTTTAAAAATTGGCAAGTCATGTTGCAACTTTATAGAACCTTAGTTAGGTCGCACTTGGAATATAGTGTTCAATTCTGGTCGCCACACTACCAGAAAGATGTAGAAGCTTTGGAGAGGGTACAGAAAAGATTTACCAGGATGTTGCCGGATATGGAGGGCATTAGCTATGAGGAAAGGTTGGAGAAACTTGGTTTGTTCTCACTGGAGCGATGGAGGTTGAGGGGAGACCTGATAGAAGTCAACAAGATTATGAGGGGCATTGACAGAGTGGATAGTCAGAAGCTTTTTCCCAGGGTGGGATAGTCAATTGCTCAGGTTTAAGGTGCGACAGGCAAGGTTTAAAGGAGACGTTCAAGGCAGATTTTTTACGGAGTAGTGGGTGCCTGGAACTCATTGCCGGGGGAGGTAGTTGAAGTGGGTGTCTTGACAAATACATAAATAGGAAGGGAATAGAGAGATACGTTCCCCAGAAGGGTAAGGGGTTTTGGTTCAGTTGGGCAGCAGGGTCGGTGCAGGCTTGGAGGGCTGAAGGGCCTGTTCCTGTGCTGTAAGTTTCTTTGTTCTTTGATTCGGTGAATAATAATTATCTGCACATGGGCAGATAATTAAAAATGAAGAAAGATTGTATTTGAATTGAGCAGTTTCCAACTTACTGATTTCCCTGACACCTTGGGCAGATCTTTCCCATCCCTCCTGCCACAGAAATTGTAGCAGGCAGGATAGGACTGTGCAAAGGTCCGTTGACCTCGTGTGCAATTTTCCAGTCTTGGGACAAGCACAGCCGGAAAATCCCACTCATTGCATAAGAACAATACAGCACAGGAAACAGGCCCTTCGGCCCTCCAAGGCTGCACCGCTCGTTGGTCCAACTAGACCATTCGTTTGTATCCCTCCATTCCCAGCCTACTCATGTAGCTATCCAGATAAGTCTTAAACAATCCCAGCGTGTCCGCCTCCACCACCCTGTTTGGCAGTGCATTCCAGGCACCCACTACCCTCCTTGTGAAATACGTCCCTCTGATGTCTGAGTGAAACCTTACCCCCCCTCATCTTGAATCTGTGATCCCTCATGTTTGTCACCTCCGACCTGGGAAAAAGCTTCCCACTATTCACCCTATCTATGGTCTTCATAACTTTATACACCTCTATTATGTCTCCCTTCATTCTCTGTCTTTCCAGGGAGAACAACCCCAGTTTACCAATCTCTCCTCATAGCTAAGACCCTCCATACCAGGCAACATCCTGGTAAACCTTTTCTGTACTCTCTCCAAAGCCTCCATGTCCTTCTGGTAGTGTGGCGGCCAGGACTAGACACAGTACTCCAAATGTGGCCTGACCAGCATTCTATACAGCTGTAACATCAGACGCCACTTTTTATACTCTACATCTGTTATAAGCAGAGGATGCTGCACCTTGCTCAAGTGTGTTTTTGGTACATTGGCCTTTATAAATCAAAGTATTGAGTATAAGAGTTGGAATGTTACAGTGAATGTTATACCACAAGACATTGGTGAGGCCGAATTTAGAATATTGTGTGCAGTTTTGGTCACCTAATTACAGGAAGGATGTAAATAAGATTGAAAGAGTGCAGAGAAGGTTTACAAGGATGTTGCCGGGACTTGAGAAACTGAGTTACAGAGAGAGATTGAAGAGGTTAGGACTTTATTCCCTGGAGCGTAGAAGAATGAGGGGAGATCTGATAGAGGTGTATAAAATTATGATGGCTATAGATAGAATGAATGCAAGCAGGATTTTTTTCCAATGAGGCTAGGGGAGAAAAAAAACTAGAGGACATGGCTTAAAGGTGAAGGGGGAAAAGTTTAAAGGGAATATTATGGGGAGCTTCTTCACACAGAGTGTGGAATGAGCTGCCAGATGCAGGGTCACTTTTAACATTTAAGAAAAAACTTGGACAGGCACATGGATGAGAGGGGTGTGGAGGGATATGATCCAGGTGCAGGTCAATGGGACTAGGCAGAAAAATGGTTTGGCACAGCCAAGAAGGACCAAAGGGCCTGGTTCTGAGCTGTAGTGTTCTATGGTTCTATGGGCTTGCAGGATTGTTCTCACTTTGACCATACATTCTGGGAGCACCCGGAGCTACCATACAATACAATCGTGGGCTTGAGGGCCACCACCAACTGAATTTCCCCTGTAGACCCTAAAGGGAAGAGATTGTGCACACTAATCCGGTTTACTTATGACAACACTTCCAACTCACAAGACAATAAGGAAATGGTACATCTGAATCTATTGGATAGTTTTGTGAAAATGCTTGAGATTTGTTCCACTTTCAAAGGTTGCTATTGAAACAACAAGTAATGATTTGTGATTTAAAGGGTAATTATACCATTTCACTGGAAAACATTTCCATTAAGGATGGTATCCGCCGTGGAACATTACCATGAGGTACCATTGGAAAGGTTTAAAATTATGCAAGATTCATTCCCATGTTCCTCCCTTGGGGAATGTTTCTGTCAAATAATGTTTAATCTGCAGAAGGTTTTAATGATGGAAGCCTTCCACTGGGATATATTCAACACAGAATAATTCTGTCAGGAAATATTGCATTATAAAGGTCAGCATTGGACAAGCTCGTCACATTGGAAGATGAGCATTTGGAATGGTCACTGTTCGGGAAGGTCAGTGTTGGACATTCAGGAAGCTCCGTATACGGCAAGGTCAGCATTGGGAAGAGTCGGGATTGGGGACGGTTGGCTTCATGTGTCAATTTCAGGAGGGTTGATATTGGGGAGGGTCAGCATTGGGGGTCAATTTCAGGAGGGTTGCTGTGGGGGAGGGTCAGTATCGGGTGTCAGTTTGGAAAGAGTCACAATAGGGGTCAATAGTGGGCGTCCATATTGGTGGTCAATTTTGGGATGGTCACATCGGGGAGGGTCGGCATCAGGCGTCAGATTGGGGAGGGTCAGTATTGCGGGTCAGTGTCAGTGAGGGTCAGTATTGGTAAGTGTCAGTGTCGGCGAGGGTCAGTATTGGGGGTCAGTGTTGGTGAATATCAGTGTCAGCAAGGGTCAGTCTTGGGGGTCAGTGTCAGCGATGGTCGGTATTGGGGGTCAATTTCGGAAGGGTCGGTATCAGGGAGCATCGGTATTGAGCGTCAGTATTGGGGGTCATGTTGGGGAGGGTTGGAGTCAGTGAGGGTCAGTGTCAGCGAAGGACAAGGCCAGTATTGAAGAATATCGATATTGGGTGAGTTAGTATTTGCGTTGGTCAGTTTGGACGTCAGCACAGAGGAAGTTCACTATTGAGAAAGGTCAGAATTGGAGATCAGTATTGGGTATTATCAGTATCAGGAAGGTCAATATTGGAGGAGGTCGGTATTGGGGAAAGTTAGTGATGGGTTGATCAGTATCGGAGAATGTCAGTGTTGGGATGGTCACTATTGTATAAAGTCAATACAGGGCTGAGTCAGTGTTGGAGAACGTCCATTTCAGGTAAGGTCAGTATTGGAGAAGGTCACTTTTAGGGGTAGTATTGCACCTGGTCAGTACTGGTGAAGGTGAGCTTTGGGAATGGTCAGTGTTGGTGAAGGTGAGCTTTGGGAATGGTCAGTGTTGGGGAAGGTGAGCTTTGGGAATGGTCAGTACTGGGGAAGGTGAGCTTTGGGAATGGTCAGTACTGGTGAAGGTGAGCTTTGGGAATGGTCAGTACTGGTGAAGGTGAACTTTGGGAATGGTCAGTATTAGTGAAGGTGAGCTTTGGGAATGGTCAGTGTTGGTGAAGGTGAGCTTTGGGAATGGTCAGTGTTGGTAAAGGTGAGCTTTGGAAATGGTCAGTGTTGGTGAAGGTGAGGTTTGGGAATGGTCAGTGTTGGTGAAGGTGAGCTTTGGGAATGGTCAGTGTTGGGGAAGGTGAGGTTTGGGAATGGTCAGTGTTGGGGAAGGTGAGGTTTGGGAATGGTCAGTGTTGGTGAAGGTGAGCTTTGGGAATGGTCAGTGTTGGTGAAGGTGAGCTTTGGGAATGGTCAGTGTTGGGGAAGGTGAGCTTTGGGAATGGTCAGTGTTGGGAAAGGTGAGCTTTGGGAATGGTCAGTGTTGGGGAAGGTGAGCTTTGGGAATGGTTAGAGTTGGTGAAGGTGAGGTTTGGGAATGGTCAGTGTTGGGGAAGGTGAGCTTTGGGAGTGGTCAGTACTGGTGAAGGTGAACTTTGGGAATGGTCAGTATTAGTGAAGGTGAGCTTTGGGAATGGTCAGTGTTGGTGAAGGTGAGCTTTGGGAATGGTCAGTGTTGGTGAAGGTGAGCTTTGGGAATGGTCAGTGTTGGTGAAGGTGAGCTTTGGGAATGGTCAGTGTTGGTGAAGGTGAGCTTTGGGAATGGTCAGTGTTGGGGAAGGTGAGCTTTGGAAATGGTCAGTTTTAGTGAAGGTGAGGTTTGGGAATGGTCAGTGTTGGGGAGGGTGAGCTTTGGAAATGGTCAGTGCTGGTGAAGGTGAGCTTTGGGAATGGTCAGTATTAGTGAAGGTGAGCTTTGGGAATGGTCAGTATTAGTGAAGGTGAGCTTTGGGAATGGTCAGTGTTGGTGAAGGTGAGCTTTGGGAATGGTCAGTGTTGGGGAAGGTGAGTTTTGGGAATGGTCGGTGTTGGAGAAGGTGAGCTTTGGGAATGGTCGGTGTTGGAGAAGGTGAGCTTTGGAAATGGTCAGTGTTGGTGAAGGTGAGGTTTGGAAATGGTCAGTGTTGGGGAAGGTGAGGTTTGGGAATGGTCAGTGTTGGGGAAGGTGAGCTTTGGGAATGGTCAGTGTTGGGGAAGGTGAGGTTTGGGAATGGTCAGTGTTGGGGAAGGTGAGGTTTGGGAATGGTCAGTGTTGGGGAAGGTGAGGTTTGGGAATGGTCAGTGTTGGGGAAGGTGAGCTTTGGGAATGGTCAGTGTTGGGGAAGGTGAGCTTTGGGAATGGTCAGTGTTGGGGAAGGTGAGCTTTGGAAATGGTCAGTGTTGGGGAAGGTCAGTTTCAGGAGGGTCAGTATTTGCAGAAGGTCAGCACTGAAGAACATCAATATTGGATTGGTCAGCATTCAAGATGTCAGTATTGGGGAGGGTCACTGTTGCAGGTCTGTAAGGGGTAAGATAAGTATTGGGTAAAGTAATGGGGAGGGTTACTCTTAAAGAAGGTCAGAATCAGGACAAGGTCAGTATTGGAGACTGTGGCCCTCCCCGAGATGGATTTGGAGATTTTTCATGGACGAGAGCGTGTTTTCCTGATAGTCAGCCCACCTCTGATCTGATTAAGTCTGGATCAGGAAGGCTACTGGAAGACTTTCCCCCTTAATTGCAATTGAGACCCTTAAATGGGCAAATAATTTGAAGCCAAGGTCTTTATCCCATCACTATTGATATTCAATCAGAGGTGGGCCAGGGCAGTCACCATTCGATCAGTCTGGAAAGAACTCCAAGGGGAGTTTCTCTCGTTGTCGGACACTCGGTGCCTGATTGAGAATAGGGAAGATGTCCTCCCCTTCCTTCTAACACCCTAATCAGTGTATCACCCCATGCCCCCAGACTCCCATCCGCTCTCACTCAGCTGTGGCCTGAGTCCCTTTGCTGACCCTCGGCCTCTGGTGAGGGCATTGCTGGCAGTTACCATTGCTCCTAGTGACGCCACCTCCATTAGTGAGCTTCCAGGCTCTGGTGGGCCCACAGTTCTTGGAAGGACAGAACTTCCATCTCCAGCATCCTTCCATCCCAGAGAAGGCCCCCTGCTGGCCACTAAAGCTCCTGATTTGGCACTTAAAATGGCAAATCTTCAGCAAAAAGAGTGATGTGTCGATCTTAAAGTCATAGAGGTTTACAGCATGGAAACAGGCCCTTCGGCCCAACTTGTCCACACCACCCACTTCTTTAAACCCCTAAGCTAGTCCCAGTTGCTTGCATTTGGCCCATATCCCTCTATACCTATGTACCCATGTAACTATCTAAATGCTTTTTAAAAGATAAAATTGTACCCGCCTCTACTACTACCTCTGGCAGCTTGTTCCAGACACTCACCACCCTCTGTGTGAAAAAATTGCCCCTCTGAACACTTTTGTATCTCTCCCCTCTGACCTTAAACCTATGCCCTCTAGTTTTAGACTCCTCTACATTTGGGAGAAGATATTGACTATCTAGCTGGCCTATGCCCTACATTATTTTATAGACCTCTATAAGGTCACCTCAACCTCCTACGCTCCAGAGAAAGAAGTCCCAATCTATCCAGCCTCTCCTTATAACTCAATCCATCAAGTCCTGATAACATCCGAGTAAATCTTCTCTGTAGTCTTTCTAGTTTAATGATATCCTTTCTATAATAGGGTGACCAATATTGTACCTTGCCACCTCTTCAGCCAATGTGTGTGACTTCTACGGGATAGATTAAATTCCTTCCATTGAGTCCATTCGCCAGAGCGGAAGAGAAACAGGCCTGTGTAATGATTTCTAAGAGGCCAACCTCAATGGCCTCATGACACCCTTCCCCCCAAGTCCAAAGAACCTCAGTCATTCGAGCGCCTCATGGATCTCTTTCAACTTTTCAGCATGGGTCCAATATTGGGGGGTGTATCTGATAGGTGCCCATCCCCTTCATAGTAAGCACCAGAGTTCTAGTTCACCCCCTTCCTCAGGCAGCAGAGGAATACTGCAGCTCCATTGGCTGTGTCCATTTCGGACTCTTGAAGTTTTAGCTATGGGTGTTGGAGAGGTGAGGCTGGCCGGTCTGGGAGGAGTAGCCACCTCGTTTCTCGGCTCGTTTGGCTGAGTCGGCTCTGGGACAGACTGTGGTTTCGAAACCCGCGCCTGATCTAGGTGTTTTATCAGGGCGACACCTCCCTCGCGCGCTCGGTAAGAGACAGATCCTGTCCTGGAGTCCACTGTACCCGATAACCTTGCAGGGCCATTTGCATAGTTCTTCACCCAGACTTCATCACCAGCCTCCAATTGCCTCTCCCGGCCATAATTATCGTGGCCTCTGCGTTGGGTCTCTCGTTGCATTTCCAGCCCCTTGCTCTCCCCCCACCACCCGCAGTGCTTTTTCCTGGATCAGAGGTCATTGGTTGGAATTGTCCTGTCCCACCGAAGCCTACAGTGTTCTGAATGCCTCACCCACCCTGCTATGGGGGAGCCTGCCACTGGGAAGTGGGGGTGGGGGAGGGGGGAATGTCGCCTTCAGTAGGACTGAAAGATCCCGCCCGCAGGAAATGCTGGAATTCCTGCCCTGAGACTGCAACAAACTGATCTGCACAATTAACTGTGAGCGGCAGAAGTTTTAGCTTCACCATTTATTTCTGCCAGAAATCTCTGCCAAAAAACCCAAGCTAGACAACAACACCCGCCCCCAACCCCACCACCCCCTCTCCCCCCCACCCCCCTCTCCCCCCCAACCCCACCACTCCCTCTCCCCCCCCACCCCACCACTCCCTCTCCCCCCCCACCCCCACCACTCCCTCTCCCCCCCAACCCCACCACTCCCTCTCCCCCCCAACCCCACCACTCCCTCTCCCCCCAACCCCCTCTCCCCAACCCCACCACTCCCTCTCCCCCCCAACCCCCTCTCCCCACCACTCCCTCTCCCCCCCAACCCCACCACCCCCTCTCCCCCCCAACCCCACCACTCCCTCTCCCCCCCAACCCCACCACCCCCTCTCCCCCCCCACCCCCCTCTCCCCCCCAACCCCACCACTCCCTCTCCCCCCCCCACCCCCACCACTCCCTCTCCCCCCCCCCCACCACTCCCTCTCCCCCCAACCCCACCACTCCCTCTCCCCCCCAACCCCACCACTCCCTCTCCCCCCCACCCCCTCTCCCCAACCCCACCACTCCCTCTCCCCCCCAACCCCCTCTCCCCACCACTCCCTCTCCCCCCCAACCCCACCACCCCCTCTCCCCCCCAACCCCACCACTCCCTCTCCCCCCCAACCCCACCACTCCCTCTCCCCCCAACCCCACCACTCCCTCTCCCCCCCAACCCCACCACTCCCTCTCCCCCCCCAACCCCACCACTCCCTCTCCCCCCCAACCCCACCACTCCCTCTCCCCCCCCAACCCCACCACCCCCTCTCCCCCCCAACCCCACCACTCCCTCTCCCCCCCAACCCCACCACTCCCTCTCCCCCCCAACCCCACCACTCCCTCTCCCCCCCCAACCCCACCACCCCCTCTCCCCCACAACCCCACCACTCCCTCTCCCCCCCAACCCCACCACTCCCTCTCCCCCCCAACCCCACCACTCCCTCTCCCCCCCAACCCCCTCTCCCCCCCAACCCCACCACTCCCTCTCCCCCCCAACCCCCTCTCCCCCCCAACCCCACCACTCCCTCTCCCCCCCAACCCCACCACTCCCTCTCCCCCACAACCCCACCACTCCCTCTCCCCCCAACCCCACCACTCCCTCTCCCCCCCCAACCCCACCACTCCCTCTCCCCCCCAACCCCACCACTCCCTCTCCCCCCCAACCCCACCACTCCCTCTCCCCCCCCAACCCCACCACTCCCTCTCCCCCCAAACCCCACCACTCCCTCTCCCCCCCCAACCCCACCACTCCCTCTCCCCCCGAACCCCACCACTCCCTCTCCCCCCCCCAACCTCACCACTCCCTCTTCCCCCCCAACCCTACCACTCCCTCTCCCCTCCCTCTCCCACCACCCCCTCTCCCACCACCCCCTCTCCCCCCACCCCCTCTCCCCCCACCCCCTCTCCCCCCACCCCCTCTCCCCCCACCCCCTCTCCCCCCACCCCCTCTCCCCCCACCCCCTCTCCCACCACCCCCTCTCCCACCACCCCCTCTCCCACCACCCCCTCTCCCCCCCCCCAACCCCTTAAGGTTGCAGCCGAACAGAAAGTCAAACATTAACCATCAAAGATTTTCAAACTACTCCTTCAATGGCAATGTCTTTGTCTCTTAGTGTGGGGTCAACATACAAACCAATGGTGTCTGTGAACCGTTCATCTGACCACCTCCCTTGTGTCTTTCAGGGTTGCCCGGAGTGGGAACGAGAGGTCCTCCAGGTCTGCCTGGCCCACAGGGCATCACTGGTCCTCCCGGACAAGATGGGAAATGTGATCGCACAGACTGTCTCTTTCCCGCAAGCTTTCCAGAACCTCCTGCAAAAGGATAAGCATCTGCCTTTTAACCAGAAACCTTTTCAAGCGTAGCAGTTTGTGAACTGCCTCGTTTAACAAATTTTACAGATTACTCGAGGCTTGACCAGCACAGGGACCTGGACCCTTTTTATTTTGCAGTTTGTGAAACTGTGTGGGTGATTCCCTGTAGATCAAGTGCCAATCGAGGGACATTCAGTCCCTTTCTGACTGCTGATGTTACATTTACAATTTGATTGAAAACCTGTTGTGTTGAGCATGTGACACGGTAGCGACAGTAGATTTATGATGCATTTTTGAACCTAGTTAATGGACTTGGTTGGTAATTCTGTTACCTGTCCTTGAATCTATTAACTACGTATTTCCCAGGCAATGTGGGGATCTGTTGGGTAAATAAGGTTGGAAAATACTTTAGCTCCTTTTACTATGCTTCAAGAAGAAATATATCATTTCAACTGGGCGATAGCTGTTCGCAAACAATATCGATCTCATTCCAGATATTACAGCTACTCTTATAGAATCATCAAATGACAGAAGGAGGCATTTTGGCCCATCATGCCTCTGCTGGCTCTTTAGGAGAGCTATCCAATTAGTCCCGGTCCTCTGTCCTTTCCTCATAACCCTGAAAAATGTCCCCCTTTGGGTATTTATTTCTTGCATTTTGAATAGAATCTGCCTTCAACGCTTTTTTTTAAAAGCTACTTATCGTTATTGTTCTTACCTCTTTTTGTTCATTCATGGGTTGTGGGTGCCACTGGCAAATTCAGCGTTGACTATCCATCCTTAATTGCTCTTGAGAGCAGTTAAGAGTCAAGCCATGCTGCTGTGGGTCTGGGCCACATATAGCCATGCCGGCGTTGGACTGGGGTAAGCACAGTAAGAAGTCTCACAACGCCAGGTTAAAGTCAAACAGGTTTATTTGGTAACACAAGACATGGCTAGTGCTACCAAATAAGAACATAAGAAGTAGGAGCAGGAGTAGGCCATCTAGCCCTTCGAGCCTGCCCCACCATTCAATAAGATCATGGCTGATCTGAAGTGGATCAGTTCCACTTTCCCGCTTTCTCCCCATAACCCTTAATTCCCCTGTCTATCAGAAACCTATCTGCCTGTGACTTAAATATATTCAGCGAGGTAGCCTCCACCACTTCATTGGGCAGAGAATTCCAGAGATTCACCACCCTTTGAGTGAAGAAGTTCCTCCATAAACATGTTGGACTTTAACCTGGTGTTGTGAGACTTCTCACTGGGCCACCTATAGGCCAGGCCAGGATTTCCTTCCCTAAAGGACGTTAACAAATTGAATGTGTTTTCTTTTTAATGACTATCAATGATGGTTTCATGGTCACCATTAATGAGGTTCTTTCAATTGAATTCAGATTTTCTCAGCTGCTATGGTGGGATTTGAACCTATGTCCCCGGAACATTTGCCTGGGCTTAAGGAAATCACAAATGCAGGTGACATTTCCACTACGCCATCATCTCTCCCTACTGTGACCTATTGGCTCCAGTTCTGCAATTCTAATTTAATTCTAATTAAGTCGAATTATTATAATATCAGAGATATAATTGTTATTATCAGGAACCGTTCTTTGCAGTAACTGTCTCTCCAGTTTAATTCATTGTAAAATGATATTAAGAGCTAAAAATCTTCTGAATTTTCTAATTCATGTTTTTTCAAGGGTAATTTTTTAAAAAACATTTATATCTGTAAACCAATCAACAAATTAGTTGTTTTTTTTCATGCCAATACAGATTACACTGTTACCTATGTGATTTACTGCTGGCTGGGTATATTGCATGGCTATTGAGTAGCTCCATCTCATAATGTTTGGTTTAAAAGTCTGCCTGTTAATAAGAGCCCGAAAATAGTTTGAGAATTAAATTGTGCGGCGATGTATTTATGCATCTTTTTCCCTCCCTTTTTTCAAATTATCTGCCTTAAGTGGCAAAGAGCATCATTTGAACATCAAAAAGAAATGCCCCAAAGTCCATATTTTTTGGAAAAATTTGCAAACTTAATATTACTCACCATACTTTGTAATGCACAAGTACTAACTGGGCTGGTGTTTGGTGGAAAACTTTAATTTGAATTTTGTGGAACAAAGACTATTCTGGATCGTGCTATGTGTATATTTTGAGGTTTTTTTTCCAGTTGACCATAGCAAAATTTAATGAGCTTAACGTCTCTTCTGCCAACTTTCAAGTACACGTGTTGACTTAATTCGAATGTGATTGAAACACCAGCAGATCTTATTTTTATAAATTGTAAATTTTTGCCATGATTTTATTTTCCTACTCGTGTGACAAATGTGACCTCCTAAGTGCTGGATTCAGTTGCTGCAAATCGTAGATTGTCTTGTGATTTCTTGTGTCAGACTCCTGGCCCGTGTCAGATAACTTTCTTCCCTTTAAATATTGGTTTGTTTTTATATTATAGGTTCATTTAAATGAGATGTACATGTTGCCATTTCCTGTATGTTCATTGAGAAGTGAATTTCATCTGCTGCTGTGCACTGGTGCCAGTATTTTTGATTAAAGATGTGGAAGGGTGTTTAATATATATTGTTGGCAGAAGTATCTCATGTGAAGAGCATTCCATCCTTACCCTATCTGTAATTTTTTTTTGAGGAATATAAACAATGCTTTTGGAATCCCTACAGTGCAGAAGGAGGCCATTTGGCCCATCAAATCTGCACTAACCACCATCCCACCCAGATTCTATCCCCGTAACCCCATTTATTTTGCTCTGCTGGTCCTCCTGACACTAAGGGCCATTTAGCATGGCCAATCAACCTAACCCGCATATCTTTAGACTGTGGGAAGAAACCCACACACATTCGGGGAGAACGTAACAAATTTCATAGTCATCCAAGGCTGGCATCGAACCCTGGCGCTGTAAGACAGCGATGCTAACCACTGTGCCACCATGCCACCCAATGCACCTGCCAGGTGGCATCTGGAAGATGATTTTGTGTTTGGGTTCGAATGTGCCATGGGTGAGAAGGCCCCTTCAGAGAGCAACAGACATGTTAACTACTTTTGGAAAGAGGCATCACAATACTGAACGATCATCCTAATTGCCATAATTGGATAGCTGTTTCAAAAAGCCAGCACGGACACGATTTACCAAATTGCCTCATTCTGTCCTGTATGATTCTGTGAGAGACAAAAAATAGTGTCCTCATCACGACTCCAGAGTGAAAGGAAAAGGAGTGTAATTTAAATGTGAACGTTTTGCAATTTTTAGTTCCAACACTCACCATTTTCTTCCTTTGTAAAAAAATACTTTCCTTGGTTTTGTTAAGATTAAACAACTTGGAATCGCCGATAATGTAATTTAATAGTTACAGGCTTGTTTTAATAATTCATGACCTCTCTCCATCCCCTAATCCAGAATTGATTCTATCTGAATTGAGCATAATGCAGCTCCAATATTGTTTTAAACCTTCGGCAAGATTTGCTGCAAAAAGGGTTTGGTGGTCAGGAATGCCTCTCCACAGAATTATGAGAGATGAACAGAAATGCTGTCACTTTGAATCGTCTTTGACTAATTGCTGCAAAAGACTAATTTCAGGATTAAGGCTGGTAAATGCTCGTATAAAAGCATGTATAAATACTGTAGAATATTTGCCATTAATGTTGTTTAATTATACCATTTTTTTGCTACAGTCTTCATCTTAGCTATTGGTTATAAAAGCCAGACACTTTGTAAAGATGGGATACTTACCCAGTGTCAATCATGTCAAATTTGTGGATTTACATTACCTTCCTTATGTTGTTTCAGTGCATGATTGCAATGAGGAAATAGTGTTTAAGATTCAAGTCTTTTGGTGGCAAATAGGACCATTGGAATGGTTGATCCTATTTGAAATCCTTTGTAAACAAGATATTGTTTAACTTGTTTGCAATTATTGTCTTATTAACCGGATATTCAGCTTATTTCTAAGAGAAAACTGGGTGATACCAGCTGGATCTACAGCTCAGAACACAATGTCCTACCTCATTTGAGGGCTAGTGTTAATATGTATTTATAGAATATATTATTTATTTGTGGCATTAATTAACTGATGTAATTTTCTAATTATTCTGAATGTTATTCTTCAGTCTTACATGAAATGATCCGAACAATTCCCATATTGTTGTATCATTTGGTGATAGTTCACAATCTTTAGGAGAGGTTTTTTTTTTCCTTCTCTTTCCTCTTTTCTCCACTCATCTCCCAGAGGAGCTGGGCTCCAGAACCACAGTTGGTACCGGCTGTCCAGTAACTTACCCAGGCGGCTGCACTTGAGCGAAGGTAGCTGTTCAAGAAGGAGGGATAGTTGAGCCCACCCCATGTTCGTGCCCACCTGGGGTCGGTTGACCGAAGGTCACTTGGTAGACACCAGGAGTGGGGAAATCCAGACAGAATCAAGTGGGAATCGCTCCCTTTTAGCCCCTAGGGAAATGAAGCCAGTTGTATGAATTTCAATAGCTGCTGAATGTGACCTGCCAACTCAATAACTGAGCAGTGATCAAATTGGGGAACTTCAGGTTTCTGTAGCTCAGTGCCATCGAGGAATGTTATATTTTAGTTTGAATATTGTAAACTGATGTTGGGGCAGATGGTACTTTTTATCTGTTGGACTTTCAGACTGTACATTTTTTAGCTTCTGATGTAAACCAGTTATTGACTCAAATTTATTTACATTGTTTAATCCAGTTTTTACTTTTTTAAGTGCAACTTGATGGAAGTTTTCACTAATCTTATTTCTACCTTCTGATTTGCAATCAATTTGCATTTTTGAACCATGTTGAGTTCTATATTATGTTCCAATAAAATACGTCTTAAGTTTCATTTGTGTTCATTCCTTAATAATGGAATTAAGTTTATACCTTATAAACTTAAACAGCATAGAGCCTAGGGTGAAGAAAAGGATTGCGGCAAAACATATTTTGTACTGCATTTTGATTTGCGTTTCCAACTGCTGGAAACAGCATATAAGGGGTTAAATGATCATTGTTGTACTGAGTATTTCTAAAGGGTAAAATAGGCCTCAGAAATAAGATATGCTTGTCCCAATTGGGACTAGCTGGGAGGGCACCATTGATTGCATGGACCGGTTGGGCCGAAGGACATGTTACCATGCAGTATTGCTCTATGACTCTGGCCAGAGTTTTATCACCCAGCTAATCATCCACCTAACGTGCACATCTTTGAACTCTGAGAGGAAACTGGAGCACCCGGAGAAAATATGTGGAGATACAGGGATAGGACTTTGGGATTGTTATCTGTGCAGACTCGATGGGCCAAATGGCCTCCTTCTGCACTCTAGATTCTCTTACTCTATGACTTTTCCTGGTCATTCGGAGCTGTTGCTAACCAGACCATTCTGCGGTGTTTAACTTGTCCCGGCCTCCTGTAGGGACAGCAGAATTGGATTCTCTCCTGTCTGTGGAAATCTGTTTAAATACCTGGAATCTGTTGTGATCCTGCATCAGGTAAAACTTGTACTATTATACTCTCCCAAATTTAAACCATTTCCTCAGACCTGGAGCCTACTGGCTGCAGAGTAACAATGAGTGGGAATTTCAGACCTTACTCGCCCCGCCCGAAGACCGGAAAATCCTGCCCAAGGTCAAAGGACCTTTACGTGATCCATGTCCTGCCTACTACAATTCCCGTAGTGGGCAGGATGGGAAAATTTCACCCAATGTGTCAGAATCATGGCACAGTATGTCAGATCTGCACAGAGCTGCAGAATTGCTTACACAATGTGACTTCTTTATTAATTATTCGACTTCCATACCTGATCTTCTGCCGAACATGCAAAGCCTGAGGCTTCTATATTGCTCAGTCAAATCTTCAGAAGTCATGTTGTCACCGTATTAAATTCTCCTATTCAGTGTAAAATCACTGGGCAAGGATTGGTGAAACAATAATGTGAGTTCTTTATTAAAATATTTTACTGTGTGCCAGTAATACTAATTAATTAAACATGTCTGATTCCTAATGTGCTAATATAGACTGAATTCATATCATGGACTAATTAGGTCTTGTCTCAATAGTAGTGACTAACAGTAGTTTAAAACAAGCATATTTAAAAGTTCATATACATCATATCACAATGACCACAATCAAAACTGTTCCCTTATGAATCCCTGAGAATTAACCCCACCCTCACCCATTACCTCAATCGATCTTACCCATTGCTCCCCCTCAACCATGACCCATCCCAATCCTGGGATCGTGGGGCAGCACGGTGGCACAGTGGTTAGCACTGCTGCCTCGCAGCGCCAGGGACCTGGATTCGATTCCCAGCTTGGGTTATTGTGTGTGCAGCGTCTGCATGCTCTCCTGTCTGCGTGGGTTTCCTCCGGGTGCTCCGGTTTCCTCTCTCAGTCCGAAAGATATGCTGGGTAGGTGCATTGGCCGTGCTAAATTCTCCCTCAGTGTACTCAAACAAGCGCCGGAGTGTGGCAACTAGGGGATTTTCACAGTAATTTCATTGCAGTGTTAATGTAAGCCTACTTGTGACACTAATAAAATAAACTTTAAAACTTTAAAGTATGGCCTGAACAATACTTAACACAAGATTAAGATAACTCCTGGACTTCTGAATCAAATACCTTGAAAATTGATGCCAGAGATTTGTTTGCAGCCTTTATAGGTGTATTATCTGTATTGTACCTTTACTTTTTGTTGCACGTGTAGTATAAGTCCTCTTTGTTTTTAATTAAGCAACTCTTATTCTCAAAGGTATAATTGGTCTTTATTCTTTCTGTAAAAATGAATGACTTTATGTATATCAACATTCAAGTTAATCTGTCATTTGCGTAATCACTCTGAAGGTTGTTAATATTGTCTTGAACGAGGTAGAGATGGTTACAATGGCTCACCAGATGGCTGATATATTTGATAGGGCAACCTCTCTGTTTAGCCTGCTGCAAGTTTTTCATACATTCAGCTCTAGAGCATTTATTGACACAGTTAAACAATGAAATCCCATTATGAATGCTTGGCTAAGCTCCAAAATCTACTAATGGATTCAGTTCTGTGGGTGTTGTTTCCAAAACTGTGAAGGGGACTTTGTTTGATTGACTGTGATACAAGTTGCTGAGAGTATTCTTATTATTTCTTAGAACAGTAAACAGTGATAGTGGTTAGCACTGCTGCCTCACAGCACCAGGGACCCGGGTTCAATTCCCAGCTTGGGTCACTGTCTGTGTGGAATCTGCACGTTCTCCCTATGTCTGCGTGGGTTTCCTCTGGGTGCTCTGGTTCCTCCTAGTGTCCAAAAGGCACACTAGTTAGTTCACTGGCAATGCTAAATTCTCCCTCAGTGTGCCCGAACAGGTGCTGCAATGTGGCAACAAGGGGATTTTCATAGTCACTTCATGTGACTAATGTGAGACAATTTGTAACACTAATAAATAAACTTTAAACATTAATGCTGAACAGGTTGCAGGTTATTCTAGGCTTGGTGATGTGCAATGAGATAGGATTAATCGATAACCTCATGATAAAGGAGGTCTAGGTGACAAGAATCAGAACATGATAAAATACATTAAACAATTATTGGTCAACAATTAGGTTAATTCAAGAGATATAGTTTAAGAGAAGCCATTATCTTAGAGTTAAGAC
This sequence comes from Carcharhinus amblyrhynchos, assembly GCF_965287045.1. Lineage (NCBI taxonomy): Eukaryota > Metazoa > Chordata > Chondrichthyes > Carcharhiniformes > Carcharhinidae > Carcharhinus > Carcharhinus amblyrhynchos. The sequence goes on along the minus strand of NC_137330.1, from coordinate 13,544,560 downwards.
AACATATAATAATTAGCTAAAGAGAATGGGCTAAGGTAGGTGATATAAGAAATTTCTAACAAATCAATACAGTATTTAGACGGTAGACATTTAGACAATGACAAGATTACCAGCAAAGATTTAAATGATTCTTAAAACAAGATTGTAAGCTAACAAGAGAATAGGTTACACATGAGAATTAAACAAGTAATTATGATTTAAAACATATATGCTGACATTGAAATGTATTTGAAGTATTATTTGAATTATTGTTCACTTCAGCCGAAGGCAAGTTACTTCAAGGTATGATGATACAGGCAAATAGTTCAGAACCAAAGTCCAGGGAACCCTGTAGTTAACAAAATTCATTTCAGAAAGTTTCTTACGCAAGAACACACACAGCAACTTTATGAATAAGTGTATTCATTGTCTAGACTTAGGATGGAAACATACCAGACGCGGGATCACATGTCAATCCAGTTTGGCAATGGGAACATTCAACTTGACCCTGTAATGAGTGTCTAAGGTAACCTGACAATGGGGAAGTAGTTTTAGCCAAGATGGAAGTTAGCATCTGGATTTAATAGACAAATAAGACATCATTATGTTGCATGGTAAAATGCAATTGACTGAGTGCATAACAGAAATTATTATTGGTTATGTATATACTAAAGGTTATTGATTTTAAGCTAATGCAAGGTTCAAATGAGTGATAAGAAAACTTATAATTGATCTGCTTTGAATTGTAAAAGTCAGATCTATTTGGAGAAGTCTAATTGCTTCACCCGAGAGCTGACTCAACCCTCTAAGAATCTCCTAGCAGCTGTTGATTCAGAAACACTGGCTTTGTGAGGCTTATAATTGTCTGAGGTCACCTCAGGTGATCTTACTGAATGGGGCAGCAGACTCAAGGGGCCAAGTGGTATACTCCTGCTCCTAATTTGTATGTATGTTCCTATGTAACATGCAGATGCACCAATCTGTACAAGAGAATAAGGTGATTTCTGATGTAAAGAATTAATATTTAAAGTGGGATATTCCTTTCTTTTATGTCCTCTTCCCAAATGCTGATATGTCATAATGTTTCTGTGAATGTGTGTTTTCATTTGACTGTCCATTGGCCAGACTTTCACTAATTATCACCAGTAGACCCACACCATAGTGACACAACTAAAGTGATCATGGAGTCATAGAGGCAGGCCCTTCAGCCCAACTTGTCCATGCCGCCCCATTTTTTAAAGCCCTAAGCTAGTACTAATTGCCTGCATTTGGCCCATATCCCTCTATACCCATCTTAACCATGTAACTGTCTAAATGCTTTTTAAAAGACAAAATTGTACCTGCCTCTACTACTACCACCTCTGGCAGCTTGTTCCGATATTCACTACCCTCTGTATGAAAAAATTACCCCTTTGGACACTTTTGTATCTCTCCCCTCTCACCTTAAACGTATGCCCTCTAGTTTTAGACTCCCCTGCCTTTTGGAAAAGATACTAACTATCGACCTTATCTATGCTCCTCATTCTTTTATAGACTTCTATAAGATCACCCAAAAGCCTCCTATGCGCCGGAGAAAAAAGTCCCAGTGTATCCAGCCTCTCCTTATAACTCAAACCATCAAGTCCCAGTAGTTCCTAGTAAATCTTTTCTGCATTTTTTCTAGTTTAATAATATCTTTTCTATAATAGGTTGACCAGAACTGTACACAATATTCCAAAAAATTTCAACAAGATGTCCCAACTCCTGTATTCAATGTTCTGACCAATGAAAACAAACATGCCAAATGCCTTCTTCACCACTCTGTCCACCTGTGACTCAACTTTCAAGCAGCTATGAACCTATACGCCTAGATTTATTTGCTCATTAACTCTCCCCAGTGCCCTACCATTAACTAAGTCCTGCCCTGGTTCAATCTACCAAAATGCATCACGTTGCATTTATCTAAATTAAACTCCATCTGCCATTCATCAGCCCACTGGCCCAATTGATAACCTCCTTCACTGTCCACTATCTTGATGTCATCTGCAAACTTACTAACCATGCCTCATATGTTCTCATCCAAATCATTAATATAAATGACCAATAACAGTAGACACAGCACTGATTCCTGAGGCACACCACTGGTCACAGATCTCCAGTTTGAAAAGCAACCCTCTACAACCACCCTCTGGCTTCTGTCATCGAGCCAATTTTGTATGCATTTAGCTACCTCCCCTGGATCCTGTGAAATTTAACTTTATGCAACAATCTACCATGCAATACCTTGTCAAAGGCTTTGCTAGAGTCCAGGTAGACATCAACTGCACAGCCCTCATCTATCTTCTTGGTTACCCCTTCAAAAAAACTCAGTCGTATTTGTGAGAGATGATTTTCCACTCACAAAGCCATGCTGACTGTCCCTAATCAGTCCTTGTGTTTCTAAATGTCTGTACATCCTGTCTCTCAAAATACCTTCCAACAAATTACCCATCACACATGAGGCTAGCCAGCCTGTAGTTCGCAGGCTTTTCTCTGCAGCCCTTTTTAAACAAAGGCACAATATTTGCCACCCTCCAATCTTCAGGCACCTCACCCGTGGCAATTGATGATTCAAACATCTCTGCTACGGGACCTGCAATTTCCTCCCTAGCCTCCCACAATGTCCTGCTATACACTTCATCAGGTCATTTATCTACTTGATGTGCTTTAAGACTTATAGCACCTCCTTTTCTGTAATATGTACACTTCTCAAGATATCACTATTTATTGCCCCAAGAAGTTGTCTAACATTCATGCTTTTCTCAACAGTAAATAATGATGAGAAAGATTCATTTAGGCTCTCACCCATCTTTTGTGGATCGGTACATAGATGACCTTGTTGACCCTACTCTCTCCCTTGTTACTCTTTTGCACTTTATGTATTTGTAGAAGCTCTTTGGATTGTCCTTTGCCTTATCTGCCAAAACAATCTCGTGTCCCCTTTTTGCCCTCCTGATTTCTCTCTTAACTCTACTCCTATATTCTTCAAAGGATTCACTTGATCTCAGCTGCCTGTGCATGTCATGTACCTCCTTCTTCTTCTTGACCAGGGCCTCAATATCCCGAGTCATCCAGGGTTCCCTACTTCTGCCAGCCTTGTCCTTCACTCTGAAGAATGTACTTACCCTGAACCCTACTTAACACACTTTTGAAAGCCTCACATTTACCAGATATCCCTTTGCCTTCCCACAGGCTCCCCAATTAACTTTTGAACGTTCCTACCTGATAACATCACAATTGGCCTTGCCCCAGTTTAGAATTTTAACTTTTGGGCCAAACCTATCATTCTCCATACCTATCTTAAAACTAATAGAATTATGATCACTGGTCCCAAACTGATCCATCACTAACACTTTTGTCACCTGCTCTTCCTTATTTTTCCAAGAGGAGATCAGGTTTTGCCCCTCTCTAGATGGGCCATCCACACAGTGAATGAGAAATTCCTCCTGAGTATATTCAACAAATTTCTCTCCACCTACTGATTCTTTCTGTTACATTCACCATTGTGTGAAGACAGAGATGACCAGCTGATAAGGAATATTTTGTTCATATACCAGTTCTATTTTTTTTCTTCCAGATGGCAGTGGATTGCAAAACAGAATACAAAAAAAACTTCAAATAAATTAAACATCCCAAAAAATAACTAGTTAAATTAGTCACTTATTGCAAATAAATGGTGTGATACTTTTAATCCTTTTTTTTTACAAAGAACACATAAACATGTATACTGCAAATCTCTTTTCTGGAAAATAATTTGGGAAAAAACAGCAACAAAGGCTTTGTTATCTGTTTGGACTACTTGTCATTCAATACGTTAAACTGACCATTCATGAAAAGACATGCACAAATTTAAGACATTTTATTTATTATATTCTTCTGATACAATGATGTCACTTCAGAGCGTTAAAATAAATAATGTGATTTTTTTTTTCTTTAAAAAGGAATGTTTCTGGTTTTCAGAATTGAGGATTGGTAATAGGGCTTAATCTAGAATTGCGTAAGCATGGGGGAAATGAGTAAATACTCAATATTTTTCACACGCCCTAGACAGAAGTTGCTGAGGTGAATTATCCAGGTCTCACTTATTGAATCCCATTTGCTAAGAAGCATACACATTTGCTCTCGAGTTACTCAGGAATCAGACATTTACAGAGATTTACAGCACACACTGCATGGGCATGTTCAAAACATGAATGGTCACGGAGAATAGCTTCTGTACAAAATGAAACCTTGTGGTTTCCTGTTAACAGGTTTAGTATACAATATAGTACATACACCCCGCAAAACGAGCAGAAACAAACATACTAGTTGGTTCCTCGAGTTTTTTTTAAATTTCATAAAATATGATTTCTGAGGTAATAATTAACACAATCTTCTGTTTTATGGTATTTATTTGAAGATAAAGGGGACTCGTGTCTCATGTAACACGCCAGGGGAGGGAGACATCAGAAACTTATCAAAACCACATATTCCTTTTCGTCATCTTTTGATCTCACCACACATCCAATGGAGAATTATTACCAAGCACCATCATTAGGTCATCAAGGACAATATCTTTGCCATGATAAAACAGTTTGAAAAATTAAAATATTAAAGTTCACTTCCCAGATTAAACGTCTATCACGTGGGTTTCAGTTCTTTTCCTTCTCTTCTGCAATTTGTTTCACATCCTAACAGCTGGGTACTTCAAACTCATGGCCCCTTCACATCCTCTGGTGGCGGTGCCCGGTGAGCTTGTGTACAGGCGGAGAACTCGCAGTAACCAGGAAGTCCTGCACGACCAGGAGGACCAGGGATTCCAGGTTGCCCACTCTTTCCAGGTATGCCTCTTGGACCATCACGGCCGTCCCTGCCAAAGCTGTTCTTACCAGGCTCCCCTGTAACATAGGAAAACAATGGTGCCTTCAATAGCCAGACTACAAACGATTACTGCTGTCTATTTACCCATATCTTTATACTGAATATGTTGTGGACAGAGTTAGATAGATTTTTCATTAGTAAGGGAGTTGAGGCTAATATTCCATTTGCTTTCCTAATTACTTGCTGTTATCTGCATTGCTAACATTTTGTGATTCATGTACAAGAGCACCCTGATCCCTCTGAAACATAGCATTAACACACACAAGAATTAGGAGCAAGTGTAGGCTATTTGGCTCCTTCAGCCTGTTATACCAATCAAAACGTTTGGAGGGCTGAATGGCCTGCTTCTGCTTTTAGTTTCTATATTTATCAATATGACTTATCTGATTTTGTCCTCAGCTCCACTTTTCTGTCTGTTCTCTACTCTTAACTCCCTTAATCTACGTAACTAGTCTGGAACGTAAGAAGTCCACAGGCTAATGACCCGCAGAAAGAAAACAATTATCCTTATCTTAGTTTAAATTAAGAGACTCCTCGGGTGGGATTTTCCGGCCACACTTGCCCCAAGACTGGAAAATCCCGTCCGAGGTCAATGGACCTTTGCTTGTTCTCACCACCACCTTGATTCCCATGATGGGCAGGACAGGAAAATTCCCTCCCTCATTTTTCAACTGTATCCTTTGTGAAAGGAAATTCACGTTGAATCAATTTATTAAAGTTATTTAAGGAAGTAATACACAATGTGGATAAAGGGGAACCCGTAGATATACTTGGATTTCCAAAAGACATTTGATCTCCAACAGCAATAAAGAAAATGGCAGGTTCAATTGAGAGACCCCTTTGTTACACTCAGTGTGAGATGTGGGAGTTCCTGGAGACAACTTGTCTCCCGGAGGTCCACATCTGTGCCAAGTGTATGGAGCTTCAGCTCCTGAGGATCCAGGTCAGGGAGCTAGAGCTGCGGCTTGAGGATCCATTTTTATTAAGGGAGAATGAAACAATAATAGATAGAAGCTACAGTCAGGTGGTGACACCAGGGCCTTAGGGGGAGGTCAGGTGGGTAACAGTTAGGAAGGGCAAAAATCAGAAGGGTCATGTCCCAAAGAGGACCCCAGTGGCAGTCTCCCGAAATATCAAGAGAGGGGCGACAAATGAGGGAGGTGATCTTCCAGAAATAAGACAGGAGGACCAGATCGCCTTCGTGGGAAAAAAGGGGAACAGGAGAGAGATAGTGTTGGGGGATGGGATGGTTAGAGGAATAGATGGCTGGTTCTGTGGACAAAAGTGAGACTCCAGGATGGTAGTCTGCCTCCCTGGTGCAGGGTACAGGATGTCTCAGAGAGGGTAGAAGGAATATTGAAGGGCGAACGAATCAAACGGAGGAGAGAAGGATGTAGGAAGGAAGTGCAGGGGGGAAATACGTAAGCAATTCAGGGAGATGGGTGCTAGACTAAAGAGTAAGGCCTCCAGGGTGGCAATCTCTATACTGCTACCAGTGCCCAGTGCCAGTGGGGCTAGGAACAGTGAGATCCTTCAACTGAATGCATGGCTGAAGGATTGGTGCAAGAAGAAGGGTTTTACATTTGTTGATCATTGGGAATTTTTCATGAGAGAACGGCACCTGTATAGGAAGAATGGGGAACACTTAAATGGGAAGGATACAAATATCTTAGCTGGGAGGTTAGCTGGAGTGTTTCGGCAGGGTTTAAACTAATGTGGAAGGGGGGTGGGGATGAAACCAATAGCTCAGTAGATACTGGGATTGGGAGCGAGTTGGTTGCCGGGGTAAGATTAGATGAGAAGAGAATCATCCTGGAGAAGGAGGACCCGAGTAGGCCTGGAGGTCTCGAGTGCGTCTAGTTCAACGCGAGGAGCATAACGGGTAAGACGGACGTACTTAAGGCTTTAATGTTTACATGGAATTTGGATGTGGTTGCAGTGACAGAGACTTGGTTAAAAGGGCAGGACTGGCAGCTAAATATTCCAGGGTATAAGTGTTTCAGGCGTGACAGAGGAGGGTCTAAAAGAAGGGGGGGAATAATGTTGTTAGTTAGGGAGCATATTACAGCGGTGCAGAGAGAGGACAATTTAGAGGAGTCGGGCAATGAGTCATTGTGGGTGGAGTTCAGAAACAGGAAGGGAGCAATCACTATGCTGGGGGTATACTATAGGCCACCCAATAGCCCGCGAGAAGTGGAAGTATATGCAAGGAAATTCTGGATAGATGCAGAAAAAATAGGGTTGTTGTAGTGGGAGACTTGAATTTCCCTGGTGTGGATTGGAAGGTGCCTCGGGCTGGGGGTCTGGACGGGGAGGAATTTGTAAAATGTGTACTGGAGCAGTATGTAGTTAGCCCAACTAGAGGTGGAGCTATACTGGATCTAGTTCTGGGAAATGAGCCTGGTCAGGTGATCGAGGTTTCAGTAAGGGAACATGTGGCAAATAGTGACCACAATTCTGTCTACTTCAGGATACTAATGGAAAAGGATGAGTGTTGTCCGAAGGGGAGGGTGCTAAATTGGGGGGGAAGGCTAACTACAGCCGGATTAGGCAGGAATTGTTAGCCACTGATTGGGAAAGGTTGTTTGAGGGTAAGTCCACGTCTGGCATGTGGGAGTCTTTTAAGAGACAACTGATAAGGTTGCAGGACAGACATGTGCTTGTTAAGAGGAAGGATAGGAAAGGTAGGATTAGACAGCTGTGGATAACTAGGGATATTGAGGACTTGATCAGGAAGAAAAGAGAGGCTTATGTTAGGTCCTGGGAACTAGGAACGGAGAGAGCTTTGGAGGAATACAGAGAGAGTAGGAGGGAACTCAAACGGGGAGTTAGAAGGGCAAAAAGGGGGCATGAAATGGTCTCGGCAGAGACGATTAAGGAAAATCCAAAGGCATTTTATTCATATGTTAGGAACAAAAGGGTGGTTAGAGAAAAAAAAAAATCAGTCCTCTTAGGGACAAAGGAGGGGAACTATGTTTAGAGCCGGAGGGAATGGGGGAGATCCTGAATGAATACTTTGCATCAGTGTTCACAAAGGAGAGGGATTTGTTGTCTGGAAGCGTCTTGGAGGGAATTGTTGACCCGTTGGAGAAAATCTCCATCACAAGGGAGGAAGTGTTAGGGTTCTTAGGCAATATTAAAACTGATAAATCGCCGGGGCCTGATGGCATTTATCCTAGGCTGCTCAGGGAGACGAGAGATGAAATTGCTGGGCCTCTGACGGAAATCTTTGTCTCTTCTTTGGACACAGGTGAGGTCCCAGAGGACTGGAGGATAGCGAATGTGGTTTAAAAAGGGTAGTAGGGATAACCTGGGTAATTATAGGCCGGTGAGCTTGACGTTAGTGGTAGGGAAGTTGTTAGAGAGGATTCTTAGAGATAGGATGTATACGCATTTAGAGCATGGCAATCTGATTACTGACAGGCAACACGGCTTTGTAAAGGGGAGGTCGTGCCTTACGAATCTGGTAGAATTTTTTGAGGAGGTGAAAAAACGGTTGACAAAGGACGAGCCATGGAATCGTCCATATGGACTTTCAGTAAGGCGTTTGACAAAGTCCTTCATAGTAGGTTGGTGAATAAGGTTAAGGCTCATAGGATACAAGGACAGGTGGCTAGATGGATTGAAAACTGGCTTGGCAACAGGAGACAGAGGCTAGCAGTGGGAGGATCTTTTTCTAGCTGAAGGTCTGTGACCAGTGGTGTGCCGCAGGGCTCCATACTGGGACCTTTGCTATTTGTAATATATATAAATCATTTGGAAGAGGGAGTAACTGGTGTGATCAGCAAGTCTGCAGATGACACGAAGATGGCTGGACTTGCTGATAGTGATGAACAGTGTCAGACAATACAGCAGGATATAGATAGGCTGGTAAATTGGGCGGAGAAATGGCAGATGAAATTTAATCCAGATAAATGCAAGGTGATACATTTTGGAAGAAATAATGTAGGGGGGAGTTATACAATAAATGGTAGGACTATTAAGAGCATAGAAACGCAGAGGGACCTAGGTGTGCAAGTTCACAAGTCCTTGAAGGTGGCAGCACAGGTGGAGGAGGTGGTGAAGAAGGCATATAGTATGCTTGCCTTTATAGGAAGGAGTATAGAGTATAAAAGCTGACACCTAATGTTGCAGTTGTATAGAAAGTTGGTTAGACTGCATTTGGAGTACTGCGTCCAGTTCTGGTCACCGCACTACCGGAAGGACATGGAGACCCTGGAGAGAGTGCAGAGGAGGTTTACCAGGATGCTGCCTGGTATGGAAGGTCTTAGCTATGAGGAGATATTGGGCAAATTGGGGCTGTTCTCCCTGGAAAGACAGAGAATGAGGGGAGACCTAATAGAGGTGTATAAGATTATGAAGGGTATAGATAGAGTGAACAGTGGGAAGCTTTTTCCCAGGTTGGATACGAAAATCACGAGGGGCCACAGGCTTAGGGTTAGAGGGGTGAGGTATAATTCAGATGTTAGAGGGAGGTTTTTCACACAGAGGGTGGTGGGGGCCTGGAATGCACTGCCAAGTAGGGGGGGTGGAGGCAGGCACGCTAGAGTTGTTTAAGGCTTATCTAGATAAGCACATGTGCAGACTAGAGATGGAGGGATACAAAAGAATGTTCTAGTTAAGGATCAAGAGCCTCAGGACGTTCCTGGGAATCAATAGATTCCTATGGGCCGTCCAACATATTTTATGGCTTACTTGTCTCTTACGTTTGAGCTTCTGGGGATTTTCTGTTAATGTCTGTATAGGCTGTGTATGTTGATTGATGTCTTTTTTTACATCCACAGGTGATTCAGTCCGCCTTGTTGACTAACAAGGGGCATACACGCAGTGGGTCGTGCAAGGGCTGCTCTTGAATGTTGCTTCGAGAGTTGCCTAGCGCTTCACATCGTTAGTGTACGCTTAAACTGGACCAACTGACAGGCAACACGACAGCTTAGTGACTATCACTGTTTGCTGTGCAGATACATGGACCTGGGTTGGATCTCCGACTTGGGTCGGTGTCTGTGGAAGTTTGCACATTCTCCCCGTGCTTGCATGGGTTTTCTCCGGGTGCTCCAGTTTCCTCCCACACCCCAAAAACATGCTTTTAGGCTGATTAGGGACAATTTGTTAACACCAAATTAGACCTCCCTTAATCTGGTGCACATATAATTCTCTAAATTTGCACCCCTTTATTATGGAGTCCAAGAGGCGTAGACAAAAGTCATAGGTAGTAGAAGGATGGGAATGAGGCACTCACTAAATGTTAAAATGGGTGGCGCCGGCTTGTACGGCCGAAGGGCCTGTTTCCTGTGCTGTGTTGTTCTTTTGATAAGATGCCACATGAAAGGTAACTATAAAAAGCATGAGCTCATGGTGTAGGGGGTATTAGCTAGCAGAAAACAGAGTTAGAATAAATGGATCTTTTTTTGGCCTGGGAAGCTAGGATCAATGTCAGGGCCAGAACTATTTACAATCTATATCAATGAATTGGATGAAGGTACCAAATATATGGTAGCTAGATAAGTAGGACCGTAAATTGTGGACAGTAGGTAAAGTGTCTACAAAGATAGGTTAAGTGAGTGGACATATATTCAGCAGGTCGGCTATGATCCAGGAATACGGGAACTTGGTCACTTAGGCAGGAAGAATAGTAAAACTGTACTAGTTAAATGGAGCAAGACTTCAGAACTCTCAGGTATTGAGGAATCTGGGATACCTAGTAAAGGAAGTTAGGTTGCAGGAACAGATACAAAAGTCTGAAATTACTTATCAACTGACTCGAGAACAACTTCTTCCCTGCTGCCACCAGACTTTTGAATGGACCTACCTTATATTAAGTTGATCTTTCTCTACACCCCAGCTATGACTGTAAGCCTACATTCTGCACCCGCTCCTTTCCTTCTCCCCTATGTACTCTATGAACGGTATGCTTTGTCTGCAGAGCACACAAGAAACAATACTTTTCATTGTATCCCAATATATGTGACAATAATAAATCAAATCAAATCAGTAAGTGATTAGGGAGACAAATGGAATGTGGTGTTTAATGTAAAGAGAATGGAATATAAAACTATGCAAGTTTTACTTAAGCTCTACAGGATCTTGGTGAGACCACATCTGTGTACAGTTTTGGTCTACATATTGAAAAAATATATAAATGCAATTGAAATGATTCCGAGAAAGTTTATTCAATTCATTCCTGGGATGAAGGGCTTATTTTAAGAAGTATGGTTGAGCAGGTTTTGCCTGTACTCAGTGGAGTTTAGAAGAACTCTCATTGATCTCATTAAAACATTGAATATCCTGATGAGACTTGACATAAAGGATGAATTCTTATGTACAATGAAACACAAATACAAGAGTCACAGCAAAAAGCTGTCGTCAGAACTTTCTAACCAAAGTGAAAACAGTAAAATGAAGCTAGCAGGGATATTTGCCTGGTTTGCCCATACCTGGTAGGCCTTGTTGTCCTGGCAACCCCCTGGGTCCTCTTCCTGGCAGGCCTCTATCGCCCTTCTCACCAGGTTCACCTGTACAGAAATCGATGTTAGATAAGAGAATGCAACAAGCAAAATAGCCACCGTTATGGACTAACTGTATGAGCTTAAGAAAGGATTTGAAATCATACAGCAAGCACATTTTGTTATTTCAGTTCTACATGGTGCAATAATAACATATATGAAGAGAACTATTTGGAGCAAGCTAGCCCATTTGGAAGTAGTACGATGTAGGGCAAGATTAAGTGGTTCGATGACACCAAGAATAGTTTAATATGTCTATAGATTACGTTAGGAAGGAAAATCAAAAAAGATTATAAAGAATTAAACAAATTTCAGGTGAGTATATAGCGCTAAGGGGGTGATAAAAGTGCCTTATCTCAATACACCAAACACTGAGACATCCTTGAGGATATCAATACTGCACCAGCTAATTCAAGAGAGAGCACTTATTCTGATAGGTTCTTAATGGTACAAAATCTTATGTTTTTGGTATATCTTATGGAAATACATCGCCATCATATGTCAATCTTAAAGAAAGAGTTTTGAGTGTTGCGCTGTTTTGCTTCATCTTACCTTTCTGTCCTTTGTAGCCGATTATACCAGATGGGCCTTTCAGGCCAGTCAGACCACGAGGCCCTGGTTGTCCAGGGAAGCCATTGTCTCCAGCTGGGCCTGGGGGTCCAGGTGGTCCAGGGCGCCCAGGCAAACCCATGATACCAGATTCTGGTCGTCGGAGGCTGGCAGCTAAATGAGCCAAGTGTTCTGAAGGAGAATACAAATATGTAAGTTACTGTATGTGAACAAAACACGTGGGGCGGAAGTTTATGCTCCCCAAGGCGCTGAAGGTGAGGGATGAGTTGGAAAATTGCACTGAAGGGATTCCCCACTCGGATCCTGCCTGCGGGCAAGGCCTTGGGCGGGAAACCCTCCTTTCATCTATTAATTGTAGGCTGACAGGAGTAAGCGCAAGTAGGGTGGGAAACAGAGAAATAAACTTTTCTCCATCTCAGGCATAGAAGGAGGAAGTGGTGTGTATCACTCTGATGGCTCCTGGGGGCACCCTTCCTTCTGGGACCTTGAAGCTCCAAGTCTCCCTCCCACCAATGTTACAATCACCTCCCAGGACATCCCCTTCCTTGTCAGCCTCCAGGCATCCTGGGAGTTACCTTGAGATTAAATTCTAGGCAGTACCTCTTCTGACCATTCAGCGTTGTGCCTGGATGGGTTGGAGAGCTGTCAGCCAATCAGGTTGGCCAACAGCTCTCACCGACAGGACTTCCTTCCAAAGGTGGACAGGAGTCCCACCCACTGCCAATCAATGCTCAAGTGAGCGTTAAATAGCAGTGAGAGTTCAAGTGTTGGCGGTAACACATTATGTGCTGACTCTCAGGATGGCGAGTGCTTATCCTTAAAACTCCACCCATAATACCAACAAGGAACAATTAAATGTATGTTGTATTCCTGGTGGATATTGCTTGACAGTATAGTCTACACTAATGTAATTGCACAGAAATGGGCCATTCAGCCCAATTGGTCCATGCCAGTATTTATTTATTCTCATGAGCCTCCTGCCATCTCTTTTGATCAAACCTTATCAATATATCCTTCTATTCCTTTCTCCCTTGAGTGCCTGCCCAATCGCCGTCCATCTTAACTACTCTGGTTCTACATTCTGTTGGAATGAATGCATTTCATTCCCCTCACTGAACCGCTTCAAAATCCTAATACCTTTGCTCTCAATAAAGTGAATCTTTTCTGATGATGAAACATTCTCATGGAAAGATGAGTTAATTGTGAAACGGTTTTACTGAGCTGTGATCTATTGAATTAGTTCTTTTATTTGATATCAGCAATCTAATTGCATACAAGATCAAGTCATCAGGTATTAGGTTCACCTGTTGAGGTGTACTTCCATTTACACTGATATAAAATCAGTAATATAGCCTTGAGTACGGCAAATTCAATTTCAAAATTTATGGGCGACACTAAATTGGGGGAGGTGGGGTAGTTGTTAATATAAGAGGAGACTCAACATTACAGGAAGCCATGAAGTTGCAGAATGGTGCATAAATTTACAAATTTACTTCAATATAGATGGTGGTGCATTCTACTAGGAAGAATAAAGAGGTCGCATATTCCTATGTCTAACTGGGATACAGAAACAGATGGATCTGGAGTTACAGATTATGCAAATATGAAGCCTAGACTTCCTAACTACAGATCGCAGTCAGTAAGGAGATTCAACAACACATCCTCCACAATCATCCTCAACACCGGTGCTCCACAAGGTTGTGTCCTCAGCCCTTCACTATACTCCTTATATACCTCTGACTGTGTGGCCAAATTCCCCTTTAACTCGATTTTCAAGTTTGTTGATGACACCACCATAATGTCGAGACCGAGTACAGGAACGAGATAGAGAATCTGGTGAACGACAATAATCTCTCCTTCAATGTCAACAAAACAAAGGAGATGATCATCAACTTCAGGAAGCATAATGGAGGGCATGCCCCTGTCTACATCAATGGGGACAAAGCAGAAATGATCGAGATCTTCAGGTTTTTAATGGTCCAGAGCACCAAAACCTGTCCTGGTCCCCCCATGCCGACACTATAGTTAAGAAAGCCCACCAATGTCTCTACTTTCTCAGGAGACAAAGGATATTTGGCATGTCTGCTACAACTCCCACAAACTTCTACAGATGTACCATAAAAAGCATTCTTTCCAGTTGTACCACAGCTTTGTAAGGCTCCTGCTTTGTCCAAGACCACAGTAAACTACGAAGGGTTATGAAGGGTGCATCACTCAAACTACTCTCCCACCCATCCACACTGTCTACACTTCCCGCTGCCTCAGAAAAGCAGCCAGCATAATCAAGGACCCTATGCATCACGGATATTCTCTCTTCCACCTTCTTCCGTCGGGAAAAAGATACAAACGTCTGGGGTCACATACCAACTGACTCAAAAACAGCTTCTTCCCTGCTGCCATCAGGCTTTTGAATGGACCTACCTCATACTAGGTTGCTCTTTCTCATATTAGCTATGGTTGTAACACTACATTTGCACCCTCTCCTTTCCTTCTCCCCTATGTACGCTATGAACAGTATGATTTGTCTGTACAGCTTACAAGAAACACTACTTTTCACTGTTTACTAATACATGTGACAATAATAAATCAAATAAAATCATTAAAAGTAACAGTGAAGGTTCATAATGGCATTAACAAAATTGCAAACAAAGCAATGGGGTATAGTTCATAAGATCAGCGACTCTCTACAGTGTAGAAGGAGACCATTTGGCCCATCAAACCTGTACTAGCAACAATTCCACCCAGGTGCTATCCACACCGAATATTTCGTAATGAGTTATAGAAAATGCTTAATCGCATATATTAATAGACATATCACCAACTTCAAACAGTAAGAACAAAACAAATATTTGTGTTTTGGACGCAGAGGGAATGCACAGCTCTCACAGTCAATGTTGTGAGTAATCAGCACACATCTCACCTCACTTACCCTTGCTTTAACGTGTGTATCACTTCAGTCATACCGGGAGGAAAAAAATTGGGAGTGGACAACATTAGCAGAATATGGCAATTCTGCATGTCAACAACAGTCAACAAAATGTCTCATGGACCACACTCAGATGGGCCGCATGTGACCCTCCCCAAGCTGAAGGCTGACCTAGATACACCGGAGACTCTGCTGAGAAGATCTACTGGGATAACACCAAAAATGAGAGGTACACCTAATGGGAAAGACTGAACAGGCTGAAACACTTTACTCCAAAAACAGAGATCTCTGTGGGGTGCACTCTTCAAGATTTGATAGAGGCGTTGCTATTTGTATTAAAAAAATCACTAATAACTCCAAAAGGGAATTCAGAAAAAAATGTTTTCCCAAAGACAGTGGCTGCGACAAAACAAATGGACAAAAATAATGAATGCATTCAGGAGGAAGTCAGATAAGCATGAGGGAGAAAAGAACAGAAGGGTATACAGATAGAGGTGCGGGAGGAGACCTGTGCGGAACCAGTCATGGATCGGTTGGACTGAATGGCCTGTTTTGTGCTGTATATATTTGGTAATACAAGTCACTGCCATCAGAACAGATTTTCTGGCCTAAATCACATTTGTGGAACTTTTCTGGATGATTACCGTGATTTCCTATGATACAACAGTGACTATACTGAAGTGTATGTGATGACAATGACATTCAAGGGTATTTCAATTATAAAGTGCAAACGTGCAGGTTCGGTTGATTAGATCACGATAAATTATCTCTTAGTGTCAGTGGATTGGCAGGGTAAATACTTGGAGTTTTGTGGATAGGGCCTGGGTGGGATTGTTGTCAATGCAGGCTTGATGGGCTGACAGGCCTCCTTCTGCAATGTAGGTATTCTATTCTATTCTAATTGTACTGGGGAATCGATGGTCCAAAGATTCCCCTTTTTTTTGTTTCCTTGGTTAGGCTTAATACAAACTCACTTTCCCCACAGGGCCACCTGTCATTTGTGCTCATTTTTGCTTTCCCTGAGCACCTGGGAGGGGATTCTTCATTCTCGTCCACACCCACCCTGATGCCAATGGACAATTTTGCGTTCCAGCCAAAACTCTATTCACCACAGTGATACTGGAGACTCCCAGCTGCAGACAAGGTCGGAGGTTTGGGGCACTAACATTTGTTCTCCTATTAACATCTCTTAACACGTGAAGGTAAAGGGTGGGACCAAAAATTCCAGAGAACCTTGGAACGCAGTAAATTACAAGATTGGCTGAGGAAGAACAGGAAGGCTTGTGAAGGATATGGGGGGCTGAAAACAGTGAATACCCTTGGGTGTATAAAACGTGCAGGGGATAATTGAGTGGTACGGTGGCACAATGGTTAGCACAGCTGCCTCACAGCAGCAGGGACCCGAGTTCGATTCCAAGCTTGTGTCACTGTTTGCAGAGTTTCCGTGTGTCTGTGTTGGTTTCCTCCGGATGCTCTGGTTTCCTCCCACAGTCCAAAAACGTGCGAGTTTGGTGGATTGGCCATGCTAAATTTCCCCTTAGTGTCAGGAGTCTAGCTAGAGTAAATTGATGGGGTTACGGGATTATGGCGATAGGGTCTGGGTGGGATTATGGTCAGTGCATACTCGATGAGCCGAATAGCTTCCTTCTGCACTGTAGGATTCTTTGATTCTATAATTATAAAAAGAAATTAGGAGAGTGAAGAAGGGGGCATGAAAAACACTAGCAGACAAAATAAGTATATTATTAAGGGCAAGAGTGAAACCAGAGAAAGAGCCCATTAGGAACCAAAGTAGCAATGTGAAACTGGAAGACATAGGTAAGACATTAAATGTGTATTTTGCATTTGTGTCCACTGTGGAGAAGGAAATTGACAAAGCAGGGAGGGGGGCTGTGACATAATGGAACAGACTAGCATTGCGGTATTAGCGATTGTAGTGGCATCAAAAGTGGATAAATCCCCAAGCTCAGCTGAGACATGTCAGACGCTGCTGTGTGAGGCAAGAGAGGAGATTGCAAGTGCTCTGACATTAATTTTCAAATTCTCTCTGGCCACAGGAGAGGTGATGTGGAGATGCCGGCGTTGGACTGGGGTAAACACAGTAAGAAGTCTCACAACACCAGGTTAAAGACCAACAGGTTTATTTGGTGGCAAAAGCCACTAGCTTTCGCAGCGCTGGCTGCCCCTTCGTCAGGTGGGTCAGGAGAGGTGCCAGAGGACTGGAGTACTGCAATAATGCGGTATCATAGTTCAAGAAGGAAAGTAGGGAAAACCAGACAATTACAAGCCAGTGAGTCTAACATCAGCGTTAAGGATATTATTAGAAAAAATTCTGAGAAACCCCATATTTAATCTCCACTTGAACAGGCAAAGATTAATATAGGATAGTCAGAATGGATTTGTCAGGGGAGATCATGTCTTACAATTTTGATTGAATGTTTCAAGGAGGTGAGTAGGTGTTTCGATAAGAGTAGTGCAGCCAGTGTAGTCTACATGGACTTTGGTCAGGCCTTTGACAAGGTCCCACATGGGGGACTGATCAAGAAGGTAAGAGCCCATGGGATCCAGGGCAATTTGAATGCCTAATTGCGCTTGAAAAGGTGAGGGTGGGTCACCTTCTTGAACTGTTGCTTTTGACTTGTTTATAGCAGTTGAGTAGCGATTGAATAGCTTACTAGCTCATTTCAGAAGGCAGTCAAGAGGCACCCACGTTGCTGTAGCTCTGGAATCACACGTAGGCCAGACCAGGTAAGGACAGCAGATTTCCTTCCCTAAAAGACATTCGTGAATCAGATTGGTTTTTCCAACTGACTCTGAGATCCAATAGGTGTCTGATACTTACTGACTAAGCTTACACAAGAATGGCCAGGAATGGAAGATAATGGAGGTAATGAATACTGTAACTACAAGAGTGGGTCAAAAGCTAGGAATCCTGTGGTGGGTAATTCACTTCCTGACTCCCCAAAGCCTGTCCATTATCCACAAGGCACAAGAGAAGGATAGAATATTCTCCCACTTGCTTGATTAAGCCCCAAGAAACCATCCAGCAACAAGTAACATAAGAACATAAGAAATAGGAGCAGAAGTAGGCCATCTAGCCCTTCGAGCCTGCCCCGCCATTCAATAAGATCATGGCTGATCTGTTGTGTCTCAGTTCCACATTCCCACCCTCTCCCCATAACCCTTAATCCCCTTGCCTATCAAAAACCTATCAACCCGCGTCTTAAATATATTTAGCGAGGCAGCCTCCACCACTTCAACGGGCAGAGAATTCCAGAGATTCACCACCCTTTCAGCGAAGAAGTTCCTCCTCAACTCTGTTCCCCCCCTTTATCTTGAGGCTGTGCCCTCTAGTCCTACTGTCCTTTCTGAGTGGGAAGAGCCTCTCCTCGTCTATCCTATCCATCCCATTTATCATCTTATATGTCTCAATGAGATCTCCCCTCATTCTTCTAAACTTTAACGAGTACAAGCCTAGTTTATTCAGCCTCTCCTCATAGTTCAACCCCCTCAACTCCGGTATCAGCCTAGTAAACCTCCTCTGCACTCCCTCCAAGGCCAAAATATCCTTGCGTAAGTGCGGCGACCAAAACTGCACACAGTACTCCAGCTGCGGCCTCGCCAGTGCCCTGTACAGTTGCAGCAAGACCTCCCTACTTTTATATTCAATCCCCCTCACTATGACGGCCAGCATCCCATTCGCCTTCCTGACCACCTGCTGCACCTGCAGGCTGGGTTTTTGCGACTCATGCACAAGGACCCCGAGGTCCCTCTGCACCGTCACATGCTGCAGTTTTTTGCCATGTAAATAATAGTCCTTCCTACCATTATTCCTACCAAAGTGGACAGCTTCACATTTGCCAACATTAAATTCCATTTGCCAGTTCCTGGCCCATTCGCCCAGCCTATCTAGATGCTTCCGCAGACTTTCCACACCCTCCGTACAACTTGCCGTTCCACCAATCTTGGTGTCATCAGCAAATTTCGACACCATACACTCGGTTCTCTCCTCCAGATCATCTATATAAATGGTAAATAGCTGAGGCCCCAGCACCAACCCCTGGGGCACTCCACTAGTCACCAACCGCCAATCCGAATAGCACCCATTGACCCCCACTCTCTGCCTCCTATTTGACAGCCAATCCCCTATCCACGCTAACACCCTACCCCCAACTCCATGCCCCCTGACCTTCTGTAATAACATCTTGTGCGGCACCTTATCAAACGCCTTCTGAAAAATCAAGAAACACCACATCCACCAGCTCTCCTCTATCCACCACCCTAGACACATCCTCATAGAACTCCAGTAAATTCGTCAGACACGACTTCCCCTTAACGAAACCGTGCTGCGTCTGCTCAATCAAACAATTCTCCTCAAGATGCCTCGCTATTTTCTCCTTGATCACGGATTCTAACATTTTACCTACAACAGACGTTAAACTAACCGGCCTATAATTCCCTGCCTTTTGCCTGCCACCCTTCTTAAACAATGGCATAACATTAGCCGTTTTCCAATCTTTCGGCACTTCCCCGGAATCCAGCGACGTTTGGAAAATAATCACTAAGGCATCCACTATCACCTCCGCCATTTCTTTCAGAACCCTTGGATGCATTCCATCCGGTCCTGGGAGCTTGTCCACAATCAGTCCCTCCAGTCTTTTGAGCACTGCCTCTCTAGTAACAATAATGTCATTCAGGCCCTCCACTCCTACCATCTTTCCATCACTATCACCCGGCAAATTATTCACGTCCTCCTCCGTGAAGACCAAAACAAAAAAGTTATTCAAGGCCTCAGCCATTTCCCCATCCCCTACCACTAAGTCCCCCCTCTCATCCTCTAAGGCTCCAACGTTCACCCTAGTCAGCCTCTTCCTTTTTATATATTTATAAAAACTCTTACTATCCTTTTTTATATTAAGCGCTAGCCCAGCTTCATCGTTTATCCTACCTTTCTTTATCAACTTCTTTGTCATTCTTTGTTGATATTTAAACCTCTCCCAATCCTCTTCTCGCCCACTACTCTTAGCTACTCTAAACGCATCCGCTTTTAATTTAACACTTTCCTTTACCTCCTTCGTTATCCACGGCTGATTATCTCTCCTCCTACGATCCTTTTTAACCATCGGAATAAATTTCTGCTGAGCATCAAGAAAGATCTCCTTAAAGATCCTCCACTGTTCCTCAGCAGACCTACCTTCCAATGTGCTCCCCCAATTGCCAATTCCTCTCTCATCCTATCGTACTCCCCTCTGTTCAAACAAAGGACACATGTCCGGGAACCCACTTTCTCCTCCTCCATCTGCATCAGAAACTCCACCATACAATGATCACTCTTCCCAAGAGGATCCTTCACCACAAGATCCCCAATTCTACCTGCCTCATTACATAACACCAGATCCAAGATAGCTCGCTCCCTCGTCGGCTCCAACACACACTGTTTAAGGAAACTATCCCGGCAGCATTCCAAGAACTCTTCCTCAAGCCCACCACGTCCAACATGGGTCGACCAATCAATATGTAGATTGAAATCCCCCATAATTATCGCCGTTCCATTCCTGCACGCCGCATTTGCGCGTTAACAGCCCACCCCACCTCCAGATCATTATTTGGGGGCCTATAGACAACACCCACCAGCATCTTCCTCCCTTTGCTGTTCCTAATCTCCACCCACAACGATTCCACTTTCTGCTCTTTGGCTCCTATATCATCCCTTACTACCACCCTGATGCTATCCTTAATCAGCAGAGCTACGCCCCCCCCTTTTTCCTCCCACCTATCCTTCCTAAACACTTGATACCCCTGGACATTCAGCTCCCAGTCCCTGTCACCTTGCAGCCACGTCTCTGTAATGGCCACCACATCATATCCATTTGTGCTGATCTGCGCCACCAGCTCATTCACTTTATTCTGAATGCTTCGTGCATTCAGATAAAGTGCCTTCATCCCAGCCTTCACCTGTACCCTATTTGCCTTGATAGGCAACCCTTCTACAAACATTCACTCCCCCTACCACTGACACACTTGTGTACTATTTACAAGATTCACTGCAGAAAGTCACCAAGGCTCCTACAATAGCACCCTCCAAACCCAGAATCTATACCATCTAGAAGGACAAGGGCTGCAGGTAACTGGGAACATCACCGCCTGGAAGTTTCCCTCCAAGCCACTCACCATCCTGACTTGGAAATATATCGCCGTTCCTTCACTGTTGCTGGTTCAAAATCCTGGATTTCCCTCCCTACCAGCACTGTGGGTGCACCTACACCACATGGGCTTCAACAGTTCAAGAAGGAAGTTCACTACCTCCATCTCAAGGGCAATTAGGACTGGGCGATAAATGCTAGCCTAGACAGTGGCACCCACATCCCACAACTGAATTAACAAAAAGAAAAGGTGTTTGTTGAACTATACCCTTGCAAGGCTTAGTTCTTTCAGGAAAGGGACAGAGAGAAAAGGGCAGCATGTTGGCACAGTGGTTAGCACTACTGCCTCACAGTGTTCGATTCCCGGCTTGGATCACTGACTGTGTGGAGTTTGCATGTTCTCCCTGGGTCCACGTGGGTCTCCTCAGGGTGCCCTGGTTTCCTCCCACAGTCCAAAGATGCAGAGGTTAGGTTGATTAGCTGTGCTAAATTGCCCCTCAGTGTCCCAAGATGTATAGGTTAGGGGAAATAGAAGTGTGAATATGTGGGGTTACAGGAATGGGCAAGGAGGTGGGGGGGGGTGGTGGAGATGCTCTGCCGGAGGGTTAGTGCATATTCGATGGGCCAAATGGCCTTCTTCTGCACTGTAGTGATTCTGCTTCTTAAAAATTGGAAGGTTTCAAAGACAAATTGAATGATTATTTTGAAAAGAATCAGTTTACTTCCCTTCATTTGG
The DNA here is from genome assembly GCF_965287045.1 of Carcharhinus amblyrhynchos. Taxonomy (NCBI): domain Eukaryota; kingdom Metazoa; phylum Chordata; class Chondrichthyes; order Carcharhiniformes; family Carcharhinidae; genus Carcharhinus; species Carcharhinus amblyrhynchos. The sequence continues at coordinate 13,522,825 of NC_137330.1, read as the reverse complement.
CCTGTAGAAATGAAGGGTTTCATAATACTTTCCTTAACCTTTTCCAGCTCTTGCTCAAAACTCTCAGCTTTCCTTCACATCTAAAAACTAATCAGTCCAAAAATTTTCAATATTGCATTCCCCCACTGTAAAGCAGGTATTGACGAGCTAGATCTTCATATAACTATGTACAGACACATGTCACTTTGTGAGTGAGAATGAATTTATTCACCACATCCCATCACTCACCTATCAACAGTGCCTAACCATCACGACTCCTCCCTCACAGTCATTCTATCTCATCGTCACTAACTTACCACAGCTGCAAAACTCACACCCACACCTCACACCTTGTACACATTGTTCCAACATGTCAGCATAACCTGTTCTGGTCCCTCCAAGTTGACATTATAGTTAAGAAAGCCCATCTACTTTCTCAGGAGGCTAAGGAAATTCAGTATGTCTACTACAACTCTCACCACTTTTTAGAGATGCGACCATCCTTTCTGGTTGTATAACAGCTTGGTACAGCTCCTGCTCTGTCAAAGACTGCAAGAAGCTGCAAAGGGTTGTGACTGAAGCCCAGTCCATCATGCAAACCAGTCTCCCATCCACTGACTCTGTCTACACTTCCCACTACCTCAGAAAAGCAGCCAGCATAATTAAGGACCACACACACCCTGGACATTCTTTCTTCCACCTTCTTCAGTCAGGAAAACAGTACAAAGGTCTAAGGTCATATACTAACTGACTAAAGAACAGTGTCTTCCTGCTGCCATCAGACTTTTGAATGGATCTACCTCACACTAAGTTGATCTTTCCTGACACCCTAGCTATGACTGTAACACTACAATCTGCACTCTCTCGTTTCCTTCTCTGTGAACCATATGCTTTGTCTGTATTCCACGCAAGAAACAATACTTTTCATTTTATACCACTACACGTGACAATAATAAATCAAATCAAATTAAACGTATTCCTAATACATAGAAGAGAATCATAGAATCCTTACAGTGCAGAAGGAGGCAATTCGGCCCATCGAATCTGCACTGACCACAATCCCACCCAGACTCTATCCTCATAACCCTAGGTATTTACCCTGCTAGTCTCCCTGGCACTAATGGGCAATTTAGCATGGCCAATCAACCAATCATTGAAGTGTGGAAGCAAACTGAAACACTCAGAGGAAACCCATGCATACACAGGGAAAACATGCAAACTCCACACAGACAGTCATTCAAGCTGGGAATTGAATTCGAGTTCCTGTCACTGTGAGGCCATGATGTGGAGATGCTGGCGTTGGACTGGGTTAAGCACAGTAAGAAGTTGCACAGCACCAGGTTAAAGTCCAACCTTTGGGGCAACAGTGCTAACCACTGTGCCGCCGTGCCACCCAACATTGCACCACTCTTGCTAACATTCTCTTGTAGGACACGGTGGTGGATAAACCAGAGGCAGCAACTATCTGTTGGAAATATATATCATCTTCTCCCCATGAAGGAGACAGTGCTTGCCAGTATTGGAGTGGCAATGAACGAGAGAGATTGGCTAGCAGCTTTCAACAGAATGCCATCCAATCTAATGCCACCTAATCTGCCATCTCCCACCTAATTTCTCCCTCATCCCAGACTCTTCTAATTGAGAAAATACAGGTCAGTCGAGGATGTACCTCTTCATTCCCCCACCCTCGTCCACCACCCCCTACCACCCTGAATTCCACCTCTCCCACTCACCAACCTCCATCCCCCTCCACCTCCATGCTCCCAACTCCAAAACACCCTCAACCTCAATCTCCATTTGTGGAAGAGAGTTCCAAACCCTGTGTGTGGAAGTACTAAATCATTTCTTTTTTCATTCATGGGACATGGGTGTCACTGGCTGACCAGCATTTATTGCCCATCCTTAGTTCCCAAGGACAATTGAGGGTCAACCACATTGCTGTGGTTCTGGAGTCACATGTAGGCCAGACCAGGTAAGGACAGCAGATTTCCTTCCCTAAAGGACATTAGTGAACCAGATGGGTTTTTCCAACAATCAACAATGATTTCACAGTAATCAGTCGATTCTTAATTCAGATATTTTTTACTAAATTGAAATTCCACCAGCTGCTGTGGTGGGATTCGAACCCAGGTTCCCAGAAATTAGCTGAGTTTCTGGATTAATAGTCTAATGATAAAATCACTAGGCCGTCACCTTCTTCATTCACTTCTGAAATGTCAGGCTCTAGTTTTTAGGCTATGTCCCCTGTCCAACACTCCCTAACCAGTGGAAATAATTTCACTCTATCGACCTTATCTTTTCCTTCAATATTTTGAAACTTCAGTCGAATCAATCTTTAACATCTCAATTCCAGGGAATGCAACCATATTTTGTCATTCCTCTTCATAATCTAGGCCTTGGAGGTTACGTATGATTCTGGTAAATCTAAACCACACTTCCTCCAAGGCCAATATCACTCTTAAGGTGTGGTTTTCAGGACTGCTCATACTGATTTCTGGTGAGGTCTAACCAGGGCTTTGCAGAGCTGAAGAATAACCCCTTGCCTTCTAGTCCCCTAGATAGAAAGATCAGCATTTCACTAGCCTTACTGATCATTTTCTGTGCCTATTCATTTCAGTGATCCACGGATTGCCAAGACTCTTTGGAGCTCCTTGTTCCTACTACTTTGTTATTTAGAAAGTACTTTGTACATTCAGTAGCAGCTCGGACTGAGGCCAAACAAGCTCAGCTTAATGCCATCGTGACCACAGACACTTGTGTTCAAATAGACTTGCAGAATGGGTTAACATTTCTCTGGGTCCAGAAGTAGCAGTCTTCCTCCTCCTGGGTCCCTCAGTTGATTAGAATGTGCAATGCCTGGTATAACCGTGTTTAATGCAGAGGGTACATAATCTATTGTACCTGAAAATAGCAACTGAAATCCTACAGTAGCTCTGAATGCACAGTATTTCCAATACAGAAACAGACTACTGTTCCATACTGGTGTTTATGACGTACATGAGACTCCTCCCACCCTTCTTCATCTCACCCTATCAACATACCATTTTGTTATGGTATATCAATCAGTCTGTGTACATTTCAAATGAGTCGTGGTATATGAGTCTGTGTATATTATGGTGAGTTATGGTATATCAGTCTGATCATATTATGATGGTTTATGATATATGAGCCTGTGGTAGTATGGTGGGTTATGGTATGAGTCTGTGTATATTATAGAGGGTTATGCTATATAAGCCTGTATATGTTATAGTGAGTTATGGTTTATCAGTGTATGTATATTCTGGTGAGTTATGGTATATCAGTCTGTGTATATTCCAGATGGGTTGTGGTATGTCAAAGTGTTTCAATTTGGGCTACAGTAGATTTGACGGGAATTTTCCTACTTTTGCACTATAAAAGCAAAACGGTCGACACTTAATTCTAAGAAAGAAGTACTCACCTTGCATCACTCTCATGCACACTTGTCTGATGTGTTGGTCTGTAGGCTCTTTACCCTAGGAACGGTCATGTTTAAAGAAGGAATAAAAAAGACAATGCAAATTCAAGATTTGTCGTGTAAATATAATGAATTCCTTGGAGCATGAATAGAGTTCAAATTGTACTCATAATTACAGGTGGACCCTGTCTCCCAGGTAGGCCAGAAAGTCCCCGATCTCCTTGTAGACCTTGTGCTCCGGCAGCGCCACGGCGACCCTGTACACCCGGCAGACCACGGATGCCATCTTTACCACGAATTCCAGGCTCACCAGGTTTACCGATCTACAAAATTGAAATGAAAACTCTCTGAATGTTGAAAGCACAAATTCTGACCTCTTCTCTGCAGCATCTAGCTTCACCTGTATCTTCACTGACCCCAGGATCGCTTTCATGTCACCCACCCTTCCCCAGCAGTGTATTGGTAACCTGGCCAAACAGCTTGATCACCAGCCTGCAAAAGCTTCCAATAGGCAAAATGGTGGGCAGGCTGTAAAAGTGGGAGAGTTTTCTGGTCAGCCATACTGCAGAAGGTAATGGCAAACCATTGCAGTAGTGTACCAAACATAATCATGGAGCAATCCAATGGAAATTCATGGTCACCAACATCCTCTAGGGCACAGTACTTGAAGGAAGAGGAACAGGATCCTTTCCTAGACCTACAGGTTGTGAATCTACTCAACATCCTCCAGCATGTGGATCTACTCAACATCCTCCAGCATGTGGATCTACTCAATATCCTCCAGCATGTGGATCTACTCAATATCCTCTATAATATTATCCTTCAGCCTGCACTATATTCTTCCGGGATGGTAGGGTGGTACAGTGGTTAGCACAGCTGCCTCACACTGCTAGGGACTCGGGTTCGATTCCCGACTTGGGTCACTGTCTGTGTGGAGTTTACACATTCTTCCCATGTCTGTTTGGGTTTCCTGCAGATGCTCCGGTTTCCTCCCGCAGTCCGAAAGACATGTTAGTTAGGTTTCTCGGCCATGCTAAATCCTCTCTCAGTGGACCCGAACGGGTGCCAGTGTGTGGCGACTAGGGGATTTTCACAGTAACTCCATTGCAGTGTTAATTCAAGCCTACTGGTGACACGAATAAATAAACTTAAACGTAAACAGTGTTTTGTTTTTAAAACCAGAGTTGAGCATCGTCTAATCAGGGCATCGCGATTCACCTCCTCTCCTTCCCTGTTTAAGATTTGGATGACATGGAACCTGAAAAAAGATACTTGTTCCATTTGAACTCTTCACACTGCTGACGTGTCTCAGCAGGCTGGAGGTTGAAAAGAATTGTTTGATTGAGCAGATGCAGCACGGATTCGTTAAGGGGAAATCGTGTTTGACGAATTTATTGGATTTCTGTGAGGATGTGACTAGTGTGGTAGACAGAGGGGAACTGGTGGATGTGGTGTTTTTAGATTTCCAAAAGGTGTTTGATAAGGTGCCTCACAAAAGCTTGCTAAGGTTAAGGTGTATGGAGTTGGGGGTAAGGTGTTAGCGTGGATAGAGGATTGGCTGTCTAATAGGAAGCAGAGAGTTGGTAATCAATGGGTGCTATTCTGGTTGGCGGTTGGTGACTAGTGGAGTGCCGCAGGGATCAGTGCTGGGGCCTCAGCTATTTACCACATATATAGATGATCTGGAGGAGGGGGCTGAGTGTAGGGTGACGAAATTTGCTGATGACACGAAGATGAGTGGAAAAACAAATTGCATGGAGGGTGTGGAAAGTCTGCAGAGAGATCTGGATAGGCTAAGCGAGTGGGCGAGGACCTGGAAGATGGAGTATAATGTTCATAGCGAGGGGGATTGAATATAAAAGTAGGGAGGTCTTGCTGCAGCTGTATAGGGCATTGGTGAGGCCGCAGCTGGAGTACTGTGTGCAGTTTTGGGCGCCGCACCTGCGCAAGGATATTTTGGCCCTGGAGGGAGTGCAGAGGAGGTTTACTAGGCTGATACCGGAGTTGAGGGGATTGAGCTATGAGGAGAGGCTGAATAAACTAGGCTTGTACTCGTTAGAGTTTAGAAGAATGAGGGGAGATCTCATTGAGACGTATAAGATGATGAATGGGATGGATAGGATAGAGGTGGAGAGACTCTTCCCGCTCAAAAAAGACAGTAGGACTAGGGGGCACAGGCTCAAGATAAAGGGGAGGCGGTTTAGAACGGAGTTGAGGAGGAACTTCTTCACTCAAAGGGTGGTGAATCTCTGGAATTCTCTGCCCGTTGAAGTGGTGGAGGCTGCCTCGCTAAATATTTTTAAGAAGCGGGTTGATGGGTTCTTGATAAGAGAGGGGATTAAGGGTTATGGGGAGAGGGCGGGAAAGTGGAACTGAGCCACAACAGATCAGCCATGATCTTATTGAATGGCGGGGCAGGCTCGAAGGGCTAGATGGCCTACTCCTGCTCCTATTTCTTATGTTCTTATGTTCTTAGCAAGTGTGAGGTTATCCACATTGGCAGAAATAATAATAGGAGAGATTATTATTTAAAAGGTGAAAAGCTGCAGCATGCTACGGTGCAGAGGGACCTGGGGGTCCTTGTGCACGAGTCGCAAAAACCCAGTCTGCAGGTGATCAAGAAGGCGAATGGAATGTTGGCCTTTATAGCGAGGAGAATAGAATATAAAAGCAGGGAGGTCTTGCTGCAACTGTACAGGGTAATGGTGAAGCCACAGCTGGAGTACTGTGTGCAGTTTTGGTCGCCGCACTTTCGGAAGGATATATTGACCTTGGAGGGAGTGCAGAGGAGGTTCACTAGGCTGCTACCGGAGATGAGGGGGTTGGCCTATGAAGGGAGACTAAATACTGTTGGCCTGTACTCGTTGGAGTTTAGAAGGATGAGGGGAGATCTTATAGAGACATATAAGATAATGAAGGGGATGGATAGGGTAGAGGTAGAGAGATTCTTCCCGCTCAGAAAGGATAGCAGGACTAGTGGACACAGCCTCAAGGTAAGTGGGGGGGGCAGTTTAGGTCAGAGTTGAGGAGGAACTTCTTCACTCAAAGGGTGGTGAATCTCTGGAATTCTCTGCCCGTTGAAGTGGTGGAGGCTACCTCACTAAATATATTTAAGTCACGGGTAGATAGGTTTCTGATAGACGGGAATTAAGGGTTATGGGGAGAAAGCGGGAAAGTGGAACTGATCCACTTCAGATCAGCCATGATCTTATTGAATGGCGGGGCAGGCTCGAAGGACTAGATGGCCTAATCCTGCTCCTATTTCATATATTCTTATGTTGAACCATGACGTGACCTCATTGAACTTTTATCAATTCACATTTGACATTTGGAAATGATGTTCTGTGTTGCCTTGGCTATGGGAGGCAAAGTCAGAGGAGTATATGTGCCATGAGTAATAGTTGCAAAGCAGTGAGCAGCTGGAATGCTGAAACACCGTAGTGGGTAGTGAGGTATTTGAAAAATGAGCAGCAGCAAGGTCAAAATGTCGATCCCCACAGCACCAAGTGTTGCCTTGTTCATTTCTGTGGCATGGAGATTCTCATCCTTCCTCCAATGTAAAAAAAATGGTACGGCAAAGACAGCACCAATGCCCCTACTCTCTCAGGAGGCTAAGGAAATTTGGCATGTCCACTACAACTCTCACCAACTTTTACAGATGCATCATAGAAAGCATCCATTCCGGAAGTATCACAGCTTGGCATGGATCCTATTCTGACCAAGACCCACAAAGGGTCATGAATGTAGCCCAATCCATCATATAAACCAGCCTCCCATCCACTGACTCTGTCTACACTTTCTGCTGCCTCGGAAAAGAAGCCAGCATAATCAAAGACCCCACACACCCCGGACATACTCTCTTACACCTTCTTCCATCAGGAGAAAGATACAAAAGTCTGAGGACACGTACCAACTGTCTCAAGAGCAATTTCTTCACTGCTGCCATCAGTATTTTGAATGGATCTACCTCATATTAAGCTGATCTTTCTCTACACCCTAGCTATGACTATATCACTACGTTTTGCACCCTCTCCTTTCCTTCTCTATGAGCAGTATGTTTTGTCTGTATAACGTACACAAAACTGTACAAGAAAGGTGGTTTCAATGAATACCAATACATGTGTCAATAATAAATCAAATCAAATCAAAAAAGTTAAACAAAGCTACGCTGGCAGTGCTGAAATATGCTGGGAATTCCACATCACTCTCAGGTCTGCTCAGCCAGGCTAGCACATTGTGGTTACCAGCAGTATTCAACACTGAAATAAACTGAAATTCTTTGCAGGGGTCAGAGTTTTGATCTTGTTCCTCCTAAGCATACTAGCATCCAATTATTAATGACATTATTTGTCAGAGTGAAGTCCCAATGCACACTTCTAAATTTTGTTTTATGCCTGTTACACTACACAAGAGCTGACAACTCAAGGTACTGCTCATACTAAGTTGCAGGGTTTTGATTTATTCTTTTTATGGGATGTGGACATCGCTGGCAAGGCCACCATTTAATGCCCATCCCTAATTGCCCTTGAAATGGTGGTGGTGAGCTGCCCTCTTGAATTGCTGCAGTCTATGTGCTGTAAGTATTGTTCTTGCATGCTATCCTGACAAAGCATATCGCTCAGAGTACCTAGGGGAGAAGAAAAAGAGAGGGTGCAGAGTAAAGCATTGCAGCTATTGGTAGAGTGTAGAGAAAGATCAGCTTAATAAGGGGTAGGTCCATTCAAAGGTCTGATGGCAGCAGGGAAGAAGCTGTTCTTGAGTCAGTTGGTACATTATTTCAGACTTTTATATCTCTTTCCCAACAGAAGAAGGTGGAAGAGAGTACATCAGGGGTGCATGGTGTCCTTGATGATGCTGGCTATTTTTACGAGGCAGCAGGAAGTGTAGACAGAGTCAATGGATGGGAGGGTGGTTTGAGTGACGGACAGGGCTACATTCACAACCCTTTGTAGTTTCTTGCAGCCTTGGTCAGAGCAGAAGCCATAGCAGGTTGTGATACATCCGGAAAGGATGCTATCTATGATTGATGTTAAGAGGGGGGTTTTTTTGCCAGTCATAAAGATGAAGGTATGAATTAATGTCTGCAAAGTCAAGAAAACAAAATTCCAATTTCTTGTTGACAAGAAACTTATTTTTTCCATTGAACCCAATTTAGCGTCCCTGCCTATTATGATTCCCACCACTGACAGGCGTGGAAAGTTGCACCCCAATATTACACATGAACCTGTTACATCATCATGACAATATGAGATGAAACAATAAATGAAAGGGAATTTCACACAGAAATATCACTCAACAATTGTAATAAGGTTAAGGAAATCCACAGGAAGGCAACCAGTTTTTACTAGGCAAGCACTGATAAAATACCAGCAGCAACAGGAAAAGGCTCTCAAATGACATAATCGATTGCTTATGGATCTCAATTAGCCTAAGGGTAGGCAGGCCAGTCACCTCCTGTTCCACTGTTGAAATGCCACTGGTAATGGGAAGGCAATGAGCCAGTACTGACCATCACCCCCCTTCCCCCCACCCAATCCCAACACCCATCATCACATCCAAATTTGCATCCTCCCACCTCCCAGCCTGCTCCTGAGGAGGGTGTAAACCTCCAGCCAATGTCAGCATGAAGACTTTCTGATCTCCAATCATTATTCCACAGTCTTCACATTGCCATGTAGCTTAAACCTGAACGCACTTCAAATTTGAACCTGTCAAATCTATAAAATCTACCTGTATTCTATATGTGTGAGGTTTTTTCCATTTAGCAGATGTTTTATATTTGTATTGTGATAACCCCCAGGAATTATATGGGGAATCTCTGACTGACCTCCCTGTAGGACTTGTTGAATACGAGCTCCCTGAGGGTTGGTAATTAACTCACCAAGTGGAGTTCGTATACTGAGCCCTGTATGAAGCATGCCCCTGAGTGAGTCCACTATTCCATTATCCCAATTGGGACCTGTCTGTGTTCACCACAAGCTTGTGGCTTTGGCTTTACTTTACTTTTGCAATAAAGCACTGTACCATTGCAGTGGCTCTATACGTGTATATATAGGTATGATAGCAACTACCAGTTTACATAAATGTAATGTGTAACCTCTGGGTAAATTAAATTGTAGATTTAAAACCTAATGGCCTGGACAGAATTCAACCCTTCGTGTTTTATGGATCAATCAAATTGCCTCAAAGTCTATGCTTTGTTGCAGAATGAAACCCAGCTTACAAAGTTCCAATGCAGAAAGGGATGAATTGATTTGATACTTACAGAACCCTTGGGACCAGCCTTCCCGACATCACCCTGAATAAGGAAAGATCAGAGGGAGGGGAGGAACAAAGAAAGAAAGCACAAGTCAGTCTCCACCTTTAGCATATCAAATATCAAACTTTATACAAAATGTGATAAAAATTTTAAACACAGATTACAATAAAATAGAGTTCCTATAAAAATCCTGAAAAACCTAAAGTAATAAGGGGCGGCACAGTGGCACAATGGTTAGCACTGCTGCCTCACAGCGCCAGGGACCCGGGTTCTATTCTCAGCTTCTGTGTGAAGTTTGCACATTCTCCCCGTGTCTGCATGTGTTTCCTCTGGAAGGTCGGTTTCCTCCCACAGTCCAAAAGGTTAAGTTGATTGGCCATGATAAATTGGCCCCGTGTCAGTGGATTAGCACGGTAAATATATAGCGTTCAGGGGATAGGGCCTGGGTGGGATTGTGGTCAATGCAGGCTCAATGGGCCAAATGGCCTCTTTCTGCACTGTAGGGATTCTATGATAGCATCTAGTTCATAATAGGCATGCTTTGCATTTCTAAAATATTTCAATCTGGAAAATATAGCCTGAGAAACAGGCACTAAGGAGATGTAAAAGGCACATTACTTTCTGATCTTACATATGGCTCAGCCACAGCACCTCTGCCAGTCTTCATCCTCCTACTACTGCTCATCGAACTCCATCAACTTTGCACTTTGTGTGTCCTCCAAATGTCTTTTTAAATGCCTCAATGCAGTTCATCTCACTCCGGAGGAACTTCAGGTGGTGGAAACTTCCGCACTCTAATCCCTCCTCTGGGTGGCACAGTGGTTAGCACTGTTGCCTCACAGTGCCAGGGACCCAGGTTCAATTCCCAGCTTGGGTCACTGTATGTGTGGAGTTTGCACGTTCTCCCCATGTCTGCATGGGTTTCCTCCAGGTGCTACAGTTTCCTCCCACAGTCCGAAAGACATGCTGGTTAGGAGCATTGGCCATGCTAAGTTCTCCCCCAGTGTACCCAAACAGATGCTGGATTGTGGCAACTGGGGGATTTTCACAGTAACTTCATTGCCATGTTAATGTAAACCTATTTGTGACACTAGTAAAGAGGTTTCTCCCAACCTCCCAACTGAATTATAACAAAAAAAATAGAAGGACATGGTGGCAGGAGTAGGGTAGGAAGAGACTTGCAGGGAATATGAACATCAGGACAGACAGCTGGATTGGGTGGCCTATTTCCTGTGCTGTACACTCTGTACAATTCTGTGTATTTAAAAAAATTAAGGATTTTAAATTTAATTTGTTTGTCACTGGAAATGATAATGCTTATTTTGTGATGCAGACATTAATTTTGTGATGTCTCTGTAGTATTTTGTGACAGCTCTTAGAGTAGACTGAATATTTTGCACCATGGAATTGCAGTTTTGAAGACTAACTTAAGACTTTCAACACTGCAAATATCTGCAGTACCATTATTCTCCAATCAGTGGTGCTATTGAGCTAGATCTCAACACAGCCTCACCACATGGCTCCAAGTCTCTATGCAAGTCTTTATCCTAATAACTTTAACTTCGGGACTTTAACTTTACAAATATTGATTGGAAAAACTATAGTTCAAGTACGTTAGAGGGGTCAGTTTTTGTCCAATGTGTGCAGGAAGGTTTCCTGACACAGTATGTAGATAGGCCAACAAGAGATGAGACCACATTGGATTTGGTACTGGGTAATGAGCCAGACGAGGTGTTAGACTTGGAGGTAAGTGAGCACTTTGGTGATAGTGACCACAATTCGGTTACGTTTCCCTTAGTGATGGAAAGGGATAGGTATATACCGAAGGGCAGAAGTTATAGCGGGGGAAAGGTAATTATGAGGTAATTAGGCGAGATTTAGGATACATAGGTTGGAGCAGGAAACTGCAGGGGCTGGGAACAACTGCAATGTGGAGCTTGTTCAAGGAGCAGCTACTGCGAGTCCTTGATAAATATGTACCTGTCAGGCAGGGAGGAAGTGGTCGAGCAAGGGAACCGTGGTGGACTAAGGAAGTTGAATCTCTGGTGAAGAGGAAGAAGGGGGCTTATGTAAAGATGAGACATGAAGGCTCAGTTAGGGCACTTCAGAGTTACAAATTAGCCAGGAAGGAGCTAAAGAGAGAGTTAAGAAGAGCTAGAAGAGGACATAAGAAAACTTTGGCAGGTAGGATCAAGGAGAACCCTAAAGCTTTCTATAGGTATGTCAGCAATAAAAGATAGATTAGGGCCAGTCAGGGATAGTAGTAGGAAGTTGTGCATGGAGCCTGAAGAGATAGGAGAGGCACTAAATGAATATTTTCCGTCAGTATTCACGCAGGAAAAAGTCAATGTAGTCAAGGAGAATACTGAGATAAAGGCTTTTAGACTAGACGGGATTGAGGTACATAAGGAGGAGGTGTAAGCAATTCTTGAGAGTATGAAAATAGATAAGTCCCCTGGGCCGGATGGGATTTATCCTAGGATTGTCTGGGAGGCTAGGGAGGAGATTGCAGAGCCTTCGGCTTTGATCTTTATGTCATCACTGGCTACAGGTATAGTGCCGGAAGACTGGACGATAGCAAATATTGTCCCCTTGTTCAAGAAGGGGAGTAGAGACCACCCTGGGAATTATAGACCAGTGAGCCTTACTTCTGTTGTGGGCAAAGTTTTGGAAAGAATTATAAGAGATAGGATTTATAATCATCTAAAGAGAAATAATTTGATTAGGGATAGTCAACACGGTTTTGTGAAGGGTAGGTCATGCCTCACAAACCTTACTGAGTTCTTTGAGAAGGTGACCAAAGAGGCGGATAAGGGTAAAGCAGTTGACGGGGTGTACATGGATTTTAGCAAAGTGTTTGATAAGGTTCCCCATGGTAGGCTACTGCAGAAAATACGGATGCATGGGATTGAGGGTGATTTAGCAGTTTGGATCAGGAATTGGCTAGCTGAAAAAAGACAGAGGATGGTGGTTGATGGGAAATATTCAACCTGGAGTTCAGTTACAAGTGGTATACCACAGGGATCTGTTTTGGGACCACTGCTGTTTGTCATTTTTATAAATGACCTAGATGAGGGTGTAGAAGGGTGGGTTAGTAAATTTGCGGACGACATTAAAGTCGGAGGAGTTGTAGACAGTGAGGGTGGATGTTACAGTTTGCAGAGGGACATAGATAAGCTGCAGAGCTGGGCTGAGAGGTGGCACATGGAGTTTAATGCGGAAAAGTGTGAGGCGATTCACTTTGGAAAGAGTAACAGGGTTACAGAATATAGGACTAATGGAAGGAATCTTGGTAGTGTCGATGAGCAGACAGACCTCGGTGTACATGTGTATAGATCCCTGAAAGTTGGCACCCAGGTTGATAAGATTGTTAAGAAGGCGTACGGTGTGTTCGCTTTTACTGGTAGAGGGATTGAATTTCGGAGCCGTGAGATCATGTTGCAACTGAACGAAACTCTAGTGCGGCCACAGTTGGAGTATTGCGTACAGTTCTGATCGCCGCATTATAAGAAAGATGTGGAAGCATTGGAAAGGGTGCAGAGGAGGTTTACCAGGATGTTGCCCGGTATGGTGGGAAGGTCTTATGAGGAAAGGCTGAGGGACTTGAGGTTGTTTTCGTTAGAGAGAAGAAGGTTAAGAGGTGACCTAATTGAGGCATACAAGATGATCAGAGGATTAGATAGGGTGGACAGTGAAAACCTTTTTCCTCAGATGGTGATGGCTAACACGAGGGGACATAGCTTTAAATTGAGGGGTGATAAATATAGGACGGATGTCAGAGGTAGGTTCTTTACTCAGAGGGTCGTAAGGGCGTGGAATGCCCTGCCTGCAGCAGTTGTGGATTCGCCGACTGTAAGGGGGTTCAAATGGTCAGTGGATAGGCATATGGATAACATTGGAATAGTTTAGGTTAAAGGGTCATTAGGTTGGTTCCACTGGTCAGCGAAACACCGAGGACCGAAGGGCCTGTACTGCACTGTAATGTTCTATGTTCTAATTTCATACATAAACACAATGTAGTTCTTAAAATACAGACACACACACAATTGATGTACTTTGGGGGTGGCACAGTGGCTAGCACCGCTGCCTCACAGCGCCAGGGACCCGGGTTTGAATCCCGGCTTGGGTCACTGTGTAGAGTCTGCACGTTCTTCCCATGTCTGCGTGGGTTTCCTCCATGTGCTCTGCTTCCCTCCCAAGTCCGAAAGAGGGGCTGGTAAGGTGGATTGTCTGTGTTGAATTGCCCTTTGGCATCCCAGGATGTGTGGGTTCGGGAGATTAGTGGGATTACAGGGAAAAGTCCTGGGAAGGATGCTCTGTTGGAATGTTGATGCAGACCCGATGGGCTAAGTGGCCTCCTTCCGCACTGTACCGATTCTACTTTACAATAGGAAGGAATCTTGCCTGGGTATCGCATACAGCCATAAATTAAAGTCCCTACCATCCCCATAACTTAAGAACAGAGTTCTGCAGATCCAGGATCACTCAATGATAAGTATCATGATCTCATTACCATTTCACCTCTGGGTCCATCAATACCTTCTCCACCAGGAGAACCCTAAGAGGGTAAAAACATTAAAAAGAGGGTTAAAAATTAATTATCAAAATCATGTGAAATTTTATTTTTCATAAATATTAAGGGAACTGCTCCATTATCTTTAACCCCCTTGTAATTTAAGGACTTACTTGTTCACCTTTAGTCCCATTCACGCCAACAGCACCCTGAAAACAAACACATAAAATAGACAAGTAAATGAAATGGGTTTTCAACATCATGAAGTTAAATATCCACTTTGTTTAGAATTTTAACCATATACGAAAGGGATCGACAGTCAGTCGGACAGACGGACACTATGTAGCCAAGCCTACAAACACGCACATGGGAAACTTCAGCCCTAGGGATAGAAATAGATATTTTTGAATTTTTTTTTATTCCATCCTTAAAGTTACGAAGTCAATGCTCAGAGTGGACCAGACAAACCCAAATCCATTCGTTGGTTTCTCCAAAAGCCAATTCAAAATCCAATTGAATCATAGAAACATAGAAGAGGAGGAGGCCATTCGGCTCCTCAAGCTAGCTCCACCGTTCATCACAATCACGGTTGATTCTCCAACTCAAAAGCCTAATCCTGCTTTCTCCCCATAACCTTTGATATCATTCACCCCATGTGTTATAGCTAGCTACCTTTTGAATACATTCAATGTTTTGGCATCAACTACTTCCTGTAGTAATGAATTCCACAGGCTCACCACTCTGGGTGAAGAAATGTCTCCTCACCTCCGTCCTAAATGTCTGCTCCAAATCCTCAGACTGTGCCCTGGTTCTGGACTTCCCCACAGTCGGAGACGTCCTCCCTGTATCTATGCTATCCAGTCTTTCAACACTGCAAATATCTGCAGTATCATTATTTTCCAATTAGTGGTGCTGTTGAGCTAGATCTCACCAAAGCGGCACTAGATGGCTGAAGTCTCTGTGCTAAGCCATGTTTGTTTATATAATCCAATTCAAGGTCCCCACAGGAGAAACAAACAAGATCCAAGCTGACAAGATGAGGTTCTGCACCCCATCTTGGACTTGATCTGATGTTTGATCTTTGCCTGAAGAAAGGTCAAATATCAAAGGCCGAGAAGCAGATCCAGGGATAGAAAGACGATCAAGGGTTTCAGGGCATCATGTGCGCGGCATGGTGGCCCAGTGGTTAGCACTGCTGCCTCACAGCACCAGGGAACCGGGTTCAATTCCAGCCTTGGTGACTGCGGAGTTGTTCATTCTCTCCATGCCTGTGTGGGTTTCCTCTGGGTGCTCCAGTTTCCTCCCTTAATCCAAAGATGTACAGGTCAGGTGGCTATGCTAAATTATAGCCATGCTAAATTGCCCCTTAGGGTCAGGGGATTAGCAGGGTAAATAGATGGGGTTACAAGTATTGAACCTGGGTGGCTTAATGGGCCAAATGGTCTCCTTCTGTACTGTAAGAATTCTATATCCTGGATTTTGCGAGAATAAGAAAGATGGGCTGGAGTCTATCCAAGCCACACTTTTGCAAATTGATATTCTCCCCCACTCAGCTGGAATTGGCTCTGAACACAGGAAAGTCTAGCTGGGGGACCTTGGTATGTTGCACGCCATGAGAAAGGAACAAAAAGAGCCGCAACTCAGAGTTAAAGGGCAGGCTACCATGCAGCCGATGAGATCAATCACAGTGACCCTGCAGACACAACTGGAAGGCTTCCTGTGGGTGCACCTCTGTCCTTGGCAGAGGTGGTCACCCAGCAGCT
Organism: Carcharhinus amblyrhynchos; assembly: GCF_965287045.1. Taxonomy (NCBI): domain Eukaryota; kingdom Metazoa; phylum Chordata; class Chondrichthyes; order Carcharhiniformes; family Carcharhinidae; genus Carcharhinus; species Carcharhinus amblyrhynchos. The sequence continues at coordinate 13,506,875 of NC_137330.1, read as the reverse complement.
GTTGCTCAGATTCCCAACAGAATAGAAAGCTCTGCTGCAATGGGGTTTCCTCAATGAGGTCCAGCACCACACATCCAGAGATCAGTCCTGCTCTTTCTGATGCCGCCATTGACATTATGCAGTCCAGGTTTGAACCGGAGTTAATGGAATGGATTTTCAATAGTCAGCAGACTGGGATTTGGTGCAGTTATACTTGGAAAACTGTGTTGGCTGGAGGACGACATTGGGTCCCACCGCCATTGGGATAGTTAGTGACTTTTAAAGGGTTGCGGGAGGCTGGAGGTTAAAAGGACGGGGAAGACAGGGAAACCCACTCACCAACCATTAACAAGCCTTTACGCTACTTAAGGAATCTGTTAAGGGGCCTGTCTGGGACAGAATGGGATTTTCAATCTTTTTTTCCAGATGAAGACAAACAGTTTGGAGCATGTTAGTGCACAGCTGTGGGGGTCACCATAGGACAAAAGGAAGTTAATTTCCAACCGTGTTTGTTTATATAAATATGAGGGGTCAACTAACAGCAGGTCAAATGCTTGGTCAAACTTGGTGTCTATGGTCTCTTTGTGCTTTATCCTCCATGGTTTCCCCAGGAACTCTTGTTCATCTTGGCAAGAAAACAACACTCAACATGGCTGCTGTTTGCCTTTGGCATCAGTCCCAGTGTAGGCAGCTCCCAACTCCTGCGGGTGTTTCAATCCTCTCATTGGGCATCAAGGTCATCTCCTGCCCAATCAGCCCATTTAAAAATACCTAAGGAAAGATGTGTTGGCCTTGGAGGGGGTCAGAGGAGGTTCACAAGAATGATCCCTGGAATGAAGGGCTTGTCATATGAGGAGAGGTTGAGGAGTCTGGGCCTGTACTCGATGGAATTTAGAATGATGAGGAGGGATCAAATTGAAATTACAGAATACTCAGAAGCCGAGATAGAGTGAACGTGGAGAGGATGGTTCCACTAATGGGAGAGACTAGAACTGCAGAGCACATCCTCAGAGTGAATGGACACTGCTTTAAAACGGAGATGAGGAGGAATTTCTTCAGCCAGAGGGGTGGTGAATCTGTGGAACTCATTGCCACAGAGGGGCTGTGGAGGCCAGGTCATTGTGTCTTTAAGACAGAGATGGATAGGTTCTTGATCAATAAGGGGATCAAGGGTTAAGGGGAGAAGTAGGAGAATGGGGATAAGAAGCATATCAATCATGATTGAATGACGGAGCAGACCCAATGGGCTGAATGGCCTAATTATGCACCTATATCTTATGGTCTTACGGTGCACAAGAACGACGCAGTTCAGGCATGGGTTTTGGATCCAGAATTCGCTGGCTGTCAGGTTTCAGATCTTGCTTTGAAATTCAAATCCAGTGAGTGTAAGGAAAAGAAAAATTGCAAAATATCACCCCAGCAGTAACACAGGTGAACAGTACAGAAAAATTCTCCAGCTAAGAACATGAATGCAACAGTCATCTCCAGGTCTCTCGTTGTGGGAATAACATGGAAAGATACAGCACAGAAAGTGGCTGTTCAGCCCATCATGCCTTCAGTTCCTTGAATGGGCTGTCCAATTCATCCAACTCCCCCTACCTTTTCTTTATAGCTCTGCAAATCTTTCCCCAATCATCCAATTAACCTTTTATTGTTAATAACGAATCTGCTCCCACCACAATTTCAGGAAGTGCATCCCAGATCACAACTTGCTACACAGGCAGAAGTCTCGCCCCTGGTCATTCTGCCAATGACCTTAATTCCACATCCCCTGGTTAGCAACCCCCTTCCCCGGTGGGAACGGTTTCTATAGCAGACATCACTAGAAGCTGGAGGAGACAAAGATTGCTTGGGCAGCACGATGGTACAGTGGTTAGCCTGCTGCCTCACAGCACCAGGGACTCGGGTTTGATTCCTGGCTTGGGTCACTGTCATGTTCTCGCCGTGTCTGCGTGGGTTTCTTCCGGGTGCTCCGGTTTCCTCCCACGTTCTGAAAGATGTGCTGGTTAGATGCATTGGCTGTGCTAAATTCATTGTACCCAAACAGGCGCCAGAGTGTGGCATCTAGGGGATTTTCACAGTAATTTCATTGCAGTGTTAATGTAAGCCTATTTGTAACTAATAAACAAACCTTTAAAACTATAAAGGGGCCACATAGGTAATAGGAAGCTATTAGCTTGCAACAGGCACCATTCCAGGCAGCAGGCCCACTGCAGTGTTCGCCCTGGGCACAATACTAATAGCAATATGTAGGGTCAGGAAACACTCTATTCATTGACCAGCAGTGAAAGTCACCTGGGCTGTCAACTTTTACACTGCATAAATGTTTTATGCACATCTTGGGAATCAGCCATTTTGCAATGTACAGTTTGTTTGATGATTGAAGCCACACTGGAGTATTGTTTCTAGTTTTGGTCTCCTTATTCAAGGAAGGATGTGGTAGCATTGGAGGCAGTTCAGAGGTGGTTCATCAGATTGATTCTGGGGATGAAAGGGTTGACGTACGAGGAGAGATTGAACAGTTTGGGTTTGTACTCACTGGGGTCTAGAAGGATGACAGGGGGTCTAATCGAGGTATATAAAATACTAAAAGGAATTGATAACGTAAATGTAGACCCAATGTTTCCTCTTATGGGGCAATCTAGAACAAGAGGTCACAGGTATAGGTTGAGAGGCAGTAGATTTAAAATAGAGATGAGGAGGAACTACTTCTCGCAGAAGGTGGTGAATTTGTGGAATTCGCTTCCCCACAGCACGGTGGGGTCTGAATCATTAAATGCTTTCAAGAAGGAGATAGATATATTTATAAATTTAAAAAGGGGTTAAAGGGATATAGAGAACAGGTAGGAAGGTGGATTTGAGATCAGCCACAATCTAATTGAACAGCAGAGCAGGCTGCAAGGACTGAATTGCCTCCTTCTGCTCCTAATTCCTTTGTTCATATGTTCCTAAGCCATGAAATGTAGTGGCTACAGAAGCAGCAGTCTGATTGAATTGCTAAAAGGTAATGCAGTCAAGGATCTGTGTGGACACCAGAAGGTGATTCACAAAAGTTATGGGGCACCAGAAAATGTGCAGCTTGAAGGGAAAGTAGGTCAGTAGATTGGTGTTATTTGGATTGAAGTAGTCCAGTGGTGAGTGCTGGATCCACTTTCATTCCGAAATGTGTGCAGATGATTGGATATGGGTACAGTTGGCTACAATATCCGAATTTGCTGTTCGAATGCTTCAGGGTGCCGATCAGAAAAAAATAGTTCAGGCCAAAGACTGCTGAGTGGAATGGACAGATATGGAGAAGAAGCAATTTGATCTGGATAAGCAGGAGATAATGTGGTTAGGAGGAGACAATGAAATGGGAGAAGATAGTCGGTAGAATGATAGTGATGGAGGGTGAGGAAGAACAGAAACCTAAGGTTTAAATACTGAATTTCCAGAGCTTGCTAAAGATAAAGCCACTGAAAAAGGAAAGGCAAAGGCATATGGAGTTAGGAAGCAAAGAGATTTTAATCATGGAGGTAGTGGCCTTGTGATATTATCACTAGACTATTAATCCAGAAATTCAGCTGGTGATTTGGGGACCTGCATTCGAAACAAGCCAGATGATGGAATTTGAATTTAGTTAAAAAAAACAACTGGAATTAAGTCGAAAAAACTCATCTGGTTCACTGATATCCTAAAGATGGGTAATGGTTATTTGCACAACCTGCAAAGAGAGTATAAAAGGACACAGCTGCAGTGGGACGTTTGTATCCCTGATGAGTTGGATGCAGGAGAAACTTGCTGGAAGTAATAAGTAAGTTATTCTATTTGTCATAAACTGACATTTAATATTAATATCTACATCCAGGTCAGTCAGGATTGGGTGTTTTCCACATTTGGGTCCTGCAGGGGCTGGGCCAGGATAATAATAATTAAAACTTAAAGTCGGGCTGGTTTCTCTGCCCCAGGGAAGGGATGAGGGGTTGACCAGGCTGATTTACACACTGTTAATCATGACATGGAATAAATAAGACCAGACCTAAAGAACTGGGGATCATTGTGCCATGCCCTAGGTATGACAATGAACAATGCCTGATGGGGATTGTACTTTCTAGGACAGGGACCCCATTTTAGGGTCCTTCTGCACCATGATGCCGGTAACAGGTCCAACACCTCTACTGTGGAACTTCCCGACAGATGCATTGGTGCAGAGCTCACCGACAAATGTCTTTTGACGTTTATTTTGCTTCTGTGTCCATGATTGACTGTTTTTATTGGTCACCAAAGCCAGTGAATGTTTCAGAAATATATATTTCTGCAGCTTCGGTGTGAGGGGTGCATTTAGCTAAACAACAAAAAAGGAGAGCAGACAATTCTGTACTTCTGATTAAAGATAAGAACTTTGGCCCCAGTATTAGATATATAATCACCTGCATTCATCTTCACTGAAAGTTAAGATTTGTGGAATTCTTAAGTAGAAAAGTCAGGGAAAAAATCTTAATTTTCTAGTGAAATTGCACATTGAATGAGGTATTAAAACTGCTCTAAGTATTAATCATTGGTTGCTGATTAGGGTTACTTTATCTCTCTATCTATCTCAGTTCCCCGATCACCCACTTCTTCAAATAGCTCTCACACCATTCACCAATCCCACACCACTCGCCTCTTCATCTCCTTTGCAATCCCTGTAAATGTACAGCTTTGAATCACAATTAAAAATCCCAGACTGGCAGCATGTTGGCAGGCAAGGTTTCGATTTGTTGCCGAACTCTGGTACAAAAAGAGGTATTTCTTACCCGATCACCCTTAGCACCAGGCAAGCCAGCAGGACCTGGAAGACCAGGATAGCCAATATCTCCAACGGGACCCTGCAGTATTCAGGAGCAGGAAAAATAAAGCGTGGAATAAAATATCTGAATTGGAATTATCAGCCAGCGTTTCCAATCACAGGTATAACTACTACAAAATTCGGTGTTACTAATTCCATTTTTACATCCCCACCATCTCAAAAAAACAGAAGAATATTGTAAACTGGTGCTATTCTGGAGATTTTTCCTCAAACTGTGTGTTTAATTTATTTGACACGTACTTGAACATTCTTCAGCACTAAAGCCGTCTTTCTGACCTTGTCTGCTTCAGCTCATTTTACATGATTTTTTTTTCCACTGTGGTTTGAATTCCTCAGTAACAGTGAACTCTTTCAGTTCAATCTCCTGTGCTGTGGCCCTGCTGTTACAGTGTAAATACTGTCTAGCAAGGATTAAATAGATGCATTGATGGGACTGATCCTGTGCTTGCAGGAGCTGCATGCAATGTAGCCCATCCTTTACTTTAGCAGTATAGAACCACCACTTCAATGGGTTCCAGTTACAACACGCAGTTTGCATCAGAAGCAATTCTGCCTTTGCACCCAGTGCAAGCAAAGTCACCCAAAGCCCTCTGGAGTGAGAGGTACAACTTGAGATCCAGCAGATAGAGTAATAGTGCTTGGATCCCACACCACCTGCTGCAAAGTCAGACTTAAAACCAGTTCCCCTACCCCAGGAAACATTTTAAGCTCTGCTGTAAATGTCAGGTTTGGATCCAACCAACATTCAGGATTGGGCTGCAGAACTCTGTTGTCCCTGGCTAGAAATCAATTCGGGGCCAGTAGTCTTACTCTGGTCCAACACTCCCACAAATACCTATAACTATGATAATCCCCATCTTCACTGCCTTGAAATTTGCAATATGGTCCATTATTATTAATAATAAATACCCCTAATATGGTACCAATATTCACAAACACAGAACCACAATAGAACTTTGAATGAATAGTCTGACCTGACACATTTCATTTCTAAATGAACAATGTATTGGCTTGAAATCGCACAGTATTCAACTTCCTGTGGGTTCCATTGCTTGGGTCATTTTAACTAAATTGACACCCTCAATAACATAATGGAGCAGCAAACCCATCATCTTTGTTTGTTATTAACAATGCCCAGAATGATATTAACCCAGCTAGCAATTTGATGAACACAAGTTCAGGTATATAAACATAAAAAGATTCCAGAAACAGAACTGTCTCAAGAGTTGATGAAAATACTCACAGCTGGGCCTGGTGGACCGGCAGGACCTACACCACCAGCTGGCCCTCGGTCACCCTGTCCAAAAGAGAGAAACATAAAGGATAAGTTTCTGCATAATTTACAGTGTGGGATTAGTTCATCCACTGACACCATGAAACATAGAAGATAGGAGCAGGAGGAGGACATTCGGCCCTTCAAGCCTGCTCCACTACTCATTACGATCATGGCTAATCGTCCAACTCAATAGCCTAATCCTGCTTTCTCCCCATAACCTTTGACCCCGTTTGCCCCAAGTGCTATTTCCAGCCGCCTCTGGAATACGTTCAATACTTTGGCATCAACTACTTTGTGTGGTAATGAATTCCACAGGCTCACCACTCTTTGGGTGAATAAATGTCTCATCATCTCTGTCCTAAACAGTCTACTCTGAATCCTCAGACTGTGGCCCCTGGTTCTGGACTCCCCCATCATTGGGAAAATCTTCCTTGCATCTCCCCTTTGAAGAATACACATTAACGTGCGCGGCACGATGGCACAGTGGCTGGTACTGCTGCCTCACAGCACCAGGGGCCCGGGTTCAATTCCAGGATCGGGTCATTGTCTGTGTGGAGTTTGCACCTTCTCCCTGTGTCTGAATGATATTCCTACAGGTGCTCTGGTTTCCTCCCACATTTCAAAGATGTGCAGGTTAGGTGGATTGGCCATGTTAAATTGACCCTAGTGTCAAGGGGATTAGCAGGGTAAATATGTGGAGTTATGGGAATAGGGCCTGGGTGAGATTGTGGTTGGTCCAGATTCGATGAGATTCTACGACCTTTGTACTTTGGGAAGAAACTAAGGCAGATAATGATTTGTTTCGTTCTTAAGGCACTGTTTTAAACACCAATTATATGTGTTCAGGTGATCACCAGATCACCTCCTGAACACTGAGCCAACAACAAAGTATTAGTCCTCCCTCTGGTATCTGGATGACCATATCATACCCGACTCTTCTAAAAACAACACATTGTGCATCACCACATTAAATTTGGCAACAAGTCACATAAGGAGATATTGGGACAGGCAACTGAAGGTTTAGCCAAAGAGGGGATTTTAACAGAGAGAGGGAATTCCAGAGCGTAGGCCCAGGCAGCTGAAGGCATACCAATGGTGCAGCTTTCCACTAAGAGAGATTCTGAGCATTTATATATCTTTCTGGAACCAATAACCAGTCCATTTAAAATATAACATTATCCTTCCAGTACAGCAATATTCTTTTTCTGAAGGAACACAGGCACGGCAGTTGGACTTCAAAACATTCAGACCACCATTGTCATTTGATAGATATAGGCCTGGACTTTAATTCCATTTTCTCACCATTGCTTTGTATCCCTGTCAGGACCTGACAAAAATCTATGTACCACTGTCTTCAATTGCCCCAGTAACGACAGCCTTTTTGGAGAAAAGGGTTTCAAATATCTTTCACATAAATAGTGTATCCTGTTTTTCTTTTCTGAATGGCCCAGCTATTAATTTTAGAGTTATGTTCCTTCATTCTTAATTCTCACAACCACAGGTAATAGTTTATCCATAAATATCCTGTCAAATCCTTTTAACATTGATCGACCTGATCACCCCTCAATCTCCTATCCTCAAGGGTATACAAGTCAAGTTAATGTAATGTGTAATATAACCTGTCTGAGAATGCAAGTAGGTAGTGCTTGATTCATTTCTAGCTCTTCTTCATCTGGTAGAATCTTGTACATCTTGGTAAAACCCTAACCCTTAATCTCCTTTGCTGCAAGGAAAAGAACCCAACTGAACCTTGCTGTACTTCCAGCCAGTGAGGTATAATATATATTTCACTTCACAGCTTATAGAATTCCTACAGTGCAGAAAGAGGCCAACTGGCCCATCGAATCTGCACCAACTCTCCTACAGAGCATCTTTCTCAAGCCCTATCACGTAACCCCATGTATTTACCTTGCCAATCCCCCAAATATTCATATCTAAAGGGCAATTTACCATGGCCAATCCACCTAATCTGCACCCTCGATCCTGCTCTGCCATTCAATAAGATCATGGCTGATCTGTTTGTGGCTCGAATTCCACATTCCCATGGCCTCAGTAACTCTTGATTCTCTTGCCTAACAAGAATCTCTCTACCTCTGCCTTAAAAATATCCAGTGACCCTCCTCTCCTGAATTTTAAGGCATTCAAATTCCAAAGTCACACAACCCTCTGAAATAAAAATTCTCTTATCTCTGTCCTTAAAGGGCAATCCCTAAGTTTAAAACAGTGCCCCCGAGTTCTGCACTCACCCACAAGAGGAAACACCCTTTCCACATCTACCTTGTTAATACCATTCAGGATCTTATAGACTTCAATCAAGTCACCCCTCACTCTTATAAGCTCCAGTGGAAACAAGCCTAGTCTGTCCAATCTTTCCTCAGAAGACAACACATTCAGTCCAGATATCAATTGAGGAAGCCTCCTTAGAGCTGCTTCCAATGCATTTACATCCTTCCTTAAATAAGGAGACAAAAACTGCACAGAGTATTTGAGGTGTGGTTTCACCAATGCCCTGTATAACTACAGCAAAACATCCTTACTTCTATATTCAGTTCTTCCCATAATAAAAGATAGTATTCCATTATCCTTCTTAGTTAATTATTGTACTTGCATACTAACTTTTTGTGACTCATGCACTGGAACACCTAGGTCCCTCTGCACCCATTAACTAATACTCTGCAATTAGGATTAGGAACACACACAGTTTTTCATTCGTTCACATGGCAGGATCTTCTGGTCCTGCTCACGACAGATCCCTGCAATGGATTTCGCAATGGCATGGGGTGGTAGGTGGCAATCAATTGGCAGCAGCGGAACCAAAGGATGGCAGCAAATGGCACGCTGCCTCTCACCACGAGAACCGCATCATGCAGAGGCTGGAAAACACCCCTCCACTTTGGCCTTTTTATTCTTCATACAGGATAGCGTTGCTCACAGATCTAGAGTTGTTCAGCAGTCTTTAGGCTTGTTGAAGTAAGTTCACGATTATAGACATTCAGCTAGCCTGTAAGTATCTTAACCATTTGTATCTTAACCATTTGTAAGTATTTTCCTAAGACGTGATGCCAGAGAATTTAACACTGTAGTCTATCTGGGGTTAAATCTGTGTTTTGTGAAGGGTTAGTATAATTTCCTTGCTTTTGTACAAGTTGTCGCTATATTTTTCCTAATTTTTTCAGGGGATGCAGCATCGCTGGCTAAATCACTTATTTTATTGTCCATCGCAAATTGTTCTTGAGAAAATGGTAATGAAACATAACCCTGTGTGATGCTACTCACAGAAGGACAGTTTTGTCACTGCTGATAACTTTACTTGGTGGTCAACTAAATAAGAAACCACATCTTGCATGATTTTTTTTCTCTCTTTAGTTAGAAATGTCTGTGCCACTCATTGTGGGACATGAGTCGCGAGGGGAGATCTTAAAATACCAATTAGATCCTTAACTACTCAGCCTACAAAGGATTTGCATACAAATAGTTGGGAATTAGTTAAACAAATATCTTGACATTCTTTCAATGACAGCACCAGTAATTACATTAATGGATCAGCTAATGGTCACAGAGCAATTAATTTTAGAAAAGCCTTAATCTTATTTCCCCTCACCACCCCAAAAAGATGAAAAGCATATTTCAGGGGATTAATCGACATCTTCGCAGGCACACTGCTGGGAAAAACTGAGCTTTTAAATTCCTTGCAGGTTCCAGGAACAATACAATACTCTAAAAGCGGAAGCTGCTGTGAATACTGTACCTTAACCCATTCTTTCACTGACGTATCCAACTAATCCCATACCCTCTGTCCTTTCCTCCATAGCCCTGCAATTTTTTTTATTCATTTGTGGGACATAAGCGTGTCTGGATGGCCAGCATTTATTGCTCATCCCTTGTTGCCCTTGTTCAGAGGGCAGTTGAGAGACATTCACATTGTTGTGGCTCTGAAGTCACATGTAGGCCAGACTAAGTAAGGATGGCAGATTTCCTTCCCTAAAGGACATTAATAAACCAGATGGGTTTTTCAACAATGGTTCATTGGTTATCAGTAGATTCTTAATTCCTGACTTTTTTAAATTGAATTCAAATTCCATCATCTGCCATGGCAGGATTCGAACCCGAGACCCAGAACATTGGTTGAGTTTCAGGATTAATAGTCCAGTGATAATACTGATAGGCCAATTATTTATCCAATTCCTTTATGCACATTACCAGTGAATCTTTCAGGCAGTGCATTCCCGATTTTCACAACTGGCTCAGTTATAAAGAATTCTCAGCTCACCTCGAGTTCTTTTGCCACCTGCCTAACATCTGTGTCCCATGGTTACCCACCCTTTTCCACTAGAAACAGCTTTTTCTTCTCAATTCTACCGAAACTATTCATCATTATTAAGAACTCAATCCAATCTCCACTTAACCTTCTCTGCTCTAAAGAACACATTTGCAGTTTTTCTGCACATCTACACAGCTGAAGTTTTATATCCTATCTTTTCTAAGAAACCAGTCCTACGGCTTCCTTCCTAAGACGTGATGCCAGAGAATTTAACACAGTACTCTATCTGGGGTTAAATCTGCGTTTTGTGAAGGGTTAGTGTAATTTCCTTGCTTTTGTACAAGTTGTTGCTATATTTTTCCTCATTTTTTCAGGGGATGCAGCATCGCTGGCTAAATCACTCATTTTATTGCCCATCGCAAATTCTTGAGAAAATGGTAATGAGCTGTTTCTTGAAACATTGGAGTGTACGTGGCGTAGGTACCCTCACCAGTGACATCTTCAGGTTCACATGCATCACCGGTATGAACCTGTTTTACATTTATTTGAATATACTTAAATGTTATTAACCTGCCTCCTCAATAGATATTGACAACCCTCCCTTCTCCACTGTATATTGACACTGTGCCAATGTGACATCACATTGGCACAGTTTCATACAGGTGTGGTCCTGTCATGGGGGTCACCTGGAGGTGCAACGACAAGTATGATCCCCAGGGTAGAAGGACTGAGCTGTTGAGATTTTCCAGCATTTGCTGGGCGGGATTTTCCAGCCGCATTCGTCCCAAAAAATCCTTGCCGAGGTCAACAGATTTGGCATGGTCCAATTCCCGTAGTGGGAAGGACAGGAAAATTCCACTCTCTGTTTTTGCTTTGTTGGCCAGGCAGTGCACTGGCAATGCTCCCTGCACTGCTTGGCACATGGTGGCACCATTCCCTTGCCAACCTGACAGTGCTAACCTGACGGTGCAAAGGAGCAGGCTCCAGTGGGAGCCTCATGGAGGAAAGTGGAGGGGCTGGGGGGGAAATCATTTAGATGTGGTGTTAGTTGGGAGCAGATGGAGGAGTGGGGATGCCAGCGATGGCCGTTGGTGGGTGCAGAGGTGCTGGGTGCCAGCTCAAACTGTGTGGTGGCAAGTGAAGGCAGAGAAGAGGCTGATAATCAGAGGAGGGGGAAGAAGGGGCTGACTCCAATCAGGGGTGGGGAAGGGAGCTCCTGAGACCTCCATGGTGGGCTGTGGTGGTGGGGCGGGAGTGGTTTAATCAGGTTGTCGCCTTCGAAGATAGCACCTCAATCTCTGAGCAGCAGGTTATGAAAGTCAAGAAAGATTTACAGAGATAGTATAGTGGTGTGAATGATTCACACTCTTTGCAAAGGGAAAATGGTGTATTGGGATCCAACAGTATAAGCAACGTGCTGGATCCTCCGGAACATGTTATTAATAGGAGCAGAAACAGAAAAATCTGCATCATTTGCATTGGATTGATAAACATGCAACACTGTACGTGGTGGAGCTCAGTGCACAGGATTGCTACTGGGGCACAAACCCCGACAAAACTGGGAATCACCAATCTTGCTGGCAAGATTGTGATTTTCAATTTTCCCTGCCCATTTGCCAGTGACAAAACAGATTTGCATCCATAATGGGCAAGAGCCTTATGTTAATATATTTTAATAAACTAACATGTAATTATGTAGTCCACTCGTCACATGATATCCCCCGAGGTAATTATACCTCACTGATCTGATTCATGTTGACAAGATTCTTGACAGGTCTTTGTAGGATTGGTGATGGTGCAGGCTCGATGGGCTGAATGGCCTTCTTCAGCACTGTAGGGATTCAATGAGGCAGTGGGCAGGGCTAAACTCACCAGCCAGCTTCTTCAACCAGCAGAGGTAGCTATTGCACATGTGCAGACCTCTATGGCTGTACATGCACAATTGCAATCATAAAGGCCTGACAGAAAGAAAGAGATTTGTCAGGCCTCTGTTGCTGCAGCCAATATCAACCCAGCACCCCACTTCCACAATCGCAGGGGTCCATGGCAATTGCAAGCCCCACAACATATGAAAATATCGCCCCCAACCAATTGCAGGCAGAGTGGCAGTGGGCATCCCACCTCTCATCCCCACCAATCACATTGCAGAGTGCGAAACAGCCCCACCCCTATAGGCCCTGCCCCTTCAGGTCACACACCCATTCAGGCCAGTCCCACCCCTTCAGGCCCCATCCCTCTGGCACTGCCTCCTTAGTACTGCCTGAGGTGCCGGGGGTGTTGCCAAGGTGCCAGACTGGCACTGCCTCAGGGGCAGCCCCTTGCCCTCAGCCTCCTCAGGGGTCCTCAATGGCCTCTGGTTCTACCGGAAATGCCAACACGAATTTATCCCGTTCATGGGGAGCAGATGTATTCCTCGCCAGAGAGAACATCTCCCTGTGAGCCATAAGTGCAAGCAAGCCCAAATGATTCAGCATGGGCTTACTAATTAGATGGAAATTAAGATTTTAATAAATTGAAATAATTTATTCAGCCTCTCGCCAGAAATGGGCCAGAGGCTTAACACAACGGAAATCCAGTTCTGGTAGGATTGCGAGAGCCTAGAAATTGGGTGCGATTCTGGTTTCTCGGCTCTCGTGCGATTTTACCGGCTCACTCCATCCAATGATGGACAAGCTAGTAAAATTGGGGCTTATCAGTGTGGAGACTGCCTGTTCTCTCCGTATCTGTGTGGGTTTCCTCCCTGTGCTCTGGTTTCCTCCCACACTACCAAGATGTACAGCTTAGGTGGATTGGCCACGCTAAATTCTCCCGCAGTGTATCAAGATGTGTAGGTCAGAGAAATTAGCGGATAAATGTGTGGGGATACGGGGATAGGGCCGGGGAGTGAATCTTTGTCGGACAGTCGATGTAGACTCGATGGGCCAAATGGCCTGCTTCTGCACTGTAGGGATTCTGTGATAAGGACATGCAATGTGATCATTCCCTTTGCAATAATCTAGTTTCAGAGATGGTTCAAGCTTTTAACAATGAAAACTACTTTTGCCAGTACTGTAAACAGCCAAAGCCTTTTAAAGACATTCTCTGAACAATCACACAAAAGAACACCACAGTCGAGTTGAACTAAACTATTCAAATTAACCGCAGTTCCTGCAGATTGGTTGCAAGATAAAGGCAGTGAAATTGTCAGCTACTCACCGGAGGGCCAACGAGACCAGGTTCTCCTACATCGCCTATTGGGCCCTGTTCACCCTGTGAGGGAAGAAAAAGCACTTTAAATTCTGTGACACGAGGAGTTAATTATTTTTTTCTCAGTTTAGCACTGGTTTCAGTGGTTATACAGTTTGCTTACGAGACATTTTTGAACCATGAATAGTACAACAAAGAGCATTTTAATAATTTATGCCCCTGATGCCAAACAACAACTTTATGTCATTGAAGCTGCCACAGGGTTCAAGTTTTCTTCATTTCTTCACCACTACAAGAGGTTTTGCTACCTGTTCTGCTTGCTGGATGGGCTGCTTGTTACAATCCAAGGTGATCGGAGGCGGGGCAGCACGGTGGCATATTGGGGTGGCACGGTGGCACAGTGGTTAGCACTGCTGCCTCACAGTAACAGGGACCCAGGTTCCATTCCTGGCTTGGGTCACTGTCTATGCAGAGTCTGCACATTCTCCCCATGTCTGCGTGGGTCTCCTGCAGGTGCTATGGTTTCCTCCCGCAGTCCAAAAGACGTGCAGGTTAGATGCATTGGCCATGCTAAATTTGGGTAGCACAGTGGTTAACGCTGCTGCCTCACAGCTCCAGGGATCTGGATTCGATTCCCAGCTTGGGTCACTGCCTATGTGAGGTTTGCACATTCTCCCCGTCTCTGTGTGGGTTTCCTCCGGGTGCTCCGGTTTTCTCCCACAGTCCAAAGATGTTATGGGTTAGGTGCATTGACTATGCTAAATTGCCCCTTAGTGTCCAGGGATGTGTAGGTTAGAGGGATTAGCAGGGTAAATACGTAGGACTACAGGGATAGGCCCAGGTTGGGATTGTTGTCATTGCAGACTCAATGGGCCAAATGGCCTCCTTCTGGGATCTAGGATTTCTATGGTAAATTCTCCCTCAGTGTACCCAAACAAGTGCCAGAGTGTGGCAACTAGGGGATTTTCATTGTAACTTCATTGCAGTGTTAATGCAAGCCTACTTGTGGCACTTTAAATAAACTTGAAAAACAAGCTGTACAACAATTGGAACAAGTTGATAAATGATCCTATCTCAGGCCAGAGGCTCATGGAGATAGTCACTCTCATTGCCTTTCTCCTACAGTCTTGTTCATGCCTGGGTAGCCCTGGAGAAGGAGTACACCACACGCTTTAGTAAAGGAAAAGCCTCCTGTGGCCAGAACTGCAGGATGTAAACCATCATTGTTTTAATGAGTTTTCTCTGTTCTACTGTTCAGTTTCCTTCATAACTCGTCCCTCTTAAAAGAAGGGAGGCACTTTTCTTTGGTGAACCAGGGACAACCATGGAGCTTCTTATTTGTTTTATTCATGAAGAACTTAATCTGGCTGTGGGTTTGCACTCAGCTGGCCATGACAGGAGTCAATGACAGAAGCAGGAATTAATGTGCCTAGCCAGAATCTAAATAAAAGTGTGGATTTTTACTGCTGGTTTAAGACAAAAGTAGGAGAGGAAACAGGCCATTCCATGGGTTAAACATTAGCTTTTTACCTCTGGCAACAGACTGAAATGAAGCTCAGACTGATGAGATACAGCTAGTTGGATTTGGGGAGGCAGGGGTGTGAAATCAGAATCTCAGTTGATGTTCTGGGTTCAAATACCACAAATGATGCAATTTGAATTCAATTAAAAGAATCTGGAATTAAGAATCTACTGATAACCATTGTCGATTTTCGGGAAAACCCATCTGGTTCACTAATGTCCTTTAGGGAAAGAAATCTGCCGTCCTTATCGATCTGGTCTAAGTGCAACCTCAAGCCACAGCAATGTGATTGACTCTCAACTGCCCTCCAAGGGCAACTAGCGATGGGCAATAAATGCTGGCCAGCCAGTGCGGCCATGCCCCACAAATGATTTTTTTCAAAAGTGCCCACCTTGATGAAAGCTGCCCGCAGAGATCTAGCAATCTCGGTAGCATGAACTCTGTCTTTCCCAATATCATCTTAAATCAGACACTGGGTCAAGGGGACCTCAACAGTGATGTCAGCAAGAAAGCTAAGCAGCCAATCACATTGAATTATTTAAACAGACAGCCAACCAGGAAGTAAAACCTGTGGAATGCCTTCACTTTTAATTTAAAAGTTCCGATGATGAAATAAATTATGATTGCATTCAGAAGGTAAAATATTGTAACCATTTAAAGAAGAACAACAGTTTATCATAATAAAGAATCCTGGCATTCCAGAAATGTAAATTTCTCATTGTCAACGAGGGTGACCATTAGTAATTATGAAGTTAGTACACCAATAACAAGCTAGTCACACCTCAAGTTGTATTGATGCAGTGGGAAATGCTCTTCTGAAGCTAGAACTTAAGCCTGTCATCAGGACAAGTTGGCATGCATGGCTGAAAGTGGGTGCCTGAACCATGAAATGGTCCACTCCCCAGCAGGAACGCCCCCCCGCCCCCTCACCCCTGAGAAATACCAAATCTATAAAAGATAATCCAGTACCCCAGCTGAGGAATGAGGAAATCTATCCAAATAAATGGGCATTGGTGAGACTACAGCAGAATTTTCCCATCCCATCTGCCACGGGAATCTTAGCGGGCGAGACACGGACTATGCAAAGGGCGGGACTTTCCAACCTTGAGACGCATATGGCAGGAAACTCCTGCCCCACATCTGCAACTCTGCATACAGTATTGGTCTCCTTATTTATGAGGAAGAACGTAAATGTGTTGGAAGCACTTCAGAGGTGTATTAAACCTTCACCTGGAACGAGGGGGTTGTCTTATGGGGAAAGGTTGGAAGGTTTGTATCTACTGGAGTTTAAGAGGCGACTTGGTTGAAACATAGAAGAGAACGTGATAGTGGGTCATGTTCTTCAGTGTTTTGTTGTCACCCAGTATTTTGTTACCTAAAAAGGCATGTCCCTTTACCCACCCCACCCCCCTCAAGAGATGCACTCACCTGGGCTCCTTTCGAGGGAATGCTAGCCAAGTGCATGCCATGGGGGAACAGTTGTAATTCACGCCAGTCTGCCCACGTGTCAATGTGAATGGATATCTCACAGAAAGGAGATGATCAGCAATAGAGGCCGGATAATGAGATTTAGATTTATTATAAGAGGGTTCCTGATGTTGAACATCTGGATTCCTACTACATCACTGACGGAGCAGGGAGGATAATCTTGGAGAGACTTCCCTCCAATTTAGAACGTGATTGGGTCCCTCGTGAGATTTTTCACCATTGTCACCATTCACACTCTGAAGAGCAGGAAAGGAAAATCTCGGCCCAGGTAAGACAATTTCTGAATTAGTTGGCTTCTTTAGGACAATCTGACAGCTTCATAGCCACGTTTCTAGGTAAACGATTTTTATTTCCATTTTTTGTGAGTTGATTTTGAATTCTCAAACTGGTGTAGTGGGATTGGAAATCATAATGGCTCCTGATTTTGTATGAATAAAGGATACATCATGAGCAACAGGAAGATGATAAACTTGTTCAGAAATGAGATTGATAGAAAATTCAAAGGAATATTTTTTATATGTAACTAAGAGAAAATTAACAGAATATTTCTATCACATGCCATTGTTGGTTATAGCCCAATCCTTCATCATGGTTAATAGGACACTTTTGATTTGCCAATTCTGTGTATTTTTGTGAAGGGTTCAAGAGTCAGATTAATTCAGATCATAAGTTCAAGGTCTACTTACAGATTTACCAGGAGATCCCATAGTACCATTCAAGCCAACTGGACCTCTATTACCCTGTCAGAAAGCAAGAATGAAATGGGAAGAAAAATAAATTATTTATATAAAAAATCATAGAATAAACAGTAATTATACCATTCAAAACCTAAAATGCTTTATTTTCAAAAACAGCAGCAGCCAGAGAAACTGAAACCATTCGCTCGCTAAACTAATTTGCTGTTTCTCCAACAAATTTGAAATTAAAAGTGCATTCGTTCACCTGACTTTTGCTATTTGCTGTTACTCAAACTATTCCATTTGGACACCACAGACCACACACAATGTGAACTATTGTGGGGGCTGCCAATTCATTTCATCTGCTAAAGAAATGGGTGAAAAGTTCCACCCTTATACACAGGGTAAATCAAGGAAAATGCAGAAGTATCTTTAATCTCAAAACAGATGCTTGCATGATGATCAGGCTGATCAGAAACTACACTGATACACATTAGTCAATCATTTCTAATTGCATTAACCCTCAGACTCTTCTCTTAACATATATTCAAACTCTTCAGCTAACCTTCAATTCCATTTATTTGCTTGGAATATCATATACTGTAACAAAGACATGAATACAGAATGTTCAGTTCATACCCAACCCTAACATACTCATGTAAGGGTAAGTTTAAAATCCCCAAATTATAGTATGAAGCCACATTCGAAAGGATTATGAATCTATAAGAAAAGTGGCCATTGAAGTGGTGGAGGCTACCTCGCTAAATACATTTAAGACGCGGGTAGATAGGTTTTTAGTAGGCAAGGGGATTAAGGGTTATGGGGAGAAAGTGGGAAAGTGGAACAAAGCCACTTCAGATCAGCCATGATCTTATTGAATGGCAGGGTAGGCTCAAAGGGCTAGATGGCCTACTCCTGCTCCTATTTCTTATGTTCTTATGTGGAAATGCAGAATTAATTTACCCTAAATTTCATGCCTAAATTTTAATTTTTGTTGCTGGAAATATCTTGTGTAATTCTCCTAACCTATAGTAGCAAATCTCAGTTGTTCTAAAACAGTGGTTCCCAAATATTTTCACCATAGATTACTTAGATGGGACAATAAACCACCTGCTTTTGCCTGTCACCACAAAGTAACTCAGGAGTTAGTGGGAAGAATGGTATTGAATCTAATAAGGTACTGTCTGGATCCAAGCTGGAGAGCATCAGTCTTGACTTGGAGTCCACATAATTTCCACAATAGTAAATTAATAATGAAGAAGGAGAAAATGGCAGAGGCATTGGACAGGTATTTTGAGTCTGTCTTCAGTTTCCCAAAGACATCTGAAATTCTAGAGGTGAAAGGGGGAGGGAGGGAGATGGGGGGAAGAACTTAAAACAATCACCATCACTAGGAAAAAGGTGCTGGGAAAATTATTAATACTAAAGGCTGACAAGTCCCCAGGACCTAGTAACCTGCATTTTGAGGTCCTCTAGACAGTGGCTGCAGAGATAAATGATGCATTGATTTTAATATTCCAAAATTACTTGGGTTCTGATAATGTCCAAGTGAATTGGAAAATAGCAAATTTAGCTAATTCATTCAAGAAAGGAGGAAAACAAAGAGCAAGAAAGTACAGACCAGTTATCTGTCATGGGACAATTGGTATAATCCATTATTAAAGAGGGTGCAGCAGAGTCAACGTGGTTTGATGAAAGGGAAGTCATGATTAACTCACTTATCAGAGGAAATAACAAGCAACATGGATAAAGGGGAACCTATACATGTGGTGTACTTGAATATCTAAGAGGCATCCGATAAGGTGTCACATCAAAGGTTATAACAAGATAAAGGAACATGATGTATGAGGTAACATATTAGCATGGACAAAGGATTGATTAGCTAATAGGGAACAGAGAGTAAATGTATCTTTTTTGGGTTGGCAAACTGTAACTAGTGAAGTGCACAGGGATCAGTGCTGGGGCTTCAACAATCTATATTAATGCTTTGGTTGACGTCTCTAAGCGTAAGGTAGCTAAATTTGTTAATGACACCAAGATAGGTAGGAAATTACGTTGTCAAGAGGTAAAGAGTCTACAAAGATAGGTTAAGTGACTGGACATAAATTCAGCAGATGAGCCATGATGCAGAAAAATGTGAACTTCTTTACTTTGGCCAGAAGAATAAAGAAGCAAAATATCTTTAAATGGAGAGATGAGACTGCAGAAACTCTGAGATACAGAGGGATCTGGGTGTCCTGGTATATGAATCACCAAAATGTTAGTCTGCAGGTACAGAAAGTAATTAGGAAAGCAAATTGAACGTTGGCAAGAGGAATGGAATATAAAAATACAGAAGTTTTACTGCAGCTGTGCAGTGCCTTGGTGAATCCGCATCAGACTTTTGGTCTCCAGGTCTTAAAAAAAAGGATATTGCTTTGAAAATAGTTCAGAGGAGATTCACCCAACTCATAGGCACACAGAAACATAGCAAGTGGAAACAGAGGTAGGCAATTTGTTTAAGTTTTAAGTTTATTTATTATTGTCACAAGTAGGCTTACTGTAATGAAGTGAAAGTCCCTTAGTTGCCACACTCTGACACCTGTTTGGATACACTGAGGGAGAATTTAGCATGGCTAATCTACCTAACCAGTCTTTTGGACTGTGGAAGGAAACTGGAGCACCCAGAGGAAACCCAGGCAGACACGAGGAGAACACAGATAGTGACCCAAGCCAGGAATTGAATCCGGGTCCCTGGCACTATGAGGCAGCAGTGCTAACCGTTGTGCCATTGTGCCATCCCCTGGTAAGAAGGGCTTATTTTATGAAGAAAGGTTGAATGGATTGATTCTATACACATTGGAGTTTAGAAAAACAAGTGGCAATCTTATTGGAACATATAAGATCCTGATGGAACTTGAGAGAGTAGATACTGGGAGAATGTTTCCTCTTGTGAGGGAGACTTGAACTAGGAGATACCATTTAAGAATAAGAGGTATCCTTGTCAAGTCAGGGATGAGGTGAATTGTTTTCTCTCAGAGGGTCGTTAATCTGTGGAATTCTCTTCCCAGAGAACAGTGGAGACTGGGGAATTGAATATATTCAAGACTGACTTAGATTTTTGATAGACTAGGGAACTGAGGGTTATGGGGGTACAGACGGGAAGGGGGAGTTGAGACCACAACCCAATCAGCCATGATCTTATGGAAAGGTCGAACAAGAATGAAGGGCTGAATGGTCTCCTCCTATTCCTAAGTCCCACATTCCTATGTTTCTATGTTCTATATTCAGTCAGTTCCCCTTCTTTTCAGATCAAAGCATGTTGAAAATTCACCTTATGGTTGCGTATGGCAGCAGATGATTCAGAGGTGAGTCAGTAGTCCAGGACACTTGGGGTTTGTGTGTGGAGGCAAAAACTCTTCAAAGCTTTCTCACCAAATATCAGCTCCAGTGGCGTCCATTTTGGCCAGCCCAGGGACCAACTGGAGGACTCTGCTCCATAGAGGAGCACTGATCTAAACTTCAACAACAGCCACTTGCTAGGTAGAATCAACTTGCTTATTGGCAATTAACATTATTTAGGAGCAGCAAGCACAGTCAGAAGTACAATCATTACATACCTTTGCACCCATTGCACCCTGAAGT
The DNA here is from genome assembly GCF_965287045.1 of Carcharhinus amblyrhynchos. Classification (NCBI taxonomy): domain Eukaryota; kingdom Metazoa; phylum Chordata; class Chondrichthyes; order Carcharhiniformes; family Carcharhinidae; genus Carcharhinus; species Carcharhinus amblyrhynchos. The sequence continues at coordinate 13,486,034 of NC_137330.1, read as the reverse complement.
CCTGGAGAACCAGGCAAACCCTGGAAAACAAAAAAAGGGGTCAACAAATAATAAGTTTTTCTTCCTGGGGAAGGGATTAAAATATGTATTCAGTTTAAATTATGTTGATGAAATGGAGCCTAATGCTGGACTGTTGTTGGTGGGGGGGGTGGGGGGGGGGCGGTTGGAGAAATTGGGGCAGACATTCCCAGTGAGGAACCCCGTTCCCAGGGAGGGCTAGTAGGGAAATGGCTGACTCATGGTCTCTGAGCTTTCATCTGTTCATTCAGATAAAGAAAACTTAATATCATAAGAACAGATTGTGTGGACTTTATCACATTGCTGTTTGAGGGGAGCTTTCTGAGCACAAATTGGCTGCAGTCCATTTCCTACATTTCAACAGTCCCAATTTCACAAGTACTTTATTCGCTGTAAAGCATGTTGGGACTGTGAAGGGCGATACATTAATGCAAGTATTTTTTTTCTCTTTCACATCACAGTGTCACATTAAGGGTGGGATTTTCCAGCCGTGTTCGCTCCAGCACTGGAAAATCCCGCCCGAGGTCAATGGACCTTTGCATGGTCTACGCCCCCCTCCCCCGCCCGCTATGATTCCCACGGCAGGCAAGACAGGAAAATTACACCCTGAATGTCAACACCCAGAAAATGATAGTAAATGCCAGGACAAGGATGTGTGTTCAGCAGAATAAAGACACAAGCAGTGATACAATAATTCACTTTAGAAGAATTTAGAAGATTTAAAGCACATTCTTATTTAAATAATTGTAATTCAATTCATTGATAGATGGCGGGACAAACCATAGTTTCCTTCACTCAAGCTTACTCCAATTTTATTTCACCCCTGCAGTGTTATCCTACTTCCAGGTTATTTCCCATCATTTTGTTCCCTCCCATTTTCCACTTGTTTACACAGATATTTCATTTTATTGGTCTGGTGTGATGGGGAAGATTGTCATTTGTTTTAGCATAAATAAATAAATGTATTCATTCATGGGACATGGGCATCGCTGGCTGGCCAGTATTTATTGCCCATCCCTGGTTGCCCTTGAGAAGGTGGCGGTGAGCTGCCTTCTTGAACCGCTGCATTTCATGTGCTGTGGGTTGATCCACAATGCTGTTAGGGAGGGAATTCCAGGATTTTGACCCGGCGACTGCAAAGGAGTGGCAATATACTTCCAAGTCAGGATGGTGAGTGTCTTGGAGGGGAACTTGAAGGTGGTAGTGTTGCCATGGGTCTGCTGCTCTAGTCCTTCTAGATGGAAGTGGTCATGGGTTTGGGAGGTGCCATCTAAGGATCTTTGATGAATTGCTGCAGTGCATCTTGTAGATAGTGCACAATAATGTAAGATACATAGGGAGAAATGGGTTCATACAACCAGGCTATTTAAATTAACAGATGGAAAATTAGCCAGGTGCCTACTGGCCATGTGATCCTCCCTTGATTTTACTTATTGGATTTTACACTTTAACCGACGTGTCGCAGTTGTTTTCACAGCTTCTGCCCCACTATCTTGTCGCCAGATCATTTCTACTGTTTTACTTGCAGTATGACAAACTCCCATCGCAGCTTGAAGGGTTTACCTGATTTCACATTATTTAAACAAATGATAAAAAAACTACTGCTTGACATTACATCCTCAAATCTGATAGGTCATTTTGTGAAATTAGGAAACAATTGTTTTTTTCCATCATTCCTGAGACCTGGGTGTCACTGGCTAGGCCAGCATTTATTGCCCATCCTTAATTGCCCTTGATAAGTTGGTGGTGAGTTGTCTTCTTGAACCATTGCTGTCCACGTGGTGCAGATACACCCACCATGCGTTAGGGAAGAAGTTCCTTGATTTTGACCCAGCAACAGTGGAGGAACGGCTGATATATTTCTAAGTCAGCATTGTGTGTGGCTTGGAGGAGAACCTGCAGGTGATGATGTTCCTATGTGTCTGTTGCCCTTACCTTTCTAGGTGGTAGAGGTCACACGTTTGAAAGGTGCTGTCAAAGGAGCTTTGATGAGTTGCTGCAGTGCATCTTGTAGATAGTACACATTGCTGCCACTGTGCATCAGTGATGGGGGTAATGAATGTTTAAGGTGGGTGATATGTCACTCAAGTGAGCTGCTCTGTCCTGGATGGTGCTGTGCTTCTTGAATGTTGTTGGAACTGCACTCATCCAGACAAGTGGATCAAGAACAGTGAGGCCCATTGACCAAATCCTCTTAATCCTCCAGAATCAACCTGATGGGAAATCCCAAACACCTACCCTTCCTTCCTTCAGGGTTCTTCCAATTCACTCCCCTCCCCACTTCACCTTCACATCTGTACACAGCTGCAAGGATTTTGGGGGCTGTATTGCCTCCAATACTGAGGCTACTCGGTGGTCTGCTTCCAGCAGTTCCATCCTGCCCCATTCTCTACCCCAGCCTCACAGTCTAACTCTCAAGCCTCTTTCACACCTCCCGCCCCAATCTTTTCCAAATTCCCCTTCTCATGAAACGTCTTTCTTTGACCAGATTCTAACACTGAAATGCCACTCCTCAGCTTGATGCTCACAATGTAATGCAACAACAGCTCTCTCTCTCTCTCTCTCCTCCAACACTGGGCCCTCCCACCTTCAATACTGCAAGGTTCATAAGAAGGTTATTCATTCACCCCTCTGTTCTTCCTAATTACTACCCAACTTCCTGTTCATTACGGATCACTGCCACCAAATGGGCACCTATCATTCTTTTTTTGAATCCCTTCGGTTTGACTTTCATGCCAGCTACATTTGAGCCCACACTAATGAAAGGGTACTGCTGACATTCAGTGTCACTACGTTATCATACAATCATAGAATCCCTACAGTCCAGAAGGAGGCCATTTGGCCCATAAACTCTGCACCTACCACAATCCCACCCAGGCCCTATCCCCTTAACCCCAAGCTATTCCCCCTGACATTATGGGGCCATTTAGCATGGCCAATCAACCTAACTCACACATCTTTGGACTGTGTACCCAGAGGAAACTCATGCAGACATGGGGAGAATGCAAACTCCACACAGTCAGTCACCCCAGGCCAGAACTGAACCCGGGTTCCTGACGCTGTGCGGCAGCAGTGTTAACCACTGTGTTACCGTGCCACCCATATCTTCCCTCAGGCTCTGTAGAGTTTTCAATGTCCCTCAAAAACACAAACTTCCTCCATAATTTCTCCGTCAAGCTCCATCTCCATGACGCTACCTTCTCCTGGTTCGATTCCCACCTGTCACACCAAATGCTTTTCCTTCCAAGCTTTCATGCACACTGCCTGGGTGTCCATCCCTCATCACATCTGTGTGTCGTACTTTGCTGACATTATCCACAAACATGAAGTGAGGGTTTCATATATCAGCAACGATGGTCCAGATCCACCACCCTCAATGCTATGCTCCGCCATTTGTCCCTCTGTTTGCTGCCAAGTTGTGGGATGCCAGAACGTATTTTCCTGAATAGCCTCACAGTCTTCAGTTCAGCAATGGCGAGACCAAAGCCACCTTGCTTCTATATTTAGCTGTTGATCTTGTTACCTGTTCCGAATACCTGTACACCACAGCGTCCAATAACACATCATTCAGTATCCAGCTTGACAGAAGTAAGCTTGTAATTCCATATCAAGTGCAACACAACACCTTCCAGTGTCCACCTGTGAAATGTCACAGATCTCCATCTCTACCTCTATCTTCTGCTGCAAATGAAATACTGATTTGTATCTTTACCATCTACTTCATTGAATTTTCCAACTGCTTTCTTGCTGTCCTCCCAAGAATGCATCACCCATTCCACAAAAGTCTCTTTGTCAACACCCGCCATGCACAGACTTGCTATCCTGGAATGTAAAATCCTCATCCTTGGCCAGAATTCTTCAGCCGTTCACATGCTGTGGCATCCCCAGCAGTGTGGGTGGCTTCAATGGAATTCCCATTGACATTCACAGGACCAGCAGATCTCTCAACCAGCAAACATCACACTGCATCCTCCCCACCCCCTGCATCACCAAGAAAAATGCTGAGGGGAGGCCAGAGAATTTACTCCTCACCTACAAACCTCTCAATGGCCTTGGTTCAATAAACCTCAGCAACCGCCTCCCACCCAACACCCCTCAGAATGTCCATTCTACCAACAGTAAAAAGAAATCCAAAGAAAACCTAACGCACGCATCCCACTTCACAACCAAACTTTCCCACTCAATATCTGGGTAACCCCCAACCCACACACCGTCCCGCAAACAAAACCGCAACCCCCCTCCTTCGCCCCCATTTTTTCCCCTCTGCTCACACACAACCTGACACTGAACACAAAGACAATCTCCACCACTCACCCCCAAAAAGATGCCACAGAAAGGAAACAAATGGAAAGAAATGTCCCAGAAGGGAATACAGCAGTCACTACACTGAAGGCAAGGCAGTGTATAGGGGAAAGGGGACTGGACAAGAACCAAAAGGAAAATGGTGGGACAAGAAGAGTACGGGATACACATCCACTCTCGATTAAACTCTAGATCAGGGATACATCCAATCCACCCTCAGTGAGCCAAAAGCAAATAAAAAAAAGACAAGAATGCTCACACAAAAAAAGGAAAAAACCCAAATCAAAACAAAAAGAAAAACCACCACGTATGAAGCAAACAGCCTGGTAGTCAGAGGCTAATCCCTCCCTGACCCCGACAGGAAAAAGGAGTCCTTCCATTTCCCAGAACCGAACACAACCAACCCAGATGGTACAGTTCACTACCCCCTGACGGCCTCGCCCGTAATACTACCTGTGTCTGAACTTACCAAAAAGACCCCCTACCTCATAAATAAAACTACTGGGGTTTCACTGCTCTGCCTAACATGAAGCAGGTTGGGTAATGCTGCTATGAGCGAGACAAGTGGAACCAAGGAGATCAAAATGAATGGAGGGGTTGTCGAAAATCCAGTCCTTCAGGCAGAGTAATGATTCCCCACTAATACTATGTTCAAACTGAGCACTTTGGCAAATGTAGCACAGAAACAGGTCATTCACGTATAGGAGCTGCACCTACAGGCAGACCTCGAGGTCCTGCTTCACCGGGAGCTCCTGGCTTGCCGGGTTCACCCTGGAATGAAAATAAACTGAAAGGTTAATCGCAGCATGGGTCTTCAACAAAGATAATTACTGAGTGAGGGAAAATATGCTCAAAGGGAAAACAAAGGAGATTGGAAGATTGCTAAGTTACCTTCGATCCAGGCATGCCAGGTATACCATCCCTTCCATCGACACCTGGTAAACCCTAGGGCACAAACACAATGAAAAGTAAGTACTGCATTCACTCCTCACTAAAACACTACAGCACAGTGACTTAAGAATTACGACTCAATCAATGGTGTCAATGAGCAAGAATAATGCCATATCCATTCACAAGAAGATTAAGGAAGCATTTAGCAGACCACACTTTCCCCAGGGAGAGAAGAGGTAATGTTCTGGGTTTGCCAGAGGGTGGAATTTTCCGGCCACACTTGCCCCAAGGCTGGATAATCCCACCTGAGGTGAATGGACCTTTGCATGGTCTGTTCCCCCACTTTGTGCTACGATTCCCGCGGCAGGCAGGACAGGAAAATTCCACCCAATGTCTCTTCTCTCTCCAGGTGAGGACTGAGCTTGCCCTTGCTGTTTTTATTTCAGATTGCCAGATTCTGTGTTTTTCTTTTCCTACGATCACAAAGGTTGCTACCTTTTCTTTGCAGATAGTGGTTAAAGTTCAAATCTGACTATTCAGACACAAAGACAAGCACAGTGGAATCACACAGCTTTCTCTTGAATTTGAAGGCAGCTTTAAGGGAACTGATGGGAAACACTCACGGGCTCTCCTTTTGATCCTGGAGAACCTGTAATTCCTCTGGGACCAGGTCGACCCTGCAGATCAAATATAGAAAGATAATCAGCAATGTTCCATAGGACCACAAGACATAAGAGCAGAATTAGGCCAGTTGGCCCATCAAATCTGGTCCACCATTCAATCATGGCTGATATTTTTCTCATACCCATTCTTCTGCCCTTATTAATCAAGAACCTATCTATCTTTGTCTTAAAGACACTCAAAGACCTGGGCTCGACAGTCTTCTGTGGCAAAGAGTTCCACAGATTCACCACTCACTGGCTGAAGAAATTCTCCTCATCTCTGTTTTAAAGGATTATCCCTTTAGTCTGAGGTTTGCCCTCTGGTTCTAGCTTTTCCTACAAGTGAAAACATCCTCTCTACGTCCAGTCTATCCAGGCCTTGCAGTATCCTGTAAGTTTCAATAAGATCCCCCCTCATCCTTATAAACTTCAGCGAGTACAGACCCAGAGTCCTCAATCCGTTCAAGCTCTTCATTCCAGGGATCATTCTTTCCAAGACCAGCACATTCTTCCTTAGATACAGGGTCTAAAATTTCACAATACTCCAAATAGGGTCTGAGCAGAGCCTTATACAGCCTCAGAAGGACACCCCTGTTCTTGTATCCTAGCCCTCTTGACATGAATACTAATATTGCATTTGCCTTCCTAATTGTTGACTGAACCTGCTCGTTAACCTTAAGAGAGTCTTGAACAATGACTCCCAAGTCCCCTTGTGTTTCTGATTTCCTAAGTATTTTCTCATTTAAAAAATAGTCTGTGCCTCCATTCCTCCTTCCAAAGTGCATATCCTCACATTTCTCCACACTGTATTCCACCTGCCACTTCTTTGCCCCACTCTCCTAACTTGTCCAAGTCCTTCTGCAGCCCCCCTGCTGCCTCAATACCACTTGCCCCTCTATATATTTTTGTATCATCTGCAAACTTAGCAACAGTGCCTTTAGTTCCTTCTTCCAAATCATTAATGTATATTGTGAAAAGTTGTGGTCCCAGCACTGACCCCTGAGGCACACCAGTAGTCATTGGCTGCCATCCTGAAAAAGTCCCCTTAATCCCCACTCTCTTCCTTCCATCAGTCAGCCAATCCTCTATCCATACACTTAATACCATGGGCTCTTAATTTATTTAACAGTCTCCTATGCTGCATCTTGTCAAATGCCTTCTGGAAATCTAAATAAATCATGTTCACTGGTTCTTCTTTATCTAGCTCCTTGTTATCTCCTCAAAGAACTCCAACAGATTTGTTCCTCACAGCTTCACACAGCTGGAGTGTATATCAGTGGAGTGGAGGTCAGGGGACTCTCTGGCATTTCCCATTCAGGGAGGACATGCTGACCTCAATATTGGAGTTTCCAGTAGAGGACTCCCATGACACAGAGCTCATGAACTGATTTATAAAGTCCAACCACAAGACAAATTGGACACAAATAAATGCAGGCCCTAAAACATACCTTAAGAGAAAAAGATACAAGGCTCAAGAATGCATTAACATTTTACCTCTAGGTACCATACAATGATCTAGCATTGAACCATTTGGACTTCACACCTGTGACAGAGCTATCCAATCTGTTTCTAATGGCCCAACATACTCACTTGCTCTCTTCCCAAATTGCCTTTCATCTCAAGTTCCTTTCAAAAGTTATTATTGAAGCTACTAGGGATGGCACAGTGATGAACACTGCTATCTCACAGCTCCAGGAAGCCGGTTTGATTCCTGGCTTGGGTCACTGTCTCTGCGGGGTTTGCACATTCTCCCCCTGTCTGCCAGGGTTTCCTTCGGGTTCTCTGGTTTTTTCCCACAATCTGAAAGACGAGTTGGTTAGGTGCATTGGTTATGCTAAATTCTCCCTCAGTGCACCTGAACAGATGCCGGAGTGTGGCGACTAGGGGATTTTCACAGTAACTTCATTGCAGTGTTAATGTGAACCTACTTGTGATATTAATAAATAAACTTAATAAATTAGCTTAAACTTAGAACCACTCTGCCCTTTCAGCCAGTGCATTTCTGACTATAATAACTCCCCTGTGTATGTTTCTCCTCATATTGCCTCAGGTTCTTTTGGCAATTACAAAAATAAATTATATCCCTTAGCAAGTATTCATTAAGGAAACGAATAATGATCTAAAAGGAGCATGTGAAATTGTTTTTGTGGGAATGAAACATACACACACCTTTGAGAAAAGTAATGAACAACTTTATGTGACTTACAGGTTCACCTTTAGGGCCAGGTTCACCCAGGGGGCCCTGAGGCCCTACATCACCCTGAAAGGAAAGAAAGAGTTGTCACACACCTTTTTGCAAAATATTATATTGAAATCACATGGGTTACAACATGCATTTTCTTAACTATGCCACAACACTGCTATATCTGTAACTGAGAACTGCAATAACTATGCTCTCATATTTTAAGGTCCTTAATGGTTTGCAGTCATAACATGTCCTAACAAATGCAATCCCAAATTCTTCACTTCAACAATTTAACTCTATAATAAATATTTGCTTGACACAACAGCCACATCTCAAAAGCTCCATTCACTATTTCCCGAATGCCTTGGCTAACATTTACCCTCCAATATTTTCACAATAAATCCTAAATTAATTGGCTTCTCAGGCAAGACCGTGACAAGCAGTTGTGGAAAATCATCCTGCCCACCTCTGTGTAATGAAATGAACAAAAGCTAGCAATCTCATTTTGCCTACTTTAATTAATCAACAACCTGTCCTAGTCCCTCCACGCCGAAGCTATTGTTAAGAAAGCTCACCAATACTTCTACTTTCTCAGGAGGATAAGGAAATTCGACACGTCTACCTCAAATCTCACCAACTTACAGATGCACCATAAAAAGCATCCTTTTTAGTTGCATCACAGCCTGGTATTACTCCTGCTCTGACCAAGATCATAAGAAACTACAAAGGGTTATGAATGCAGCCCAGTCCATCACACGAACCAGCCATCTTTTCATTGGGAAATGTCAATGGGACATTGGCCGTCTCAATTTTTCTGCCCCCCTCACCCATTTCAACCTCTCTCCTTATGAACTTGCTGCCCTCAGGTCCAACCCTGACATTGTCATCAAACCTGCCAACAAAGGGGGTGCTGTTGTCATCTGATGGACTGACCCCCACGCAGAAACTGAGCACCAACTCTCAGATTCTTCCTCCTACCTCCCTCTGGACCATGACCACAACACTGAACATCAAGCCATTATCTCCAACACTATCACTGACCTCATTTCCTCCAGATGCCTTCCCCCACAGCTTCCAACCGCAGTCTCCCAACCCTGGACAGCCCACTTCTATCTACTTCCCAAAATCCACAAGAAGGACTGTCCTGGTAGGCCCATTGTGTCAGCATTCTCCGACCCCACTGAACTTATTTCGTCTTACCTTGACTCCATCCTCACTCCCTGGAACATTCCCTCTCCACCTACATCCAGGATTCCTCTGGTGCCCTGCGTCATATTGACAACTTCCAGTTCACAGGCCCTAACTGCCTCCTATTCACCATGGGTGTGCAATCTCGCTACATCTCCATCTCCCTCCCACACCAGGACGGCCTGAAAACTTCTTTCACTTCTTTCTTGAAAAGAGGCCTGAACAATTCCCATCCACCACATTCTCTTCTGCTGGCTGAACTCATGCTAACTCTCAACAACTTCTCCTTTAACTCATCTCACTTTCTCCAAATCAAAGAGTAGCAATGGGTACCCACATGGGTTCTAGCTATGCTTGTCTTTTTATGGGGTGTGTAGAACTTTCCTTGTTCCAAGCCAACCCAGATCTATTTCCACAACTCCTTTACTGGTACATCGAAGACTATTTTGGTGCTGCTTCACGTTCTCTTCCAGACCTCGAAAAATTCATCAACTTCATTTCCAGTTTCCACCCCTTCATCAATTTCACCTGGTCCATTTCAGATATTTCCTTTCCCTTCCTTGGCCTTTCTGCCTCCATTTCTGGCAACAGGTTATCTACAAATATCCATTACAAGCTCACTGATTCCCACAGCTTGCTAGACTACAGCTCTTCACACCCTACATCCTGTAAGGACTCCATCAGCTTCTCTCAGCTCCTTCGCCTCTGTTGCATTTGTTCCGATGATGCCATCTTCCAAAGTGGTGCTGCTAATATGAGCTTCTTTTTCTTCAACAGTTGTCAAAAGGCCCCTCAACAGCGTGCAGTCCATCTTCCGTGCCATGACCCTCACCCCCTCCCCTCCCTCCTAGAACAAGAATACAGACCCCTTGTTCTCACATTTCATCCCGCTAACCTCCACATGCAAAGTATAATCCTCTGCCATTTTTGCCAACTCTAGCATGGTGTCACCACTAAACACATCTTTCCTTCACTCCCTTTGTCAGCATTCCGCAAAGACCATTCTCTTCAGGATAACCTAGTCCACTCCTCCATTATACCCAACACCTCTTCTGTCACTCATGGCATTTTCACTTGCAATCGCAGAAGGTGTAACACCTGCCTCTTTACCTCTTCTATGCTCATGATCCAAAGTCCAAAACATTCATTCCAGGTTAAGTAGCGGTTCACTTGCGCCTCTTTCAATTTGGTGTATTACATTTGCTGCTGGCAATGTAGTCTCCTCTGTATTGGAGAGACCAAGCATAGACTGGGTGATCGCTTTGTTGAGCATCCTTGGTCTGTGCGCATTCAGGACTCTGACCTTCCGGTTGCTTGCCATTTTAACACACGATCATGCTCCCATACCCACATGTCTGTCCTTGGCTTGCTGCAATGTTCCAGTGAAGCTCAACGCAAACTGGAGGAATAGCATCTCATCTTCCAGCTAGGCGCTTTGCAGCCTTCCAGTCTCACCATCGAATTCAAAAACTTTAGATGATTTGCTCTATCCCACCACAACCCCTTTGTTTTCATTCTATTTAATATTTTTACTGTTCTCTACCTTCTATTTCTTTATTGTCTTTCTTCATTTCTCTTTGCCTCTCCATTCTTTCCCTTTACTTTATCCCCCTTCCCTTACATTTTCTTCCCCTTTGCTTCTCCTTTTCCAAATCTTACATCTGTCCCATTCATTCCCCCCTCACCCAACGTCTTCATTTCAGTTTCTCTGCCGTTTGGCCATTCACACCTTCTATTCTCTCTGTAGACAGCCATTGGCAGTCTTTTCCCCTGGTTTCTGCGGTTATGACTCATCTTTCATTCCCTCACCTTGCAGTATAAATATCTCCCACTTTCTATGCCTTTTATCTTTGGTCACCTGGACTCGAAACATCAGCTCTTTTCTCTTCTTACAGGTGCTGCCAGACCTGCTGAGATTTTCCAGCATTTTCTCTTTCGGTTACACAAACCAGTCTCCCATCCATTGACTCTGTCTACACTTCCTGCTACTCGGGAAAACAGCCAGCATAATCAAGGACCCCATGTACACTGGACATTCTCTCTTCCACCATCTTCCGTTGGGAAAAAATACAAAGATCTGAGATTCCATACCAACACACTCAAAACAGCTTCTTCCCTGCAGCCATCAGACCTTTGAATGGACCTACTTTATATTAAGTTGATCCTTCCCTACACACTAAGACTGTGACACTACATTCTGGTCTCTCTCCTTTCCTTCCCTGTGAGCGGTATGCTTTCTCTGCATAATGTGCAAGAAACAATACTTTTCACAATACATGTGACAATAATAAATTAAATTAAAATCAATATTGATCATTCTACACCCTGCTAATCCATGTCCTTTCCTTTCAATATAATTTTCAACTTTAATTGATACTGTTTAACATTGCTATGCTTAACAAGTTGGCAGGTTTCCTTCTTCAGAAAATTAGGCGTGAGTTGGAACAGTCATAAACCAAAAGTTTGTTCAGTTAAACAATGAAGATTCACTGAAGTCTGTATTTGCTGCTGTTCTGACATCCAGTCACATACTCTAAGCTTGACTCCAGGGTGTTGCACGAACCATCTAGGCCAGAACTTTGGTGTGGGACTGAGGAAGTGTACTGAGGAATGCGACATTAATCTGAGATTCGGATTCTATTTTACAAAGAGCAGGGTCCCAGCCAATATTCTTTGTTCGACTAGCACTGTCAAAAAAAGGTCATTCATTTCTTTGGTGTTCATAGTAACCTCGCTGTACACAAACTGACTGCTACATCCGCGTAGCCAAATTAGCGTACTTCAAAAATACTGCATTAGTTTTGAGATGTTCCCAGGAGAGAGGATACCATACACAAACAGATTATCCATTAGCTGTATTGTCAGGAGTACGGCATGGTCAATTTTGTACATGAATGTAGAAGAGGACTTAAAGTTTGTTTCATAACATATTACAGTACCTCAGCAACAAACTGACAACTTCAATTTAAGTTACTGCTTTGGGATCTGTTGATGATGGCTGCTCACTTTGGAACTTGTAGGACAACAACGTGATATCATCATATCCACGCAATTTATTTTGGAAATTTCCATCAAAAGGAACCAGTACTGTATTTATGGTCATAGCACTGGATCTACCTGATAATATATACTACGAACACCAAAGAAATGAATGACCTTTTTTTGACAGTGCTAGTCGAACAAAGAATATTGGCTGGGACCCTGCTCTTTGTAAAATAGAATCCGAATCTCAGATTAATGTCGCATTCCTCAGTACACTTCCTCAGTCCCACACCAAAGTTCTGGCCTAGATGGTTCGTGCAACACCCTGGAGTCAAGCTTAGAGTATGTGACTGGATGTCAGAACAGCAGCAAATACAGACTTCAGTGAATCTTCATTGTTTAACTGAACAAACTTTTGGTTTATGACCAAAGTGAACATTTCCAGTGAACTACTTTGCTAAGCTGCAATAATAATGGAACTCATGATGACATAATATGTTGATTGATTCCATGCATTTACACCACTCTTTGTCATAAAAGCCACATTGTCCTCATCTCACATCACTGCTTGACTTATTCCCCCTTCGCTCCCTCCCTGCCATTCTATCTGGATTAAATTTAGTTTTCCCCTGTATGTGTCCCTCTGCTAACATCACTAAAATGCAGATGACCTGAGTATTTGTTGCTTGTGGCATAGATTGCCTGCTAAGATTCCATACACTTGTTGTTGTTCATCCATCATCATCGATGAGGACCTCGAAACCATTAGTCATTTTGAGGCTGGTTGCAGCGTGTCCGAAGATGACTGATCAGGCCAATTCGGGCACAGAATGTCCTGGCACATATTGGACAGACTTGTGTAGACACTGTAGATGTTGCACTGGTGGCTCTGGACTTGCGCAGCTCATGCTTAAGTTATGCTTCAGCAATACACCTTGCTTCATGAGCTTGACAGCCTTTGTGGATGAGGTAGCGCCAGGTAGGCTGGTTTTGTGCCAGCGTTTCCCAGGTGGTCGTGTCTATGTCAAGCGACTTCAGGGAGGCCTTGAGTGTGTCTTTGAAATGTTTCTTCTGCCCTCCATGCGAGCGACTTCCAGCAGAGAGTTCCCCAAAAAGGAGCTGCTCGGGTATGTGCTCATCTGACATACAGATGACATGAGATGCCCACCGGATCTGCGCTCTCATCAGCAGTGTGTGGACTGATGGTAGCCTTGCTCTAGAGAGAATTTCATTGTCTGGCACTTTGTCTTGCCATCCTCAGCGCTGCCTGCAAGGTGTAGGTCAGCAAGCTTGATTTCTAAGTCTTCAGCCAGTGCTGAAGCTATGCTGGGGTTCTTTAGCTTGGCTGCATTGATTCTTTTCATAACCTTGCTTCCTTGTGGTGGCCTCTTGGGTCTGATGCGAAGCCTCATTTTAAAGACAATGAGCCTGTGATCTGTCCAGCAGTCAGCACCACACATGGCCTTGGTAACTCTGACTCCTGCCTGTCTTTTCTCCTGACAATGACATAGTTGATAAGATGCCAATGCTTAGAGCGTGGGTGCATCCAGGAGGTCTTGTTACAGGTAGGCAGACGGAAGGTTGTGTTGGTGATGAGAAGGTCGTGTGCTGCACAGGTCTTCAGTAAGAGTAGGCCATTACTGTTACGCTTGCCCACACCATGCCTCCCAATAACTCCCTGCCAGATTGCAGAGTCACACCCTACTCTTGCACTGAAATCGCCAAACAAGATCAGCTTGTCGGTACTGCTCACTGCTGATAGTAGAGCGTCTAGTTCTTTGTAGAACTTGTCTTTCATCTCGTCAAGGTTGTTCATTGTGGGGGCATAGGCGCTGATCAGGGTGGCTTGACTTCTGTTCTGTAGTGGAAGCTGTAATGTCATAACCCAGTTGTTCACACCCTTGGGTAGACTATCAAGTTTCCAAACAAGGTGACTCCTGACAGCGAATCCAACTCCAGCATCACGACGCTCATCGCTGCCGTGACCGCTCCAGAAAACGTGTATCCACCTCCAGTTTCAGTCCACTGACCTACGTTGGCAAAACAAGTTTCGCTCAGGGCTGCAATGTCAATGTTGTATCTTGCAAGCTCTCTAGCAACTAAGGCTGTTCTTCTCTCTGGTCTGTCTGTTGTAGGGTTGTCCAAAAGTGTGTGCATATTCCATGTGCCAATGGTGAGTGGTATCACCTTGTGTTTTATTTTGTCTGTTCGACCGCAAGATAGGATCCCCACTAGCCGTGGTAAACTGGCCAGGGTGCAGTGAAGCAGGTAATGTTTAGGGCACCTTTTCTAGCCCCTTCCTCATTCTATGGAGGTGAGCAGTGCGTTCCTGAAGAGTATGCTCAGTCACCCAGGTAGATGCCGAGTTCCACTGCTGCTTCGATCAGCGAAAAACGACCATTAGACCTGAGCCGCCTGCGTGCAGGTCCATGACTACAGCTCCCAGTGCATCTATGCCTGCTGCTTCGTCGCTCGCCCATCGCCACAGGACTTCAAGGGTTAAACAGGACACATGATGATGATGATGGTGTCGAAACTAGCGCTTGATTTGGATTAAAGTGAGGGAGAGTTGCACAGCGTCAACCACACTCTCTCTTCCCAATTCCCATCTAGATCCAGTGGCAAGACAAGAGTCAAGACGGCTGGAGGTGGGACTCGGCGCAGTGGATGACCAGGACGTTCTTCTGCGTCTTGTCCTGCTCTTCGCGTTCCACGATGCTTGCAGAGACCGCCTTCTTGACCACTGGACCTTCCATTGGTCTCGTCCACTCAAATCGTTGGAGTCTGTCTTCACATGCTGGGATAGACAACTCCCTATCTCACCAAAGGTTGAGACCCATCAGCTACCCTCGGCTGGTTTAGCCAGCTTGTCGAGGCCATTGCCCGGGATGTGGCTGCTGTCGCATGCAAACAGCTATGGGGAGCCACAGGTGAGAGCTGAGTGCCAGGTGGGGACAAAAGATGAACAAACTGCCGTGAAAGGACACGACATGTTCCCCCACCAAAGGTACTACCCCTCCCTGACACCCCATACACTAGAGTGAGCACAGATATTTAAGTGGCGGTGAAGCCTTTTGAGATGTCCAAGGCACTTTTCAAATGCACAATGTTCCTTTCTTTAATATAGCAGCAATATTTCACTGTCAGAAATGAGGATGTTGACAGCTGAACACAGTTACAATGAAACAAACTGCAACCATTAGAATTAGAATAATGTCACAACAAGGAATGTATAGCACAGAAACAGGTCATTCAGTCTAAACCGTTCTAGTGTATAATTTATGTTTCATCTGAGCCTCTGCCCATTTTATTAGATTAGCATAATCCTCTAATTCTTTCCCTCTCAGGCAGTATCTCTAGTCTCCCCTTAAATGCACCTATGCTATCTCCCTGTGGTATAGTCTCATATTCTCACCACTCACTGGTTAAGTCAGAAAGAGGAGTTACATTTTCAATACAAGGCTACTTACAAGGGGACCAATGGGACCGATAGCACCAGCTTCACCATCCAATCCACGAAGTCCCTGGAGAAACAAGCAGAGAATTTGGTTTTAGAAGAAAAGGAGAAAAAAATTCTGTAGCAATTGTTCACAGTTTCACAGAACAAATCAAGTAGATCCTGTGGCACGATGGTTAGTACTGCTGCCTCACAGCACCAGAGACCCATATTCAATTCTGGTGTCAGGTCACTGCCTGTGTGGAGTTTGCACATTCCTCTGGTTTCCTCCCACACTCCAAAGATGCGTGGGTTTAGTTGATTGGCCATGCTGGGTTGACCCTGGTTTCTGGGGGATTGGCAGAGTGAACGTGTGGGGTTACAGGGATAGGGTGGGACTGTTGTCAGTGCAGACTCGATGGGCCGGGTGGCCTCCTTCTGCACTGAAGGGATTCTATTCTGTGATTCATTCTGATTAGATGAACTTCAAGTTGCAAAAGTCACTGTCTTAGTGCTATTTTTGTGCACTCCAGCAAAATGGAATGTATCACACATTGGCCACACTGTATTGGAAAATAATCAGGCAGAGTCAACATGGCTTTGTGAAAGGAAAATAGAGCTTGACAAATTTATTGGACTTTTTTGAGGAAGTAACTAGCAGGGTGGATAAAGGGCATCCAGTTGATATGGTGTAATTGGATTTCCAAAAGGCATTCATTCAATAAGGTGTCACGTAAAAGGTTACTGCACGAGATATGGTGTTGGGCATAACACAGTAACATGGATAGAGGATTGATTAGCAAACAGGAATAAGAGAGTTGGAATGTGATTCACACATGGGGAAGAACCCAAAAGCAGCAGGGGGTATTTGAACTCAGTGCCGAGTTCAAACAGACCCTTTTTCTTCCTGGAGCAAGAGCCGTACCTTGCCCTGTGTGACTTATAATTTTCAACAGTCGACATGGCTGTGCACAAACGATGGATAAGATCTATAAGATCAAGTTGTCAAGTTACTTAAATCCCCTGCTCTTTATATTTTGGAAGAAAGACAGCCTGCTGTGTCTCTGAGTTGAAAAGAATTGGTGTTTAAAATTTCAATAGCTGTTTGTTGACATAAGCCTGAGATCTATCATTATCATAATCATAATGCTTGATTGCTTCCCCTCCATATCATTATCACAACGGACGGCCTGTAAACTTACAGTTTGACAGCTCCAAGAGGTTATTAGTCTTTAATGTGGAGCTATGAATATAAATGTATATTTTTATGAGGGATTAAATGTGGTTTCACCAATTAATATTTTTAAATGTAATGAAGCCTGTAATAGAGTGAATTTTATTTAATTTCATCTCAGCATGGCTCTTGAGGTCTGCCCATGGTGGCTACTGTATGAGTTGGCATGGAGGATATGAGAGCACAGGGTGGTAGATGTTGGGTTCGTATGAGTTGACACTAAAGTGGTATAGGGGCTTTAAAGCACTGTGGGGTTGGGTAGAAGGCTATGGCAAGAAGGTGTGGATCATGGAGGGTGGATGAAGGCATACTTGACATCAGTTGGCATGAAGGTAATGAAGGGGGTGTGTGAGGGGATGTGAGGAGTGATGGATAACAGTTTAGTTGGTTTATTACAACTGGGACAAAGTCTCAGGTAACCAAGGCAAGGCTTTTAACCTGTCGGTTTGGTACTCAGTAATCCCTGTGGCTGCCTCCAAACTGTTTCCTGGGACAGCAGACTGTTCTCCAGTACTCAGCTGCCAAGCCTATCCCTGCCCAGAATGAAGGTTCTGTTATTCAGGGTTATTTCTTCTGAGGTGGGTAGTTCAAGCCAGGAAATCACGTGACCCTTCTCAGGAGCTAAACCTGTGCCAAAGTGTCTACAAAGGGATACAGATAGGTTAAGCAAGTGGACAAACCCTTAGCAATTGGAGAATAATATGGGGCGGGGGGGGTGAAGAGAACGGTGGCACAGTGGTTAGCACTGCTGCCTCACAGCGCCAGGGACACGGGTTCGATTCTCAACTTGGATTACTGTCAGTTCTCCCCGTATGTGCATGGATTATCGCCAGGTGCTCTGGTTTCCTCCCATGTGCATGCATGTGCCTGTGTATGTGCGTGTGCACGCATGTTTGTGTGTATGTGTGCAGGTGACCACGTATTTGTGCATGTGTGTGCTTGTGTCCATGTGCGTGTGTAACACTCTATGATGGACTGACATCTCATCTTGGATGTACTATACCTGATGCCCAATGTCTGACAGGATAGGCTTCAACTCTAAACCGGAGTAAGCAGTGAAGAAAAAGTGAAGTGTAATATGGGAAAATGCAAGCTTTTCCACTTTGGCAGGAAGAATAGAGAAGCAGCATATTATTTAACTCGAGAGAAATTGCAAGAACTCTGCTACAGAAGGATCTGAGTGTCCTGGTACCTGAATCACAAAAGGTACAGCAAATGATTAGCAAGGCAATGTTGAAGTTTATTACAAGTGGAATGGAATATAAAAGTGGGGAAGTGTTACAGCAGCTGTACGGGTCCTTGATGAAAACACATCTGAAATATTGTGTAAAGTTCTGATCTCCTTATTTAAGGAAGAATTATTGTATGGAAAGCAGTTCAGAAAATTTCACTGATTCCCAGGACGTGGAGTTTGTCCTATGTGGAAATTGCCCCTTAGTATCAGGGTAAATAAGTGGAGTTATGGGGATAGGGCCTGGGCGGGATTGTGGTCGGTGCAGACTCGATGGGCTGAATGGTCTTCTTCTGCACTGTAAGGATTCTATTCTATGAAAGGTGAGCAGGCTGGGCCTATACTCATTGGAATTTAGAAGAATGAAAAGTGATCTTGTTGAAATGGAAAATATACCGAGAGAATTCGATAGGGTGGATACTGGGAGGATGTATCCACTTGTGGGAGAGACTAGAACCAGGGGACACAGTTTCAGAATGATCACTCTTTCTTCCCCTGCAAGGCAGGGATGATGAGGAATTTCATCGCTCAGAGGGTCATCTTGGGAATCCCTGAGAGCAATAGAAATTACGGCCTTGAATATATTGAAGACTAATGTCGACAAAGGTTATTGGGTTGGAGAGAGGGGGAAGGGGACAGTGGAGACAGCCAGGAAAGTGGACTTAAGGCCACAATCAGGTCAGCCATGATCTTAATGAGTGGCAGAGGAAGCTCATTCACTTCTCCTATTTCTTTTGATTAGTTGTTAATTTTAAAACTGAGATAGATTGGTCTTTGTAAGTGAAGGATACAAAAGGATATTGGAGGGATGGGGGGGGTGGGGTGGCAGGGAACAAGAAGTGGTATTTGGAGATGGGTGTCAGGTCAACTGAATGATGGAACAGGAACAAGAGCCTAATCCTGTTTCTATAATCCTATATTAATAGTCCAATCCCACTGTTCTTTCCCCCATAGCCCTGCAAATAGTTACTCAATACCATTTTAAAAACAGTGGTTTAGCTCTGCTGCCTCACAGTGCCAGGGACCATGGTCTGATTCCAGTCTTGGTTGACTGTTTGGAGTTTACACTTTCCCCCTTGTACCTATGTGGGTTTCTTCCAGCTGCTCCAGTTTCCTCCCAAATGTCAAACATTTGCAGGTTAGGTGGACTGACCTTGCTAAATTGCCACTTAGTGTCCAAAGATGTGTCAGTTATGTGGATTGGCCATTATCAATCCACAGGTTTAGGGTGAGGTATTGGGTCTAGGTAGGTGCTCTTTTGGAGGGTCCAAAAGAGTTATGAAATATTCTCAAAGCAATGGGTGGGATTTTCTAGATGCCCAGTGGTGTATTTTCTGGTGAGAGAACCTGCCAGCCATTGGCCGGCAGAGACACCTTCCAATCCTACCGACGTCCATGGGGTTTTGTCTGCCCCACACCCACTGCCACCAAGGAACGCTCCACAGGGGTTGGTCACAACCAGCGGGACCACAAGATCCCAGCGGCTGAGAGGACTGGAAAATTTCTGCCAATAATTTAAAATGCCGGTGAAGAAAAAAGTTGCATAACGTTCCTCTCAGCCAGCGGGATATTAACCTTCCTTCATTTCACTGGGAGGAAATATGGACTCAGTTTTAAATCTTGTACTGTCATTTCTGTAGCTTTGTGTAAAGTCAGGAGTGGTTCGATGCAGAGAGAGATGCAAGTTGCAATTTAACGTACTGGTGGAAATTCAGGCATCGGTGCTCACATTTAGCCAGATTGCATCAGTTTAACTTACCAGATCACCCTTTCTTCCTTCCATGCCAGCAAACCCTCTTGGACCTTGTGTGCCCTGAAATTGACAAAATAATCTCCCATTAATCTAGACAATTAACTATTAGAAGCAGTTAGAAGAATACCTTTGGACAAAGAATGCCTGATGCCAGTTTTAATCTCCTCATTCCAGTTGAGCAAAATGCACAAATTATTTTTAGGATCGCTGCCAATTGCAGTTCAATTGGTGGCACACTGACCTCCTAGGTTGTGGGTTCAAGTTCCATTCCAGCACCCGAACACTACCACCTAGGCTGACAAATTGGCCCAGGGGGTGGGGGGTGGCACATAGCAGACAATAATCAAATTACACCCAAAATGCAATTACTGAATTACTATGTGAATTTTTCATCTTTTTCAATATTTGTTGGTTATAAACAACATTTACAATAAGAACTTTGTGAAAAAATTAGCAATTCAAAATCAAATTGTTTATCCTTCTCAGAATTGAGTATAATGTAAATTCATCAAGTTGACTGTCGTCTCTGTCAGACATAGTATGTTCTTCATCAGTTTATTTTGACTGCCCAATCTAGGGTGGCACGGTGGTTAGCACTGCTACCTCACAGCACCTGAGACCCAGGTTCGATTCCAGCCTTGGGAGAGTGTGTGGAGTGTGCACATTTTCAATGTGTCTGCCTGGGTTTCCTCCGAGTGCTCCAGTTTCCTCCCACAGTCCAAAGGTGTGCAGATAAGGTTGATTAGGCCATGGTAAATGCGTGGGCTTATGGGGATAGGGTGGGGGAGAGGGTAAGATACTCTGTCGGAGAGTCAGTGCTGACTCGATGGGACGAACGGCCTTCCTCTGCACTGTAAGGATTCTATGATTGGAAGTGACTCCATAATCCATCTTATTTGTCTCAGCAACTAACTCAGTTGTTTTCTCCTTTAAATTCCTGTTTAATTCTCTCAAATTTTCCCACACAATCTGCTTCTGTATTGCTTAAAAGTAAATTCATCGAAATTCCCTGACCTCATCCACAGCTGGGATTCTTCTGTCGCATTGCAGTGAATAGGGTTTTGGCTGAGCGCCAATTCTCCATTCTGTTGGCAGCATGGGCAAGAACTACCAAGATCAGAAAATCCCCATCCATGATAACAAAACTTTTGATATTGCACAAATCTGAGTCAACCTGCAAAGTTTGGATTTAAGCATGGCTTGGCAGTTAACTGTCAATCATCAGTTAACTGGTGCATTCTCTATGGTAACACCCCCTGCACCCCTACAATTAATCACTTGCTAACTAATCAGCATTCTTCTCATGAAGTAGAAATTGTTTTTCCATTTTACATTTGGTATTCTTGCGAATGTCCATGATGAGTGCAAGATGAAATGCTTCAGCAACATGTTTTTTTTCAGCAATATTCAAGTTACGTGCCGAACAATCTTTTCCACAGTTGTTTAAAATATTATATTTTAAATAGGCTTTGATCTCCTAATATTGGCTGCACTGGCAAAGCAGTACATATTGCCCATCTTTAGTTCTCCTGAGACCTTTAAGAGTCAACCACACACTGTGGGACTGGAGTCACGTGTAAGATGGACTGGGTGACAATCCCTAAAGGATACAAGTAAAACTGTTGGGTTTTTAGAGCACTCCAGCTTCTTTTCTGATCATTTTCGAGTGTTAGGCCATTTCAAAGTGGTGGGACCTGAACTTCTAACTTCATAACTGCTCATCCACCATAACAATTTAGACCACAGTCCCCAAATCTCAACTGTCTGTGTACCTTACATAGAAACTAGAGGCAGGGGTAGGCCATTTGGCTCTTCGAGCTTGCTCCAAATTTGATATGCTGATCCCCTCCCTTTCGCCCCATACCCCTTGATCCCTTTAGCCCTCAGAGCTGTATCTAATTTCTACTTAAAATCGGACAATTGACCTCAACTACTTTCTATGGTACTGAATTCCACACATTCACCACTCTCTGAGTGAAGAAATTTCTCCTCATCTTAGTTCTAAAAGGTTTACTGCTTAATCCTCAAACTATGACCCCTAGTTCTAGACTATCCCACCATTGGGAACATTTTTTCTTGCCTTGTGGCACCAGAGTTTGTGACATTCCCAAGTGTGTCACAGGGATCAAGTGTGTCTATTCCCTTGAGAATGTTAAATCTTTGAACACTTTTCATTAAATGCATTTTAGTGATCCAAGGTCACTTCACACTAATTAAAATCCGACTCTAATTGCCCAAATTTTCATTTAGTTCTCTGAGTGGAAAAGAAACAGGAATAGCAAATCAGTTGCCTATTTTACTCAACACCTGTTTTATTTCTATGGTTGGGTGTGTGAGAAGATTGGGCAGAGGGCTTAATTTATAAAATAAGCAACAAATCCAAGACTGCTTGTTTTATACCTGGTGGCAAAAGTGAGAACTCAACACAGTGTTTCTCATGGTCAAAGACCTAATCCAGACATCACAAGATATAATTGAAGAGTAAAATACTTTACTGGAGAGCCTTGAGCACCTAATTCTCCAGGAGCTCCCTGTTCACCTTCTTCACCCTGAGAAATAAAAAACAAAATGAGAAAGGTAAGCAGGTTTACTGTCCAACATAGTGACCGAGCATAATCTGATAGCTGCATCGATAGGAAGAAGAACAAAAGAATATGCAAAGCCACGCAATTCAAAGGCAACAAGAGCAAAATCATGTTACAGAGGAAGATAGGTTCCTTTGAATTGATGAGTTTTGGAATATAAATCCTTTGGCAGTTGGAGACCAGTTGATTGACAGCTTCAAGTTTCTAGGTGTCCAGATCACCAGCAATTTGTCCTGGTCCCTCCACATCAATGCTATAGTTAAAAAGCCCACCAACACCTCCATTTTCTCAGAATGCTAAGGAAATTTGGCATGTCTGCTATGACTCTCACCAACTTTTACAAAATGCACCATAGAAAGCATTCTTTCCGGATATATCATAACTTGATACGACTCCTGCTCTGACCAAGACCACAAGAAACTACAAAGGGCTGTGTACATAACCCACTCCATCACGCAAACCAGCCTCCTATCCATTGACTCCATCTGCACTTCCCATTGCCTCGGAAAAGCAGCCAGCATAATCAAGGACCCCACGCACATCAGACATTCACTCTTACATTTTCCTCCTTTGGGAGAAAGATGCAAAAGTCAGAGGTCACATAACAACTGACTCAAGAACAGCTTCTTCCCTGCTGCCATCAGAGTTTGGAATGGGCTTACCTGATATTAAGTTGCTCTTTCTCTACACCCTAGCTATGACCATAACACTACATTCTGCACCCTCTCCTTTTCTGCTCCCCTATGTACTCTATGAACGGTATGATTTGTCTGTACAGCGCGCAAGAAACAATACTTTTCACTGTTTCTCAATACATGTGATAATCATAAATCAAATCAAATCAAACACAAATTTGACGAGATGTTCACAGGCACTGGCCACATGTATTATTTTCATCCATTATCCTTACCTCAACTTGGCAGTAGTTTGGAGCAAGTGTAGGAGTTGTAAGCAAAAAACTGATGAGTATTTCCTCAGAGTTCCACCTTTCTTAGCTTCCTACTTGGGAAGACTTAAGGGCAACTCTTCTTCCTCCAGTGTTTGTGCTAAAAGGATAATCTGGGTGGGTAACATTGAGGAAAATGCAGTGAGCTGGATAAATTTCCAGCAATGCCCACTTTCATCAATGAAAAATAGAAACATGTGAACAGAACTCCTGAATACCAAAGGCAATGGTTTTCCAATGCCCATGCCAACAGCGCCAGTAGTCGTAATTTTGGTGTCAGATTTGGCCCTGAGATGAACTTCCAGCTAACTTCATATACCCATATGGAGAGTGAGGTGGCTGCTGAAAATGAGGTCTTCCACCAATGTGTACTTCACAACACTTCTGGTTGAGAAGTCGGCCAGCATCACGTGAATGAGGTCGGGCCACAGGAATCAGCTGGGCCTCCCTCCTGTCTCCTACCCTGGAGTTAAAGTTAAGTCCATTATGTCAGAGCCTTAATAAATCACACTTTGGTCGTAGGTCTTAGTTTTGCATTTATTACTGGCTCTACTCACTCTCACATCAATACAAATTGATACTGGCCAGAATGCTTTAGTCTCATACTACCACTGTCAGCGAGAACGAGAATATGGCGCTCAGCCAAATCTTCATTCACAGCAGTGGGACTGGAGAATCCCAGCTGTGGGTTAGGTTAGGGAATTCCAGCCCACTGTTTCTCTTCCCTGTTGTGTTTTCCATTTCGGGTCCTCTCTGTTTTTACTTTATGCTGTGCTTTTATTTTCAATCTATCCTGTTCTCTCCTCTCTTCCGATTATGGCTATGTTTTCTCTTTGCTCTTTCTAATTCATCTATCTGCTCATTGTTCTAGCTCTTTACTCTCTCTGCTCATGCTGCCTGTATTTGCAGTTGTTAACTTTAAATTATTTTCTCTGTTACATTCCTAGCTCTTTCATCCTATGTTTTAACTCTGCTCCTCCCAATGTTTCTGCTTATTCATCCTCTTCCTGTCAATCCCCTTGATCACCTGCCAATTTAAATGGAAACAAGGTTTTACTGTATTTGGGTCCTGACCCGTCCCCAGAGCAAAGTGAAGGTTCATCAAGAAACACCCACTTTAATTTCACTGCACTTCAATCCAGAATCAGGTCCCCACCACAGCTGACACTAATGCCACTGCTGTAGTGGGAATTTCAAAAGTAAATCACTTCCAAACAATGCTGTTGCTGCAGTGGAACTGCTACTTAAAATAGTCAGAATTGTAGGTGCATTCTTAAGAGACCAACAACAATTTGTATTCAACAACAACTTGCACGAGGGCCTTAACATAGTAAAGCCACTGTTTGCAGAGAACGTGTGTATTAATACATATTGCTTCCAGCAAACATAAATGAGCCACATTTTATAAGTTGCATTCTCTAAGGCAACACCTCAACCAGAGTTGTCTTGCCAAACAATCAGCATGCTTGCTTCCTATGGTAGAAATTTTTATGATCATTTGAAATTTGGCACTTTTGCATTTGTCCTGGTGAGTTCAAGACAAAAAGCTTCTGCAACACCTCCCTTTTCAGCCATCTTGTTTTTTTAAGCAAAGGTATTAAGGTATAGGTGTAAAGACGGGTATATGAAGTTAGCTGGAAGCTCATCTCAGAGCCAATTCTGACCCCAAAGTAACAACTACTGGCACCATTGGCATGGGCATTAGAAAACCATTGCCTTTGGTATTCAGGAGTTCTGTTCACACATTTTTATTGTTCATTGACGAAATGTGGGCATTGCTGGAAATTTATTGGCCATCCCTAGTTATCCACAAGAGAGTAACAGTCAACCACATACTTCAATTGTGTGGCTTGCTAGGTCACTGCCAAGGAGTTAACCACATTGCTGTGGCTCTGGAGTCACATGGAGGCCAGAGTAGGTAAGAACGACATTTCCTTCCCTAAAGGACATTAGTGAACCAGATTTTTTTTTACAATAATTGATAATAGTTTTATGATCATTATAACTGGAACTAGCTGTTTCTTTCATATGTTATTTAATTAATTAATTAAATTTCCAGCTGCTAAGGTGGAATTTGAACTCATGTCTCTGCATTGTTAGCCTGGTCTCTAGATTTCTGGTCCAACAAGTTAACCATTGTGCTACCATACTCTACTTTTGCCCCACGAATTCTATGAGACTCAAGAATTATTGGAGCTATGACTTTCGGATGAATAAGTATTAACAGATCAGAATACATAGTTTTTTAAACTAGAAAAAAATACATTTCCAACTAATACATCATTAGCTGTAATGGGCTTTATGACGTCCCAATAAAATGTTATACAAGTTCTTTACTAACTTTAAGTCTAAAATCAGAATATAGCTACAATGTTAAACTTAAAACGGCAAACATTGAAATCAGAGTTGGCCATTTAGCCACTTGTCCATGTTCCGCCATTCAAAAAGATCAAGGCTGATCTGCAAACTAACTCCATTTACCCATCTTTGACCCATATATCTTAATACCTTAACAGAAAAAGGTAATCAGTATGACTGAAAAGGGACATGTTGCAGAAGTTTTTTGTCGTGAACTCACCAGGACAAATGCAAAAATGCCAAATTTCAGATTATCATAATTACTTATACCATAGGAAGGAAGAGTGCTGATTGGTTGGCAAGACAACTCTGATTGACTGAGGTGTTGCCATAGAGAAAGCAACTCATAGAATGTGGCTCACTTAAGTTTGCTGAAAGAAACATACATTAATATGCAGGGACACATTCTCCACAAACAGCAGAGCATGAAGCAAGCACAAAGAGAGTAGCTTGTTACTCAGTGCAGCTAGATATAAGTGTGAGTTTAGGATTTTGATTTGAGGGAATTTTAAGGGTTAATCTCTTTCTAAAATCTAGTGTTAATTAGCAATTTAACTGCAATTTATTGTTGAAGTTGAGCATTTTCAAGCTGTCTTCTAGAGAGGCAGCTGCTCCTCTGGATAGCTAGTTTAAACTGGTTTCTCCAGCCAGCAGTGTTGACTCAATGCTATAGCATTTCAGTTAGTAAATACAGATGGTCTTGCGAGGTGCACAAAGTAAGCAAACATGAAGACAGCACCTCATCACTGAGTGCAACTAGACACAGTGTGAGAACTTAAGAATTTAGAGCAGTGAGGGCATTTGGTGAGTGAGGGAATGTGGTGCAGTGACAGAGAAGGTGCTTTTCTGACTTTTTTTAATTAAAGGAGTGAACTGAGTGTGGACAGATTAGCAGTGGGCATAAGAGCTAAAAGCTAGAAGTATTAATTGACTAAGCAGATAGATCAGTAGTTGATGAGTTTTAAGTTTCTTTTTGGCTATAAGTTGCTGGTTGTCGCTTAAATAGATACAGGGGAGGATGTTGCATTACATTTACAGCTTATCCAGTGAAACTATCTGACAGAATTACAGATAACTATTGAGTGTTTTTTCAAAACTTAATTAGTTAAATTATTCACAATAAAGAGGCATATCAGGTGATGCATTGCAGCTGTAGCATGTGGTTGCTGGTGGGCACTCAATGCAATCACATTTGCATTAATTGTCTGCAGCTTGAAGAGTTTGGCTCAGAGTTGATAGGCTGGAGTCCAAGCTTCAGACACTGCAAATCATTCGGGAGAGGGGAACGTTACATGGACATTTTGTTCTAGGAGGCAGTCTCATCCCTTAGGCTAGGGTCTCCTGATTTGTTCCATGTCCAAAGATAAGAAAATGTGACTGCAAATGAAACAGGGTTGGGGAATCAGAAGTCACAAGTGGAGGAGGCTCAACTGTTGCAATTGTCCAACAAGTTTGAGGTTCTTGCACTATGGATGACTGAGAGGGCTGCAGGGTGGATGAGCAAACTGGTCACATTGTTGTGCAGTAGGGAGACATTCAAGTGGGGGGAGTGAATAGGAATGTAGTGCCAGTTGGAAACAGCAGTCAGGCGGATAGACAGAGTTCTCTGTGGCCAAGAGTGTTAGTCCTCATGGCTGTGTAGCCTGCCCAGTGCAAGGTGCAAAATATAGGAGCAGGAGGCGGCTATTCGGCCCTCCGAGCCTGCTCTGTCATTCATTACGATCATGGCTGATCGTCCAACTCAACAGCCTAATCAGCTTTCTTCCCATAAACTTTGATCCCATTCACCCCAAGTGCTATATCTGTCCACTTCTTGAATACATTCAAATGTTTTGGCATCAACTACTTCCTATGGTAATGAATTTCACAGGCTCACCACTCTTTAGGTAAAGAAATGTCCCCTCATCTCCATCTTAAAAAGCATAATTTTCTAATCTCAAGAGAACTTTCAAAAAATTTTAGTTGGGTGATCTGCAGTGTCCTCACCTACCTCTTCAGTGATGGAAACCATCTCACCTTAGGGATCTGTCACTTTCTTGTGCCATTATTTCCTTAATTACTGCTATTTGCTTAAATTAATTTTGGCGAATCTCTAACCTTGATTCAATTCCTTGCAATATCTGCCATGCTGACTTCTTCCACTTACGTAACCAGTAAATCATTCCTTTATTTTCACTGACAATATCACTTATCAGTTATCAAAGAACCCACATTTTAAGGAATCCGCATTCCTCCTGACCACCCTTTTTCTCCTATAATAATTGTAAAAATGTTGCATTCGAATTGATATTATTTGCACTTTTCCTCTCATACTCCCTTTTATGGTTCTCACTGTACAGTTTGTCACCTTTTGTAGCTCTTTGTAGCTATTCCATTCACCAGAATGTGTGTTAGTTTTTGCATGTTCATATGCTTTTCTTTTAATTTAATATTGTCTTTGACCTCTGTTGTCCATAGATGACTTTTTTTGGCAAGTAGAGATCTTGTGCCTTTGGACTATAAACTTTGATGAAATATATTTCTCTCTTCCTAGATGCTGCTGGACCTGTTGAGTATTCCACATTTAGAACCATAGAACATTAAAGCACAGAAACAGGCCTTTTGGCCCTTCTTGGCTGTGCTGAACTTTTTTTCTGCCTAGTCCCACTGATCTGCACCTGGACCACATCCCTCTCATCCATGTACCTGTCCAAGTTTTTCATAAATGTTAAAAGTGAGCCTGCTTTCACCACTTCATCTGGTAGCTCATTCCACACTCCCACCACTCAATGTGTGAAGAAACCCTCCTAATATTCCCTTTAAACTTTTCCCCCTTCTCTCTTAACCCATGTCCTCTAGTTTTTTTCTCCCCAACCTCAGTGGAAAAAGCCTGCTTGCATTCATTCTATCTACACCCGACATAATTTTATACACCTCTATCAATCTCCCCTCATTCTTCTACGCTCCAGGGAATAAAGTCCTAACTATTCAACCTTTCTCTGTAACTCAGTTTGTCAAGTCCTGGCAACATTCTTGTAAACCTTCTCTGCACTCTT
This sequence comes from Carcharhinus amblyrhynchos, assembly GCF_965287045.1. Taxonomy (NCBI): domain Eukaryota; kingdom Metazoa; phylum Chordata; class Chondrichthyes; order Carcharhiniformes; family Carcharhinidae; genus Carcharhinus; species Carcharhinus amblyrhynchos. Next base: position 13,457,228 of record NC_137330.1, on the reverse strand, counting down.
TCAACCTTATTAATATCCTTCCTGTAATTACGTGACCAAAACTGCAAACAATACTCCAAATTCGGCCTCACCAATGTCTTACACAAGCTCACCATAACATTCCAACTCTTATACTCAATACTTTCTTTGTTTATATTTCACATCTCCAACACATTGCACTTTTGTGCAGGGTGATAAAATTATTCTGCCCTTTTTGGACACTGTCCACTGACCTGTTGTCATTTCACCCATTAACAGAATTGCCCAGTTTACTGTATGTAGTCTCTAACTCATTCCATTGAAGTCAGCTTTACCTAAAACTAGAATCTCAGTAGCTGTTTCAAGTTTCTCCCTTTCAAACGTAATGTAGAACACAATCATATTATTATCACTCCTGGTAAATTGTTCGGCTGTTAACTAAAGCTGCTTCATTATTAAATCTGCAGTGGTACAGTGGTTAGCCCTGCAGACTCACAGCGCTGGGGAATGGGGTTCGATTCCTGGTCTCAGGTAACTGGCTGTGGAGTTGGCACATTCTCCCTGCATTTCCTCCAGGTGTTCTGGTTTCCTCCCGCAGTCCAAAGATGTGCAAGTTAGGTGGACTGGCCATGTTATATTGCCCCTTAGTGTCCCAAGATATGTAGGTTAGGAGATTAGTGGAAAAAATATGTGGAGTTACAGGGATATGGCCTGGGTAAGATATAAAGGTGAGTCGGTGCAGACTTGATGGCTGAAATGGCCTCCTTTTGCACTGTAGGGATTCTCTGATTAAATCCAAAACTACCTATCCCATTGTTGATTCTAGGACATATTACTGGAGGAATCTATGCCAGACACACTCAAGAAATTCACAGCCTTTTTGACGCACTTATCTGCTTATCCCAAACTACATGAAAGTTAAATTCTCTCATTAAAAATCACTCTGCCTTTGCTACATGCTTACTTAATCTCTGCATTTTTGCAGAATGCCACTTCACAGATTATATACAGGGACCTTATACACAACCCCCGTTACAGTCTTAAATTCTTTGACTATTTTATAATTCCACTCACAAAAGTTTCTAATGCCTGTCTACCTCTTATTATATCCTCTCTCATCACTGGAGTTATTTCATCCCTAATCATTCAGACTATCCCTCCCCTTCTACCCTGGTCCCAGTCTTTTCCTACTTTATAACCCAGTAAGATTTAGTTCCCAGTTCTGAACTTCTTGTTGTCAAGTCTTGGTAATGTCTACAATGTCATGCTATCCAAGCTGAATTTGCACCTGGCACAGTGGTTAACACTGCTGCCTCACAGTGCCCAGGGACCCAAGTTTAATTCTGTGCTCAGATGACTGTCTGTGTGGAATTTGCACATTCCCCTTGTGTCTGTGTGGGTTTCCTCCCACTGTCCAAAGATGTGCAGGTTAGGTTGATTGGCCATACTAAATTGACCCTAGCGTCAGGGGATTAGCAGGGTTAATATTTGGAGTTATGGGGATAGGGCCTGGGTGGGATTGTTGTCTATGCGAGCTCGATGGACTGAATGGCATCCTTCTGCACTGCAGTGTTTCTATGATTCTACGCACTTCGAGGAAACCGACGCAGGTATGGGGAGAACACACACAGGCACCCAAACTGGGAATGGAACCCGATCCTTGGCTGCAAGGGACGCAGTGTTAACCACTATGCCACGCTGCCGTCCTATATAAACTTTAAACATTTCCTCCCCCCTATAATTTCACCGCCACAGCCTTGAAAGGGCCCATTTTTATTTTGACGAATCTGTTCCTGCTTGCGCACTGAGAGATATTTGAAATCTTTTCCTGGTAGAAGCATTTCTCTTGGTTTGAGTTTCCAGTCTGCAGATCCTCCTCCCATTCTCACACCATTTAAAAAGAGTCTTGAAAAGCAAGTACAGGGACAGAGACTTGCAACACTGAAGTGGTGCAAGCATTTGAAAAGGAAAGATACTAATTAGTTACTGTCAAATCATGGTCATCTTTTTTTAATCCGATTCATGGTCCCCAGAAGAAAGAAAAACAACTTTTAATCTTCTTTCAAACTTTTATTCAATCCAAGTTGAATCCCCATGAGTGAGACAAACAACATCCAAGTTGAAAAAGATGAGACTTTGCCCCCTGTCTTGGGTTCGATCTGAAGCTTCATCTTAGCCAAAGCTGAGGTGACTTTGAAAAATTGCCTTCATCAACTACTCTGATCACTGACTCTCCCCTAGCAGGGGAGATCTACCTGCCTGATCATTTACTCTCCCCTAGCAGGGGAGATCTACCTGCCTGATCACTGACTCTCCCCTAGCAGGGCAGATCTACCTGCCTGATCACCGACTCCCCCCTCGCAGGACAGATCTACCTGCCTGATCACTGACTCTCCCCTAGCAGGGGAGATCTACCTGCCTGATCACTGACTCTCCCCTAGCAGGGGAGATCTACCTGTCCGATCACCGACTCTCCCCTAGCACGGCAGATCTACCTGCCTGATCACTGACTCTCCCATAGCAGGGGAGATCTACCTGCCTGATAACCGACTCCCCCCTAGCAGGACAGATCTACCTGTCCAATCACTGATTCTCCCTTAGCAGGGGAGATCTACCTGCCTGATCACTGACTCTCCCCTAGCAGAGGATATCTACCTGCCTGATAACCGACTCCCCCCTAGCAGGGCAGATCTACCTGTCCGATCACTGACTCTCCCTTTGCAGGAGAGATCTACTTGCCTGATGATTTACTCTCCCCTAGCAGAGGAGATCAACCTGCCTGATGATTGACTCTCTTCTAGCGAGGGAGATCAACCTGCCTGATCATTGACTCTCCCTTAGCAGGACAGATCTACCTACCTGATTATTGACTCTCCCCTAGCAGAGAAGATCTACCTGCCTGATCATTGACTCTCCCCTAGCAGAGGAGATCTACCTGCCTGATCACTGACTCTCCCCTAGCAGGGGAGATCTACCTGCCTGGTCATTGACTCTCCCCTAGCAGAGGAGATCTACCTGCCTGGTCATTGACTCTCCCCTAGCAGAGGAGATCTACCTGCCTGATCATTGACTCTCCCCTAGCAGAGGAGATCTACCTGCCTGATCATTGACTCTCCTCTAGCAGGGGAGATCTACCTGCCTGGTCATTGACTCTCCCCTAGCAGAGGAGATCTACCTGCCTGATCATTGACTCTCCCCTAGCAGAGGAGATCTACCTGCCTGATCATTGACTCTCCTCTAGCAGAGGAGATCAAGCTGCCTGAACATTGACTCTCCTCTAGCGAGGGAGATCAATCTGCCTGATCATTGACTCTCCCCTAGCAGAGGAGATCTACCTGCCTGATCCTTGACTTTTCCCTGCCAAATAAGTAATCTTATTTTACATAACTCTGCACAAACCCAGGTCAACCAAGTCACCTTCACCTGTTTTGGACTGACAAGTCAGACAATAAACAAAAAGGTTTGTTGCTTGGCTCACATTGTTTTGTGCTTAAGAATGGAATGTGAGTTGAGGTTGTGTTTTGAAATCAGGTTCAATTAATCAGTTTACCATTGTGACTGGCCAATTAGATATTTAACATTGTGAAAGAGCAGAGTGATATTTTCTCCTACCTTGTGTCCTTGTTTTCCTGGTTCACCTGCCTCTCCTTTCACGCCTTTATGTCCCTGAAGATCAAGAAGTGACGGAATTAGAAACACTTGTTTGTCAAAGTGGATGCTGAATTTTTGTACTGTATGTATTCGTTTCAGTTGCGATGAACCAGTTGGGCACTTACCTTCATTCCAGGAAGGCCAGCGTGGCCCTGTAGGCCAGGAGGACAAGCATTGGGACACTGCAAGCAAACAGACATTCTGTTTAAATGAACCTCTTGGAAATGATCACATTGCAGAACATGTACCAATTGTCCTGAACCCTTACCAGTGATTCATCGTTGTTGTCACCTTGTGTAAGCGCTGGAAGTCCCTGCAGTAAAGGGAAAACAGAAACATTATTAACAGAATTAATTCAGGGAGTCAGTAGCATAATGGTACTGTCATTGGACCAGTAATCCAGAGACCCTGGGTAGTGCTTTGGGGATTGGGTTCGAATCTCACCACTGCAGATGGCAGAATTTGAACTCAATAAAAATCTGGAATTAAAAGTCTACTCGTGACCATGAAACCATTGTCAATTGTTGTCAAAACCCTTTAGGGTTTTCCTTTAGGGAAGGAAATCTGCTGTCAGTTCCCGGTCTGGCCTACATGTGACTCCAGACAAACAGCAATGTGGTTGACACTTAACTGCCCTCGGGGATGGGCAATAAGTGCTAGCCCAGCCAGCAACACCCACATCCCATGAATGAATTAAAAAAAGCAGAAGAGCCCGAGATAACATTAGGAAAAATGTTTGTCTGGAGCAAGTTATTGTCATCTGAACACAGAACACACAAGAAATAGGAATATGTATAGACCAACTAGCCTGTTCAAAACATCGCAAGATTTTCTGTAATCCTGTTCAAAAGAAAAGTGGGATGTTCTTGTTTATAGCACACATTTTGGAGAAGGCGTTATGACAATGAAAATCTCTCGATTCAAACAGTGACATGGCCAGCATGAAGTGGAAAAGCTTGGTATTGCCTGATACAATTCAACTTACAAGCACTTCATGAAAGGAAAAAAGGTGAGGTGTATTTTTAAATGTGCAGTAAATCTGGCTTAGGTTGCAACTGTAGCAGCAGTACTGCTGCTTGCCTCATCAGTGGGTCACGAGGGGGGCGACCATTTTGTCAAAGTGGGTCACCAAAATAAAGTTTGGAAACACTGATCTACATCACGTGGGCTGCAGTGGATCAAGAGACATCTTCTTTCAGGCAATTGCAGATGGGCAATAAATGCTGACCTAGCCAGCGATGGCCACATCCTGCATAATCATAAAAAACAGATTCCCCTAATAGCAAGTGATTCCCTTCTGCTTGATTTAAAGCCCCATGCCATCATCATTCACAGTATTTTACAGACAAAAATACAGTGCTCGAATCACGCTTCACACTAACGGTGATTTTTAAAAAAACACAATTTCATTGTCATAGATCCAGGTTTTGCATGAGTAGTGACTGCAAAGCTCTCAGCAGTCTCTGTCACTGTCTGGTGCAGAGGTCCAAAGACCACAGACACTGTCACACCTACAAGGAGAAGGTGTCACTCTCTACTGCTTTCAAAGCTCTGCAGTATCAATCACAGGCCTGAAACTTAAAATCAAAGATTTGGCAGTGGTGAGATTTTGACCTGCTTGTCTAGTAAAGGCACATTATTCTGATCCAAAAATTTCAGATTTGGTATCATAAGAAACTTTCATTTACTGAGTATTTAATGAGTTTACCAGCACCAGAATGGAACTTCCAAAAGGCCTGAGACTCGGGTAGATTTTTATAACTCTTCTGAAATTTTATTGATCAGATTTTTTTTAAAACTGTGCAAACAGATTTAACACAATTAATCTAGATTTGTAAATGTTTTAACATAAACTACTTTTAAAAATATTAAGGGTGGCACAGTGGTTAGCACTGCTGCCTCACAGCAATGAAGTTACTGTGAAAATCCCCTAGTCGCCACACTCCAGCACCTGTTCGGGTACACAGAGAATTTAGCATGGCCAACGCACCTAACTAACACGTCCTTCGGACTGTGGGAGGAAACTGGAGCACCCAAAGGAAACCCACTCAGACACGGGGAGAATTGCAGACTCCGCACAGACAATGACCCAAATCGGGAAACAAACACTGTTAACCACTGGACCACAGTGCCGGTTTCTAGTCACTGTGCCATCTAATTCACTTCTTTCTGACTGGGCCAGAAACTGCTGTAGTGAAGCACACACTGTGAGGAGGGACTCCTTCCCTGGAGCTGAAATTCATCACCACCAGCCACCAACAACCCCCCCACCCCTGTCCCAAGATCAGCAGCTTGCACCATTGCTTCATCACAGGCCATAAAGTCTCACTGACATTTCATTCTGGATAAAACAAATCCTGATTCTTCCTTGTTAAGGCCCAATCAAAATTATTGCTGGTTCATCGAGGTGTTCTACTCTTTAGACTGACGGGGCGAGATCTCTGGCTTCCTAGTCCTGTGTTTTCCACCAGTAGGAGGTGGTGGCAGCGGGATTGTCTGGGCCAGAGAATTCTGGCCACAGTAAATAATCAGTGTTAACAAATCAAAAGCAAAAACAGACAACTTTTCTGCACTGGTTAACAAACGACAGTGAATATTTGGATAAAACGGTGAATTGCTCACCTTGGGTCCAGGGGGACCTGGTGGTCCAGGAAGTCCTGGAGGTCCTCGATCACCCTGGGATTGAAAGGAACCTGCACGTCATTGCCCAGTGTAATTACAAACATTTCTGTCACATATTAATCAGAACCAAAGTCAAACTTCCAACTATTGACTCGCAAAATATACTTGCATCAACACAAAATACCGAGGTGCATCTGAAATGGATTTCAAACTATCTGCGGTGTCAGTTTGCAAGTTGCAGTTTTGTTTGCCCTATTCCAAAGAATAATTAGGGGCATCGGTGACCATTAAATCCCAAACCTATGAGGAATCCCACCTCTTGTCCTTGCGTGGCATATTCACAATGGGGTACGTAAAAGGGATATTTCAAAGGGAAATGAATGATGTGCACATTGAACAATATTTTACTCTCACTTTTGTTTGTTCACCCATTCATTTTCACATGATGTGGAGATGTCAGTGTTGGACTGGGGTGGGTACAGTAAGATGTCTCACAATGCACAAATCTACATGTGCATTGCAAATGCCATTTTGAATCGCTATTCCTGATCCGTGCTTCTACTGAGCTTTTTGCCATTGCCTCGGACATTTGCAGATCTTTTAAGATTGTGGAGCCGTACACTTCTAAGTAAGTGACCATCATGTCACAAACTTTCAGAGCACTGCTCTTTCATCAGGTGAATGGACAGTCCCCTCACCTGATGAAGGAGCATCGCTCCAAAAGCTTGTGATTCCAAATAAACTTGTTGGACTTTAACCAGGTGTTCTGACACTTCTTACTGCATTATTTTTGGAATATACATACATCCAATAAAGGAGGCAGACAACCTAGTCCTTAGACTTGACCCTACTCTCCGAATCAGCTTGTCGATGTACAAGAAAAGCCTAGAGATGATTTTCCCCACCACATATCCCTTCCCCTCTTTAGGGGAGTAGAAATTTCTTTGCACATCTGGAAAAGTTAGTGGCACGTCATCATGGCTGGAAAATCTGGTCCATTGTGTATAAGAGAGCAAAGGACAAAAAATAATCCAAAGATTAATTACACACAAGTAAAGTGATTTGAGAAAAAAATAACTAGCGACATGATGGTCACTTACTTAGAAGTGTACTGCTCCACAATCTTAAAAGATTTGCAAATGTCCGAGGCAATGGCAAAAAGCTCAGTAGAAGCACGGATCAGGAATAGCGATTCAAAATGGCATTTGCAATGCACATGTAGATTTGTGCTGTGAAGTATACCAAATGTCTTTACCAAAAGGGCCTCTGTGGGGTTAATGTTTGCCACTCGTATGTAGGGCAGACAGATCATGACATAATCAGCAGGCATGAAGAACCTTGCCCCACCAACCTGAGTTAAAGGGATCATTCATGACTTCTGGGTAATGTAACTAAGATAGGAAACTCCTGAGGGAGTCTATGATTTCTGCACCTTTTTTGTGTTTTATTTTTCAAATGATGACCTTTTTCATTTCTGTTTCTTTATTTGTCATCAGTCACTGGCAAGTCACAGGGTTTAACATTAACAAGTCTCAAGTTATATGACAGACCAGGGCCCAGGATTCTTCCACCTCAAACGCAGCTAGGATTCTCCAGTTCTTCTGCTGTGGACGGAGATTTGGCTGAGTGCCAAATTCTCCATTCTCGCTGGCAGCTGTGTCAGGGAAGGGTGCGTATGATATCGGAGAATCTCATCCCAGAGCTTGACTTTCGCTCCGCATGGTAAGTGACTTTGTCAAACTAACTCCAAGCTGAGGCCAAAATGGTTAATGTGTTTGAAAAGGAACAGAGCAAATGTCTGGCTGGTAATGGCACTGCTTGGAATGGAGCTCACTGTTGGTGAGATACTCAAATTCTTCATGGCACTCGATCATTGCGGCGTCTCTGAGATGGGGAATAATGGAAATATCAGGGTGGACAAAAATTCCAGAGTTTACTTGGTGATCTTTGAATTTAAGTGTATAATTAGATTATTTCCAAAGGCCTAATCATGAAATTAATGGTAAGAATGCTGCTGAAACATTGAGGAAATTTTAACGTCTCACCCACCATAGGAATCATAGCAGATGGTTGGGGGGAGCAGGGTGGGAAACAGGGGGACACCATGCAAAGGTCCGTTGACATCAGGCAGGATTTTCCAGTTTTGGAACAAGCACAGCTACAGAATCTCACTACATTGCGTGCAATAGAGCAAAGGACAAAAATAATCTGAGGATTAATTACACACAAGTGATTTAAGAAAAAATTAACTAGCGGTATGATGATCACTTATTTAGAAGTGTACTCTCTTAAAAGATCTGGAGACGTCCGAGGCAATGGCAAAAAGCTCAGCAGAAGCACAGATAACGGATGGAATATCAGACAGCTAGGCGTGCCATTAACGATCCAAAATGGCATCTGCAGTGCACGTGTAGACTTCTGCTGTGAAGTACATCAAATGCCCTTTTTGTAAAGGTGTTAGCCTCTGTGGGATTAATCAGCAGGCATGAAAACCTTTGCCCTAGCAGCCCGAGTTAAAGGGTTCATCCATGGCTTATGTTGGTTGATTTTTTTTCTGACCGATGCTTTGACTCAGCGCATTTTTGGTGCTTTCCATTGATGTTGCAATGGTCAATACCGACTGGTGTAGCAGGTCATCTTTATTGACTTCAAGGCTTCTGCACAAAGCTGATGCTTTCAGACATTCTCTTTGGATTCCAGCATGATTTGGACAATGAACAGAGGCCATGCAAAGTAGGACCAAGCTGCTGGGAGAAGGAGGGGGAAAATATCTCTCACCTGGAGGCCATATAGACACATGGTATTCCGGGAGAAGTTCTCCTGTTTAACCCTCAGTGATGACCAATGTTTGGAACTCTGTGCCCTCACCAAAATTTGCCTCCAGCTATAGCTACAACTACAATCTCAAAGTAGGGCAAGGACAGCATTGCTACTGGCTGTGGTGTCCGGGTCCTTCCATCTTGGAGCAGCAACATCTCTCAGCTTGCCATCCACTGTTCCAAAAGAGAGATCACCAAGGTTGCCAATTCAAAGAGTTAACTTCTTTCCATGTCTTCTTGCTGGAGACAAGGTGGAAGAATTGCAAAGTTTCCCCAAGGGTGGGCTGGCGTTGGCCACATGTATGACTTTGCAGGCACCTGATGTCAATTCTCCCCTCCATTGGAACTAAAGGTGATTCCACTCTGTCAATGCTGGTATCTGACCATAACCAATAAATCATGCAGGTATAGGAAGAGAGAGAGGCGGAGAGAGGGGGGGGGGAGCAGAGAAGAGACAGGGAGCGAGCGAAGGAGAGGCAGAGAGAGAGGAGAGAGAGGACGGGGGGGGGAGAGAGAGAGAGAGAGAGAGAGAGAAGAAGAGAGAGAAGCAGCTAGGGATGGATAGCAACAAGGCCTCAATCTCATCATCCACATGTGTGAACTTCTAAAGGGAACGACAAAGGGAGAACCACAATATTCCTTGACCAAGGTTTTCGGGTGCCCCTGACCCACAGCGTGTTTACTGCTGACGGGATTTTACATCTGTGTGTGTCTGTGTATGTGTGTGTGTCTCCATGTGTGTGTGTGTGTTCATGTCCGTGTACGTTTGTGTGTGCATGTGGCTGGGTGTGTGCATGTGCGTGTGCGTGTGTGGCCACCACTGTTCGTATCAAAGTAGTAAATTGATCTGTACATATCCAAAATGTAATGCTGAATTCTAAGTCTCTGCAGGCCGGCCTACCCTCAGTATAAACTGGATTAAAATTGAGGAAGTACCATAAACAGCCGCATTGATTAATGTACACTGTATAAACTTGATAACAAAAATGCATAAATTTACTCAAAACACTGTTACTGTTACAGTCACATTTCAACCCTCTCTATTAATACATACACAAATAATCATTGTCCCTCAGTTTTGAAGTCTCACAGCACCAGGTTAAAGTCCAACTGGTTTATTTGAAATCACGAGCTTTCGGAGCACTGTTTTCTTATCGAGTGAGTGGAGTGAGTCCACTCTTGATAAAGGCTCAACACTCCGAAAGCTCATGTTTCCAAATAAACCTGTTGGACTTTAATCTGGTGTTGTGAGACTACTTACTGTGTCCACCCCAGTCCAATGCTGACATCTCCACATCATCCCTCAGTTTTAACAGTCAGGAGGATGATCTACAAAATGTAAAGTCATAACAGTGGAGAAATGATAAAATAATAAATACTTACTGGAAGACCGACTCGACCAATTTCACCTGGAAGTCCAGATGGACCAGGGAGGCCCTACAGCAAAGCAACACAGCTTAAGCTGAATGCATTCTGTTCATTGTGGAACATCTTAAAGGTAGAATTAACCAACGAAAAAGCACAAAACTCACTCTGAGGGCTGTGTGGCATTAGACGCAAAGTCACTCCTTGCTCACCCTGCTGCAGGGCCTTGCCAGCAACGGACATCTGAACAATTAAAAAGCACAGTCATGCCTGCCTCCCCCTTTATGTCCACTGAAAGCAATGATCCAGTATGGTGGACAGTGTGCTCCCAATCCTCTGGTAAATCATTCACTGCTGGCAATGTCCAACTGCAGATCTCAAGAAATTCCACCCTCCAATCTCATTGATAAGGAACATTACCAAACTGTGATTGGCCCAACTCCACTTTCTGGATTGTTTCCAACCTTGTCACTGCCGATGATTTTATAAAATGCCTCAGTGAGGTAAATGTACATAGTGCTACTGAGGCAAAATAGACCAGGAGAACCGAGGTTCAATACCTGGCCTACTCAGAGCTGACTTTTCGCTGGGTGAGGCAATACAATTCACTGAGGCTGTAGAATTCACCTTTCAGTGTCTGAGCCAGAAGCCTAGGGGTTAATTAGGTGGGATCCCCATTATTCAGCAATTCCTGGTGGGAAGTATGGGTGCAGATGGAGAATTGGTGGAGAACAGGATTGAGTTCTGCCCAAGCAATCTGCTGACATGTCCAGTCAAAGCTCAAGGCGAGAAGCGATGTATCCTGGGCATGTTACAGAGTTTCTGTGGGACTATATCCTGGTACAAATCTCTGCTGCGAGGACAAAAACAGAGGGAAAACCAGAACACCTCTCCTTTGGGTGGGTAAGCTGCTGGCACAGTTCGCGAGAGCCTAAAATCACTGCAACGGACCACTGAGCCCAACTAGTCTACATCAACATTTACCCTACACACAAGGAGATAATCCCAGTGACATGTATCCTCTTCCTTCAGCCTCTGTCCAGTCTGCTCCTGAATGATGTTGAGCAGAGATCTGTCACTGAGCAAAAGTCACAACAGGGTGGGAGGGAAACAGGAGGCCTGGCAGTCGATGGGGGGTAAATGACAGGTCTGGTGGTGGTTGGGGGGGCGGGGGGGGGGTTTAGTGTAAATAGAAGGCCTGCTATTGGGGAGGGGATAAATGGGAGGCTTGGTGATGGTGGGGAGGTGGGTAAATGGAGGGGGTAAATAAGGGATGCCTGCAGGCAGACACTGCAGAGGGTTTCAGGGGGCCCTCTGGCAGGCACCTGGATCCCGGAGCTGGGCATGAAAACATTTCACTCCCAAATCCATCAAGTCCTCACCCAGGCATTCCTAGTGCTCACAATTTCAGCCATTAAAGTTTAAAACCAGGAGATTCCTGTCTAATCCCCCGTACAGCTTCAAATCTGCTGAAAACGCTTGGGTCAGAGGGTGGGTGAAGTTTTATCCCTCATCCAACCTAAAACTGTCCATTATTTTAATTTGAATTCAGTCCTTGTTTCCACCTTGTTCCAGCGGCAGGACTAGAAGATCCCACCACCAGCCAATGGTGGGTCACCTCCACCACCCAAAAACGCACCGTGGAGGGGTGGAATCGGGTGTGGAGGAGGCAGATATTGTCTCTAATTATTCAAGTTGCACCATTTTGGACAGTGGAAGCCATGAATTTGCAGCAACTTAACCAGTGGCTGGGCTAAGAGATGTTTTTAGTACAGGAAGACTTCAAAAGCAAACAAAAAGGAAATAACCATCCATATCTTTATAACATCAGCAGCAGTAGGAGCAAGGGTAGGGCCATTAAGCCCATCAAGCCTGTTCTATCTTTCAATAAGATCACTGCTGATCCGATTGTAGCCTTCAGCCCACTTTGCTGTCTACCCCTCATAACCCTCGACCCCTTATCAATCAAAAATGCATCCAATTCACCTTAAATGTATTCAATGACCCAGCATCCACTGCTCTCAAGGGACGAGAGAAATAAAAAGCAGGGAAAAAAACAAGCCCAATGAAAGAAAAGGAGGACAGCTTTACACAGAGTGGAAAACTGCTCACATTTCAATAGTTAACCAATAACTTGCCACATCCATTGCACAGTCACTGTACTTACAGGTGGCCCTGGTTCTCCCTCACCCTGCAAACAAAGAACAGCAAACATTTCAATGGAGCAATTTTTGTTTAAATGGACATTTTTTTTTAATAAGTGAAGGAAACGTATCTCCCTGCACTGAGATGAAAGCAAATTGGAACTGGCAAACAAAGTATTCAAGTGTTTTGTTGACTGCAATGTACCCTAGTTCTCTCCAATCACAACCCCATTCCTAATCTTCCTCTCCAAACAAGTTGTTTGCTGCATCTCCCCCCTCTATGTCCCACCACCACCACAACCCCCCAACACCATTTTCATTTTGTCCAAGGAACCCCTTAGTCTCAGCTTCCATCATCACCTTTCCCCCAACCTCAAACCAAGGCTACTCTGATCAATATCACCCACAAATACTGTGTTTGAGCATTCACAGAGCACAATATTTCATCTTTGACCTGTCTGTGACCTTTGGTCTCAAAGGTCACACCATTCACCTCACTCTTGCTTTTACCCTACGGTCCAGCAATGTGTGACTGCCCCTCTATGGCTCCTGCTGGTTATGTATAGTCAACACAACGGCTGAAGTTGTGTTCCCTCATCCACCCATATCTTCAGTTGCGTGAGTCCTTGGTCCACTGCTATCTACATCTGCATCTTCCACTTGGCATGGGGTCCTCATTTTTACCTCAGCGGTACTAACTTTCCCTCTCAGCCAGTGGTGTTAACCCTGACCCTACCCACCCCCGTTCTGCGCCTTCGATTGTTTATGTCACATCGGACTGTCTACCCACTATTGTGTTGGGGCTCATCCAGAACTTCTTCCATCAAAACCATCAGCAATGTAGAAGTCCTACTGCTTGATGGTCAACACAAGCTTCATCTTTCTTTGTAGAGCTTTGCACAGGTCAAATCACAAAGTGTGAAACCAAACAGACATGTTTCACTATGAGCTGAGTTCCAAATCATGTGTTCAATCCTTTACTACACTCATCGACCTCCATCTCTGAAATACTGGCCCCAATCTTCCCACAGAAAATCTCTTTCACACTGTCACCACATCCTGGCTTGACTTTTCCGAACCTCTCTTCACCAGGTTCTTGACTTCTACCCGACACGGACTCCAAATGCTCTAAAAACTTTCCCAATTGCAGTATCCTGATTACCAATCATCTCTGTCCTCACTCATTCTCATTGAGACACCCATTCCCAGCTGTAATGTCTTCAAGTTCCTCGCACTCATTGACCAATCCTTCTTGGTCTCTCGACACCTTACCTCCAACCAGACATGCAAGTCTTGAACTTGGATCCGTATACAACCTGCCTCCCTCACCAATGATAGAGTCATCACGTTGACCGGAATTCTCTTGCTAAACCTGTCCACTTATCTACCACTCTCCCATTTTTAACAGCCTCCTTAATAGCTAACTTCACTATCAACCATGGTCATCTTCCCTCTACTTATTTCACACTCAATGTCACCCATCCTTTCCTAATCTCCCCATCAGCCAGTGTCCAAGTTCCTTAAAAAAGACAATGGGCCGCTTTGCAAAGTTGCTCTCAAGGTGCAAGTTGTTACAAGATTTCAATAATGGGTTAATCAGAGGTTTTGCCAAAATAATTATTCAGGAGCATTTAAGTATAGAATGCTATTTTCTACATCCAATTACATTTTTCAAAACACTAACATTTTGAAGGTATTTTGTAATTGTAAATATTTGAACTTACGGGAGCTCCACGAGGTCCGACTGCCCCTGGCTCCCCCTAAAAAAAGGAACAATCTGAATTAGTTTCATTTTCAGTAAAGTGGAACAGTCATGATGTAATGTACTTATGGATTTGTTCAAGGCTTGCCAAATAGGGGGAGGTGATGGCCTAGTGATTTTTTTGCTAGATTATTGATCCAGGAAACTCAGCTAATGTTCTGGGGACCCAAGTTCGCATCCCACCCTGGCAGGTGATGGAATTTGAATTCAATAAAAAATATCTGGGATTAAGAATCCACTGATGACCGTGAAACATTGTTGGAAAAACCCATCTGGTTCACTAATGTCCTTTAGGGAAAGAAATTTGTTGTCCTTACATGGTCTGGCCAACCACAACAATATGGTTGACTCACAGCTGCCCTCCAAGGGCAAAGAGGGGTGGGCAATAATTGCTGGCCACCCATGGGTGATGTGGATATGCCGGCGTTGGACTGGGGTAAACACAGTAAAAAGTCTGACAACACCAGGTTTAAGTCCAACCGATTTATTTGATAGTAAATTCACTAACTTTCAAGGTTACCCTCTTCGTCAGGTGAATGGAGAGTTCAGACAGAGGCCAGAACTCTCCATTCACCTGACGAAGAGGGTAACCCCGAAAGCTAGTGAATTTACTATCAATCGGTTGGACTTAAACCTGGTGTTGTCAGGCTTTTTACTGTGTTCACCCATGGATGGCCATGATCCACGAATGAATGAAAAATTCAAATGATGGCCCTCAATTTTACCTCTCTAGAATTTGGAGCATATATTGGCCTCTACATATTGGAGCATATATTGGAGACAGGATATTCCTGTGTATACAGGATATACACCTGGGCAACAGGCAGTTCCTGACACGATGGAGTGGAAACGAGAATGGAGATCCATGTAGGTGAGTCACTATTCGCTTTACATTGCCTGGGAATTTCCAGAGCTTCCCTCCAAGGGGCAGGCTGGATATGGCCTGCATATGGCCAGGCCAGGGTATGCTAATACAGCAGATAGCTGACTTTCCTGGGGGGTGCAATCATTATGTGGGGTATCCCAAAAATGGGCTTTTCCCCCAACACCATAGAATAGAATCAGAGAATCCCTACAGTGCATAAGGAGGCCAGATGGCCCATCAAGCTTGCACTGACAACAATCTCACCCAGGCCCTAACTCCATAACCCCTTGTATATACCTTGCTTATCCCCCTGACATTAAGGGGCAATTTAGCATGACCAATCCAAGTAATCCACAAATCTTTGGACTGTGGGAAGAAACTGGAGAACCCGCAGGAAGCTCACACAGACAAGGGGAGAGTGTGCAGATTCCGCACAGGTAGTCACCCGAGGTTGAAACTGAACCCGGGTCTCTGGCACTGTGAGGCAGCAGTGCGAATCATCGTGCCGCATCTCTGCAATCAGAGAATAAGAGAAGGGCAGCCAGCAAATGTAAAATATCAATACAGGCAAGCCTCTTATTAAAAAAAGGTTCTTTTTATACTAATTTGTTGATACTAACTTGAGCTTCTAGCTGAATTTTTGGGGAACGAGATTGATCTGGTGAAAGGAATTCGAGTCATACAAACTGGTAAGGAGATTCAGCACTCCTACAAACTGCCTTTTAATGGCATAGCTAAAATAGACTTTGCAGCTGCAAGGCAATCCCAATAGCGCACATTGCTAACTTCTTCAAGAACGTGAATAAGAATGGGAATCACACAATCTAACTGCCCCCTCAGTTAAATTACTTTGAGTGTCAGCTCAGTCATGATAAAATGATTCCTGTTAAATTGCAAGTTACTGTAGCTTATTGGATGAACGAATATCATAAAATAGAATCCTACAGTACAGGAGGAGGCCATTTAGTCCTTCAAGTCTGCAACAACCAATGCGCGTAACCTGCACATCTTTGGACTGTGGGAGGAAGCCCATGCAGGCACAGGGCGAATGTGCAAACTCCACACAGACAGTCACCCAAGCTGGGAATTGAACCTGGTACCTGGCGCTGTGAGGTAGCAGTGCTAACCACTGTGCCACCCTATCAAAACATATGGGCCACAATTTTCTGGCTGCTCATGCCAGTGGGATCTTCCAATCCCTCTGATGGCACAGCCCTGCCATGGGCTTCCCGGCAGTGACATGGGCATTCAAAGGGAAATCCTGTTGACAATAGCGAGACCAGAAGATCCCACTGCCAGCTAATGGCGGACCATCTCTCATGATGGGTTGAACAGGAAATCCACTAATTGTCACAAAGGAAAGATGTAAAAGATGTGTTAGTTTCATTCGATGATTCTAGAGCAGACATTGCCCTCGAATTAATGAATCATAAAAAATGAGCTTTACAGTAAACTAAGAGCAAGGTAAGTGCTCATAGGTTTTGTGGCATTATTATCTATAATAGTGATCATTTTATGCTTAATGTTTGTAAATGCCAATAAATGCCATTGTAATCTATTATCTTAGAGAATTACTTAGAAAATTATAAAGGCACCCATTCCATCTCATGGAAAGCAGGACAGGGATTGAGATATTAGTTTAGTATCAAGCAATCTATTACGGGACTAATTTGTTCAGAAATTACCCCTAAACCCCTTGTCAGTGCCATCCCATTCCTGCTGAGGAACAATAGATTGAAAAGCGAAGGAAAGTAGAACCATGAGAATAGTGGTTCAAGTCAAGATAATCAAGTATCGCCCTCATCTCTTGGCAATGCCACCTGAAATCTGTCTTCTGAAGTATGGTTATGCCAACATATCAGTCTTTACACTCCTGTAAGGCCAGTGTAAACCAAACACAACAATGTACCATAACATGTATTAGCACAAAATTTGAAAAGGAATCATTCATTCCTTCATGTACTGCTGAGGTTTTGTAAGATTATAGTTAGAGTACATTTGAAATATTATGAGTAATTTTGGGCCCCGTGTCTAAGGAAGGATGTGCTGGCCCTGGAGGGGGTCCAGAGGAGGTTCATGATCCTGGGAATGAAAAGCTTGACATATGCGGAATGTTTGCGGTCTCTGAGTCTGTACTTGATGGCGTTTAGAATAAGGGGGATCTCATTGAAACTTACAGAATAATGAAAGGTCTGGATAGAATGGACGTGGGCAAGATTTTTCCATTAGTAGGAGAAACTAGGATCTGAGGGCAAAGCCTCAGAGCAAAGAACCGAGATGAGGAAAAATTTCTTTAGCAAGAGGGTGGTGAATCTATGGAATTCATTGCCACAGAAGTCTGTGGAGGCCAGGTCCTGAGTGTATTTAAGAGAGTTAGATACATTCTTGGTTGATAAGAAATCAAAGGTTATGGGGAAAAGGCAGGAGAATGAGTTGAGGAATTTATCAGCTATGATTGAATGAGAGAGCAGACTTGATGGGGCGAATGGCCTAATTCTGCTCCTATATGTTGTGGCCTTATGGTTCTATTTTATGATCATATGGGAAGGTTTTTAACACTCAACTGCATAGCAAAAGAAAACTTAGATTAAGTGAGGAACCCTTACTCTGTTAGCCCTAATTCCACACATTTTACCCTACCAGTCCCAGTATTTAATATTAAACAAGAAAGAGAAATATGCTGGTCCTAGCTAATTGCAGCAGTGACTCCAAAGCTATGACACTATTTGTGATGATGGCATCTGTAGTGCACTGAAGGAGATAAGAACACATGTAAACCATTCAGCCCCTCAAGTCTGTTCACCAATCAATGAGATCAGAGTTGATCAGTGACCCAACTCCATACCTTTTACTTTAATACCTTTGCTTGCCATAAAGTATCAATCTCAGGTTTCAAATATACAACTGATCTGGCATCAATTACCGTTCCCAGAAAACAATTCCAAACTTCTACCATCTTCTCACATGGAACTGTTTCCTAATTTCACCCCAGAAAGCTCCAATTTTCCGACGATGTCCCTCAGCTCTAGACTTCCTGACCAGCTTAAAATTTCTCTCAATTCACCCAATGTGTTGCTTTAATATCTTAAAACCTTGGCCAAATCACCCCCATAACTTTCTCCGTTCCAGGAAATATAACCGGAGTGTAATCTCCCCAAGTAACCCATGGAGTTCAGGGATCACTCTGGCAAATTTACACTCAACTCTCTCCAAGTTCAATATATCCTTTCACAAATGTGATGCCCAAACTTGCACCAAACTGACAGTTAATTGTCAAGCACTGTTTGAAATTTAAACCAGGCAGCTTAACCCTGACTGGTCAATGCTTGGCAATTATCTGTTAGCCACCATCAACTGGTGCATTCACCATGACAATGCCCCTACTAATGAGAGTTCACTTGCCAACCAATCAGCATTCTCTTCACATGCAATATAAATTTGTTGGTTTGCCCTTTCACTGCTATTCTTGCAAAATGTAAGTGCAAAAACTTTGATATGTCTCTTTTTTCAGCAATACTGAAGTTTTTTACTACCATATGACTAAATTGTGTTTCTCACTGGGTGTATGGGAATTATGAGTTTATTCATAAATCCCTATGGTCTACAGGGGGAGATGATGGCTTAGTGGCACTAGACTGTTAATCCAGAAACTCAGTTAATGATCTGGGGACCTGGGTTTAAATCCCACCACAGCAGATGGTGACTTTCAATTCAGTGTTTTTAAAATCTGGAATTAGGAATCTATGACAGCCATAAAACCATTGTCAGTTGTCGGAAAAACCCATCTGGTTCACTAATGTCCTTTAGGGAAGGAAATCTGATGTCCTTACCTGGTCCAGCTTATATGTGACTCGAGGCCCACAGCAATGTGGGTGACTCTCAACTGCCCTCCAACTAAGGATGGGAAATAAATGTTGGCCAGCCAGTAACGCCTATGTTCCACCAATGAATAATACAAAAGACGGAATATTTGCCTGTGCGCTTTGTGTGTTAGTACTGACCCACATATCCATTGATTAAATATCTCAGTCACTGTCATCTCTCTCTCTCTCTTCTGTTACACAGAGCAAAGTCTTGATTTAACACATTAAATATGTTCTGCACACAGCTGCATTTTATTGAGAAATCCTTTCACTCTTTACTTACCTTTGGTCCAGGTTGTCCAGGGATTCCTGGTGATCCCTCCGGTCCTGGTAATCCCTGTACATATGTGGAAATACCAGAAAACAAACATTAACCACTTTTCACCAATAGTTACACTAAACTTCAGTGACTGAAGTTTAAATATTAGTTAATATCAGCAGGCATCTTTTCCCAAAATGATACAAGGTTATTAAAATCCCAGAAGTAAATAAGATGACAGTTCTGGTTTTCCTGTAGGGACAGTTAGCCTTAGCAATTATTAATATATATTAAATATTGTGCACCAAATGCCAACTCTAACCCCAGGTTTAAAACTCTTGTCCTTATTTCCAAATCTCTCTGTGGTCTTACCCCTCCCCATTTCTGCAATCTCCTCCAAACACACAGACCTCCAGGTTAACACTGCTGCCTCACAGTGGCTAGGACTGCTGTCTCACAGCTCCAGGGATCAGTTCCAGCCTTGGGTCACTGACTGTGTGGAGTTTGCACATTCTCCCCATGTCTGCGTGGGTTTCTTCTGGGTACCCCGGTTTCCTTCCACAATCCAAAGATGTGTGGGTTAGGTGGATTAGCCGTGGTGAATGTGAACATGGTGAATATTACGGGGATAGGTGGAGGGGTGGAGAATGGGCAGGGGTGGAGCCCACTGTTTTGGAGAGTCGGTGTAGACCCGATGGGTTGATTAGCCTCCTTCTGCACTGTAGAAATAATATGGTTCTATATCTGCACCCCCTGTAATTCAGCCTCATGTGCATCCCCAATTTTAATCACTCTACCTTCAGTCACCTTGCTTTTAGCTGCCAGGATCATAAGCTCTGACATTCAATCCCTCAATCTCTTCATCTCTCAAACCTATTTTAAGACACTCCTAAAAAACCACCTCTTTGACCAATCATTTGACCACCTGTCATAATAGCTCCTAATGTGGCTCAGTGTCAATTCTTGTTTGATGGTGACCTTTGTTAAATCACAGAATCATGGAACCATACAACACAGAAGAGGCCTTTCAGCCCATCAAGTCCACACCGTCACATTAGAAACACCTGAACTCCCATCTAATCCCATCTGCCAGCTCTTGGCCCATAGCCCTGAATGTTATGATGTGCCAAGTGTTCATCCAGGTACTTTTTAAAGGATGTGAGGCATCCTGCCTCCATCACCCTCCCAGGCAGCACATTCCAGATCGCCACCCTCCTCTGGATAAAAAATGTTTTTCCTCACAACCCCCCTAAACCTCCTGTCCTCACCTTGAACCTATGTCCCCTCATGACTGACCATTCAACTAAGGGAAAAGCTGTTCCTTATCCCTGCCCCTTATAATCTTGTACACATCCATCAGGTCACCTCTCAGTCTTCTCCGCTCCAACGAAAACAACCCAAGCCTATCCAACCTCTCTTTATAATTTAAATGTTCCATCCCCGGCAACATCCTGGTGAATCTCCTCTACACTCAAAACTGCACATAGTATTTTAGCTGTGGCCTCACCAAAGTTCTATACAACTCCAACATGGCTTCCCTGTTTTTGTAATCTATGCCTTGATAGATAAAGCAAATGTCCCATATGCCTTTTTCATTACCCTACCTACATGCCCTTCCGCTTCCAGAGATCTGTGGACAAACACACCAAGGTCCCTTTGTTCCACAGAACTTCCTAGTGCCCTATCATACAGTGAGCACTTCCTTGTCAAATTATTCCTTCCAAAGTGTACCTCACCCTCCCATGCAGTGCATTCCAGACTGTCACCATCCTCTGGTTAAAAAAGATTTTCCTAATATCCCCCCAAAACCTCCTGTTCCTCACCTTGAACCTATGTCCCCTTGTGACTGACCTTTCAGGGTTAAATTCCATCTGCAATTTATCTGCCCATCTATATCTTCCTGTAGCCCAAGACACTCCACCTCACATGGCCAATCTTTGTGTCATCTGCAAACTTAAACTATATTTATAAGTATCCCCTTGTATCCCCCACAAGGTCATCGATGTCATTTATACAAATGACAAATAATAGGGAGCCTAACACAGATCCCTATGGTACTCCACTGGACACTGGCTTCCAGTTCACTTCTTACTGTGCTCACCCCAGTCCAACACTGGCATCTCCACATCATTCCAGTAACTAAAACAGCCTTCTGTCATCACCCTCTGTCTCCAACAATTCAGCCAATTCTGAATCTGGACGCTATGCAAATATATTGTGTTGTTCTGATGTTGCCACCTTCCACACCAATGCTCCCAATGTATCTTTCATTATCCTCAAATAAGAATCCCCCCTACTGAAATTGACAGGGTCTCAACCATTTTCATCCATTTCCTGTTCTCCCCCTGCCTCCCAGCACATTAGTCATCCAGACTCAAAACATTGGTTTTGTTCTCTCTCCACAGATACTGAAATGACCTGCTGAGCTTTTCCAGTATTTTATCCTTTTATTTCAGTTATTCAGTATATGTGTTTTTTTGATTTTAAATTGTTGATAGTGGTTCAATAATTTCCCATTTATACCTTCTCTAGATCCATCTTATGTTCCTCGATTGTCCCATTGGCACATGCATCATCTTCCCTTCTGTCATTTAATCTCACCTACCTTCAGTCTTCTTGGACATCTTTCCTTTTGTCCTTTCCTTCCCTTTCCCTTGTCTCTGTACTTGCTTCAATCCCATTACATACGAACGTATGAATTTGGAGCAGGCGTGAGGCCACTCTGTCCCTCGAGCCTGCTGCCCCATTCAACAAGATTATGGCTGATCTAATTGTAGCCTCAGACCCACATTCCTGCTTTCCCCAAATAACCTTTCACCCTCCCCCCCACTCTTATTAATCAAGGATCTATCCAATTCTGCCGTAAAAATATTCAAAGGATATTCCACTGCTTTTACAAGAAGAAAGTTCTAGAGACTCACCACCCTCTGAAAGAAAACATATCTTCTCATCTCTTTCTTAAATGAGTGACCCCTTATTTTGAAACAGGGACCCCTAGCTCTAGATTTTACAACAAGAGGAAAGATCCTCTCCACATCACCCTGACAAGACCACTCAGGATCTTAAAGACTTCAAACAAGTTGCCCTTTACTCTTCTAAATTCCAGCAAATACAAAGGTAGCCTGTCCAACATACTTGTCTGCAGCTACAATGCTCAGCACATTTCTTATTTTGTGATCTTCCATGTTTTTGCAGTAGATGGGTTGATGTACCTCCTAGGCCATGTGGGACATGAAATTGATAAGTTGCTAACTAACACCTTTTCCTCGTGTCATCATTGCTTCTTTGTCAGTCACCTTAAATCCCTGCCCCATGATTCCTGATCCTTCAATGGGAACAGTTTCTCCCTATCCCAAGGGGGAGGCGATGGCCCAGTGGTATTATCACTAGATTATTAATCCAGAAGTTCAGCTAATGTTCTGGGGATCCAGGTTCAAATTCCGCCAGAGCAGGTGGTGGAATTTGATTTCAATAAAAAAAATTTGGAATTAAGAATCTACTGATGACCATGAAGCAATTGTCACTGACTTCCTTTAGGGAAGGAAATCTGCCATTCTTACCCGTCTGGCTGACATGTAACTCCAGAGTCACAGCAATGTTGTTGACTCTCAATTGCCCTCCAACAGCAACTAGGGATGGACAATAAATGCTAGCCAGGCAGCGATACACATGTCCCACAAATGGATAAAAAAAATCCACCCTGTCCAGATTTCTAATGATTATCTGAAAAGAAAGAACATGCAGGACTACAGAGAGAAGGTGGGGGAGTGGTGTTTGATGATTGGTCCTTCAGAAAATACCGCTACAAACCTCGCTGTCCTCCGCACTACGTATTTTCCCACCATGGCGCATTTAATTAATGACATTGCAATTTTCCAGCTGTAAAAATCAATTCAACAAAATCAATTTTGTGCATTGGAACTCCGGCAACGTCAAGATTTATTTCTACGTTTCTCCATATAGTGACTACTCTACATAGGAATAATTGACAGCAGTGCAAATTAACTCTTCCAACACTGAGGTCAGAATTTCCAATTCAGTATACAGCCTAATCTCCAGCCAGTACAATTAATCCAATCAATAGCTCCACGTTATCTGACACCCATTGCCACTAAAATGTCCGTAATTGTTAGTTCTGTATATGCCAAGCAGTCTGTTGAAGATCAGTCATACTAAAATGACTCTGATTCACAGTTACTGCAATTGCTGTGATTATTATTGCAAAGAACTATTCTCACTGCTTCAGCTTTAATTTCAAAGTCAACTAAGTCTTTCCATTTATAAAGTGCAATACTGAACAAAAGGTTTGATCTCAAAACAAGTTTCAACCAGCAGAATCATGGGCCCCCAGCCTACAATACGCTGAGGAGAAGGCAATGGCCTAGTGGTAGTATCATTTGACTATTAATCCAGAAACTCAGCTAGTGTTCTGGGGACTCAAGTTCGAATCCCACCACGGCAGATGGTGGAATTTGATTTCAATTAAAAAAAATCTGGAACTAAAAATCTACTGATGACTACGAAACTACTTTTGATTGTCAGAAAAACCCATCTGGTTCACAAATACCCTTTAGGGAAGGAAATCTGCCACTCTTATCTGGCATAGCCTACATGTGACTCCAGAGCCACAGCAATGTGGCTAACTCTCAACCAGGGATGAGCAATAAATGCTGGCCAGCCAGCAATGCCCATGTCCCACCAATTCTTTTAAAAAGCATTTGGACAATTACATGGGTAAGGTGGGTAAGATGGGAATGGGCCAAATGTGGGCAATTGGGACTAGCTTAATGATAAAAACTGAGCGGCATAAACCAGTTAGCTGAAGGGCCTGTCTCCATGTTGTAAACCTCTATGACTCTATCATGAATTAAAAATATATATAGAGACGGTAAACCAGTTTTAGGCTTAACTGCAAAATCTCCAATGAAGCTATTTTATAGGAAGCTTAAGAACATAAGATGTAGCAGCAGGAGCAGGCCACTCAGCCCTTCGAGCCCATTCCACCATTCAATGAAATAATGGCTGATCTTCTCCTTCCACACCATTTTCTTGCCCTTGGTGTTTTTAATCAGTGGAAGTCTATCGATTTCAGTCTTGGACATGAGTCAGACTCCAGAGCCCTCTGAGGCAGAGAATTCCATAGCTAAACATTAAAGTGGCATGATCCCACTTCAAAAATAATAGCTTGAGCCAGCTTACCACCTCAGAAACCAATAACCAGAACGCCTATCCACTGCCGGCACTAATTACCCCCAGGGGCAAATAGAGACCAGAGGTGCAATTCATTAGCTCAGTTATGCGCCAACTCCCAGAAGATACTGGAGTGTCATTGAGCTGGGTAAACAACATTCTGGTCAATATTCAGTACGCAGACCAGTAGTACAAAATTCCACACTCGCCCATCTCCAATCCCGTCCTCAACCAGGGCTAAACATCCTGTCCACAAATTCTGAACCCAGCTGTGATAGCCCCAGGCAGTACGGAAGCCAAACAACCCTCCAGGAGCCCATCAATAATCTTTAGATCACCAGGTGGGTTATAACTCCAGTGATAACTGTCTGTCATGAATCTACCTCAGGATTTCCTTTCTCCCCTCAATGCTTAAGATTCCCACAGGGCAGCATGGTGGCACAGTGGTTAGCACCACTGCCTCATAGCACCAGGGACCCAGGTTCAATTCCTGGTTTGGATCATTGTCTGTGCAGACTTTGCACATTTTTCCTATGTCTGCGTGGGTTTCCTCCGGGTGCTCCAGTTTCCTCCCACAGTCTGAAAGACATGCTGGTTAGGTGCGATCCTATGCTATGGCCATGCTAAGTTCTCCCTCAGTTTATCCAAACAGGCACCTGAGTGTGGCCACTTTCACAGTTGCTTCATTGCAGTGCTAATATAAGCCTACTTGTGACAATAATAAATAAAGCTTTAAAAAATGAATATTGGAAACATTCAAGAGTGAACTTCCATGCAACAACTCCTTCAGAGTGGAGACAGGACTGCTGAGGTCTCACAAGGAACAGGTGTTTCAGCGTGGAAACATGGGCCTGAATTTTCAGGATGGTGAGTGCTTAGCACCTTAATCTGACAGGCCTGCAGCCACTTCATGCCCAGTTGTGCTCTGATTGACAATGGAGGTAAGTCATCACCTCGGAGACCTGTCAGCCATTCTGATTTGCCAATGGATCTCCAGTTCCTCCAAGCACAGTGCTGCAGTGGCCTGAAGTGGTACTGTAGTGGCCAAGCCTGAGACTACATCCCAGGGTTGGAAATCAGCTGAGTCCTGGGGGTTGTAGGGTGGGGGAGGATAGGGATTGTTCTAGGAGGTCAGGGTGACTTCAGTATCAGTAGAGGTGGGGGAGGACGGTAGGAAATAGGAGAGGAAAGGCCAGAGCTGGTACCTGAGAGGAGTGTGCCTTCCCAGCCTGGAGGCACTTTCCTGATTGAAACATGATCCCACTTCCCCGGGCATCAGGAAATCATCAGACACCTGCCTGCCTAAAACTTGAGGCTGGGCAGAGAAAGGTACTTGAGTGGCCATTAAGTAGACAGTTTAAGACTTCCTTGCCTTCCCCATCCCACTGTAAAATCATGTCTGGGTCAGAGCATCAGGAATCATGGAGGGAATCCCATCCACGGAATTTTACAACCCTCTACCAAAAATGTCGAGAAACCACAATCCAAGCTTTGAATTACCAGGAAGTAGTACCATAAAAGAAGCACTATTTTAATTCACTGGCCTGGATTTTGAGATCAGCAGCAAGGAACAATTGCTCACCTCACTGGCAGTCACTACCTGGGAGGGAAACTTCACAATCTTTAAAAAGTATGTGGCTGAGCACATGAAATGTCCTAACATTCAAGGAACCAAGTGCTGGAAAGTGGGATTAGTGCAGATCTAATATGGTTCGCCGGCACAGATTCAATGGGCCAAAAGGGCCTCCTCTGTACTGCATGTCTCTATGACTCACCAACATGTTTTTAAAGTGCAGACTAACTGTAATCCAGTATCTGATCCAGCACAACATTCTCTACAGGAGGTCTGTGAACTGGTCAACAAACAGCAAGGGTCATCACCAGATTGTACAATTTCTCACTGAGCCACGTAGAGACTAAATCAAATTAAGAGTTCAAGTTAGATTTGAATCTAATAGAAAGCAAAAGAAGGTGAAAGAAAGGATAAAGGGGAGATAAAAGAGACAGAAAAGCTTTAAAACAAAACTCCAGCGTTGGTTGCCATTGAAGGGAATGAGACTTCACACCTGTAAAATTATATTTTCCTGGCCAGATAGGCTGTTCAACAATTATTATTAATTATCAGCACAACGAGCACTCACTTTCTCCCGAATGCACCAGTTTTAAGTTTCTCTGCTGCTTTTTGGGTGAACCAGTGAGCAAGTTCAAACTGTTATAGTGATTTGTATGCCTTGTTTCTCAGTAAGATTGCAAAGGCGCATCTTGTGTGTGGTGGCATGGACAATCTCCAATAGAAACTTTTGGATTTCCTTCTTTGACTGTGTGTGCAGACGTCAGAAGTTGATGTTTCATTTTCTTCACAATACCTGTGACTGTTGAGAGCCTCACCTTTGTTCGCAGCAATAATTTATGTTTATATACCACCTTTAATATAATGAAACATCCCACACAGGAGCATTATAAAATGAAGTATGACACCAGGCCACATAAGGAGATATTAGAGCAGATGGCCAAAAGTTTGGTTAAAGAGATTCTATGAGTGTCTTGATGGAGGGAAGGTAGTGAAGTGCAGAGGTGCAGGGAGGGAATTCCAGAGCTTGGGGATGAGACAACAGAAGGTACAGTAACCAGGGATGGAGCAATTATAATTGGGAATTCACAAGTGGCCTTAATTACACAGATATTGTTGGAGTTTGTTGTGGTGTGTAGAGGAATACAGAGATGGAGGGAGACCACGGAGGGATTTGAAAACAAGGACGAGAATTGTAAAATCAAGACTTTATTTCATCAAGAGAACACAGTTCAGCGAGCATAGCAGAATAAAACATGTTGCAAGTTAAGACTAGCTGCAGAGTTTTGGATAATGGTTAATTTATTGAACATGGGAGATCAGCCGAGTACAGAAATCCTGAGTTGATGTGCACCTTTTACCTTTGATTTTGTTGTGGATCCGATATATGGTTTGCTTCATTTACGCAAAGACTTCATTTTAAGATATTTCTGCCTATGCAATTACATTTAAATACTAAGCTTAAAAAAATTAACATGCTGACATTTTAAGCTCAGCAGGCATGTTGGGATTAGCTTGAAAAATTCACTGTATTCTTTGAAAGTACAATGCTAGCAGAAACAAGCTTTCACATAAGCCAAAACAATGGCTTCCTGGCCACAGCTGCAAATTGTTTATGAAAGTTAGAGACGGCTTGTATCAAACAATTTCTATGTGAGATAATGGCAAACTTATAGTTCTGTATTCAGCCATATGTTTTTCAGTTGGTTTGGGTCAAGTCTGGTTTTGAGACCAGTACAATACTGGCCTTTGATAGTATCTCTCTCTCTCTCTCCCAGTTTTTTTCGCTTTCTGTTATGTGTTAATTTTAAATTATGCTCAATAAAAGAAATACAACTATTCTGAGGAATGAATGGACCCTACAGATTTACGTATTATTTGCTTTAAATAATTAATGGTTCATTTCTCTCATTCTTGTTTTTCTCTCTCTCTCTGAATGGATACAGAAAGTGAAATTGCAAAGGTGTGTTGCTGTACCTGTAAATATTTTACACAGATGCCATGTGAGTAGCAACCTTTGCCGGGAGTAGTACGTTGTGCAATTGCTTGAGATTTACAGCCTCCTCTTCAACTATCCTTTGAGTTTATTTATTAGTGTCACAAGGAGGCTTATATTAACACTGCAATGAAGTTACTGTGAAAATCCCCTAGTTGCCATACCCCAGCATCTGTTCAGGTACATTGAGGGGGAATTTAGCATGGCCAATGTACCTAACTAGCATGTCTTTCAGACTGCAGGAGGAAACCAGAGGAAACCCGTGCAGACACAGGGAGAACATCAAGACTGCGCAGACAGTGACCGAAGTCAGGAATTGAACCTGGGTCCCCGGCGCTATGAAGCAGCAGTGCTAACCACTGTGCCGCCATGCCTGGGGCAGGTGGAGAGAAATAATTTTGTCTTGTGGGGTGTCCACAACAAGAGGCAAACCTTAAAATTAGAGACAGGCCATTCAGGGCTGATGTCAAGAAGCACTTTATCACACAAAGTGTACTGAGAATGTGGAACTCTCTCCCCAGAAAGTGGTTGAGATTGGCATGCAATAGAAAATTTCAAAAAGAAATGTACCTAACCAGCAGATCTTTCAAACTGTGGGAGGAAACCACAGCACCCAGAGGAAACCCATGCAGATATGAGGAGTACATGCAGATTCCCCACAGATGGTTTCCCAAGCTGGGAATCAAACCTGGCACTGAGAGACAGCAGTGCTAACCGCTGTGAACCATACAGACTATACGGACTGCAATATACAAAAACACAAGAAATAGGAGTAGGCCACCAGGGCCTTCAAGCCTGCCCCAACATTCAATATAATTCAATACTGATCTATGCCAGCCTTAGTTATTTTTCTGTGCCATTTCTCCATCGCTCCTCTATCCCTTGATCTATCAAATATTTATCCACCTCCACTTTAAATACTTCTAATGATCTACCCCTTGAGGCAGAGACTCAGCACCCTCTGCAAGAAGAAATTTCTATACACCTCAGTTTTAAGTAACTGTCCCTTTTTTCTTGTAGCTATGTTTCCTTGTTTGAGACTCTCCCACTAGTGAAAATATCTCACCATCCATCCTGTCAAGCCCCCTCAGGATCTTGTGTGTTTGGATAAGGTCACCCCTCACTCTACTAAACTCCAAGGAATACAGACCTAGACTATTTAGTCCCTCTTGATAGGACAACCCTCTCATCTCAGGAATTATAGTGGTTTCTCCTTTATATCTTTGCAGTTACTGTAGACCAGAATTAATCATAAGGTTGGTGCTATTCCAACACAGCTGCCTGGCTTGCTTTGGGCAGTTTTATAAATCTGTACTCTTGGCTGAAGTCTCAGTAAGCAGTTGGGCCTGGGCAGCACAGTGGCTAGCATTGCTGTCTCACAGCATCAGGGACTAGGATTCAATTCCCGGCTTAGGTCACTGTCTGTGTGGAGTTTGCACATTCTCGCTGTGTCTGTGTGGGTCTTCTCCAGGTGTTCTAGTTTCCTCCCACAGTCCAAGGGTGTTCGGATTAGCTTGATTGGCCATGGTAAACTGCCACATAGTGTCAGGGGGACTAGCAGGGTAAATAAGTGGGTCAAGGGGATAGGGCCTGGGTGGGGTTGTGATCAGTGCAGATTTGATGGGCCAAATGGTCTCCTTCTGCACTGTAAGGATTCTATGAATCTCTGATTTTGGCAGGCATTCTCCCAGCATTCATTCAAATGGGCACAAAATCACCGACCCAAATTTCTGATGTCTAGTCAAAGCAGATGAAAGTCAAGCCAGGAGCACAAATTCGCACACTGGTCTTTCTGGACTCTTTCTGACTGCATTGGGTAATCTGCAACTTTAAATAGTGTTTCTCTCACAATCATCAAATTACTTGTTCTGTTTTTGCAGATCAAGTGTCAGAGCAACAGGGTACCGAAAGAGACAACTTGTGCAGGACAAATTCCAACAGCGTCAAGGGAGCTTTTAACAACTTAAACTCTTGTCTAATATGGCTCTATTCGAGAAATCAGCAATACTGAATATACCGTTAGATATATATCGGAGTTCTGCCTCGGCCGACAGTTAGAAGAAAGGCTGTGCTTGGGTACCCGGCAGTTTCCCCAGCGACCAATGCATTTTCCAAAGACCCTGCTTCAGCAAGCAATGATTTGACACACTTTCAGATGCCTGAATCCAAGTGGACAGGGCGTTCATTGTATGAAGCTTTGCTGCTGCCGTTCCAGTTTGCAGAGTCTCTGAATCAAGTTCCTGTGTACACCTAGTTTGGTTTCAAAACTGTCAAGAGGAATTTTGTGGGCCATGTGTACGATTTTGGAATGGACTTTATAATGTCACTCAAGAGGAGCTCAAAGCAACACGTCCACATGCAAACTCTTTCAAGCATAAGTCTGAAACAGGCCACTGGCAGCTGGCTGGCAAAAATTCCAAACAATGTTTTCTTTCGCACTGTTTAGGGGAGATGGTGGCACAGTGGTAATGTCACTGGACTAGTAATCCAGAGGCCCAACCTAATTCTCTGGGGATAAGGGTTCAAATTCCACCACAGCAGCTGATGGAATTCAAATTCAATTAATAAAATCTGAAATATGGAACTAGTTTCAGTAACAGTGACTGTGAAACTATCATCGATTGTAGTAAAAACACTTCTGGTCAACCACATTGCTGTGGGAAGGAAATCTGCTGAACCTAACCTGGGTGACACAGTGGCACAGTGGTTAGCACTGCTGTCTACAGCACCACGAATCTGGGTTCAATTCCCAGCTTGGGTCACTGCCTTTGCGGAGCATGCATGTTCTCCCCGTATCTGTGTGGGTTTCCTCTGGGTGTTCCAGTTTCCTCCGACAGTCCGAAAGATGTGTTGTTTAGATGCACTGGTCATGCTGAATTCTCCCTCAATGTACCTGGACAGGTGCCGGAGTGTGGTGACAAGGGGATTTTCACAGTAACTTCATTGCAGTGTTAATGTAAGCCTACTTGTGATACTAATAAACTAACTTAATGTGGCTGACTCTTAACTGCCCTCTGAAATGGCCAAGCAAGCCACTCAGTTCAAGGGGCAATTAGGGATGGGCAACAAATTTATTAGGATGCTACCTGGACTTGATGGTTTGAGTTATAAGGAGATGCTGGAGTGTAGAGGGCTTAGGGATGATCTTGTAGAGGTCTATAAAATAACAAGGAGCATAGATAAGGTCAATTGTCAACATCTTTTCCCAAAGGTTGGGGAGACTAAAACTAGAAGGCATAGGTTTAAGGTGAGAGAGGAGAGATATAAAAGGGTCCAGAGGGGCAATTTTTTCACTCAGAGGGTGGTGAGTGCAGAGCTGCCAGAGGCAGTAGTAGAAGTGGGTACAATTTTGCCATTTAAAAAGCATTTAGGCAGTTACATTGGTAAGATGGGTATAGATGGATATGGGCAATTGGGACTAGTTTAGTGGTAAAAACTGTTTGGCATGGACAAGTTGGGCCGAAGGGCCTGTTTTCATATTGTAACCCTATGACTCTAAATGCTGGCCCTGCCAACAATGGCCACATCCCATGAACAAAAAAATAATTTTGGATAATATGCTTGTGCATACCACCCCTTTAATTTAAATCTGGAACTATTATCCACTATAAAGTCTTAAAGGAAACAATTAAAGTGCTTCTGGTAGAGAGTGACAGAAGCAGTGAATCATTGATTTAAGTGAGGGGGGAGGAACAGACCAGGAATCAGAGATGGAAAAGCAGCAAGAATCCAAGGCAAAGTAGGAAGGCAGATGGGGAGTTTGGGACGTCATTTCAGAATGGCCTATATTGCATGATTGACTTTTGCAGTTTATTTTTCTGTTTTTTTAATTTGGAAAGTGAATTTTACAAATAGATCTATGTTCAAAGGAACATCGGTCACGTGAAAGTGCTGACGGCAGTTCCATCCCGGCATTGGCAACTGATATAGATAGGAAAACCAGAGACAACTAAGCAGGGAAATACTAAGAAGCCCTGGAATACTAACACTAATGGCACAGTGACACAATGGTTAGCACTGCTGCCTCACAGCGCCAGGGACCCGGGTTTAATTCTGGTATTGGGTCACTGGAATCTGCCATTCTCCCTGTGTCTGCATGGGTTTCCTCCAGGTGCTCCAGTTTCCTCCCACTGTCCCAAGATGTGCAGGTTGGGTGGATTGGCCATTCCCCTTAGTATCCCAAGATGTGTAGATGAGGGGGATTAGCCACGGTAAATGTGTGGAGTTATAGGAATGGGGCGGGTGTGCACCAGGGTGAGATGCTCTGTCAGAGACCCAGAGTTGACTTGTTGGGATGAATGGCTTCCTTCTGCATTGTAGGGATTCCATGGGATGCCACCAACTTTGCCTGACCCAAGTCCATCTCAAACTATCAGATTCATCAATAAGGTAAACAGAGCTGCTGTTAATTCAGGTGACTAGACACAGGCTGCACCACAGCTTTTGCACCAATGCAAAACTTTATATGGATCGACACACACTGTAATGCGTCTAGAAACATTTAAGACAAACTATTCTTCGAAGTTTATTTTGTCAATTATCATTTCAATCTACCCTTTGAATTACCACAATACTCTAAACGTGGCAGGTTTCTTTTTAATTCATTCATGGGCGGCACAGTGGCACAGTGGTTAGCACTGCTGCTTCACAGCTCCAGGGACCTGGGTTCGATTCCTGGCTTGGGTCACTGTCTATGTGGTGTTTGCACATTCTCCTCCTGTCTGCGTGTGTTTCCTCCCACAGTCCAAAGATGTGCGGGTTAGGTTGATTGGCCATGCGAAAATTGCCCCTTAGTGTCCTGAGATGTGTAGGTTAGAGGGATTAGCAGGTAAATGTGTAGGGATATGGGGGTAGGGCCTGGGTGGGATTGTGCTCAGTGCAGACTTGATGGGCCAGATGGCCTCTTTCTGCACTGTAGGGTTTCTATGATTCTATGGGACATGGACGTCGCCTGATCAAACAACCTTTTCTCCCATCTCTAACACTTCCATATTAACAAACCCCCACGCTCTTGTTTTAATGGCCCATTGATATACTCCTGTGTTGTTCAGCAATTGAATACAGTTTTCTGGAGGATTGGTAACTTCATTAAAAGTTCAGGCAAATTGTGAGCTAAAATGCCAACTGAAGAAAGAAAAAAATGTTTCTTTCCAAAAGAAAGATGAATGATTTCTCATGTTGCAAAATGGTTGTAACTTGTCACTGCCTGACCTTACTTGGCCTGGCCTACATGTAGCTCCAGAACCACAGCAATGTGGTTGACTCTCCAATGGCAACTAGGGATAGGCAATAAATATTGGCCAGCCAGTGAGGTGGCATTACATTAACATTGCAGTGAAGTTATTGTGAAATCTCCTAGTCACCACATTCCAGTGCCTCTTTGGGTAGACTAAGGGAGAATTGAGTATGGTCAATGCACCTAACCAGCACGTCTTTCGGACTGTGGGAGGAAACCAACACAGACACAGGGAGAACATGCAGACTCCCCAGACAGTGACCTAAGCCAGGAGTGGAACCCGGATCCCTGGCACTCTGAGGCAGCGAGGTAACCCCCGTGACTTGCCTGGGTTTGCAAAACCTCACTTACTGTACTGTCTGGAGACAATACACATCTCTTTAACCTGTGATCAGTGCTCCTTCCACTCACATTATCAGCCACTTCAGGTCTTGAACAGCAGGTTAGGTGTAAGGATTCGCATTCTAATCAGTAATCTCTAAACTGTCTGTGCTTTATATGCTCTGTCTGAGGCCAGAACTCTCCATTCACCTGACGAAGGGGCTAACCCCGAAAGCTTGTGAGTATATTATCAAATAAATAGGTTGGACTAAAACCTGGTGTTGTCAGACTTTTTACTCTGAGGCAGCAGCACTAACCATTGTGCCACCGTGTACAGGATAGTGAATTTGTGGAGTTCTCTACCACAGAAGTTTGTGGAGGTCAAATCACTGAATGTAAGGAAGACATAAATAGATTTCTGGACACCAAAGGCATCAAGGGGTATGGGGAGAGAGTAGGTTTGAGATTGAGGATCAGTCTGAATGGTGGAGTAGACCCGAGGGGCTGAATGGCCTACTATGGCTCCTAGTTTCTATGTTTATTCATTTTCGTAGAATCCCTACATTGCGGAAGGAAGCCATTCGGCCCATCGAACCTACACCAACAACAAGCCCACCCAGGTCCTATCCCCATAATCTCACGTCTATCCTGCTAATCCTCTGATACTGAGGGAGAATTTAGCATGGTCAATGCACCTAACCAGCACATCTTTGAACTGTGGGACGAAATCGGAGCCCCTGAAGGAAACCCATGCAGACACGGGGAGAATGTGCAAACTCCACACAGACAGGGACCCGAGGTCGGAACTGAACCTGGGTCGCTGTATCTTCAAAACATACAAAAGCAAAATACAGCAGATGCTGGAAAACTGAAAAAAACCAAAAATGCTGGAAATACTCAACAAGTCATGCAGCTGTGGAGAGGGAGAGTCAAAGCTCATGCACTGATGAAAGGTCACAGACCTGAAACCTTGGCCGCAATTCTCCCATCCCAACCCACAACTTTTCTGGGGGTCGGGGGTGGGAGATGCACGTTGCTGGCCTTGTTCCGGGATTTGTGCATACACTGGGAATGCATGCGCATCTCCCAGAGCCAGCGAACAGTCATCAGTCAGGCCATGCTGGAAAATCAGCAGGGAGACAGGTAAGTAATGTGAATCTGTTTTTAATATGTTTTAAATATCTTTTAAATATAATTATCAGGAACTCATCAGTCCTGACTGAAGCTCCCACCCTGCCAGGGAAACTAGCGGGAGATCCCGTTGGAATGAAAGGGGACAATTGAGACCCCCAGGGGGTGGGCTCCCTTGCAGTGCCAGCCTGTGCCCTGACACTGCTCAAGGGCAAAGTGCCCATGCCCAGGGGACATCTTAGCACTGCCCATTGGGCAGTGCCAAGGGGATGGGGCCTATTGTTGGGGGGTCAGGGGCAATTGGTGAGGGGGTGGGGGGATCCCCTGCCACTCTGCAGACAGGATCGCTCTGGGATGGAGGGAGGGCAGTGATTGGGGCGGGCTGGGAGGGTGTGGGGGTGGGGGGGTGGTGTCTGCTGGGCGGCCAGGGTGGGGTGCTTGCTGCCTTCTTGGTGGTGGTGGGGGGAAGATGGGAAGATGTCTGACCCCAGAGGGTGGGCAACGGCAGGGGGGTCAGGCCTGGCCCAGGATTTGTTGTGGAGACCGCGATCAGGTTGTGGGAAGGGTTGGAGGAGCAGCACTACGGAGGTCCCAGGCTGGCCAGCAATCGAGCTGGCCAACAAACGGGGAGACTGACACATCGGAACCACACGCAGAGTTCCAGTACTGTCAGGCTCCGGTGCAAATAGGCCCCATCCCCCTGGCTTTTTTAATGAGATGCATGACTAGGACCTCTGCATTGCACAGTGTGCAAAGATTCGGGTGAGAAGTTGAACTGAGAAACAGTTGGGATCTCGAAGAGTTTTCCCGCCAATTCAGCAGTTTTGGGAAAATCGCAGCCCTTAACTCTGCTTGTCTCTCCACAGAGGTTGCCTGAACTGTTCTGAACTGAACTGACCTGCTCAATACTTCCAGCATTTTCTTTTCAACACATACAGTAAGAGTCACTTAAAACTTTCCTGTTGCCAACTTGGGTTTGGCAAATTCAGAAGGTTTTATCGCCTGACCACCTGATGCTAACCATGCACCCCCCCCCTCCCCCGTCCCTGCCATCATTGGTCAGCCAGTCTGTCATCCTCACACTACCCACAAGACCAGGACCAATTGAAAGCTGTCCAGAATGGCACTTGCCTAATTGGGTGATTCATGATTCAATCCAACAACCTACCACCCCCAACTCCTCCCAGGTCCTGATGTCTTTATAGCTAGCAAATAAATATGTTGAAATTAATCAATCATGAAAAGGCACTGCAACTCTGCTGCTGTGCTTTTTACTTCTCCCTGGGGCAGGGTCGGAAGATGAATTCCCGCAGCCTACAGTGCAATCCTGGAGGAATCGGGAACCTAATCGTTTGTCATGGAGACTGCTTGGCTGTGAAAATCCCCTTTGGCTGATTCTGCCTTTTCCAGATTCAGGAAGATGAGAAAATGGTGCAGGTTAGGGACTGAAACCCTCCCCCTGGTCCTTCCACCCCAGCCCTCTTCCTGAAGGCAGGAGGAGACCACTGCATCCCCACTGCCCTCCTCCCCTCGAGAGCCTGGGGAGCAACCTCTTCCCCCGCCCACTCTGGAACGCCAGGGAAAAGCTCAAGACCATCCCCACAACCCTCCACCTCAATCCCCAGAGGACCGGGGGGATATCCATCCTCCCTGAGATTTGGAGGCCAACCTCAACCCATCCCCACTCCCTTTCTGACAGCCGGGGAAACCCACTCACCTGCTCTCTGGAGGGTGAGCGGAAATGTCTCCACTCCCTCCCACACTGCCCCAGAGGGCTAAGGAAGGCCCACCCACCCAACACTCACTGAGGGTGAGGGAGACCATACTACCCACAATTTTGAGGGCTAGGGGAGATACTCATCCACTTCTGAGGGCCAGGAGGAACTCAGCCCCACTCTGAGGGCTTGGAAGAAACCATTCCTGCACCCACCCCTTTCCCCACTCCCCAACCTACCGCCCCCTCTGGCACCCCAAGGCTCAGGGCAGACCAGCTGCACCCTCCTGAGGATTAGAGGAGACCTTGCTTCCTCCCCCCCACCCCACTCCAAGGCTCAGGGCCTGCCCCCCTGGGACCAGGGGAGACCCTCCTCCTCTCTCTGGTGTCGAGTACTGCATTATTTTCAGACTGTGTGGATTTTTCTGTTGATTTTTAATGTTGATAATATACAGGCTGGCACAATAAGGGTCTTGTTTCCAGTGGAAGAGCTGGAATACATCTCTTTAACTCCTTCAGGCCTGGTTTCCTGTAAGTTACACAGTGGCTCTCACACACATACACAAAACTGCCAACACTGCTGGGTTCTGCCAATGTTACTGCCAAGTTAATACTATTTGCTAGCCTCCAGCTATGATCATTTCAAAATAAATTTGGACTTACATCTGCTCCTGGTTGTCCCACCAATCCGGCCGCGCCTCTGGGACCGGAATCACCTTTCGGACCCTGTAAAAATTCAGAGAGAGAGAGCAAGAGAGTTTCATGTCACTGATTCAATTCTTACAGCTACATCCTCATGATGAACATAGAGAGAAGGAGAATGAACTTACCGGGGGACCCGGGGAACCATCTGGACCACGATCCCCCTAAAGGTAATCACAAAGTGAACAATTTATTTTGGTTATAGAGTTTAAAACGCATTGTCTTTCTCCAGAGAGAGAGAGGGAGATCTGGGTGGAGACTCAGATTGGCAGGGGTTGGGTGGGGGGGGGGTGCACATGTTAAAAAGACTTCAATACAATAATCTTCTTTTTCAATAGGTGATTGAGCTTATTCTGTTCCAATCGGATCCACAGCCCTCGCTCTGGGGGCTTTATAAAATAGCTGGTCCCTCTGTACAAACTCAACTCCTCACATAAACTCATCCAACACCTCCTTATATAGACTGCTGGTGGTGCTCAAGTAGGGGGAGGGGAAAGCGGAAAATGGAGGGGTGGGGAATGGGGAGAGAGAATGAGGATGGGTGGGAGTGGTGAGGGTGTGGGGGATGGGGAGGGGGAAAGGGAGTGAGATGAATGTGAGGGGATAGGGGAATGGGGAGGGGTGAAAATGTGCAGGCAGTAGGGATTGGGGGGTGTGGGGAACAGGGAGGGGGAATGGGGAGGGGGTGGAGGATAGGAAGGAGGCAAGGAATGGGGAGGGGGTAAGGAATGGGAAGAGGGGAGGGGGTGGGGAACGGGGAGGGAGTGGGGAATGGGGAAGTGGTAGGGAATGAGGAGGGGTGGGGAGTGGGGAATGGGGATGGTTTGAGGAATGGGGAGGGGATGGGGGAGGGAGTAGGGAATGGGGATGTGAGTAGGGAATTGGAGATTGGGAGGGAAGCCATTAACAAGATTTTTCCCAATGACTTACATCAATGCCATCCACTCCCGGGACTCCGGCCAGACCTGGGAGAACCAACTCGTCAGGTGAAACCTACAGTTTGAAAGCCATGAAGAAAAGTCTGAATTATTTGTTAAATAATCAAAAGCCATTTAGTGTTGGTCAAGTAAAGCAGCTATAGAATTAAAATAATTAACGTTCCTGTATAAATGCTGCATTTAGAACACATTTATTTTGGCATTGGTGAATATTCAATAAGGAACAACATCCATCCTAGTTCTCTAATAATTTTTAACTTTGAAACATTCCCACACTTTGAACAAGCAAAACGGTTTAAATAATTTTATACACTTTGTTACTTCTATTCCCACTCTTAATTTACCTTAACCCCTGAATCAATGTAGGTTAAACCCTGGGCGTGGTGTCAATTAAACTCCTGGGTTAGTGTTGGTTAAACCTCTGGGTTAATGTAGATTAAACTCCTAGGTTAGTGTCGATTAAACCCCTGGGTTAGTGTCGGTTAAACCCCTGGGTTAATGTAAATTAAACCCCTGGGTTGGTGTAGGTTAAATCTCTGGGTTGGTGTAGGTTAAACCTCTGGGTTGGTGTAGGTTAAACCTCTGGGTTGGTGTTGGTTAAACGCCAAGGTTAGTGTAGATTAAACCCCTGGGTTAGTGTAGATTAAACCCCTGGGTTAATGTAGATTAAACTCCTGGGTTAGTGTAGGTTAAACTCCTAGGTTAACGTAGATTAAACTCCTAGGTTAGTGTTGGTTAAACTCCTGGGTTAGTGTTGGTTAAACTCCTGGGTTAGTGTTGGTTAAACCCTGGGTTAGAGTAGTTAAACTCCTTGGTTAATGTAGATTAAACTCCTGGGTTAGTGTTGGTTAAATCTTGGGTTAATGTAGATTAAAATCCTAGATTAGTGAGATTAAACTCCTGGGTTAGTGTAGATTAAATTCCTAGGTTAGTGTTTGTTAAACCCCTGGGTTGATGTAGGTTAAACTCCTGCGCTAGTGAGATTAAAGCCCTGAGTTAATGTTGGTTAAACTCTATGTTAGTGAGATTAAACCCTGGGTTTGTGTAGGTTAAACTCCTGGGTTAGTGTTTGTTAAAATTCTATTTAGAGAAAGCGATTTCCTGCTGTTTGAAATAACATTCGTAATTTAAACAATGAATTCTTCCCTGCGCTCAAAGTGATACGCCAAGTCACAGGATGTGTGATATAGATCAAAAGAATAAACTGCAGAACAGAATGCAATGTGAATCGTCAGCATGCTTTGCCAAAGTACCCTAATCGTTGATCCTCTCTCCCCAGTTTTACATTTCTAACTCCCAGTCCAGCTCTCCTCAGTGACCAGGCAGCTGACTGGAGACCATCACCATCAGGGGAATGGACAACCCATTCAGACCACTGTATCCCTGAAGCCACCCAGGGAAGTAGCTGCCACTGTCCAGCTGTTAATGTCTCCAAAAAAGTTAGATTTAATCGAATAAAGTTCAGTGGTAGAATCACTTTACCACCAGAAAATGTGCAGGGTGATTTCCCGGTGTGATAAGCCTTTACAATGAATGATATAGCAATGGCCCAGTATTGCTGAATCTATCGGGAGAAACAGAGCGCAGGAGATGTGGCACCTCGTTTCAGTCACTCGGTATAATGCATTAGAACAGTGGTAGTTTATTAAACCCTTCCCATGTCAATGCTTTCTGTTTTAGTACATTTTCAGTGAGAACATTTTGGTGCAAAGGCAATAAAATCTGGGCACCGAGGCTGGAATAAGAATCCGCCGCCAATCCGTAAAGAATTAGGACCGCAAGGTTAAAATTAATATCCACTTACTTGAGTTAAACTGAGACGCACTATCTGTAGAAAAACCACGAGATACAAGAGTCCACATCGCCTCTTGGAGTTCACCATGATCACTCAATGGCCAGGTTATATTATCTCTCGTCTTTCCTCTCCTCTCAGTTAACTGTTCGGCCCCCAAGAAAAATCTTCCTTCGCTATCCCCGACTAAAGCTCTGGCATAGCAATGAAACCTCATGTTTATTAATATTGGGCTGTCAGGCTCCGCGATTGGACGGGTTTGACAGACAGAGGTGTTCCCAGGTTAATATCCATACATTTTCCATAAACTTGATCCAACCTCTCCTAATCGTGCTGTTTTACTATTTTTTAAAGGTTTATGAGACTATCCCTGAGTTTTTGCAATCGTATCAAATAACATCATTTATTTTTACAGAAGTCAGTCTTGGGAATAGCAGGTCCTATTTACTTACCGAGGGTCGGACAGGAAGTTGAGAGTAGGTTTCGCGGTGTGCTTGATTGCAAATCAAACT
The DNA here is from genome assembly GCF_965287045.1 of Carcharhinus amblyrhynchos. Taxonomy (NCBI): domain Eukaryota; kingdom Metazoa; phylum Chordata; class Chondrichthyes; order Carcharhiniformes; family Carcharhinidae; genus Carcharhinus; species Carcharhinus amblyrhynchos. Next base: position 13,416,818 of record NC_137330.1, on the reverse strand, counting down.
GGATCAGAGAGAATTACAGTGAAGATCAGATACAGTCATAAACAGCTCATTAACTACAGAGAGCAACTAAAATCCCTGACCATTAAGGTCTCATTTTAACCTGCCAGCCAATGATCATAGAATCCCGAGGAGGCCATTTGGCCCATCGAGTCTACACAACAACCCCACCCTGGCCTTATCCCAGCAACCCCACATATTTACCCTGCTAATCCCTCTAACCTATGCATCCCGGAACACTAAAGGGCAATTTAACATGGCCAATGCATTTAACCTACACATCTTTGGAGTGTGGGAGGAAACCAGAGCACCCGGAGGAAACCCACGCAGACATAGGGAGAAAGTGCAGACTCCGCACAGACAACGATCCAAGCCGGGATTCAAACCCAGAATTCTGGTGCTGTAAGGCAGCAGCGCTAACCAATGTGCCACCATCAAATGCACGTGTGTTTGCTTTTCCTTCAAAGGTAGATATTTCGCCGTAAAAACTATGAAGTAAGAAAAATTGTATTTTGTTTAGTGATGGCGATGCTTAAAGGACGTTGCATGGAGCAATGAAGGCCAGTACCTTTTGTTTTCATATATAATTGGCCAGCACGGTAACACAGTGGTTAGCACGGTTGCCTCACTGCACCAGAGACCCAAGTTCAATTCTGGCCTTGGGTGACTGTCTGGAGTTTGCACATTGTTTACGTGGGTTTTCTCTGAGTGCTCCGGTTTCCTCCCACACTCCAAAAATGTGCGGGTTAGGTTGATTGGCCAAGCTAAATCAGCCCTTAGTGTCGGGGGGATTAGTAGGATACATGTGCGGGGTTACAGAGATACTGTGGGATTGTTGTTGGTGCATGCTTCATGGGCCGAATGGCTTCCTTCTGCACTATAGGGATTCGATGATAATTGCTCATTACCGTTGATATTCAAATTCATCACATATTACGAAATACAGGTTCAGAATTTTATATTAGGGCCTGTACAATGAAAATATTCAAAATAACTCAAAAACAATAGAAGCTGGGGAATCACAGAAGCGTAGTGGTTAGCACTGCTGCCTCACAGAGTCAGGGACCCAGGTTCAATTCCAACCTTGGGCAACTGTATGTGTGGAGTTTGCACATTCTCCCTGTGTCCACGTGGGTTTCCTCCCACACACCAAATATTTGTAGGTTAAGTGGATTAAATAGGACAATGACAGGAAGGTGGGCATTGGTAAGATGCTCTTTTGGAGAGTTGGAGGAGACTTGATGGGCCAAATGGCCTCCTTCTGCACTGTAGAGATTCAGTGGTTCATATAGCACATGATATGGAGATGCTGACATTGGACTGGGGTAAACACAGTAAGAAGTCTCACAATATCAGGTTAAACTCCAACAGGTTTATTTGGTAGCAAACGCCACTAGCTTTCGGAGCGTTGTTCCTTCGTCAGGTGAGTGGGAGTTCAGAAGTCCCACTCACCTGACAAAGGAGCAGCGCTCTGAAAGCTAGTGGCATTTGCTACCAAATAAACCTGTTAGACTTTAACCTGGTGTTGTGAGACTTTTTACTGTCATATAACACACTCAGGAGGCCATTCAGTCCACAGTGCCCATGCTGGCTCTTTGAAAGAGCTATCCAATTGGTCCCACTCCCTTGCTGTTTCCCCCATATCCATGTAAAATTTATCCCCTTAAAGCATGTGTCCAATTCTTTTGTTTATTTATCAAAATAACAGTTTAGAATTGAAATGAATTTAATGACGAACCAGCACTTATGGGATTCTATTAATGATCAGTATTTCTCTTTGAAGTAACTGGAATCTCAGTGTTCCAGACCATGTAGACATGAGATGTCGCTGTCAGTGCCTCTTGTGTACATGTGACATTTCACACCATGCTGAAGAAAAATAATTTTAAACACTGTCAGCCTCTAACATAGACACTTACAACTGCATTCATGAGAAATTTTGCATTTATCATCTGTCATCTGATAAATGAGCACTAAATTAACCAAGCCTGGAAGAGAAAATAAACCATATCCTTTTAACCAGAGAGAGAGGCTGCTGGTGGTTCCATTTCCATTATGATCCCAATGCTTCGTATGCAGGGGCAAAGATTCAGAGATAATAACCATAGCCAAAATTAATTGGCACTTGGAATAAGTATGTGTTAGCAGAGCTGAATTCCAAAGGTGAGGTGAGAGTGTCAGCCCTCGACATCAAGGCAACATCTGACCGAGTATGGTATCAGAGATCCCTAGCAAAACTGGAGTCAATGGAAATCAGGGGGACATCTCTCCACTGGTTGGAGTCATACCTGGCACAAAGGAAAATGCTTTTGGTTGTTGGAGGCCAATCATTTTAGCTCTAGGATATCATTGCAGAGTTCCTCAGGGTAGTGTCCTGGGCCCAAACATCCTCAGCTGCTTCATCAATGATCTTCCTTCCATCATAAGTTCAGAAGTTCGCCAATGATTGCACAATGTTCAGCACCATTCCTGACTCCTCGGATATTGAAGCAGTCCATGTCCTAATGCAGTAAGACCTGGACAATATTTAAGCTTGGGCGAACAAATGGCGAGTAACATTCACACCACACACAGACAATGACCATCTCCAACAAGAAAGGATCTAATCACTGTCGCTTGATATTCAATGGCATTATTATTGCAGAATCCCTATTACCACACCTGGGGGTTACCATTGACCAGAAACTGAACTGGAGCTGCCATATAAATACTGTGACTACAAGGGCAGTTGGGAGGCTGGGAATTCTGCAACAAACAACTCAACTTGTGACTCCCCAAAGTCTGTCTACCATCAAGACACAAGTCAAGAGTGTGATGGTATTTTCTCGCTTCCCTGAATGAGTGCAGCTCCAACAACACTGCACTCGATGCTATCCAGGACAAAGCAGCTGACTTGATTGGTATCCTTTCCACAAACATTCAATCATTCCATTACTGATTTGATTTATTCTGATTTTTTGATTTGATTACATTTGATTTATTATTGTCACGTATTAATATACAGTGAAAAGTATAGTTTCTTGCACACTACACAGACTAAGCATACCATTCAAAACAGAGGAAAGGAGTGTAAAATGTAGTGTTACAGTCACAGCTAGGGTGTAGAGAAAGATCAATTTAGTGCAAGATAGGTCCATTCAAAAGTCTGATGTAGATGGGAAGAAGCTGTTCTTGAGTCGGTTGGTATGTGTCCTCAGACTTTTGTATCTTTTTCCTGATGGAAGAAGGCGGAAGAGAGTATGTCCAGGGTGCATGGGGTAACTATGCTGGCTGCTTCTTCAAGGCAGTGGGAACTGTAAACAGTGTCAATGGGTGGAAGGCTGGTTTGCATGATGGACTGCACTGCAGGAACTCACCAAGTAGCACCTTCAAAACTCATGACCACAATCATCTAGAAGGACATGGGCAACAGACAGCTGGCAGTACCAGCACCTTGAGGTTCCCTTCCAAGTCACACACCATCCTGACTTGGAAATATATTGCACATCTTTCATCGTCGCAGGATCAAAATCCTGTAATTCCCTCCCTAATAGTGCTGTGGGTGAGCCAATACCTAAGGGACTGCAGCGGTGCAAAAAGGCGGTTCACCATCACCTTCTGAAGGGTAACTAGAGATGGGTAATAAATGCAGTCAGCAACACCCATATCCCATAAATGAATTAAAAAAATAAAGTGACCATGGATTTGTTAAAGGTTAATCATTCTTTACTTTCTTGATTAAATGCTTTGATGAGGTAATGGAGAGGGTTGATAAGGGTGGTGCAGTAGATGTATTTATGGCCTTTTAAAGGGCTTTTGATAAAGTAGTACATAATAGATTTGTTAACAAAATGAAATCACATGGGATTAAAGAGACAGTGGCAGCAAGGTAAAATGTTGGCTAAGGTTCAGAAAGCCAAAGAATAGTAGTGAATTATTATTCTTCAGATGAGATATACACTGGTGTTTCCTGGGGACAGTATTAGGACCAGAGTTCTTTTTCGTACCTATCGTGGCCTGGACTTGGTTACAGGATGCAATTTCAAAGCTGTAGATGATACAGAACTCAGAATTGTACTAAACAATGGGGAAGATGGTAACAGACTTCAGGAAGACAAAGGCTTTCTAGTGAAATAGATCATCTCATGACAATGAAATTTAACAGAAAAATGTGAAGTGATACATAGTTTGGTAGGAAGAATGAGGAAAGATAATATAATCTATGTGTATTGCTGAAAAAAGAGACATGTTGAAGCTTTTCGTCTGGCATTCAGCAGCACACTTAGCAAGAATACCAGTATAAAGGAAAAACACCATTTTATACTGTTTGAGAGGAGAATGCCGATTGATGGCTAGTGGATTTTGAATGGTTGCGGCATTGCCATGTTTAATGCACCAGCTGATGGTGACTGACAGTGAACTGTCAAGCATTTTCTGAAATTTAAACCAGATAGCTTGACCCTGATTGACAACATTGCCCTGAGGCATTAATCAGCAAATGGCTCACATCCTTTGTTTACTGAAACAGGTGCAATGTGTGGACGTGTTCTTTCTGTCCACAAAGAACAGGGCTGTGTCTTACTGAAAGTAACTTTCAGCACACGCAAATGCACAGTACTGCAAATCCAACTGGCAATCTTAAATTGGTTGCCAACATAATTATTAGCACAGAGGATTATTTAGTGAATTGTTGTCCAATTGCAGAATCACATCTAATTACAGTTCTTACCACTCCACATGCCATAAAATTAGTCTTATCGGTAACCTTGTAAATAGGGATAGACCAATTGCCCACCATTTTAGTTTATTGCTGAAACAGAGTGTTGCAGTTCAGGCCAGAAACTCCAAAGTGTTTTATGGAGCCCGCCTGGATCATAAGTTTTGCCTCTTGAATTTGGCTAGGAGAAGCATGATATGTTTCACTTCAGATATCTTTGAAATGACCCACGAGAGAGCTATTATCAAACAATGTTTAATTAAGAATAGAGTTAACAAGTTTAATAAGAATATTACCAATAACCTTTATCAATTGCAACCAACAAAATAACCACAATAATGCATAACCCTTAATATATCTAAGATGTTCCAATTAAAAAAAAACCTTGCCATAAGCAAAGCCCTTCAAACAGGTTCAACACAACAAGACTAATGCTCATGTGATACTGGAACCAAGCATTTAGTTGGAGAATTGAAAATGCTCAGTCTTGTAAATTCTAGCAGTCCTCTTGGTACACCCAGAACAGCTTCCCAGAACACCAGGGAGAAAACTCTGATGAAGCCACCAACCGCAGATTCTTTACTCCAAGAAGGCAATAAGCCTTGCTTGCAACTAACCAGCAGAATTTCCAAAACCAGGGGGAGAGAGAGAGAGACTTTCCAGTTTGATGTCCCTTCTAAAACTAAAACCTGCAGCTCAAAACTGAAAATGAAAGATCTCCTGTTGCTTGACCTGCCAATCATTCTCTCTCCTAACAATGCAGAGTCATAAAAGATCCCAAAATAAAAATAATCATTTAAGCCTGCTTAAACCACTTAAGGAACAATAAAAGGACTCCTTATAGACAGCTCAGCAAGAATGACATCAGCTAAGGCAGTGAGCTGCAGAGACCATGACTTTAAAAAGATTCTTAAAAGTACACACATCACAAGGGGACATCAAAGGCATCCTGCAGGATAATGGATACCATAATCAGATCATTTTACATTGCACACCCATTTGCTAATCAATCAGATTCTCTTCTCATAAATTATTGTTTTCTTGCAAAGTGTCCTGATAAGTGGAGCCAAAAAGCTCCAACATGCCTAAATTTTTCAGCAATACTCATGCTCCATACCACCAAACAATTATACACCAAATCGTTCTGAATGAAGATCATTGACCTTATAATTTAACTCTGAATTAAAGTCTGAGACCATCCGAGTGTCTCTAGCATTTCCTGTTTTTTTATTGAAAATGACATGGTATAGTATTAAATGGGGTGCAGAAACAGAAAGGTGTGGGGTGACAGATGTACACAAATCCTTGCAGGTGGCAGGACATGTTAAGAAAGGTGTTAAGACAACTAGCACATGAGAACCTTGGCTTTAATGCAAAGGCAGAATAAAAAGCAAGGAAGTTACGATAAACCATTATTAAGTGTATTTATTAGTGTCACAAGTAGGCTTACATTAACACTGAAATGAAGTTGCTGTGAAAATCCCTTAGTCGCCACACTCCGGCGCCTCTTCAGATACACTGAGGGAGAATTTGGCATGGCCAATGCTCCTAACCAGTACGTCTTTCAGACCGTGGGAGGAAACTGGATCACCTGGAGGAAACAGACATAAACACAGAAGAAGCTGCAGACTCTGCACAGTGACCCAAGCTGGGAATCAAACCCTGATTCCTGGCAGTCTGAGGCAGCAGTGCTAACCACTGTGCAAGGTGGTGCCCTTATAAACTGCTGGTTAAGCCTGTGTTCAATTCTGGGCACCACATTTTAGGAAGATGTGAACAACAGAGAACATTGACCAGAATCGTACCAGGAATGCAAGATGTTGGTTATGTCTCTATAGAAAAAGTTGGGTCGTTCTCCTTAGAACAGAGCAGTCTTCGAGGAGATGTGATTGAGGTGTTCAAAATCATGAAGGATTTTGATAGGGTAAATAGGAAGATGGCAAAGGATTACTAACCAACGAATACAGGTTTAAGGTGGTTCACACAAGAACCAGAGGGGTGATGTAGGTTTTTTTTTTAAATATATTTAAAAATTTTGTACAAGTTTCATTCGGCTACTCAGTTCCACAAACCTGCTCTACTGTATATTAAGATCATGGCTGATCTGACCTTGGTCATAGCTCCACATTTCCCACAGTCCTTCAGTCCCTGTTGTTCAGTGTCCAATTCAGTCTTGAATATATTCATTGGCCCAGTTTCCCCTGCTGTCTGAGGTAGAGAATTCCAAAGGTTAACAACACTCAGAGAAACAATTCCTCATCATCTTAAATGGGAGACCCCTTATTTTGATACTATGTCCCCTAGCTCTAGATCCCCCTGCATCAAGCTCCCTCAGTGTTTTGTGTTTCAATAAAGTTACCTCACATTCTTCCAAATTCATAGAACATAAAACAGTACAGCACAGTACAGGCCCTTCAGCCCTCAATGTTGTGCCAAGTTGTGTCCGAACCCAAGAACAAGCTACCCCACTCCCTATCATTCTGTTGTGCTCCATGTGCCTATCCAGTAACTGCTTGAAAGTTTCTAAAGTGTCCCTCTCCACCATCACAGCAGGCAGTGCATTCCACACCCCAACCACTCTCTGAGTAAAGAACCCATCTCAGACATCCCTCCTATATCTCCCACCATGAACCTTATAGTTATGCCCTCTAGTAACAGCTACGTCCACTCGAGGAAAGAGTCTCTCAATGTCCACTCTATCTATCCCCCTCATCATCTTATAAACTTATATTAAGTCACCTCTCATCCTCCTCCGCTCTGAAGAAAAAGCCCCAGTTCCCTCAACCTTTCCTCATAAGACCTACCCTCCAAACGAGGCAGCATCCTTATAAATCTCCTCTGCAATCTCTCCAACGCTTCCACATCCTTCTTATAGTGAAATGACCAGAACGCCACACAATATTCCAAATGTGATCTCACCAAGGTCCTGTTTCAATCCACTGAGTATAGGCCCAACCTGCTCAACCATTCCTCAAAAGGCAATCCCTTTATCCAAGAAATGAACCAAATGAACTTTTTCTGAACAGTGACAATGCAAGTCTATTCCTGCTTAAACAAGGAGACCAAAACTGCACACAGTCATACATTGGTATAGTCTCATCAAGGCCTGGTACAGTTGCAACAAGACTTCCCTTTCTTTGTGTCCATCACCATTGCAATAAAATCCAACATTCTATTTGCCTTCCAAATTACTTTCTGTACCTGCACATCTGATCCCTCTGTACTATAGCATTTTTCAGTCTCTCTCTATTTATTAATATTCTGTTTTTCTATTCTTTTTACCAAAGTAAGTAATCTCACATTTTTCCACATTGTGCTTCATCTGCCAAATTTTTGCACATGCACTTCACCTATCTATATCCCTTTACAGAATCTTTGTATCCTCCTCACAATTTACTCTCACATCTCTCTGTCATCAGCAAATTTGGCTACAACACAGTCAGTCCCTTCATTCAAGTTATTAATATAGATTGTCAATAGTTGAGGCTTCGGCACTGATGCCTGTGGCACTCCATTGGTTACAGTTTGTCAACCTGAAAATGCCATTTATCAAAATTCTATGTTTTCTGTTGGTTAATCAGTCCTCTATCCCGGCTAATATATTACCCTACCGCCATGAGCTCTTTGGCTGCGCAGTAATCTTTTATGTGACACCTTATTGAATGCCTTTTCAAAACATAAATATACTGTATCTATTGGTTCCCCTTTAATGATTAGCACTGCTGCCTCACAGCACCAGGGATCCAAGTTCAATTCGCAGCTTGGGTCATTGTCTGTGCGGAGTCTGCATATTTTTCCCACGTGTTTCCTCCGGGTGCTCCGGTTTCCTCCAACAGTCCAAAAGACGTGCTGGTTAGCTGCATTGGCCATGCTAAATTCTCCCTCATAACACCTTCAAGTAACAATTACTTCATAAACTGCTTGATGGTACTTTGACCTTCCAAATGTCCCACCTCTAATTCCTTAATAATGGATTTCAGCATTTTCCCAATGATAGATGTTAGGCTAACTGGTCCATTGGTTTCTTGTTTTCTGTATCCATTTCTTGAATGCTGGTGTCACAATTGTGATTTTCCAATCCTCTTCCCAGACCCTAGAGAATTTTGGAATATTTTGACCAATGCATCACTATCTTTACAGCCACTTTATTAAGACCTTAGGATGCTGGCCATTTAGTCCAAGGACTTACCAGTATTTAGTTCCATTGGCCTACCCAGTACCTTTCATCTAGTGATTGTTTTAGTTCTTTCCATCCCTTAACCCCTTGAATTTCTCCTATTATTGAGTTGCTTTTATTGGGTCGTAACCTCTGAGCTTCCCAGCACCAGATTCGCAGGGTACCCCAAAGATGTGCTGAGAGATCCCCTTTGGAGGTTCACAAGTAAAGGTTTACACAGCAATTGCCCAGATGTGCAAACCACCCTTGGGCAATTACCCTGCACGAGGAGCCACCCAGAAAATGTGGTTTAAATTGCAAACTTTGGATGGTTTAGCTAGTTACCCAGGACTCCATAACCCCCACGACCCTCCTCCCCCAAAGTCTCCACCACCCCATTAATTCATATAGGTTGTTACAATGCTGTTGGCATTCTGATAAAGAACTTTACCTTTTTACAATGTATCACTACACTGACCCAATCTAGGTTGTTATGATCTGGAATTCTCCATCAGAAAGAATTTTGGAAGCAGATTCAGTAATAACTTGCAGAAGAGAAATTAGAATCATAGATTCTGTAAAGTGCAGAAAGAGGCCATTCAGCCCATCGAGCCTGCACCTGCAAAAGTCCTATCCAGGCCCTATCCTTGTAACCCTGCATATTTACTCTACTAAGGGATAATTTAGCATGGCCAACTAACCTAACCCATACATCTGTGGAGTGTGGAAGGAAACCAGAGCATCTGAATGAAACCATGCAGACATGTGGACAACATGCAAACTCCACACAGACAAGGTCTGAATTGAACCCCGTTCTCTGGCGCTGTGAGACAGCAGTGCTAACCACTGTGCCACCATACCACCCTTAAATTGGATAAATATTTGAAAGGAAACAATGCACATTATCGAGAAGTGGGGCACATCGGAGAAACTAACCAAAGAGCCAGCAGCAACTCAATGAGTCAAATGGCCTCCCTCCGTGCTGCATCACTGCATCATCCATGCAATGTGGCACCATCTGCTGGAGGATTGTTAAAATGTCTTCACCCAGATCCAATAAATGTTTGGTTTCTCTCCACCCACTCCACCCCGTCCCACCCCACCTCCTCAAACTGCACTTCCTTAGGTACTTGACACCAGATTTTTTTTTCATTCCTTGGACATGGGCATCACTGGCTGGCCATCCCTATTTGTCTGAGGGCAGTTGAGAGTCAACCACATTGCTGTGGCTCTGGAGTCACATGTAGGCCAGAGCAGATAAGAATGGCAGATTTCCTTCCCTAAGGAACATTAGTAAACCAGATGGGTTTTCCAGACAATCAACAATGGTTTCATGGTCATCAGAAGATTCTTAATTCCAGATACTTTTTGTTGAATTCAAGTTCCATATCTGCCGTGGCAGGATTCGAACCCGGGTCCCCAGAACATCAGCTGAATTTCTTGATTAACAGTCTAGCGATAATATCACTAGGTCATCGCCTTCCAAATCAGTTGTGCCTAGGGGAATGGGGATAGCAGTCCAAACCATTGATTGCTATCTCTGCTATAAATAGGACAGAATCAGACATAACTTTGACATAAAAGCAAAAAACACTGGAAAAAACTTAGCAGGTCTGGCAGCATCTGTGGAGAGAGAGAGAGTTAGTGTTACAAGCCCAACATGATTCCACTTCAGAGCTTTGGAACAGCCAGTTAAGCCACCGTCCTGTTAGAGTATATTACAAACTTTCAGTCAGTGATTTAAACACAAATAAAGCCATCTGACCTTTGGCATTTTGAGCACCAGACAGTCCTGAGTCTCAAATACCTAAAAAAATGAATACATACATTTTGTCTGCAACACCACACTGCCACCTTTGCACTATTTCAACTATTTATCACCTAAATGATGACCTTCAGGCAAGTTACCACAGAGTCTCCAGCACTTGCATGGATTTGTGTCCAAAATAAGACAGTCCCTTCAGGGTGAGAAGAGAAAAGAGGGGAACTCCCTTACCTATAGACAACTCTTTCACTCTATCACCGCACCTTAGCTCAAACTGGTAGATTAGTTATTAGTTTTAGGCAGACTGGATGTTTAAATAATATTAAAGTTTATTTATTAGTGTCACAATTAGGCTTACATCAACGCTGCAATGAAGTTACTGCAAAAATCCCCTAATTGCCACACTCCAACACCTGTTCGGGCACACTTAGGGAGAATTTAGCATGGCCAATTACCTAACCAGCATGTCTTTTGGACTGTGAGGGGAAACCCACTCAGACACAGGGAGAATGTGCAGATTCTGTACAGACATTGACGGAAGTTGGGAATTGAACTCAGGTCTCTGGCGCTGAGAGGCTAACCATTGTGCCATCCCTTGACAATGACCTCAGCACTGTGCCTGGGCACCCAACTTACCAAAATAAACTACTGGCCATTGGATGAGCGTATCTCTATTGTGAAATTAAGTTATCTCAACTGAACTCAGGACAGCACGGTGGCATAGTGGTTAGCACTGCTGCCTCACACTGCCAATAACCTGGGTTCAAAGCCAGCCTTGGTCACTTCTGTGCAGAGTTCCCCCTCTGTCAGTGTGGATTTCCCCTGGGTGCTCCGGTTTCCCCCCCACAGTCCAAAGATGTGCAGGTTAGATGGATTAGCCTGGTAAACCTGTAAGGTTTCAGAGATAGACAGAACTAAGGGCCTGGGGTGGGATACTCTTTCAGAGAGTTGGTGCGGACTTGATAGGCGGAATGGCTTTTTTTTTGCACTGTCTGGATTATATGGCCTTTTATTCCCCTTCATTTTTTATTGTAATCAAGTCAGAGGGTGCAATCTTACCGGCCCTTCATGCCTAGTGGCTGCTGCAGCAAAGTCGGAAAACTTGGTGGCCAGCCAAATCTCCATTCACTGCAGCAGGATGGGAAAATGCCACTGACATGAATGGTGATAGAGTTTTACAGCAGTGGGTTTCTTCCGGGTGCTCCGGTTTCCTCCCACACTCCATAGATATGCAGGTTAGGTTGATTGGTCATGCTAAATTTCCCCTAGCATCCAAGATGTGTGTAGGTTAGGGGAATTAGTGGGATAAATCTGTGGGGTTACAGGGATAAGGCCTGAGTAAGATGCTGTGCTGAGAGTTTGTGTAGGCTCAATGGGCTGAATGGTCTTTTTCTGCACTGTAGTGATCCTATGATTCTATATTATGAAAAGGGATATAAAAACACTAGTGGAACCACAAAAGAAAGCGGCCCTATTGGCCCATTGTGTCTGTGCCAGCCATCAACACCCACATATTCTAATTCCATTTTTAAGCATTTGGTCAGTAGCCTATGGTATTTCAAGTGCTCATCTAGATGAGCAGCACATTGCATTAGCCCTGAGCATGATGTGGGACATCTCTTTGAAACTGCCAGTATAATTCAGATACACCACAGCCTGTCCATTTTTATCAAAAGCTTCATTGGCAGAAAGTGTCTCTATTAAACACTTTCTTTCCAATGTAATGCACTGTGTATGGCTCTGAACAGAGAGGCTTCCTTGTGTTCACATGTTTGCTTTATAATACAGGGAAGTACTGGACGTACATTCTTTGAGCCCTAAATCATGGAAAAATTCATCAGTCAACAATGTATTACTTAAAGAAACCAAAAGCAAAGAACAAGTAGCAATCATTCTGCTTACCGGCACTGAGATTCAAGGAATGTCATTAAAATTCTCAATAAATGTTTCTCCTCTGGTATTGATAATCGCTTTGACCTTGACTGGTTGTATTTGCACCTTCTTGCAGTCAATGAAAAGTACGATGCTATCTGTTTCCACACTGATTGAAATCTTATGCCATTCAGAGTCAAACAGGTTGGCTGGTTTGAAGTCCATCTTCCAGCCCCAGCACATAAAACTCCACTGATTGGGTTTCACCATTTATTCTCACACCAACTTGCTCCTTGCCAAGAGAATCCTTTTTTTGCCAAATGTTCCAGATTTTATTGACAGTCCTGCCAGTCATTCAAAATGTGGTGACAAAAGAGTATTCAAACGGAAACCCATTTTGAAATGCAATACTGTTGGGAAAAGAATATTGTTGCATTTACCTCAAATACATTGGAATGTAACAGCACCATAGAAAGCATACTTTCTGGTTGTATCTCAGCTTGGTATGGCTCCTGCTCTGACCAAGACTGCAAGAAACTACAAACGGCTGTGAATGTAGTCCAGACAGTCAAAAAAAGTCTCCCACCCATTGACTCCATCTACTCTTCCCGCTGCCTCAACAAAACCAGCATAATTAAGGACTCCACGCACTCCGGACATACTCTCTTCAACCTTCTTCCGTTGGGGAAAAGATACAAAAGTCTGAGATCACATACCAACCAACTCAAGGACAGTTTCTTCCCTGCTGCCATCAGACTTTTGAATGGACCTACCTTATATTAAGCTGATCTTTCTCTACACCCTAGCTCTGACTCTAACACGACATTCTTCATCCTCTCCTTTCCTTCTCTATGTACGATATGCTTTATCTGCACAGCGTGCAAGAAATAATACTTTTCACTGTTTCCCAATACATGTGACAATAACAAATCAAATCAAAGAACATGGGAGATCCTTTTTTTCATTTCTTAACTTAAACTTCTCTCTCAATTACAACCTTTCTTGATTTTCACTGATGTTATTATGCTCTCTGCTCTTCTATTATTCTCCTGGGTATGCTATCTCATTTGGTTTTCTTCCTCTCTTAGTGCTTCTGATTTCTGTATTCTCTCCCCATTTAGAAAATAGTCTACACCTCTATTCTTCCTACCAAAGTGCATAATGTCACACTTTCCCACATTGTATTCCATCTGCCACTTCTTTGCCCACTCTTCTAACCTTTTTCCAAATTCTTCTGCAGCCTTCACACCTTCTCAATACTACCTGTCCCTTCACCTGTCTTAGTGTCATTTGTGAACTTAGCCACAATGCCCTCAGTTCCTTCAACTAGATCATTGATGAATGAAGTGAAAAGTTGTGGTCCCAGCACTGACCCCTGTGGAACACCACGGGTCACTGGTTGCCAACCTGAAAAGAACCCTCTTATCCCACTCTCTGCCTTCTGCCTGTCAGCCAAACAGGGATGTCACATGAGCCTTTTCTCAGTCCCCTGGGACCTTCCCTGACTCAAGTGACTCCTGAAAGATCACCACGAATGCCTGCACTCTCTCTTCAGGTATCTCCTTCAGAACGCTGGGGTGTAATCTATCGGGTCCAGGTGATTTATCCACCTTCAGCCTTTCGGCTTCCCTAGCACCTTTGCCTTAGTAATGGTCACCACATTCATCTCTGCCCCCAGTCTTATTGAATTTTTGGTATGTTACTGGTATCTTCCACCATGAAGTGTAACGCAAACCTATTCAGTTCCTCTGCCCCCATTATTTCTCCAGTGTCATTTTCCAGCAGTCCATTGTCCATACTTGCCTCTCTCTTATCCTTTATATATCTAAAGAAAAATTCTTGCAATCTTATATTATGGCTAGCTTACCCTCATATTTCATCTTCTCCCCCTTTATTACTTTTTTAACTGTCCTCTGTTGGTCTTTAAAGGCTTCCGAATCCCCTGGTTTCCCACTAACCTTTGCAACATTATATGCTTTTTCTTTTGCTTTTATGTTGTCCTTGACTTCTCTTGTGAGCCGCGGTTCCCTCGTCCTCCCCTTACTATGCTTCATTTTCCTTGGGATGAAATCTGCTGTGTCTCCTGAATTACTCCCAGAAACATCTGCTATTGCTGTTCCATTGTCTTTTCTACTAGGCTCCTCTTCCAATCAACTCTGGCCAGCTTCTCCCTCATGCCTCTGTAGTTACTTTTACTCAACTGTAATAATGTTACATCTGATTCCACCTTTCCCTCTCAAACTGCGGTGTGAATTCTATCACTGCATCATAAGGGTTCCTTCATCTTTAGCTTCCTTATCAAGTCTGCCTCTTTACACATCACCAAATCCAGAACTGCCTGTTCCCTAAGCTGCTCCAAAAAGTCATCTCATAGACATTCCACAAATTCCTTTCCTTGGGATCCACTACTTACCTAATTCTTGCAGTCCACCTTCATATTAGGTTAGGCACATTGGCCATGTTAAATTCACCCACAGTGTACCCAAGCAGGCGCTGGAATGCGGCAACCACGGGATTTTCACAGAAACTTCATTGCAGTGTTAATGTAAGTCGGCACGGTAGCACAGTGGTTAGCACTGCTGCTTCACAGCTCCAGGGACCTGGGTTCGATTCCCAGCTCAGGTCACTGTCTGTGTGGAGTTTGCACATTCCTTGTGTCTGCGTGGGTTTCCTCCGGGTGCTCCGGTTTCCTCCCACAATCCAAAGATGTGTGGGTTAGGTTGATTGGCCATGTTAAAATTGCCCCTTAGTGTCCTGGGATGTGGAGGTTAGAGGGATTAGTGGGTAAATGTATCAGGGTAGAGCCTGGGTGGGATTGTGGTCGGTGCAGATTCGATGGGCCGAAGGGCCTGTTTCTGCACTGTGGGGTTCTATGTTCTATGTAAGCCTACTTATGACACTAATAAATAAACCTTTTTTAAAAGTTCTAAAACTTAAAAGTTAAAATGTCCCCACGATCACTGCAACCTTGCCTTTGTAAAAGTCTTTTTTATCTCCTGGTGTATCTTTTGCCTCACATTCTGACTATGGCTTGGAGACTTGTACATAACATCACAAAATATAACTAAGGAAAGAATTACTTTTCAAATGCTGCTGATTACTTTTAAAATGAACATAACATTAAAAACCAGAATATCTGATTGGGATCATACTGCTGTTTGTTGGAACTTGCTGTGTGTAAATTAGCTGCCACGTTTCCTACATTACAGACACTACACTCCAAAACTATTTCATTACAAAGCACTGTAGGACATCCTGAGATTGTGCTATATTAATGCAAACTATTCTGATTTTTTATTCTGATTTAGTAATTATTTCATCCTGTCTTCCTTCTGAGCTGACCAAGATTTATCCCTGAGCTAACCCCCAAAAAAGCAAATGTCCTGATTCATTATTCCATCGCTAATTGTGGGAGCTTACTGAGCACAAACTGATTCAGGGTGGGGGTGGGGAGTGGCAGAGCAGTTCTGTATTACAACAGTGATGACACTTCAGAAGTAAGTAATTGGCTGTGAAGCACTCTGAAACGTCCCAAGTTGTGAAATATTGGATAGAAATGCAAGTTCCCCCTTTCCCCTGTACAAGTAGGGAGGCACAATGGCAAGTACTGCTGCCTCACAGCGCCAGGGAACCAGGTTTGATTCTCAGCCTGGGTTCCTGTCTGTGTGGAGTTTGTATGTTCTCCCGTGTCTGCGTAGATTTCCTCCTGGTGCTGCGGTTTCCTTCCGCAGTCCAAAGGTGCATTGGTTAAGTGGATTGGCCATGCTAAATTGCTTCTTGGCGTCAGGAGGACTAGCTAGGGTAAATGTATGGGGTTATGGAGATAGGGTCTCGGCAGGATTGTAAGATTCTATAATTCTACGAAGTTATTTCATCGTTTGTTTTGATGACTGCCCTTGTTAAACCTGATGATTTGCCAGTCAAGATTTTTATCTTGTTGATGTGAGGGTTACACAACAAAAGGTGGCGATGTTTAGCTAAATATGTTGCTGGGGCAGTGACTGTCTCTGAATGTACATTTTCTAATCAGTTCAGAAATCTCTTCACAGATTCGACCTTTTCTTAACCTGGCCTATTCACAGCTCCACCCCTCCACCCTTTCACCAGGGCCTGCCCCCGTTCCTCCACCAGAAATCTAAACAACAAAGACAAGCATTGAAAAAACATTAACTTCCTTCAGGAGTAAAAGATAGGTTAACATTAAAGCAAGAGGAGCAAATCAGCCTCTCGAGTCTGTTCCACCTTTAATTACACTCTGCTTAATCTGTACATAGTAAAAAGTCTGACAACACCAGGATTAAGTCCAACCGATTTATTCGATAGTACACTCACTAGCTTTCAGGGTTAGTCCCTTCGTCAGGTGAATGGAGAGTTCTGGCCTCAGACAGAGCATATAAAGCACAGACAGTTTACAGATTACTGATCAGAATGCAAATCTTTACACCTAACCTGCTGTTCAAACAGCAGGACTAACCCCGAAAACTAGTGAGTGTACTATCAAATAAATCGGTTGGACTTAAACCTGGTGTTGTCAGACTTTTTACTGTGTTTACCCCAGTCCAACGCCAGCATATCCACATCATAATCTGTACATCACCTCCATTTAACTGTATTCCTTGACACAATACCCAGTGCACAGTTTTTTAAAAGTCATTTATGGGATGTGGGCATTGCTGGCTGGACCAGCATTTATTGTCCATCCCTAATTGCCTATCTGAAAATGGTGGTGAACTGACTTCTTGAACTGCTCAGTGCCTGAAGTGTAGCTACATCCACAGTGCTGTTAGGGAGGGAGTTCCAGGGTTTTGACCCAGCGACAGTGAAGGAACTTCGATATATTTCCAAATCAGGATGGTGAGTGACTTGGAGGGGAACCTCTAGGTGGTGGTGTTCCTAGGTATCTGCTGCTCTTATCCTCCTAGATAGTAGAGATCGTGGGTTTGGATGGTGCTGCCTAAGGAACTTAGTGAATTCCTGCAATGCATTTTGTGTATTGTACACACTGCTGCTACTGAACGTCAGTGGTGGAGGGATTGAATGTTTGTGGATGGGATGCCAATCAAGTGGACTGTTTTGCTCTGGATGTTGTGGAGCTTCTTGAGTGTTGCATGGAGCTGCACTCTAAGCGTGGACTCTAACTCAATTTAGGACAGCATGGTGGCACAGTGGTTAGCACTGCTGCCTCAGTTCACCAGGGAGACCCAGGTTCGATTCCAGTTCTGCCCATGTCTGCATGGGTTTCCTCCCAAAATCCAAAAATGTGCAGGTTAGGACTAACGGGATAGGGCCTGGGTGGACTGCTCTGTCGGTGAGTTGGTGTAGACTGTTTGGGCTGAATGGTCTCCTTCTGCACTGTAGGATTCTTTGGAAATTCCGATTCTGACAAGCACAGAAGACAGTAAGTTGACCTTTTGTGTACACTTGTGATAGCATATGTCAATCAACTTCCAGAATAGAATAAACGTTACAACTGCACATGGCAGCAGGAAGTTTTGTTCATAGGGAGTTCAGAACCGAGCTTTGATAATGAGCAGCGTGAATTCTTAAATCCAGCTAGAACAGTAATTACAAAATAAAGAATAAATTCCATTCTAATGTAAACTTCTAAAACAAAATGATTGAAAAAGATATATTCCTTTTTCATTAAATCTAATTTATTTTGGTGTTAGCTGGTGGGAATGCTGAAGCTTGCATCTTGGCTGAGTTTGTAAGCCACTTGTAAAGGAGTGGATCCCGTCACCTTATAAACGCCACTCTCGGGAGATGCAGCATCTAACCAAAACTGTGTAATTATATCAAACACTGCAACAAAGAAATGCTCTCAGACTTTCTAGGAAATGACTGAGCTTATAGATAATGGGGCTTAGTTTCAACATAGCGTTCTGGCCAATCACACACTGGAGCAAACCCCAGGATCATTGGACAATGGAACTGCTTTATTTCCCACTGGAATCAACGGGATGAAAGTGAGGCAGTTTTTGAACTTGCCTCTATAACAGGCAGGCAATCACCTCAGCTCTAAAGCTCCATTGGACTCGAAATGTTAACTCTTTCTTCGCTGACGCAGCTCAACCTGCCAAGTTTTTCCACTGCCTCTTGTGGGTAGTATGGTGACACAGTCGTTAGCACTGCTATCTCACAGCACCAGAGACCTGGGTTCGATTCCCAGCTTGGGTCACTGTCTACAAGTCAAAAATTGCCTCCATCATCCCAACATCAAGTGATCACATTTTCAAGTTGCCAGCTCTCTAACTACTTTAAAAAGTCTCACAACATCAGATTAAAGTCCAAGAGGTTTGTTTGGTAGCACAAGTTTCTGACTACCTTATTAACCTTATTGTGAGAAGTGATCAATAAATAAACACAAAAATGCAACTTTAATATTGAAAAATGAAAGAAAGAGAAGAAAAAACTTGCTTTCATTTCGCATCTTTCACAACCACAGGACATCCCAAAGGATTTTATAAACAACAAAGTACTTGTTGAAGTGTCATGAATGTAGGAAATGCGATAATTAATTTACACATGGCAAGATCCCTGGTAAAGGGTGAAGTGATAATGAGCAGCTAACCTGCATTTTAGTAAAGCTAATGGAGGGATAACAGTGGAGATCAACTTTACTTTAAGATGCCTCAATTTAAAAATGCGGCCTATTGAGTCTTTTCAAATTTCTCCATGGCCTTAGCCCTCCTCCATCTCTGTGATCTTTATTCACTAGCCCCACAAACCTGCAGATATCTGTATTCTGCCACTTCAGCATCCCTGATGTTTAAACTGCAGCATTCATTAATCCTGGCCAATCCACCTAACCTACACATCATTGGGCACTAAGGGGTAATTAAGCATGGCCAATCCACCTAACCTGCACATCTTTGTCTGTGGCAGGAGACTGGAGCACCCGGAGGAAACCAACACAAGCATGGGGTGAATGTGCAAACTCCATGTGGTCACCCAAGGCTAGAACCGAACCCAGGTCCGTGGTGCTGTGAAGCAGCAGTGCTCACCACTGTGAGACTTTGCCATTCCAGCATCCATCCATAATTAGTTGTAGTTCACAAGCGGGTGTAGGCATCTGTCTCTGTTCACTGCACTTCTACATACCCTTCTCATTCCTCCCTCTCCAGTTTCTGATGCTATCCATCCATTATCATTCTCCAAATTTGCCTTATTGTCTCCAACACCAATTTTTACCCTGCTTCGCCAATTGTGCTTATTTGCCCAACTTCCACCAGGTCCCAAGTTCTTAAGTTCCCTCCCTAAATCTCTCCAATTCTCAATCTTGCTTTCCACCTATATGGCATCCTTAAAACCAACCACTGTGATCAAGGTTTTGGTTACCTGTCCTAATAACTCCTACTGTCGACAAGGTGACACAGTGGTTAGCATTGCTGCATCACAGCACCAGGGACCTGGGTTCAATTCCGCCTTGGGTCACTGCCTGTATGGAGTTTGCACATTCTCCCTGTGTTTGCATCGATTTCCACCCACTGTCCAAAGGTGTGCAGGTTAGGTGAATTGACCATGCTAGATTGTCTCTTAGTGTCCAAAGATACACAGTTTCGGTGGGTTGGCCATGCTAAATTGCCCCTTAGTATCCAAAGATGAGTGGGTTAGGTGGATTGGCCACGGTAAATGCACAGGGTTACAAGGGTAGGGCAGTGGAGTGGGCCTGGGAAAGGTCACTTTCGGATAGTCAGTGCAGACTCAATGGGCAGAATGACCTTCACTAGATTCTACGTGGCTAAGTGTGATATTTTGTTTGATAATCACTCTTGTAAAGTACCCTGAGACATTTTACTGGATTAAAATGTGCTACGTAAATGCAAGTCATTGTCATTTCTTTTTCGTGAAACCCACTTCCATAGGAATTAGGAGTTTTATCTTTCACACGCAATACCTGGACCCATAGACAGATGACAGACATGTTCTTTCAAACAATAAAACATACAGTTTGTACTGACCTGGTAAATCACCTTGCTCAATATCAATCCAAGGACATGAGCTGCTTTCAGAATTCTCGGAGGCGGAATCTATATGATTTCCAAGAGAAACAGGTGTCAGTTAACAGCCAGTTCAAAAGATGAGGAGGAGTAGGCCTTTCAGCCCTAGGAGCCTACTCTGTCATTCATTATGATGATGGCTGATCACCCCTTTCCCTAGGGCTGTGAGCTCTTTGCTTCTGGAAAATAAAGAATGTATGAGAATTAAGACCTCTATTCCCTCCTCCGTCATCTCCATCCGTGTTAGGTCTTCCACCAGAGTTTGCGATGAAGGATTTCCCAATGACTCGTAAATACACAGGGCAGATTGATCTCCAATGTTCCTGAGTTCTAGTCACCAGCAGACTGCTCAGTCATGCGTATTCTGCAGACTTCAGAACTGGGAATCTTGAATTGTTGGATTGCCAGACCTCAGAAGGTCATTAAGTTGCCTCTGGCACTATACCCTGCTGAAGCTGCTCATTTTATTAACCATCTCCAGGAATTTTTCTTCTTCTGGCTAGTTGAACTTCACTAGCTGCCTTCCATAATGGAAAGCTCCAATGTACAGAAACATCCTTGGAAGCCCACTGAAGGACACGCCCCTGTCTACATCAATAGAGGCAAAGTAGAAATGGTCGAGAGCTTCAGATTTTTAGGTGTCCAGATCACCAACAACCAATTCCTGGTCCCTCCATGCTGATGCTATTCCTGAATTCCCACCCCCCCACCCCATATCCTTTGATCCTTTTTGCCCCAAGACCTTTTTCTAATTTGTCCATTTCAGTCCAACTAAACAATCCAACAGGATAATAAGAAGCCAATAGTTAAATTCTACATTTGTTCCATAATGATTCATATTTCTTCACCTTAGGAATAGTCAGAAACAATCTCCAGATAACATTACTCACAAGAAAGGTAGAGGTTTTT
This sequence comes from Carcharhinus amblyrhynchos, assembly GCF_965287045.1. Taxonomy (NCBI): domain Eukaryota; kingdom Metazoa; phylum Chordata; class Chondrichthyes; order Carcharhiniformes; family Carcharhinidae; genus Carcharhinus; species Carcharhinus amblyrhynchos. Next base: position 13,395,423 of record NC_137330.1, on the reverse strand, counting down.
CACATCATCTCAAAAGGTCAATAAACCAATACGACGTGAGTTACTAAGAACACTGTAATTGTATGATGGTGTTTGAAGGGCCAGGTCACATTATCCCTGGGTGAGTGAGGTCACAAGGTTAACATTGTTGGGCTGAATTTTCAATTGATTTGTTTTGATTTGATTTGATTTATTATTGTCGCCATGTATTGGTGTTCAGTAAAAAGTATTGTTTCTTGCAGCTATACAAACAAAGCATACCATTCATAGAGAAAGAAAGGGGAGGATGCAGAATAGATTGTTACAGTCATAGTTAAGGTGTCGAGAAAGATTAAGGGCGGGATTTTACTACCTCGCTGGGGCCAATGGAGATTTCCGTTCTGCAAGCTTCACCCGCCTCAATTCCGGGGCAGACAAGGCAGTAAAATTCTGGCCCAACTTCGCCACGTCTGTAAGAGATTGAATGAGAGTATTGGTAGAGAGTTTATAAGAGTTGGGGGGGGGGGGAGTTTTCCGGTCCTGGCCACCAGTGAATTGTAGCGGGCAGAGGAGGGATGGGACGGACCATGCAAAGGTCCATTGACTTTGGGCGGGATTTTCCAGTTTTGGGGTGAGCGTGGCCGGAAAATCCCACCCGTAGAGGAGAGTTTTAAAAGCATAGAACGAGAGCAAAATATAGAATCAGAGGGCATGCTGAGAACGGACGTCGCCAACTCCAACACAATATTGTTTAAGGTTACAAATCCGGCCCACATCAACATCTAACAACTGAAGCAATTTGCATAAAAGACAGCCAACAGCAGCCCAATGACATGTTCAGCGTCCAGTTAGGAGCAGTGGACAGGGTGAGGAGTTTGATGCAGTGGGCTCATTCTAAAGGGCAAATAGCAGTCGTTATTGTAGTCACCAGGGTATCTCAGAATGAATGAGTGTGAGGAGAGCAAATGGACCAGCATCAGGTCAGGCACCTCCCTAGAATACTGATTTGATTTGATTTATTATTGTCACATATATTAGCATACAGCGGAAAGTATTGTTTCCTGTGTGCTGTACAGACAAAACATACCATTCATAGAGAAGGAGAGAGTGCAGAATGTAGTGTTACAGTCATAGCTAGGATGTAGAGAAAGATCAACTTAGTGTGAGGCAAGTCCATTCAATTGATGACAGCAATAAAGAAGCTGTTCTTGAATTGGTTAGTACGTGACCTCAGACTTTTGTATCTTTTTCCCGACAGAAGGTGGTGGAAGAGAGAATGTCCAGACTACATGGGGCCCTTAATTATGCTGGCTGCTTTTCCAAGGCAGCGGGGAGTATAGATAGTGTTAATGGGTAGGAGGTTTGTTTGCGTGATGGATTGGGCTTCGTTCACAGCACTTTGTAGTTTCCTGTGGCCTTGGGCATAGCAGGAACCATACCAAGCTGAACCAGAAAGAATGCTTTCTGTAATGGTGTATCTGTAAAAATTGGTGAGAGTCGTAGCTGACATGCAAAATTTCCTGGGTCTTTTAAAAAATAGAGGTGTTGATGGGCTTTCTTAACTATAGCATCAGCATGGAGGGACCAGGAATTGGTTGTTGGTGATCTGGACACCTAAAAATCTGAAGCTCTCGACCATTCCTACTTTGTCTTCATTGATAATAGACAGGGGCGTGTCCCTCAGTGGGCTTCCATGGATGTTTCTGTACATTGGATTTTTCCATTATGGAAGGCAGCTACTGAAGTTCAACCAGCCAGAAGAAGAAGAAAATATTCCTGGAGATGGTTAATAAAATGAGCAGCTTCAACAGGGTACAGTGCCAGAGGCAACTTAATGACCTTCTGAGGTTTGGCAATCCAACAATTCAAGATTCCCAGTTCTGAAGTCTGCAGAATACCCATGACTGAGCAGTCTGATAGTGACTAGAACTCAGGAACATTGGAGATCAATCTGCCCTGTGTATTTATGAGTCATAAGAACATAAGAAATAGGAGCAGGAGTAGGCCATCTAGCCCTTTGAGCCTGCCCCGCCATTCAACAAGATCATGGCTGATCGGAAGTGGATCAGTTCCACTTTCCCGCTTTCTCCCCATAACCCTTAATTCCCTTGTCTATCAGAAACCTATCTACCCATGACTTAAATATATTCAGTGAGGTAGCCTCCACCACTTCAATGGGCAGAGAATTCCAGAGATTCACCACCCTTTGAGTGAAGAAGTTCCTCCTCAACTCCGATCTAAACTGCCCCCCTCCCCTTATTTTGAGGCTGTGCCCTCTAGTTCTGCTATCCTTTCTAAGCGGGAAGAATATCTCTACCTCTACCCTATCCATCCCCTTCATTATCTTATACGTCTCTATAAGATCCCTCCTCAGCTTTCTAAACTCCAATGAGTACAGACCCAGTCTATTCAATCTCTCCTCAAAGGCTAGCCCCCTCATCTCCGGTATCAGCCTACTGAACCTTCTCTGCACTCCCTCCAAGGTCAATATATCCTTCCGCAAATGCGGCAACCAAAACTGCACACAGTACTCCAGTTGCGGCCTCACCAGTACCCTGTATAGTTGCAGCAAGACCTCCCTGCTTTTATATTCTATCCTCTTCGCTATAAAGGCCAACATTCCATTCGCCTTCTTGATTACCTGCTGCACCTGCAGACTGGGTTTTTGCGACTCGTGCACAAGGACCCCCAGGTCCCTCTGCACCGTAGCATGCCGCAGCTTTTCGCCTTTTAAATAATAATCCCTCCTATTATTATTTCTACCAAAGTGGATAACCTCACATTTGCTAACATTATACTCCATCTGCCAGGTCCTCGCCCACTCACTTAGCCTATCCCGATCTCTCTGCAGACTTTCCGCACCTTCCACTCAATTTGCTTTTCCACTCATCTTTGTGTCATCAGCAAATTTCGTTACCCTACACTCAGCCCCCTCCTCCAGATCATCTATGTCATTGGGAAATCCCATTGAGTCATTGGGAAATCTCTCATCGCAAACTCTGGTGGAAGACCTAACACAGTTGGAGATGACGGAGGCGGGAATAGAGGTTTTAATTCTCACACATTCTTTATTTTCCAGGAGCAAAGAGCTCACAGCCCTAGGGAAAAGGATGGTTCAAGTGATTCATGCCCCATCCAGCTATGTTATTTTCAATGATGGAGGAGTAGGCCTATCACATTTGGCAGCACATCAGGAAGTCTACAATAGCAAGGTGGGATTCCATCAAAGAAGGGGTGAAAGGACTTTCCCATCCCTAGGTGGAACTCCCTACTCCTCAGTTTGTTCCTATAAGCTGTAATGGATCAGCTATAGCTCTGCAGAAGCCGTTGCTGCCAGAGGTGCGCTTTCCAAACCAAAGGTTATGTCTGGAGGAAGAACTAACAGGAGACCCATAGAAACCACACATTGCAGAAGCAGGCTGTTCAGCCCATCAAGTCTACTCCGACAACAGTCCCACCCTATTCCTGTAACCCCACATATCTACCCCACTAATCCCTCTAACCTATGCGTCCTGGGACAATAAGGGCAAATTAGTATAGCCAATGCACCCAAACCGAACATCTTTGAAGTGTGGGAGGAAACCGGAGCACCCAAAGGAAACCCACGCAGACATGGGGAGAACATGCAGAATCCACATAGACAGTGACCTAAGCTGGGAATTGAACCAGAACTCCTGAGCTGTGAGACAGCAGGACTGTGTCACCGTGCCACCCTATCATCGTCTTCTTCAATGCAGGAAGAAAGAACTGAGCTGGCACCATTCCATCAGTCAAACGTAGCTCCCAATGCAGATACACTCATGTAGGGTGGCTTGGTAGTTAGCAGTGCTGCCCCACAGCGCCAGGGATCCGGGTTTGTTCCCCGACTTGGGTCACTGTGCGTAGTCTGTACGTCCTCCCTGTGTCTGCATGGGTTTCCTCTGGGTGCTCCAGTTTCCTCCCACAATCTGAAAGATGTGCTGGTGAGGTGCATTGGCCATGCTAAATTCTCCTTCAGTGTACCTGAACAGGCACAGGAGTATGGCGTCTAGAGTAACTTTATTGCAGTGTTAAAATAAGCCTGCTTGTGACACTAATAAATGCACTTTAAAACTTAAAAAAATTTAGAACTATCTGGCAATCATTACAATGTTGTTTGTGGGAGCTTCCATTACAACAGTGACTACACTTCATTGGCTGTGAAGCACTTTTGAGACATCTAGTTGTCATGCAAGGTGTTATATAAATTCAAGTCTTGCTTTCTTTTTAATCAGTGATTGGGTTAGAACAATGCAGGGGCTGAGAACTAAGAGGAATTTTAAAAATACTAATATAAAAATAAGATCTGACTGGGATGAGGGATAAGAATCATAGAAACCCTTAAGTATAGAAAGAGGCCTTTTGGCCCATCCAGTCTGCACCAACCACCATATCCCTACATATTTACCCACTAATCCCTCTAACCTACGCACCTCAGGACATTAAGGGCAATTTTTAGCATGGCCAATCAACCTAACCCAGTGGGAGGAAACCGGAGCACCAAGAAGAAACCCACACAGGCATGAGGAGAATGTGCAAACTCCACATAGACAGTGACCCAAGCTGGGAATCAAACCCAGGTCCCTGAAGATGTGAAGCAGCACTGCTAACCACTGTGCTACCGTGCTACTCCAGATTAATCATTAAGATTAACAATTCTTTCCTGGCTAGATGACAAAAGTTTATGCGTTGAGATTTTGTTATATTGGCTGTGAACTGTATTGTAATCACCTGATAGCCTAAGTCCATCAAACTCCTCCTAACTAGTAGCAATCTCCAAGGGCTTCCAGATCATCACAGAAACAGCACCTTTGGCAGATCATAAACAAGAAGAGCTAAAAATATGACAAAAGTATTGCCATTAATTTATCTAAGAGGGACTTTCTGAAGACCAGGTCAGTGGAAAGGTTTCACAGCAGATTGAAGTGAGAAGGGGTTTCCTCACACATTGTCAATCAATGTACTTCAGTCAATGGTCAGGCTGGGGACTGGTCTTGCCATCATCACTTTGTACACCGAAGCTTTCTCGGATGTTAAAGTGTGTCTGAGAGCTCAGAAGGTGCAATGTGACCTATTGGGGCAGCACAGTGGCACAGTGGTTAACACTGCTGCTTCATAGCGCCAGGGACCCGGGTTTGATTCCTGGTTTGGGTCACTGTCTGTGCAGAATCTGCACGTTCTCCCCATGTCTGCGTGGGTTTCCTCCAGTGCTCTGGTTTCCTCCCACAGTCCGAAAGACATGCTGGTTAGGAGCACTGGCCGTGCTAAATTCTCCATCAGTGTGCCCGAACAGGTGCTGGAGTGTGGCCACTGGTAGATTTTCACAGTAACTTTATTGCAGTGTTTACGCAAGCCTAAATAAATATAGTACTTACGCAGAGGGAGCTGGTGAGTTGCAGACTCTGGCCAAGTTACCATGATGCTGAGACAGCAGCAGTAGAGAGGGACTGCCCTGGAACCCAAAACACAATCATAAGTGCAAACATGCAATCAGCCTCGTCGATTTTGTTTTAAAAAAAACACTAATACTTGCACCTTAGCACAAAATCTAAAATTGCAAATTAAGGGTGGCACGGTGGCACAGTGGTTAGCATTGCTGCCTCACAGTGCCAGGGACCCAAGTTCGATTCCTAGATTGGGTCAATGATTATGTCGAGTTTGCTCATTCTCTCTGTGTCTGAATAAGCTTCTTCTGGGTGCTCTGGTTTCCTCCCACAGTCCAAAGATGTGCACATTGTCAGCCACTTCAGGACTTGAATAGCAGGTTAGGTGTAAAGATTCACATTCTAATCAGTAAACTCTAAACTGTCTGTGCTTTATATGCTCTGTCTGAGGCCAGAACTCTCCATTCACCTGACGAAAGGGCTAACCCGAAAGCTTGTAAGTTTACTATCAAATGAATCGGTTGGACTAAAACCTGGTGTTGTCAGACTTTTTACTGTGTTTATCCCAGTCCAACGCCGGCATATCCACATCAGGTTAGGTTGATCAGCCATACTAAATTGACCCTAGTGTCACAGGATTAGCACAGTTAATATAGAGAGGTTACAGGAATAGGAGCTGGGTGGGATTGTTGTCAGTGCAGATTTGATGGGCCAAATGGCCTCCTTCTGCACTGTAGTGTTTCTATGGTTTTAAGTACTTTTTTCCGAAGTTGGTGGTACCTCCTAGAACAATTATTCTCTCTGGCCCCCCTCCCTCCCCAATCTTCTCAGATATCCGCACTCATTTAATTCTGAGGAGGAACCATCCATAGAATCGCTACAGTGCAGAAGGAAGCTATTTGGCCCAGCAAGTCTGCTCTGACTCTCTGAAAGAGATCTTACTCAGGTCTAACTACCGCCAGCCACACTCCCCCACACCCATTCACCACTCCACTACCCTCCCTCCCCACCAATCCACTTAATCTACAGACCTACAGATTCAAAATGTTAGTGTGGTTTTCCCTCCACAAATGCTGTCAGAACTGCTTAGATTTTCTGTTTTTGTCTCATTAAATCCTGGCCTCTTGGCTCTCCCTGAGTTTAATCATTCCGTGGGTATGCCGGCGTTGGACTGGCGTAAACACGTTGGACTAAAACCTGGTGTTGTCAGACTTTTTACTGTGTTTAATCATTCCACCATCAGTGGCCCTTTCAACTTTTAGCTGCCAGGCTCTTAGTCTCTGGAGTTTCCTCACAAAAGCCTTTGGACCTCACCTTTGCCCTTTCAAACTACTCACAACCTGTCCCTTTGAACAAATCTTTGGTCAACTGTCTTCTTTTGTGGATGAGTTTGAGTATTTATTCTCTAATGCCTCTGTGAGGCATCTTGGGGTCTCTTATTACAATAAAAGTGTCCTAGTGTTACTGAGATCCTTATCATTAATGTATTTCTAACAATGTATTTCCAAATAGTCTTTCATGTGCCTCTTCATATCAAATATCAAACATGTCTACTGCTCTATCACCCACCCACACTTCAGCAAATCAGGTCACAAGGCTGTGTTCCTGCTCCCAGCTTACAAGCAAAAACTGAAGCGGGAGAATCCATAAAAGAAAGGTGTGCAATGTTGGTCTGAAGAATCGAAGGATCCCCCAAGGGGCTGTTTAGAGCGAATGGACTGGACAGTATTTAAAAACTCTGTAACCAGCCTGAATAAGTACACCACTACAGTAACTACTTCATTAGTAAGTGCATAAAAGACTGCCAAAGAAACAAATCTGTGTGTTTCCCAACCAGGAACAATGGATGAACTGAGATAGTAAGAAGTCTCACAACACCAGGTTTAAGACCAACCAGTTTATTTGATAGTAATCACACAAGCTTTCGGAACCGGTGTTCCCTCGTCAGGTGTGTGGAAGGTTCTGATCAGAGAAAGGCATATAAAGATACACACAGTTTACAGAATACTGACTAGAATGTAAGTCTTTGCAGCTAACCTGCTATTCAACTCTTAAAGACGCAGACAATGTCAAGGACGGCCTCAACCGGGATCTGGGGTTCATGTCGCACTATCTGTAACCTCCGTGACTTGCCTGGGCTTGTAAAATCTCACTTACTGTCCTGTCTGGAGACAATACACATCTCTTTAACCTATGCTAATTCTATCTCCACTCACATTGTCTGCATCTTTAAGACTTGAATAGCAGGTTAGCTGCAAAGACTTGCATTCTAGTCAGTATTCTGTAAACTGTGTGTGTCTTTATAAGCCTTTCTCTGATCAGAACCTTCCACACACCTGACGAGGCAACACCGGTTCCGAAAGCTTGTGGGATTATTATCAAATAAACTGGTTGGACTTAAACCTGGTGTTGTGAGACCTCTTACTGTGTTTACCCCAGTCCAACGCCAACATCTCTACATCATGAACTGAGATATCCACTGCTTGCTGAAGTCCAGGTCTATGGCGTTTAAGTCAGGCAACCTTGACCTATACGAGAAATCCAGATATGATCTACAGAGATCCATCAAAGATGCCAAAAGACAGTACCAGACCAAGCTAGAGTCCAAGGCTAGCCATACAGATTCCCACCAACTATTGCCAGGTCTACAAGACATAACAGGCTACAAGATGATGGCATGTAAAATTGCCAGCAACAGTTCACCTCTCTCCAACGAGCCCAATGCATTCTATGCCTGTTTTGAGCAAGATGTCTGCGAGAGCACATCCTCCACCCCGGAAGCCTCAGATGAACCTGTATCCAAGGTCACCATTGCAGACGTCAGAGCAGCCTTATTGAGCATCAACCCACAGAAAGTGACTGGCCTGGATGGGGTACCCCAACGAGCACTCAGATCCTGTGTGGATCAGCTGGCGAGGGTATTTGCAAACATCTTCAACCTCGCTTTACACCAATCTGAGGTCCCTATCTGCTTCAAGAAGACGACCTTCACCTAGTACCAAAGAAAAGCCAAGCAGTGTGCGCCTTAATGACTATCCTTTGGTGGTTCTAACATCCATCATTATGAATGCTTTGAAAGGCCTATCACAGCATGAATCAAATTCCAGGCTGCCAGACTGTCTGGATCCATGATAGTTCACCTACCGACGCAATAGGTCCACAGCAGCCACCATCTCCCTGGCCCTGCGCTTAACCCAGGAACACCTAGATCACAAAGGCACCAATGTCAGATTCAAAAACAGCTCAGCCTTCAACACCATTATTTCTATGAAATACTTCTCCAAACTCTGTGGCTTGAGGCTCAGCTCCTCCCTCTGTGATTGAATCCTGAACTTCCCAACCCACAAACCACAATCAGAAAGGATAGGCAACAACACTTCCTCCATGGTCATTCTAAATACCAGTGCCCAACAAGGCTGTGTTCTCAGCCTCCTATGACCCATGACTGTGTGGCCAAATTCCCCTCCAATTCGATTTTCAAATTTGCTGATGACACCACTGAGGTGGGTTGGATCTCAAACAATGACAAGACAGAGTACAGGAAAGACACAGAGAACTCGGTGAACTAATGCAACGACAGTAATCTTTCCTTCAGTGTCATTAAAACAAAGGTCATCAACGTCAGGAAATGTAGTGGAGGACATGCCCCTGTCTACATCTATGGGGATGAAGTAGAAAAGGTCAAGAGCTTCACATTTTTAGGTGTCCAGATCACCAACAACCTGTCCTGATCCCTCCACGCTCTCGCTATCATTAAGAAAGCCCTGCAACACTTCTACTTTCTCAGGAGACTGAGGAAATTTGGCATGTCTGCTACGACTCTCACCAACTTTTACAGATGCACCATAGCAAGCATTCTTTCTGATTGTATCACAGCTTGGGTATGGCTTTTGCTTTGTCCAAGACCACAATAAATGACAAAGGGTCTAAAACAAAGCAAAATCCATCACTCAAACCAGCCTTCCATCCATTAACACTGTCTACACTTCTTGCTGCCTTGGAAAAGCAGCCAGTGTGATCAAGGGCCCCATTCACCTCGGACATTCTTTCTTCCAACTTCTTCCATCAGGAAAAAGGTACAAAAGTCTGAGGTCACACACCAACTGACTCAAGAATAGCTTTTTCCCTGCTGCTGTCAGACTTTTGAATGGACCTACCTCGTACAGAGTTGATCTTTCTCTAAAGCCTAGCTATGACTCTAACACTACATTCTGCAGTCTCTCCTTTCCTTCCCTATGTACAGTATGCTTTGTCACAAGAAACAATACTTTTCACTGTATACTAATACATTTGACAATAATAAACCAAACCAATCTTCCTGCCACACCTCTTATTTTAAATAAGGAATAGTTCCAAATTATTCTAAGTGCAATAAAAAAAAGTGTCAGTGTTAAGTTTGTTTGACAATAAGTTTGTCCTACCAGACGTGTGACCATCTGAATCTCCTCATCTTCGCTCTCACAAGCTTCTTTAAGATATGACTTTGAAATGAATTCTATGCAATTTCCTCCTGACGCCCAGCTCCATTCAGTCTTTGATCAGCTCATGTAGAGAATTGATAGACAACTTGTGTACAGCAAAAAACAAACTCCAGCTGCTGTGATCTGCACCAGCATCAATTCCCTGCTTTAAATCTGCTGGATTTTCACTCTGTGGGAGGTTAGAACTTGCTTCAGGAATACCTTCCTATTTTCATTACAAATTGAAGGGATGGAGTTTGGGTGTGAACAGAGTAGAACTGAGGTTCTCCCTCCTTTGCAAATCTGCTCAACAAGTTTAAGATTTGTCACCTTTTAACTGTTTTTTCTCTGTGTGGATCTACATGGCGTTTGACTCTTGGAACCTTCCAGAATGATTGATTTCAGTCATGAGTAGGAAAGAGTTGTATTTATATAGCACCTCACACAACCTCAGGATGTCCCAAAAAGCACTTTACAGCCAATGAAGGAATTCTGAGGTGCAATCACTGTTTTGATGTGTAAAGGGACGGCACAGTGGTTAGCACTGTTGCCTTACAGTGCCTGGGAACCGGATTCAATTCCAGTCATGGGTGACTGTGTGGAGTTTGCATATTTTCCCTATGTGTGCATGGGTTTCCTCCGGGTGCTCTGGTTTCCTCCCACACTCCAAAGATGTGCAGGTTAGTTGGTTGACCATGGTAAATTGACCGTTAGGGTGGAGTTTTCCCATCCTGCCCACCACTGGAATCGTAGCGGGCAGGACATGGACCATGTAAAGGCCTGTTGACCTCAGATGGGATTTTTCCAGTGTTGGAACAAGTTGTTAATGACCAGCAGTCAAGACTAGGTGTTTAACAATGATAAAAGCAGCCAGAAAATCCCACCCTTACTGTCAGAGAGATTAGTAGGATAAATATGTGGGGTTACAGAGATAGGGTCTGGGTTGGATTGTTGTTGGTGCAAGGTTAATGGGCTGAATGGCCTCTTTGTGCACTGTGGGGATTTGATGATTTTATTAAGTCTGGGTGGTCCCACCTGCTGTCATCCCTCCCTCCTCCTCCTCAGTGGATTGTCAGCATTATCTCAATACAATTTGTATTATCAGTATTCCCTCAATACTGAATGGTCAGCGCTCCCTCTGTACTCTACTGGGTTGTCAGCATTGGCTCAGTTCTACATTGGATTGACAGGATTAGCTCAATACCACATTAGATTATCTGCCTGGATTCTGTGCCTGACTTGATCAGTTTGGTATCAAAAGTGGCAAAGCCAATCCTAAACAGCTTAGATGATTCCTCGAACAGAAGATACATTATCTCTGTTGAACACCTAGTTTTGACTGCGGGTCATTAACAGCTGGGCCAATGTAATTAGGAAATCAAATACAAAACCACAATGTGACCTTTGCAAGGGTATGTTAAAGGCAGACTCAGTCCATGCTTTTCCTTTCTGAAGTTTTCTGAGTTCTTGGTAGACGGTTGGTAGACAAAACTTTACGATGCAAAATGTGGAAGTGGGGCCTTGTTTATTCATTTATGCTGTAGGCCATCTGCCATAAACACATGAGCTTGGGTTGGGCGGGGGGGGGGGGGGTGGGCGGTGTATGGTGAGTAGTTTTAATAGTTGAGAACATGAAGTTGTAGCCTGCATAAATTAATTATTCTTTGGTATGCAATAAACTGATCATGGACTAAATAGTTTTTGTTTTGCATTCCAGGCTTTCGTATGTTCAGCAGACAGGGTATTGTGGCAATTATTGCATTCATTTTATATGTTTAATCCAAGCCTCTATAATTATCAACCCTAAAAAGTTACTCTTCAACTGAGTAATATGAGTTATTTTAGTTTCTGTGCAATTCACTGTACAAAACTAAATTCAACATTTCATGGAATCCCTGCAATGCAGAAGGAGGCCATTTGGTCCATTAAGCCTGCAGCAACAAAAATGCCACCCAGCCTTATCCCTGTAACCGCATGTATTTACCATGCTAATCCCCCAACACTTAGGGACAACTTAGCATGGCCAATCAACCTGACCTGCACATCTTTGGACCATGGGAGGAAACCACAGCACTCGGAGGAAACCCATGCAGACATGGGGAGAATGTGCAAACTCCACACAGTGATCCAAGCCAGGAATTGAACCCGTGACCCTGGCACTGTGAGATAGTTAACCACTGTGCCACCATGTTGCCCCTTCTGTCCATCAGGAGTGGTCAGACCTGAACAGTTTACTCAATCCTCCTCTTAATTTGCTTTTACATTAGACTTGAATGTCAAGTGTCGCTGAGCTACACTGGCTTCCAGCCTTCTGATGCATTGGTTTTCAAAATTCTCATTCTTGTTTTCAAAATCCCTCCATGGCCTCACCACTCCCTTTCTCTATGACCTCCTCCAGCCCCACAGCTCTCTGAAATATCTGCGCTCCTCCAAACCTGGCTTCTTGAGCATCCCTGATTTTGTTCACTCTGACATTTATGGCTGTGCTTTAAATAGCAAAACCCTAAGATCTGGAATTCCCTCCTTAAATTTCTCAGCCACACTCGCGCAGCAGTGGCAGAGTGGTTAGCATTGCTGCCTCACAGCGCCAGGGACCTGGGTTCAATTCTGGCCTCAGGTCACTGACTGTGTGGAGTTTGCACATTCTCCCCATATCTGCATGGGTTTCCTCCAGGTGCTCCAATTTTCTCCCACACTCCAAAGATGTGCAGGTTAGGTTGATTGGCCATGCTAAATTGACCCTAGTGTCAGGGGACTAGCATGAAAGTGTGTGTTTACGCGAATATGACCTGGTTGGGATTGTGGTCGATGCAGACTCAAAGGGCCTAATGGCCTCCTTCTGTACTATAGGGATTCTGGTCCATAACTATTTCGTTAAAACCTACCTCACTGACCAAGTTTTTGATCACCTGACCTGATGTCTTCTTGATGTCAATCATTGTTAGATAAACTACTGCTTGAAGCACATTTTGCTCTGTAAGAGGGACTACATAATTGCAAAGTATTAATGTTGTCATAGAAGTAAATAGAGCAATTAATTGCTAGCTTGCATTAGATGTACTGAAGCAGGTAAGTAGTCAGAAGTTGCAAGGGCTGAAATTCTCTGGCTGTTCATGCCAGTGGGATTCTCCAGTCCCACCAGCAGCGCACCCCCACCCATGGGTTTCCCGCCGGCATGGGGTGACATCAATGGGAATTCCCATTCACAGTGGCGGGAGCAGAGAATCCAGCTGCTAGCAAACAATGCGCACCTCCCACCAGTGGAAACCATAGGGCTGGGAGACCAGAGAATCTTGCCACTGCAGTCCATTAGCAGGTTTCTCTGGGAACTATGTTTACCAACATTTGGGCTGCAGTTTCATATATCCACTTACAAGTTACCGCTTCCACAGAATTCCGGCACTGTGAACCATTCTGGGGAAACAAAGGTGAGCTGTAGGGTTGGATTTCACCTGATCTGGCATATGGGAGGGGTTGGTAAAATAGCGAGAAAAGGTGGGGGAGTTGGATTGCCTGTCCTCTATTCACCGCCATGGCATTTTACCAGCAGCATGATAGATAGAGGACAGCCCTCCCACCCAGAGGGCAGTACAGTGTCACAGTGGTTAGCACTGCTTCCTCCTTCCTTATGGAGGAAGCTCACGCAGACACGGGGAGAACATGCAAACTCCACAGATAGTGACCCAAGCCAGGGATTGAACCTGGGTCCCTGGTGCTGTGAGGCAACAGTAGTGGCCACTGTGCCATTGTGCCCAGTGGTCCTCTCTCAAATTTCTATGGGTTCTGGAATCATTCCAAAATGGAGGAGAGAGAGAAACCAGGGAACTAGAGATCTGCTAGCCTGACATCAGTAGTAAGGAAAATGCTAGAATCTATTATAGCATGAAATGTTAACTTAACATTTAGAAAGTAATGGAAGGATTGGGCAGAGTCAACATGGATTTGTGAAAGCGATATCTTTTGACAAACCGTTTTGAGTCTTGTTAAGGTTATGGCTGGCAGAATCGATAAGGGGGAACAAGTAGATGTGGTAACTTTGGATTTTATGAAGGTTTTTGATAAAAGCCCAACACACGAGTTACTAAACAGCTTTAGAGCTCATGGAATTAGGGTTAATATATCAGTATGGATTGACAAGTGGTAAATGGACAGAAAACAGAGAGTAGGAATAAACTGGTCATTCTCAGGCTGGAAGACTGTGGGTTATTGCAAGGATTAATGCTTGGGCCTCAGCTGTTCTCAATCTATGTCAGTGATTTGGGTGTGAGGCCAAATTTAATACTTCCAAGTTTGCTGATGACACAAAATGAGTTGTGAGGAAGATGCAAGGAGGCTTCAAAGGGGATTGGGACAGGCTAAGCCAGTGGGAAACTACATGGCAGATGCAATTTACTGTTGAAAAATGTGAAGTTATCCACTTTATTTTAAAAAGAAACAGAAATATGGAGTGTTCCTTAAATGATGAAATGTTGGGAAGTGTTAATATCTGAAGGGATCTTGTTCATGAGTCACTGAAAGTTAACATTCAAGTGAAGCAAGCAATTGAGAAGGCAAATGGTATGTGGCCTTTATCACAACAGGATTGAATATAGGAATAATGATGTTTTGCTGCAATTGGATTAGCTCTTTGGTTTCTTAGTGAGGCCACACCGGAAACATTGTGGAAAATTTTGGTGTCAGAACACCTGGCAAGAAACAAACAGTGCAAACCTGGGGGTAGTATAAGTGGTACAACAATAGAATGCTGATTGTCATTCATAGAATCCATACAGTACAGATGGAGGCCATTCGGCCCATTGAGTCTGTACTGACCACAATCCCACCCAGGCCCTGTTGCCGCAACCCCGACACATTTACCCTATTGATCCCCCTGACACTAATGTCAATTTTAGCATAGCCAGTCCTCCGAACCCACAATCTTTGGAGTGTGGGAGAAAACTGGAGCACATGTTTCAGTGGAGGAAACCCATGCAGACACAGGGAGAACATGCAGACTCCACAGAGACAATGACCCAAGCTGGGAATTGACCCCAGGTCTCCTGAGCTATGACGCAGCAGTGCTAATCACTATACCACCAAGTCACCCAGTAGATCCTCAGAAGATCCAGGGCAATACATACATAACGGGTGTGATTTTCCTGCCCCATTATGCGGGTCGAGCATAGCGGGGGCAGGAAATGTCAGCAAGAGGCTAATAATGGGAATCATGACCAACGTCCGACTGGTTGCGATCTTCTCTGGCCATTATTTATGACGCATTCCAGCATGAAGCTTATTTAAATATTCATAACGCAATTTAAATTTGTTAAGCGAGCTCACTTAGATTTCCCACCTCACCACTGAAAGTCCACACCAGTGGGAATCAGAAATGGTCCCCAGCAATTGTGCAGTCAGGGCCGGCAATGTCCAGGGGGTGGTGCCAGCGATTGGGAAGGGGGCAGGTCAACCGATCTCCCAATGTACAATGGCCCCCTGAGCACTCTGCTGCCAACCTCTCCAGCAGATTCACACCCCCAATGACGTGAATCGCCTGACGGCCTTTGTCCTGCACGGAGTGCCATAAATGATCAAAGTCAGCTCACCCAAAAAATGGGTGGGCATACCTCTCCTTTTCCTGCCCGTTGATCACTTTGATCTATTTTGGGAAAATCGACCCAACTTGTTTTTGACAAATTCCGTGGCCCAGACTCCACTGTTTCCTGGGGAAGAGAATTCCACAGACTAACAACTCGCTAGACAGAAAATAAAAGTTCTTCTCATCTCTATCATCCCAGTAATAATTTATTTACAGAAAACTTAAATTGAAAGTAAAGGCCATCAACACTCTGAACTGCCTTGTTTGCTTTCTGTGTGGATGGCTGCGTATTTGCTTGGTGACATCACTGTTGCTGCATTTGTGGTGATCACTTTAACTTGGAATCAGATACAAACTGTCAATAGGTAAGAGGAAATTTCCATTACTTAAGTCAATTACTCTACCTCAACTTATAATGGCATCATTCTGAGATCAATTGAAATCATAGAATCTCTACAGTGCAGTCAGCCCTTTGAGTCTGCATCGACAACAATTCCACCCAGGCCCTATCCCCATAACCTTGCAATATTTACCCTGCTTTTCCCCGTGACACTTAGAGGCAGTTTAGCATGTCCACTTCACCTAACCCGCACATCTTTGGCATGAGGGAGGAAACTGGAGCACCCAGAGGGAACCCATGAGGAGAACGTGCAAACTCTACACAGGCAATGGTGAGCCAAAGCTGGAATTCATTTTGGATCTCGAGTGTTGTGAGGCAGTAATGCTAACCATTGTGCCACCGTGCCCCCCTCCGGATTACCCGGGGGTGGGGGGCAGGGGGGTGTTCAAATTAGCTGACGCGACTATAACATTTATGGGAAAGTCAACAATGAAAAAGTGACTTATTTATCACACCTTTTTTCCAAACATATACAAAGTGATCTGCAATAAAATCTCCCTGATAACACTGGCCCATTTACTAACGAGTGGGCTCTACATGTCTCACCAGTGTGTCTGTTTCGGGAATGAGTACTTTTATAGTCTTCCCCTGGCTAAACATGATAAAGAGGAAAACACTAAAAGCTATCCATCTAAACGCACCAAGGTAATACTCTTCAAAACAAATTCAACATTCGGGAAACACTGATTTATTCTTCAATTGGCAAAGGGCCAATTTTCTTTCACCTGGGTTCAAAATGAATGATTAGCTTTGAAGCAGTTGAGTTGAATGTAAATTAAAATCCAAAACATTATTTAGTTTGCAGTGCTCGCATGCAGAAAATAATCTGCTTAGTATTTGACTATATCAAAGAAACAAAGCAGTAAGCAATAAAGATTAAGCTAATTCTTTAAATGAATTAAACCTGAATCCACTGGAACAAAATCACTCGACATTAACCATAATATATGTTGGGTATGTGCTATTGCAATTTAATATACTCTTGCCCTGTACAAAATAATAATTAATGTTCTGAAACTTTACAACCACTGGCATACCAGTGTGCATAATGTTTAATTCTGTATACTTATTTCCTGATAAATTATACCTTTTCACACATTAGACAATTTAACAATAGTGCAAAGTAAATAAATTAACTGAAGTACAAGGAGGAGGAACTGGACTGCGAAAAGGAATTAAAGGCTGATTAACTCTCTCAGACAAATTAAGAGAAAGTGAAAGAAATTCTTGCTATTAGTACAGTTTAATAAATTATTGACTGAGAGCAGTTTTGGGATGGCAGATCGAACGTGGACGCAAATTACAAAAAATAGTCATTCAACTGTAGACTGGCTGCAGAACAGAAACAGGCCATTCAACCCATCCTCCTGTTTGTGCTGACTCCCTCCAAGAGTAATTCACCTAGTCCCACTTCTCTGCCCCTCTCCATAGCCCTGCAAGATTTTTTTCCTCTTCAATTGCTCACCCAATTCTGTTTTGAGAGCCACAATTGAATCTGGCTTCACAACACTCTCATCCACACGCAGATCCTCACTTGTGCTGCCAAATAAGCCTGTTGGACTTCAACTTGATGTTGTAAGACTTCTTACTGTGCCTACCCTAGTCCAACGCCAGCATCTCCACATCTCAGTAATGGTGACTATTAAGCCTTTATTGATTGCCATAAAGACCCATCTGATTCAGAGAAGGAAATCTGCTATCTGCCCTACATGAGACTTCAAATCTATAGCAATGTAGTAGATTCTCAACTGCCCTCTGAAATTGTGTGGCAAGTCATTTGATTGAAAGGCAATTAGGAATGGGCAACAAATGTTGACCATGCCAGTGATGCCTGGATCCCATGTAAGAATAAATAAATTAAAAAGTTTAATTCACCCCTAACCTTCCTACAACAGGAAGAAGAATGTCAGAAAGATCCTGGAGGATCTTTCAAAGATTAGAATCCATGGCCCATTGAACACTGGGTCACAAATCTGGTTCACACCAAATGTTATGTAAAAACTCCATCAAGTGCATTGTTTTAACAGTTTGCCAACCTGGGAAACCAATCTCATAACCTTGCTTATTGGCAAGGAACACTCTAGAAAAGGCTGAAGAGCAGCTAGGATGGTGGCACAGTGGTTAGGCTGATACCGGAGTTGAGGGGGTTGAGCTATGAGGAGAGGCTGAATAAACTGGGCTTGTACTCGTTAGAGTTTAGAAGAATGAGGGGAGATCTCATTGAGACGTATAAGATGATGAATGGGATGGATAGGATAGAGGTGGAAAGACTCTTCCCGCTCAAAAAAGACAATAGGACTAGGGGGCACAGCCTCAAGATAAAAGGGGGGCGGTTTAGAACGGAGTTGAGGAAGAACTTCTTCACTCAAAGGGTGGTGAATCTCTGGAATTCTCTGCCCGTTGAAGTGGTGGAGGCTGCCTCGCTAAATATTTTTAAGACGCGGGTTGATGGGTTTTTGATAAGAGAGGGGATTAAGGGTTATGGGGAGAGGGCGGGAAAGTGGAACTGAGCAGCGACAGATCAGCCATGATCTTATTGAATGGCGGGGCAGGCTCGAAGGGCTGGATGGCCTACTCCTGCTCCTATTTCTTATGTTCTTATGTTAGCACTGCTGCCTCACAGCACCAGGAACCTCCACTGGATTGCCGGCTTAGATCACTGTCTATGTAGAGTCTGCACATTCTCCCTGTGTCTGTGTGGTTTTCCTCCAAGGGCTCTTGTTCCCTCCAGTTGGAAAGACATACTGGTTAGAAGCATGGGCCATACTAAGTTCTCCCTCAGTGTACCCGAACACGAGAAGGAGAATCGACACCAGGCAAAAGTGGATGATTTGCCATACAAGGAGCCGGAGGATAGAGGATAGGCGGTGCTGACAGCGATCCAGCAAAGCAGGGCTACAAGAGGAGCCCTAATCACAGCCCACTTCACCGAGTTGGTGCCGTGCAGTGTGGGGGCTGCTCCCACCACACCCCCGGAGCCACTACAGTCACCAACACCCAACAACCCAAAGCCACCCCTCAACACACATAGCCCTTCCCGTTCCCTACCCTCTCTCACCCCATTCCCCACCCTTCCTCACCTCATCTCCCACCTTTCCCAGCCCTCTCTCACACCATCCCTCACCCTTCCCCACCCTCTCACCCCATCCCCACCCTGTCACTCCATCTCCTATCCTTCCCCACCCTCTCTCACCCCATCCCCACCCTTCTCTCAGCCCATCCCCACCCTCTCTCACCCCATCCTCCATCCTTCCCCACTTTCTCTCAGCCCATCTTCTATCCTTCCCCACCTCATCCCCACTCTCCCCAACCTTTCTCACCCCATCCCCCATCTTTCCCCACCCTCTCTCACCCCATCCCCATCCTCCCAACCCTCTCTCACTCCTCCTCTGCCCTCTGACACCCCATCCCCCAAACTTCCCCACCCTCTCTCACCTGAGCCTCCATCTCTTTTAATCCACAGGTGTCGGTCCACCTTGTTGTCAAACGAGGGGCATGCACACGGTGGATCGTGCGTGGGCTGCTCTTGGAGGTTTCGAGAGCGGCCTAGTACTTCGTGACACTGTGTGTGCTTAATCCTGGGCCAGCAGACGGGCACCACAACTGCTCAGTGACTATCACTGCTAGCTGTGCAGACACATGGATTTGGGCCTGTGTCTGTGGGAGTTTGCACATTCTCCCTGTGGTTGCGTGGGTTTCCTCCGGGTGCTCCGGTTTCCTCCCACACCCCAAAGATGTGCTCTTAGGCTGATTGGTGTCCCAAATTGACCCTACACTATTCTCCCCTGAATCTGGCTACATTAGGGGTACCATTCACATACACACGGGGCAGGGTAGGTGTAGGAAAATGCTTTGTTGAAATGGCAGCGTGGGCTCGTTGGGCCGAGGGGCCTGTTTCTTGTGCTGAGTTGTTCTTTGTTCCCTTCCCAACCCCCTCTCACCTCATCTTCCACGCTTCCCCATCTTCTCCCCACCCTCCACCCTTCCACACCCTCTCTCACTCCTCCCCCACCCTCTCACCCCATCCCCCACCCTCTCTCACCCCATCCATCACCCTTTCCCAAGGACTCTCACCCCATCCCTCATCCCATCCCCCATCCTTCCCCATTCTCTCATGCCATCCCCCATCCTTCCTCACCCTCCCATCCCATCCCCCACCACTCCCCACTCTCTCTCATGCCACCTGACATCTTTTCCTTCTCTCTGTCACCCTATCCCTCGCCCTTTTTCAGCCTTCCCCACCCTCACCCTATTCCTACCCTTCTCCACCCTCTCTCATCCCATTCCCACCATTCCAAACCCTCTCTCACCCCACTCCCCAATCCTCTCTCAGCCCACCTCCACCCTCCCCACCCCCTTCCCTGGAGAAACATCACAACACGTTAATGGATCTGGGCTGGCTGGGGTAGCAAATCTTTGATGAAGGATGGAGGATAATGAATACTCATTGTAAGGCACATTGAGATCCTGCTCCTGGTGTCATTCGAGTCAGACTCCTACCTGTTCTCCGAGTGCACACTAGCTTGAACTGGGTGACACAGAAACGTCAGTGTCATCCCTGTGACTGCATGGGTTTCCTTCAGTGCTCTAGTTTCTTCCCACAGCCTAAAGATGTGTGGGTTAAGTTAATTGGCCATGCTAAATTGCCACTTAGTTCAAGGGGACTAGCAGAATTATGGGTGGGATTGTTGTCAGTTCAGGCTTAATGGGCCAAATAGCCTCCTTCTGCACTGTAAGGATTCTATAATTCTATGATGACTTGGCACCATGGCCTTCTGTTATTGGGAAATGTCACAGGGAGACCACCCAATAAGTGAAGAGTTTTTTTTGTCATCTCAGCCCAAGATGGCCTATTTCTTATCCTGAGAACAAAGAACAAAGAACAAAGAAAATTACAGCACAGGAACAGGCCCTTCAGCCCTCCAGGCCTGCACCGACCATGCTGCCCAACTTAACTAAAACCCTGGAGACCATATCCCTCTATTCCCATCCTATTCATGTACTTGTCAAGACGCCCCTTAAAAGTCACTACCGTATCTGCTTCCACTACCTCCCCTGGCAACAAGTTCCAGGCACCCAATACTCTCCGTGTAAAAAATCCGCCTCGTACATCTCCTTTAAAACTTGCCCCTTGCATCTTAAACCTATGTCCACTAGTAATTGACTCTTCCACCTGGGAAAAAGCTTCTGACTATCCACTCTGTCCATGCCTTTCATAACCTTGTAGACTTCTATCAGGTCTCCTCTCAACTTCCGTCACTCCAGTGAGAACAAACCAAGTTTCTCCAACCTCTCCTCATAGCTAACGTTCTCCATACCAGGCAACATCCTGGTAAATCTTTTCTGTACCCTCTCCAAAGCCTCCACATCCTTCTGTTGTGTGGCAACCAGAATTGAACACTATATAGTGCGGCCTAACTAAGGTTCTATAAAGCTGCTACATGACTTGTCCATTTTTAAACTCAATACCCCGCCAATGAAGGCAAGCATACTGTATGCCTTCTTGACTACCTTCTCCACCTGCATTACAATTTTCAGTGACCTGTGTATCTGTACACCTAGATCCTTTTCCTATCAATACTCTTAAGGGTTCTACCATTTACAGTATGTTTCTGATCTGTAGAAGACTTTCCAAAATGCAATACCTCACATTTGATCAGATTAAACTCCATCTGCCATCTCTCCGCCCAAGCCTCCCTATATCCTGCTGTATCCTCTGATGTTCCTGATCACTATCCGCAAATCCACTAACCTTTGTGTTGTCTGCAAACTTACTAATCAATCCAGTTAAATTTTCCTCCAAATCATTTATATATATTACAAACAGCAAAGGTTTGTTTGTAATATATATAATATAAAGACTGTGATCCCGTGTTCTGGAACCCCCAGCCAGGGGAACATTGCATCCAGACTGTCCAGGCCTGTCAGAATTTTAGACATTTCATTGAGATCCTCTCTCATTCTTCTAAACTCCAGCAAATACAGGCCTAGCCAACCCAATCTTTCTTTGTATGACAATCCTGCCATCCCAGGAATCAGTCTGGTTCACGTTCACTTCACATTCCATGGCTGGGATTCTCCCCAAAAAATTCAAATTGCTGTACTTGTGTAAAAACTGGAATAAATCCCGCTGGATTTTTCAGCAGGATTTTCAAAATGAATCTCCCACACTCTGTACTTCACAGACTGGCTCAGCGTGAATCATGCTAAAATTCAGTGAGCGGGGGGCCCAGTCTATTCCTGCTGGAGAAGCCAGCAGCATAGCGCTGAGCAGGCCATTGAGTATGCACCAATCTCGGCACTGACAGATTGACGCACATGCAGCAGCCCCACAGTGCTGGCCTCCTGATCGCCCCGCCACCCCACATTGCTGGCCATGTGACCCATATGAATCTGTGGAATTCCCTGCACAGTGGAGCAGTTGAGGCTACCTCACTGAATGTTTTTAAGGCAAAGATAGGTAGATTTTTAATAAAGGAATTAAGGGTTACGGTGAGCAGGTGGATAAGTGGAGCTGAGACCACGAAAAGATCAGCCTTGATCTTACTGAATGGTGGAGCAGGCTCGAGGGGTCAGATGGCCTACTCCTGCTCTGAGTTCTTATGTTCTTATTATCCACCCTGATTGCTGGTCTCTCGGATGTGTCTAGGTCAACCAACTACCACACCCCACCACCCCCCCCCACCCCACCAACCACCTCCCCCCCCTCCCTTCCCTCCACCTCCTCCGCTGGTTCACCTCAATCTCCCCCTTCTCTGGAAGTCCTGATCTCTCCAACCACCCTCCCCTGCAGCCCTAACCCCTCCCCTCAAAACTGCACAAAACAGTCCAACCGTAATCTCTTTTAAGATCCTGTACAGCTGCAGTAATACACCCTCGCTCCAGTACTCAAATCCTCCAGGCAATGAGACAGGCAGGGTATACATGCCACAAAACTATGTGTGCACTGACTGCTGATGTGATGATCATCTTATCATTTCAAAGATAAAGATCAAGATCCTAGTGGCCCCAAAGACACAAAGGTCCAGAGGTGCCTCAATGTCTCATGCCTCAAATAAGGTATCAGGAAAGAATCTCTCTCAGAGAAAGTCTAGAATCACCAATCTACAGTGAAAGTGGACACCTACAAAGGATGACTGGATGACCTTCAGGGATTTTCTGTACACCAGTGTTCTACCTCTCATTGGCATCAAGGTTGGTTCAGTGAAAACAATAAGATTATCCAGAAATTACAGGAGGGGAAATATCACTGCTACAGGATTTACCTCAGTGACATCCATGGGACTGTCCCATGCAAGACACTTATCTGAATGAGAAAGTAGATGAACTTTAGTCACATTCAGATTACAAAGATTGAAAGAAATGATACTCTGAAATCTGTCTAAGGGCTCCAGTTTTTGACTCATCATTAATCCTCAGTGGTAATGGATTGACACTGCTCATACAAAAAGTTCAAATTCTAGAAAGATGGACAGATCATTTTAACCACATCCTCAACTGACCTTCATTCATCAGTGAAAACACAATCAAAAGGTTGCCACAATTGCTTTACTGATAAGCCTCCCACATTATTAGAAATGACAAATAAATTCCTGACAGCAGAAAAGCTCCAGCAGCTGATGCCATCCCAGCTGAAGTCTACAAGGCTGGAGATCAATGCCTGGTCAAGAAGGTCACTAATCTCTTTCAGCCAGCATGGGAGCGAGGAAGCATCCCGAAACAATACAAAGATGACTCCATTGTCCACCCCTAAAAGTAGAAAGGAACTCACCAATCTTGGAGGAAGTATAAAGGGCATTAGTCCTGCCCACTTAGTTCTCTGAAAGCGAGGCTTTGACTGTGGACCAGCACCACACGATGAAGATCAATGACTTTCACCTGAGCTGCTTGCAGAAGCAGAACATTGGCAGAACAAAATGTGAAAGCATGAGATGCTCACCTGAACTGGCAACATATTGAGACAGTCACCACTGAGTTCGGATGGTCACACAACCAGAGTGCCTGACATTCCCTTACCAATGTATATCTATGGAGTGCTGAAGTCTTGGGAGTGCTCTCATGATAGTGGGAAGGGCTACAAGGACAATCTCAGAGCTCCTCTTAAGAGTTTGAATACTGACGTTGAGCCTAGCACTGCTGCACCTGGCACGACCAAATAAAAAACGATGTGACCTCTTTCAATAGCAAACACCTGAGGCAGCAACTTGTCCACAATGCAATCAGCTGTGGAGTCCTGTCCTATTTGCAGCAGAATCTTCTGGGTGCACTTGGCACCAGAACTCTACCAAACACCCCAGAATGGGAAGATGGTCAAGTTCACCTCAAAGGAAAAACAAGAGAAAATCCAAGCAATAGATCAGAAGTAACATCAAGATTGTAGACTCATTGAGCAAATTAATTTTCTGACTTCCTTGTTGTTCATTCAACCTCAGCAGGAAGGAGCTTTCACTGTTCCATCTAATGGAACTCCAGATAGTTATAAAAGTGTTAAGGCTAAAAAGCTTGCTATAATTTGAATATTTGTTTGTTTTTCTCATTGGGTCAACTTTTAAACCTCTATGTTTCAGACCTGAAGAATATCACGTCCAGCTATTAATCAAGTCATTTGCTGAACAACTCCCGACACTTCGCTGTTTTCATTGCAGTGTATTTTAGTCATTCTTCAACACATTTTGGGGTAAATTTGTTTCTATTTTCATTTGACTTGATTTGATTTATTATTGTCGCATGTATTGATATGCAGTGAAAAGTATTGTTTCTTGCACACTACACAGACAAAGCATACTATTAATAGGGAAGAAAAGGAGAGTGCAAAATGTCGTGTTACAGTCATAGCTAGGGTGTAGAGAAAGGTCAACATATATAAGGTAGGTCCATTCAAAAGTCTGATGGCAGCAGGGAAGAAGCCGTTCTTGAGTTGGTTGGTACATGTCTTCAGACTTTTGTACCTTTTTCGTGACAGAAGTTGGAAGAAAGTATGTTCAGGGTGTGTGGGGTCCTTAATAATGCTGGCTGCTTTTCTGAGGCAGCGGGAAGTGTAGACAGTGTCAGTGGGTGGGAGGCTGGTTTGAGCGATGGTCTGAGCTTCATTCACGACCCTCTATAATTTCATGCAGTCTTGGGCAGAGCAGGAGCCATACCAAGCTGTGATACAACCAGAAAGAATGCTTTCTATGGTGCATCTGTGGTTTGGGGAGCACAATGATCGGTTTTATAGTGCCTACATCACAACTGCAGTACCAGGATCATCAATAGATTTGTTTATGTTTTCACTAGACAGGATGAATCAGATTTGTGGCTGAGAACAAAATATAGATAACAATTAGCTCAGCTTGCAATGGATAAAGAGGGTTTGCCTGAAAGGTTCAAAGGAGGAGACACTTTGATTTGTTTGTGTCATTTTTTAAAGATTTTAAAATCTTTTACATTGCAACATGTTACAAATTGAATAATTTGGCTGAGTTTTTCAATGATTAGGAATCAATCTAAGACTCTGTGGTTGTGGATTTGTTTGCAGGGCTGCATATCACTAGAATCCAGTCCAAATTAGCTCTGTCACTCCATATCTTCATTCTATTGTCCAATGGAACACTTCATAACAGCAAACCTACTACCCTTGGCAGGATGTGCAAGGAGAATTAATCAAGCATACAATAGTTTCAGTGAAACAAAGAACTCACATTTATATAGTGCCTTTCACAATATCAGAATGTTGCAAAGCACTTTAAAGACAATGCGGCACTTTTGAAGAACAGTCACTTGCAATGTAGGAATCTACAAGGCTCACATCAGGAGTGTAATGGAATACTCTCCTTTCGCCTCCATGAGTACAGCCTCAAACCACTCAAGAGGCTCAACACTATCCAAGAAAGCTCGAACAGCACCCCATCTACCACTTTAAAAATTCACACCCTCCACCAACAGCACACAGTGGCAGCAGTGAGTATCATCAGTAAGATGCACTACAGCAATTCACCACGGCTTTTTCGAAAGAACATACCAAACCCAATGCTCTACCATATAGGACAAGGGCAATGGATGCAGGGGAACACCACCACCTGCAAGTCCCCCTCCAAACCACACACTATCCTGATTATGGAATTATATCACCATCCCTTCACTGTCACTGGGTCAATAGCCTGGAACACCCTCCCTAACAGCACAGTGGATGTACCTAAACTAGTATGAATCACTTGATTCAAGAAGGCAGTTCACCACTACTTTCTCAAGGGTAATCAGGGGATTTAATAATGGGAAACGAGGAAATGGCCGAGGCCTTAAACAAGTTTTTTGTGTCACCTTCACGGTAGAGGACTCAAAAAGCTTACCGAAAATTGACAGCCGTGGGACTGTAGGGAGTGAAGTCCTTAAAATGATTACTATTACTAAAGAGGTGGTACTTGGTAGGCTAATGGGACTGAAGGTAGACAAGTCCCTGGCCTGGATGGAATGCATCCCAGGGTACTGAAAGACATGGCAGAAATAATAGCAGATGCGTTAGTTATAATTTATCAAAATTCGCTGGATTCTGGGGAAGTGCCAGCTGATTGGAAAACAGCTAATGTGACGCCACTGTTTAAAAAAGGAGGTAAACAAAAGGTAGGTAACTACAGTCCAGTTAGCTTAACATCCGTAGTTGGAAAAATGCTGGAATCCATCATTAAAGGAATAGCAGGACACCTGGAAAAGAACGGTTTGTTCAGGCTGATGCAGCATGGATTCATGAAGGGAAAGTCGTGTTTGACAAATTTACTGGATTTTTATGATGATGTAATGAGTGAGTTTGACAGAGGGGAACCAGTGGATGTGGTGTTTTTAGATTTCCAGAAGGCGTTCGATAAGGTGCCTCACAAAGGGTTGCTGCAGACGATTTAGGTACACGGAGTTGGGGGTAAAGTGTTAGCGTGGATTGGAGATTGGCTATCTAACAGGAAGCAGAGTGTTGGAATAAATGGGTGCTTTTCTGGTTGGCGGTTGGTGACTAGTGGCGTGCCGCAGGGATCGGTGCTGGGACCTCAAATGTTTACCATATACATAGACAATCTGGAGGAGGGGACCGAGTGTAGGTAACAAAGTTTGCGGATGACACAAAGATGAGTGGGAAAGCGAATTGCGTGGAGGACACGGAAAGTCTGCAGAGAGATTTAGATAGGCTGAGTGAGTGGGCAAGGATCTGGCAGATGGAGTATAACGTTGGCAAGTGTGAGGTTATCGTCTTTGGAAGGAATAATAGTAAAACAGACTATTATTTAAATGGTGAAAAGTTACAACATGCTACTGTGCAGAGGGACCTGGGAGTCCTTGTGCATGAATCACAAAAACCTCACACTTGCCAACATTATACTCCATCTGCCAGTTTGTTATTTCAGTGAGGTTTTAGATCAGTGAGCGCTTGAGTAGGTGATCTCAGATCTATGTCTGAACTTCCCGCATATGCCAATGTTATAGGCATCCAACTGAGATGAAGGAGGGCCACTAACTAGCCTAGTTTTATCCATCCCTGTTTTAGAATTTGAGTCCGGTATCAGTGAGCTGCAAGGGATGCTTATAGGTCACATTATTCTCATGAACAGAGACATCCGCCGGAACCCTACCGCCTTGCCTGCCACGTAATAGGAGCAGGCAAGGGGCAGGCAATGGAATTGTTCATTGACCTCGGGCAGGGCTTTATTAGGGCTTTCTGCAATGTTTATATGTGAGAGAAGTTCAGACATAGGCCAAATGTCCTTAAGTAGTCCAAGAGAGTCTGCCATAGGCAGTTCATCAGAACAGCTGTGTCACTGAGACAGGTCTCAGATCTCAGTGCTCACTGATCCAGTACCTCACTGAAATAACAAACTGGAATTGAAGCACATTCTTTCACTGGCGCAGAGATTAAGCAGAATAAGAACATAAGAAATAGGAGCAGGAGTAGGCCATCTAGCCCTTCGAGCCTGCCCCGCCATTCAATAAGATCATGGCTGATCTGAAGTGGCTCAGTTCCACTTTCCCGCTTTCTCCTCATAACCCTTAATCCCCTTGCCTACCAAAAACCTATCTACCCGCGTCTTAAATATATTTAGCGAGGTAGCCTCCACCACTTCAACGGGCAGAGAATTCCAGAGATTCACCACCCTTTGAGTGAAGAAGTTCCTCCTCAACTCTGTTCTAAACTGTCCCCCCCCCCTTATCTTGAGGCTGTGCCCTCTAGTCCTGCTGTCCTTTCTGAGCGGGAAGAACCTCTCCACCTCTACCCTATCCATCCCTTTCATCATCTTATACGTCTCAATGAGATCCCCCCTCATCCTTCTAAACTCTAACGAGTATAAGCCCAATCTATTCAGCCTCTCCTCATAGCTCAACCCCCTCAACTCCGGTATCAGCCTAGTGAACCTCCTCTGCACTCCCTCCAAGGCTAAAATATCCTTGCGCAAGTGCGGCGACCAAAACTGCACACAGTACTCCAGCTGCGGCCTCACCAGTGCCCTGTACAGTTGCAGCAAGACCTCCCTACTTTTATATTCAATCCCCCTCGCTATGAAGGCCAGCATCCCATTTGCCTTCCTGACCACCTGCTGCACCTGCAGGCTGGGTTTTTGCGACTCATGCACAAGGACCCCCAGGTCCCTCTGCACCGTAGCATGCTGCAGCTTTTCGCCCTGTAAGTAGTAGTCCTTCCTACTATTATTCCTACCAAAGAATATCACCTCTCTGCCAATTAGCTACATTATCCTAACCCTAACCTATGTTGTGTGCACAGAATTTGTGCTTCTGCCCCAGTTGAGGATCACTCACATGATTCTGTGTGACCCTTTCATTGTTATCGCTCCTTTCTCATGTTATTGCCAAAGTCCAATATCACTCATATTGACCCTTTCCATTTACTGTCCTTTCAGATTAGCAGAGTCCCATGTGGCAGAGAACATGAGTTTGCAAAATTGTTTTGATTTAACATGGTGCTTAACAGTTTCCAATTTTTTTTTAAATAAATTATCTGCCATCCAGATAATGGCACAGGAACAATTTGAGAGGTAAGGAGTTAAGTGAAGCCTCTACATTGATGCAGGATGTTAATTGGAACCAGTGCCATGTCTTACCTCTCCTGCCTGCTTGGGGTCACTAATTAGTTTGTAAGACAGTCCTTCACTGGAGGCACCTCAGGCCTCTGACATCAGCTACTCAATGCACACTGATCCAGTAACTCATTGAAATAAGAAATCTCACAATACCAGGTTAAAGTCCAACAGGTTTGTTTGGAATCACGAGATTTCGGAGCGCTGCTTTTTCATCAGGTGCAAATAAACCTGTTTGGACTTTAACCTGATGTTTTGAAACTTCTTACTGTGCTTACTCCAGTCCAACACTGGCATCTTCACATCATTGGAATAATAAACGGGAATTGAAGCAAATTCTTTTACTGGCACAGAGATTAACCACAGTATTTCCTCAGTGTAGATGTTCCTTTGGCTGTTTCAGCAACTTCCCTCAGTAATGGCTTCACTCAACCCTCATGTGCCACCTGCCCTCTTATGCTCAGGTGTTGATCCCTTCTCCCCTTAGTACTGCCAGTAAAACCTCAGGAATCTAGGAGCCTTTACACTGACCTCCAAACCCACTAAACATCAAGCAAACACCCAGGCCTCCACTGCCAACTGACATTAGGATTGTTGTCGCAAAGTCACAGTCCAAATTAGCTAACTGCAGGTCAGTATATACTTTACCTCCACTCTACTTCCCTCCCTCCCCACTTCTCAGTCCCTTTGCTTCGGTAGCAGTTCTGCCAATTAGCAACAGGATCCCATCCCTTCCACTAATCTTTCAACAGGAGGGCACTCCAGCTCATCTTGTTCCAATATACTTTACAGAGGAATGAGCCACAAACTTAGAAGGCAAAGTCAAAAAAATGGATTTTAAGAAGGTTTAAAATGGGTCACTGGCAAAAGACAAAAAGCCATAGAAATGTCACTGTGCCATTTCACAGGCACTAAGCAGCCTACTAATGTGTTGATGTACAAAGAGACCTTATGTTCTAGTACTCCAGTCACTGAAAGCAAGCAGGCAGGTGTAGCAGGCAATTAGGGAGACAAATGGTATCTTAGCCTTAATTGCAACAACATTTGGGTACAGGAGCAATGATGTCTGACTGCAGCTATACAGGGCCTTGGTGAGACCACATCTAGAGTATTGTGTGCAAGTTTGGCCTCCTTATCCAAAAAAGGATATACTTGACAAAGCAAAGGTTCACCAGACTGATTCCTGGGATGGCGGGATTGTTGTATGAGGAAAGATTGGGTTGTCTGGGCCTGTATTCACTGGAATTTATAAGAACGAGAGGGGATCTCATTGCAACATATCAAATTCTGATAGGGCTGGACAAACTGGATGCAAGGATATTGTTTCCTCATGCTGGGAGAGTCTAGAACAAGGGGTCACAGTCTTAGGATATGGGTAGACTATTTAGGCCTGATATGAGGAGAGATGTTTTCACTCAGAGGGTGATGAATCAGTGGAATTCTCTACTACAGAATACTGTACAGGCCAAATCACTGAATATATTTAAGAATGAAGAGTTAGATTTCTAGACACTAAAGGTGTCAAGGGGTATGAGGAGAGAGCTGGATATAGTTTTGAGATAGAGGATCAGCCATGATCATGTTGAATGGTGGGCCAGGCTTGAAGGGCAGAATGGCCTACTCCTCCTCTTCCCTATGTTTCTATGTTTATGATCAGGAAGCACCTGCTCATTTCCAGAATTCATTCCTGAATTGCAATCCTGTGGGGATACAGCTAGTATTGACATTTGCAGCAATCTCATCCCACCACTTTGCAATTAGATGCCTAACCCTTGAGGTAAACAGATGTCTCTCCTCCAATGCAGCATCAGGGAGTTTTAGTGCCTCTTTCACTCCCTCCTTTGGCTGTTCCACAGTCTTTGTAGCCAGGTTGGAGCTGTCATTTAACTGTAATGCTGCATTCCTGATATCGTATCTGCACCCACCCCCCCATAGTGTGCATGACACTGAATATGCTGGCTGTATGCACTGATAACTATAATCAGCAGGCAGCACAGACATTACGCACTTCCAATCTGTGTACCACCCACCACATGCGCCTGTTTTCAAGCATACTCCAATATCAAGGGTCATTATGAAGCTACTGAGAAATAATTTGGGGAAGTGAAGTTTTCAGTCAACATTACATCAGCATTGCACAAACCATAACCAAAGAAATGAACTTTTCCGGACTTGGTTAATGCTGCTGTAAACAGTTCGGTGCTGTGTTATCTGATAGTGATCAACACCGACATCATAACTTCCTCCAGCAATCTGAATGTGTACTAAAGCGTTAGACCCATATACCGAACATCATCAGGGCACACGGAGCTCTATGCATGAGAAATAGCAAGAAATTAGTATATGGGTATTTGTGAGTGTTAAGAAAATATTGAGGAAAATCTTACGTATCATTTGTACCTACATACCAAATTGGCTGCTTTGTCCCAGACAGTGTGGAGGCTTCTTGAGTGCTGTTGGAGCTGCACTCATCCAGGCAAGCGGAGAGCATTTCATCACATTCCTGACCTGTATCTATATGCTTAGATGATTATATTAGATCAAGTTGAACTATGAAAACCAGTACATTTTGCAGAAAGCACCCTAAATGTCGGTGAAACCCTTAGCTACAACATAAATTGAGCTATATAAAGTTGTTGTGAACTGTCTCGCTTTCAGGTGGTGATTACAGGTCTGTAACTGGGGGCTGTCATGGCTAGAGCAATTTGAAACAATTGTTAAATCCAGAGGAGTGACTTGATTGAACTATGTAAGACCCTGAATGGTTTTGACAAGATGGACATGTGAGGAGGTGGTGACCTAATTGTATTATTGTTAGGCTATTGACCCAGAAATTCAGTTAATGTTCTGGGGAACTTGATTTCGAATCCCACCAAGGCAGATGGTGGAATTCAAATTCAATGAAAAATATCTGAAATTAAGAATCTATTGATGACATGAAACCATTGCTGACTGTTGGAGGGAATCAAAGGATGTCAAGAGTGGATGGAAATAGAGAAATACAGATCAGCCATAATCTTAATAAATGGTGGCATGGACCAAATGGTCTAGTTTTAATAATTTTTGTAAAAAACTGGTTGATTTTTAACCAGCAAACATAAATATTCAATTTTTGAGAAGAACAGAAGATGCTGGAAATAAGTAAGTCTAGCAGCATCTGTGGAGAGAGAAACAGGATTAATAGGTTAAATCTTTGCTTTGAGAGTGGGAAACAGCAATCAGGACTGTTTTAGTGTCCTGAACCCAGGCCTGGTAGAACCATCACTCTGGCACTCTGGCCCCTCAATTGGCAGACACAAGTTTCCTGTCCAGTTAAGCACTGTGTGCAGGCTTTCGAAGCTGCTAAGTATATTTTGTAGATTGATCAGTCTTTAAAGATGTTTCAACATGTGTGACCATTAATACTGTTAAAAGTTTAAAGTTTATTTATCAGTATCACAAGTAGGCTTACATTAACACTGCAATGAAGCTACTATGAAAATCTCTTAGTCGCCACAGTCCAACACCCGTTCGGATACACTGAGAGAGAATTTAGCACAACCAATACTACCTAACCAGCACATCTTTCAGACTGTGGGAGGAAACCAACATCAACAAGGGAAAAACATGCAGACTTTGCACAGTGACCCAAATCATAAATCGAACCCAGGTTCTTGGTGCCACCGTGCTGCCCCAACATTTAGCCAGTAAGTCATTGTTCTTAATTTACTTCACTGTGGATGGTAAGTTAAACCATTCCTAAACAATATAATACATGAAACTAAAATCAAATTGCTTAAGTACAGAAATGATTTCACCTGTGTTAATGAATAGTAACTGAAATAACTGTGGACCTCATTAAGACAAAATCTATAAAATCAAGGGTCATGAACTCTGCACTTTTGTGAAAGAATTAAACAAAAGGAAAGACTTTCTGGACACATGAAGTTGCTCGCTTGAATTTCTGATGTTAAAATTGCCCCCGAAATTAATAAAATCCAAAAGGATAAGAAAGAAACAAAGAGTTTCAATTACTTAACAAGCTCAAGAGACTGGCATGTGTGTAGGTGGTGTGAGATGATGACAAGGTGAGGATAAAAATTTAAAAACTTAATTGAACTATATGGAAGGATAAGTGGTTATATTTATCCACCTCACCCAGAAGTAGTCATTAGTTATTCATTATATATTGCAGTATGTCACCCACTATGTAAAATGAAATTCAGGCTGACATATTTCACAAAACTTTAATTGCAATAAAATTTTAATTGCAATATGTCTTAACTTTTTTCAATTGTTTAACTGAATTACCATTAATAAAGATCTTCTCACATGATTCAGAGTCATAACCACCACCATATTTCCTTCTCAATGCAAGTTATCCATTCATATTTCAAATAAGAGGTGATCTTATTGAATGATATAGCAATGCTGAGGGGGTTTTGACAGGGCGGATGCTGAAAGATCATTTCCCCTTGGGAAAACTAGAATAAGTAGACAAAGTTTTAAAAGTATGTGATCCTCCATTTAAAATGGGGATAAGGAGAATTGCTTTTCCTCTCAGAGAGTTATGAGTATTTGAAACACTCTTTCCCAGAGGCTCTTGAATATTTTTAAGAACCTGTTTTCAAGAATAGATTCTTTTCTAACAAGGGAGCCAAAGGTCATCGGGGGTAGTTATTGAATTTATTAGTGTCACAAGTAGGCTTACATTAATACGACAATGAAGTTACTGTGAAAATCCACTAGGCGCCAAACTCTAGTGTTTGTTCAGGTACACTGAGGGGGAATTTAGCATGGCCAATTATCCTAACTAGCACATCTTTCAGAACGTGGGAGGAAACAGGAGCACCCAGAGGAAACCCATGCAAACACGGGATAATGTGCAGACTCTGCATAGGCAGTGACTAAAGCTGGGAAGCAAGTCAGGGTCCCTGGCGTTGTGAGGCAGCAGTGCTAACCATTGTGCTACCATAGGTGGGGAAAATGGAATTGAGGCCACAATCAGATCAGCCATGATCTTGTTGAATAGTGAAGCAGGCTCGGGGATGGAATGGCCTACTCCTGCTCCTAAGTTGTGTAGAATGCTGCTCTGTTGTCTGAGAAGCAAAGGTAAAAGAGAGGAAATATGAGCAAGTTATGAACACCATATAGCCCGGACCTTTCCCTGATACTTTAATCCTCGGAAAACAACGCAATGAATGAACAAAATCCCCTCACGCTGACATTCCTTTACTTTATCATTGAATGTACACTAAAGTTCCTTTTCCTTAGCTTCATACTTGCAATGCTGTTTTTCAGGCTCCAGTATAAGTATTAATACCTGGGGTTCACAAGTCTTTCGATTCCTTGTCTGCTGCGGCAGTGACATCTTATCTTAGCCGCTATCAGTATCATTTCCAATTTCCTGAATTTCTGTTCAAAGTTTGTTCCCCATTATTTACTTAAATACAAAATGCAAATAATTAGCTTATGAACAATAATAGCTTTTGTGTTTCTTTTCAGGCTTGTTATCAAGGTTTTCATTGGCAATAAAAGTCTTACTCAATCATACTCCATCTTACATAATTCACAAATTGCAGCATAATATGGCTGTTATCTCTGACCGAATCAGACAATTCTTTATCGTAGCATTCTATTTAGTCCTAATGATAATTGCTCTCCCAATACTACATCTCCTCTGGGTGGAGATAAGAACCAGAAAAGGAAAGTCATTGATAGGAGTAGTTTACTGATCCCCTGAAAGTAGCTACACTATAGGGCAGAATATACATCAAGAAACTTTGTGAACAAAGTGCTGTAACAATCATGGGAAATTATAATCTCCAAGTGGGATTTTTCTCCCTTTCTGTGACTTTTTTGTGGACTTTGTACATTCTCCCCGTGCCTGCGTGGGTTTCCTCCCACACTCCAAAGACGTATGGGTTAGTTGAATGGCCATGTTAAATTGACCATAGTGTCAGGGGAATTGGCAGGGTGAATGTGTGGGATTATGGGAATAGGGCTTGGTTGCGATTGTGGTCAGTACAGACTCAGTGGACCAAATGGCCTCCTTCTGTACAGTAGGGATTCTACGATTTTATTTGGTGACAACGGAAGGCAGTTGGAAAGGAATTAAGACAGAATTGGTCACAGTGGAATGGAAAAGTCCTTGCATCTATCATCTTACCCTTACTCAAGGAAAAAATGATAGAGCAGCAGGGGGAGACATTAAGGGAAATATTTCAGAGCTCTCAAGAAAGATATGTTCCATTGAGAAAGAAAGACCCTTGAGGAGGATACACCGCTACTGACTAACTGATGAAGTTAAGGATGGTATAATAAGGCAAACAATGCTGCAAAGATTAATGATAGGCC
Organism: Carcharhinus amblyrhynchos; assembly: GCF_965287045.1. Taxonomy (NCBI): domain Eukaryota; kingdom Metazoa; phylum Chordata; class Chondrichthyes; order Carcharhiniformes; family Carcharhinidae; genus Carcharhinus; species Carcharhinus amblyrhynchos. Next base: position 13,360,240 of record NC_137330.1, on the reverse strand, counting down.
AGAAAATTGAGAACATTTCAGAAACCAGCAAAGGACGACCTAAAAGAACAAGGAGGCAGAGATTACGATATGAGAGCAAACTGGCAAGAAATATAAAATCAAACAATAAGAACTTCTACAGGTATATAAAAAGGATATTTTTTCTTTATTCTTTCATAGGATGTGAGCGTTGCTAGCTGGGCAAGCATTTGTTGCCTATCCCTAATTGCCCTTGAACTAAGTGACTTGCTAGACCATGTCAGAGAGCAATTAAAAGTCAACCTGTGGGTCTGGAGTGAGATGTAGACCAGATTGGGTAAGGATGCCAGATCTTGTTCCCTAAAGGACATTAGTCAACCAGATGGATTTTCACAACGATCAATGATAGATTCGGTGGCCACCCTTATTGAGACTAGCTTTCAATTCCAGATTTATTAGTTGAATTTAAATTCCATCAGCTACCATTGCAGAATTTGAACCCATGTCCTCTGGATTACAAGTCCAGTAATATTACCACCACGTCACCATTTCCACACATATACAATAGGTAAAGTGAGAATTGAGGATGAGACTGGGCAATTAATAAGGGGAATCAAGAAAATAGCAAAGACTTTTAACAAATATTTTGTACGTCTTCACAGTAGAAAACACAAAGACCATTCCAGTCATAATAGGAGCAAACCAATGGACAAAAGGGATGGAGGAACTTAAAACAATCATGCTTACTAGAGAAAAGGTACTAGGTAGACTAATGGGATGAAAAACTGACAAGTCCCTTCAACTTGAAGTCTGGCATCTGAAGGCCTTAAAAGAAGTGACTACAGAGATAGAATAGAATCCCCATAGTGCAGAAGGACATCATTCGACCGGTCACCGACCACAATCACACCCAGGCCCTATTCCCATAACACAACGTATTTACCCTGCTAATCCTCTGACACTACCATCAACTTATCATGGCCAATCAACCTAACCTGCACATCTTTGGATTGTGCAAGGAAACTGGAGCACCCAATGGAAACCCACGGAGACACGGGGAGAATGTGCAAACTCCACACAGACAGTGACCCAAGGCCAGAATTGGTCTTGAGTCACAGTGCTAACCACTGTGCCACTGTGCCAGCCAGTAATGCATTGGTTGCAAATCTTCAAAAATTCCCTAGATTCTGGAAGGTCTCAGTGGATTGGAGGGCAACAGAAATGAGAAAACTGTAGGCCAGTTAACCTAGCATATGTCATTGGGAAAATGCTGAAATCCATTATTAAGGAAGTAGCAGGATATTTAGAAAATCATAATACAATTAAGCAGAGTCAACATTGTTCTGTGAAAGAGAAATCATGTTTGAGAAATTTTTTAGATTTCTCTAAGGAAAAGCAAGCAGAGTTGATAAAGGGAGACCAGTAAATGTAGTATATTTGGATTTCTAAGAAGCATATGATAAGCTGCCGTATAAAACGACAGAAGAAGTCATGATATTAGGAATATACATGTGTAGAGGACTAATGAACAGAAACAGAGTCAGGATAGATGGTCATCTTCAGGTTGGCAATGCGTGCCAATGGGAGTGCCTTGGTATTGTAGTCAAATTTGTTGATGATTCAAAGATATGTCAGAAAGCAAGTTATGAGAAAGATAGAAGGAATCTGTAAAGGGACATTGACAGATTAAGTGAATGGGCAAAAAAATTGGTAGATGAAGAATAATGTGGGAATGTAAGGTTATGCACGGGGAGAATAGAAAAGCAGAATACTACTTAAATAGAATGAGACTGAAGAATCCTGCTACATAAAAGATTTGGTGTGATCTTGTACATGAATCATAAGAAGTCAACATGCAAGTACAGTTAGTAATTAGGAAGACAAATGGAAAGTTGGCTTTCATCGCAAGGAGGATGGAGTATATAACAGATATTACAACTGTACAGGTCATTGCTAAGACTTCATCTCACTTACCATGTACAGTTTTGGTCTCACTACTTGAGGAGGGTCATGCTGCTTTCAGAAAAGGTTTACTAAATTGATTCCTTGGATTAAGGGGTTGTCTTATAGCAAAGATTGGGCCTGTGCACATTGGAGTTTAGAAGAATGAAGGGTGGTTTTATTGCAACGCAAAAGATTCTGAGGGAGCTTGCTAAAGTCAATACTGAGAAGATGTTTCCTTTTATTGGGGAATCTATAAGCCTCCAATTTAAGATTTATTTAAAAAGTTTATTTATTAGCGTCACAAACAGCTTACAATAACATTGCACTGAAGTTACTGTGAAAACCCCCAGTCGCCACACTCTGGTCCCTGTTCAGGTACACGAGGGAGAATTTAACATGGCCAATGCACCGAACCAACACATCTTTCGAACTGTGGGAGCAAACCAGAGCACCCAGGGGGTGCCCACACAGACACAAGGAGAATGTGCAGACTCCGCACAGTGACCCAAACCAGGAATCGAACCCGGGTCCATGGTGCTGTGAGACAGCAGTACCAACTACTGTGCCACCATGGATTTTTTTTTGCCTCAGATGGTTGTTGATCTGAGGAATCCTCCAGGCAAGAGAGCTGCGGAGGCTCTGTAGTTGAATATATTCAAGGCAGAATTAGACAGACTTTTGAACTAAAGGGAGTCAAGGGTTATGGGGGACAGAGAGGAAAGTGAAGTTGAGGCTATAATTTGATCAGCCATGATCTTGTTGAACAATAAGCAGGCTCAAGGGGACTGAATGGCCTATTTATGCTCCTATTTCTTATACTTTTGAATTCTAGCAAATACTGGAGGAGGGGAGAAAACTGGATAAGGAAAAGGAAAATCAAAAATTATACCATGTAATAAGGGATGCTCTCATAGGAGGATCTCTATTTTGCTTTCAAATTGCTCTGATAATTCCTTTTTATTTGTTAGTGTATTTAACATCCTGAAATAAGAAGCAACTTTCCCTTAGTTTAAAAAAAAGTTTGAAAAGTTCCTCGGAACCCTGTCTTGTGTAAGTAAATGTTTCAGTTTAAAATGAATAGATTCAATGTTTTTAAATTAAGATTAGCACACTATGCAAAGGTGAAGGGAAATCTTTACCTTGCTTGCTGGTATCCCAGTGACACTTCTCTCGTCCAACATTTTCCTTCAGCAACTACCTAGAGCAACTGAAGCTGTTTCTGAAGGCACTATTTTGTACCGTCATCTATCATGAAAACAAATGACACTAAGCTGTGATGTTTAACATGCAGGTACAGAATAAAACTTCTGAATTATTACTTGGAATTCTGCCTTGTCAATCATAGTGAATTAAGATTACTGGAGCATACTATGACAAGAGGAAAGGTTTGGAGAATAAGAGTGAGGAAGTCTTGCTGCAGTTATATCGGGTTTGGGCGACGCCACACGTAGAGTACTGTGACTAGTTTTCATCTCCTTACCCAAGAAATACATATACATCCCTTACAGGGAATGCAACAAAGGTTCACTAGATTGATTTTTGGGATGAGTGGACTGTTCGGTATGGAGAGATTCAGTGAAATGGGTCTATATGTGAAATTTTCCCATAAATTTATTAGTGTCAGGCTCTGACAGAAAACTGACCTGCATCTCTCCGGCTGCACTGCCGAGTTTCCAGACCAGATTTTGAGCTATTTTGAGACAAAAAAAACGGGGCTTTTAAAAAGCACCCCGATCAGAACAGATGTTAAATTCCCCCCAGCACCCCCTCCATTGCACAATTATTGGAGTCTCTGACCCTCCCAATTAAAGTGCAATTATCAGGGACTCTCATTCCTCCCCCCACTGCATAATTATCAAGGGTTTTCACCAACTTCTCCAACCCCAACCACACTATTGTCAGAGAATTCATCATTCCCCTTAACGTCAGATTTCCCCTCCATGCCAGATTTTTCCCTTCAGTGCATGCTTCCCTCTCCCCATGCCCACTCTCCCCCTCTCAAAGGAAGGTTCCCCCTAATGCAATGTCCCTCCCCTCAATGCAAGGCCCTCCCCCTCCCTTAATGCCTGCTACCCCCTTGCTGTCCACTCCTTTATCACTAAGCAGGAACCTCATTACATCACTAGAGAGGGGCAGGGAAAATGGGGAAATGAAATCTTACCAGTGAGAATCTTGTTTCCCAACTCTCATGGTATTTTGCAACCACGTTGCCATTCTCACTGATGGCAAACACAGGCACAAAATCACCTCTCCTGCAATTTAGAAGAATAAGAAGTGATCTCATTGAAATGTACACAAATCTTTAAGGTCATGACAAGATAGTTGTTGTTAGTTCTTTGCCCTGGCTGCATAACATAGAATTAGGAAATCATAGATTTGGGTGGCATAGTGGCACAGTGGTTAGCACTGTTGCCTCACAGCACCAGGGACCTGGGTTCGACTCCAGCCTCAGGTCACTGATTGTGTGGAGTTTGCACATTCTCCCCACGTCTCTGTGGGTTCGCTCCGGTTTCCTCCCATAGTCCAAAGACGTGCAGGTTAGGTTGACTGGCCATGATAAATTGGTCCTAATGTCAGGGATTAGCACGGTAAATACGTGGGATTACAGGGATAGGGACTGGGTGAGATGGTGGTAGGTGCCGTCTCAGTGGGTCGATTGGCCTTTTTCTGCACTATATGGATTCTATGATTCTAAAGATAGTCAGCCATCTAGGATTGAGATTAGGAGAAATTCTTTCAATCAACGTGGCTGTAAGTCTTTGGAATTCTTCACCCCAATGGGTATTAGATGCTCTATGGCTGAATATACTTAAGGCTGTAATAGACAGATTTCAGTATCTCAGAAAATCAAGGCATATGGAGGCAGAGCAAGAAAGTAAAGTTGATGTAATGATTCAGCTGACATTTACATCAATGGTTCAGCAGGTTCGAGAGACGGTATGATCTACCATTGCCCCTATTTCATTTGCATTTTATTCATTTGGAGGAATGACTCCAGGGAGGAATTGTTTTTGAGAGGGTATATTCCAGAAGTATAATTTAGAAGATGCATCCGAAGCACAAAGCCAGAGAATAATCACAAAATTATGACAAAGTGGCTTATATTTTCCTCACAATTCTCATTTTCCACTTAGTTGCAGGAATTATACTTGAAATAATCTACACAGCAAGTGTTACATGGAAACTGTGAAGACATATTTGGTACCTCCAGATTTCTCATGGCACAAATTGTATTCCAAATGTGCTTAGAATCAGAGCTGTTATTAATCACACTCCAGATTGCAAAGCTGAGCATATTTCTGGAGGTTTAATCATGTAATATCTAATTATATGATAATGGATCATGTGGCATCCATGTGACATTGGCACTTGTGATATTCAATCGCATGACACTTTCCTGCATTTGGAAAATGATACCATGTGCATCTTATAAAGGATAGATCCTTTGTGGTCAAGTGGCTTTGTACTAGCTGCTGTTGCACAACAAGTTTCAGAGAACTAAAAACTAAAAGTGCTGGAAATACTCAATAGGTCTGGCAGCATTTGAGGAGAGAGAAACAGAGCTAAAATTTAAAGCCCCAACAAGACTCTTCTTCAGGATTGAAGAGTGGTAGGAATGTGATGGATTTATGCTGTTGAAAATGGGGAAGGGTTAGGTGGAGTTTCAGTGAATCACTAAGGTACTGGTGAACATGCAAACAAAGTGCACAAGTACAAACAGTCTCACTTTTAATCCTGGGTTGCTATCAGGAATGCCTAAGAGATTCATCTTTGATTCGTTGAGACACTCTGATGATCTGGAAGTCTTGACCAATCTCCTCTCAATGCACTCTGTGAAGGATCATTTGTGGATATATAGTATATAACCCACTGCGAACTACGATCTGCATTTCTATATGGAATCATACAGTGTGAAAAGTCATTCAGCCCATTGTGCTTGTGCCAGCTCATTGATGGAACTATCCATTCTGATCCTGTTTCCTCGTAGCCCTGCAAATTATTCTCCGTCAATTATATTCAATTCTCCTTTAAAAGTTATTGATCTATATTTTTCAATCAGCTGCAAAGAAACAGTATCTGCTGTTCACGAGCTTTAGCTGTAACTGTAATCCAATATCAGCTTCAACACAACTCCCTCTACGGGGAATCTGCGAACAAGTTGACAAACAGTGAGGCTCTTCAACCAACCGGATTGAATAATCCCCACTGAGCTATGCATTCCAGGAAATATGCAGCAGGAGATACAAATGAGTTTCAAATCACGTACAGAAATTGAGGGAGTCAGGAGGGAGAAACAGGGAAAACTAAATGAAAAATATAAACATTTAAAAAATTTCCAACACTAGTTATCTTTTGAGCGAATGAGGCTTCTCACTTGTAAAATTAAATTTCAGGACCAGAGACAATGTTTAGCAGAAATGATCACTTATCAAACTTGTTAAAAATTCACTTCTCTTTGAATGAACCACCCCCTTAATTTTTCTGCCATCGTTGATATTTTTTATCCATTTGTGGGACATGGGCATCACTGGCTGGCCAGTATTTAGTGCCCATCTCTCGTTGGCCAAGGGCCTATGAAAGTCAACCACATTGCTGTGGCCAGGTAAAGACGGCAGATTTCCTTCCCTGAAAGACATTAGTTAACTAGATAGGCCTTTCAGACAATGGTTTTATGGACATAGTAGATTCTTAATTACAGATTTAAAAAAAATTGAATTCAAATTCCAGCATCTGCCATGGTGGGATTCCAATCTGGGTCCCCAGGATATTAGGCGAGTTTCTGGATTAACAGTCCAGGGATAACACCATGAGGGCATCGCCTCCCCAAAGCAGCAGTAGTACCCAGGTTCATGCCATCCAGTCATACCGGTGTTAAGGTTAATGATGAGAACTGCAAAAGCACATCTTGTACAGCAGCTAGGTATCTCCGAAATCAACTTCTGACTTGCACTCAACAGTGCATGTGCAGATGCCAGAAGTTGTTGACCAATTTGCCTCATTATAACAATGAGCATTGTTAGCCTTACAGTAATACTCATTGCAAAATCCACTTCACCCCTTTAGGCAGTGCATTTCAAATCTTACTAGAAAAATTCTTCTCTTTGCCTCCTCAGGTTCTTTCGTTTTGACATTAAATTTGTGTACTGTGATTGCCAACTCTTAAGTTGGGTGTTTGCTGGGGCTGGGAGGGGGTGCGGGGGGTGTTTGCTGGGGCTGCGACCGGGTGCGGGGGGGGTGTTTGCTGGGGCTAGGACCGGGTGCGGGGGGGTGTTTGCTGGGGCTGGGACGGGGTGCGGGGGGGTGTTTGCTGGGGCTGGGACGGGGTGCGGGGGGTGTTTGCTGGGGCGGGGGGTGTTTGCTGGGGCGGGGGGTGTTTGCCGGGACGGGGTGCGGGCTCGGGCTAGGATGGAATTCCCACCCCTTGTCTTCCCCACCTCCCCCACCTTTCTCCCTCCGCGGCGCCTGCGCACTACGAACCGGCACCATGGCATTTACTGTGTAGCTGCCGAGAGGCCGCTCGCTGTCTGTCTGCCTGCCCGCCCGCCCGCCTCCCGCTCTCCCTCCTCAACTACAACCGCGGCTTCTCCTCGCTCTACCGAGGCTGCCCGGCCTCAATTCGGTGACCAGGCCTCGAGTCGCTCTGCCGCCGCCGCCGCTCGCTATCGGCGGCCTCTCCTGCTCTACCCTTTCCTCGCACCCTCCCTCCTTCAGCCCGCAATGTGGAAGAGGCCCGCGGGCGGCGGCGGCGTCGTCTCCTCTCCCCGTTCCTGCCTCTGGGGCTGAGTGGCGTTGCTGACGAGCGTTGTTGGTGATCGGGCATTTCTCCAGGAGCCGAGAACAAGGTGCCGGTTCCATTTTCAACTTGTTTTGAAATGAGCGGCCGTTGTGCGCGTGTCCGCGGGGGGAGGGTGCGCGCGCGGCGGCGGCGAGAGGCGTTGGGCGCGCGCGAGGTTAAAGCGCGCGGGCAGGGAAGAAGAGGCCCCCCCCCAACCTCCCCACCTCTCCCTCTCCCCCCCTCCCCCTCCCCCCAACCTCCCCCTCCCCCCAACCTCCCCCCTCCCTCCTCCCTCTCCCCCCCTCCCTCCTCCCTCCCCCCACCTCGCCCCCCCCACTCCCTCCCCCCCCCCAACCTCCCCCCCCTCCCCCCCACCCACCTCGCCCCCCCCTCCCCCCCCCCCACCTCGCCCCCCCCTCCCCCCCCCCACCTCGCCCCCACCTCGCCCCCCCCTCCCCCCCACCTCCCCCCCACCCACCTCGCCCCCCCTCCCACTTCGCCCCCCGTCCCTCCCCCCCCCTCCCTCCCCCCCCCCACTTCGCCCCCCTCCCTCCCCCCCCCCACTTCGCCCCCCTCCCTCCCCCCCCCACTTCGCCCCCCCCTCCCTCCCTCCCCCCCCCACTTCGCCCGCCCCCCCCACCTCCCTCCCCCCCCACCTCCCTCCCCCCATCCTCCGCCTCACTTACCCCCTACCCCCTTGCCCCCTGCCCCCTTCCCAGCATGTACGTGCCTTCTGTTTTATAGGATTAATGCGGATTTATAGTTGAATCTGAGCCAAACTGCCCTATGTTTTGCTGGGATTGGCTTTCTTTCTGTGTATGCGTACACGAGTGCATGTGTTTATGTTCTCCATATATGTTTATCCTGGAATTGAAAATACATGTCTGTATCTATTTATTTCTCAGCTTATATGTTATCCTTAGAGTAAAGAAGGTAAATGGCAGCTTTTAGTGATATTTTAGAATCACAAAGAGAGAATCACAATGGGAGAAATTATTTGTACTGGCGGGAGGGCAAAGGTAATTGGCAAAAAGTGGTGCCCTACAGAAATCTTTTTAATGCAATGAGTTGCAATGATCGGGAATGCACTGCCTGAAAAGATGAAAGCTGTTTGAATAATATCTTCCGAAAAAAGTTGGATGAATAATTGAAAGAGAAAATATTTGCAGGGCTTTGGGGTGAGAGCCAAATTAATTGGATAGCTACAGAGCTGGAATAGGCACAATGGGCTGCATGGCTGCCTTATGTGCTATATCGTTCTGTGGCTATCTTCTTCTCTTCTGTATACTTCATACAATCTCTCTTTCCATTTCTATATAATCTTTCTCTTATATCTTCCTTTCCATGCAATGTGTGGGAGGATGCTATCAAATATAAATTCATTTTCCAATGTTGTGTCAACAATCTCTCCTTTGTCCTTTATTTTTACATGGGATAAAGCAGGAGGAATTGTTTCTCAAGAATTAAATTGACACCATAATCTGGGCTTTTTTATTTTGAAGTGAATTATTTTGAGGAGTTGTGATTGTGCCTCAAATAACAGGGGAAGGGAATATAAGTTGGAATGTCTTATCAATGCTGACTCATGCATATTGTCCACTTTAATTCTTCTAGTGATCATGGCTCTCCAACTTTCCTGGGCCTTGACAGCAACCAACATCTTGGTGTATTTCTGCTCTGCTTTATCTCTCGTGCTCTATTATTATCAGTTTTAGCAGATGCTCTGGTTTCTCTACTGTAAATTTTTGCCCAAAGAATTGTAGTTGCTTCTTGGTGATCATCTGCCAAAGTTCATTGTGTCTGCTTTCTTTAAAACTTCCTCATCAGTTGCGTGTTGTCCAACTATTCCTCCTCATACCTTTCAGAAACCACATCTCTGGCTTTATTTTCCATTGTCTTGCTTATATAGATGCAAAAGTTGGAATATAGGAATTCTGACCAGCATTAGCAGTTTAGCTATTTCATTCTATTTTCTGCTCTTATTTTCAAAGAGGTCTGACGTTTTTATCATCGTTAATTGGGATCTTATTTTCATTGATGCTTTGGTAGAGTCAGTATACCTTACCACTCTAAAATGCATGATGTTGCTGTAGGAAAGATCTTAGCTTTCTCTACTTTATGCTTGTGGCTGCTGATGTACTCTAGATTCTGATCTGTCTCTTGCTCTGTGCAACTGGCACACAGTAAAAAGTCTGACAACACCAGGTTTTAGTCCAACCTATTTATTTGATAATATACTCACAAGCTTTCGAGGGACACCCTCTTCGTCAGGTGAGGGTGTCCCTCGAAAGCTTGTGAGTATATTATCAAATAAATAGGCTGGACTAAAACCTGGTGTTGTCAGACTTTTTACTGTGTTTACGCCAGTCCAACGCCAGCATACCCACATCACAACTGGCACACAACATAATGTCCAGCCACATTGGTGCATTGTGCATGTGTGGTAACTGGTGCAAAATTTCAGTCCCAACTTCTCCATGCCGTCTTTTTTTTAAATCCTAAACTAATCCCAATTGCCTGCATTTGGCCCATATACCTCTTTACCCATCTTACCCATGTAACTGTCTAAATGCTTTTTAAAAGACAAAATTGTACCTACCCCAAGCAGCTTGTACCAGACACTCACCACCCTCTGTATGAAAGAATTGCCCCTCTGGATACTTTTGTATCTCTTCCCTCTCACCTTAAACCTATGCCGTCTAGTTTTAGACTTCCCTACCTTTGGGAAAAGATATTGATTTTCCAGCTGATCCATGCCCTTCATTATTTTATACACCTATAAGATCACTCCTCAGCCTTCTATGCTGCAGAGGAAAAAAGTCCCAATCTATCAAGCTGCTTTTATAACTCAAACCATCAAGCCCTGGTAGCATCCTAATAAATCTCTTCTGCACTCTTTCTAGTTTAATAATCTCCTTTCTATAATAGGATAACCAGAACTGTATACAGTATTCCAAATGTGGCTGTAACAATGTCTTGTACAACTTCAACAAGAAGTCCCAACTCCTGTATCCAGTGTTCTGCCCAATGACATCAAGCATGCTGAATGCCTTTTTCACCACTCTGTCCACCTGTGACTCCACTTTCAAGGAGCTATGAACCTGTACACCTCGATTGTTTTCTATGTTCTGTAACTCTCCCCTTTAACTGAGTAAGTCCTGTTCTGGTTCAGTCTACCAAAATGCATCATCTCGCATTTTTCTAAATTAAACTCCATCTGCCATTTGTCAACCCACTGGCCCAGTTGATCAAGGTCCAGTTGCAATCGGAGATAATTTTCACTGTCCTCTATGCCATCAATCTTGGTGTCATCAGTAAACTCACTAACCATGCCTCCTATATTCTCATCCAAATCATTAATATAAATGACAAAAAACAGTGGACCCAGCACTGATCCCTGTTGCCAAACTTCGGCTATCAGAGACTTTTTTGCAGGGTGGAAGTGTAAATTAGAGGGCGGCATGATATCACAGTGGTTAGCGCTGCTGCCTCACAGTGCCAGGGACCTGGTTCGATTCCCAGCTTGGATCACTGTCTGTATGGAGTTTGCACATTCTCCCTGTATCTGCGTGGGTTCCCTCCAGGTGCTTTGGTTTCCCCCTCAGTCCAAAGATTTGCAGGTTAGATAGATTGGTCGTGCTAAATTGTCCTTTATTGTCAGGAGCATTAGCTATGCATGGGGATAGGGCCTGGGTGGAATTGTGGTCGGAGCAGACTGCACAGTAGGATTCTGTGGTTCTGTACGAGGGGGCATAGGTTCAGTGTGAGAGGAGGAAAGTTTAAGGGAGATGTGCAGGGGAAGTTTTTCACAGAGTGGTGGGTGTCCGGGACACTTTGCCAGAGGTGGTGGAAGCAGACACATTAGCAACATTTGAGGCATTTGGATATGTATATGAATAGGGAGGAAATAGTGATACGGACTGAGTAAAGGCAGAAGGATTTTTTTTAGTTAAGTTCGGGCATCGTGATCATCATGAATTTTCAGGGCTGAAGGGCCCATTCCTGCGCTGTACTTTGTTCTAAATCAATTAGGATTATATTCATTAGAGAGTGAAAGGGGATCTCATAGCAATTTATAGAAACTCTCGACAGGGTGGATTCAGAAAGAATGTTCCCAATAGTGGGAAGTTCAGAACTAGGGGTCATGGTTTGATGATAAGGAGTAAATGTCTTAGAACTGTGGTGAGGAGAAATGCTTTCACTCAGAGGGTATGGAATTCACTATCGCAGGAAATAGTTGAGGCCAAAACATTGTGTGATTCCATGAAGAAAATTGGGCTAAAGAGATAAAGGGATTTGGGAGAAAGGTGGGATCAGGATATTGAATTTGATGATCAGCCATGATTAAAATAATGGTGGAGCAAATTCAAAGGGCCGAATCGCTTCTGTTTCTATCTTCTATGTTTCTATGATTGTAATTGAGCACATTACAATGTATTGTAATCCTGCCTGTCTATGCGAATCTGGTTCCTCGAGGCAGTGCCATTGAATTCTTAATACACAAAACTGTGATTTGGTTAGATTTCCAGTTCTAAGTAAACGTTATGTTTCAATCATTACTGACTGTTTTCTTTTATGAAATTCAAACTTTCAATTGAGATTGGAAAGGAATACACAGCAAGATTTCATGTTTTAAGACTCAATGTAAGAACTAGACTGAAATTGACTAGATACTGTTTTTATAGAAAACTTGCACTTTAAGCTACAGTCAGAACTTCCCCCTTTCATTTCTAACACAACTGAGAAACCCATTTCACAAGTATAGTTTCCATTCTCCCTGGGAAGCATTAAACTATGACAAGTATAATGTTAAAATTCAAAAGGACATAATCAGGCTGGTGGAATGGGTGGGCAAGTGTCAGATCAAATTTAGTGCAGAAAAATATGAAAAGATGTGTTTTGGTGGAGAGAATGAGGAGAAGTAATATGAAATAAAGGATACAATTCTAAAGAGATTTCTAAATTCAAAATCTTACACTGTCACTGGGTTAAACTCCTGGAACTCCCTCCCTAACAGTACTCAGTGTACCCTACACCACTGCAGTGCCTCAAGAAGCTGGCTCACCACTACCATCTCTAGGGCAATTAAGGATGTGCCGTAAATGCTAGCCTACCCTCTTATAAATGGGTGGCATGGTGGCACAGTAGTTAGCACTGCTGCTTCACAGTGCCAGAGTCCTGGGTTCAATTTCTGGTTTGGGTCACTGTTTGTGTGGAGTTTGCATGTTCCCCCCTGCATTTCCTCCCACAATCTGAAAGACGTTGGTGCATTGACTCAAACAAGGACCTGAGTGTGGCAACTAGGGGAACTTCACAGTAACTTTATTGAAGTGTTAATGTAAGTCTTACTTGTGACTAATAAATAAAACTTTACTTTAACTCCCATATCTCTTGAACAAAAATGCAAAGCAGAGGGTCTTGGGGCATATATGCACATAACTCTGGAGGTGGCACGATAGTTTGGGAGAGCAATTTTTAAAAAGCATACCGAACCTGGGCTTTTAGCAGTGGCATAGAATACAAAAACAAACAAAATGAATCTGTTGGACTCAACTGGAGTATTGCATTGAATTCTGAGCACCACACTTTGAGAGACATAAAGGCATCAGAGAAAGTGCAAAAGGTTCAAAAGATTGGATCCAGGGCTGAGGAACTGAAGTTATTAGACAGATTGGAGAAGCTGGGTTGTTCTCCTGGTGAAGAAAATGTTTAAATGTATTCAAAATCATGAGGACTATGAAGAGAGTAAATAGGGAGAAACTGATGAGAGGACATATACTTAAGATGATTGATAAAAGAAGCATCATGACATGAGGCAAACCTTTTTTACTCAGTGAGTGGTTCAGACCTAGAATGCACTGCCTAAGTGCGTGATAGAGGCAGTTTTAATCACATCTTTCAAAAGAGAATTGGATTGTTACCTGAAAACCAAAAAAATGCAGGACTGTGGGGGAAAAGGCAGGGGAGTGATACCAGGTGAGTTGTTCTTACAGAGAGCCAGCACAGACATGATGGGCTGAATGGCCCCTTTCGGTGTTGAATCCGTTTTGTGATTGTGTCAATAATGAGCATTTATTGAATGTATTTGTGTTAATGTATTAATGTAACAAGCATATATTTAATACATTTCATTTACATAATGTTGGTAGGGAGTGTATTTTCTTCTCTCAGGAACTTTCATATTAATCCTGTAAGAGGAAAGAAAATGGAAATACTTTTATTTAAAATGTGGTTTTACACTAATGTTAATCTTTTCAAAATTCCGGAAAGGATAATGTGGAATTAGCTGGATGCCTTTGCTAAAATATTTAGTAGGCAAATTCTTTGAGCAATAAGACTAAGAAATATTTTGTTTATAAGTTGTGTAAATTTACAGAGGATGCTGTATTGGTGTCACTGCTCCTGCTCTGTCACTATTAACATATCAAACAATTAAGTTCTATATCCATATATAGATTGTTATGGTTTTGTCAATCGCATGATGGTAGTTAATTTTAAACGAAGTCTTGCTGTTTAAAAGAGAAAAAAAGTCTGGGATAGATGGTGCTGTTTATTGAAATACAATGTTTGTATATTTATCTCTACCACTATCTGGAGTTTGGAGAACTCCTGTGGCTTCTGCTCTTGAAACTGAATTAAGGAGTGTATTGATTAGTTGAATGGATGTGAGTTGGATTTCTTTCTTTGGTCCTATTGCTATCGAGTCTTTAGTTTTTTTACAATGGAAATTAAACACAATAGAAGCAAAATCAAATAATTTGCATCAGTGGCAATTTCCTTATTTCAGATGATCGCCCTTGGAAGTGCAAGTAGGAGTGAAAAGTGAAATGTATACCAGCTCATCCTGCTGACATGTTTCCTAAAGTTAGATTTATAACTAAATTAAATCAATATGCATACAGAACTCGCTATCAAAATTGCAACATAACTTCCTTCTGTCGGTTTTAGTCGAACATACAAGTACTTGAAAATTCTATTAGCTTTAGATTTGTAGTGTTGAATTTGTACTGAGCTAGCTTTTGTAGGACTATTCATTTTTGGGTAGTTTTTTATTTAAAATATTTAGTTGCTGTAGAGACCTCAAAAGGTTTAGGCAATTGTAAAATGAAAGATAAAAGTTGTTTATAGAACAATAATCCTTTTAGTAGTTATGGCACAAAGGGCCAGTGAAGTTCTTTTTCCTTTTCTAGGGCTTGCAGATTGTGGCTGATGCAGGTTAAGTCGTCGAGAATCTTTATTCAGAAGGTATGGATGCAATAGGAAGCAGGCATAGGATTAGAAATTTAGCCAATTTACCTAATTTTTCAATTTATGTTGTGGATTTTGAATGGAACTGGGCTCTCTATCAGATGTTTTTCTCCCTATTCCCGAGATGAGAAGTTTTTCAGGTTCTATGGGTGTCACCATTCTGTTAGCAAACATTTTCCATTTTGGAGATGTGTATCCGACAGTAAGTCGATTGTCTGAAATGTTCCATGTGAATAACAAGCAACTTTGGTTTAGTCAAGACTGCAGGAGAGCATATCAAGGGCATCATTACCAAGTATACGTAAAATGAGATGCCACTTTGGTAAATACAGAACTAAATGGATGATAAATATTGGAAGCAGCATGAAATAGAACTAAGCAATCTCACAACCAACTTTATTTCTGTCTTCACAGAAGAAGACAACTTCTCAGAAATGTTAGGGAACCAAGGGACTAGTTAGAAGGAGGAATTGAAGGTTTTGACAAAGTCCCTCATAACAGATTATTGTACAAAATTAAAGCGCATGGGATTGGGGGTAAGATATTGGTATGAATTGAGAATTGGTTAGCAGACAAGAAACAAAGGGTAGGAATGAATGGATCTTTTTCAGAGTGGCAGGCGGTGACTAGTGGGGTCCCGCAGGTTCAGAGCTTGGGGCTCCAGTTATTCACAATACCCATAAATGATTTGGGCACCAGATGTAATATTTTCAAGTTTGCAGATGACATGAAACATGATGGGAATGTGAATGGTAAGGAGGATGTAAAGAGGCTTCAAGGTGATTTAGACAAGTTGAGTGAGTGGGCAAATACATGGCAGATGCAGTATAATGTGCATAAACCAAGTTATCCAATTTGGACAAAGAAACAGAATAGCGGAATATTATTTGAATGATGATGTATTGGAAAGTGTTGACATAAAAAAGGTTCTGGATGCCCTTGTACACCAGTCACTGAAATATTCATGCAGGTGCAGCACGCAGTTAGGATGGCAAATGGTATGTTGGTCTGCATTGCTAGAGGACTTGAGTATAGGAGCAAGGATGCCTTACTGCAGCTGTATAGAGCCTTGGTGAGACCGTGCCTGGAGTTTTATGTGCAGTTTTGGTCTCCTTATCTCAGAAAATATATATTTATCATAGAGGGAGTGCAGTGAAGGTTCACTGGACTGATTCCTAGGATGGCAGGGTTGTCATACAAGGAGAGACTGGGTCAACTGGGTCTGTGTGTACTGGAGCTTAGAAGAGTGAGAAGGAGTCTCATTGAAATGTATAAAATTCTGACAGGACTGGACAGCCTGGATGCAGGGTTGCTGTTTCCTGTAGCTGGGTTGAGGGGGAGAGGTGGCGAGAAAAGGGGAAGAAACTGTTCTTGGGTTGGTTGGTTGGTTGATGTCAGACATTTGTATTTTTTTCTGACAGAAGAGGGTGGAAGAGAGTATGTCTGGGGTGCGTGGGATCCTTGATTATGCTGGCTGCTTTTTTGAGGCAGCAGGAAGTGTAGATGGAGTCAATGGATGGGAGGCTAGTTTACGTGATGGACTGGGCTTCATTCACCACCCTTTGTAGAATTATGCGGTCTTGGACAGAGTAGGAGCCTTTCCAAGCTGTGATAAGTAAGAAGTCTCTCAACACCAGGTTAAAATTCAACAGATTTATTTGGAATCATGAGCTTTCAGAATGCTGTTCCTTCATCAGATGAATGGACAGTCCCCTCACCTGATGAAGGAGCAGTGCTCTGAAATCTCGTGATTCCAAATAAACCTGTTGGATTTTAACTAGGTGTTAAGTCTTACTGTACCCACCCCAGTCCAATGCTGACATCTCCACATCAAAGCTGTGATACAGCCAGAAAGAATGCTTTCTGTGGTGCATCCAATAAGTTGGTGAGAATCGTAGTGGACATGCCAAATTTCCTTATCTTCTGAGAAAGTAGAGCTGTTGATGGGCTTTCTTAACTATACCATTGGCATGGAAGGATCAGAACAGATTGTTGGTGACCTGGACATTTGGAAACTTGAAGCTCTCGACAATTTCCACTTCATCCTCGTTAATGTTGACGGGCATGTTCTCCATTACGCTTCCTGAAGTGGATGACTATGTCCTTCATTTTGTTGACATTGAGGAAGAGATTATTGTCGTCGCACTAATTCACCAGATTCTCTATCTCTTTCCTGTACACACACTCTCATCATTATTTGAGATCTGACCCACAACAATGGTGTCATCAGCAAACTTGAAAATCAGTTGGAGGGGAATTTGGCCACAATCATAGGTGTATAATAAGAACATAAGAACATAAGAAATAGGAGCAGGAGTAGGCCATCTAGCCCTTCGAGCCTGCCCCGCCATTCAATAAGATCATGGCTGATCTGTCGTGGATCAGTTCCACTTTCCCGCCCTCTCCCCATAACCCTTAATCCCTTCTCTTATCAAAGTAAGAGGCTATAGGTCTGGCAGCATCTGCAAACAGAGAAGGAGGGTTAATGTTTTGAGCCTATACAGCTTCTCCAGAGATGTGCATCTGTCTTCAGCATAAAACGTAGATAAAGTGTATGAAACATAGCCGCAGTAAGATGCATGGGAATGTCTGGTGCACTGAGTATAGTTGGTGTAATTACGTCCTCTGTGGCTAGCTGCATTCTTACTTGAAGCAGCCTTAGGAGAATGAAAGTACGTTTAATATTCAAAAGTTCAATTTTTGGTTTGACAACTGCAAGGTGTAAAGGAAAGATTCACAACTTTTGCCAGAATCATTGAAGCATTTTTCTTTTTAAATTTTACTGTGTTTAATAGGAATCACAGCATTCTTTTCAAGAAGTGAGCTCCTTAATTGCAGAGGTGTTGGGTATGAAGAACTGGAATGTGGTTCCTCTAATTTGTTCTCAGGAGAAGGAGGGCTGCATGAATCATTGTTTCTTAACTGGTTGCTTGCTGATATAATCACAAGGAACGTAGGCCATTTTAGCCCTTGGTTCAAGTTATTATCCCCACCACCACCGGCTCCTGAGATTTTCTTGAGTTACTTTTTGATTTTCCGGATGATTTTTATTTTTACCAATTCCTTTATTAGGTGATGCAGTCATGCACTCGTAACATTACATTTTGTACTTGTATTGAATTTTTTTAGGGATGGATTTCTTTAGATAGAGAAGGTAGCCAAAGACTGTACATAAATAATTTAATCTTTTAACTTGGAATCTATAAATAACATATTTTTGTTAATTTATAATAAATGAATCTCCCATATTTCTTTTCCAAAATGAAACTTCTAACAACTTGGCGCAAAGAAACTTATTGGAAATGAGTCTCAGATTTGCAGCCATTTAAAAAAAATTACAAGCATTTAGCGCACTCCAGCAATATTAGGTTTTGTTCTGCCAACTTTGAGTTTCTTTCCCCTCACTCCTTCTGTTTTAAAGTGAAACTAAATGAGTGCTGATTTCCAAAGGTTCAACTGTGCAACATGGGGAATACTCTCAAATTAATGTTGAAGTACCAAGCTAACTGTCAGATTGCAAATAGTTGAATTCGCGTAGTCTTCATATTTCAGTGATTTGTTTTTCCAAGTTAATGCACCATCTCACGTGGTTATCCATGTTTTGCACTTTGGTTACATTGAGAAACTGGCGCTATATGAAAGCATTAATCTCACTAACTGTGTCCCTAAATTACATACTTTTACATTAAACATTAAGTCTGTACACACAGATAGAAACAGACAAGAGATTTGCTGTCTGAAATGTCTTTAATAAATTCCCCTGGCCTGACAGGCCAAATTAAACTATTGTTTGGCTATTGCACGTTTGATTACCAAAAAAACTTTGAATTCAATGGTGAATTTTATCTTCAAATCAAAGACATGGCTATGGGTAAGCAATTTGCACTAGCCTTTATAAACTCCCTATATGTCACTACAGACATGAGTATAGCATATTCAGACTTGCATGAGTGGAATTCAAAGAATTTGTCAGTATCCCCAATAACATCACCCCACCATCTAAACCTGTAGTTGCAGTGCACAAATAAAGCGTTAAGTTCCTAGACACCAAGTATTTAAACTGGCCCAAGGAAATGAGAGGTATAAGCTAGCAACAAATGTTTTCAAAATACCTGACCCACATGTTTCAGTCCTCCAGAAATTGAGGCTTTAAAGTAATACGATCTGTACACTGCCATAAAGTAAGAGAATAGACACAGTGGATTAAATTAGCAACACAGTTGCCAAGTGTTTTGAATGAAGTATAAGGCAGGATAGTTTTCACCTAGACATAAAAATAAAATTCCATAAAAATCTGCTGTCTGGTAATATCTGCTGGTATATTAAGATAAACCATTTTCTTCCTGAATGCCCATTAAAATTCCCATCGATGCTTCTGTTTTCATCACAGTCTGTAATCTCATGGTTATTACCACCAACGCAGGGGATCAACTCTGGTTATGAAGAAAGCAGGAGGGCATGCAAGGAGCAGCACAAGGCATACCTAAAAATGAGGTGCCAGTTGCAAAGTATTCTGCCTGACATGCAAGTAGCCCTGAGCAGCAAGTAAGAGGCCAAGCTGAACGATTCCACAACCAATGGATCAGACCTAAGCTCCATAGTCTTGCCAGATCCCGTTGTGAATGGAGGTACATACTTAAACGAGTTGCTAGAGGAGGAGGCCCGACAAATATCACCATCCTTAGTGATGGGGAACTCAGCACATTAGTGTAATTGATGACACTAAAATACTTGCATCAAACTTCTGCTAGAAGTGCCAAGTGGATGATCCATTTCAGCTGCCTTCGGTGGTCCACAGCGTGAGGGTCTTCAGCCAATTCGATTCACTCCATGTGATATTAAGAAACAGCTGAAGGCTAAAAATATTGTGGCTACAAGAGCAGGTCAGAGGCTGGGAATGGCAGGCAACTCACTTCCTGACTCCTCAGAGCCACTCCGCTATCTTCAAAGCACAAGTCAGAATGTGATAGAATATTCTACACTTAGCTGGGTGAGTGCAGCTCGAACGACATTCAAAAAGCTTGATACTATCCAGAACACAGGAGTTTACTTGATTTGCACCCCTTCCACAAACATTCATTCAAACCACTAGGTCATTCCCTTCCAAGTCACTCACTATCCTGATTCAGAAATACAGTACTGTTCCTTCATTGTTGCTGGGTCAAAATCCAGAAGCCCCCTCCCTATTAGCACTGTAAATAAACTTAAAATAAGTGGACTGCAGCAATTCAAGAAGACAACTTGATGTCACCACCACCACCTCAAGGGCAGTTAGAGATGGGCAATGAATGCCGGTCTAGCCAGTGATGCCCACATCCTGTAAAATTAATTTTTAAAAATGTGATTAAACTCAATAATTTAGAAAATAATTTGATTGCTGGTTTAATATTTCATTACAATGTGAGAGTTCTTAACTAGAACATAGGCCCCTATTGGTTCTCTTAGTCACAATGGTTCTTCATTGAATAATGTACTTGAATTCTTTTTAAGATTGGTCAGCCAGTGAATGAGCGGGTTTTGCAGAAGTCGTTAGATAAGATTTTGAATTTGAAGCTTTTGAAGGTGAAGCCATAAATAAAATTGTATTCCATGTTTATTGCAATGATGCTTTTAGAGTTTAGTTTAGTTTATTTAATAGTGTCATAAGTAGGCTTACATTAACACTGTAATGAAGTTACTATGAAAATCCCCTAGTTACCACACTGTGGCGCCTGTTTGGGTACACTGAGGACAAATTTAGCACAGCCAATGCACCTAACCAGCACTGGACTATGGGAGGAAACCAGAGCATCTGGAGGAAATCCATGCAGACAAAGACAGTAATTAAGCCAGGAATCAAACCCAGGCTCCTGACGTGGAGAGGCAGCAGTGCTAATCGTTGTGCCGCTGTGCAGCCCAGAGACATGCATCCTTGTGTCTATAGCAAAATTCTAACACTGGCTTTTAGCATTTGTGCGTCTCCCTCTGTGACAGCTAGCCTTTAATATGGGTGACACAACTTTTATGATCTTGCTCTTGTGTTGAGAATTTTTTCATATTCTCTGCCTCGTTGACTGTACACATACACTCTTTTTGCTTGTGCAGTGTACAGGGCCAGAAAAGATTTGAGTGGTCTGTGGTTGGGCACATTAATGCCTGACCATGACTTTAAAGCAGCTAAAGGATGCATCTTACAAACTGAGCAAATTTGAAACACAGGCAACTTCATCATATGGAGGAATGACCTCTGCTGGAACCTGTTATGCATAGTCTGTCTTCAGATTGATCAGGATAAATTAAGTAGCTGGATTAAGAAATAACTTATTAATGTTTGCAGTGTGGCTTGTTGATAACTTAGTACCGTGATCTGTGCCCCTCCAAAGATGTAGTGCTACTGTACTATTGGTCTCTCTTTATTGATGGTTGGTATTTTAGCACCAAATCGCCGCGATCTTGCTCGTGTGTTCAGGCTTTTTCATATTCCCATACTGTCATTCACTTTTAGCATATTGCTAGGAAGTTGGAATGGAATGAAATGAACAGTAAAGAATTGGCTAAAAGGGAGACTGATAGGCACAAGGAATTGTGAAATGCATATTAACCTAGCGGCAGGATGAAACATATTTTGTGAAGCGAAGTGGAGACGTAGATCATAGCCGCACCCAATTGCAAAGCAGAGCTCTTAAAGAATCAATCTATTGTGCAGATGAGTCTGTGTGAGAGACCCATAAATTCCACTCATAGCTATATTCCTGTGAATTTGTGTTGCTGGATTTAGCTCGCAGTGTTAAAACCTTTGGGTTGTTATTTTGACGAAATTGTATCCTCAGAATATAGGAAAATAAATTCAGATTGGGGTGGGTAATTTAAGCATACTATCTGGGTAACCATTATTGTAATTAATTGTGAATGTTCTTCACTATTGCCTTTCAAGTTGTGTGATTCAAGTTCATTAAACATTTGTTAATGAATAATTTACAACAAGACTGACTTTTTTTCCTTACTGTGTTTCATCTGTATTTTTTCACACTTTTTCCAATTGGCAGAAATAAATAGTTAAAAACTGGCATTCCAAGTTTCTGTTCTGGGATTTAGGATATCCTTGCACTGAACATCAGCATGGTTGATAACACCTGTTGGCTTGTTCAGTATACGGGGATTTTCTTGCTTGTTCCCTGCATGTAGTCTTTCCACATGAGCATTGAAGCCATTTTGTATCATGACCTTGGCTGCTTTGTTGCAAACACTAGTTCTGCTTCACTTGTTTACTGCCTTGCACACATTTGTCCTTTGTTCATGCTTCCTGTCTTGCTCAAGGATGCTCTCATCCTGCCCTCTTATGCTTGTGCACTTTTGATTTGATTTATTATTATCACATGTATTAGCATACAGTGAAAAGTATTGTTTCTTGCGTGCTATGCAGACAAAGCATACCGTACATAGAGAAGGAAAGGAGAGAGTGCAGAATGTAGTATTACAGTCACAACTGGGGTGCCGAGAAAGATTAACTTAATACGAGGTAGGTCCATTCAAAAGTCTGATGGCAGCAGGAAACTGTTCTTGAGTTAGTTTATACATGACCTCAGATTTTTGTACATTTTTCCTGACAGAAGGTGGAGGAGAGTATGCTCAGCGTGCGTGAGGACTTTGATTACGCTAGCTTTCCGAGACAGCGGGAAGTGTAGACAGAGTCAATGGCTGGGAGGCTGGTTTGTGTGATTGGGCTTTGTTTTAGATCCTTTGTAGTTCCTTGCGATCTTGGACAAAGCAGAAGCCATACCAAACTGTGATAAAATCAGAAAGAACGCTTTTATGGTGCATTTATAAAAGTTGGTGAAAGTTGTAGTGGACACACCAAATTTTCTTTGCCTTGGCCTTTCCTGAGAAATTAGAGATGTACAGCACTCTCATTCAAGAGATCTCTCTTTCACGTGTTCTCTTGATGTCTACTATTTTGGTGCCTTCATATGCTGAACTTGGATTGCTTTTGGTCTGGGAAACTGTTCAGTCACTGTCCTAGATTTTATGCAGTCAAAACAAAAGAGCATTTAAATTTTGGTCATCTCCAAACTAATTAATTTTCCTCTCTGAATTGCCTTGTGCAAGAAGAATTGCAGTCTCTTATCTTTCACAGAATGCCAAATTCCATGCATTGCCCAAACCTGACAACTGACGTTTGTTGTGACTTATAGTAGACAGTTTGATGATTGAATGCTTTAAAAATAGCATTTTATAGTCACCTTTTAATTAGTTTGTTCAGATACTTTAAGTAATTTTACAGTTTTTTTTATTTTAGAGCATTTCAGATTGAAAATAGTCATAATTAAGCATTTGTTAACTGCTTTATTTCAGTGACAGTGTTCCACAATGCGATAACCAGGCATTAAGCTGATTTGTTTCTTGAGATTTCCATGTCAGAAAAAATAAAACTGTCTGTTTTGGTCCTGGTAGATGTTGATTTCTTTCAGTGCAGTCATTGGAATATAGATAATTTAACCGGCCTACTATTAAAATTCATTGAACACATTTAAAGTCAATTTAATTCTCATTTTAAAAACTATTAAATTAAGATTTATATCTTTGAGTGCATACTTTTGTCCATTAACCTTAACTTCAGGGAATATTGAAGGTATTTATTAAATTTTGTTTCCAGAGCTGTATGCAGTAACAGAACTGATTGAATATATAGCATTTGTACATCTTTCTTTGCAGCAAACAATTGGGATTAGAGCAGAAATTTCCTAAATATAGAAAGTTTGAATCCTTTTTTACATGTTCAAAAATCAAGAATTAATTGAATTAGCTTTACTAATCTTTTTTATATAATTTATTAATTGTGAAGCATATATTTATCTTTTCTAGTTGTTTACAATGTGCTTATGACAGCAACCACGGAGCAGCAGAAAAGAAAAAATTATTGACAATTAGCGTGATGCAATGGAAAATGTCTAAACCGAGGTACGCACTATATTGGGACTGTTTTATAATTATAAATTTTTTTTGATGCAACCTAAAATATTACTGTTTTTTTTAGGTAATAATGGTGATGCCCTAAAAGTTTTGCATATTTCTAAAGTAAGAAGATGACCGAGGTACAAGCGACAGTGGAATTCTCAGTGGAATTGCACAAGTTTTACAATGTGGACCTGTTCCAGAGGGGGTAATTGCTCTTTAAATGATTCCTTTACTGGTTCCATAAGTGATGAACACTGCAACTGCCTGCATTGTTACATACTATAGATAGCAAACCTGCAGTACATTGATTCAAAATATAGTTAAACTTTAGTCTGCTGATGTGGTGCCACTGCAGAATGCTGGATGAAAAAGTGGAAACTGGCAAATTCTAGGATAATTCTATTGTGCAAAGTAATTCAAAAGTTTGAATTTCAGCAGAGAAATAATTTACAAAACTTTCCCCTGGCAATTTTATTTTGTCACTGTTTTGCTGTCCTTTTAAATGCTCCACATATTTTACATCTTGTAGTTAAGGAGATTGATACTTTAATCATGTTTTAAAACTAGCTACTAGTTGATGCATGTGACTTAAAATGACTCAGCTACTAACACTTTTCTTCCCATAGTAGAATCGGTGTCTTCCTATTTGCATCCCAAATTATGGATTACCTGAAACTAAGATTGTGCTAATTTTGGAATATTGAGTGTGAATTTCTTTCACCCTCCTCTAGTGTAAATATATAAGGGCAGTCATACCAATCGTCTGTCAACAAACATGTTCTGTAATATGAATTGTTCTTTAGATTTGTGTTTTTTAGTGGTGTTCAGCACTAAAATCACAATTCTAGCAATTTCCAAAAAGATTCATCACCAAGTGATGTCATATAAAATAAATCTTCTGGAACACAGGAAATGAATATATTTCACATGCAACAGAAAAACTAAAGGTCCAAATGCTCTGAAACCTGGTGTTGTAGTAATTCTACATACAAAGCATATGTGATTCTATAGCTCTGCCCTTTAACAAAACCAATGGCAGGCTTGAGCACTGAGTTAACATCACATAGGCTGCCATACCCACTTGGACCATTACTATTTTGATATCACTTGATGAATCTTTTTGGTAAAATCTGGGGAGACTGTTTCAAGGTATTATATTGTCCCTCATAGTATCTGGGGATATGTGCTAGCCTGGAGGTCAGGCTTGAGAAGTCACGCATGTGGAATGGCCTTGCTGGATTTCTTTGAAAAAATAACTGATCTCATAGATGGAGAAGCAAGAGGGAAGTATGTTTGTTGGCTTTTGCCTTTCTGGATTTCTGAAAGACATTGAACATTTTGGCATAATGTGCTAGGACGTGGATTTGGGACCTGGAACACACAGCCTGAAAAGCTAATGAGGCAGAAACACACTCACCACATTTAAAAAAAGTACTTGGATGTCTATTTGAAAAGGTGTGACCTGCAAGTTGCATTCATTACATTGTTCTCAAATATTTGATACCCGGATACAAAATGCATGACTATTTAATTTATTGATTTTTGTGGCAAGAAACATGTGAAGCTTTTTTTTTCAATTTATAATTCAGTTATGTACTATTTTGTAAATGCCAATTTTGTCCTAGCGCAAACTTCAGTTTACTGACATGCTATGAATTAATGTGTCCAATTGTAATGTGTCACATGTCATGTACTGTGAAGGACAATGTGGAAATCTCAGGATTGGGCTTTTAAAATCTTAATAGAGGTGGAAATATTGGTTGTGAAATGGTGCTTCCTTTGTTTACAGTGACCAGAAACATTGGAGTTGTCATTGGGTTGGAGGTGGAATGATTGTAGACCTTTGTATTAGAGATGTTTAAAGGCAGATCTTTTGAACTGAACACGTGGGTTGTGAGGTGATGTACACAGATATTTAAAATGATATCACGGTACACCGTAGATAGAAACAACTATTTATAGAAAAAGGGGCCTTAGAAACAAGATTATATTCGTAATTTTGAACAGAGAACAGGAGAGACTTTCTTTACAGAGAAAGTTGGGAAGCTTTCAGAATTAATTTCTAGCATTAATAGTTGAAGTTGAAACTATATAAACATTGAAAATTAGATTCGATAAGTGGATAAAAGAAAATGAAAAAGGAAACTTGATTAAGAAAGTTTGCTTGCTTGAGAGTGAACACTACCATGGAATAGCTGAAATAAGTGGCTCATTTAAACTATACTGAAGTACGTAGTTACACAAAGGTAAGTTAAACAATTCCCATTCATGCTAAACTGGAGTTATTGTATGTTCATCAAAATTAGGGAAATGACAAAGACCTTAAACAAGTACTCTGAACCTGTCTTGACTGTAGAAATTGCAAAATATTTCTGAAAATAGTGGGGATCAAGGGTCTGGTGAGAATTTTAAAAACCGGTATAAAGAAAGAAGTAGTACTGGAGAAAATAATGGGTCTAAGTGGTAGCATATCCCCTGTAAGCATAATAGGAATTTAAGTGGTAACTCCAGTGATAGTGAATGAATGTTTTTGATCTTTCAGAATTCCTTAAATCTAGCACAGTTTCCAAGGATTGGAGGGTAGCAAATATAACGTCACTGTTTATGATTAAATGAGGGAGGAGAAAATGGGGAATCATGTAGGCCATTTAGTCTAATGTCAGTAGTAAGCAAAATACTAGCATCTATTAACAGAGCATTTCAAAATCATAATATGCTTCAGAAGAATGAAAAGATTTTTGAAGTGGAAATAGTGCTTGGCAAATTTGTTAGAATTTTCTATGTTTTAATTTATACAGTGAAAGGTATTGTTTCTTGCGTGCAATAAAGACAAAGCATACATGGGGGGAAAGGAGAGAATGCAGAATATAGTGTTACAGTCATAGCTAGGGTGTAGAGAAAGATCAGCTTAATATAAGGTAAGTCAATTCAAAAGTCTGATGGCAGCAGGGAACAAACTGTTCTTGAGTCAGTTGGTATGTGATCTCACAGTTGTATCTTTTTTCCAACAGAAGAAGGTGGAACATGTCTGGAGTGCATGGGTCTCTTGATTATGCTGGCTGTTTTTCCGAGGCAGGGAGAAGTCAATGGATGAGAGATTGCTTTATTTGGTGGACTGGGCCACATTCACAAACCTTTGTAGTTTCTTGCAGTCTTGGTCAGAGCAGGAGCCATACCGAGCTGTCATACATCCGGAAAGGATGCTCCTTATGGTGAGAGTCGTAATGGAAATGGCCTTCCGAGAACGTGGGCTTTCTTAACTATCACGTCAACATGAAGGGACCAAGACAGGTCACTGGTGATCTGGACACCAAGAAGTTTGAAGCTGTCAACCATTTCCACTTCATTCTCATTGATGTAGACAGGGGCACGTCCTTCACTATGCTTCATAAAGCTGATGACTACCTCCTTTGTTTTACTGACATTGAAGGAGAGATTATTCTCGTTGTACCATTTCACCAGATTCTCTATCTCTTTCCTGTACTCCATCTTATTGTTGTTTGAGATGCAACCCACTATGGTGGTGTCATCAGCAAACTTGAAAATGGAGTTGGAGCGGAATTTGGCCACACGGTATAAAGAGTATTGTAAGGTACTGAAGACGCAGTCTTCCAGGGCACTGGTGTTGAGCATAATCGTGGAGGAGGTGTCATTGCGTATCCATACTGATTGCGCTCTGTGGGTTAGGAAGTCTAGGATCCAGTCGCAGAGGGAGGAGCCGAGCCCCAAGCCACTGAGTTAGGAGATGAGTTTTGTCAGAATAATAGTGTTGAAGGGTGAGCTGTAGTCAATAAATAGGAGTCTGAGCTAAGTGTCCTTGTTATCCAGGTGTATAACGGTTGACTGTAGAGCTAAGGAGATGGCGTCTACTATGGACCTGTTGTGGTGATAGGCGAACTGTAGTGGATCCAGGCAATCTGGGAGACTGGAGTTGATGTGTGCTATGACTAACTCTTTGAAGCACTTCATAATGGTGCATCTAAGGGCACCGGGCGGTAATCATCAAGGCATGCTGCCTGGCTTTCCTTTGGTACAGGGATAATGGCTGTCGGTCTTGAAGCAGAATGGTGTAAGGAAAGGTTAAAGATATCTGCATATACACCTGCCAGCTGGTCCACCCAGAATCTGAGTGCTCATGTGGATACCCCATCTGGGCAAGTTGCTTTCCATGGATTAACTTCCAAGAAGGCCACTCTGACGTCTACAGTGGTGACCTTGGATACCAGTTTGGCTGAGGCTTTATGTCTTCTCACTGACCTCTTGCTCAAAACGGGCATACAATGTGTTGAGCTCACTGGGGAGGAGTGCATTGTTGCTGGCGATTCTACATGCTTTCATCTTGTAGTCTGTTATGTTGTACAGATCTTGTCATAATTGGTGGATGTTCGTAAGGCTACCTGCCTAGCTTGGTCTGGTACTGTCTCTTAGCATCTTTGGATGTCCGTAGATCGCATCTGGATTTCTTGTATAGATCTGACTCGAATGCCTCAGATCTGGACTTCATAAGCAGTGGCTATCCCTGTTCATCCATGGTTTCCAGTTGGGAAACACACAGGTTTGCCTCCGTGGCACACAGTCTTCTACGCACTTACTATGAAGTCTCTTATTGTAATACCTTACTCATTCAGATTGGTCATTGAGTTCTTCAAAATTGATCAGTCCAATGACTCAGAGATTGGATTCTCCCACTTCAGTTTTTGCTTGTAAACTGGGAGCAGCATTGTGGTCTGATTTGCTGAAGTGTGGACAGGAGATAGAGCAGTAAGCATGTTTGATCGTTTAGCAATGGCCCCTAGTGGGAAAGGACAGTGTTGGGTAATATCTTGGGTAGCACACTCTTAAGCTTGGCTTGCTTGAAATCCCCTGCCACGATGACCAAGGCCTCAGGATGTTTCGTCTAAAGGCTATTTGGAGTGGTATATATTTCATCCAGTGTGGTCTTCATATCCACATGGGGTGGGATGTAGACTGTGGTCTGGATAAGAGGTGAACTCGCACAGTAGGTAATAGGGTGGCATTTCAGCATCAGGTACTCTTTGTCAGGGAGCAGAGACTAGCCAGTGTTGCTTTGTCTGAGCGCCAAAAGTTCTTGTTTAGAAGACAGACAACTCCCCTGGCCTTGCCTGAGGCAGCTGTACAGTTCATTCAGTGGATTGAGAAACCCTGCCGTTGTAGGGCACAGTCCGGTGAAGTAGGAGCGAACCATGTCTCTGTGGAACAGAACATACAGCAGACTCTGTGTCCTGGCTTTAGGTTCGTCAAGCATGTTTTTAAGTGATTGGACGTTTGCCAGGAGTAAGCTGGGGAAGGGCCCTGGGACCATGTTATTTCAGTTTCACCTGCAGGCCTGTGCGTTTCCCACACTTCTTGGAGTGGCTGCTTTTGTTTAGGCCTGGGATTTGGTGTGTGTAGTCTGTGGTATCAAAGGTATAGATATATACCGTATAGTCCCGTGAGGTTCTTTGCTTTGGTTGGTGTATGTGTGGGTGGAGGATTTGTTGCCATGGTTGCAGTTTCCTGCATTGGCAATTGCGTTTGTGAGGTCAGGTGTTCCAAATCGCTGTTGGGCTATGGTTTGAGTTCAGAGGATGTCCACACAATGCTCCAGCATGGACAGGTTGAATGCCGGTAAAATGGATGGGGTCTCTGATGTCACGGGTGAGCCAATGGTTGGGTCCACGTGTTACAGTTCTCTAGGTCACTGCCAGGTCGGGGCCTTCCTTCAGAGGCTGGAGGATCTCTAGACCTGCAAGAAGATTTAAAGGAGCAGTCTTAATAATTTTTAAGCAGTGGGAATTGGAACACAACATAAGAAACATAAGTGGGACGGCGGCGCGGGCTCGTTGGGCCGAAGGGCCTGTTTCCCGTGCTGTGTTGTTCTTTGTTATCTTTGTTAAATAGGAGCAGGAGTAGGCCATCTGGCCCCTCGAGCCTGCCCCGCCATTCAATAAGGTCATGGCTGATCTGATAGTGGTTCAGTTCCACTTATTGGCCTGCTCCCCATAACCCTTAATTCCCTCATTGATCAGAAATCTATCTACATGTGACTTTAACATATGTAACGAGGTAGCCTCCACTGCTTCAGTGGGCAGAGAATTCCAAAGATTCACTACCCTCTGAGAGAAGTTGTTCCTCCTCAACTCTGTTCTAAATTGACTCCCCCTTATTTTGAGGCTGTGCCCTCTAGTTCTTGTTTCCTTCCTAAGTGAAAATAATCTCTTTGCCTCTGCCCTGTCTAGCCCCTTCATTATCTTATATGTCTCTATAAGATCCCCCCTCAGCCTTCTAAACTCCGAGTACAGGCCCAATCTACTCAATCTCTCCTCATAAGCTAACCCTCTCATGTCCAGTATCAACCTGGTGAACCTTCTCTGCACTCCCTCCAAGGCCAATATATCTTTTGGCAAATAAGGGGACCAACATTGCAAACAGTACTCTAGTTGTGGCCTCACCAGTACCTCGTACAATTGCAGAAGGATGGGTATGGGGAAAATCATTGGATGTAGTACATTTGAATTTTTAAAAATCATTTGATCAGCTCCAAATGAAGTCATTACACAAATTAAGGACTTGTGGGATTCCGGCGGGGGGGGGGGTTGTGGTGGTGGTGGGGGGGGGGGGGGGGCGTAATTATTAACATAGTTTAATCATTGGTTGTTGAACTGAAAACCACAGGAATAAACAGGACATTTTCAGGTTGGCATTCTGTAACTAGCGGGATATTATAAGGATGGGTACTTGGGCCTCAGCTGTTTATACTCTACGTTAATGACATGGATAAGGGGACTGAGTGTAATATATCCAAGTTTGTTGTTGATACAAAGTTAGATGGAAAAGTAAGTGGCTAAAAAGGATGCAAAGAGCCTGCAGAGAGATGTAAATAGGTTGAGCGAGTAAGCAAGAATATAGCAAGTGGGATACAATATGGCAAAATGTGAAATTATTCATTTTGGTAGGAGATGTTAATTTTTGGACAGTGGGAGACTGGGAGATGTGTACATTCAGAGGTAAATGGATTTACTTGTACCTGAATCACGCAGTTAGTATGCAGGTAGTTAGGGAGGCAAATAGCATGTTTGATTTTGTTACAAAGCAATTGGAGAGTAAGAATATTCGAAAAATTTGGACAATGCAGATTGTTCTCTGTTCAGACGTGGCTTGAGTATTTAAGTGGTAACTAGAAAAAGATTGAGAGTAGATGTCTTACTGATCATGTCAATCTCAATCCAATTTTTTGTATAATTTAGACAGAAGTGGATGGCTTAAAAATGGGTCTCAGATTTAAAAACTAGAGCTAACTTTGGTTTTTACCAATCCTGAGTAACCAAGAGAAAGGACAAGAATATGAGACCTGATCTGCATTACCAGGCAGGTAAATGGAAAATGGTTTTAATTAAGTCGACAGTACCATAGAAGTAATAATGGGATCAGGACCTAAGTGAGATTTCCTGCATCTGTCAAGTTTCCAGTAGATACGCATGAAGTTCAAAGTTATGTTGGTCAAACTGTGGAATGCTGACCTTGAGAACTGGTGGCTATGTAGCAATGTACTTGGATAGGTACATTGTTTGGAAAACTGATTCCGGAAAAAGGTTGTCTGGAGATGGAGAGAATTAATGAAGTGACAGAAGGCAGGTAGATGATCATCTACAGGGTGAGGAGGTGGAATTAATTTGAGGAAATTTTGTCAATCTGAATTTGTCCAATGGCATGTGGTTCTATAACGAAGGCAGTGGTGCAGCACACAAAGAAGTAAACCAAGAGTAAGACCACAGTAGCAGAGTGAGTGGTTACCCAAAGAGGAGATGAGACCCAAAAGTTTTGCGGTCGAGTATACTGCATTTGGGGACATCGCAGGTGTCAGCACACCCAAAGTGCAGTGAACTTAGCCTCGTCCTGAGCGAACCACCTGCTTGCTCATGATTTCACCCCACCCAATCCATGAGAATTGATGAGTAATAGTTGTGGGAATTCTGTAGTTGGGGGACTTCTGCCCAATATTGCAGGTGTAACTGGTATGTTACTTTCTAGGTGCAGTGGAAAGGGTATAACAAAACAGGTGGAAAAATTTTGAAGGAGGAAGATTCATCCAGCAATCATTATATACTTAGAAGCCAATGGTAATGAGATGCAAGATGGTGTGCATTGTGATCTTAAGACTCCTTCTGCCATATGCAATTTAGAAAGAAGCAATTTAGAAATATAAGGCTAGAAAGATGGTTAGCAAGAAGGGTTTATGATTCCTAGAACATTTGGACCCATTTGTATCCAGGGTAATCTAGATTGTATCAGTGCCAACACCCTCGTAAGGGGGCTAAGCAAGGCATTGAGGAGAGATAGACTTGAAACAGGGGAAAACAAAAGAGCTGAAAGCCTACTGAAGATGTTACAAGAAGGGGGCTGTTACAAGGCTCCAACAATACTTGCAACACTCAACACAGTCCATGACAAAGTAGCCACCTTGGTTGGCAGCCTATCTACCACTTTAACATTTATTTCCTTCAGCATCAATGCACATTGTGTACCTGTGCAAGATGCACTGCAGCAACTCACCAAGAGTCCTTCACCAGCATATTCTACGAACAAGCTTCTACCACCTAGAAGGACAAACGCAGCAGATGCATGAGAACAGGAGCGCCTGCTCCAAGGCACACACTCGCCTGACTTAGATCTGTCGTTCGTTAAAATCCTGGAACTTGGTCCTGAACATATGGGTAAACCTATGCCATGTGGACTGCAGCTTTCAAGAGCATGGCTCACCACCATATTTTCAAGGGCAATTAGGGCTGAGCAGCAAATGCTGACCTAGCCAGTGGAGCTCAGATCACATTAAAAAATTTTTTAGAAAGACATGATCATTCAAATGCAGACACTGATAGGTCACACACTATCAAAATATGGCCACATAAGGGCAATATAAATTAATTCTAATCTAGAGCAGGAATGTCAGTCATGTGGATACAAATTTGTTCAGGACACTCCCGGAGCTCAAGGACGAGACATTGGAATGTCAGAACTGGGAGAATAGGATCTTGCGTTGGGTGGGGGCAGAGGGAAACTGGAGGTTGGCAGGAGTAGGGAGAGAAGAACGTGATCACCATTGCACGCAGCATTCAAAACCAGTAGCAACAGCAGTGTAGTGTGGAGAGAGGAGTAACCTTACTTTAAATACTGTAAGATTGTTTCCATTGGTGAGTGAATTGGGGAACCAGGGGATGCTGACTGTACTCAGTACAAGCTCCAATATGGTGGAGGAGTTCCTGTATGCGCCACAAAAAGAAGTAATTAAAAAATCTTTTTGGAACCATTTCTTCAGTGACTTCCAATGTTCCTTTTAAACTTGGGGAACTGTAGGACTGGAAAAGTTAGGCTAAGCTTCTACTGCACATGCTCCACCTAGCTTTTCACACAGGATGCAATAAGGGTCCTGTAATATTGATGCATCAGGAGTAAAAACGGATCCTGAGCGCAGTGTTGCATTGTTACATGGAGCAATGTGTCAGAGAATCTGGAGTTGCTGCAGCACAGTAAGACGTCTCTCAACACAAGTTCAAAGTCCAACAGGTTTACTTGGTAGCACAAGCTTTGTGTTATAGCAGGTTAGGGAACTCTAGAACCCGTTGGCAGTAGTGACCATGATATAGCAGAGTTTAAAGGCTTAAGAAAAAAGAATTGGTAAGAGAAACTTTCAGCCTTTAGAGATTCATTTTCATGGGACAATGAGCTGTGGAAATTTAGCTAGACTAGAGCAGCAGCAACTTTTAGTGCTTTTACACCTGTGAAGTGTTTTAATGGTAAGGGGGAAGATGTGCGCGTGGCCAAATAAGGAGATATTAAGTGTTTAAAAGATTAGTTGTGCTATAAGAAAAACCTAAAGTGTGTGCCAAGAGATAAGATTAGAGGTTGCAAAAATAATTGAAAGACAGAATTAAAGGTACTCTATCTGAGTGTACACAACAGCAAGGTAGATGAATTGATGGCATAAATGGAAGTAATCAGGTGTGATCTAACTGCCATTATGGAAACATGGCTGCAGAGTGCCCAAGATTGCAAACTTATGATTCAAGGGTATTTGACATTTGAGAAGGATAGGGAGAAAGAAAAGGAGGTGACTTATGAGGACACAAGTTAAAGGTGAGGGGTGGGAGATTTAAGGGGGATACAAGGAAAAATGTTTTTACCCAGAGGGTGGTGATCATCTAGAAAGCATTGCCTGGGAGGGTGGTGGAGGTAGGATATCTTGCATCCTTTAAAAAGTACTTGCACAAGTACTTCGCACGCCATAACATTCAAGGTTATGGGCCAAGTGCTGGCTAGTGGGATTAGATGAGCAAGTCAGAACCTTTCATGCATCTTTGCAGATTCGATGGGCTGAAGGGCCTTTTCTGCACTGTAGTATTCTGTGAAACATGGCTACAGAGTGCCCAAGATTGCGAACTGATGGTTCAAGGGTATTTGACATTTAGGAAGGAAAGGTAAAAGGAAAGGAGGTGATAGTGCTGTTAATAAGGAATGATGTTAGTGCATTAATGAGAGCAGGTCTTGATCGAGGTAGAGAATCGGTTTGATTGGAGCTAAGACCAGAATCAGCAAACATTAGATGTTTATCAGCCCATTAAACAGTTGTGGTAATGCAGGGCATGATATAAATCAGGAAGTTTGAGATGCATGTAACAAAGGTAATGCTGTTATCATGGGGCTTCAATCTACATATAGACTGGGTAAACCTAATTACCACTAATGCTGTGGAAAATGACTTCCTGGAATGTATACAAAATGGTTTTCTAGAACAGCATATTGAGGAACCAACAAGAGAATAGGCTATTTTAGATTCTGTAAGGAAAAGTGATGTAATAGAGAAACTACAAAAGTATGAAAGGCAAATTGGCTGTGGTTGATTGGGAAATTATATTAAAAGGTATGATGGGAGACAGGAAATTGCGAGAAATTCAAAAGAAAATATAGTTTGCAACAAATTTACATTCCTTCGAGACAAATGTCCAGCAGGAAAGGTGATCCAATCACAAGAATTTAAGGACTGTATTAGATCAAAGGAAGAGACTTTTAAAATTGCTAAAAAGTACGAACCCTGAGGTTTGGGGACATTTTAAAATTCAGCAAAGGGGGACCAAAAAACTGAAAGGGAAAGCAGAAATAACAAGCATAAAAATGGATGACAAAAACACAAGTATGCAAGCTATAAGTACTGCTGCCTCACAGCATCAGGGACCCGGGCTTAATTCTGACCTTGAGTGACTGTCTTTGTGGAGTTTGCACGTTCTCCCCGTTTTCTTCAGGTGCTCTAGTCCAAAGATGTGCAGATTAGTGGATTGACCATGGTTAATTGCCCCTAAGTACCCAGAGATGTGTAACTTAGGTGGGTCAGCCAAAATACTTTTTTGACGAGATGGTGCAGACTCGATGGGCTACATGGCTTCCTGCACTCTAAGGGTTCTACAGTTTTTCTAGGTTTAAAAAAAATGAAAATTTTAGGAAAGGCAAATATGGGACTACTACAGGCAAAAACAGGAGAATTTATAATGTGGATAAAGAAATGGCAGAGAAATTAAGATGCTTTTTATCTGTCTTCACCGACGACAATACAAAAGTCTCACAGGAATGCAGAGACCCAAAGCATGAGTGAGAGCGAGGAATGAATAAAATTAGTATTAATGAAAAAGTGTGACTAGAGAAATTAATGGGACTGAATGTTGATAAAGTTCCTGAATCTAATGATCTTACATGTCAGAGTGTTGGAAGAGGTGGCTGTAGAGATAGTGGGTGGATTGATGGTCCTCTTCCAAAATTCTACAATCTTGAAATGGTTCCTTCAGATTGGAAGGTAGCAAATGCAACCCCACTGTTTAAGAAAAGAGGGAAAGAGGAAACGAGGAATTACACATGTTAGTTAGCCTAGTAGCGAAAATGCTATTTACAAGGGTGTGATAACTGGACACTTAGAAATAATGGTAGGATTGTGCAGAGTCAACGTGAATTTATGAAAGGAAAATCATGTTTGACTAATCTTTTCTGCGAGTATAACTAGCAGAATAAATGAAGGGCAGCCACTGGATGGACATATTTGGATTTTTCAAAGGCTTTCGATAAGGCCCCACATGGGGTTAGTAAGCACAATCAGAGCTCATGAAATTGGGGATAATGTACTGGCATGGATTGAGGATTGGTTAAGGGACAGAAAACAGAGTTGATATTGCCGTTCTTGTTATATGGTCATAGAGTGCACCTACATCACACAAACTGCAGTGGTTTACGAAGGTGGTTCATCACTTAATGGGCAGTAGGGATGGGTAACAAATGCTAGCCTTTCCAACAATGCTTATAGAGAATAAAAGATTAAAAAATCCTTACGCCTGGTCATGCCTCTAGTCTGTTTGGAGGTGATTTGTAATTTGCGATGGCTTACTTTATGAACTCTGTTTCCATTCTAGAAGTTAAAGTTAATCAGGCTAGCTTGTGGAGAGCACAATAGCACAGTGGTTAGCACTACTGCATCACATCCCGATGGCTCCGGGTTCAATTCCAGCCTTGGATGTCTTGTCTGTGTGCAGTCCTTGTGTGTCTGTGGGTTCCCTCTGAGTGCTGTAGTTTTCTCCCACAGTCCAAAGATGTGCAGGTTAGGTGGAGGGTAAATTGTCCCTCAGCATTCCATCCTGGATGTACCCTGCCTAATGCCCAGTGTCTGTCGGGACAGACTCCGATTCCCCACAGCCCTGAATTGAAGTAAGTGGTTAAGTGAATGTAAAGTGAAGAAGGCTAGCTTGCGAATAGTTAGGGTAAATGGACTGACTCATCTTTCTGACAGTACAATCGATTGAGATGCTTACTGCATTTATTTGCAAATGATTTTGAACTTCTAGCTATGTAAATCAGAGTTTTGTTAAACTTTTGAGTTCAGTTGTGTCAAAGTTGTTTAATTTCAGTTGTAAAACTCGGCCCTATTTTGATTTTTTTTTCGTTGTCAGAGAAATGTTGCGCAGTATTCTCACTGGGCTTTGCAAGAGTAATTGTTGCTATTCAGCAAAGCAGTTTGTATGATTCCTTTACTAGATAATTTTCAACTAGTTCCACAATTATGACTAGAAATAATTAATTTTATATGATAGAACTCCGAATCATATCCGTTGAAAGATGACAGGTCTGAAATGTTAAGTCTGTTCCTGTTCTACAGATAATTCCTGATCTGAGTATATTTCAGCATTTGCAGTGTTTTGCTTTCGTACTGATTGAAATGCCATTCCCTTTTTTTTTGTCCTTGTCTGTTAAATTGAGTCTGAGCTCCCTCTCCCTGTTATGGCTAGTTCAAAAAGTCAGAAACTATGCAATTGATGTAAGATGCTGTATTAAATAAAAATCAGAAGGTAAATTTACCAGAGTCATAAGATTTTAGGTTAATGTGACATAATTTTTATATTTTTTTGTTAGATTGGAGAAAATCAATTTAGAGCGGGTTGAATGTTGGGGAGGGAGGAGAGTTGTAACTCTCCCACAATCTAAAATTATTCTTCATTAAGCAAGTGGTCTGCTTCGTATCATTTACTAATATGCCCATTTCATTGACTATTATAATTCAGGCATTTAATGACTGCCGTGACAGTTATATT
This sequence comes from Carcharhinus amblyrhynchos, assembly GCF_965287045.1. Classification (NCBI taxonomy): domain Eukaryota; kingdom Metazoa; phylum Chordata; class Chondrichthyes; order Carcharhiniformes; family Carcharhinidae; genus Carcharhinus; species Carcharhinus amblyrhynchos. The sequence continues at coordinate 13,322,758 of NC_137330.1, read as the reverse complement.
GGATAGTTAAAATTCATTCTCCGTATCGCATCTGCAACAATCTAAAGCTGACGTTTTTCAGTTTATAGATAACTTTTTAGCATTTTACTATGTAGTTACCTCCTCATGCTTTATCGCAGACTCTCCGATCAGCTTTAACCTGACTCATCATCAGAAGCTCTTGCTTCCAACTCAGCAAGATTATTATTTCTACCATGAGTGAGTCCCACTATTGGTGAAACCATTATCTGCGCTTGCCCCTTTGTTTGACTTCTACAGCTGCACCCACCAACTTGACATTGCATTCAAAATTCTGTTCGTTATCTGTAGACCTTCTTGTCAATCTTCTCTGATTTGCTCTACTTCAGCACTTAGAATCATAGATTCTTGCAGCTTCACACAACCACACTTCTGCTATTTTTATTCCAGCTTAAGACTTTTAAATGTTTAAGTAGCCATTCTCCAAACCGTTGCATTTGTCTAGATTTTGTTACCTGTTATATTTATTGTACATTTTATATTTGAGTACTTGTTTATATTGAAGTACAGCTTTCCAATATTTGCAGGCTTTTCTTTAGCGATTGGAAAAATAAATTAATTAACTTCCTGCTGTTTTCTTCATGGTCTTCTCCTGGGAAAGTGATTAGTTTTATGGGATCATATCATAGTACATGGAAAAATTGACTTGAATGTATGTGACATTGTGGATGTTCTGCATTTTGTAATTATTTTGTTAGTTACTGCTTTGTTAATGCTCCTAGTTACTCTGGGGAAATAAAAACCCTCTGCTCAACAAATGAACTATTTCATTTGTGATATGGAAGTTCCATCTGTGATCCAGCATGAGAAACTGAAATTTACACATCTAATGTTTCTTGCCATTAAACCTACTAATTTCTAATATATAAATAAATACCTTGTTAACATTGCAGCCAAAGGAGGATGGGGGGAAGGCATTGGGGGCGTGGGGGGGGGGGGGGGCGTGCAATGCAAGGTTTTACATTATGCTTTTATTTTGAAAAGATGTTACGGTTTTGGGATTTTTTTGTCAGTTTAGAGAGGGTCACACGTTGGCAGTCAAGTACAGTGTCTGTTATTTGACTTGTGCCCTTTTTTACACAAGAGTGATGGTATTTGTTTTAGATATACTTTTTTCAACGCTTGCCTCTTTTCTGACACAAATAAGTATTTTTTTCAATACTGGAAAGATTTTAGCATTAAGTTTAAAATTGATTTGATATGCTGTATACTATTGGCTTCCAATCACTGAGTTGCGGCAGAATGTTGTGTCGTGAAGCAAGTGCGTGCATGCGGGCGCGCACACACACACCCTCCCTCCCCCCAAGCCTGCATCCTGAGTGAGAGAGAGAGGGACCAAGATCTCTCACTGTTTTAGTCCTTAGCCTTCTAGCTGTTGCTAAAACTTGAAAAACTGAACAAAGATCCTTCAAATGATTGGGGGTCACAGAATGGCAGTGTTGTTCTGTGACCCCAGAAGAAAAGAAGCCACTTTGTGGTTTTAGAAACTTGTTATCTCTCAGGAGCTACTAATAACTCCAAAGGGAGCTATCTGAAGAACGCAATTTGTGTTTGATAATCCAGGCTGGCCAGCAGAAATGGAATATCTATTAAGACAATGGTCTCCCAGACATTCTTTTCAATTCCTTTTAATCCATAATGGCTGAAACATTATTAGCCCAGAACACACAGCCAGTGTCCAAACATTGGGTAAATGTGACTATGACTTTGTTGAACAAATAATATCACTTGACTGGGGTGAATAGCTCAGTCTGCTTTTTTTTAATCATGTGATGAACAACCTCACAGACAAGGAGCTATGGCCCAGGTTGAATACCAGGCATCTTCTCAGTCCAGTGTCTTCCTGTGTCTTTTCCTACAGCAAATGTGGTAGAAATAGCCACGGCAGAGTGGTGCTACTAAGCCACACCACACAATCTTATGAGATGGAATGAAGCGATTTGACCTGATATGAATGTTGGAATAAAGGAATTACTTTCCTATTTTATAGAATACACATATAACATTGTACACATCAAAGCAAAATTCTCTTTTTGATTATTCCAATTATACTTAAGTTTTAATCAAAGCTAGACTCCCATAATGTGACGTTTATAAATGAACTTCATTGCAATTGAGATAATACATTAAAATGCAGTTGAAACAAACATTTGGATAGGAAAATAATGTAATCAGAGTTTAAGCAATAATTCTGACAAGATATGGATGTGTCACGATGGACTGGCAGATACAAGGCTAGTAAAACCATAGTAATACCTATTGTGGCTGATGCCCTGGAGCATCATGTGGATATGCCGGCATTGGACTGGGGTGAACACAGTAAAAAGTCTGACAACACCAGGTTTAAGTCCAACTGATTTATTTGATAGTAAACTCACAAGCTTTCGGGGTTTGTCTCTTCGTCAGGTGAATGGAGAGTTCTGGCCTCAGACAGAGCATATAAAGCACAGACAGTTTAGAGATTACTGATTAGAATGCAAATCTTTACACCTAACCTGCTGTTCAAGTCCTAAAGTGGCCAACAATGTGAGTGGAAGGAGCACTGATCACAGGTTAAAGAGATGTGTATTGTCTCCAGACAGTACAGTAAGTGAGGTTTTGCAAACCCAGGCAAGTCACAGGGGTTACACTATCTGTAACATTCGCATTCTAATCAGTAATCTGTAAACTGTCTGTGCTTTATATGCTCTGTGGCCTGAACTCTCCATTCACCTGACGAAGGGACAAACCCCGAAAGCTTGTGAGTTTACTATCAAATAAATCAGTTGGACTTAAACCTGGTGTTGTCAGACTTTGCCCTGGAGCTTGACAACTGATATTAGGATTGGTTAGGATTGAAATGGAATTCCTGACTGTTGCTGTTCATTTCCACTTTGAAGTAGTGTGAGATCATCTTTTTAAAGAATTTCTATTCCATTGTTTACAATAGGATATGATTAAAGTTCATTTTGTAGCTTTAGCATGGTTGCCTGAATATCACAAACATGCAAGCATTTCCACTGTAAATTCTAAAGTCAGTTTAAGGAAATTTGTGTCTAAAAATGGAAAATCCAATACTATTTTCTCCCAGACTCTAGCTGTCTATCTTCCACTGTTCTCTCTCAGGCTTTCTTCCTATCTCCTGCCTCTCTTTCCCAAGCTCCCCCACTCCATTTTTTTGCTTAGGTTGTTGAAGAATTTAATAAAATTGTTTCCTTTTTGTTTTAATAAGTTTGAGTTCTAATGATCCTTATCCCATTACCATGAAAGTATTCACATGCAGGCACAGCGACGTAGAAGTCTAGCTCAGATCGTTGTCATGCTGCATTTTAAATCTGAAACTTGTAAGGAGGTGCAGTGCCAAGTTTATCGATTGCTCCTGCAGCAATGACGGAGCAAATTTTAAAATTCTTATCTTAGGCCAGGTCGGGAACTGAACCAATCTCTGTAACATCTAAAACTCTCCCAGATCTCTAGAAAATGCACTAAAATAAGGAGTCACCCATTCGGGACAGAGAAAAAGTAGAATTCCAAAGTCTCAAAACACTCAGAAAAATCTTTTTCTCTGAGTGTTTTGAGACTTTGGAATTCTCTGCCTCAAAAGGAGATTGAGTTAAGTAACGTTCCAAACCATGCAGGTAATGACCATCTCCAACAAAAATTCTAACCATGTGCCCTTCATGTTTAATGGTGTTACCATCGCTGTGTCCCCCACTATCAACATTCTGGAGGGTTACTGATGACCAGAAAACTGAATTGGAACAGCCGTATTAATACCGAGGCTACACGAGCAAGTCAGAGGCTTTTGTGACTTAATTCACCTCTTGACTCACCGTCTACAAGGCACAAGTCGTGAGTGTGATAGAATACTCTCCACTTCCCTGGCTAAGAACATTAGAACATAAGAAATAGGAGCAGGAGTAGGCCATCTAGCCCTTCGAGCCTGCCCCGCCATTCAATAAGATCATGGCTGTTCTGTTGTGGCTCAGTTCCACGTTCCCGCCCTCTCCCCATAACCCTTAATCCCCTCGCTTATCAAAAACCCATCAACCCGCAAAAATATTTAGCGAGGCAGCCTCCACCGCCTCAACGGGCAGAGAATTCCAGAGATTCACCACCCTTTGAGTGAAGAAGTTCCTCCTCAACTCCGTTCTAAACCGCCCCCCCTTTTATCTTGAGGCTGTGCCCCCTAGTCCTAGTGTCCTTTCTGAGTGGGAAGAGTCTCTCCACCTCTATCCTATCCATCCCATTCATCATCTTATACGTCTCAATGAGATCTCCCCTCATTCTTCTAAACTCTAACGAGTACAAGCCTAGTTTATTCAGCCTCTCCTCATAGCTCAACCCCCTCAACTCCAGTATCAGCCTAGTAAACCTCCTCTGCACTCCCTCCAAGGCCAAAATATCCTTGCGTAAGTGCAGCGCCCAAAACTGCACACAGTACTCCAGCTGCGGCCTCACCAATGCCCTATACAGCCGCAGCAAGACCTCCCTACTTTTATATTCAATCCCCCTCGCGATGAAGGCCAGCATCCCATTCGCCTTCCTGACCACCTGCTGCACCTGCAGGCTGGGTTTTTGCGACTCATGCACAAGGACCCCGAGGTCCCTCTGCACCGTCGCCTGCTGCAGTTTTTCGCCACGTAAGTAATAGTCCTTCCTACCATTATTCCTACCAAAGTGGACCACCTCGCACTTGCCAACGTTAAATTCCATTTGCCATTTCCTGGCCCATTCACCCAGCCTATCTAGATCCTTCTGCAGACTCTCCACACCCTCCGCGCAATTTGCCGTTCCACCAATCTTGGTGTCATCAGCAAATTTCGACACCATACACTCGGTTCCCTCCTCCAGATCATCTATATAAATGGTAAATAGCTGAGGCCCCAGCACCGACCCCTGGGGCACTCCACTAGTCACCAACCGCCAATCCGAATAGCACCCATTGACCCCCACTCTCTGCCTCCTATTTGACAACCAATCCTGTATCCACACTAACACCCTACCCCCAACTCCATGCCCCCTTACCTTCTGCAATAACCTCTTGTGCTAAGTGCAGCTCCAACATCCCCATCTCCTCTTCCATCTGCAGATGAGTGTCTGCCTTTTGTTGGAGGGGATCAAAAATTGTGCACTGGTTTTCTGAAAAAATGTTTATCCCTAAAATCACTTGGTGTAGAAAGTGTAAAAAACTTAATAAATTCATCAGAAATTCTCATCTTCTAGTGAAGCCATTGAGCCCCTTCTGTGTTAAATGTGTACCTATTCTGGGATGATTCTAGGCAGGAATGTGCATGTGCGTGCAGCCACTATCTCTGTCGACAAACATTTGGAGCATCAAGAAAAATACAGACTTTAAGTTCTATTTGTTTTTATTGACAGAAAAATCTATAGGCTGACTCATTATTACAAATCCAAACAGTTGGTCCACTCAACTGGACCTATGAATCCTCCCCAGCTTTCTCACTTGTAGTCCAAGTCTCTTCTGTGGTCTCATAGAATCTTGAAATGGAATGTTTACAATTTATTAGCGAGGATGACCAGCTGATGTTGTTACATGATGCATAAAGGAAATTCACACACTTCCTGTTTAAAATATCCAAAGGGAGTATTTCAGATTTAAGGATTAGATTGGTTTGCCCACAAGTATCTCTGAAAAATTATATTACATGGATGTTTAAACTTGGTAAGTTTGATTTCCAAATTGAGGATTCACCAGCAATATTTGGCTAAAGTACAGAAACTGGATATACTAGAGCCTCAGCAGTAAACATGGTATTTCAATTCACAAATAATGGTTGGGAAGCCATGTTATTTAGTGGTGCTTATCTAGTGTATTTTTGTTTTTTATTCCATTTCTCTCCATATATCCTAGCATATTTCCACTTCCTGAAAATTGTCAGATTTAGCCCGTATCTCAACCCATTCTGCATGCTTTTGTTAGCTCCATGTGTAGCTATTCAATGTTTTCCTGATTGACTGACCATCTAATGTTCCATGAACTTGATTTCCTTGGAAAACCTGATTCCTGTTTACTAACTTGCACTGAGACCCATTCTGCCATCACCCCTTTGCGCGCTGACTTGCATTCTCTTTGGATCCAAGGATAATCCTTGGGTTCAAATGTTTCTGTGCTCAGCCTACTCCATCTCTGAAACCTCTTCTAGATGTCCCCACTCCTGTGGACTTTGTTTCTATGGTTCTGACCTCTTGTGCATCCCAAACTGCTTAAATCACTGCTATGAAATGCTTTGCATAAAGCTCCCTAATTCTTTCCCTCTCTCACCATTAGGGCACTCCTAGAAACCTATAGGGTGGCTAAATCATCATTAACAGCACCAAGGCTGAAGGCATTGGAATTCAGACCCAAACTGATTCTTATTTGAGTAATATATAACTTTTTCCCCAACCTTTTCCTAGAAGTTAAGGAGTGTATGAACAGAAAGACAGTAAGAAGTCTCACAACACCAGGTTGAAGTCCAACAGGTTTATTTGGTAGCAAAAGCCACTCGCCTTCAGAGCGCTGCTCCTTCATCAGGTAAGTAGGGAGTTCTGTTCAGAAACAGGGCATATAAAGACACAAACTCAGTTTACAAGATAATGGTTGGAATGTGAGTCTTTACAGGTAATCAAGTCTGAAAGGTACAGACAGTGTGAGTGGAGAGAGGGTCAGGCACAGGTTAAAGAGATGTGTATTATCTCCAGCCAGGACAGTTAGTGAGATTTTGCAAGCCCAGGCAAGTCATGGGGGGTTACAGATAGTGTGACATGAACCCAAGATTCCAGTTGAGGCTGTCCTCCTGTGTGCGGAACTTGGCTATCAGTTTCTGCTCAGCGATTCCGCATTATTTTGCGTCGTGAAGGCTGCCTTGGAGAATGCTTACCCGAAGATCAGTGGCTGAATACCTGTGACTGCTGAAGTGTGCACCATCAGGAAGAGAACACTTCTGCCTGGTGATTGTCAATCGGCATTCATTCATCTGTTGTCATATCTTCTGCATCGTCTCCCCAATGTACCATGCGTCGGGACATCCTTTCCTGCAGCGTATCAGGGAGACGCTGTTGGCCGAGTGGCAAGAGTATGTACCGTGGATGGTGTTCTCATGTGAGATGATGGCATCTGTGTCAGTGATCCGGCACGTCTTGCAGAGGTTTTCCACATCATAATTGTGTGCTCAAGAGTAACAACATGCTGTGATATATCCTCTAACATAAGGTAGTTATGAAGAAACAGGAACTGATCTCTACAACACTACGATGTGGCAATGCCAGCGTTAGACTGGGATGGGCACAGTAAGAAGTCTCACAACACCAGGTTAAAGTAATTATAGATAGTGTGACATGAACCTAAGATCCCGGTTGAGGCCGTCCTCGTGCACAGAACTTGTCTGTCAGTCTCTGCTCAGCGACTCTGTGTTGTCGTGTGTCGTGAAGGCCACGTTGGAGAACGCTTACCTGAAGATCAGAGGCCAAATGTCCGTGACCGCTGAAGCGTTCCCGAATAAGAAGAGAACACTCTTGCCTGGTGATTATCGAGCGGTGTTCATTCATCCGTTGTCGTAGCATCGGCACAGTCGCCCCAATGTACCATGCCAAGGAACATCCTTTCCTGTATCTTCAGGTAAGCGTTCTCCAAGGCAGCCTTCACGACACAATGAAGAGTCGCTGAGCAGATCTGATAGCCAAGTTTCGTACAGATGAGGACGGCCTCAACCAGGATCTTGGTTCATGTCACACTATCTGTAAAACCTCCTCCCTCCCTCCCTCTCTCTCCCTTCTTCTTCTTCTTCGTCTCTCTCTCTTCTTCTGCTTCTTCTCTCTCTCTCTCTCTCTTCTTCTTCCCCCCCCTCACCACCACCCCGGCTTGCAAAATCTCACTGTCTTGATTGGAGACAATACACATCTCATTAACCTGTGCTTAACCCTCCCTCCACTCACATTGTCTGTACCTTTAAGACTTGATTACGTGTAATGACTCGCATTCCAAACAATACTTTGTAAATTGAATTTGTGTCTTTATATGTCCTGTTTGTGACCAGAACTCCCACTCGCTTGATGAAGGAGCAGCGCTCCGAAAACTAGTGGCTTGTGCTACCAAATTAACCTGGTGTTGTGAGACTTCTTACTATGTTTACCCCAGTCCAACGCTGGCATCTCCATATCATGAACAGAAGGGGGCCATTCAACCTTCCATGCCTGTTTCAGCATTCAAATAGATCTTGGCTAATGTGTATTTTAACTCTTATTGTTCCATCTTGATTGTGTAAGCCTTAAAGCTTTTGCCAACTAAAATCTTTCAATATTCTATTTTGAAATCTTCAATTGAAGAGAGTTCTAGATTCTTACTATCCTTGGTTTGAAGAATCAGGTTCTTCCTGATGTCATTCGGTGATACGCATTGTAAATTCTCTTCAGTCTTTTGGTCACTTAGCTTAATGCCTCATCCTTTGGCTTGGTTTTGGCCTTTCTTGTCAGATTGTGCTACTCACGGTGCCTTGTGAGATTCCTGTAATTTAACCCTTTAATTCCTGAAATTTTAAAGCAAAGCCATGATATAAATGCAAGTTTTTATGGTTGTAACAGTACGCACTGCAGAACAAATGTATTACAAGGTTGTCAGTTGGAGTAATTCTTTAGATGAACTGACACCATCTTTCTTTCCTGATTGTTGAGTTGCCTACTACCTTGATTTACAAATTGATAATTATGATTGAAGCATTTAAGGGTCAAATGCATTTTTAACATGCTTTAATTATGTGACAATTACAGAATTATTTCTAATTGCAGTGTATGCACGATCACCTTTAACATACTGTGTTTGTACATTTTCCCTTGCAGATTTTACCAGCTTCGTGCAACCATGAAACTGCCTCCCAGAGTTCCACACAAAATGGAGGCCAGTCTGCTGAATCCAGCAGGTAAGAGGAATGGAAAGAAGTTTGAACATTTAATAACTAACACAGCAAATAGAATTGAACTGTGACTTATGAAGACTTCCTTTGAATATCCAAAATGGAATGTTATGTCCCTTTTATGAAGTCCATGTATCTTTGCCATGTAAATGTTTAGGTTAGATATTTTAAGCAGCTTCAGAGCAGGCTTCAAATAAATGTATAGTGAGATAATTTTCTTTCTATACCGGTTGTTTGTAATGTCAGAGGGCAAAGTTGGGACCTAGCTTTTCTACCCTCCAGTTAGTGATTATGTAAATGTAGTAAATTGTAGCGACATCCATTCTCGAGCTATGATTTCTTTGTATTTATACCATGATGAAATGAATGTCTTATTCAGGCTGTTGTGACAAATAGCGAAAGAAAAGTTTGAGTGAGGAAATGAAGACGTATATGTTCCAAGCTGGAATTAATATGCAAAACATGGATGCTTAATTGTAGACACTTATTACCACTAGAATGTTTCAAAGTTCGGGAATTTGAATGCTGCACCACCCTTCCCTACCTTGCACAAAAGCACACAGTGGGAAAGGCACAGCATCCTGAAAACTGGAGATAATCTAGAAATTATTGATGATTCACAACATTAGAATGACTACTATCAAATCTGTCAGAGTTGGTGCAGACATGATGGGTCAAATCGCCCCTTGCTACACTGTTGGGATTCTATGATTATCAATTCATAAAATGTTCTGCAATTTACCTTGATCTTCACCAGATCTAATCAAGGTTTGTTCTGTCCATGAGACTGCCATGTTGAGTTTGATGGCAATCAAATTGCTAAACTTGAGATTGATGAATTAGTCCCATTGCAGCCATTTAGCAGTTGTAATTAATGTTGTCACTGACTTTGGCTATCAAACGCTGTTTACCCATGAAATAAACCAATGAAGATGTGAAATCACACTCAGGTGGGTACTAATTGTTCCTAGAGTTTTGTTTAGTTTTGTGACTTGGCAATCTTTGTGGCAGTCTTGTCATCTGCCCTACTCTTGGTATCGAATAGTAACAATTGTCAGGATGCAAAGTTGATTTGACATTCAGAAATATATTTGGTTTACTTTCAGAAACTAATATTTTGGAATACAGAAAATGAGTAATATGAGACATGGCTGGTGAGTGTCACCATAAATATGGCAGGAAAAAAAAATTACTTTGAATTTATGGTTCTTGAGGCTCTGCATTGAGGGTTCCACTGTTTCTACTCATGATGGATAGAAACTGTTGATTCTATACTTCATGAATGAAGAATATTTTTCACATCTATCTAGCCATCAATTCATTAATTTCTCAAGGATCAATACAGGAATTATGACTAGGTTACAATTTTGTCCTTCTTAATTTTTTCTTGCGTATGTGTCACACAGCCAGCCTCCCCCACCCCTTTCTCTTGCACGCCTCATTCCACAGCCTCTTTCCCGACCTCCCACATGGCATAATTTAGATGAATTACTTCAGGTGAATTTGTATTTCACTTGTGAAATGTCTGAAAGTAACTGGTATTTCGTAATAATCCATTTTTACATTGATCTAATGTTTATAATGCAAAGTATAAATTGGACATTCATGAACTGTTGCAGCCATCATACCTTTGTTTTCTGCCTATTAGAGATTCACTGAAGAATCTTTGCACACCCCAGATATATATCTCCCTGATTTTTAAGTTTAAAATTGTTTTTTATTTTTCAAGGAAAACACCACCAGCTAAAGTAATAGATTTTTGATAACAAATTATTGCTTATATGTAGAGGAAATAGGAACAGTAATATGAAGAAGGCCATTTGACACCTCGAGCCTGAACTGTCATTCATTAAGATCATTGCTGATCTGTTTGTGTTTCTAATTCCACTTCCCATCTATCTCTGATAATCTTAGATTCTTGTTTGGCAAGGGGCAATCTATTTCCGCCTTAAAAATATCTAATAAGCTCACCTCTAGGCATTCTAAGTTGCATGACCCTCTTATCCTCCTCATCTCTGTCTTAAAAGGCTGAGACCTAATTTTAATAATGTGCACCTAGTTTGGGACTCACTCCACGAGGAAACATCTTTTCCACATCCACCTTAAGACTGTTCAGGACCCCTTCTGCTCAATATTATCTTTGCTACAGAAGTATTTCCCTTCATTTTTTTTGGTGGGTTGGCCAACATCAACAATAATAATCCTATGTGTACCAATGGCTTCTTAAATTGGGTACAGCTATCCATTACTAAATTGGTCATTTTTGGCTATGCTATACCTGAAAAACAAGTGCTATGCAATTTCTACCTCTAATCTCAGATGTGTCACAGTGCCGCTTTGCATACTAAAGAAGGCTGTAATTTATTGACTAGCAGCACAAATATTTTGGTGAAAAAATTTATGGATGCTGTTTTGTGGGGAATAGATAACACATTAGAAAGAAAGATTAAAAACATTCATTGATTTGTGCTGGACTTTGGGTGTGGGTGGCAGAGATTCTCAACTGACCTTGAGGTTGATTTAGGGAGTTTGGAATCAGACAAGGCAGAAGGGATGGAAAGAAGCGGTTGCATCTATAGAGTATAGCAACTTTTAAGAGCATTTGAGCAAAGATTATCTGTATACTAATTGGGCACTTTTCCTCTCTAGAAATTCTCTGATTACAGCTGCCAAAGCTGAGTATTGGATATTGTGGTGGTTGAAATAAAAACATACTGTAAATAATTGGGACTTTTCTGCAAGTCTTTTAAACTCTGCCAAATGAGGAACAGGTCAATACTGCAGAGGCAGCATTATTCAGATTGAAATAGAGACGAACATGTGGCATATGGTGAAGGTTGTGGTGGAAAGTTTACAGTAAATTTGTGATTGGTATGTGGCTTCCTGACAGAAACTTGGCATTCTGGTTTCTTCCTCATCTTTCAACCTTGACACAGCCGACTGCTGATAGATTGAATGCTGAACTGCACGGGTAGGTAGGGTGGAGAAATTGCACGCTTTAAGAATTTTTAGAGGAAGTTACTGTAAATTCTTGAGCAGTTGGATGAAAATGGATTTGGATATTGATCAGAAAACCTTTGAGACCTGAGTATTGACTTACCATAGAAAAGAAATCATAGAAAATTTACAGCTCAGAAACAGGCCTTTTGGCCCTTGTCTTTGCCGTACCATTTTTTTGCTTAGTCCCACTGACCTGCACTTGGACCATATCCCTCCACACCCCTCTTATCCATGTACCTGTCCAAGTTTTTCTTAAATGTTCAAAGTGACCCCGCATTTACCACTTTATCTGGCAGCTCATTCCACACTCCTCCCACAACTCTCTGCGTGAAGAAGCCCCACTAATATTCCCTTCAAACTTTTCTCCTTTCACCCTTAACCCATGCCCTCTAGTTTTTTTCTCCCCTAGCCTAGTGGAAAAAGCCTGCTATCTATACCCATCAAAATCTTATACACGTCTATCAAATCTCCCCTCATTCTTCTATGCTCCAGGGAATAAAGTCCTAACCTGTTCAATCTCTCTCTGTAACTCAGCTTCTCAAGTCCCGGCAACATCCTTGTGAACCTTCTCTGCACTCTTTCAACCTTGTTTACATCCTTCCTGTAACTAGGTGACCAAAACTGTACACAATATTCTAAATTCGGCCTCAGCAATGCCTTACAATCTTACCATAACACTCCAACTTTTATACTCGATACTCCGATTTATAAAGGCCAATGTACCAAAAGCACTCTTTACAACCCTATCCACCTGTGACATCACTTTTAGGGAATTCTGTACCTGTTCCCAGATCCCTCTGTTCAACTGCACTTTTCAGAGTCCTACCATTTACCCTGTACATTCTACTTTGGTTTATCCTTCCAAAGTGCAATGCCTCACATTTGTCTGCGTTAAATTCCATTTGCCATTTTTCAGCCCATTTTTCTAGTTGGTCCAGATCCCTCTTCAAGCTTTGAAAATCTTCTTCACTGTCCACTACACCTCCAATCTTTGTATCAGCAAATTTGCTGATCCAATTTACTACATTATCATCCAGATCATTGATATAGACGACAGACAACAACGGACCCAACACTGATCCTGCGGCACACCATTAGTCACAGGCCTCCACTCAGAGAAGCAGTCCTCCACAACCACTCTCTGGCTTCTTTCATTGAGCCGGTGTCTAATCCAATTTACTACCTCCCCATGTATACCTAGCAACTGAACCTTACTTACCAACCTCCCATGAGTGACCTTATCAAAGGCCTTGCTAAAATCTAGGTAGATAACATCCACTGCCTTTTCTTCATCCACTTTTCAAACATGGCCTACCACGCACAAAGCCATGTTGACTCTCCCTAATAAGTCCCTGTCTATCCAAATATTTGTAGATCCTATCCCTTATCACACTTTCCAATAACTTGCCCACCACCGATGTCAAACTTACTGGCCTATAATTTCCCGGATTTCTTTTCGAACCTTTTTTGGACAACGGAACAATATGAGCCACCCTCCAATCATCCGGCACCTCCCCCGTGAATACTGACATTTTAAATACGTCTGCACCACCCCCGTGCATACTGACATTTTAAATACGTCTGCCAGGGCCCCTGCAAGTTCACTACTAGCCTCCCTCAAGGTCCGTGGGAATACCCTGTCTGGACCTGGGGATTTATTCACTCTGATTTGCCTCAAGTCAGCCAGCACCACCACCACCTTTAATCTGTAAAGGCTCCATGACCTCCCTACCTGTTTGCCCTATTTCTGTAGACTCCACGCCCATTTCCTCAGTAAATACGGAAGCAAAAAACCCATTTAGTATCTCCCCCATTTCTTTTGGTTCCATACACAGTCTACCACTCTGGTCTTCAAGAGAACCAATTTTATCCCTCACTATCCTTTTGCTCCTAACATACCTATAGAAGCTCTTTGGATTTTCCTTCACTCTGTCTGCCAAAGCAACCTCATGTCTTTTAGCCTTCCTGATTTCCCTCTTGAGTAGCTTCTTGCACTTTATATACCCCTCGAGCATCTGATCTGTTCCTTGCACTCCTTGACTTGTTGTGCTGATTTTGCATATAGGACATGTGTAAGGCATCTAATATAATACAGCATTTTTTGGAGCCTGTGCTTAACTACTTAACTCTTGAGAAGGCTGACAGATATAAAGTACATTCTTCCTTTAAGTATAAGTATGTCCTTAAAAAAAACATTTCAGATCCCCATGAGTAATTGAATAAGTCAATGTGTGGTATGACAAGGAGTTCCACAGAGCAGAAACGACCTATATTCAATCTTTAATAATTTAACTGATCTAGAGTGGGGCTTGGTTAATGTCCCAAAATTGTATTGAAGTTTCCTTTGTCATGGGAAATCATGGGTTCATATTTTCCAATAATTCATTTCCCTCTGGAGATGAAACATCTTGTTTGTTAAACCGTGACACTTAACACAGATGAAAACAAATACATCTGTTAATCTAGGCAGTAATTGAAGGAATACTACATTTAACTGCTTTAAGGTATTATTTGGATGACAGTATAATCTGTTTATATTCGAGGGATTTTATTAATTCCTAAATAAGGAAAGAATAATTAAATCGTGTTTTATCAGGAGAATTTACTTTTAAAAGATCTAATCTGGTCGTGAAATGATAGCTGAAGCTAAATGTCTTGTCTATAAACATATTGTTAAAAATTGTAATCCATCGGGAAGTGACAGTTGTGTCCTTGTAATCTTTATTTTATTTATAATGCATTTCAGATCTTTAAGACTGACTGGGTTTTGAATTTTGAAAATGTGAACAAAAGATTTGCCCTACACAAGTTGCAATTAGGTGCCCTGCCGACACTGCTACAAAAAAGCAACAGCAGTTGAAGGTGCATCTGTGGCATCAGGTGTTCTGACACAGATACAGATGTCTTGTGTGTCACTGTTGGCAGTCAGGGATTCAGCTGTCTCAGCTTTAAACACTGGAATTCTCTCCTTGAGCCTATCCAATTTTTAAAATGCTCTTAAAACCTGTCTCTCCAAGTAAGCTGACCTAATTTCTTCTTTATGTAGCTATATCTGTGTCAGATTACCTGATACATCAAAGAATGGTTATTGGATTGAATGAACTAGCGGAAGAACAAATCACTAGAAGCAACTGGAAGTTGAATATTTCAGTTTGGTGGATGACTCTAACTCACATTTGACAAATGTTAAATCATATTGAACATGTTGCAGTTGTCAT
Source organism: Carcharhinus amblyrhynchos (assembly GCF_965287045.1). Classification (NCBI taxonomy): domain Eukaryota; kingdom Metazoa; phylum Chordata; class Chondrichthyes; order Carcharhiniformes; family Carcharhinidae; genus Carcharhinus; species Carcharhinus amblyrhynchos. The sequence continues at coordinate 13,307,631 of NC_137330.1, read as the reverse complement.
TGTCATGAACCGAAACATCAAAACTTGATTTCATTCAAAGCTCTGTTTCCAGTATTCTAACTTATTCTGCAGCTCCATTCACCCATCAGCTCTTGGTTTAGCAACACCCCAAAAGTAATTTTTTGTGCAGTTCCAAATCCCTCTAAGGTCTTTCCCTTTTTCAACCTTGCAACCCTCTAGAAATATAAGAACATAAGAACATAAGAAATAGGAGCAGGAGTAGGCCATCTAGCCCTTCGAGCCTGCCCCGCCATTCAATAAGATCATGGCTGATCTGTTGTGGCTCAGTTCCACTTTCCCGCTCTCTCCCCATAACCCTTAATCCCCTCTCTTATCAAGAACCCATCAACCCGCTTCTTAAAAATATTTAGCGAGGCAGCCTCCACCACTTCAACGGGCAGAGAATTCCAGAGATTCACCACCCTTTGAGTGAAGAAGTTCCTCCTCAACTCCGTTCTAAACCGCCTCCCCTTTATCTTGAGGCTGTGCCCCCTAGTCCTACTGTCTTTTTTGAGCGGGAAGAGTCTCTCCACCTCTATCCTATCCATCCCATTCATCATCTTATACGTCTCAATGAGATCTCCCCTCATTCTTCTAAACTCTAACGAGTACAAGCCTAGTTTATTTTGATCTCTTTCTCTTGTGCATCCTCAATTTCCTTTGTGTCATCACTGGCAGTTAGGGATTCAGCTGTCTCAGCTTTAAACTCTGGAATTCTCTCCTTAAGCCTATCCAACTTTTAAAATGCTCTTAAAACCAGTCTCTCCATGTAAGCTGACCTAATTTCTCCTTTATGTAGCTTGGTTTTATCTAAGCATTTTTGAATTGGGTGGAAATGCACCGTAAGTACTTGAAAACAGCACTACTTGCATCCAATCATACAGGAAACGTAAGAGTGGCACAATAGCACAGTGGTTAGCACTGCTGCCTCACAGAGCCAGGGGCCCGGGTTGAGTTCAGGCCTCGGATCACAGTCTGCGTGGTATTTGCACGTTCTCCCTGTGTCTGTGTGGCTTTCCTCCAGGTGCTCCAATTTCCTCCCATAGACCAAAGATATGTGTGTTAGGTTGATTGGCCATGCTAAATTGACCCTAGTGTCAGGGTTAAATATGTGGGGTTACAGGAATAGGGTCTTGGTGGGATTGTGGCTGGTGCAGATTCGATGGTCCAAATGGCCGCCTCCTGTACTGTAGGGATTCTGTTCTAACTGTAGAGTTCTAAGTTGCGTTTCAAGGGTGTAAAACAAGTATTTTAATCCAGTGTCCATTATTTACAGTCTTGTGTGCAGCTCACAGCACACTTGATTAAATAAGTTTATAGTGTCAAAAGATGACCATGACATGAAGCCCTGTGCTAAGCAGTGACACAGTCATAATAAGAACATGAAAGTGGATGAAGAAAAGGCATGCTCTTTTCTAGATGCTCTGGTTTCCTCCCACACAGTAAGAAGGCTCACAACACCAGGTTAAAGTCCAACAGGTTCATTTGGGAGCAAAAACCACTAGTTTTCAGAGCGCTCGCTGCTCCTTTGTCAGGTGAGCAGGATTTCAGTTCACAAACAGGGCATATAAAGACACAAACAATTTATAAAATAATAGTTGGAATGCAAGTCTTTACAAATCATCAAGTCTTAAAGGTACAGACAATATGAGTGGAGAGAGGGTTAAGCACAGGTTAAAGAGATGTGTATTGTGTCCAGCCAGGACAGTTAGTGAGATTTTGCAAGCTCAGGCAAGTTGTGGGGGTTACAGATGGTGTGACATGAACCCAAGATCCCGGTTGAAGCCGTCCTTGTGTGCTGAACTTGGCTCCAGTCTCTGCTCGGCGATTCTGTGCTGTTGTGTGTCATGAAAGCCACCTTGGAGAATGCTTACCCGAAGATTAGAGGCTGAATGCCCATGACCGCTGAAGTGTTCCCCAACAGGAAGAGAACACTGTTGCCTGGTGATTGTGGAGGGGTGTTCATTCATCCGCTGTCGTAGCGTCTGCGTGGTATCCCTAACGTACCATGTCTCGGGACATCCTTTCCTGCAGTGTTATCAGGTAGACAATGTTGGCCGAGCTGCAAGTGTATGTACTGTGTACCTAGTGAATGGTGTTCTCAAGTGAGATAATGGCATCCATGTCGATAATCCAGCACATCTTGCAGAGGTTGCTGTGGCAGGGTTGCATGGTGTCGTGGTCACCGTTCTCCTGAAGGCTGGGTAGTCTGTTTGAGGTTCTGCAGTTGTTTGAAGGCAAGAAGTGGGGGTGTGGTGATGGCCTTGGCGAGATGTTCGTCTTAATCAATGACATGTTCAAGGCTCCGGAGAAAGCTTCCTCTGGAGCTTCTCCGCTCCGAGGAAGTACTGGATGACGAAGGATACTCTGTCCGCCTTGTCCTTATGAAGAGGTTGGTGCAGTTTTCTGCTGTGGCGCGTTGGAATTGTCGATTGATGAGTCGAGCGCCATATTTTATGAGGGCATCTTTCAGCATCTCCAGGCCATAAGCAGTATGCAAATAGAGATCAAGTTCCACACACATGACGAAAATTTTGCAACTGATATTTTATTGTAGGACATTTTATTATGGAAAAGTAAAACTGCAGTAAATCAACACACATTCAACAACAACTGAATTTTCTGTTGAGTTGCAAATTATATTGTCTGCATAATTTCATTAACAAACTTTCAGAGAATGCAGTCACTTTACAGAAAATGTATCTCACAGCATTTGAAAAGCAAATCTTGTGCAATATTCCTTGCACCATTTTTATGCTCACCCAAATTATAGATAGTTTACAAATAAAACTGATTTTTTAAAAGAAACATTTGAAATAAACAATTCAACAATTGTCTTTGTTGAAATAGATGTGACTAAACAACATAAATCAACACTGAAAAAAATCTAAAGCCATAATCTATAAAACAAGATACTGCATGGCATTTAATGTACAAAGTCTCAGTTAATCAGTATTCTGCCCTATTCTGTACCCTGCTGTGTCCCTTGTATTGCAGCTGAAACTGAACATGTGGGAAAGCGTGGGTGCAAATTTGCATCTTCCCACTCCATTGCAAGTCAAAGTTAGTGCTTCAGAAAGCTATCAGTTCATTAACTGAGCCACTCTTCCTTGCCCACTGATATGTGTTTGCAGCACTGTAAATTTAGATGCATAACTTGTGACATCAGCATAATTTTTCTGCCATTCTTGGAGGTGGATTTTTAATTGTGGGCATCAATTTGCCGCTTATTTGAAATTAACAGGCTGCTAAAATTTTCATTGCATTTTTTTATTTACTGAAGGTGTTGTAATCATTATGCAGCTATGAGATACAAATAATATCCTATTTTTGTGTGAGGTATTAAGTATTATTGGATAATTATTTTATCTCTGAGCTTCAGCTGACGTATCTGGTGCTTAACATTTGAATGACAGGGCATCTTTCGAGGTTTAAATGTGTTTACTACCAGGAAGGTCCCAAATTTAATTTGTGGCATATCTATGTTGGTTTATCTTTTTGAAGGAGAGGCAAGAATACAATAATTGCCCACATCTGTGATTAGAGAAAGATCAGCCGTGGTTTCTACTTGTATTCAAGGATATTGAGTCAGAGTCATAGAGATATATAGCATGGAAACAGGCCCTTTGGCCCAACTTGTCCATGCCATCCTTTTGTTTTTAAAACCCCTAACCTAGTCCCAATTGCCTGCATTTGGCCCATATCCCTCTGTACCCATCATACCCATGTAACTATCTAACTGCTTTTTAAAAGACAAAATTGTACCCGCCTCTACTACTACCTGTGGCAGCTTGTTCCAGGCACAGTCCACTCAGTGTGAAAAAATTGCCCGTCTGGACACTTTGGTATGTCTCCCCTCTTACCTTACACCCATGCTGTCTAGTTTTAGACTCTTCCACCTTTGGGAAAAGATACTGACTATCTAGCTGATCTGTGCCCCTCGTTATTTTATAGATGTCTATAAGATCACCTCTCAACTTCCTACGGTCCAGAGAAAAAAGTCCCCAGTCTATCCAGCCTCTCCTTATTACTGAATCCATCAAATCCCAGTAACATCCCAGTAAATCTTTCTAGTTTAATAATATCCTTTAAAAGGGTGACCAGAATTGCACGCAGTTTTCCATGTATGGTCTTAACAATGTCTTGTACCACTTCAACAAGATGTTTCAACTCCTATATTCAGTGTTCTGACCAATGCAACCAAGCATGTCGAATGCTGCCTTCACCACTCTGTCCACTTGTGACTCCACTTTCAAGGAGCTAAGATACATGTACTCCTAAATCTCGTTGTTCTGTAACTCTCCCCAGTGCCCTACCATTAACTGAGTAAGTCCTGCCCTAGTTTAGTCTATCAAAATGCATCACCCTGCATTTGTCTAAATTAAACTCCATCTGCCATTCGCCAGCCCATTGGCCCAATTGATCAAAATCCTGTTGCAATTGGAGATAACTTTCTTCACTGTCCACTATGCCACCAATCTTGGTGTCATCTGCAAACTTACTAACCATGCCTCCTACATTCTCATACAAATCATTAATGACAAATAACAGTCAACCCAGCACTGATCCCTGAGGCACACCACTGGTTACAGGCCTCCAGTTTGAAAAACAACTCTCTGTAACCACCCTCTGGCTCCTGTCAAGAACACTGCCAACGCAGGCATCTTCATATTCTGTCAAGAAGCTAATTTTGTATCCATATAGCTACCATACCCTGGATCCCGTGAATTTTAACCTTGCGCAACAATCTACCATGCGGTACCATCTACCTTCTTGGTTATCCCTTCAAAAAACCCAATCAAATTTGTGAGACATGATTTTTCTACTCACGGCCATTCTGATAGTCCCTAATCAGTCCTTGTGTCTCTAAATGCCTGTAGATCCTGTCTCTCAAAATACCTTCCAACAACTTACCCTCCACAAATGTGAGGCTCACGAGCCTGTAGTTCCCAGGCTTTTCCCTGCAGCCCTTTTTAAACAAAGGCACAATATTTGCCACTCTCCAATCATCAGGCACCTCACCAGTGACTATCGATGATTCAAATATCTCAACTAGGGGACCTGCAATTTCCTCCCTAGCCTCCCACAATGTCCTGGGATACACTTCATCAGGTCCCGGGGATTTCTCTACCTTGATGCGCTTTAAGACTTCCAGTACCACCACCACTCTAATATGCACACTTCTCAAGATATCACCATTTATTTCCCCAAGTTCCCTAGCATGCATGCTTTTCTCAACAGTAAATACTGATGAGAAATATTCATTTAGGATCTCGCCCATCTCTGTGGATCCGCACTTAGATGACCTTGTTAATCCTTAAGAGGCCCTACTCTCTCCCTTGTTACTCTTTTGCCCTTTGTATTTGTAGAAGCTCTTTGTTTGGCAGATAAGGCAAAGGAGAATCCAATCTTATGTCCCCTTTTGACCTCCTGATTTCTCTCTCAACTCTACTGCTACACCCCCCACACTCTTCAAGGGAGTCACTTGATCCCAGCTGCCTATGTCATGTGCCACTTTCTTCTTCTTGACAAGGGCCTCAATGTCCCGAGCCATCAAGGATTCCCTACTTCTGCCAGCCTTGCCCTTAACTCTGAGGAATGTGCTTACCCTGAACCCTAGTTAGTACACTTGAAAGCCTGCCACTTACCAGACGTCCCTCTGCCTTCCCACAAACTTCAATTAAATTTTGAAAGTTCCTGCCTGATAGCATCAAAATTGGTCTTGCCCCAATTTAGAATTTTAACTTTTGGGCCAGACCTATCATTCTCCATAGCTACCTTTAAAACTAATAGAATTATGGTCACTGGTCCCAAAGTGATCCTTCACTAACACTTATGTCACCTGCCCTTCCTTATTTCCCAAGAGAATGTCAAGTTTTGCCCCCTCTCTAGTCAGGCCATCCACATACTGTATGAGAAATTCCTCCTGAATACTCTTCACTCAACAAATTTCTCTCCATCCAACCCTCCAACGAGTCAATGTTGGGAAAGTTAAAATCTCCAACTATTACCACCCTATTTTTCTTGGAGCTGTCTGTAATCTGTTTACATATTTGCTCCTCAATTTCCCTATCTGGAGGCCTATAGGACAACCCTATCAGTGATTTCCCCTTTCTTATTCCTCAGTTCTACTCATATAGACTCAGTGGCTGAACCCTGGATATATCCCCTTTCAGTACGGCCGTGATGCTTTCCCTGATCAAAAGTGCAACTCCCCCTCCTCTCTTACCTCCTGTTCTATCTTTCCTATAGCATCTGTACCCTGGAACATTGAGCTGCCGGTCCTGTCCTTCCCTTAGCCATGTTTCAGTAATTGCTTTAATATCCCATTCCCATGTACCCATCCATGCCCTGAGTTCATCTGCCTTGCCCGTCAGGCCTCTTGCATTGAAATAAATGCAGTTTAATCTGGACTTTCCTTGCTCTCTGTTCTGCTTTTGCTTGATCTGTCTGGTACTGGGATTACTCACATTGCTGTTACTATTAATGTGCTCTCTTTAACTTCTGTGCAGTCCTCAAACTTCTCTTCTCTCTCCTACTGCTTTGGACCCCAACCCCCACCAAGCTAGTTTAAACTCTACCGAGTGACTCTAGCAAATCTCCCCGCCAGGATGTTAGTCCCTCTTCAGTTCAGATGTAATCCATCCATCTTGAACAGGTCAGCCCTTGCGCAGAAAAGCTCCCAATGATCCAAAAATCTAAATCCCTGCCTCCTGCACCCGTTCTCAAGCTACACATTCATTTGCCTAATTTTCCTATTCCTACGCTCACTAGTATGTGGCACTGGTAGTAGTCCAAAAATTACTACCTTTGAGGTCCTGCACTTTAGCCTTCGGCCTAACTCTCTACATTCACATTTAAGGACCTCAACCCTCTTCCTATGTATGTCGTTGGTACGAATATGTACAACAATCTCTGGCTGCTCACCCCTCCCCCTTAAGAATGTCCTGCAATTGCTCAGAGTCATCCTTGACCCTGGCATCAGGGAGGCAACACACCATCCTGGAGTTTTGATTGCAGCCACAGAAATGCCTGTCTGTGCCTGTAACTGGCAAGTCCCCTATTACTACTGTTCACTTGCTCTTTCCCCGATCCTGTCCCACAGCTGTGGCGTCAAGGCCTGGCTGTTGCTGGTATCTCTCCCTGATAGGCTATCCCCCTCAACAGTATCCAAAATGGCATACCTGTTTGAAGGGGGAATAGACACAAGAGACTCCTGCCTGGCTCGCCTGGTGGTCATCCATCTACCTGTCCGAACCTGTAGTGTGACAACCTACCTGTACCTAGTGTCCATCACACACTCTGCCTCCTGTATGCTCCACAATGCATCCACCTGCCTCTCCAACCGAACAATGCAGTCTGAGGAGCTGCAGCTGGACAAACTTCCTGCAGATAAAGTTGTCAGGGAGACTAGATTGCTCCCTAATTGCCCACATCTCTAGCTGTCATATAGCCCTTCTGTAGGTAAAAAAACAACAATCTCAACTCATTTCTCTCTTGCTTGTGGTCTTCCTGACGACTTTTTTTTGGTTAGAGCAGGAGGTAGAAAGGTTTGGGATTTAACTGTCCCTTCACAGTTGCTCTTCCACAAACCATCATCTGGTCGCAGTGACTGCACCTATGCAAATGTTACCTGCAACTGCCAGTCACCTTCACTGCTCTGCTGCCTCACCTGGACACTTGACTTCACTCAGAAACCCACCTTCTGGTCATAGAGACTGCACCTATGCAAATGTTACCTGCAATCACCAATCAGCTTTGCTGCTCTCCCCTGGGCCCTCATATGGTCAACTCAACTGTGTTACTTCCCTGTGGTATTGGGGACAAAGTGGTGACACAATGGGTTTTCACTGTTACCTTACTGCGTTCGGCACCTGGGTTCGATTAAAACCTTGGGTGACTGTGTGGAGTTTGCACATTCTCCACAAACTGGCAGGATATTACAAGGCCTGGATAGAGTGGATGTGGAGAGGATGTTTCCACTAGTGGGAGAAACTAGAACCATGATAAATGCATGAGGTTATGGGGATAAGGTGTTATTCATCCACATACCTTAAGTGCCACTTATCTTTGTGTCATTGGCAAATTTGGATGCGCCCTTAAGCTGTCATTAAATGTGATGAATGGTTGAAGCTTCAACATTGACCCTTTGCTGAATATTGCAAGTCAGATCTTTCCTTTTAGAGCACCTAGCATTGTCCCAACTCCCTGCCTCCTCTGTTCAACAATTTCTTAATCAGGTACTAAATAACTTCATTAAAAAGAGGTACTGAGTACAAAACTAGAAAATATATGCTTGAAATTATGTAAAGCTCTGGTTAGGCCACAACTCGAGAGTTATATCAGTTCTGGCCGCCACACTTTAGGAAGGATGTAAAGGCATTTGAGAGGGTGCAGAGAAAATTTACCTAAACAGTTCCAGTGATTAGGAATTTTAGGTTAGAGAAGCTGGGGATGTTCTTCTTGGAGCTGAGATTGAGGGGGGATTTAACTGAGGTGTACAAGGTTATGACAAGTTTAGATATGGTAAATCAAAGCTGTTACTACTAGCTGATGGTACAAGGACTAGAGGACACAGTTTAAGATTTTTTGGGGAAGAGATATAGAGAAGTGGGGTATGTGAGGAACAGTGTTTTTACGTAACACATGATAAGTTTGAAACTCATTGCCTATCTAGGTGGTGAAAGCAGAGACAATAACCGATTGTAAAGAAAGTTGGATAGGCACTTGAGGAAAATAAAGTTGCTGCAGAGCTGTGGGAAAGAGCAGGGGAATGAGACTGACTGGATTGCTCTGTAGATTGCAAGCAAAGACTTGTTGGGCTGAATAGCCTTCTCTGTCATGATGATTCAAGCGTTAGGTCAATGATTTATCTTCAAATCCTTGAAATTCAACTTTAGCTAACAGTTCTTCTTTAATGAAGAACTTAATTGACTTCACTGAGGCATTTGATATTATTAATACCAATGGACATCCTTTGTTCTTCACATTGTCACCTTTTCATGAAATCAAGTTAGATTCATTTGGCATAACATATCCTTTACAAATTCATACTGGCTCTCTCTGAACTGAAGGAGTAGTTCCTAAATTGAGAAACTACTGTTGGCATAAGTCTTCATGTTTATGGACATGGACATATGCAAAGACTCATGAATGGTGCTGAACATTACGCAATCATCAGTGAACATTTTCACTTCCCATCCTATGATGGACGGAAAGTTATTGATGAAACAATTCAAGATGTTGGACCTATGACACTTCCCTATGGGAATCCTGCAGTGATGTCCCTGGACTGAGATGATTGATCTCTAAAAACCACAGCCATTTTTCTGTGTTAGGTATGACTCCAACCAGTGAAAATTTTTTTCAATCGAATTACTGAATCCCTACAGAGCAGAGAGAGGCCATTCAGCCCATTGAATCTGCACCGACAACAATCTCACAAAGGCCCTATCCATGTAATTCCATGTATTTACCCTGTGAGAGGAAACCAGAACATCCAGAGGAAACTCGTACAGACACAGGGACAACGTGCAAACTCCATGCAGACAGTGATTCAAGGCCAGAATTGAACTTGAGTTCCTGTTAATGTGCAACAGCAGTGTTAACCACTGTCATTGTGCTGCCCATTCACTGTGCTGCCCATAATTTCTTCCTGATTTTCCATTGACTTTGATCTTCTTACAATAGGTCAAATGTGGTTTCCTTGATGTCAAGAACAGTCTCTTCCATCTACCTCTCCAGTTCAGCTTTTTTGTCCATGTTTGGACCAAGGCTATAATAAGATCAGGAGCTGAATGATCTCAGCTTTTGGTTTTGCTAATTTCATGAATCCTGTCCATGGTTCAATATTAGTTTCCTTGGGATTTCCAGAATTCCAAATTCTTCCCCTCTGTAACCAGTTGAACAAAATAATTATTCAGCATATCATTATTTAATTATTCTTATTTATAGAGGTCAGGTCGGCCCAGTCACCCCTTATATAATTGTAAAACATTTTCATGTTGATTTTCATATTTAGTTGAGTGGAGAAGGGGGAAGAAAGAATATTGCATAAACTGAGAAATCTGAACTATCCAAATGACTGGGCTTACCCTACTGTGCCAAACTGATTTATTGTTTGGAAGCAATTAAATTAAATTACATAATAAGGAATGTAAACTATTGGTATTTAGGTATTCAAATTGCTAAGTGTAGTCTAATGAGGATTAAGTTCCTTGAAGATCGGTGCAGCCTGCATTTGATTCATGATTCTATGCAGGAGAGAGAAGTAATGGGCCAAATCATCTGGTCTCTAGACGGTTGGAACTTGTGAATGCCATGACATCAGACCTCTACAGAATTTTCCCAGGATAATTCAACTGCTGATGGATGATTCTCCTGTTTCTTGAGACATAGGAGCATAGAAAATAGGAGTAGGCCATTGAGCCTACTCTTTGCTCAAATAGAGCAGGCAAGTATTTCCAAGGCTGTATAAGGCTCTGGTCAACACCATTTGGAGTATTGTGAGCAGCTTTGGATCCCGTGTCTAAGGAAGAATATGCTGGCCTCGGAAAGAGTCTAGAGGAGGTTCACAAGAGCTTGTCATGTGAGGAACGGTTGAGGACTCTGGGGCTGTACTCATTGGAGTTTAGGAGGATGAAGGGGGGATCTTATTGAAACTTACAAGATACTGCGAGGCCTGGATAGAGTGGACGTGGAGAGGATATTTCCACTTGTAGGAAAAACTAGACCCAAAGGGCACAACCTCAAACTAAAGGGACGATCCTTTAAAACAGAGATGAGGAGGAATTTTTTCAGCCAGAGTGGTGAATCTGTGGAACTCTTTGCTGCAGAAAGCTGTGGAGGCCAGATCATTGAGTGTCTTTAAGACAGATAGATTCTTGATTAATAAGGGGATCAGGGGTTATGGGGAAAAGACAGGAGAATGGGGGTGAGAAAAATATCAGCCATGATTGAATGGTGGAACAGACTCGATGGGCCAAATGGCCTAATTCTGCTCCAATGTCTTATGGATCATAGCTAATCATTTTTCCCAATGCCATTTTCGAGCTTACTCCTTGTATCCATTAATGTCTTTACTGTGTGAAGTTTGCCTTGAATATATTCAGTGACTGAGCTTCCAGAGCCCTGTGGGGCAGAGAATTCCAAAGATTCAGCACTCTCTGAATGAAGAAATTCTTCCTCGTCAATCCTAAATGGCTTGCCTCTTCAAACTTTATTCTTACTGATCTACTCCCTACCCACTTAATCCATTTTGCCTAGTTACCCACCTCACCCATTCATTCACACCTTCATTCACTTGCCAGCGTTCAGACTACGTTTAAACACCCCACAAGTTAAATGTCAGTTAATGTCATTAGGGTTCCCCGCCTCCCCCTCTTGCAATCTGATGAAGTTCTCCTAGGGCCACTGTGCTTAGTGAGACTGGGTTCAGAAGACAAAGAAAACTTAAGGTGAAGGAACCCTTAGGGAGCAGTAACCACAATATGATAGAACTTACCCTGCAGTTTGAGAGGGAGAAGCTGGAGTCAGATATAACGGTATTACAATTAAATAAAGGTAACTACAAAGGAGGAAATAACTGGCCAAAGTTGATTGGAAAGGGAGCTTGGCAGGAAAGACAGCGGAACAGCAATGGCAGGTGTTTTTGAGAGTTATACAGGGGGCACAACAGAAATTCATCCCAAGGAGGAGGAAATACGCTAAGGGTAGGACGAGGCATCCACGATTAATGAGGGAAGTCAAGTACAGCATAAAAGCAAAAGAAAAAGCATATCAGGTGGCAAGGATTAGTGGGAAGCCAGAGGATTGGGAAGACTTTAAAAACAAGCAGAGGACAACTAAAAAAGCAATAAGCGGGGGGAAAAGATGAAGTATGAGTGTAAGCTAGCTAGTAATATAAAATAAGATAGGAAGAGTTTTTTCATTATATAAAACATATAAAAGGTGAGAGGCAAAAATAACCATTGGACCATTGGAAAATGAAGCTGGAGAAGTGATAATAGAAAACAAAGCAATGGCAGAGGAATTGAATAGTTACTTTGCATCAGTATTCATAGTGGAAGACACCAGTGGGATGTCAGAGCTCCAGGAGAGTCGAGGAGCATAATTGAGTGTAGTGACCATCACTAAGGAGCAGGTTCTGGGGCAACTGAAAGGCCTGAAGGTGGGTAAATCACTTGGACCGATGGACTACACCCCAGGTTTGTAAAAGAGATAGCTGAGGAAATTGTGAAGGCATTGGTGGTGATCTTTCAGGAATCACTGATGCAGGGAGGGTCTTTCCAGAGCCCTGGAAAGTAGCTAATGTAATACCGCTGTTTCAGAAGGGAGCGAGGCAGTAGATGGGAAATTGTAGGCCAACTTGTCTGATTTCGGTCATTGGCAAGATTTTAGAGTCATTGTTAAAGATGAGATCGCAGAGTACTTGGAAGTGCATGATAAAGTAGGACTAAGTCAGCACGGTTTTAAGGGGAGGTCATGTCTGACAAATCTGAAAAGTTCTTTGAGGTGGTAACAAGGAAGCTAGATAAAGGAAAATCAGTGGACGTGATTTATTTAGATTTCCAGAAGGCCTTTGACAAGGTGCCGCATCGGAGACTGTTAAATAAGTTAAGTGCCCATGGTGTTACAGATAAGATCCTGGCATGGATAGAGGATTGGTTGACTTGCGGAAGGCAGAGAGTGGGGATAAAGGGGTCTTTCTCAGGATGGCAGCTGGTGTCTAGTGGTGTGCCTCAGGTGTCAGTGGTGGGATCACAATTTTTCACAAGACACATTAACAATTTGGAGGAAGGAACTGAAGGCACTGTTGCTAAGTTTGCAGATATACAAAAATATGTAGAGGGATTGAGGAATTTGGGGGGGGCGGGGGGGTGCGGTGGCGGGGAGGCTACAGAAGGATTTGAACAGGGTAGGAGAATAGCCAAAGTGGCAGATGGAATACAGTGTGGAAAAGTGTGAGGTTATGCACTTTGGAAGGAGGAACGGAGGCATAGACTATTTTCTAAATGGGAAAATGCTTAGGAAATCAGAAACATAAAGGGACTTGGGAGTCGTTGTTCAAGATCCTCAAGGTTAACGTGCAGGTTCAGTCAGCATTTAGGAAGATAGATGTGTAGAGTGTAGGGCTAACGGTAGGACTCTGAATAGTGTTGATGAGCAGAGGGATCTAGGTGTATGTGTACATAGATCCCTGAAAGTTGGGAATCAAGTAGATAAGGTTGTTAGGAAGGCATACGGTGTCTTGGCGTTTATTGGTAGGGGGATTGAGTTTAGGAGCCGCAGCGTCATGTTGCAACTGTACAAAACTCTGGTGCGGCCGCACTTGGAGTATTGTGTGCAGTTCTGGTCCCCACATTATAGGAAGGATGTGGAAGCATTGGAGAGGGTGCAGAGGAGGTTTACCAGGATGTTGCCTGATATGGAGGGGAGGTCCTATGAGGAGAGACTGAGGGATTTGAGGTTGTTTTCGTTGGAAAGAAGGCGGCTAAGAGGGGACCTTATTGAAACATATAAGATGATTAGAGGTTTAGATAGGGTGGACAGTGATAGCCTTTTTCCTCGGATGGAGAAAGCTAGCACGAGGGGGCATAGCTTTAAATTAAGGGGTGGTAGTTATAGGACGGATGTCAGAGGTAGGTTCTTTACCCAGAGGGTGTGTGAGGGATTGGAATGCCCTGCCTGCTGCAGTTGTAAATGCGCCTAGTTTGGGGGTGTTTAAGAGATCTCTGGATAGGTTTATGGATGGAAAGGGATTGGTTTAGGTTAGAGGGTCATTGCTTTTTAATTGGTCGGCGCAACATCGTGGGCCGAAGGGCCTGTTCTGCGCTGTAATGTTCTATGTTCTATTAGATGCAATGTTCGCATGTCGAGAGGCCTAGAATACAAAAACAGGGATGTACTTCTGAGGTTGTATAAGGCTCTGGTCAGACCCCATTTGGAGTATTGTGAACACTTTTGGACCCCTAAGGAAGGATGTGCTGCCTTGGAAAGGATCCAGAGGAGGTTTGCAAGAATGATCTCTGGAATGAAGAGCTTGTCATATGAGGAACGGTGGAGGACTCTGGGTCTGTACTCATTGGACTTTAGAAAGATGAAGGGGGATCTCATTGAAACTTACCGGATACTGTGAGGCCTGGATAGAGTGGATGTAGAAAGAAAGTTTCCACTACTAGGAAAAACTAGAACAGAGCACAACCTCAGGCTGAAGGGATGATCCTTTAACGCAGAGATGAAGAGGAATTTCTTCAGCCTGAGAGTGATGAACCTGTGGAATTCTTTGCTGCAGAAGGCTGTGGAGGCCAGATCATTAAGTATCTTGAAGACAGAGATAGGTTCTTGATTAATAAGGGGATCAGGGGTTATGAAGAAAAGGCAGGAGAATGGGGATGAGAGAAAAAAAAAATTAGCCATGATTGAATGGCGGAGCAGACTCGATGGGCCAAGTGGCCTAATTCTGCTTTTCTATCTTATGGCCTTATGACAGTCTTTAGAAATGTAGAAAAGGGTCAGGTAGGGGAAATTTCTGGATGTGGTAGCAATCTGATGATGGAACCACTCCTCATCAGACCTGGGCCAATGTCTACTGACATGTTCAATTGATGGAAATAATTCAAAAGATATCAACTATTCTCGTATTTATATTGCCTACAGTTAATCAGTAAAGTACAGTTAAATCATCACTTTTTGCATGCCATAGGTTTAAAACTTGAACTTATGTTTTATCAAGCTTGCATTGAACTTGGCCGTTTTTCTCAGTTCAAGTTTTTGAGCTTGTTTATGTATTTGCAATATAATGTATTTGTATAAGTATTTATACTATCAGATATTAAACCATTTACAACTGTCTTTGAAATGGATATTAAAGATTCTGCATGATAGAGGATAAGGTGGAGGAAGTGTTTTTTCTCCAATGTCCTGGACTTCATTCTTGACTCAAGTGATTCATGGAGTCACATTGTCATGGAGTCATAATCATAATGGCACAAAAGGAGGTTATTTGACCCATTGAGTGAATGCTGTAGAGTAGTCCTGCTCCCTGTTGCATCCCCTGAAAGTGTTTATTTAGTTTTTTGTTTGAAAATGATTGTATCCACTTTCACCATCTTAAATTTTGTCTTTATTCTTTTTACAATCTTACCATAGGTGTTAATAAGAACATAAGAACTAGGAGCGGCAGTAGGCTACCTGGCCCCTTGAGCCTGCTCTGCCATTCTATAAGATCATGGCTGATCTTTTTGTGGACTCAGCTCCACTTACCTGCCTGCTTACCATAACCCTTAATTCCTTTACTGTTCAAAAATTTATCTATCCTTGCCTTAAAAACATTCAATGAGGCAGCCTCAACTGCTTCACTGGTCAGGGAATTCCACAGATTCACAACCCTTTGTGTGAAGAAGTTCCTCCTCAACTCAGTCCTAAATCTGCTCCCCCTTATTTTGAGGCTATGCCCCCTAGTTCTAGTTTCACCCACAGTGAAAACAACTTCCCTGCTTCTATCTTATCTATTCCCATCATATATGTTTCTGTAAGATCTCTCAGAATTCCAATGAGTATAGCCCCAGTCTACTCAGTCATCAGCCAACCCTGTCAACTCTGGAATCAACCTAGTGAATCTCCTCTGCACCACCTCCAGTGCCAGTACATTCTTTCTCAAGTAAGGAGACCAAAACTGTACATAGGTTTGCACTGGTTAAACTACTGTAAGAAGTCTCACAACACCAGGTTAAAGTCCAACAGGTTTATTTGGTAGCACAAGCCACAAGCTTTCAGAGCACTGTTCCTTCGTCAGGTGAGTGGGAGTTCTGTTTACAAACTGGGCATATAAAGAACAAATTCAGTTTTCAAAATAATGATTGGAATGTGATCTTTACAGGTGATCAAGCCTTAAAGGTACCGATAATGTGAACGGAGAGAGGGTTAAGCACAGGTTAAAGAGATGTGTATTGTCTCCAGCCAGACAGTTAGCGAAATTTTGCAAGCCTAGGCAAGTCATGGGGGGTTACAGATAATGTGACATGAACCCAAAATCCCAGTTGAGGCTGTCCTTGTGTGCAGAACTTGGCTATCAGTTTCTGCTCAGTGACTCTTGCGTTGTCGTGTGTCGTGAAGACAGCTTACCCGAGGATCGGAGGCTGAAAGACCGTAACTGCAGAAGTGTTCCCCAATAGGAAGAGAACACTCCTGCTTGATGATTGTCGAGTGGTTTTTATTCATCCATTGTTGAAGCATCTGCATGGTTTCCCCAATGTACCATGCCTCAGGACATCCTTTCCTGCAGCACATCAGGTAGACCTGGTTAAACTAATTAGCTTGTGGTTACTAGGAATGCCCTTGCACCTTTTCTTGACTCACATTTGCCACCTTTCTATTCTCTGACACTTGTCTCTCCACCAAAAGAAACCTATGGCCTGTCATTCTGCTCTCTCCACTCCCAAGTTGCCTCCCTTTAGCAACCGGGGAGGCAAACCAGCTGAAACAGCCACTCTTTCCCATACATCCTGCCTATTAACTTTCACCTCATTCATTACATCTACCATCTCTAGAACTATCTATATTTTGCGTCCTCAATAAAAGCAATAACAAATTGGCCTCTAAGGATATATTATCATCTTTGCCCCCATCCCATCTATTACTACCTGCTTACTATATACATGCTGGTTCATCCACTTCATGATGCTGAGGGATATTATTCTGTCCCAAGTGGATGATCTATATTGAAAAGCTGTACAGCCTTACAAAGTATTTCATTGCATGTGAAACACTGAAATATTTCAGCAAATGTGATATGTTAGTTGATTTTTTTTAATATTCCATACTTTTAATATATTGTATTGTTTTAAAATACCAAAATCAACTTGAAATTCCAGCTTAGTAAATAATAAATACTAGTGTTTGTTTCATGTGAAACTAAAAATTGTAATGCTTGTTCTATTTATTTTCCTTTGCTAGGTTCTGAACTCGCTTTTCCTCCTGCTGCCCATGATTGTACAGTCTGCAGTAAAACCTTTCAGATTCTTTATAAAAACGAAGAGATCATGGTTAATGACGTGTTACTCCTCAAAGTTAAAATGTTGCTTGATAGCAAGAAGGTAAAAAAAACTTCAGATTGTACACATTCATTCACTTAGATTTATTGAAATGGTTATAAATAAATCAAGTTCTACTTTATTTAATATTAACGTTGTTGCCCAACAATGCTTGTATTTATAAAGTGCCTTTAATGTAGAAAATCATCCCAAGGAGCGACATGTAAGGAACTGACATGATGTGAGTAACAAAAGCCTTGGCCACAGAGTGTAAAGTTTACAGAATGCATGTCTGAGAGAAAAGGGTCTAGGTGATTCAGATCAAAAAAGGGGAGAGGAGGGAATAAATCTGGTAACTACAAGCTAGTTCATCTAACCTTTATTCCTTCATGGGATGTGAGCATGTTTGCAAAGGCAGCTAGAGACCATGGTCATGGATAAATGAATTCTCAGCTGGAGAAATCTTGGTTAGGAAGCAACAGCCAGCATGGTTTTGTTCAAGGCAATCATGTTTTGGCTTCCTAATTGACTTAATTGGTGAACAGAGAAGTTGCAGCAGATATTCTATATGTGGATTTTCAAAAGACAAGTACCTTATGTAAACTTGAGTACTCTGAGGGGCGCAGCCTTCTTTCATTTTTGATTTGCTCCACTTGTGACATTTTATTGCTTTAATAGATCACCGCACAATAAACAATCCCATTTGAAACATGCCCAGACTATAAACTCACTTAAGTGTCAAACAATTAGTAACTGTCTCTGAGCGTGTACTCTCTGAAAGAAAGGGATTTGTTAGTGTGTGGTGTCAATTTTGATATACATTTGTTCCACATTTTCTGAGTTCAGACATCTCTATTCCCAACTTTCCTGCCACAAACTAGCATCCACTAAAGATGTTGAACCCTTGAAAATATGTCTAGTTGATCTAGTGCATGCATATTGCAAAATACCCAATGACTTGGCATACTTTCACATGCAGCAAAAATATCAGATAACATTGCTATATCTTGAGGCCAATCCAGACATACACGCCTATAAGCTCAGCAAGGGAACTGGAATAGTCATCTTGAAGTGTGACCACTTTGCCAAAATGAGCGCTGTTCTTAATGCTGGGTCCAAATTCAAATCCATTGGATCTGCCACTAAGCATGACTGCACAGCGTACTCAAAAGCAAGTTACAAAATGCGTGTTGGACTTGTGTAAGCATTCAAACTGCCAGATTGTGTCTATGATAGCATTTGTCCTCGTGGCTCGTTGTATCCAGAGACATGTTCTGCTCAAAATACACAAAAATGATGCCCCTTTATGGCCTGTCTTAGTTGACCTGTACAACATAAATTGATCAAATAGTTGAGATAGTTAATTTTTTCAGATTAGTTAAGGCTGTACAGGACTTGTACATCAATAGCAATGCCATGCCCATTTGCTCGTTCGACATTGCTAGTCTGTTCATTAATGTAACGCTCAAGAAAGCCATAGATATTTGCACCAAGTCACTGTATCATAGTGGTCCAGATACACCCCTGTTGTCTGAATTTGTATGATAAACTCAGCAACTTGTGCAGTTGAGTTCAATTTAACAACACCTCATGTCTACCAAACAAATAATGCTTCCATGGGATTTCCACAAGGTCCAGCTCTCGTTTTCATCTCTGTCAATTTCCAGGGGAAACACATCTTCATTGGAATGGCACTATCAAGGGTTTGCCTTGCAGCAGCAGTAACAAGGATTTGCCTAGCAGCAACAGTAACAAGAATTAAAGATAAAAATCTGCCTAGCAACTATAAAAAGGCCTGAGAGGCAGAAATCTCCCTAGCAACAAGATTTCCAGGAGTAGGCAGGCCTCTAAAAGTGATCAGGGCATTTCAAAGGCATGACAGCATTTTAAGATGATCAGGTGGGCATTGCTCTAGGAATAGAAACAGATTACTTAGATGACTGCATTAGAAATTTTAATAGCTTACCTAGATGGCTAGGTGATTCAGGGCTATAGAAATGCTAAGCCCCACAGAAGAAAAGACTTTGAGATAGTAGACAACCGACTCTATCATTATCTCTGTAGCCACTTTGTCTAGTATGCTAGGATTCAGGCCAGTAGGTCCAAAACACTTCTCAGCCTTTAGCCCTATCAGTTTTTCTAGTACCTTTTATTCTGGTGATTGTCACTGCTTTAAGTTCCTTATCCCCTGCTTTTCTACATTTCGTGGGATGCTCTTCTGTTATTAAGACAGGTGAAAAATATTTGTCTCCACCTTTTGTTTCTTATATTAATTTCCCTCTAAGGATCAGTACTCAGTTTTGTTCTTTTCCCTATTATGTGCT
This sequence comes from Carcharhinus amblyrhynchos, assembly GCF_965287045.1. Lineage (NCBI taxonomy): Eukaryota > Metazoa > Chordata > Chondrichthyes > Carcharhiniformes > Carcharhinidae > Carcharhinus > Carcharhinus amblyrhynchos. Next base: position 13,288,274 of record NC_137330.1, on the reverse strand, counting down.
TGTAGAAGCTTTTATTACCTCTTTTCATCTTGCTTGCTAATTTTCTCTCGTGTTTTAGCTTCTACCTTTTTTTATTCACCCTTTGCTTGTTTAAGATTTTTCTAAGTCTTCTGGCCAACCACTAATATTCACAGCAGTGTACATCTATTTCTTCATTTTGATGAATCTTAGCCAAGGATGATGCATCGTTAGACCATAAGATATAGGAGGAGAAGTAGGCCATTCAGCCCACTCTTGTCGAGTCTGTTTTTTTCAATGGAATATATCTGAGTTATGAACTATCTCCTAAATGTTTGCCACTGTTTCTCTACTGTCTTATCCTTTGACTTTAGCCAACTCTGTCTTGATGCCCTTGTAATTGCCTTTAAGTTTAAAACACTAGTTTCAGATCCGCATTTTTTATGCTTAAACTGAACGTACAATTTTAGCACGTTAGCACTTAGAAGATTCGTTTGCTCTGAGGCATTAATTAATATTATTACATTAATTAATATTATTACATATTGCTAGACCTAGATGTGAAATAAACAGGATCAATTAATGACACTTCAACACACTCTGCAACCGTGACTTTGTAATGACTATTATATCAGATTCATTTTCTTTTGTAATTTTTCCCATTTTGGCCTCATATGCTGGTGCAATCTTATGTTTGTATGGTTCGTCCTTGTCCTTTCTTTATAGCTGGCCATAAACTATTTTGATGCATTGTGTTCTGTGGTTGGTTTCAGAACATGTTTATAGAATCCCTACAGTATAGAAGAGACTGTTTGGCCCATCAAGTCTGCACCAGTCCTTTGAAAGAGCAGCCTACCTAAGCCCAATCCCCCATCCGAACCCTGTATCCATTCTTCTAAGAAACTGTCCAAAATACAATGAGCTTTGTGAACTCGTCCTTCAGGCTAACTTTGCCAATTACATTACAAGCCTGTTTTTTTCTTGATTTATACTCCCATCCTAATATGTAGCTACTGTCAGGGCCAATAAACTGCTCTCACCAGTGACTTTTCTTTGTTATTTCTTATCTCCATCCAAGTAAATTTTGATCCTCTGAATCGAGATAATTTCTGTCTATTGTTCTGATTTCATCCTTTTATTAGCTGTCCCACCTCCTGTAGCCTTTTTTCTTATTTTTATGAAATGTCAGAGGCCCTTGAAGTTTTAGTTCCCAGTCTTGGTTACCTTGCAACCATGTCTCTAATGGCTATTACATCAGACTGATTTATTTTCTAATTGTCCTATCAACTCATCCATCTTGACACAAATGCATGTATTCAGTTAAAGAGCTTTTAATTCAGTCTTTTTTGCCTTTTTTCTCTACTTTGACCTTATTTGCTGGTGCAATCTTATTTATATACTTTGTCCTTTCATGTCACACCGCCCGCATTGCTACCCTGCTCTATTGCCTTGTCCTTTTTAGTATTACTTCCCAAATCTCCCATTCCGTGAGCCCCTGCCCCCAAATTGAGTTTAGTTTATAGAAACTTTGAAAGGCAATTCAACATTTCCTGAATAAGACTACTTTGCAAGGCTATGGATAAAAAAGCTGGAAATTGGGATGAAATTGAGCAGTTATTTCGAAGGGGATGGCCCAAATATATTTTTGCTATGCTATAAGATCCTAATGAATGGATGTCAGGCATGCCGTCAAACAGAATTGAGCTGGCTAAAGGTAACATGAATTATGGTAGAGAAATGGGGCTCAGTGTAGACATTGTACACATAAAACTTGACCTAATGCCTGTGGATGATGACATCAAAGTATGGAGGCAATAAAGAGGTGGGAGCAAAGATTAATACTATGGGTTTTAGAAGTAACATATCTACATTAGGTAGAGAAAGATTGTTCCAGATGCTGTGGCAGATCCAAACTGGCCAATTATTGCCCCGTTAGTCTACTCTGAATTGTCCATAAATGTTGAATGGGTTATTAACATTGCTAGCAAGTGGCACTTAAGAACAACCTGCTCACAGGCACTCAGTTTGGGTTCTGCCATGGCCACTCAGCTCCTGAACTCATTACAGACTTGGATCAAGCATGAACAATAGAGCTAAACTCAGGAGGTGAGATGGGATTGACTGCCCTTGACGTCAAGACCATATTTGACCAAGTGTGGCATCAAGGAGCCCTAGCAAAACTGGAATCAATGTTAATCGAAGGGGGGAGTGGTGTGGCGGCTGGAAATTCCCCAGTGGTTGGAGTCATACTTAGCACAAAGGAAGTTGGTTGTTGGTGGTCAATAATTTTAATCCAGGACATCATTACCGATGTTCTTCAAGTCCTCGGCCCAACCAATTTTAGTTTATAAATTACCTTCCTTCTGTCATCAGATCAGAAGTGTAAATGTTTGCTGATGATTGCACAACGCTCAGCACCATTCACGACGACTCAGGAACTGGTGCAGTCTATGCCCATATGCAGCAAGACCTGCACAACATAAATGATTGGGCTCATAGTGGAAAGTATCATTTGAGCCACACAAGTGCCAGGTGTGATGATAGTATGCCTTTAAGAAATGTATTTATATCATGGTTGTTGTGAAGGACATGTTAAGAGCCTGCTTTGTTTAATTGATGCCAATCTGTTTCCTCCAAGCAGCTTGCATACTGAGAATGTAGACGAATAATTGACCCCAGAAATTGGGGTATTTATGTTAATCTGAGTTATTGCAGTTTTGTTTATTTTTTGTGTTGTCTCCTTGGGTTTCAGAGTAGGTTTTGATTAGGTTTATTCACAAAACCCGGGTCATGAGCTAATGTGAGGAACTATGCTTAGAGAAAATGAGCAGATTCTGCTTGGGTCTGCAAGGAGCATAAGGTCTCTCTTTCTCTCAAAACAGCTGAGGACTGACAGGCCACGTAAGCCTGTGTTTTGTTGCTGACGGATTTTGAAGAGGAGTTCGAGGAATATAAATATTGCTTAAATTGGAACTAATAGAGATACGTTAGCAGTTAGGAATAATATCTAGTCATGTTTAAGTATTTCAATTGTTAAAAGTTAAGTTAATTTGTATTTAAGCTGTATTGTTGAAATAAAGTTTGGTTTGATAAAAGCTTCCTAGTGTGTCACAGCTGGAGTCAAACACCTTATTTTCACACCAATGCCAAAAATAAAAAAACTTGGGGTTAAGTCAGACTTCATAACATGCTTTGGAGTTTCTGATCTGTTCCATAACACAGGCAATGACTATCTCAAACAAGAGAGAATCCAACAATCTTGCCATGACAGTCAATGACATTACCGTTGCTGAACCCCCCTTAACATCTTCGGGGTTAGTATTGACCAGAAAGTGACTTGGACCAGCCATATAAATACTGCGTCTGCAAGAGCAAATCAGAGGATAAGAATTCTGACTGAATAACTCACTTCCTGACTGCCTAAAGCCTGTCCACCATCTCCAAGGAATAGGTCAAGAGTGTGATGGAATATTCTCCACAACCCTGGATGAGTGCAGCTTCATTAGAAAGCTTGACATCATCTAGGACAAAGCAGCCTGCTTGATTGGTGTCTGTCCACTACCTGAAACATGCATTCTTCCCATCACTGATACACATAGTGGCAGCAGTGTGTGCCATCTACAAGATGCACTGTAGCCACTCACCAAGGCTCCTTCATCAGTACCTTCCAAATGCACAGCCTCTACCACCTAGAAGGACAAGGGCAGCAGATACATGCGAATGCCACCAGCTGCAAATTCCTGTCCAAACTACACACTATTCTGACTCGGAACTGTCTTGCTGTTCCATCATTGTCGCTGGGTCAAAATCCTGGAGCTCCTTCCCAGGCAGTACCCTGGGTGTAGCTACACCATATAGACTGCAGTGGTTCAAGAAGATAGCTCACCATCACCACCTTGAGGGAAATTAGGGGTGAACAATAAAAATGCTGGTCTAGCCAAAGATGCTCACAAAAAAAAAATCCATTCCTGAACAACAGGAAGTCATTGGTGTACTGAGTAACTCACCTCCTGACTGCCCAAAGCCTGTCCACCATCTCCAAGGAGTGTGATGGAATACTCTCCACAATCCTGGAAGAGTACAGCTTCATCAGGAAGCTCGACATCATCTAGGACAAAGCTGCCAAAGCGGCAGTGAGTTACTGTGCCGTTGTCTGAAATGAGGTTGAGAAAAAAGCACTATAGCACAATTACAAAGGATTTTAATGTCATTTATATTTCTGATGAGAACTATGTCAATGCTGTAGTAAAGATTTGGAGAGACTTGTGTGAATTAATGGATTTGGAAAAGAAAATGAGGTTGAGGTGTGTGTTAATTTGCAAGGACAAGAGTTGAGGGTTGTGTCTGTTTCGGAGTTGGTAATAATGGAGGTTCTTAAAAAATAACTGAGGAGAGGACAAATTCAGGGGATGGGCAAAGGAGAATCTTGGGGAATCTATTTTGGTAGGCAGGGGGAGTGAACAGAAGCAATTCAATAGACAGTTTCAAATTTAGTGACAAATCTGTCTATGACCTTTTCTCACTTGTGGAAAGTGAGGAGGAATGAGCAGAGGTGAACTGTTTAAGGAGATTGACACCAGTTAAAATAAATTGGAGCTGTCTTTTCGATAGAGTTTGACAGAAGACTAAGTTCCAGTTAAGTTGAATGTGGTTTAGTCAGATCTACCAATGAATTGCTAAACCTATTATGTGCCAGATAAACTGTGAACCTGAGAGTGAAGTTGGAAGCCTGAGGAGGGCCACAGAATGGAAGAATCAGGGTTTTGCTGCTGCTTAAGTAGCGTGGTACATGCTGGATTGAAGACCACTCAATCAGGTGTTTGAAAGTACAATTTTGAACAATTTAGGTAAGAGTATATTCCAGGGGCAGATGCAGATAGAAGTCTGGTTGAAAGGGCATAATAAGATGATATTTCTGACGATCTTGTCTGATTGAGGTGATGGATTGGAGATACAGAAAGATTGAGCTGGGATGATTGAATATGGAGCAGAGAATTTAAAGTAGAGAAAAAAAACTTCAGGAGAGCAGTGAAATCAGAATAGGAAACACAGTTTCAGATTGAAGTTGCCAAGAATGGCAAGTCCAGTAGTGCTGGAACTGGAGAGGAAAGAGGGAAGGATACCACAGCAAGAAATGGGTGGGTACTGGGCAGTGAATGAGAGTTTAAAGGGAAAAGAGTTAAAACAAGATGTGGTGTTCAAAGTAAGAAAAGGTACTGTAAAGGCAAGAACTGGTGAAGTGTGGTTTGGTAGTAACAACAACTGTCAGTGGAATGTTTGGGGAAGATAGTGGCAAATATAGGTGAGTGGGGAAAATTTTGTAAGTGCAAGGCATTGCTTTCCGTGAACCAAGTTTCAGTAAAATGATTGAGCTCTATGCAGTCCCCAATAATAAGGTTGCAGATGGCACTCAATCTGATTTCATTAACTTCAATATATGCTCAGAATTTCATAGTCCTGGATAAGTGTAAACATCCCAGTTTTGGAAAGCCTTTCATTGTTGCTTTATTTACTGCTTTTATTCTTATGTTTAATGTTTCAGTAATTATATATTTTAGTAAGGAATTACATTCATAAAAGGTACACTGTCGACCAAAACCTTGAGTTACAAAAATGAACAAAATATTTGTCATATATGAGCTGATTTGAAGTAAAAAATTATAAATTGGTCAAGAAAGGAAAAATAATGGTAACTTCAATTTTATGTCCAGATTGAAGAGTCCCTGAATGAGATGGATTTCCAATTGTCTTTAGATCTCAATTTCACTGACAAAGATTTTACGTGAGTATTTATCAAAAGCTTAATATTATTTTCTTTTATTATCTTGAAATAATGGCATCAAGTTCTGTGGAGATTTTAGCTCGCAGCCAACCTTTGTGGTGTTTATAAATACATTTTTATTTTATCTTTGGAATCTGGATGACTATGGCAAGGTCCAACTTATTGCCCATCCCAAGTTTCTCAAAGTTGATGCTTTAACTATAGTGTTGAGAATACAGGGATTCCATGTTCAATGGTGTAGATGCCACCTTATGTAGCAAGCCAACCTATGTTGCTTATGTACAAAATAAAGAATCCACACACTATCTGTCCTTCCAACAATGTGTGGTTATTTCTTCCTGACAGCCTCCCTGTTGCCTTTGTCCTGTCACAGCTTTTCTGTTACCTTTTCTGTTTTTATAGTCTTTCAGTTCTTACTGCCATCTGGAGTCGAGCTTTAATTACATCAAAAAGTTTGTTTTAATGTCCAGGTGAACAGCTGTACGTTAGAACCGCCTGCTTATTATGTTTAAGTGCCAGTAAAGATTTTTGAGTTCCATTTTATGTTAACTGCCCTTCTATCCTGATATTATTTCTTTGCCTGTTTTACTTCCCTCTTTATCACTCTCTTCTCAATTTGGCCTGATTATCACTTCAAGAATTCGGCTGCCATGCATCATGCACCTTGTTTTTATGTTTCATCATATTTTCTATCTCACTCATTATACAAGGAACCCTGGCTTTGGTTCCCTGGCTTTCCATCTTGATGGATTGTGCTTAGCTTTTACCTGAAATATCTCTTCTTTAAGAATCATCCAAGTTTGTGATTAATGGTGAGTGGTTTTGGACATTGAGAAAGAAGGGGAGGTAATGAGATATAGAACTATACACCCATAACTTCTTTTTACAAGTAGGTATAGGTACCTCAGCATCCCTACTGCAAGCCATATTCTTAAATCACTCTCCCATCCTCACCACCAATAACAATGTAATCAGATGATGAATTTCCCAGTCTTCACCATTGAGATAATCCAATCTCCAATGTCTCTTCCACTTCACGACTATCCCTTAACCCACAAACTGACTTTCCTCTAAATCTTCCATTACCAGCATCACCTTCTACCCTGATATAGTCCTGAACTGACTTGATATATTTTCATAAGCTACCTTCTATTACCCCTAATCTCTCCTCTGAGATTGTCTTGCCTTGTCCGTGAAACACACCTATTCTGTAACCCTATTTCCACTTGTGAGTGGCACAGTGGTTAGCACTGCTGCTTCACAGCTCCATAGACCTGGGTTCGATTCCCAGCTTGGGTCACTGTCTGTGTGGAGTTTGGACATTCTCCTTGTGTCTGCATGGGTTTTCTCTGGGTATTCCAGTTTTCTCCCACAGTCCAAAAACGTGCAGGTTAGGTTGATTGACCATGCTAAAAATTGCCCTTAATGTCCTGAGATGTGTAGGTTAGAGGGATTAGTGGGTAAATAAGTAGGGATATGGGAATTGGGTCTGGGTGGGATTGTGGTCGGTGCAGACTCGATGGGCCAAATGGCCTCTTTCTGTACTGTAGGGATTCTATGATTTTAAAGTACTGATCACACAACTCCCATCCTGACTCGCAGGTTAGCTGATGTTCTCTGTCCAAGTTCTTCCCCTCTCTCCTTTAATCTATAACATCACCCCTCTCAGGAATAACAACTCTGACTCCTGTGTCCTTGTAAAGTTCCACTCTATCCCCAATCTCCGTCCCTTCACTAAAGTCATTGAGTGTGTTGTTTCCTCTCAAATTTATGATCATCTTTTCTGGAATTCCACGTTTGAATCTCTGTGATCAGGTTGATTGCCAAAATACTGGAACGTTGTTTTCAATACCAGAATGCTGTTATCAAAGTCACACATGTCATCAGTTATGACCAGGTGAGAAGGGGTGAAATGGCACCCCTCTTGGTTGGGCACAACAAAGGATTAAGTTTATTTTTCACTTTTCCAAATCAGAATGTATTGAACTATTTAGCTGTGAGTAACAAGGATCTAATCAAATAAAGGGTTTCTTGGAGTCAAAAGAGGGCAAATTTATTACACTCAAAATCGGAGAAAAATATTGAAAATGCGACATCAAACATTTGGCTTTCATGAAGTAAATTGGGCACATGCACACAGGCATACTTGCGTAAGTATGTGCATAACACACAAGACGTGCGCATGCTGATATCAGAATTAAGGGGAGATAAAGTCTAATAGAAAAACAGTCTAAGAATATATGGTTAGGTGTGCTTTGATCGTCCCTGAGGCAGAGATTTTAAATATGCTTCTAATTTAGATAAGCTGATTTCTTGGTGCAGTCAGAAGTTTGAGTTTAAGAAGGGCTGCAGGGAAAAGCCTGAGAACTACAGGCCAGTGAGCCTAACATGTGTAATGGGTAAGTTGTTAGAAGGTATTCTGAGACAGGATTTACAGGCATTTAAAGAAGCAAGGACTGATTAGGGACAGTCAGTATGGCGTTGTGAGTTTAAAATCATGTCTCACAAATTTGATTGAGTTTTTTGAAGGGATAACCAAGAAGGTAGATGTTGATGTTGTCTACATGGACTTTAGCGAGGCCTTTGACAAGGTACCACATGATAGGTTGTTGCATAAGGTTAAATCAGGGTGAGGTGGCCAAATGGATACAAAATTGACTTGATGACAGAAGACAGAGGGTGGCTGTAGAGGGTTGTTTTTCAGACTGGAGGGCTATGCCTCACAGATTGACAGTGGCTGGATCCACTGTCATTTGTCGGTTATATTAGTGATTTTGATTAGAGTATAGGAGGCACGGTTAGTAAGTTTGCAGATGTCACCAAGTTGGGGGGCATAGTGGACAGTGAAGAAGGTTGTATAGAATTGCAATGGGATCTTGATCCATTGGGCCAGTGAGCTGATGGATGGCATTTGGAATTTAATTTAGATAAATGTGAAGTGATGCATTTTGGTAGATTGAACCAGGACAGGACTTACTCAGTTAATGGTAGGGTATTGGGGAGAGTTATAGAACAAAGAGAACTAGGGGTACAGATTCATAGCTCCTTGAAAATGGAGTCATAGATGGACAGAGTGGTGAAGAAGGCATTCGGTATGTTTGATTTCATTGGTCAGAACATTGGGGTGGCACAGTAGCACAGTGGTTAGCACTGCTGCTTCGCAGCTCCAGGGACCTGGGTTCGATTCCAGACTTGGGTCACTCTCTGTGGAATTGCACATTCTCCTTGTGTCTGCGTGGGTTTCCTCCCCACTCCAAAGGTGTGCAGGTGAGGTTGATTGGCTATGCTAAAAATTGCCCCTTAGTGTTCTGAGATGTGTAGGTTAGAGGGATTAGTGGGGAGATATGTAGGGATGTGGTGTAGGGCCTGGGCGGGATTGTGGTCGGTGCAAACTTGATGGGCCAAACGGTTTCTTTCTGCATTGTAGGGTTTCTGTGCATTCTGTGAATTGAATATAGGAGTTGGCACGTTTTATTGAAATTGCACAAGACATTAGTAAGGCCACATTTGGAATACTGTGTACAGTTATGGTCACCCTATTATAGAAAAAGGGTATTATTAAACTAGAGAGTGTGCAGAAAAGATTTTCTAGGATGCTACTGGGTCTTGACGGTTTGAGTTAGGAGGAGAGGCTGGATAGACTGGGACTTTTCCCTGGTGCACAGGAGACTTAGGGGTGATCTTATAAAAGTCTACAAAATAATGAGGGGCACAGATCAGTTAGATAGTCAACATCTTTTCCCAAAGGTAGGGGAGACTAAAGCTAGAGTGCATAGTTTAAGTGAGAGGGAGAAGATACAAAAGGGTCCAGAGGGTTCAATTTTTTCACACAGAGGGTGGTGAATGTCTGCAGTAGTAGAAGAGGCAGGTGCAATATTTTAAAAAAGGATTTAGATAGTTACATGGGTAAGACAGATATAAAGGGATATGGGCCAAAGGCGGGCAACTGGGACTAGCTTAGTGGGTTTTTTTAAAAAAGGGTGGCATGGACAAGTTGGACCAAAGGGCCTGTTTCCATGCTGTAAACCTCTATGACTCCAAGTAGAAGAAGCTGCAACTACTATGAGATCTCTGTTTGCTGATAGGTTTCTGGTAGAGTTGACGTCATGGAACAGGCCCTTTATGTGCATGAGTCGCAAAAACCCAGCCTGCAGGTGCAGCAGGTGGTCAGGAAGGCGAATGGGATGCTGGCCTTCATAGCGAGGGGGATTGAATATAAAAGTAGGGAGGTCTTGCTGCAGCTGTATAGGGCATTGGTGAGGCCGCAGCTGGAGTACTGTGTGCAGTTTTGGGCGCCGCACCTGCGCAAGGATATTTTGGCCTTGGAGGGAGTGCAGAGGAGGTTTACTAGGCTGATACCGGAGTTGAGGGGGTTGAGCTATGAGGAGAGGCTGAATAAACTAGGCTTGTACTCGTTAGCGTTTAGAAGAATGAGGGGAGATCTCATTGAGACGTATAAGATGATGAATGGGATGGATAGGATAGAGGTGGAAAGACTCTTCCCGCTCAAAAAAGACAGTAGGACTAGGGGGCACAGCCTCAAGATAAAGGGGGGGCGGTTCAGAACGGAGTTGAGGAGGAACTTCTTCACTCAAAGGGTGGTGAATCTCTGGAATTCTCTGCCCGTTGAAGTGGTGGAGGCTGCCTCGCTAAATATTTTTAAGAAGCGGGTTGATGGGTTTTTGATAAGAGAGGGGATTAAGGGTTATGGGGAGAGGGCGGGAAAGTGGAACTGAGCCACGACAGATCAGCCATGATCTTATTGAATGGCGGGGCAGGCTCGAAGGGCCAGATGGCCTACTCCTGCTCCTATTTCTTATGTTCTTATGTTATTCCAGAAGAGACGAGGGAGAGAGACAACAGATTTCAGCCTGTTTTCTCTGCTGAAGACTTTGTTGACACCACCTCTGGCAGTTTCAATCTCTATCTAATGGCTGGGCATTGTTGCCCTGAAATACTTCACCTATTATTCCAAAATCTTTTGGGTGTGCCTGTCTGTGACAGCCATTGTTTCAATATTCAGCACTTTTATGTATTTAATCTAGCTGTTCTTGGACAGTTTTGTGTTTTGATGAGTGTCTGGATTATAGGAATATCTCTCTCTCTCCCCCCTGCGCTTCCTTCTTTCTATCCCCCCCCCGCCCCAATATTCCCATGAGGGTGATTAGTTTGTTTCCCACCTTTACATTGGAATATGGTCTTGCATTTTTAAGCAGTCTACTCTCTCAATTCAAATTTATTTATTTTATTTATTGATTAGTTTCACAAGTAGGCTTACATTAACATTGCAATGAAGTTACTGCAAAAATCCCCTAGGCGCCAAACTCCGGCGCCTGTTCGGGTACGCTGAGGGAAAATTTAGCATGGCCAGTGTACCTAACCAGCACGTCTTTCAGACTATGGGAGGAAACTGGAGCACCTGGAGGAAACCCACGCAGACACGGGGAGAACATGAAAACTCTGAACAGACAGTGACCCAATTGGGAATCGAACCTGGGTCCCTATTGCTGTGAAACAGCAGTGCTAACCATTGTTCTACCGTGCCACCAGTCAATCGAATTGAAAAGTCATCCTTTCAAAAACAAAGGGGCATAACCTCGTGGCACGCATGCTGTGTAATTGTGACGAGGTTCATTCTTCTCCTTCTCAGTCTGTCTGCAGCCTTTGACGCAGCTGATTTCCCCCCACCATTCTCCTTCAGCACCTCTCGACAGTCATCCAACTGCATGGGACTGCACTCGCTTGATTCCATACTTACCTACTACAAAATCAAAATTTCAACAGTAGTTATCGGACAAAACCTCAGCACAATCCACAGTTCAAATTGTGAAGGCACAGTACAACATATTACAATCAACAAAAGCAGGGACCAGCAGACGACTTGTCTTCTCAGCCTGGAGTACAACAAAAAGGAGAACTATCGAAACTTGTACGTTCAGAAGTGCTAAAAATCACCATCTATCTTCTAAGGTCAGTGTGGATTTTGAACAGAGGCATAAACATTTTTTGTTAGCTTAATTCGCTGGGCAACATCACATGATCGAAGCTTCTGGTCTTTCGAAAGTTTTAATATTACATTTCTAGGCTTGTAACTCAGTCTGCTGTTTAAACTCCAGCCTGCAAACATCAGAGCAGGACTCCAGACTGATCAATAGGATGCATCAAGTCCAAGCCCTTGGAGCCTGTTTCCTCTGGAAGATTCCTGCTGAGCTGACCGACTCATCTGTATGCTAACCTCATTTCATTGCATCACCATTAACTTAAATTCTGCAAACTCCTGCTTCAGCTAGCTGAACCGGCCAGAACTGTAGCTCCTCTGTGAAGGAGCCCTCATTGAACTCTATCTTTTTGGGCTCCGATGGTCACATGAACTGATATCTATATCTGTGGTGCTTTTACTTTTAAGGTATCAATAGTTATAAAAAGCTTCTCTTTTGTATTTTATTCTTTCTATGTGTGTATAAAGTGGCGACCATTATTGGATTTCAATGTGTAAATAAATTATACCTCTAATTTAACCCTAAAGAGTTTGCTGTGAATCATTTTTGAAAATTGACCTCCACCAACAGAGGGTTTGGGGGAACATGTCACAGTTATTTCAAAAGTTTAAGCACTTCTGCTTACTGACAGATGGTGATAAAATAAAGGCGTTCAGTTTTGCCTTTTGTTTGCCTAAATGTAACAACTGCAACCATTGTCTTTAGACCTTACCGCAATCCACTCCCACTTTATTGACTCTATACATCACCCTGGCAATTGTCTTGAGGCTGAACCACACTGTTCGCAACGTCCACTTTGGGGTCAAGCATAACACTAACATTCTAACATATTATCTGTGCCTTCACGAAGACCACAAATTTCCACCTCAGTAATATGGTCCTGACTTAGCTCTTCTGCTGAAACCGTTAGCCATGACTTGGTTACCTCCAAACTTGACTGGCCTCCTATTGTTCTACCCTCAGTAAATTTCCAGTCAACCAAAATTCTGCACATGTCCTAACTCTCATCAAATCCCATTCATCCTTCGCCCCTATGCTTGCTGATCTGCACAGGCCACTAGTAAAGCAACAGCTTGATTTTAAAACTCTTATCCTGATTTTCAGGGGTCTTGCACCCTCCCTATCTGTGTAATCTGCCCCAATGCTACAATGATCCAAAAGGTCTGCCTCCTCTAATTCTGGTCTCTTGAGCAGCCCTGACTTTAATTGCTCCATGCTTGTTGGATGTGCTTTCAGCTGTCCATACCCTGAGCTCTGGAATTGCCAACCTAAAGCCCACTGCTTCTCTTTCCTCCTTTAACATGTTCATTAAAAATGACCTCTTTGACCATCTGCCTTAATATCTCTTTATGTGCTCAGTGTCATATTTTTGCTTGTTAGTGCATCTGAAATGGTTTTGGATCTTTTGTTGAATGTACTATAAGTTGTTATAATGGAAAGAAAACAGTTGGGATTAGAAGACAGCGGAGGGCATCAGAAGAGTCAGATGTAGGTGGATAGGAACTGCACAGGGGAAAATAGTGTCAAGGTAAGGCAAAGTAAGTTTGGAGCAAGATCAGTCTTGTGAGCCTTAGGAAAAGGATTAGATGCAAGATTGCAGAGCTGAGGTTGGAGGTCATGGAAGGCAAGATCTCTTCAGAGGAGGTCAGTAACGCATTGGTGAATGATGAAGGTGTTCAGTAGTGAGATCGGTGTCTAGAGCTGGGATGGTGTTTTCTGAGATTTGTCATTCGACATTGGCAAGATAAATTTGCTTCTGTTGTACATCAAATTGCTTTGATGGTGTCTGCATTAGAGAGAATTGAACACTGCATATCAAAAGGAGATGGGTTTGAATGTAATTATGACAAAACTCTCTCCATCCTAAAAATACTCAAGAAAAAGGCGGAGCAGGGGGGTCCAAATGAATTGGGCTGAAAACCAAGGAATTGCCTAGATAGGGAGGGAAACCTTTTTTGCTCATATTGGTAAACATAAAACAAAGACAATTAAAGAAGAGCTCAGCATCATGGAAAGATCGTAATTCGGTAGGTTGAGGGTGAGAATAGATAATCTGAGGTCAGAGGTGAGAAGGTCAGAAGATACATATGGTGAGAGGTGAATTTGGAAGGAGAGATGAGATCAAAAGAAAAATGAAAAGACAGAAGAGTGAGATTGAAAGCTGAAGATTATTGAAGTTTGACCTTGCCATTTGAAAAAAAAATACGTTTGTTGAAACAAAGGATGAAATGAAAAGGAGAAGCAGCATTTCTGTAATAGTGAGCTGATATAATCGAATGGTTGTAAAGAATATTGGGCATAGAAAGAGACCACGTGACCAAAACTGATGTGTGTCAGTGCTTATGTTTTATGCAAGCGTAAAGGCATAGATCAGATATATTCACATGGTGGAGGAAGTGGTTCTGATGAACCATCAAAAGAGGTGCATTAATTTTTATTGAGATTACAGTGATCATGGATGGACCTGAAATTGGAAGGGTGAAATTCCATGCAAAATGGGTCAGGTTTGCAGTTGGACACGCTTGAGTATATTTCATAGTTGAAAAGCATGCTGTGGAAAGTGCATCATGTAAGTTAATGTGATCCGCTCTGCAAAGCACAGCCCATGTTTTTGAGTTAAAAATGGTCAACAGCAAAACAGAATGGTCTGAAGACTCACCAAGCCTTAACACCATTTTGAGGGACCATCAACAGTTAAAGAGCGACCTTCATTTTCCCCTATTGTGAAATGTCAGCACATTTTTAGGATGAAAGTTTCATCTCTCACAAAGATGTCCCCCGTCCCCAACTGTTTTTACTGGATCACAGCAATTGGCATTTTTAGTCTGGCTGTATGGTTAGTAATAAGATGTCCTCACAAGCAGTACGTCTCTAAAGCTTCAAACATAGGAACCAGGAGCAGGAGTAGGCCATCTATCCCCTCAACATTCTCAAATGCTGACATTCAATAAAATCAAGGCTGATCTTTTCATGGACTCAGCTCCACTTACCTGCCCTACTCACCATAACCCTTAATTCCTTTACTGATCAAAAATCTGTCTATTTTGGCCTTAAAAACATTCAGTAATGTAGCCTCAACTACTTCACTGGGCAGGGAATTCCACAGGTTCCCAAACCTTTGTGTGAAGAAATTCCTCCTCAACTCAGTTCTAAACTTGCTCCCCCTTATTTTGAGGCTATGCCCCCTAGTTCTAGTTTCACCTGCCAGTGGAAGCAACCTTCCTGCTTCTATCTTATCTATTCCCTATTCATAATCTTAGGTTTTTATAAGATTCACTCTAATTTTTCTGAATTCCAATGAGTATAGTTCCACTGTACTCTGTCTCTCCTCAAAAGCCCAACCTCTCAACTCTGGAACAACCTAATGAATGTCCTTTGTACCCCCTCCAGTGCTAGTATATCCTTTCTCAAATAAGGAGACCAAAACTACACAATACTGCAGGTGTGGCCTCACCAGCAGCTTATACAGCTGCAACATAACCTTTCTGTTTCTAAACTCCATCCCTCTAATAATGAAGGACAAACTTCCATATGCCTCCTTAATTACCTGCTGCACCTGTAAACCAACATTTTTCAATTCATACACAAGGATAGCCAGGTCCCTCTGCACAGCAGCATGCTTCAATTTTTTACTATTTAAATAATAGTTCATTTTGCTGTTATTCCTACCAAAATGGATGATCTCTCATTTACCAACATTGTACTCCACTTGCCTGACCCTTGCCCATTCAAACTATTTATACCCCTTTGTAGGCTTTCAGTGTACTCGGCACACTTTGCTGTACCACTTAGCGTCATCTGTGAACTTAGACACACACTCGGTCCCTAACTCCAAGTCATCTATGCATAACATAGCTGGTACACTTCAAAATCTCACTGGACTTTTTTAATACCTTGTGCAGTCAGTTGTTTGACTGGGCTTTCTGGCCCTCTAAGTTGTAAGTGGGCCTCTCCAATAGTTTTTATTTGCACTAGCTGAGGAAAATGCAAGTGCTACCAGTGTGTAATTAAGGAAGTATCTTAGAAGGATAAGGGAGGTTCAAGAATGAACTGTGTTAGATTTTGAAAGTGAAATGGCAGAGTAGACAGTAAAGGAAGAAGGAAGGATCTCAGATTGGTGCCTGAAAGGGAAGGGAGCTGTGTGAGTGTACAGGTTCGGGTGATGGGGTACTGCACAGAGGTAGAAGTGACAGCAAGGTTTCAGTACACGTTGATGTCAGTGGATGTTCAGAACAGATAATCTATTTAAAGCTACAACTGGGAGTGATAAAGTTTATCATAAATCTTCAAGGCAAAAAAAATGTCACTTAGCAAAGTGAAGAGAAGGCACGTGAAAAATCTCAGGATGCTTGTCCATATCTGTTGTGTTTAATTGATATTTTACTTTTAGCTGATTGGTAATTATTTTACCCTGTGTTTTATTTTCCTAGTGTGACTTTCCCTACCTGCTTTCATTTGCCATGGTTATCTTAAGCGATGAACCAATTAGGTACATGGGTGACATTTTAGAAGTCTTATTGATAACACTTAATGACAGTTGTATGACACTTTGAGGTCTGACTGCCATTTCTCAAGTGAACGACTTTTATATCACCACTGTAACAGCCCAATATCACTGTCGGACATGTCCTTGTGGTGGTTTTGGGTACAATTGTGGCTGACAAAAGCTGGATTAGTGCAGAGACTTCATTTCAAAAACACCTCCACATCTAATTGTCCAGTTCATCTGGTTCTGGAAGGTTGAGGTCCACTAATAATACAGCTTTGTAAGAAGAGTGTAATTCACTATCAATTTCTGGCAGTAACCAATTTTTTAAAAGATGCTCATACTGTTTTGGAGCAAAACTGAAATGCCAGTTTGACCGAATTGCATGGATGAGAAATACACATAAGGTCACTGGTTTTCTGTACTGCTGTTACTAATTTCCAGCTTTAACCAGTCATTATTTAACTGAAAAAAACCTATAATATGGATGTGATAATCATCTAAGTGTTCTTGCCAATAACTTTCTTTACTTAACCATTTGAATATTGCAAAATCCAAGTGCAGAGGCATCTTCATTGAAAGGGAATTAAATGTGCATTTGAATGGTCATTTTCTGCTACTATACAAAAGTTGTTTCTTAGTGATTCTCTTCATCCAGAGGTTCTATTTACTTCTTGTCAGAAACTCAGCTACACTGTCCTATTCAACAATGGATGCGACACCTTGCCAACTGCAGACAGACAATTTTCTTACTTAACATAGCAGACCCGATGTTTGTATGGCCAAGTAGGTAGCACCTTGTTTGTCGCCAGCTTTTGTGTGTGGACTTTTCAGCAGGACTACCATTTATTTTGCCTTGCAATTCTTTAGTCCATCTGATACTTTCAAGACAGTGGTTGTATCAGCCTTTCTGGTGACCATGCATATTCTTTTTATGCACCTAGTGGAAAATGGAACCGTGTTATCACTTAAGCGTATCATATATTTCATATTGTTCTTTCTGTATTTGTTGATTTCTTTGATTCAATCTCTTTGGTTAACTACAATTACTGTGCACTTAGCATCTGCAAAATAATCCAAAGGACAAGAATCCTGCTGATTCTTGTAATACCTCTCTAAAACTGAACAAGGGACCCAGGAATTTGGTTTTTCTTGCATATTGCTGAGCAAATTCTTTAGTGTGACATAACTGAAAATACAGGATTTCATCCAGATATGAATGGAAACCTGAAATGCTTGCCCTCCACGCGTGGAAAAGCTCAGTGCTAAATTGAAGTAAGCATTCTCCTTTATTATAGATGGGGGGTGTATTTTTGAATGGAAAGTACCCTGTTCCCCAACCACAAAAAGTTTATTATTGATGTCACAAGTTGGCTTACATTAACACTGCAATTAAGTTACTATGAAAATCCCCAAATGGCCACACTCTGGCACCTGTTCAGGTACACTAAGGGAGAATTTAGTATGGCCAATGCACCTAACGAGCACGCCTTTCAGACTATGGGAGGAAACCCACACAGACATGAGGAAAACGTGCAGGCTCCACACAGACAGTGACCCAAGCTGGGAATCAAAACCAGATTCCTGGTGCTGTGAGGCAGCAGTGCTAATCACTATGTGCCACTATGCTGTCCCTTGCCAAAAAAGCCAGGTTTTCCTTTTTAATTTGTTTCTACGTTAAATCAGTAAATACCCGGTATTTATTAAAGTTGATTTAAAAAAAATTTCTTTCCAGATTTGATGACCCAAACTGTCTACAACTGATTAGTAGTCGAACATTGAAGTTGCACTTCAGTTTACATCGAGGACTTCATCACCATGTCAATGTTATGTTTGATTACTTCCATCTCTCTGTTGTATCAATTACTATTCACGCCTCCTTGGTTGCGCTTCACCAGCCTCTGATAAGGTGAGTCTTTCGAGATAACTTGCCGTTGAGGAAACAATACCCTATAGCTTCAATCGTACTGATCAAAATTATATTAACTGTTACATGATTGTATTAATTTATCAATGTATGATTCTAGATAATACCTCAAGCCATACAGCAAGTGAGGTTCTATAGAAACTTTGTGATCATTTCATTAATCATCAGAAAGCCAGTGGCTAACAAATTAGCATGTTGCTGGGTCTGAACATGCACAGTAGTTTTCAGTCATATGGAGAGGAATTAGTGTAAACCTAAAAACATGATGTGGATATGCCGGCGTTGGACTGGGATAAACACAGTAAAAAGTCTGACAACACCAGGTTTCAGTCCAACCGATTTATTAAAATAAATTTATTAAAATAAATCGGTTGGACTGAAACCAGGTGTTGTCAACCTAAAAACACCCAGCAGGAAGTTGTATGTTTCATATATCTAGATTTGGGATTTCTTTGCTGAGAACACATTTGGCAATGGAGCACTGGAATAGTAGTACTAGTAGAAGTCTTGGACTCTTGTCCCTCTCAGGCTCATGCATGTCTGCCTCCTATGTTTACAATTTTCCAGGGTTCAAATCTAAAAGGTGTATCTCAAAAGTGTCATATGCCTGTAAGACAAAAATTATAACTGTCTCAAAAAACATTGATCTTTCAAGTTAAGCGTACTGATTGACTCAAACGTGCCATCAGCTAAATGTGAATTTCAAAAAGCAGTTCCCATTCATTATATAACTATGAATGTTTTCTTTTGGACTTTAACAGAAATAAAAATGTTAGCAGGGAAAATTAGTGAAGAAATTATTTATGCAGATTGATTCATTTGAGCCAGATTACAAGTTGTTTTTTAAAAGCTCAAATAGTTTTGTGGTTGGGCTTATAACTGAACTGTTGAGGGGAAATTAATTGAAGGACAAAACTTTCTCAATTTTGGACTCAAATGTTGTCTCCAGCCACCACCATTGCAATTGTGACATTGGTTGCCCTGTCTGCCAGCAGCACAGAACATAATAGGTGTTTAAAATGTTTAATTGTGATGTTCCATAGAAAACCTCAGCATTAAAATGGACCTTAAAAAGACCTCT
Source organism: Carcharhinus amblyrhynchos (assembly GCF_965287045.1). Lineage (NCBI taxonomy): Eukaryota > Metazoa > Chordata > Chondrichthyes > Carcharhiniformes > Carcharhinidae > Carcharhinus > Carcharhinus amblyrhynchos. The sequence continues at coordinate 13,269,041 of NC_137330.1, read as the reverse complement.
GTATTTTGCAGGAGCAACGTCCAGTCCTCGACTGAAGAACTTCTAAAGATATTTAGTTGTCCCTATTGTTCCTCCCTCACAGAAATAATTAGTTGTAATACACATAAGCAATTATGACACATTGAGACCATGAGTTATTTCCAATTGCCATGGGATCTTGATCAATTGGGCCAGTGGGCTGACGAATGGCAGATGAAGTTTAATTTAGACAAATGCAGGTGATGCATTTTGGTAGATTGAACCAGGGCAGGACTTACTCAGTTAATGGTAGGGCACTGGGGAGAGTTACAGAACAGAGATCTAGGGGTACATGTTCATAGCTCCTTGTGGAGTCACAGGTGGACAGAGTGGCGAAGAAGGCAATTGGCGTGCTTGGTTTCATCAGTCAGAACATTGAATACAGGAGTTGGGATGTTTTGTTGAAGTTGTACAAGACATTGGTACGGCTGCACTTGGAATACTGTGTGCAATTCTGGTCACCTTATTATAGAAAGGATCTTATTAAACTAGAAAGAGTGCAGAAATGATTTACTAGGAAGCTACCGGGACTTAATGGATTGAGTTATAAAGAGAGACTGAATAAAACAAAGAACAAAGAACAACCCAGCACGGGAAACAGGCCCTTCGGCCCAACGAGCCCGCGCCGCCGCATCGCCCTACACCTATTCTACCCTGCATGTCTACGAATGGGACCCTACTCAGTCAGATTCAGGGAAGAAATAGTGTCAATTTGGTGGAAACCAATTAGCCTAAGAGCACATCTTTGGGGTGTGGGAGGAAACCGGAGCGCCCGGAGGAAACCCACGCAGCTACAGGGAGAATGCGCAAACTCCCACAGACACAGGCCCAAATCCATGTATCTGCACAGCTAGCAGTGCTAGTCACTGAGCTGTTGTGGAGCCCGTCTATCGGTCCAGGATCAAGCACACACACCGACATGAAGTACTAGGCCACTCCTGGACTTCCAAGAGCAGCCCACGCACAACCTGCCGTGTGCATGCCTCTCGCTTGACACGAGGTGGACCTCCACCTGTGGAATAAAGACAAAACATATTAGTTATACAGCCTGCCCTTCCGGTGTCTCCCGAGGTTTACCCTATTTAATAGCCCCTACCATATCCCTCCATTCCCGTTTCACTCATATGCCTATCTAACTGCATCTTAAACGAGTCCAACGTGCCTGCCTCCACCACCCTACTCGGTAGCGCATTCCAGACCCCCACAACTCTCTGTGTAAAGAACCTTCCTCTTACCTCCAAATTATACCTCCCCCCCCTCACCCTTAATTGATGACCTCTTGTGTTCGTACCCAAATAGACTGGGACTTTTCTCTCTGGAGCGTAGGAGGCTGAGGGGTGACCTTATAGAGGTCTATAAAATAATGAGGGGCATAGACAAGGTAGATAGTCAACGTCTTTTCCCAAAGGGAGGGGAGTCTAAAACTAGAGGGCATAGGTTTACGGTGAGAGATGAGAGATACAAAAGTGTCCAGAGGGGCAATTTTTTCACACAGTGTGGTGAGTGTCTGGAACAAGCTGCCAGATGTAGTAGTAGAGGCGGGTACAATTTTATCTTTTAAAAAGCATTTAGATAGTTACATGGGTACGATGGGTATAGAGGGATATGGGCCAAATGCAGGCAATTGGGATTAGGTTAGGGGTTTAACAAAAAGAGCAGCGTGGACAAGTTGGGTTGAAGGGCCTGTTTCCAGAATCGTTATGATTCTATGACTGTATGATAGCTGCCTGAAGAGCAAACTCGTTGGTCCCATCCCCCCACTTGACCTTTGTAGGTCTGTGCATTAGCTCCTCCAAGTTCCCATCTACTTTCCTTTTGAAATCATTGATAATATCCACTTCCACTACCTTGTAGGTAACAAGTTTGAGGCCTTTCCCACTCACTGTGTAAAGTAAGCTTCTCCTCGTATTCCACCTGCATCGGATGCCTGACACCTTAAATCTGCCCCCTAAATCTTGCAAATCCAGGAACCTTTTAAATTAGTTGAATGTTTCAGCCTTAACCACCAATTTAGATGGTGAATTCCAAATGCCCACCACCCACTGGTTGAAAATGTTTTTCCTCTGTCCCCTCTAATCCTTCTACCAATCACCTTAAATCCATGCCCCCTGGCAATTGACCCGCTGGACAGGGGAAATATGTCTTTCCTGTCTACCCTATCTATGCCCCTTATAATTTTATACACTTCCCATAAGCTTAGCTAATCAGTATCTCGCAATATGTCCTGCCATCTTCAAAGATCTGTGCACCTAGGTCTCTCTCTGTCCCTGCGCAGTCGTTGGAACTGTTATAACCATAGAAAAGTTACAGTGCAGAACGAGGCCATCCAGCCCACCGTGTCTGCCTTAACCTCTCTATCCCTTGCAAAGTTATTAATCATGGCTCAGTGATAGCATTGCCTCACTCAGGAATTTAGGAGCTCAAACCCTAACCTGAAGAGAGACATTTTTATTGGTTTGATGTTTAACCACTTAATCATTGGGTATGTTCAAATTCTGTTCTGTGGCACATATAGGATGGATTAATCCTGCCTGGCTGCCCATGTTCTATTTGTTACATTTCATCTGTCGCTGGATTCATCTATCGAATTTCCATCAGTCAACAGTTAATTGTAGTGCTAAACCATATTAAGGGGGAAATTTTGCACTAATATTATGAGAGAATGGAAATTCAAAGAAAATATCACCAAATTAGAAAGGAATATGTGGAAATTAATATATTTTGTTACGTTGCCTGAAGATTGAAAGAATGAAACTAATATCTATGAACAAAGTAATGCTTCCAGTATGAAGAGAAAACATGCATTAATAAAAATGCTTATGTAGCTTTACAAATTAATTTTCTTTTCAAGTGTCCCTTAAATTCAGTGTCCATCTCATTTGTTCTTTGGAAATGATTGTGGATAACTTTGGTGATGCAGCATTTATTGCTTACCTCTTGTTGCACAGAGAAGTTGGTTATGGGCCTTCTCATAGAATCTTAGGATGAATGGTCTTTTCACTGCCATGCTTGTTCTGGGCCTTTGAAAGAACTATGAGTTAGTTCCACTCCCTTGCTCTTTTCCCATTGCCAGCATTTTTTTCCTCTTCACGTTTGAAAGTTACTATTCAACCTGCTTCTGCCATTCTTTAAAGTAGTGCGTTCCAGATCATTATAACTCTTAATTATATTATAAAATCATTCTCTTTTCTCTCTGATTCTTTTGCCTAATATTTCCCTCAACTGGCATTCCCATAATGGTGCTATGTAGGAATTTCTGGGATATTGATCCAACGATGTACATATCTACCAGGAGCTGAAATAAGAAATACAGGAACTTTGAAATGGTGATCATACAATAGTTTCACAGTTTACAGTACTGGAATAGCAACCAGAAGGTTCATACCTTACCATGGCAATTAGTGAAACTGAATTCTCTAGGTCTGGTAATTTAAGGATTGGAATCAAAAAATAGCCATGAGGGTTTCAGGATTATTGGAGGGAAAAAAAATAAACTTGTGATCCTTTGCTTCATCTGGCAGATAATGACTCCAGCACCGTGCCATATACTTGACTCTTAATATTCTCAGAAGTGACCAAGCAAACTATTCAATTATACAATATTTTTCCAAAGTATTAGAGCACTTGTTTATTTGTGCATTGTGTGGTTCACTATAATGTACACTTACTAATCCTGTTTTGCCTGATTGCACAAAAGGAAAAGCTGTTCTATTTTGTTTGTATTAAGTGATGTAAGAACTTAAGTAGGAGAAGGCAAAGTGGCAGGGAGCCTGCTTCACTGTTTCAGTAAGATCATGGTTGGTCTTCTATCTCAGTGCCACTTCCCTCCCTTGATCCCATTAATATCTTAAAAATCTGTCTGTCTTAAATATACCCAAAGACTCAGGACCCACATCTTCCTGGGGCAAATAATTCCAAAGATTCATAACCCTTTAGGAACATCGAAGCAGGAAAAGGCCATTCAGCCCATTGAACAGCCCTGCCATTCAGTGCATTTATGGCTGATCATGCATTTCAGTGCCCATTTCCCACACAATCTACATATTAATATCATTGCTAGTTAGAAATCTGTGAATCTCTATTTTAAACATACTCAATGACTGAGCTTTTGCAGCTCTCTGCGTTAGAGAATTCAAAGATTCACAACCCTCTAAGTAAAATTCTCCTTATCTTGGTTCCAAGTGGCTTCTCCCTTATTTTGAAATTATGTTCCCTGGTTCTAGACTCCCCAAATAGAGAAACATTTTATCTTGTCTATACCTTTAAGTATTTTGTAGTTTCAACGTAATCACCTCTCGTTCTTTGAAACTTTAGAGAAAATGGGGTCAGTCCCCCATTGTTATTTATAGGACAGTCCTGCCATTTCAGAAACAAATCTGGTGAACCCCTGTTGCACTCCCTTTATGGCATTAATATCCTCCCTGAGGTAAAGGGATCAAAACTGCACACAGTACTCTATTTACAGCAAAATAGATAATTTAAAGGCCCAAAAGAGGTAAATGGGTATGATCTAATTGCCTAAGATAAAAGCATATTGATGTAGATGCTGCAATCTGAAACAAAATAGAAAATGCTGGAAGATCTTAACAGGTCTAACAGCGTCCGTGCAGAAAGAACAGGACTAATATTTCGAGTCTAGATGACTCTTTGTCAGTGCTGAAGAACAACTGGAAATAGGATGAGATTGATGCTGTTGTGGGAGGGGGGAGTTGGAGTAGTAGAAGCTGGATCTAGGGCTAACAATAGGTGGAGGTAAAGGAGAGATTGACAAAAATGTCAGACAAAAAGACAAAGGGAATGTAAATGGTGATGATCATGGCTAAGAAGGGTGCTCATAATGGGGCAAGAGATCATAATGTATTCATGGCAGAACAATGGGAAGCAGTGTGTCAAGGTCAACCTGAACAGGTCACAGATGGCACTCGTGGTGGGAGGGGAGGCAGTGGTAAGGGAAAAAAGATGGAAAGCGGGATTAAAAAAGGGGAGATTGAAAAATGAATCAATGGAAGAAATAACAAAATATATAAACAATTAAAAAGAAATAAAATTCATGGAAACAGAGTGAAGGTGGAGGAGTGTGTTCACAGTCTGAAGTTGATTAACTCAATGTTAAGTCCAGAAGGCTCCTCCAGTTTGCATTAGGTTTTACTAGAATATTGCAACAGGACAAGGACAAACGTGTGGACAGGAGATCAGGGTGATGTGTTGAAATGGCAAGCGACAAGAAGGTCTGGATTATGCTTGTGGATGGACTGAGAGTCACCCAGTTTGCATTTAGCGCCTCCACTATAGACTGCATTGGGAGCAGCGAATGCAATAGAGCAGATTAAAGGAAGTGCACGTGAAGTGCTGCCTCACCTGAAATGCCTGTTTAGGCCCTTGGATGGGGTGCAGGGAGGATGTAAAGGTCAATTAGATGTGTGACTCCCTGTCAGTTGAAAGTGTACGGGTAACTTTCTCCTTTCCCAATGTCCTGAAATGCTGTATCTCAGACTCCAGCTTTACTAATGTTTCCTGAGTTGCATTTAAGCATTGAAGTTAATATTAAGATCCTCTAATTAATTTGTTTTATTTTATTCCTCTGCTGTGATTAATTAAACATTAAATTATAAATTTTACACTCCGTTATAAAATAAATTCTAGTTCCGCCAATCCTCAACATTATCTTTCAGATTTTTTTCAGATTCTTCCCACATCATAAAATGGTCTTTTCTCGCAGCTCCCTCTTTGCACTTCATGGTATTCCTCACAACCACTTGTCCAGAAGCATTTTTTATCTGCAGTCTGAATCCTGTATCTATTCTGCATCATTATAGCTTGTGTCTCCTCTGTCTTTGTTCTAAAGGTCATAGATAACATTAATTTATCCAGTTTCATTCAGAGCGCAGTATAAAACTGGGTATAATTTGGCGCCTAACTAACATGCTGAATTAGAAACCGCAAGGATAGCTAGTACGAGAAATTGAAATATCAAGTATTAAAACTAAAGGTGTATTGAACCCCTATAGAGTGAGCCCTGCAGTGGACCTAACTTCAACAGAGCTGTTCTGGGAATGTTTGATTTTGGCATTGATTCCAGCACTAAAAATAAAATCTATTGTTTCATATTAACTTCTCTTTTGCACCTTGTGATTGGTATTTGGATCTTATGCTGATATCGAATTTGGTTTTGTTTCCTATTTAGCTTTCCTCGACCAATGAAGAACACTTGGCTAAACAGGAATGCCCCAGCTCAGAGCAAGGATTCTGGCATTCCTTCCCTTGAGAGTGTGGTTTTTGGCAGTAGCTATACAAAACAGCTGTCACCTGATGTAAGACAACATAATCCAGTTAATTTGTGACTGCTCTAGGTGAACAGAATTTTTTATAGCAGTGCTTTGGTGAAGTATTTCCAGCAATCTAGGTTTGGCCACTATTTAACCATCAATTAGTCATGTTTTTAAAAGCAGAAAATGGGAATGCTGCAATTCTGAAATACAGTTAGGAAACTTAGCAATACTTGTAGAGCGATACAAAGTTGCTGTTTCATATCTGATATTTCATAAGAACTGGAAATGTTTATAATGTAATAAGGTTTGAGCAAGGGGTGAGTGGGACGAAGACATTAAGAAGGTCTTTGATAAGGTGAAAGACAGGAGAGATTAATTGAAGACCAGTAAGCCAGTAAGTTTTCCAAAGCTAAAGGGGTAAGCAATAAAAGATGTGCCAGAACAGCTGTACTACTGTGGACAATCAAAATAAGAGAAAAAACTGAAACATTCAAAGAAAAGGAAACAAAATGGGGAACAGAGTTGGCGGTCCCAAATTGTTCATCTCTCTGAGGCCAGAATGTTGTAAAGTGTCTAATTGAAAGGTGAGATGCTTTTTCTTAAGTTTACATTGAGCTGCATTTCAACAGTGCAGTTGGTCAAGGTCCATGTTCGGGGCTACGCTTACGGACTGAATGGAGATGTTCTGTAAAGCATTGTCCCGTCTGTGACCAAGTCACTCCAATGTGGAGGAGACCACGTTGTGAGCAATGAATTTGATTTGATTTATTACTGTCACATGTATTGGAAAATAGTGAAAAATACTGTTTCTTGCGCGCTATACAGACAAAACATACCAGTCATAGAGAAGGAAAGAAGAGGGTACAAAATGTAGAGTTACAGTCATAGCTAGGTATGGAATAAAAATTGAAAGAAATACACACAATACTCTGCTTCACCTGGAAGGAGCACTTGGGGCCTTGGATGTAAAGGAGGTAAACAGGCAGGTGTTACATCTCCTAAGTTTGCATGGGAAGGGGAATGTTTCTAACTGGTTGTACAAAAATAGAAGATGATGGAATAACAGTTAGACCACGTAATTCATCATCTGTGGAGGGAATAACGGAAGTTAAGAACAGGAATAGGACCATGAGTTAGCATGGAGGATATAAGGGACCATGAGTTGAATGGGGAAGAATGGATAGTATCGACATGGCATCAGGAGTGCAAGAAGGGGGGCTGGGTGAGCAAAGGTGAGGGCCAGAGGGCCTGCTAGTTTTAATATAACTGGAGCAAAGTCCCAGAGAACTGAGGCAGGCCCTCACACTTGGCCATCACTATGGCTTACGCTCTGCTTTCAGGGTTGGCGAACCCGCTTCCATCCCCACATGACGCCTTGAAGTGAAGATCACAACATCTGGGGGCCTTTCTACCAAGATGGGCCTGGTAAGCCAGGAAATTTGAAAGTTAGAATTCCCAGGAACCTGCAGGAATAAGAAAAAGAAAGGAATAGAGAAAATATATTTGTGGATGTTAGCTAACACCCAAGGTGAGAAATTGTGAAGATAGAAGTATTTCATTGCAGGGTTTCAACTTCAATGTTTTACATGGAATTTATGGTGGGAGTCAACTAGTGCATTCAGTTCACATTGTTAACTATTTTGCAATCTGGGATCTAGATCTTGTGTTCTTTATATCCTGCTTGCACAATTTAAGCATGCAGAATTAATTTCCACCAAACTTGTTTTGATTTCAGGGCAGCAGTTATTTGGTGCCAGAAAGCTGCATGCAACATGCTTACAATTTCCATCACAATCTCTGTTCAAACTTGCTGCTGGCTTACAAAGGCCTTTTCAACTACTTCACCATGGTTACAAAAGAGTTACCTACATCTCGCAGGATGGAACTAGGTAAGTTGTTATAGATTCATTTAAAGGCAGTTTTTTCTTTCTGACTTATGAACTTCGCCAAAACATTAAACTAGCTATCAGATTATCAAAATATTAAAAATCTTGTGCCCAGGCATATTTTTCCTTTGCAAACACCTATTCACAATTATAATCAAAATTGGTGTGCCCTAGTTCACTGGAAGGCTACACTTAGTCTTGATTTCCTGGAGAAAGTTTTGGTTTGTTATCAGCTAAAAGAAAATTCAACCACACTAGGAGAGAGTCAGTTTCAAACTTGAGGTGCTCGGATAGTTATTTAATTATTGAATGTTTTGTGTCCAATTAATCTAACTTAGAATTTAGATGTTTTACTCTCTTGGAGAAAAGTTGTTTTATTACCTTACTGATTCAGATAATGTGAATTAAATATTCCACAGTTCTATTTGTTTATTCACAATTCATTTCATAGAATATACTTTCAGTATCTGCTGGCTCCTTGAAAGTGTTCAGGCCTATTCAACTCTTTCCTCGCAACCCTGCCAATGATTCCACTTGGAGTTTTAACCAATTCCCTTTTCAAAATTATTATTGAGTTTACTTCAAATAGCAACAGTCATACTATTTATATTTGAAAAAGTTCTTAAGCTAGTTAAAACACGAAGCCACATCAGAAGATGTTGGGACAAATAATCAAGCAGTTGGTTAGGAGTAGGTTTTTAAGGAAAGCCTTCAAGAAGAGAGAAAGGTGGAGAGGCTTTGAGAGCGAATTCCAGAGCCTAGAACCCAGTTAACATAGAAACATAGAAAATGGGAGCAGAAGTCAGCCATTTGGCCTTTTAAGCGTGCTCTACCATTCAATGAGAGCATGCTTGCTTCTCAGTGCCATACTCCTGTGCTTTCCTCATACTCATTAACACCTTCAAAGCCTAGAAATCTATTTATCTCCTCTTTAAATATATTCAGTGATTTGGCCTCCACAGCCTTTCGTTGCAGAGAATTCTACAGGATTTCACCTCATTTCAGCCGTAAATGGCCTACCTTGTATCCTGAGACTGTGATTCCCTTGTTCTTGAGCCATCACCCCCCACCCAGCAGAGGAAACAGCATTCCTGCATCCAATCTGTCCAAATCTGTCAGAATTTTATAGATTTCAATGAGATCTCCTCTCATTTTAAGTCTTGTGAATACAGGCCTAGTTGACCCAATATTTCCTCGTACAATAATCCTGCCATCCCAGGAATCAGTCTGGTACACATGCATGCATTGTCTTTATAAGTATATTGTTTATTACATAAGGAGACCAAAACTGCACACACCACTCCATGTGTGGTCTCACCAAGGCCTTGTACAGCTCCGGTAAGTCGTCCTGTACTCAAATCTTCTTATAATGAAGGTCAGTGTACCATCTGCCACCTTGACTGCTTGCTTACCTACATGCCTGCTTCCTGTGACTGGTGTACAAGGATACTCAGGTCCCTTTGTATGTCAACATTTCGCAATCAATCACCATTTAAATGATACTCTGTCATTCTGTTTCTCTGTCCAAAGTGGATAACTTCACATATATTCATGTTATACATCAATCATGTTTTCCCCACTCATTCAACTTGTCTAAATCACTTTGAAGCCTCTTAACATCCTCCTCACCACTCTTATTCCCACCAAGTTTTGTCATCAGCAAATGTGGAAATTGATTCCCTCATCCAAATCGTTGATGAGTATTGTGAATAGCTAAGGCCCAAGCACTGAACCCTGTGAGATCCCACTAGTCACCGTCCACCACATCAAAAAAGACTAATTTAATCCTACTCCCTGTTTCCTATCTGCTAACCAATTTTTAATCCCATGTAATATATTACCCCTAATCCCACGTGCTTTAATTTTGCACATTGACCTCTATTGTGGGACTTTATAAAAAGCTTTCTGAAAATCATAGACGTTGGAGTAGGAGAAGGTGGTGATGCCCAGAAACCCAGAATTGGAAAATTGCGGAAGTCTCTGAAGGTTGTAGGACTGGAGGATGTTACAGATGTGGCGGGGGGGGATGAATTTTCCCGTTCCATTCACAATGGGAATCATAGTGGGCAAGGGCTGGGCCATGGAAACTTGCGTTGACCTTGAGCATGCCTGGAAAGTTCTGCCTGGGGAGAGGTAAGACCGTGACGGGAATTTTATAAATGAGGCCTAGCAGGCCATGATCCTTGGGTGATGGCCGAACAGGCAATGGTTTTCATGTGCTCAAATTTATAGAGGATGGACGATGGTTGAACAGCTGGAAGAGTGTTGGAATAGTTAAACCTAGAGATACCAAAGATAAGTGTTTCAGGAGCAGATCAGTTGAAAGGGGTGGAGGTGAATGATATTATGGAGGAAAATGTAGGTGTTCCTGTTGATTAGGATAACAGGCACAAGATTTTAATCCTGCCACAGTGAAGGAATGACGATTGAGTTCAAAGTAGGGTGGCATGTGACTTGCAAGTGGTGACATTTCCAAGCATTGGCTGCCCTTGTTCTAGGTGGCAGAGGTCACAAGTTTGTAAAGTATTGTTGAAGAAACCTTAATGAATTGCTGCAGAGCATCTTGTATATGGTACACTTCAGGATTGTGGCAATAATGCTCTGGTAGTTAAGTGACAAAAGTTCTTCATTTTTTTAATTCATTAATGGTTTTTGGGCATTGCTGACGAGGTTGACATTTAATTTGCATCTCTCATGCCCTTGAGAAGGTGCATTCTTGAACTATTCAGTGTAGGAACAGTATTACAGTTTCAAGTGAGGGTGGTTTAGAGGGGAACTTACTCCCTTTGGTGGTGTTGTCACGCATCTATTGAGCATATCTTTCAAGATGGCAGAGTTTACAGCTTGGGAAGGTGTCGCTGAAGGGGCCTTGGTGAGTTGCTGAAGTATATCTTGTAGATGGTACATGCTGCTGCAACTGTGCATTGGTGGTGTAGTGGTAGAAGGTGGTGACGTAGGAGTTGCCACTCAAGTGTGCAGCTTTGTTCTGGATGGTATTGAGCCTGTGTTGTTTGGGACTCTTATTGGAATTGCATTCATCTAGAGGGGGGAGTATTCTATCACACCTCTGACTCATACTTCAGATTGTGAACAGGCTTTGTGGAGTCGAGATGAATTACTAGCTGCAGCATTCCCAACCTCTGACCTGTTCTTGTAGCCATAGTATTTATATGGCTTGTTCAATTTAGTTTCTAATCAATGGTAACTCCTAAGATCTTGATAGTGAGGGATTCAGTGATGGTATTGTCATTGAATATCAAGGGAAGATGGTAGATTCTCTTTTGTTGGAGATATTAATTCTTTGGTGACACAAATGTTACTTCCCACTTACCAGCCTAAACTCACTTTGTCACATTTCTGAATTTTGTATCCCTCGTGCAAGCTTAAGTGCATATCCAAATCCAGTCAGTCATTTCTCAAAAAGAGCAATGGTCTCATACTGATCTCTGCAGAATAACAAGGCATACTTACTTCAGAATGACTGTTTGCTGTTACTCTGACTTCAGTCCCTTGTCCGATTTCATATTGAATCAGCCACTGCCCTTAATTCCATGTACTACAATATTACGAACAGCCTGTTATAAAGTGCTTTATCAGGACCACATATAGAATATCAACCCCAATACCACCTTCAACTCTCCTCCTTGCTCTGTCAATTAACATGATCAAGTTGCCAAAAGTGGAAGTTTTTTTTTCAGGCACGAAATGTGCACATTGACACAGCTTTTTGTGTTATAAGGGATGGAACGATCATCTTGGTGCCTTCTGAGAAATTGTTCCTTTGGTTGATATCAAGTCATTCTTTATCTGATTCTTCAACATTTAGCACAAAACTCCAATCCATTTCTCAAATAATGGGGGGGAGGTAACGTAGAAACATAAGATTTAGGAGCTGGAGTCGGCCAACCCTTTCAGCCTGTTCTTCCCTGCCATTCAGTAAGATCATGGCTAATCTGGTTGTTGTCTCAAGCCCACTTTGCTGTCTGCTCCCCATAACCCTTGACTCCTTTGTCTATCCAAAATCTGTTTAACTGTGCCTAAATAAATTCAATGACCCACCCACTGCTCTCTGGGCAAGAGGAGCTCGGGTGGATTTGGATTTAAATTGAATGAAAGCGTAAGTATCCTTGGCCTTGCTGTGTTTTGTCACTTGGTGTAAAGTTGAGGAAGTGAAATGGGAAATTTAAGTCTTTCCAGATGTCCCCTTATGCAAACATGTATTTGGTGCTTGGAAAAATTAATCTTTCATTGACTGTATTTATACATGAGAAGATATTTATTTACTTTGCCCCTTCAGTTTTATACCTGGTAACAAAACACTGCATTACCCTTGGATTATTTTTTCCTCCAGTGAGTAAATAGATTTTGAAATCCCTTTCAGCATATTCAAATGTTGGAGAATTGTGTTCTTATTTTCATGATTTATTTTTAAAGAAACATTTGTTGGAATTTGTTGTCTTTACAGAGATTGTATGAAAAATTGCTTGCTCTTTTTAGCTTTGTTCAATTATTGAATATCAAAAAAAAGTTTTCCATATTTTAATTTATATTTTTCCACCTAATCTAAATTATAAATAGATTTAAATGATTGCGTTTATCCCTTGAACAACAGCAATAGCATTGCCGTGGTGACCTTATTCAACTTCAAATTTGAATTTTATCCTTCTCAATGCCGCATGTGAATTGCATTTAATAGTTTCAGAACTGAGGCTGCCTGTTCCTTTTAATTGAGATCGTTAATGGAATCCAGGTAGCAATAGATCATTTCAGATCATCTATTGCAACAAAATTTAAATCCAGTCACCAAAGAGACAGGGTAAAATCCCATTCTGTCCTGACAGATCTGTAAATTTTATTTTCGTGCATCCATTATTTCCCTCTGTGGCACAATTTTGAGATTTCACTACTGGATTTAATCTACGTTTTTAAAAATAGCTAAGATCCATGCCACAAATTCAAGTTGCTAAATGCTGCAAAAATCTGTTTTGTCATAGGGGTGAAGGTTTCTGTTCGAACAATGTTTGTGCATCCAATTTCATTTGTAAAATTGTTTCTAATTTGAGTGCTATGGAAGCTAAAGAAGCAGTGAAAATTTAAATTTGCTGCAATGGTATCAGCAGTTTGAAGAATGATTAATGTTGTTCGTCCACACCTATTCTAAATGGAACACGGTCTTGCGTATAAAACAAGATTAAACATGTTGGAAACCTAATATGTAGGAATCTCCAAGGAAGCTTGGTTCTGATTGTCACTGGAAGCTCTTCTATTGAGGTTACATATTAGAATATGGGAGAATGCTGGTGTCCAACAGTTACATGGGGAGGGGTGCGTATTTCAAAACTTTGCTCACTTACAGAGCCAATGAAAGATAAAGCTTCACACAACATTAAACATGAATTTCCAAATAAAACAGGAATGAAAAGAAACGACTTGCTGAGCAAAAACAATCAACGTATAATAAATAAATATGAACATTAGAGTGTAGTAGGATGAGTGTGTGTTTTCCCTCGCTTCAAAGTGCATGTGGGTGAGACACTCCCTGACACTGGGAGTGATGCTGATTTATAGACATATGCAGCCCCCCTCTTCCCTCCCCTCGGCGCATGTTTTCTCGCCCTCCTGGCGTGTGCTCTCTCTCTCTCTCTCTCTCTCCCTCTCCCCTCTCCTGCCCGGCGCTCGGTCTCCCTCCCCTCTCCCGGCTGTCTCTCTCTTTCACTCCCCCCACCTGGCACCTGCTGTCTGTCCCTCCCCCTGCCCGGTGCACGCTCTCTTTCTCTCTCCCTCTTGCCCCGGCATGTGCCCCTCCGTACACACACCCCACACCTCTGGCGTGTGTCCCCCCACTCCCCAGCATGTTCTCTCTCGCTTCCCTTGCCCCCCACACTCCCACCCCCACCCCGGTATGTGCTCTCTTTCTGTCTCCCTCCAGCTCCAGCGGCATGCTCTCCTCCTCCTCCCTGGCACGTGTGCGCGCTGTCCCTATCCCACCAATCCCGGCGCGTGCTCTCTCTCCATCCCACATGCGTGTCTGCTCTCAAATATTTCAGTACAAAATTGGATGGATTAAAAAAGATTTTTTTGTTCAAGTGACCCAAATCAAACACAAACATAATGGATCTCCTGTGCTGCAAACCCCTAATGTTGTATTTGAGAGTAGGGTCTTTGGAAAATCTTTTGTACATTTGAGTAATTGTTCAAGAGGTGAATTATATATAGAAAATAATTAGCTTTGTGGGCTAAATTGCCATAGGAACAAACAGCTGGATAGCAACTTCTATGAAAACTGAAATTGTGTTAAATTCAATAATAAAGTTCTGCCACTAGTCTGGCAAACACTAGTAGACACTGTTTCTAGTGTCGGCAAAGAATGTCCAAGAAATGGCAGCATCAAATCTTTGCACTACTGTTAATTTGGGAATTTAAAATCAAGATATCAAATTATCATGCTTTTCTCCCATTGCTGCTGCAGCCTTGCCCTTCATTCTAAATTTCTTGATATTTGTTAATGATTGAACTATGTGGCTTCAATGCAAATAGCACCCTAATCTAAATCGAGCAAGCAATACTTTGATATTCAAAATTCATTTTAACTTCATCTGTTTCATAAAGCATTTTATATTTAATATGTTCCTTTTATCTGTTTGCCATTTTTTGTTGTATATTCTTTTATGATAGAACAGCTGCTAAGCCATTTTATAACTAACTGATTTACAGCTTTTGGTCATCACTTCTGTGCACAGCAAAAGAAACAAATGCCATCTCATTTTGCACTAACTCCATGCACCATTCTTGAACTATTTTAAATTATTTATGTCAGTGCTTTTGAAAAAATTGGCACACTTTTTTTTAAAATGCGGATTTTTAATATCAATAATGAATTACAGCATAGATCCAATATGAGCTGGTTTGAAAGTAGAATTGCAACATAGAATACATTAAAAAGAATACTTGCAATTAAAAGCAATTCAGTCCTTCTTACTCCGTTTGTTTTTGTATCCCAAGCACCCCCCCCCCCCCCCCCCCTCACACATCACAAATGTTTGTATTATCTTATTGAGAATCCTGGATGGAGAAACATAGTGCAGATTTTAGAGAAAAATAATGCTGTATGTAATTGTTATTGTGGCAGGCATTTTGCCATAGAGTTTCTCTGGGTACGCAATATATTTTTGCAGTTTTTTAAGCTGTATTCATTAAGGAGACAAATTATTGCTTCCAGAATAATATTTGCTGTTTCCAACAATTTTCTAGATACCTACAGTTAACTTTGTGCTTTCTCAGGTTCCAGATGCCTTGGTGCAGAATAACCATGAGAAATGATTACATGGTCTTGGTTAATTTTCATAATATAAAGTGTAATCTGTTGCTTGTACGAATGAAATAATTACTTTGTTGTATAGTAGTTTACAAGTTTGCAACATCTCAAAATACATCATCATGACTGACTTTGGGGTAGAGGAAAGAAGAAATAATTCATGTTTATACAGCACCTTTCAAATGCTCAGGTGCTTCACTGCCAGTTGGTTATAATAGAAGCATAGTGAGTCTTGTAATGTAGACAAATGTGTAATTGAATTCACTTGGCCCCAGTGACTAAGTAAGCTTAGTGACTAAAAGTGTTTGTGCAGCTGGGTTGGCCTGGACACTGCTACAGCTCTTCTGCTTACTTAAAATAAAATAAGCATAGGATCTGAGAGTTCGCATCTTGCACAAATGATAGCATCCCCAAAATTCCTTTAGCTTGGGGTGGAATGTGTCTTCTAACTCGGGTGGGAAAACTCCAGGAAAATGAGTGAGAAAGGATCAGCAACATAGAGACTGTTGTTTGGATAAACTGTGTGATTAAAATATATTTCATTATAAAATTAGTTGAAAACATAATCTTTTAGTTTATTATTAGTAGTCACTAATTTAAGCTCTGAAGTTTTATCAATTTGATAGAATCATCAGCTGATGTGGATAGTATGTTTTCATTCAGAACTTTCAGTACAATATCCTGTAACCATGGTTCAAGGTAAGAAATAATGACATATGATAAAGCCATGAATTATGTTCTGTGGAGGGCATTTGAGGAACTGGATTCTGAATTAATAAGCAGAAGCTCAAGGTAAAAATCTCTGGATTATTACCTGAACCACCCAGTTTGCAAATTGGCGTAATGTTAAGCAGATCAGAGAATGACATTAGTGGCTCAAAGACTGATGTGGGAAGAAGTTTTAGTTCTTCAGATGCTGGCATTGATACTGAGGAAAGAAGGAACTATTTCATTGGATGTGCTCTACTTAAACCAAGCTGGTATCAGCATCCTGCTGAATTGTTTAATTAGGGTTTTAAACTAAATTGGGAGGAGAGATCAAGTGAATGGAAATTTGGGAACCTAAAGGCAAGCATTGAGGTAACAAAGTAGTCTGGTTATTTTGGTAAAGCCAAGCAGAGTAGGATGGGAGGAACAAAGAAAATTACAGCACAGGAACAGGCTCTTTGTCCCTCCAAACCTGCACCAACCATGCTGCCTGACTTAACTAAAACCCCCTACGCTTCTGGGGACCATATCCCTCTATTCCTATCTCATTCATATTGTTGTCAAGACGCTCTTTAAACAGTGAACAGGAAATAGCATGTCAGCGAATATGGTCCGTGCAAACAATAGTGGTTAAAAAGGTAAAATTAAAGTCTGTTTATCTGAACATTTGAAGCTTCTGTAATATACTAGATGAAATAGTATCACAAATTGCTACTATAGAGACATGGTTACAAGTTGAGCAGGGTTGGAAAATGAGTGTTGCAGATTTCAGAAAGACAGGCAGTATATAAAAGGAGGGGTAGTAAAGGATAACTGAAAGACAGTAGTAAGAAAGAAGCTTCAATATGGGTGGAGATTGGGAGTAACAAGGATTGGAAAATGCTGGTGGTAGTAGTTTATAGGCCCCTTAACAGTAGTTATAGCATTGGTCAGAGTATGGACCAAGAAATAATTGGAGCCTGTAACAAAGGTAATGTGATAATCATGGGGACTAGAAGGCAGCCTGGAAGATAAATGCTTTCATGACAGTTTCTTGGAGCAATACATTTGCAGAACTAACTAGGGGTAAATGTGGTTTTGTGCAATGAAGCAGGGTTAATTAGTAATTTAGTTGTAAAGGATTCTCTGGGATGAAATGATCACAAGTTTGAAAATAGCATCCCAGAGTCCAAAACAAAAATCTTAAAAGACAATGACATAGGTATGAGTGGAGAACGACTTATAGTTGAATGGGTGATTGGATAAAATGGTATGGCAGTAAATAACTAGTGGGAAATGTTTCAAGAAACAATTCAAAATGTTCAATGAAAACCTATTTCATTGAAAAACAAAAACTCAAGAGGAAAATCCACATTTGTCATGCCAGTGAAGTTACGGACAATATTAGACTAAAAGAAGAGGCTTGTTATAGGAATAAGTCTGAGGATTGTGAGTTTTAGAAAGCAGGAAAGGACAGCCAAAAAGTTGATGAAAAGCTAAAAAAATGCAATGAGGGTGGGGCGGTGGCGGATGGAGGGGGGGGCGGGGGCAGGCAAGGGGGGGGCGCAGGGCAGGGGCTTGTACCAAAATTGGGAGCGCTGTCTCACAGACTAGTTGAGCAACAGTCATACTCACAGAATCATACCTTACAGATAATGTCCTGGACATCACCGTCTGGGAGGGAGGGAATTGTCCTGGCAATCCTCAACATTGTCTCTGGATCCCCATGAAGTCTTACAGTGCCTGGTCAAACATGGGCAAGGAAACCTTCTGCTGATTACGATATACTGTCCCTTCTTCTCAGCTGAGGAAGCTATGAGGGAGGCCAGGGCACAGAATGTACTCTGGGTGGAGGACTTCACTGTCCATCATAGTACCAAGTTGGCCAGGCCCTAAAGGACATAGCTGCTAGATGTTGGACTGCAGCAGGTGGTGAGTGAATCAGCAAGAAGGAAAAACATACTTTGACCTCACCTTCACCAACCTGTCTGTCACAGGTGCAATGGGCAGGAGTATTGGCAGGAGTGACCACTGCACAGTCCTAATAATCCTCTTCACATTGAGGATACCGTCCATCGTGTTGTGTGGCGTTGCCACCATTCTCAATGGGATAGATTTCAAATAGACCTAGCAGCTCAAGACTGGCCATCCGTGAGGCATGTTGGACCATCTGCAGCAGTAGATTGTACTCACCCACAATCTGTAACTTCATGGCCAGGAGGGCATGCCAACAGCAACACGAGGCATCCTTGAAATGATGTGTCAACCTGGTGAAGCTACAGCACAGGACTACTTGCGTGTCAACAGCATAAGCAGCAAGTAATAGCTAGGCAATGGATCAGATCTAAGCTCTGCTGTCCTGCCACATCCAGCTGTAAATTGTGGCGGACAATTAAACAACTCACTGGAGGAGGAAGCTCCACAAATATCCCTATCCTCAATGATTAAGAAAGATCAGGCTGAAGCGTTTGGAACAATCTTCATTCAGAAGTGCCAAGTGGATGATTCATCCTGATAACAGATGTTGAACTATCTGTTCTTCAGTTTCTTACTTTCTGTCGTCTTCCCTTTTTGAACAGGGACGTTACCCTTTTTCAATCCACTGTAACCTTTCCAGAATTCAGGGAATTTTAGAATATAACCAATGCACCCATTATCTCTACTACCACTTCCTTTAAGACCCTAGTATGCAGGCTGTCAGGCATTGAGGACTTGTCTGCCTTTAATCCCAATAGTTTGTTCAATATTTTTTTTCTCAAGTGATGCTGATTGTTTTAAGTTCTTCCTTTTCCACAGCCTCTGAATTACCATTATTATTGGGATGGTTCTACTGTCCTCCACTGTTAAACTGAGAAAAATATTGATTTAGTGTCTCTTCAATTTGTGTTCCCCATTATTAACTCCCCCACGTCATCCTCGAAGAGACCAATGTTGACTTTAACTACTTGCTTTCTTTTTATGTTGTTATAGAATCTTTTGCTATCAATTTTTATGTTTTGCTCCGGATTTTTTTTTTAACCTTTGTTCTTTTTGCTACATTTTTAGTAATTCTGTGTTTAAAAGTTTCCCAGTCCTCCAGCCTGCCATTAACCTTTGCAAAATGGTATGTCTTAGTTTTTGACTTTGTTATCTTTAACCCCCTTGCTTAGCTGTGGATGCATTTTCCCCCTCTTATTATCTTTCTTCCTCCCTGGAATATGTTTTAGTTGGGAGGAATTTAAAATTTCCTTAAATATCTGCCACTGTTCATCAACTGTCCTATCTTCTAGTCCTTCTGCCCAGTCAGCCCAGGGCCAAATGCCTCTGTAGTTATGTTGGTTTAACACCAGAATGTTAGTGTGGAGCTCAAGTTTATCGCTCTCAAGCTGAATTTAAAATTCAAGCATGCAATTCTTGCTCTTTCGGAGAGTACCCTTTACTACAAGATTATTAATTAATCCCATCTCATTACACAATACTAAAGCCAAGATAACCTTCTCTTTGGTTGGTTCAACAACAAGAAACGATCTCTGATCACTAAATGAACTCTCCCAGAGGCTGTCCTTGCCACTTTGATTAATCCAGTCTATATGCATATTTAATATCACCCATGATTGTTGTACTTTTTTTTACAAATATTTCCTGGTTTATACTGTGTCCTACTGTTGACCTATTATTCGGGAATCTACGGATTACTCCCACCGCGGACATTTTTCCCCTTGCTATTTCTTATTTCTACCCAGATTGATTCTATGTCTTGATCTCCAGTCCCAATATCATTTCTCACTACGACACTGATTCCCTACCTTTACTAATAAAGCTACACCACCACCTTTTCCTTTCTGCCTATCCTTTCAAAATAGAGTACCCTTAGATTTTGTGATGATTTCAGCCAGGCCAATGAGGTTGGCTTGCTAGAGTATAAACTACCTGATGAGTCCTAATTCATGGATAAATTAGGGAGCCTTGTGCTCCCTATTTAAAGCAGGTGTGTCAGACTCCCGGCCGTGCATTCAGCAGGGAGCAACTGGAGAACTGGCTGTGTACAGATGTATGGTGTAAATAAAGTATCTTGGTAACAGGACTTCGGCCTCTGGAGTTATTACAGTGGCGACGAGGAAAAAGGAGTGACCTGAAGGAATTGCTGAACCACCGCACATACTGAGGGTAAGCCATTGTTGAAACATGCCACTGTATGGGAAATTGGACTCTTTTGACCCCGCAGTGGAGGACTGGGCCCAATATGTGGAAAGGATAAAGTATTTCTTCAGGGCAAACGCCATAACCTCAGATGAGTGTTATCCTGCTGATTGCGTGTGGACCAGCAACTTTTATGATCATGTGCAGTTTAACTTTCCCAGAGGCACTGGACACAAAGTCCTTCTAAGAGTTGTCAAACTTAGTTCAAGAATATTATGACCCAAAGCCACCCCTGATCCTGCAGAGGTACCATTTATCTCCACATTTAGAATCACCAGTTTCCTAACAAGGCTAAGATGTCTGGTGGAGACTTGCTAATTTGGGGGGAGACACTAAATTAGATGCTCCAGTTGGTGTGCGGAATTAAAGATATGACTATACGGAAACGCCTGTAGGTGGAGGCTCAGCTGGAGTATAAACAGGCATTACAGCTGGCATTATCGTTAGAAAAAGTAGCAAGAGGAGCACATGAGCTTCAAGATATCCCGATGGAGGTAGAGGCCAATACCAGGGAGACTGGGCTTGGAGACGATCACTATGGGGCAGGCCACTATATAGTGGAAAGATTTGATTACGAGGGAACCCAAGTATACCTATAGAACCACACTTAGAGAAGGTCAAGTTAAGCCCAGAGTGACAGCGGTTCCTGTAGAGCCCCACCCAATATGACATTGCATTGGTTGTCAGTGTCAGGATGCACAGAAGAAAAGCAAGTCTCCTCAACCAATATGGCTGAAAAGAACATGTAAGTTGAGGGACAGGAGAATGCACAACCTGGAAGCTCCCCCTACCTCTGACATGGAACAGCTACTGTGCGTAGCGATGACAAAATGAGAACCCATCAAATTGTGAGTGAGACTGAATGGACGTCCAGTTCTAACGGAGGTCGACACAGTCGCAGTCGTATTGGTCATAGGGGAGACAGTGTTTAACAAGATACTCAGTGGACTCCAACCCTTAGCCCTGACCAAAACTTCGGCAAGGCTAAGGACCTATATGGGGGGAACCACTGAAAGTGATGGGTACAACCCATGTGCCAGTTGCTTACGGGAAACAATTAGTTAGGCTCCCATTAATGGTAGTGGAAGGTTCAGGATTGAGCCTATTAAGGCAAAATTGGCTAAAAGAGATCCAGCTAGATTGGACAAATACCTTCCAGTTGGAAAATGGTTGCCTGAGTGAAGCCCTGAGCAAATATCCGGAGACTTTTGGGGAAAGCCTAGGGACAATCAAAGGAGTAAAGGCAAAATTGCACGTTGACCCAGAGGGTGTCCAAAAGTTTTGCAAAGCCCGATTGGTCCCGTTTGCAATAAGGGAAAAGGTCGATGCGGAAATCAAAAGATTACAGCATGAAGGAATAGTAAAACCGGTCCAGTTCACGGAATGGGCGGCACCCACGGTTCCTATCTTAAAGCCATTTGGCTCAGTGCGCCGTTGCGGTGATTTCAAACAGACAATAAATCATTACTCTCAGCTAGACAAATACTCAGTTCCCAGGATTGAGGACCTGTACACAAAGTTGGCAGGAGGACTCCTATACACAAAACTGGACATGAGTCATGCATTCCTGGATGAGGATTCACAAAGATTCGCCACAATAAATATGCTGAAAAGCCTGCTTCAGTATAGAAGATTGCCCTTCGGGATTTCATCAGCTTGTGTCATATTCCAAAGGTTCATAGAGAGCACCCTACAGCGGTTACCAAAGGTTGCTATTTACCTAGACGATGTCCTCATTATAGGTAAAACAAGGGCAGAACATCTGCAGAACCTGGAGGAAGTTCTCAGGAGATTTGCAGCTGTGGGAGTGTGTCTGAAAAGGGAGAAACGCATCTTTTTAGCACCACAAGTAACCTACCTTGGGTACAAAGTGGGTAAGTCGGGCCTACATCCTCTGGAGGATCGGGTAGGAGCAATAAAAGAAGCCTTGGCTCCCACAACTATCCAGGGGCTACGGTCATTTTTAGGACTGGTAACATCCTATGGGAAATTTATACAGAATAGGGCCTCCATTCTGAATCCCCTCCACCAGTTGCTAAAAAAGGGACAAACCTGGGAATAGTCAGCCACCAGGACAAGGCCTTCAAGAAAATTAAACAGCACCTCTCATCCGAAAATGTATTGATATGTTATGACCCAAGAAGGAATTGATACTCACCTGTGATGTGTCCCCACTTGGAGTGGGCGCAATCCTAGCACACAAGTGGCAGAACGGACAAGAGCGGCCAATAGTCTATGCCCCAAGGACCCTGGCAATGGCAGAGCGAAGATATGTGCAGAGTGAAAAGGAAGGACTGGCGGTAATCTTTGCAGTTAAAAAATTTCACCAGTGTTTATATGTGCGAAAATTTATGATTGTCATAGATCATAAACCCTTGCTGGGCTTACTGAAGGAAGACAAAGCAGTGCCACCAATAGCGTCATTCCAGATCCAGTGTTGGGCAGAATTGCTGCCAGCATATCAGTATTGATTGGAGCACTGCCCAGGAACTACAGTGGCAAATACCATGCCTTAAGCTGGCTTCCATTACAGGACACCCCATCATTGGTACCCAGAATGGAGGAGATTGTATTGACATTAAACTTTATGGATACTGTCCTGTGAATGCACACAATTTGGCCAGTGGACGCAGAATGACCCTGTATTGGCGAAGGTAAAGTACCGAGTGCTAACAGGGCAGCTGGAAAAACCAGTCCATCCACAGTTCCACCCATACAGGAGCAGGAGGGAGCAGATCACAGTGGAAGACAGGATACTGCTGTGGGGAGCACGGGTCATCATCCCAAGGCAGGTCTGTTGGGACATACTAGCCGAACTGCACCATGGGCACCCTGGAGTATCAAAAATGAAGATCCTGGCCAGGAGCTTTGTCTGGTGGCCAGATCTGGATGCAGACATAGCAAAACTGGTAGGAGAGTATCGGAAGTGCCAAGAGAGGCAGAAGGCACCACCAGCAGCTGCACTGCACCCGTGGGAATGGCCAGGCAGACCATAGTTGTGACTCCATGTCGATCTTGCAGGCCCGTTTATGGGGTCCATGTTTCTGATGATGATAGATGCCCATTTCAAGTGGTTAGACGTTTATAAACTAAACTCGGCAAACACAACAGCAGCTATTGAGAAACTGCGCACCTTGTTCACAGTGTGTGGGATCCCAAAGGTATTAGTTTCCGATAATGGTTCAGTGTTCACCAGTTTAGAATTCACAAAATTTATGAAATCAAATGGGATCCCATACATTTAGACAGCGCCTTATCACCCGGCATCGAATGGATTAGCGGGGAAAGCAGTCCAAACATTAAAGGCCGAGTTGAAAAAACAGCCAGCAGCCTCATTAGAGATGAAACTCTCAAGGTAGTTATTTGACTATAGGACCACTCCACACGCCACCACGGGAACTGCGCCAGCAGAGTTACAGTTGGGCAGACAGCCCCGCACCAGACTAAGCCTGTTGTTGCCGAACCTGGGAGGAAAAGTGGAAAGACACCAGGAAGCCCAGTGCAGGGGCCATAACAACACTTGCCGAGAGAGGCACTTGAAGCGGGGGGGTGGGGAGTTTCGGTCAGAAATTAGGTAAATGGACCCGCCAGGATAACCAGAACAGTCAAGTCCAGGACTGGACCAGTATCCTACCAAGTACACTTAGGCAAGGCAGTGGTAAGGAAACACCTGGTATGGGCCTCGGGTGCTCCACCCGTTCTGGAGCTGAGTCTTTCCTGCAGCCTTAGGAATGAGCAGAGACCCCCTCGACAAGCTAGTACTGCCCTCCCTGCACTCTTAATGGGGACCACAGGGTCTGAAATGGATTTGGGATGAAGCTGCAGCGATTTCCCCTACCACCTGATGTGAACGAGGAACCAGACCCGGCATTCGCGGCGGAAGAGACGGGCACCCAACCATTATGCACCACCATCAGAGGCTGAGTTGAAGGATCCTGACCCAGCATTCAAGTGGAGGAAAAGATCCCGAGGGAAGCAAATTCTCAGACTTTAGCAGGGGGGGGTGGTGCGGTGGTGATGACTTCAGCCAGGCCAATGAGATTGGCTTGCTAGGGTATGAGCTACCTGACCAGTCCTAATTCATGGTTACCCAGGGAGCCTCATGCTCCCTATTTAAAGCAGATGTGTCAGACTCGCAGCCATACCTTCAGCAGGGAGCAACTGGAGAGCTGACTGTGTACAGATATATGGTGTAAATAACGTAACTTGATGATGGGACTTCCACCTCTGTGGAGTTATTACAGATATTCAACTTCCAGACCTGGTTCTTTGTAAACATGTCTCAGTAATCACCCCAAGTCATACCCCACTGTCTCTATTTGCATTGTTAAATCATTAATTTTGTTCAGAATACTATGCACATTCAGATACAAAGCCTTAAGTTTCGTTATTAATTTTCTCTATTCTTGCATGATTCACTCGTGTGAAACCACATTCAGATGCTCTGTCCCTTTTTATTATCTCGTAACAAATAGTACTCCTACCTTCTACTTGCACTTTTTTTAATGCATGCAACTCCATGCAACTGAACCCCCACTCACCTACTCCCGCCGCCCACTGTTTCATTTAAAGCCCTTAACACCCTTTTGTATCAAAGCCTGTCAAACTCAACTTTGAGTATATTTAAACACTAATAACCTGGTTTTGTGAGACTTCTTACTGTGTTTATCCCAGTCCAATGCTGGCATCTCCACATCATGTATTCACTGACCCAGCCGCCTTTGTTCTCTGGGCAAAAGAATCCCAACAATTAGTAACTCTCTGAGTACAGAAATTCCTCTTAAATTCTGTTAAAATAGGAGACCCTTATTTTCAACTTGTCCCCTAGTTCTAGATGCTCCGTCAAGGAGAAGCATTCTCTTAACAGTTACCCTGACTGGACCCCTCTGAATCTTATATGTTTCAATAAGCTCACCTCTCATTCTAAGCTCCAATGCATATAAGCTGAGTACAATGCTGAAGGTGCTTCAGTTGAGTCTAATACTGTTGTATTTATTTTGTGAACAGTCTACTTCCATGATTATGACACAGCCTGAAGCATCAAAAAATATATTTGTATCTAAGGAAGCCAGTATTTTATCTGTGGATTAATTATTTATAATATGAACTTAGTTCAGAAAATTGCAGTTTTTGCTTGGTCTTGTATGACTTTGTTCCTTGACCAGATAAGTTAAAATCACTTAAATATGCGCAATGTTTATTAGTGTCGGCTGCACTACCAAGAAAAGATCTTTCAGAGTAATTGAAGATTGCTTCTTGGCCTTACGGCTAAGATCAAGCGTCACATTAAGCCCAAGATGGGATGCAATGCCTTATTTTGTCAGCTTGGATCTTATTTGTCTTTCTTGAGGGGACCATGAATTGAATTCAGTTTGGATTTTGTATTTGGTTTTCGGAGCAAGCGATGAATGGATTTAATTTTGCCCAGTCCACTCTGAACGTTGGCTTTGTAACTTTAAGGATGGAGTTACCAACTTTCCTGATATTTGTAAATTTTAATCCTGCTGTTTTAATTCAGATTAAAGTTTATAAACTTTGGTTATAGTTTGAATTGTTGGTCCAATGACAAGAAATAGATTTTAAAGAATAATTTGTTTTGGGGTCAGAAGCTAGTTTAAATGTTTAATTGACTCCGACCACTTATCCACAGAAGAAAAAAGCCAACATGATCAATGGCAAGCAGTTATCCAGTTGCTGTTTGAGAATCGTTTTGATTATTTTCCACAGGAATGTTTAGAGAATAAAAGTTGCTCCTAACAAGAAGTTTGTTACTATGCTAAATGAAGGTTTTAAAAACAAAACAGCAAACTGTTGACTTGTCCACATAGGAAGAGAGATGGAAACACAGCATGTTTGCTGCGAACACTGTTAGACTCTTAAACGGTGCTGTGAAAGATATAAGCTAACTGGTAGTTAGAAATATTGAAGGAGCAGGTAAAAGAATCTGCTTAAGCCACATATATTTACTTTTGATGCAATTATGGCATATTCTTTATTATGGATTATGTGAATGTGATTTAACAATTGAATTGTGAAACTGATCCAAATTGTACTTGGTGTGAAATAAAACAGATGGAAAATTTAATTCAATCCTTACTTCGCTTTTGTCACACCACTTTAAAAGAAATTCAAGATGACAGGGTTGTTATGTTGCCAGTTCAAGTCATATACTTGTAGAAGCAAATATGTGCAAGTGCAGGTCTATGCTGGCAGAAGTAAGACTCTGAGTACTTGCTCCCTGCATCTGCATGGGTTTCCTCCCATACACCAAAGATTAGCTAAGATGGATTGGCAATGGTAAATTGCCCCTTAGTGTCCCAAGATGTGTAGGTGAGGTGGATTAGCCATGTTAAGTGTGTGGGATTAGGGCATGTGAAAGGGGCTGGAAAAGATGCTCTCTCAGAGCATTGGTGCCGAATCGATGGGCTAAATGGTCTCCTGCACTGTGGAGATTCTGATTCTACTTAAGGGAGCAACTTTATCTGCAGTAGATCCAAAATTTTAGAAGTTGAAAAATCCAAGTGAAAACAAGTTTGAATAGAAGTCACTATTTGTACCAAATAAAAATTAAAAGTGCTCACATTAGATTAGCTCTCTGTTCTAACTGACATATTTGCCCCATTCCTTTTTAATAGTAAAAAAGTAAAATTTATTTATTAGTCACAAGTAAGGCTTACATTAACACTGCAGTGAAGTTACTGTGAAATTCCTCTCATCGCCACACTCTGGCACCTGTTCGGGTCAATGCACCTAAGCAGCACGTCTTTCAGAATGGGGGAGAAAACCTGAGCACCCGGAGGAAACCCATGCAGACATGGGGAGAACGTACACAGACAGTGACCCAAACCGGGAATTAAACCCGGGTCCCTGGCACTGTGAAACAGCAGTGCTAACCACTGCGCTACCGTGCCTCCTTTAAAATAGAAGAATTTGTATGGTAGATTAAGCATTTGTATCTCTTCACTAGTGATACAATTTACTTTTGAACTTCATTATTGTTCACATAGCAAATCTTGTTTTTTTTTTGGATGATATAAATAGAACATGTTGGAAGTATTCAGCGAGCCAGACAGCATCTATTTATGGTACCAGTAAATGTGTCTTATTGGCACTCAACCATTTCGTAAATTGAAAAGGAATTCTGCAGTCAGCAGAATATTTAGTTAAAAAATTTATCTTTTTGATGACTTTTCTTTACCTTCATTGTCCTTTTCAGGGACCTTAAAAGTCAGAAATTTTCTGTTTGTCACACTTGCTATACCTGCATAACCATTGGAGATATAAGTGAGAGCTCCATCATTGTAAGCTGAACAATGGAATAAGATTTCTCAAAATGTAAAGTTATCTCCTTTAGTCCATAAACAATGAGCTGTAAAACTGGTGCAAAACATGTAAGGATGAAACTTATTTCAAAAATGAGTTTAGTTAGCGACTATATCACCATGAATACATGTGGTGTCATTTTTATGGCTAGTTTTGCCATTTTTTGATGTCCTCTTACTTAAAGCTATGAAGATACCTACCAATTCTAATAACCATTCAAAAGTTGCACTCTAATTTCTAATATTTAATGCATGTTTTTTTTATTGCAAGCTTATTCAGCACCCATATAAATTGCTCTCTTTATATAATATGTTCTTCAGGAATATGCATTATTAAGAGGATTTTCTGGTGTGTGCCATAACCAAGTATCTAACAAAAAAGAAATGGACTAATAAGCTCCATCTTTTTGCTTTTATCATTTGATCTTTGTGCTTTGCTATGATATTAAAAGCATGATAGCTAATTTTCAAGTTCTAAAAGCTTTGCTTGAGGTGTTTGGAGAGTTGCAATTCAGCAACTAACCTTTAGAAAAGTTGATAGGCTATAGGTTTTAAAAGAGGATACAATAACGAGCACGTGTGTACAATCCTATGACTAGCCATGACCAACATGCAGGTCCTTTATGAACGACTCCTCAGAAGAAAATATCCGAGAACACAGAGGGACAACTTGATAGGTATGTCTACATGACTTCTAACAGTAAACCTTTATATTTGAGTCTATCATTTTGTTCAAAATAGTTAATATAATTTCAAGCAATAGATTTCAATGTTGACAGTGAGCAAATCAAAAGCAATTTGTGTGAATCTTAGAGTATTTTATATATTCTGCAAAATTCAAATGATCACAAACCTTAACTTGCGGTTCTTTTACTGCTGCTGATATTTGCTTTTGCAATAATTATTTGTATTTTAATATAGACTTTATTTTTCAGAGGAGATTGATGTTGATGGCAGACTGTCAGAGCTTTGTGAACAGATAAAGGTATAACTATTAAAATAAATAGTTTGGCTTTGCAGAGATCATAACCACTTGTAAACTGGATCTCCAATTAAATATATTATCTTTTGTGCCTAATTAATGTTTGTATTTACTCCAAGAATGTAGTGTACAAGTTCTAGAGAATTCTAATATGCAAGATATCTCTTATGCTGGTTTCAGTTGGACCTTTTCTTTCGAATTCCTGTAAAGCCTACATTAACTATTAACCAGTAGCTGCAGTAAGATTATTTAGGACAGATAACAAAGTCACAAGAATTCAATCCTCGCCATTGCTAGGTTTGCAAATGTTCAGAAAGATTATGGATCTGCGCTCCTACAGTAAGCCTTGTGACTGACTTGCTAATTAAATGGCATAGGGAAGGGTTGTATTCTGACTGAATTGACAGATGGCAGACACAAGGTTTAAATTCTCCTCCAAGTCTGCAACTGGAGAACCATTTGTTTTTCAATAAAAAAAAGGTGAGGGCCTCTAGAACACTTCATTTATTGATACTGTATCCCTTGCAATATATTTGTAATTTTTGTGATATATCAACACACCATGACATCCGCACAAATACAAAATTCATAGAGTCAATGTAGCAATGAATCCTAGAAGCCAAAATAAATCTCACTATCTTGTATAGTAAATATACAATGTGGAAAATTTACATAAATTTCTGTTATTGGTCTGGCTTAATTTTGGTGTCAACAAATTATTAATTTCCATTTCAGAGCTTTAATTCTTAGTAAGTACATTTTTGTGTTTAAGGGATCTAGCTAATTTCTCAATCTGTCCTTTTGTCATTCGATCATTCCTTCCATTTGGAAAGTTTGAGTGTCCCTGTATTCATTTACTCAATGCCTTGTGTGTTTTCATCTTTACATTCATGGTTAGATTGCACTGTCAGATTATGGGATGAGGTAAATTTATCTCTTTCCTCATTGTCGTCCTCTCGTTTCAACATAAATGTATTTTTTGCTGCAAATACTACTGTTTGCGAGTGTGGAGGAAAACTGATGTCTTGCAAATATGTTGTAGGATTCAAAGGTTAAAGTTTGTTTTAGTGTCACATGTAGGCTTTCATTAACGCTGCAATGAAGTTACCGTGAAAATCCCCTAGTTGCCACACTGGCAGAGAATTTAGCATGGCCAGTGCACCTAACTAGCATGACTTTCGGACTGTGGGAGGAAACTGGAGCACTTGGAGGAAATCCACACAGCCATGGGGAGACCATGCAGGCTCCGCACACAGTGACCTAAGCCAGGAATTGAACACAAGTCCCTGACATTGAGACAGCATTGCTAATCACTGTGCACCGTGCCACCCAAAGGCATCACTTTAACATTTTCTTCAATGCGCAAAAGGAAAATAGCAAGGAGAAAGGGATGGGCCTCTTCGTGGGGTGGTGTGGTAGCACAGTCGTTAGCACTACTGCTTCACAGCTCCAGGGACCTGGTTTCGATTCCCAGCTTGGGTCACTGTCTGTGTGGAGTTTGCACATTCTCCTCGTGTCTGTGCGGGTTTCCTCCGGGTGCTCTGGTTTCCTCCCACAGTCCAAAAATGTGCGGGTTAGGTTGATTGGCCATGCTAAATTGACCGTAGGTGCACAGGTTAGAGGATTAGTGGGTAAAATATGTGCAGATATGGGGGTAGGGCCTGGGTGGGATTGTGGTCGGTGCAGACTCGAAGGGCTGAATGGCCTTTTCCTGTACTGTAGGGTTTCGATGATTACTGTAGATAGCACTGCAGATTAATTGAACCAATGTGTACATTGGGAAGCCCAAAACATAAAGCAGGCTTACTGTTTATGTCCTGAATTCTAGCTGAAAGTGGAAAATCCTGATGATCTGCCAGAACTGGTAAACATGGACCTTGCACAGCTTTGCTCTTTGCTGATGGCTCTTTGGGCACAGTTTATAGAAATTGTGTCACTACAAGGAGAAGTTGCAGCTTTATTAGCAAAGGAACATCACGTACTTCGTGTAAGTACTATATTCTTTACTTACATTTGAAAACTTTTAATTGCAAATTAAGTAAGAGGCATTGACATTGAATTATATGAGATTGCAACATGGGATCATGGGCAGATTGGCTTAAAAAGTCAGTGTAGCACACATTGAATACAAATCTTAATCTTGCCTGTCCTGTTCCTGTTTCCCTTATTCCCCTTTCAGCAACTACCATCATCAATATTTTCTCCAGTGCTGACGTGATCTCTACTTCAGTCATCAACTCTGATATTATATCAGGAGTGGGTCAGTTGGTCCACATTCTGTTCTTCTGCCATTTAGTCAGATTTTGGCTTATGTAATTGTGGCATTAAGTCCATTCCCTGACTGCCTCCCCCACCTCCAACTCTCTTCTCAAGAATCTGCCTAAATTAGCCATGAATATATTCAATGACTACTGCGATGTAGAGAATCCCATAGATTGATCCTCTGAAGTCAAAAAAATCCCTTTTCTACCTTAAAGGGGAGACCCCATATTTTGAAAGGCACCCCCTCAAATGTTTCTCCAGCTCCCTATCCTGCTTTATTTTTAAAATCTTCTATCTGTGGTTATTTTTGGCACCTAATGTTTTAAAATATTTTGCAAGCTCTGATTATTTGCAGTAACTCATTGTATTGCTTCCCTCCTTTGCTACAATTGAGTCTGAGTATGTCATTTATAGTTTCACCATTACCCTAGTTTTCCACCCTGATTGTATCTGTACCATTCTTCTATTTAATTCCCAACTCCTCCTCTAATTCCTTGCTACCACACTAGCTATTTTATATTTGTCAACAATAAATCACTTCCTCTACTTACTCAGGTTGATTTACCTGGAGATCTGTATCTGACAGAATATTTTTCTCTACTATTTACTGTGATTTACTCTTGGCTATCATTAACATATTTTGAGTATTTTGCCTGTAACATTGTCCATATTATAGTGCAGTTAAGACCAACCTCAAGTACCTTGCAGGTAATTTGTGGCTGTTGTTTTTTTTTGATATAAATAGCACTGCAGTGCTATATTCATCTCCTTATCAATGAGTCCTTGCTGGTGTATTAATCTGTGGTGTGGTGCTTGGCCTAAAGTATTTTATGTTATGCAAAACTTGAGGGCTTTTGGCATCTACTTTATATAAAGTTTGTTCAAATTGTGGCTTTGTTCTCTTCCTCCCTCACCCAACTGGATAGGTAAGAAGATTTTCAGAAGCTTTTTTCTGCATTGAACACCCTAGACAAGCGGCGTTAGCATATCAGGAATTGCAGTAAGTAACGTAGGAACTTAAAAATAAGTCAAGAAAATAATAGAAAGATTTGATTTTTGCTAGGAAATAACAACCTTTTCACTTCTGAGTGAAAGGTTTCTTACTACATTTCATGTCATTATAGTTAAATATGAATACATATTTTCATAACGAATGGCTCTGATAGATTAGTTTAAATTAAAAAGAATATAAATGTAATCTTAATGCAAAATTTTGTAAGAATAGTCTGTCACATGAAAAAATAATTTGTACTTTAGATTTCTGCATTTTTAAAACATCAGGACATAATTCTAAAATATTCTCAATCACTCTATGTCTGTGGTTATCCTATTTAGTTGAGAATTTTACATGGCCAGGATCTCCAGAATTCTGTAATATATTTCAAAGTTTGAAGCATTTATCTGTTATTATCAGCCTCAATAATTTTCAATTGGATTTACTGTGCTTAGATTCTCTCATCCTGCAGAGGCACGTTAATCCTTCCCTCCACTTCATTCTAACATATTTATCGATGCACTTTGAGACTTTAAATCTACGTAACTTGAAAGTATTAATTTGTACTGCATCATGTCAAGCATCATGTCATTGTTCTATCTATGATGTGGAGATGCCAGCGTTGGACTCAGGTAAACACAGTAAGAAGTCTGACAATACCAGGTTTAAGTCCAACCGATTTATTTGATAGTAAACTCACAAGCTTTCGAGGTTCCCCTCTTCATCAGGTAAATGAAGAGTTCTGGCCTCAGACAGAGCATGTAACAGCACAGACAGTTTATAGATTACTGATTAGAATGTGAATCTTTACACCTAACCTGCTAATCAAGCCTTAAAGTGGCCAACAATGTGAGTGGAAGGAGCACTGAGCACAGGTTAAAGAGAAGTGTATTGCCTCCAGGCAGTACAGTAAGTGAGGTTTTACAAACCCAGGCAAGTCATGGGGGTTTCAGATAGCGCAACACAAACCCAAGATGTCTGAACAGGGATCTTGGGTTCGTGTCGCACTATCTGTAACCCTGTGACTTGCCTGGGTTTGTAAAACCTCACAGTACTGTCTGGAGACAATACACATCTCTTTAACCTGTGCTCAGTGCTCCTTCCACTCACATTGTTGGCCACTTTAAGACTTGAATAGCAGGTTAGGTGTAAAGATTCGCATTGTAATCAGTAATCTGTAAACTGTGCTTTATATGCTCTGTCTGAGGCCAGAACTCTTCATTCACCTGACGAAGAGGGGAACCTCGAAAGTTTGTGAGTTTACTATCAAATAAATCGGTTGGACTTAAACCTGGTGTTGTCAAACTTCTTACATTGTTCTATCTAGGCATAGAATTATGTAATTGGCAAGGGTAAACATATGACAGGGTAGACAAGGAGGATGCTCCTGATGGTGGGGGTATCAGGAATCACAGTCCGAGGAAACAGAGATTTAGGACAGAGATGAGAAATTTCTTCACCCAGAAAGTGGCCAGTCTATGGAATTTGCTAAAGCAGAAAGGATTTGAGGTGAAACATCAAGGCCTGGATTCTCCAAAAAAAATTCCAAGCTTCCAAATTATGGGCAAATGGGAATAAATCCTGTTGGGTTTTTTAAAGCATACTTACCAGATCAATTCGTTGAAGCTGTGTGCATCACAGAGAGCCCTAACATGATTCCCTCTGAAAAGTGGTTGGTGGGACTTAATCCCACTTGAGAGGCTGGTAGCATAGCAATGTCAGTGCAGAGATCGGCGCAAGCGCAGTGACCCCCTCATTGTCGGCCTCTGGATTGCTGCCAGGCCGATTGCTGGCCAGCCCCGATTGTTCACACTCCCAGTGATTCCAATTGCAGAGTGGCAATGGGTTCCTCCTAACCCCCCTCCCCCAGTCTGCTCCCTCCTCCACTGATGGTGTCCTCAATAGGCCTCTCCCCAGTAAGTCCTGCCCCCTCTGACCTGGAAATTTCCATTCCGGGTGCACTAATCATATGGAAATATCAATTTGAATTTAATTTCCATTCTGATAATCAGCTCCATGCTGATATGCCAAAATTCATAGCCTGGCAGACAGTGTGACACCCAGGAAGAATCCCGTGAAACAGATGCCACTGATATCCCCCAGCCCACTGCTCTACTCATGCAGCGCACTGGGCTGGGAGAATCACCTCCTAAACATTTTCAAGAAGCAGTTAGATATTGTGTTTGAGACAAAGGGAGACCAAAGGATAGGGGAAGAGGAACACAGTTATTGTGTTGGATCATCAGCCATGATCATAATGAATGGAGAAATAAGATCAAATGGCCAAATGGTCTCTTGCTCCTTTGCTCTATGACTCCACCCCACGCTGCTGGGAGATTGTGGTTAGGGTGTGCCATCAATGGGACCAGAAGGATATGCTGGCATGAACAGCCAAAATGTTCCAGTCTCTATATAATAACAGATTGTATTATACAACCTGTAAATAACCAACTGGCTTTAGCCTGTGCATAATTGCCTGACAGCCGGGTGTTTCATGGCTTTCAAACCAGAGCAAAGAACATGATCTTTCGTAGTTGGTACAGGTAGGAGATTGTCATGTAATCATAGAATTATCCAGTTGAATCTGTCTTCACTACACTCTGAGGCAATGTATTCCAGATCCAACCACTCCCTATAAATAAGTTTTTCACACATTGCCTTTGCTTTTTTTGCCAGTTATCTTAAGTAAGTGTCTTCTGGTCCTGGATCCTACTGCCAACAGGAACAATTTTTCCCTAGCTACTCTGTTCAGATCCCTCAAGAATTTGAACACCATTACATATATCTCCTGCAGAGTGCAATGTTCTAGGTTTCAAGCAATTTGATTTAATATGGTGGCTGCCATTATTGTTATAAGCAGAAGACAAATGAATCAGGAGAAAGCGTAAATTATAAGATGAAGTGCCCGTATCAAAACTTAAAACTTCGGGCCATGAGGAAAATAGGGGTTGGATTCTTAAATAACATTAAAACATCTTGACAGCTGTCTGCAAGATTTCATCGCAAGGCTATATTTGAAGGATTATTTTTTTAAAACAATTGACAGCAAGACTAGCCATTTGTCCAATAATCTATATCTCCCTGAAAAGTGCTACATTCTTTTAAGGAGTAAATACAGACCAAGAATGCAGCTCAGTAATAGAGAATAATGAATTTTCAGCAGAATTTTCAGTAATGAAGTCAGCCTGGATATACATAGCTGTACCATGTTTTGCCTGGTACTAATCACATAGAATTCATGGATCTGAAACAGGTTGGGTTCAAGTGGGAGGGACATTAATTGTTTTCACATGCTCATAGAATACCTACAGTTCAGAAAGAGGTCATTTAGCCCATCGAGTTTGCACAGACTTTCTGAAAGAGCATCCCACCCAGGCCTCTGCTCCACCCTATGCCTGTAACCCCCATGCATTTACCATGGCCAATCCACCTATCCTGCACATCTTTGGACTGTGGGAGGATATCGGAGTACCTGGAGGTATGTGTAAACTCCCACAGCCAGAATCGAAACCGGGTCAGCAGTGCTAACCACGGTGTTACTATGCCACACATATTTTGAATTGGATTCTAAATAGACTTTCACCATTGCGTTGATAAATGCAGAGTGCTGACCAATTATCTGAAAGGACCTTCATTGACATGGTCAGTGCTTTTTCAGACCAGGAGGCTATTTTCAGCTGTTTGATCATCTTTTTGATGACATTACGTGGCATGATCCCTATCCTAGAAAGAACACGGAGAACATATGTACCTTGTTATTAATTCCCCACACAAAAATTGCAGGTGTGCAGCTAAATGTTACTATGAGGACTGTATCAGGAATGCTTAAGTGTAATCAATTGAGTGGCTTTTGGTGCTGTCTCATTGCCCTCCTGCCATTCACTGCAATGCCATCATGCTCCATGAAATAGAAAAAAATCAGGAGCAACTCTGACCTTCCCAGTAACAAAGATGTGGAAGTCTTTCTGAAAAAGCATTTAAAATCACAACAGCCACTCTGAGAAACAGCAGTCAATATTCAGGGAACTGGTATCAGCCACTAGCCAAATAGGTGGAATTGTAGGATGCGTGCAGCACAGAGAAGCAACACCTCATCACTGATACACCACAGATCCTTGGCTTTAATCTCCCTCAATGACAATGCTCAACCAAATTGACACTAAAAAATGGCGGATACAGCCACCAGCACCATATGTGGAAGATGAGGGATGACCCGAAGTGCTATTGTAACAATGAGTCCAAATCCATGGAACACAGCACATCAAGCAGCTCATTAAAACTTGGTGCAGGAGGTACCTCATTCCTCCATTCAGTATCCAAAGGTCACTGAATGCATAGCCAAAAGAGACATTCCATTGAGAGTGTTTTCAGTAAGACAAAAGGAGAACAAAGTTAGTAATAAGTGTGTTTTCACAGCGACATATAATCTTAGAGCATTGGAAGTGCCTATTTGGCCCATCGTATCTGTGATGGGTCTTTGAAAGAGCTGTCTGATTAATTTCACTTCTTCCTGCATTGCCACTTTCAAGTATATCAATTCCCTTTTGAAAGTTACCCTTTGGAGCTGCTTGCGTCATCTTTTCAGACAGTGCAATACAGATTATCTTAATTTGTGTATTTGGGCAACACAGTGACATGGGTTAGCACTGCTGCCTCACAGCACCAGGGACCGAGGTTCAATTCCAGCCTTGGGTGACTGACTGTGTGCGGTTTGCACGTTCACTCCATATCTGTGTGGGTTTCCTCTGAGTGCTCCGGTTTCCTCCCACAGTCCAAAGATGTGCAGATTAGGTGCATTGACCATGCTAAATTGGCCCTTAGTTTCCAAAGATTTGTAGGTTAAAGGGATTAGCTATGGTAAATGCATGGAGTTATGGGGATGGGGAGGTGGGCCTAGGTAAGGTGCTCTTTCAGAGAGTCGGTGCACTCATGATGGACCAAATGGCTTCCTTCTGTACTGTAGGGATTCCATACCACAAAAAGAAACTGCAACAAAATCCGATCTATTTCCTTTTGTTCTTAACTCTTGCCAGTGGAAACAATGTCTCACTATTTATCGAAGGCCCTCCTAATTTTGAAGACAACTTCTGTTAAGTCTCTCCCCGTAAGCTTCTCTGATCTGAGGTGATGAATTCCAGCTTGTCTAGTCTCTCCACAAATCTGAGATCCCTCGTTCTTGATATCAGTTGAGTAATTTTCTCCTGCACGACCTTGATGTCCTCCTTGTGCTGATTGAACACCTATCATATTGATGCTAAGTCTTTATAAATCGCAGATTAGGCATAACATTCTTGTTTTTGTATGCTTAATTTTAAGATGTCAAAGCAAGCTTCGTCAGTTTATCTACCCAGTCTCAAAAATCTATTTATGTTAGACCAGGTCTCTGTTTCTACACTTCTTTTAAATTGGGGGCATTTATTTTATATTGTCTTTTCATTCTACTCACCAAAATTAATCACATTTCACTTCTCTGTCGCAGATTTCATCTACCGTGTATCTTCCCGTTTCACCAGTCTATTGCTGCCCTCCTGAAATGTGTTTCTATTTTTCTCACTGATGGACATCTGGAAATGTATTTATTGTAGGCAGAAAATTGTGCATATAAATATCCAATATCGGCCCTGACGGACTGTAACATTTAATTATCCACTACCATTCATACTTGGATGTAGCAGAACTTTGATCTAATTTTATCGTTTGTGAGATTGCATATCCCAGTCTATCACACACTGCTTCTGCTGCTTGGAATGCTGCATTGTAGCTTCACCAGGTTGATCCTTTATTTTTATATATGCTTTGTGCTGTTTGTGGCATGGCTCTCCTTCACTCTTCATTGAAGCAGGGTTGATCCTTTGGCTTAATGGTAAAGTGAGGGACATACCGGACCATGAAATGACAGCTTGTGGTTGAACATAATTCCATTGTTGGTTGTCTGCAGTGCTTCATGGATGTCCACTTCTGAACCACTAGATCTGTTCAAAATCTGTCCCTTTTAGCACATGCTCAACGTGAAAATGAGCCTCCTTCCTCACAAGGACTGTGCGATTGGCACTCCTACCTATATTGTGACAGATACATCAGCAACAAGTAGGTTGATGAGAAGAAAGTCTTGTAGGTTTTTCAATCTGGCAGGATTTGGTCAACAGTGGTTCAATCAAACCTCTCCTGATGATGGGCTTTGAAGTCCCGCACCCAAAGTACACTCTGTGCCACCGACAGTGCTTCTTCCAGATGGTATCTAACATGGAGTACTGATTCATTAGTTGAGGGAAATTTGTGGGTGGTTTCCTTGCCCGTGTTTGACCTGCTACCAGGAAACTTCATTGGGTCTGGAGTCAATATTGAGGACTTTTCATATTTATTTCTTCTCTGTAAACAATTCTGTGCATTTCAGAGGGCAGTTGCCTGTCAATCACATTGCTATCAGTCTTGAGCACATGTAGACTTGGTGAAGATTGCAGATTTCCTTCTTTAAAGGACATTAGTAAACCAGATAGCTTTTTTTACAGAAATCATAATAGTTCCACCGTCATTGAGATTAGCTCTCAATTCCACATTTATTAAGTAATTTGATTTAAATTACACTAAATTCTGTGGTGGTGTCTGTACCCGTATCAGTAGTGTCTAGTAATTACTGGTCCAGTGAATTACCACTATGCCACCATCTCCCCAAGCTGACATGGATTAAGTGTACTTTATCTCTCCTATACCTTTTTATTCTCAAAGGATTCACAGTTATTTATGCAGGTGTTGATGCTACATTCTGTCAACATGTATTTATCTCCGCAATTCTTTTTCCCAAATACTGGACATAGATCAGGAAACAATTTGCATAAAAACAGTTGAACCGATTTCAGGCATCTGACATTTAAATTATTTCTCCCTGTGCCATTTACTCATTTCATATTACTATTGGGTCCTGATTTCTGCTCAAGTCAGTATTTATGCTGTAATCCCAGGAGGTAGCTCAATCTTGTACATATTACACTTGTGCTATCTACTCCCCTAAGCATTGAATAGTAAGACCTGTAAATTATACTCTCTAGTTTTCTATATATCTTTTCTTTCAAAGCCTTTATAAGACCTCTGGTTAACCAACAACTACAGAATTGCATCCAATTTTGGTTACAAGGAAAGATGTGAGGATTCTTGAGAGGATGATTTCAGGGATGAAAAATTTTAGCTACCAGGTTAGGCCAGAGAAGCAGGGGTTGTTTCCTTGAGTGAAGGGAGATTGGTCAAGGTGGAGAAACTTATGACGGGTTTAGATAAGGTATACAAAGCTTTTCTCATAAACTGCATATACATGGACCAAGAGACACAGATTTAATATTTTGGCCAAGAAGTAAGGAGGGAATAAAATCAGTAATATTTCTTGCGTAGCAAGTAGTAATAACCCGGAACTCACTGTTCTTGAGGGTGGTGCAAGAGGAGGTGTTTTCAACAGTAAATTGGATGGTTACTTTCAGGGCCGCAGGGATAAAGCAAAGGAATGGGACTGATTGGATCACTCTATAAGAGCCAACATGGACTAGATTGACTATATGGCCTCCTATGTTTGTATGACCCTTACTTCTGTAATGTTGGACAATTTGTGGCACAAAGCCATGCAACACAGTAGACCATTAAGCCTATCGTGCCTATCGTCTTTTTAAAGGAGCTACAGTATCCAATTTGTGACATTACCCATAATCCTGTTAGCCTACTTGAAAGTTACTATTGAATCTGCTTCCACCATCCTTTCAGGCAGCACATATTAGATCATAATGCTGAGTCAATTCTTTCATTCTCATCTTCTATTTTTCTTAATTATATTGAAATATTTTCAATACAACAGTCTCTTGAGTAGCTTCACAAGCTTTCTTGCATGCTTTTTTTTCTGGAGCAATGGGTGTGGTAAAGCCATGGGTGCTATTTTAAAGTAAACCTTTTGTTGCAAATAATACTTTTGGTAGATACTGGTGAGGCAGCCGAGTCCTTGGGCAGTCAGGCAGATTGCTGGGGAACTTTCTACACTTTTTCCAAGAGTAGTTTAATTATGACAAAGAGGTGGCTCAGATCTTCTCTTATATACCTTAGTTTGTATTTTCATGCTTTTGAGCAGTGCTCAGCAGATGTATGCAGAATTCTTTTCAAAAGGCATTGCAGAGGCAGGAATTTGGTGTATCATACAAAAGAATTACTATGCATAATCTATGATGTAGCAAGCTTAATGGTTTACCTTGGTTCAAACGTTAGTCTTACCTGTATTATGTACGAGTCGTAAAATTTATTTAAAATTATGCATTAGGAGTATTATGTGACATTAAAGCGTTTTAATTTAAGTGCATCCTTAGAATTTAAGAGTAGTGAAAATACTGCATAATTTACTTTTCTGCATTAATTCTATTGAAATTTTTGGTGACTTAGACAATTATGTATCAGGTTAAAGCTTTAGTTTAACCAGTTTGTTTCTAAAATGTGGACATATATAACACCACTGTAAGAACACAAGGCTATTCTTCATATAGTCCAGCATCCTTTTTAACAAAAAGATTTGCACATTAAGTTTGTTGAATGCCTGGAATTTGGTAAACCAAAAACAGTTGCATTCATTCATAAGTGATCTGAAAATATATGCTTTTTTGCGCCTTAACATATAAATTTATTGGGTAATTTTCAGTGCACAAAGTCACGGACAGATGGCTGCAGCTGTAAAGAATTCAACCTATTTCAGTTCCCTTCCATCTCTCCCTGTGGAATGTATAGAACTAGATGGAGACTTCAACTCACTGCCCATTATCTTTGAGGATCGATATCTGGATTCTGTCCCAGAAGGTGAAATATATTTAAATTCCAGTTTCATAGATACTTTATTTTCCAGCATTTCCGTAGTTTGGTTTTGATTCATTCTTATCTATACAGTCATAGCCAGAGAATCACCTACTATAATTTTTCTTCCCACTCCCACACTGTTATTCCTGGTGTCCACCAATGATCTATCCTAGTTCTCATTTGCTTGCTGCCACTCAGCTGCATCATCTGAAAACAGTGTGTGCATCAGTGACATCTAGCTCCTCAACACCATCGCCTCTCTCAATTCCTCCACTGTTGCCAAATGATCAAATTGCTTATCTGACATCCAGTACTTGATGAGCAGAAATTTCTTCAAATTAAATACTGGGAAGACTGAAGTCATTGTCGTCAATCCTTGCTGCTAATTATGGCTACCATCTCCTGACAACTGTCTGAACAAGATTGTTCACAATCTGAGTATCATATGTGACCCCGAGATGTGCTTCTGAACATGTATTCACACCATCATGGAAGACGGTCTCTACCTTTTGTAACATCATCCAAGTCTGATTTTCCCTCAGCCCAACGGCTGCTGAAACCCTCATCCATGCCCTATTGTCCCTGGATTTGACTGTTTCAGTGAACCCCAGCCATCCTCCCATCTTCTAATTCCTGAAAACTTGAAGTTATCCAAATTCTGCCTGTGGCTTTACTCCCACCAGCTCCCATTCACTCTTGCTTCTTGACCTATATTAGCTCTTGCTCATCCTTGCTTTTAAACTCTTCTGTGAACTCGCCCCTCCCAATCTCTGTGGTCCGCTCTAGCCACAAAACCCTCTATGATATATGCACACCTCTAATTCTGTTCTCTTGTGCATCCATGATTATCATGCCTCCATTGGTGGTTGTGTCTTCAGCTGCCTAGGTCCTAAGCGCTAGGATCCTTTCTGAAAATAAAAACAAAATAGAGTTCCTGTGTCAAATCCCACGAGATCCACATACAGATTTGTGTGAAGTTGAGCTCTATGTTAGTCAGGCATGCCCGATTTCCCCTATGAATGCATTTCTGTGTAATGCAGTATTCCTACAAATACAATCTATATCGAAAACAACAGATTCAAATGCCAGATGAAAACAGTAAAGTTCTAAATGTGTGAATAAGTCTTTATTCAATTTGTTCACACCTCCCAATGGCCTGACCTTGTAAAAGGCTGGAGCTTTGCATTGTAAAATACCTAGTGCTCCGTGACTTTGCATATTGTGTAGTCTAACTAAACTCTCATTGGTCAATTGTATATGACAAGCGTACACACTGTTGTTTGGTAGTATAGAACTTGAATATTGCTGGAAAAAGAGACATGCTTTCAAAACATTTTGTTTTACACTCATCAGGACAGTTTGGCTTTTTGCAATGAGCAAAGTACAGACTGTACACAACTAGCCTGTGCTTCAAGAATTTAAAACATAGGGTAGGATTTTCCAGCCACGCTTGCTCCAAGACCAGAAAATCCTGCCAGAGGCAATGGACTTGTCTCGCCTGCTATAATTCCCATGGTGGGCAGGGTGGAAAAATTCTACCCTTAGTGTCTAACATTAGATGGAATTGTTTGATTGGACAACAACTTGCAAAATAAAATAAGCTACACTGAAAATCAGTTTGAGATTACGCTTGCCAGAAGCTACAAATATTCACACATGGGTACTATTCTATGCAAGCAGAAGAAGCATGTACATGCCTTTTGCAACTAAACAATAGCTCAGGGTAAAAAACATTCCCTGGTTCATTCCCCAGGGCAATGCCTTGACCAATCAGAGTCAATCTGCCTGTTTTGAATTTTCACAAAACCTTGTCAGTTAACTGTTCACTGGTACATTCCCCATGTTAACATCTCTACCAATCAGCGTCCACTTTCCAACCAATCAGCCTTCTCTTCAAATGCGGTACAAATTGTTGTTCCCTTTACTTGCAAAAAGTTCAGATGAATGCAAATGAAAAGCTTTGACAGCACATTTCTTTTTTCAGCAATACTTATGATAAGCTTAGACTTGATCAACCCACTGTTTGATTAACCCACTAGTTACCAGTGCGAAATTTCTGCTTGTCATGTGCAGCATTCTGTGGGATTTTATATTCTGTGGGAATGGTTGATGACTTTGACAGTAAGTCCTCATTATAAGTCGTGGTTGTATTCCTAAAAATCACAACTTTAAGTGAGACAACTTTGTGATTTGTGTATTCCCGTTAGAATAATTGTTAAATTGGAGTTTGGTTTTTCCAGGCAAAAGAACCTATGTACAAATTGAAATACTGTACTGTACATGTGTAGCACTGTGCATTCCCAGATGGAATAACTCATAAAAAAATAAATCACTGTATATAACAAATACTGTTAGGTAGCAGTAAATAACCCAAAAAAGTCCTATGTAGCACAGCTGTGTGTCTCATCCTCACCATTCATGAAACTCAGCTCAACTTTTTTGCTTTCGTTTCCTTCCCATGCTGTTTGTTCTCCCTTCTCTCTGTGTCCATACGTGTGTGTGTGTGTGTGACTCCTTTCCTGCTGTGTCTTGCCTCACATTCCTCCCACCCCAATTCCTTGCATTTTTGCAGCTGGCAGTTTCTTGCTCCTGGAATCTCAGACCTTGCTGTCTCCTCAGTCTGGGCTCCAGCTTCAGAATATGGCAGCAGCTGATCTAGAATTCAAGGCTGGAGGGGCAGGGCTAGAGTGCAGACATCGTAAAATCAAGGCTGACAATGTAAATCAAAATCTTAGAGTGAACAACGTCATCTTGAAATGACTTAGTATGGATACTTACTGTGACTAGGATTTGGTGTCCTCTGAGTTTGAATATGGCAATTGCACTGTAAATGCTGAGGACAGCCAGGTTTCTGATAGATAAAGCGTTTGTTTGACACTGGCGATTGCATGGCCACAACCGTGAAAGGTTCGGTATTATGCAGTTTAACATTTAGTAAAGTCCTTCAGTTTTCCAGTATCTGCTTTTGCCTTTTACTTTTAATGTTCATTTATTATTGAAATGGGTGAGAGGTTTATCAGTTTCTTGAAGCATAACTTCTGGATTCTGAAATAAAGCTTAAAAAGCTG
The DNA here is from genome assembly GCF_965287045.1 of Carcharhinus amblyrhynchos. NCBI lineage: Eukaryota > Metazoa > Chordata > Chondrichthyes > Carcharhiniformes > Carcharhinidae > Carcharhinus > Carcharhinus amblyrhynchos. Next base: position 13,225,245 of record NC_137330.1, on the reverse strand, counting down.
TAATGATGCAAGGCTGAAATTAAAATAAAAATTCCTCCAAGTTCTGTGATTGAAGTTGGATTCTGAAAATTAATCTCAGCAAGAGAAAATACGCTCCATGACATGAACATTTGAGTCAACTCCTTAATTTTACTCTTTGCTATGACTATAAATCGGAGCAAAGTGATTTATTGTATCATTAACTATAATAAAGATATTTTGTTTCATTTTGGGAATTTACTTATTCCCACTCAATAGACAAATCATTGCAAATGCTGCTAATATGGGTGGGATGGCCATCCTAAAGGTTATCTTGCTAATGAGATGCACAGAATGTACCATTTTCCAAGTTGAGATCAACAAACTCAGCATTGATTGAGAATCAAAGCTGGAACTTTCTAGTCTGTACAACTAAGGTGCGCTGCAACATAAGGAGCTGTACTATCCCATCTAGATCCAATTAGTTAGGGGTCATGCTGAGAGACTGGTGAAGAATCCAGGAACAGTGCTTCACTGAATCTCGACTATTTGCAATACGAAAGGATATGAGAAAGGAAAAGATAGAGAAACAAGCTGGATGTAGAAAGACCAAATGTGGCAAGAGCAATAAAAAAAACTTTTGCCAAATGTGTTATTAAACGAGATGAAGAATTATTGACTAAGTTGCTTCTGACAGCACATATGATGTGTGCAAGATGTGAATAAGTCTTACGTATCCAATTGCATTTATTCCTTACTTGAAATTTAACTCACATTTTTGATAATTGCTCTCAAATATTTTGTATTATTATTTCATAAATACTCTGCCTGTTTACAAATATTTAATATTTTCTTTCTTCAAAAGACTTGGATGTTCCCTGGAGTGGGATACAGAATGTAAGAAGATCATCACTCTCTGCCAAACTGGAAAAATCTGACTCAAAAGAATGTAACACTTCAGGTTTCTCTAGTCCTGATTTTAAAGCAAAACCAGCAAGCATTCACAATGTTAGATATATTGAAAATGAGAAGCCACAGACCAAACAGCACAAGACAAAAGCCGAAGAGCACAACAAATCAAAAGTAAAAGCAACAAAACTTAAGAAGACAATTAAATCTGAGAATAATAAAAAGTTGGTGAAGCAGAATTCTAAGGACTCAGTGATACTAGTTGGTTACAAGTGCTTAAAAAGTTCAAACTTGGGAGAGATCAGTAAATCTGAAGGCGGGCTTCCAATTTGTCCTAAAGATGGGCAGGTTCCTTTGAGCACAGGATCTGACAATGGTGCAAAGGCTGATTCTAAGTTACAGCATAAAGAGCTGATGCCTCTTCTGTCCAGTATGGAAAAAAATGTAGAGACTCCAAAAACTAAAAATCTTGATGGATTTGGTAACAGCACTAATCGTCACAGTATGGAACCCTGCACATTTGCATCATCAGGCTTGTTCCAGGCGGGTCCTGGGATGCCAGTTGAATGTGTAGGCTCTACTAAATGCTCATTTGATAGTTTGAGTAGCCAGCAAATGGCACCAATGGCAGGAGTTAAACACATTGAAGTCAAACCAAGAAGTAAATGTGCTTATGAAGGGGAAAAAGTAACAGTCATTATGGCCGCCAAGCTCCCTGTCAAAGATGATCATGGGCTTTGTCGATCTCCTGAACCACAAATTCTGGATTCTAAAAAAAATTCTTTACTGTTGGAAAAAGATGCAGTGCACTCTGCTTCAGAAAGTGCACTGCTGAAGTTAGGTACAAAAGGGTTTAATTTGGTTGTAAGTGGAGATGCAGTTAAACTGCCAGATGTTTATGTCACCTGCTCATCGTCCAGAGTTTCAGATTCTGGCATTGAAAGTGAACCCAGTTCTTTTGCTTTCCAGTCTGATCCAGACTTAGCCACTGAGCCAGTATTGGAGAAGACTTCCCTTCTCAGTGAAAAGCCTTGCGTGCAGGGACTACTTAAACCAGAATTAAGTTCGAAGAATGTGGTTGAAGGCCGGTGCACGGAGAGTACAAGTGCTGTAAGTGAAATTCTATCATCTTTAACTTCTATAAACTCTCTGCCTTCAGATGATGATGACGAACAGCAAGTTGATGAAAGCTCGAAAGTTGCTGCCGTTCTTGAACAACAAACTGGCGACGAACAACCCAAGCTAGAATCAGCTGTAGTACCAGATGAGCTGAATTTTGAAATGAAAAGGCCCAATGTTGTCGTACAAGAAGAAAATGTTGTGTTCATTGAAGGTTCTGGAACTGCAAGTCAAACACCTCATTCTTCTCTCTTTGCTAAGCAAGAGTTTCATGACTGTATAGTTAGTCAAGTTAGTCAAGAAAGTAACACCAATCCACAGCAAAGTATTGTTTCTGTCAATGATCTTAAAGAACTTCAAAGCTGTAATGAAGATTACAGTTCAGAAAAAGCAGCCACAAAACATGTAATTAAACTGAACTCTGAAGTGATTCATCTTGATGAGCCAAGCTGTCACACTTCAGATGTGGCAGAAATTATCCAGAGTGCGGATCTAGAGTTGTATTCAGAAGAACTTGCAGATATAACTCAAGTGTTTGAAATTCCTACTTTGCAGGAAATAAATGATGGAATGCACACAAATCTTTCTGCTGCCAGCAGCACTGACATTGTGAAGCAAGGATTAGTAGAGAACTACTTTGGATCCAGAAGCAGTACAGACCTTTCTGATATCAGTCCTGTTGGTGGTGGCAGCTGTCCCTCAAGCCCTCAAAAAGAGATTGTTGGCCTTGTTACTCTTGCACAAGCAGAAGAGGATGAAGAACAAGAAATGATAGAAAACGGTTATTACGAAGCTGATGATGATGCTGTGTATGATAGGAATGATGCAGTCAGATCTGAGCTAATTAATGCCGATCGGACCACCGAAGGAGCAAGCATGCCAGGTGCATGCACTCCTACTTGTTTATCGTTTTCATCAGTTGTCAGAGACTCCCCATCTATCAGCGGATTACCTTTGAGAAGCAAAGTTGATGCAATTACAAAACAGCCTAGCAGTGCTGTCTTCAGCTCTACTGTGTCGGCCTCCTGGTATGAAGATGCTGCCATGAAAGGACAAATGCAGATGTAAGTAGATTTGGCACATCACTTTTTATCTAAAGAGAAAGGAACTATCTTTTAAAAATCAGAAAATCTTGTATTCACACAACTGATTTAAAATATGTTATAGAACTTTCAGAAGAAATTGAGGCTATTCTGACCTCTTGCAAATGCAGACTGTCTTAGACCTTTTTTCCAAAGTGGAGGATCAATATCAAATGTCCTAATCAACACTAATTCCTCAAACATTATCACAAAAATACATAATCTAGTTATTGTTTGTGGAAGCATTCTATGCACAAATTGGCAGCTATGTTTCCCAACATGACAACAGTGGCTACACTTCGATTATACTTAAGTAACTGTGAAGTGCTTTAGAATATCATGGGGTCATCAGAGTGCTTTGGTTCGTTCAATCTTTTTTGTCTCGTGCATGTTCTTCATCTCTTGTTTGTTCTCCACTTTCTTACAAGTTGCCAAATTTCCTCTGGGTTTCCTATCCATAACTGGCGTTATAGGGTTAATTAGATTTGTGCTTAGAAATGTAAATCAAAAATATCGAGTCTAAAAAAAATGCAGATGAATTCTTCCCTTTAGAGTTCATCTGAATTCTAAAGTGAGGAGTCAGGGACCAATGTGAAATTAGAATTCTAGATTGTCAAGATTTAACTGTTTCCTTGGCCAAGCAATCTCCAAAGTCTTGCAACAGTGTTGAAAATAGAGGCTTTGTGCGAAATAAGGAGCCTAGGGTTATGGGGATAGGCAACAAAGTGGGTTTGGCCACCATCTAATTGGCTTTGATCTAATGGAATGGCAGAGCAGGCTTAAAGGGCCGTATAACCTACTTCTGCTCCAATTTCTTATGATCCTGTTTAGACCTATCAAGTAAGGACTTTCATAGCATAAACAGGAACTTAAATTTATAAATCTTGAACATTTATAGAAGGATCAGAGCTTGGTCAAAGAGTGTGCTGTGAGAAGATACTGCTCCTACTTCAGCAGGCAGTGCTGAAAGAAACATACTTAACAGTTGACGAAGCTACAAATGAGACAATCCAAGCAAGGAGGTCACGACATAGGAAGTTCAAAATAGAGGTGCTGAAGACAGAAAACCAATATATGTAAACAAGGACAGGGGATGATAGATGAACATGGATGGATGATTGGTGCAGCAGATAGGATATGAGGAGCAGAGTTCTGAATGAGCTGAGGTTTATACTGGTTGGGAGGCCAACAATGTGGTATCGTAGAAAAATATTGTTTCGGCAGAAGATGGGCTGAGGTAATGGTATAGTCAGATGTTTTTAAGAAGTGAAACATTTTTGAGGTAGCAGAATATATGGTACTGTTCCACAAGCTATTTTCCAACATGACACCGTTTTAACACTTCAAGATAAAGTGACCCCAGATGCCAACAAATACAAAACAGCAATAAAGAAGTATAGTAAACTTGATATAAAATTATTTATGTTTGCATGTATGGATTAGCATATAATATGTTATATAAATATCTGTTTTAAAGTACTTTGCAAAAATGTTACTTTATGTTCTCGATAGTCTGTTACTTTATCTGAGTCAATCCACCTCAGACTTTAGCCAGGAAGCAACGAATACTATAGATGTTCATATTTACGTTCCAGCATTGCTGATCTACAGCAACATGATTCTGTGTTTCCATAACGACAAGTCAAATATAATTTTCAAGTGATACAAAATAATATTCATAATCCCAGTGGCTGAGGATTCTGCTACACTTGATGCATCTTGAAAATAAAATAAATTTGATTCACAAAGTACCTGAATCTGGAATCATGATTCTCCTGATCTGGAGCTGTGTTTGATAAGGAAAGTGGATTACTTCTGAACAGGCATAGAATACAACATGTTACAGTTACTGACACAAAAAAAACAGAAAACACTGGAAAATCTCAACAGGTCTGACAGTGCCTGGAGAGAGAATAGAGCCAACGTTTCAAGTCAGGATGATCGCTCTTCAGAGCTGACAGATACTGCTCAACGAGGTTTGATCCAAACTCCCGATATTCCCCGGTGGCAGAAGACTCAGTCAGGTGTACACACTTCCTCACACACACGTGCACTCACACATAAACACTTCAGAAACGTATTTCTATCAGAATATACTATAGAAATTATCCCTAAAAATATAATACAGGCGTGCATACATATGCACATACACACACACTTGCACACATATAAACGTGCACGCACACACCACAAACATACATGCATGTAAACATGTGCACACAAGCACACTAACATATATGCATGTGCACACATGTAGATGTGCGTGCTTATACATGCATGCAGACATGTACATATACATACAACTATGCATCTATATCCACAAACACGTGTATGCCCAATTAACTGCATAAATGCAAGCATGTACATGCATACAAACATACACATGCACATTTGTAGGAATACAGGTGCACGCATACGTGCACATTAGCATGCAATTCTACATGTACATGCACACAGTCAGTGTGCACGTGCATACAGATGCATGTGTGCACGTGTACATATACAAGTGCGTACACATGGACACATGCTCACACATGCATGTCACACGCACACAAATGCATTCATACACAGGTGTTCACACATGCACGTGGACATATATGCCCACGAGCGCAGACATGCACACACTTGTTCACGTGCACATGCGTACACACTTGCACATATATCATACGCATGCATTTACACACATTTATACATGCGCATATGTTCACATGCACACATACATATAAACTAAGTCTGATGCAAGCATGCACGTGCACATACAAGCCATGCATATGCGCACATATAAACCTGAATGCATTCACAGTAAGCATGCTCAGACCCATTCTCTATCTCACGTACCCACATGTGTACACATTGCACATGCATAGCACCTGTGCATGCACACACCTGGACACACCCACAAACACATTTACTGTATTCAGCCTCTGACCCACACATCGCCTGTAGCAGCTTTGACAGTTTGAACCTCTGTGAGGCCACTTTGAAATTGTTTTAAGGGGAGGGAAAAAGACTGTCCCAAGAACAAGAGACAAGAGCAGCAGGTTGCCTAATGTCACCTGGGTCTAGATGCCAGTGCAGGGAACAGGGGTATTAATGAACCCATTTATTGCTATTTTGATAAACATAGGAGCAGGAGAATGCTGTCGAGTCTGCTCTGCCATTCAAAGAGATTCTGGTTGATCATTGACTTCTGTGCCATTTTTCCCCATCATTCACATATCCCTTGATGTAATTAATATCCAGAAATCTATACTTTTTTTTCTTTAACATGTGTAATGACTGAATGAAGAAATCCCTCTTCATCACGGTCTTAAATGCTCTATCCGTTATTGTGAGACCACATCCCTTGGTTCTCGATTCAAACAACCAGGGGAAACATCCCATCCACATCTACCCTGTCACACCCTGTAAGAAATTTATAACTTTCAGTGAGACCTCATTTTTCAAAACTCTAGAGAATAAAAGCCCTGTTTGCTCAGTCTTTTCTCGTTAGACAATTCCACCATCCCAGGCATTAGACTGTTGAACCTACCATTGTACTCCCTCTGTGACAAGCATATCCTTCCTTAGATGAGGAGACCAAACTACACAGTATTCCAGGTGCAGTTTTACCAAGGCAAAATACAATTGCAGCCAGACATCTTCACTCCTGTACTCGAACCTCCTTGCAATGAAGGCCAACATATCATTTGCCTTCCTAATCAATTATGCATGCTACAACCTGCATGCTAGTGACTCATGGAAAAGGTGATCCAGAACCCTTTGGACAGCAACACTTCCTAACCTCTCTCCATATTAAAAAAAAAATTTTCTCCCAAAGTGAATAACTTCACGCTTATTCACATTCCTTTCCATCTGCCATGTTCTTGCCCATTCAATCTGTCCAAATCCCCTGAAGCCTGCTTGCATTTTCCTCACAACTTACATTTCCACATAGCTTTTTGTCATCAACAAATTTGGAACTATTAGATTTGGTCCTCACATCCAATCATTAATATAAATTGTGAATAGCTAAGATCCAGCATTAATACTTGCAGTACCCCTTAGTAACAGCCTACCATCCTGAGAATGACAGTTTATTCCTACTGTTTTCTGTCTGATTAAAAATTACTTCATATCTTCATGGAGGAAGATACAGAAGTTCTCCCAGAGATACTTGGGAACAGAGACTTGTTAAAACGAGGAACTGAAATAAATTAGCATTAATAAAGGAGTAGCTTTCAAAAAAACTTAATTGGATTGAAGGTTTTCAAACAGCCTGGACCAGATGAGCTACATCCCAGAGTGTTGAAAGAGGAAGCTGTCAAGGAGGTGGATGCATTAGTGGCCATCTCCCAAAATTCTGAAGGTATTACACTGTATTACCCACAGTCCTGTGTGTTCTAATTATAGTTTACTAATCTCCTTTGTGGAACTTTATCAAAAGTCTTCTGAAAAACCAAATATAGCGCATCAACAGGTTCTCCTTTATCTATGCCACAGGTGATATCCTCAAAAAAAACCTCCCAAACATGATATCTCTTTCATAAATCCATGTTGAGTCTGCCCAATCATAGCATTATTTTCCTAGTCCACTTATCACATCTTTTATAATTGATTGTAATGTTTTCATGACTACTGTTGTTGGGCTAACAGGTGTTTGCCATGTTGTAGTAGGCAGGTGGATTATTCTTGCAACCTTGCTCCTCATTTTCTTAAACAGTGTGGTTATATTTGCTACCTTTGAATCTGCAGGAACGCTCCCAGAATCTGTAGAATTTTGGGAGATGGCCACTAATGCATCCACTTCCCTGACAGTTTCCTCTTTATACATTCTGGGATGTAGCTCATCTGGTCCAGGCTGTTTAAAAACCTTCAATCCAATTAATTTTTTTGAGAGCTACTCCTTTATTAATACTAATTTATTTCAGTTCCTCATTTTAACAAGTTTCTTTGTTCCCGAGTATCTCTGGGAGAACTTCTGTAATATGAAGATATTAAGTAATTTTTTAAGTTTTGCTTCCATTTATCTATTCTCCACTATACATTTTACTGTTTCTGTCTGTAATGGATCTGCGTTTGTCCTTGCTAATCTTTTTCTTATACCTAAAGAAGCTTTGACAGCCCTTTCCTCTGTTTCTCACTAACTTACATTTATGTTCCCTTTGCCTTTTCTTAGTCAGTTTCTTGCTGAATTTTCAATTAATCTTTTTTTAATGGTTTTTTTGGTAATCTTATGAGCCACTTCCTGTGATTTAATGCAGACATTAACTTTGTTTGTTAGTCACAGTTCATTTGCCTTTCTTGTTGGATCTTTTTGTGTTTTTGAGGAATTTATTGGTTGTAGACCATATAATAGTACTTTAAATACTAGCCATCGTCTTTATCCCTCATGCCTTAATAAGTTTCCTTTGTTCAGATTTGAGACCCTAGTTTCAGAATGACCAATATCACTTTCAAACTTAACGTAAAATTCTACAATAGTGTGGTCATTATTCCTCAAGCTCTTTTATAGCAATGTTATTTATTATACCTTTCTTAATATAGATTGCTAAATCTAAAATAATCTGATCCCTAAATGGTGCTTCAGCATCCTACTGAAGAAGCCCATCTCATACACGCTCCAAGAATTTATCCGCCATTGCATTAGCGCTAATTAGGTTTACCCAGTATAAATGTAAATTGAATTTGCCTATGTTTACTGTATTACCAATGTTGCATGTATCTCTAACTTACTGATTTATATTGTGACTAACATTACCACTACAGTTCAGGTGGCTTCTAAAAACTCTCATCAATGTTTGTTGCCCTTTGCTGTTTCTTAGCTCCTTACAAACTGATTCTACATATTGATTCTTCAATCTAAAATCCTCTCTCACTGATGTATTAATCTTGTTCTGTAACAGCACTGCACCACCTGCATTTCCTTTTTGTATATCTTTCCTAAGTGTGAATGTTCAATTTCCATTGTTGGTCACCCTTTAACCATGTCTCCATATGACAATTAAATCATCATATTTACTTGTGTTTGTGACTTCAAATCACCTACCTTGTTGCATACAGTCAGGTAGGGTACCGTAAACTTTGTCTTTTTCACATTATTTTGCATTGTGATCCTGTTTGATGCCTACTTTTGTTTTGCCTACCTTCTAATTTTACTTGCTACTTTTCTACTTCCTATTACCAATTTTGTTTCTGACTATTCTGAGCTCCCTCTCATGTTCCCATCCCCACTGCCAATCAAGTTTGAACTCTCTGCAGCAGCACTAGCGAATCTTTCTGCCAGGATGTTAATCGTGGTTTTGCTAAGGTGCAATCCATCCTGGCACCCATCCCTGCTACAGATACTGTCCCAATACCTCAGAAATCTGATACCTGCCCTCCTACACCAATTCTCCAGCCACATGTTCAGTCACTCAATCCTCCTCATCCTATGTTCACTAGCATCTAGCATTGGGAATAATGCTGCTTTTGATGTTCTGCTTTTTGAATTATTTACTAATTCCATAAAACCTACTTTTAGTACCTCTTCCCTGTTCCTGCGTATTGTTCGTACCAATGTGAATCACAACTTCTGGCTTTTTATCCTCTCTTAGAAGGATGTCCTGCAGCCACTCTGTGATATTCTTGATCCTGGCACCAGATTGGCAACATACCATTGTAGAAATGCTTGTCTGGTCTCCTGTTTACAATTTACATAGTTGATTTGGAGTTGGGGACCAAGTGTAGTATGTCAAAATTCACAGATGGCACTCAGCTCAGTGGCAGAGCGAAGTGTGCAGAGGACACAAAGTCTGTAGAGGGATATAGATAGACTTAAGTGAATAGGCAAGAGTCTGGCAGTTGGGAGTACGATGTTGGTAAATGTGAGGTCATCCATTTTGGTAGGAATAACAGCAAAATGGGCTATTATTTAAATGGTAATAAATTGCAGCATGCTGCTGTGCAGGGGGACCTAGGTGTCCTTGTGCATGAATCACAAAAAATTGGTTTGCAGGCATAGCAGGTAATTAAGGCAAAGGGAATTTTGTCCTTCATTGCAAGAGGGATAGAGTTTAAAAATAAGGAGGTTATGTTGCAGCTGTATAAGGTAATGGTGATGCCACACCTGGAGTACCATGTACAGTTTTGGTCTCCTTACTTGAGAAGGGATGTACTGGCACTGGAGGGAGTGCAGAGAAGATTCACTAGGTTAATCCCAGAGTGGAGAAGGTTGGCTTATGAGGAGAGACTGAGTAGACTGGAACTATGCTCATTGGCATTCAGAACTAGATCTAGGGGGCATGGCCTCAAAATAAGGGGAAGCAGACTTAGGACTGAGGTGAGGATGAACTTCTTCATCCAAAGGGTTGTGAATCTGTGGAATTTCCTGCCCAGTGAAGCAGTTGAGGCTATCTCACTGAATATCTTTGCCTTAAAAATATATATAATTTTCAACAGTAAAGGTTTTAAGGGTTATGGTAAGCAGATGGGTAAGTGGAGCTTAGTCCATGAACAGATCAGCCATGGTCTTATTGAATGGCAAAGCAGGCACGAGGGGCCAGATCGCTACTCCTGCTCCTACTTCTTATAAGTCTCAAATTCCCTGTCACAATTGTTCCTTCACTCTTATTTCTCCCCTGTTTAGCTGGCTCTTGCTGCATTCCACTGAGGAGCCATTGCTGTCACCAGTATCCAAAATGAAAAATTGATAAGCAAGCAAAATTGACTCAGGGTACTCCTACAGCACCTACCTTGCTCCCCTATACCAGCCTGGAGTCACCCATTCTCTCTTAATTTGTGGTGTGACCTGCTCCCTAAACGTAGTTCTCTGCCTCGTGGCACACCATGGTGACTCCTACAACTCTAAGTTCCAAAACCTGGAGCTCAAGCATCTGTAGTCAGTGACACTTCCTGCAGATGGGCTTGTCCAGGACACAAGGTGTGTCAATGATTTCCCACATACCACAGATTGCACATTCCACCCAGCCAAGTTGCCCTGCCATTACCATATGTTAATTTTTACAAATATTACAAGTAGAATAACTTGCCAGTTCATCACTTGTACTGATATTAGATCCAATATTGGAGGCTGAAAGAGGTACAACTAAGTGCTGCTGGCTGCTTCCAGGTCTTTTTGCTGTTCTTGGTGTTGCTGACTGCCTCCAGGTATTCTTCTCACCCAGTCTTCAAGTGCTACAGGTTGCTTCCAGGTCGCCTTATTCCCCCCTGCTCTTCTTGGTGTTGCAACTCACCCTATCATCTGGTCTTCTAGATGCTGCAGACTGTCTGCAAGCCCTCCTTTCACCTGCTCTCTAGGTGTTGCTGCCTTCCTCTGAGTCATCTTTTCACTCGCTCTTTTAGGTGCCACTGATTTCCTCCATGACCTTGTTTCACCCACTTTTCGAGATGCTGCTAACTGCTGCCATGTCCTCCTATCACCTCATCTAGATACTGCTAACTGTCTCCATGGCCTCCTTATGCTTAGGTGCTGCTAACTGCCTTTATATCCTCCTTCAACCTGGTCATGTAGGTACTGCTGACTGGCTTCAGTTCCATTGTTGAGATGAGTTGAAACCAATGACTCAATACTTCAGTCTTCCAAGCATTTAATTAGAGGACATTTAAGCCTATTAATGGCTAGAGAGTGTACTAGTATTCTAACAACATAGAGACAGTGAAGGGGTCATGATATATAGTGGAGATGTAAAACTTAATGTTTAAGCACACATCAAGCAATTTTTGTTTAGATATGTTTTACGTAGCCTCCAAAAGTACAGAGACCTTGTTAGCTTAACCATCTCATTTGGAAGGAAGAGATCAAAATATTACCCTGCTGCAAGTTGTCCACTGTAACTACCACTATTCTCTCAAATGGCAAGTAGGTATTCAACATCCACAAGATGCAGTAACAAATAAGTGCTTTAATTTTGATTTCATGTCAGCATGCCTTTGTCGTAATGACTGTCACTTGTTGTCAGCACTTTCCAGTAGGGGTGTATAACTGTTAACCTGAATGGATTAAATCATTTAATCACGCTGAACAGTTACTGTTTATGTTAGAAATACCATTTTCAATCGATGAGCAAAACCGAGCTAATGTGGTAGTGAAGTTTAACATCTGGTATTTACTGGAAGTGTATGATCATCCAGATTATGCTGAAGCATATTTCACCACCCATTGTGGAAATTATGGGCTAATTTGCACATAATGTCTTGCCAGAATATTTAAAAGGTAGCCAGTTTGCACTTATTGTACCAAGCATTACTGACTTTATCTGACACCTCTGAAGCATAAATATAAATGCCTGAATTAATAAAAACTAATAACTTTATTCTAACTTCAGTTTCCTCCAAGCAAAAGAAGAGTTGAAGCTACTGAAGTTTCCTGGTTTTATGTACAGTGATGTTCCTGATTTGGCTTCCAAAATCCCGTACTTCAGTTTGGAAGAAGAGGAGAACTTGGAAGATGGCATTCATCTGATAGTATGCGTCCATGGACTAGATGGTATGTTAACAAAATAAGCCGTTAGGTGTATCATTGCATTTGATTAAATTTTTGCTCTTTAATATTGCAAAATATATATTTTTTGCACTGTTATCTTATTCTTCCTTGAGAATCACAGATCAGTGGGTTTATTTTTGGCCTAAACTATGCATCGAAAACTCACAGAAATGCTTAATGTTTTGATTTTTTTTCCCCTTCTCGTGGGCGTGGAAGCTTGTAGCACAAATCTAGACTTTGCAATTTGTAGTCAGTTCAAATGCTTTAAGATGTAGTTGAATGTTGTCATGGAGTCGTGAATCGTATAAACTGAAAGCTGTTGGAGCAGTGAGTTAGCATGCTGGTTTTTAACCTTTGGCAAAATATTGCTCGGACCTATGGGACAGCCACCTAATTTTCCTTCCGATTTCTTTACATCATTTCTGAAGAATAACTTATGCTTGGGTGAAGGCAATGACAAACCACCACTGACGAAAACTGACAAGAAAATGCCTCAGGATGAAGAAGCATTGCAGGCAATGAGCTATGGACACGCCACATATATCATACTAATTTTGACAGTTACAATCGACTGATCAGATCTAAGCTCTGCCACATCCAGTTGTGAATGGTGGTGGACAATTGAACAACTAACTAGAGCAGGACATTCTACAAATACTCTCATCCTCAATGATGGGAGAGCCCAATGCATTTGCATAGTTCTCCTCTGAGGGTGCTCCGGTTTCTCTCATAGTCCAAAGATATGCAGATTAGATGGATTGGCTGTGCTAAATTGTCTCTTAGTATCTCAAGATTTGTAAGTTAGGGATTTTATCAGGGTGAATTTGTGAGGTTATGGGAATAGGGTGGATGGCCTAGTTATGATGCTCTTTCGGAGAGTTGGTGCAGACTTGATGGGCTGAATGGCCTCCTGCTCTGTAGGGATTCTGTGATCAGTGCAAAGGACAAAGCTGAAGTATTTGCAACCACCTTCCCTCGGAAGTGCTGGGTCGGTGATCCATATCTGCCTCCTCCTGAGGTCTCCAGAACCCCAGATATCAATCTACAGCAATTCAGTTCCCTCTGCATGATATCAAGGAAATGGCTGTAAGTACTAAGTATAGCAAAGATTTCAGGTCCTGATAACATTCTGGCAATAATACTGAAGAATTATGCTCCTGAACTTGCTGTTCCCCAGCCACAACCCTGACATTTACAAAATTGTCCAAGTATGTCCAACACATGAAAAACAAGATAAATCCAGCCAGCTAATTACTGCCCCATCAGTCAACTCTTGATCATCAATAAAATGGTGGAAGGTGGCATTGACAGTGCTGTTAAGTGGCACTTATTCAGCAATAAACTGCTCACTGATGCTCAGTTGGGTTGTGGCAGTGCCATCCAATTCCATATCCAATTGCTTGATCCAAATATGGATAAATGTGCTGAACTTAAGAGGTGAGGTCAAAATGACTGCCCTTGACATCAGGGCAGCATTTAAATGGGTGTAGAATCTAAGGAACCTAAGGAGAAATAGAATCAACAAGATGAGGAAAAACTCTTTACTAGTTGAAGTCATACCTAACTCAAAGGTTGTGGTTGTTGGAGGTCAACTACCTGCTGCAGGAGCTTGCAGTGTATTTTCCAAGGTCCAGCTATCTTCAGCTGCTTCATCAATTATCTTCGCTCATTAGGTCAATAGTGGGGATGATCTCTGATATTCAGTACCATTTGTGGCTCCTCAGGTATTGAAGCAATCTGTGTCCAAATGCAGCAAGACTTGGACAATATTCCATCTTGGGTTGATAACTTGGCAAGTAACATTCATGCCACAAGTGCCAGGCAACGACAATCTCCAGCAAGAGAGAATCTCATCATCTCCTTTTGATAATCAGTTGCAATACCCATCACTAAATCCCCCACTATCAACATCCTATGGATTAACATTGACCAGAAACAGAACTGGACAAGCCTGGTAAATACCATGGCTACAAGAGCAGATCAGAAGCTGGGAATTCTGCAGCAAGTAACTTGCCTGACTCCCCAAAGCCTGTCCACCATTTACAAGGTGCAAGACAGGAGTGTTATGGAATGTTCTTCACTTGCCTGGATGAGTGCAGCTCCAACAACACTCAAGAAGTTCAACATTGATTGGCACCCTGTCCACCACATTAGACATTCACTGTCTGCATCACTGGGTTGATCTTCAGACCATACTTTATCCAGGATTCCACATGTATATTTCCCCCATCTATTGCCAGATGATGATCAGGATCAGTAAACCATCCGATGTATTTTTCTTCAGAAATTTTGAAGTCAAATTTGATGCACCACATTCAACTCCATTTCTGCCCTAGCTGCCCTAAGTTATGTGGAGTCAGCCTTATCAGGTCTTGACTTTCTCCGGTCTTATTCATGTCTTGGGTTACGTGGAGTCAGTTTTACAGGGGTCTGGCATTTTGGAATAGCTTGATCAGCTTTCCTTATTTCGTACCAAATATTTGACCATTTTTCCCATCATGCCACTACTTCATACAACTCCACAGGGGGATTATGTGCAATAGATGTAAAACTTGTGTACTATTCAACATCACTACAACACAATGTCTGATCAATGTCACATTGCTATTTATGGGATTTTGCTGTTTGCCAATTGGATGCCACGTTCCTACATTTCAATAGTAACTACACTTCAAAAGTACTTCATTGACTGTTATGATGCTTTGGGATGTCCTGAGATTGTGAAAGGTTTGTGTAATGTAAATATAAATCATTTTTCTCTATTATTTTAGGAATATGCCAGTAGATTTTTACTAAGCTTAATTACGTAGGGAAAACTTATCAATGCAAAGATACATGTCTCCAACGTTTTCACAGGACGTTTATCCATTAGGGGCCATGTTTCCTGTGCATTTTGTGTGTCCATATTTAATCTGAACATTGCTCATTACAGCTGCTAGACACGAAGACTGCCAGCATAACCATGCAATTGAGATTTATTGGCTGTTTGACAAGTGGCTGTTTCGAACAAACTAAAGCTAATGTTATTAATTCTGTTGCTCTGGTTAAGATCATTTTCGATGAGGGCTCTACAGCCTGTTCGATTTTATGTTTGCAGAATACTCTGTTCACTTCCTATTACAACTGGATGTTTTTAACAAATCTCCAGTATCCAAGCAGCAATTACTCTTCCTGACAACTCGCACCAGCATCTGACCATCACTGTAAAGAAACAGTGTGTTCTAAATCTGCATCCCTTAACTCCTGAATCTGTGTCCTCTTACCCTGTAGCCCTGGTGTAACTAAATTAGTCATGATGTGGATATGCCGGCGTTGGACTGGGGTAAACACAGTAAAAAGTCTGACAACACCAGGTTTAAGTCCAACCGATTTATTTGATAGTAAACTCACAAGCTTTTGGGGTTAGTCCCTTCTTCAGGTGAATGGAGAGTTCTGGCCTCAGACAGAGCATGTAAAGCACAGACAGTTTACAGATTACTGATTAGAATGTGAATCTTTACACCTAACCTGCTGTTCAAGTCTTAAAGTGGCCGACAATGTGAGTGGAAGGAGCACTGATCACAGGTTAAAGAGATGCGTATTGTCTCCAGACAGTACAGTAAGTGAGGTTTTGCAAACCCAGGCAAGTCACAGGGGTTACAGATAGTGCGACATGAACCCAAGATCCTTGTTGAGATCGCCCTCGTGTGCGGAACGACATCTTCTGCGGAGTCTTCAACATATCATTGATGAAGACGAACATCTCGCCAGGGCCATCCCCACACCCCCACTTCTTGCTTTCAGATAACCACGCAACCTCAAACAGACCATTGTTCGCAGCAAACTACCCAGCCTTCAGGAGAACAGTGACCACAATACCACACAACCCTGCCACAGCAACCTCTGCAAGACATGCCAGATCATCGACACGGATGACATCATCACACGTGAGAATACCATCCACCAGGTACACGGTAAATACTCATGCAACTCGGCCAACGTTGTCTACTTGATACGTTGCAAGAAAGGATGTCCCGAAGCGTGGTACACTGGGGAGACCATGCAGATGCTACGACAACGGATGAATGAACATCGCTCGACAATCACCAGGTAAGACTGTTCCCTTCCTGTTAGCGAACACTTCAGTGGTCACGGGCATTCAGCCTCTGACCTTCGGGTAAGCATTCTCTAAGGCGGCCTTCACGACACACAACAGCGCAAAGTCGCTGAGCAGAGACTGATAGCCAAGTTCCGCACACATGAGGATGGTCTCAACAGGGATCTTGGGTTCATGTCGCACTACCTGTAACCCCCGTGACTTGCCTGGGTTTGCAAAACCTCACTTACTGTACTGTCAGAAGACAATACACATCTCTTTAACCTGTGATCAGTGCTCCTTCCACTCACATTGTCGTCCACTTTAAGACTTGAACAGCAGGTTAGGTGTAAAGATTTGCATTCTAATCAGTAATCTGTAAACTGTCTGTGCTTTATATGCTCTGTCTGAGGCCAGAACTCTCCATTCACCTGAAGAAGGGACTAACCCCGAAAGCTTGTGAGTTTACTATCAAATAAATCGGTTGGACTTAAACCTGGTGTTGTCAGACTTTTTACTGTAACTAAATTAGAGCATATTGGCTCCTTCAATAAGTTACTTTGAGGTGCATCTCCTTAATGTTGTTAGCCTTTACCTTTTCAAGCCACTTCACGTGGACACTAGAGATCAACATCTCCTTTGCTTGCTAACCAATTTGTAGAACTTAAAATTCTTGTGCCTTTTTTTCCCAGATGCCTCTATTGCCTCACTCTTCTGTAACCTTCTATAGCGCTCCTTCAAAACTTGCCATTTGCTTATCTGCAACTTTCAGTGCTGTGTCTTCAGCTGCTTGCTCTCTCAAATTGGAATTTCTTCCCAACAACCTAATTGGCTCTGTACCCCTCTCTTCTACTAAAGATGCTTCTTAAAACTACCCCTTTGTCCAAGTTGATGGTCATCTCGCCTAATACCTCCTAATTTGATGCCAAAACCTTGTCTGAAAATGCTCCTCTGAAGTAATTTTACTTTGTTAAAGGGATTGTATAAAATCAAGTTGTTTTATTTCACTTTGCATGCAATCATCAAGGTATTGGAAGATGCCATTGACAGTGCTATCAAATGATCCATAACCTGCTCATTGAAGTTCACTTTGAGTTCTGCTAAGTCTATTCATTTCCAGACTTCATTGCAGCCTTAGTCCTGAAAGAAAAGGGTGGCTCTCTTTGATATCAAGGCATCATTTGACCAACTGTTGCTTCAAAGAGTTCTAGAAAAATTCAAGAAATTGGAAATTGGGGAGAACTCTTCACTAGCTAGGTTCACACCTTGTACATGGTTATTGGATAGCAGTCACCGCAGCCACTGAATATTGTACTATGAGTTATAATGCAGCAGCATTACAGAATAAAAGGAGGCCAGTCAGCTCATCAATTCTTTGTCTTTTCTCTGTAGAGGATTTCAGACTCCTGTTCATTCCCCCACGCTATTCTCCTAGCCCTGTAAGTTTATTTCCCTCTAGTGCCCACCCAGTTTCCTTTTGAAATATAGTTGCCACTGTGTGCTCCACCCTCATTGACAGTGAGCTCCAGATCAGTACTAGTCTTGCATTAAAAGATGGCTCTTCACAACCTTAAATTTGTGTTGTCTGGTTCTTCAAGGCAATCGCCCAACCATCTTCAGTTGTTTTAATTGCCTCCATTCCGTCATCCGATCGGAAGTGGGAATGTTCACTTATGATTGTGCAATGTTTGGTTCCATTTGCAACTACTTAGTCTGTTCCTGCGTGCAACAAGACCTGGATAGGCTTGGACTATATTGCAAGTAACATTTACACCATACAAGTGCCAGACAGTGAACACCCTCAGCAAGAATGAATCTAACTATCTCCCATTGACATTCTATCTTACCATCTTTGAATACCCCACTATCAAAATCCTGGTAGTTACTATTGACCAGAAACAGAACTGCAACTAACATATAAATACTGTGGCTACATGAGCAAGTCAGGTGCTGGAAATTCCATTGTGAGTAACTCACCTCCTGACTTTCGCAAACTTTTCCACCACGCACAAAGTAGGCACAAGTCAGAAGTGTGATAGCATACTTTCCATTTGTCTGGATGAATGTACTTTCAGCAAGAAACTCAAGATAAAAGAAGGCCACTTAATTGGCACTCCATCCATTACCTTAAACATTTACTTCCTCCACCAGAAGCATACTATATTGGTAATGCATAGATTATTTATTCATAGGATGTGGGCATCATTGGTAAGACCAGTATTTGTTGCCAATTCCTAATTGCCTTCAAAACTGGCTTGCTAGGCCATTGCATGGAATAATTAAAAGTCAACTATGTTCCTGTGGATCTGGAGTCACATTTAGGCCAAACCAGATGAGGGCACTGGATTTCCATTCCTGTTAAGTGAAACAATTGACCATGGTTTTGCCATCACCATTATTGAGGCTGGCTTTATATTCCATTTTACTTGAATTCCAATTCCACCAGCTGTTATGATTTGAACCCGTGCCCCCACAGCATTAACCTCTAGAGAGATTAGTGACATTATTGCTATTCCACCATCTCCCCTGAGAGATCTACACAATTTATTATAGCAATTCACCAAGGCCCCTTAACTGCACTCGTGAAACCATGGACCTCCAAGGAAAACAAGACATGGGAACACAACCACCAGTACATTTCCTTCCAAGCTGCACGCCATCCTGACTTGGAAATATATTGGCTGTTCCTTCACTGTCATTGGGTCAAAATCCTGGCACTCGCTCCCTAACAGCACTGTGTATATCAACACCATGTGGACTAGAGTGCTGAAGAAGGCTGTCCACCACCTGAAGGGGAATTAGGGATAGGAAATAAATACTGTCCTGGTTCCCACATTCCACTAAATAAATGGGGGAAAAGTATTTAGTTTTTAACCAATTAATTCAAAATATAATGTCAAAAGAGTCATCCGATATTAAAACTCAAGGGGATCTTTGGGGATAAATTTAAAAGTTCTAAAGAATTTCAAATGCCCAGAGATTCATGACCATGTTAAGTGACTAGCTAAAGACTTTTAGTAGCACAGCATTATAACTGTCCAGTAGAAATTGCACGTCATGAATGGTCCAGGATTTTGTTGTTCTGGCGAAAGCATTGGAAACTGTTTCGTTAAATTATTTTCATTGAGGTGTTCTTCCATTTCATTTTCATTTCTAATTGTTGATTCTATAAATTTTCAAATCACTGAAGTCAGCTGAATAGCTCACTGATTAGAGATATGTTTGTCATTCCCTTTCAACTGCATTTGACTGTTCAGTCCAGTGGAATTCTTCCCACTCATCAACTTCCTTAAAATATGAGTGTTTTTCAAAACCCTGTGTATATTTATTCTGCTCCAGAGAATGTATTTATTTTCGATCCCTTCAACCCTTTTAGGATCTACGTTGCAGACCACAGCGTGTGTTTGTTTTTGGATAATATGTCTTCCCTTATTAAAAGCCTACAAGAAACTCCTATGGATACAAGGAGAGTTTGTCTAACCGTTCCTCATCAGACATAATTTAGCATGTTCACTATCTCCTATTCAGTTTTGTTCGAATTAAGAAATTCTAATGTTTTTACTTTCTCCATGAACAGCCTCTTACTGTAGTATGGAATGAATTTGTTTCCATCTTATTTTGCAGCATCTACATTCTCATAGCACACTTAATCTCTTTTGACATATTTTGCTGAAAAAAAGATTTTTGTTGAAATTTTCATCTTATGCTCATCAAGTCATCTGTAAGACAAATTTATACTGTATGAGAAGAGACTGTTGATTGGTTGGCAAATGGACTGTGGTAGCGATGTTGTCATGGAGAATTCACAAGTTGATGGTGACTAACAGTTAACTGCCAAGTATTGTTTGAAATTTGAACCAGGCAGCTAGACTTTGGTCTAACATTACTCTGAGGAATGGCTGTCATTTATTTTGTTTGGCTGAAACAGGTGTAATGTGTGTGTGTGTGCGCGCATTGTGTGTTCTTTCTGTCTGCAAGAAACAGGGCCTGTGTTTTAATATGTAGCATCCAGTACATGAAATGCACTGCATGTTGAACCTGACTGACAGTTTTATATTAGTTGTCAATGTAATCCACAGCACACTGAGGATTATAATCCTCAATTGCGGAATCACATCTAATGTTGGACACTGTATTTTGAGTTTTGCCCAAATGGATTGGTTCGGTACAGTCTCTACCTTGCCCATTACAAACTGTGGAATGACATGCTGTTTGATATGATCCCCAAGTCTTTGGGACATACTGCCTGCAAGTGGGCTCATAATGTGTCACATTTGTAGGTACTGGAAGCTACATATGTTACTGTAAACAATCCTCTCAACATCCACCCTGCAAGATTTCTAGGAATCATATGTTTCAATCAGATAATGCACTCTTTAAACTCCAATGGAATGGCCTACCCTACTTGACCTTTTCTCATATGACCATCCCACAAATCAGCTTACTAAACTTTGAAATGTTTGCAAATGTATCCATCCTTCAGTAAGGAGATCAAAACTGTACACAGTACTCTCTGTGGTCTCGTCAATGCAAAGACTTCCCTACTTTCATACTTCACCACCATCACCACCCACCCACCACCAAAGCTCCCCCCCCCCCCCGCAACCAAGACCAACATTCTAGTTTTCTTATAACTTGCTGCATCTGCGTGCTAACGTTTTATGATTCATGTACAAGAACACCGAGATCCTCTGTACTGTATCATTCTGTAGTCTCTCTTGATAATATTTTGCTTTTCTAATCTTCCTACCAAATAGTTAACCTTACATTTTCCCACATTATGCTCTCATCTGCAAAAGTTTTGCATGCTCACTTAACCTGTCCCTTTTTCAGACTCTTTGAACTCTCCTCACAATTTGCTTTCCTGTTTACCATTGTATTATCAGCAACTTTGACTACAAAACAGTCAATACCTTCATCAAAGTCAATAGTATGGATTGTAAGTAGTTGAGGCCCCCAGCGCTGATCCCTTTAGCACCCCACTAGTTACAATTTTGCAACCTGAATATTGCCAATTTATAATTGGGAAATTGGAGTCAGGAGTGGATAAGTTGGAAAAGTTAGGTTGGGATCACAGCAGCCTTTTTCCTTCTCGATGCCTGGTTTCTTATGTGCTACTTTAGCTGGTTCCACCATGCAAATTATTTAACCCATCTTTAAACAGTAAGGATCAACTGATTCTTAATTCTGGAGCTCATGTTCTTAACAGAAAAATGCCTTACTACAGGGAAGTCAGACAGGTCTATTTCTGGATGACCCCAACTCTTGAAAATATTCTAAATTTATTGCAGATAAATTTGACTTTTACCAGCATACTTAGAGAATTGTAAATGATTAATTTCGTCTCTCTTCCTCACTTCATGTTCTTGATTGATCTTAGGCAATCTTTATCTGCCCAAGGTCATAAATACATTGCTGATGGGATACAGATCTTATCAGCAATTTGTCAGGACAAGTGTTTGATAGGCGTATCAATCAGTTGGAATTGAGCATAGCAGCTTGACTGAAGTACAAGTCAGCTGAAATATGTGCATTTATTATGTCGGTGTGGGGTGGGGAGGGAAAGAATGAGTGAGACATGCTACATCATCTCACAACTGACACTTGAGTAAAATAACTCATTATCCTATGGATGTTTTATCAAGAGTTGCAGGTGTTGCTGGAGAAATATTATCTCTGAAAACAGGTTGCGTTAACTTATAGGTTTTGTAAGTCTTTGTTGTGGAAATGCAGATTTTTGAATAGAATTCTTCCGTATACAAACAGGCTGTTGCAGAAGTATAAACACCATCCTTCCTGAAATTCACAAGTTTCCATCTCATGTGGGTGTACCTACACCTCGGATTGCAGTCATTCAAGATGGCATCTCACTATCACTTTCTGAAGGGCACCTAAGGTTGGGCAATGCTGGCCACATCTCATAATTTTTTTTCAATAGCATTCAGCAAAAGCTAGGTCACTGTGTCTCTGAGATTCTTTTCAGTGGATTTAAGTATTGCATCTGAACCTGGAGACACACAGTGAACGTTTTTTTATTCATTCATGGGGTGTGGCTGTCATGGCTGGCCAAGCACATACTGCCATCCCTGACAGCTTTTAAAGTCAACTATATTACTGTGGATCTGGAGTCTCGCATAGGCTAGACCAGGTAACAACAACAGATTTCCTTCCCAATAGGATATCAGTGAACCAGATGGGTTTATGGCTATTGAACAACTACTAATATTAGATCTGAGTTTCCTGTCTGTTGTTGGATAACTTGTTAGTGTGCATGTATGAGTAAGCTAATTGAAAGCATTGTCTGTTAGGCTCACCAGTTGCAGTTGAGATAGTCAATTTTATTGATTGTAAGTTTTCTCTTGAATGGGATCACAGAACATTTGCACATATGATTTTTTTTAAACTCTTTCAGTATTTGTGGGAGTCATTAGCTAATCCGGCATTTATTGCTCATCCTTAATTGCCCTTGAGAAGGTGGTGGTGAGTTACCACCTTGAACCGCTGCAGTCCTTGTGAAGTGGTATATCCATATCTCTATAGCCATTCGGGAGGGATTTCCAGGATCTTGACCCAGTGACAGTGAATAAATGGCAATATGGTTCCACATCATGATGGTCTTTGGCTTGGAGCAGAATGTACTGTCTTCCCTTGTCCACTGAGCTGGTAAAGAATGTGGATTTGGAAAGTGCTGCGTGCATCTTGTATGTTGTACACACTGCTGCCACGGTGTATCGGTGCTAGAGGAGTGAATTAGTTTATGGTGATGAATGGAATGCCCGTCATGTGGGCTGCTTTGACCTGGGTGGTGTTGATCACCTTGCATATTGGTGGAGCTGCACTCATCCAGGCAAGTAGAGAACATTCCATCACAAGCCTGACTTATGCTTTGTAGATAGTGGATAGGCTATAAGGTCTCAGGAAGTGAGTTACCCACCATAAAATTTGCAGCCTCTGATCTGTTCATATAGCTACTGTATTTATATTGTTAATCCAGTGGGGAATTCAGTGATGATAATGGCATTGAATGTTAAGAGGAAATGGCTAGATTTTCACTTTTGAATAAAACATTAAAGTACAAACATACTAAGTAGGAGCGGAAGTAGGCCGTTGGCCTCTCAAGCCTTCTCCCCCACTCAATAAAACCATGGCTGATCTGTATGTTTCAAATTCCACATATTGATCTACTGCCGATAATCTTAGATCCCCTTGCATAACAAGAATTTATCTCCAGCGGAACAAAATTCGGTGACCCTGCTGCTACCCTCTTCTATGATGTGGAAATGCTGGTGTTGGACTGGCATAAGCACATTAAGAAGTCTCACAACACCAGGTTGAAGTCCAACAGGTTTATGTGGCAGCACTAGCTTCCGGAGCCTCAAGCTCCTTCTTCAAGAGGACTTGTGTTCACAAACAGGGCATATAAAGACACAAACTCAATTTACAAGATAATGGTTGGAATGCAATTCTTTATGGGTAATCGTCTTAAAGGTACAGACAGTGTGAGTGGAGAGAGGGTTAAGCACATGTTAAAGAGATGTATATTGTGCCCAGCCAGGACAGTTAGTGAGATTTTGCAAGCCCAGGCAAGTCATGGGGGGTTGCAGATTGTGTGTCATAAACCCAAGATCCCGATTGAGGCCGTCCTCCTCTGTGCAGAACTTGGCTTCTGCTCAGCAATTCTGCGTTGTCATGTGTCATGAAGGCCACCTTGGCGAACTCTTACCTAAAGACAGAGGTTGAATGCCCGTGACTGCTGAAGTATTCCCCAACTGGAAGGGAACACTCCTGCCTGGTGATTGAGCGCTGTTCATTAATTCGTTGTCATAGCGTCAGCATGGTCTCCCCAATGTACCATGCCTCGGGACATCTTTTTCTCCTGCATGGCCAGCGTTGTCTACCTGATATGTTGCAGGAAAGGATGTCCCGAGGAATGGTACATTGGGGAGTCCATGCTGACGCTACGACAACAAAGAAATGAACACCGCTCAACAATCATCAGATAGGAGTGTTCCCTTCCAGCCGGGGAACATTTGAGCAATCACCCAAAGGGTTGCGAATCTGTGGAATTCCCTGCCCAGTGAAGCACTTGAGACTAGCTTGTTGAATGTTTTTAAGGCAAAGATAGATCTTTGAACAGTAAAGGAATTTAGGGTGAGTGAGTGGATAGGTGGAGCTGAGTCCACAAAAAGATCAGCCATGATCTTATTGAACGGCTGAATGTCTACTCCTGCTCCTAGTTCTTATGTTCTTGTGTTCATTCATTTGTTAATTCACAGACCACTGAATCTTCTTATTTAACCTCTGGGCACTGTTCATTTCCAGGTGTAAGCCCTTTCAAATAGAAAAGATGTTCAGTAGATTCTAGCTTACTTTGAATCGAAGACACTTAGATCTATTTGGGAGATAATTTTCATTCAATTTAACAAATAACGCATTGATTGATTTTGTTCTTGTCATCTTTGCTCAGTAAACCAACAGAAACATACCTTGTGTCTGATCATGTGCAAATCGGTTTACTACTAATAGCTTAATAGTGTATGTAACTCCACCTCCATCCTCCTTGGATGATCCTGGGGATCTTACATCATCCCCAGCTTCTTATTCATGCTATCAACATCCTCCTGAAAACCCCTCTCCCCTTCCTCGTAACCAAGAGTGCAAGGAGCTCATAGACATCTTGGTCAGGATAGAAATCGTCTGTTCAGCCATTACTGCTTTCTCCCGCTTATCCACTTCCCCACTGACCAATGCATTCCCAGACACTCTACCTTAGGTTGAACCACCATCCCTTTACTTTCACTAACTCTCCTCCTTGTATCTTCTTGGGATTAATCTCAGCCATGAAACTCACTTGCTGTGCTTTTGACTCCATTGCTACTAAATTTCTGATCAGCCAATGTCCAAACTTTTCTCTATCGCACTGCCTTTCCTCTCTGCTTTCAAAGATGCACCCATTCTGAAAATCAAGCACTCGCACAACCTCTCTATCATTATAAACTGTGCTCCGTTGCACAAAGTTCAGAGGGACCTTGGGGTGCAATTTTCTATGATGTGCACATCCTACAAAAAAATGGATTCTGGAATGGCCTTGGTTGGCATTTTTGAGAGTGGTATACCTACCAAAATATAGCTCTGTAGAAAAATATATACAGTAAGAAATCTCACAACACCAGGTTAAAGTCCAATAAGTTTATTTAGTAGTAAAATCCACTAGTTTTCGGAGCGCTGCCCCTTTGTCAAATGAGTGAGAGTTCAATTCACAAACAGGGCATTTAAAGACATTTATATAACGAAGGGGCAGCGCTCCGAAAGCTAGTGGATTTTGCTACCAAATAAATCAGTTGGACTTTAATCTGGTATTGTGAGACTTCTTACTGTGTTTACCCCAGGCCAACGCTGGCAGCTCCACATCATGAAAAATATATAGACAACTGACCAGTTCATATTGGTATTTACACAAAATGAACCATATTTTCCCAGCCTGTCTCATACCCCTTCATGCCCTTTTCTTCAACTATCTAACTATTCTGACCTTGCCTATTAGTATGGTATCTATCATAGCCAATAACCCCAAATAGAGAGTTCCACAGCCTTGCAATTCTGCAAAGATTTCTCTTGCTATCTTTTCTCAGTACTCTCATATGATCTTCCATTTATCTCCCCTCTTTCTAGACCCCATAATTACTGAATTAAGTCAGTTTCTATGTGCCTGTCCCATCCTGTTGTAATTTTAAATACTTGTGTCATATTGCCCTGTATTTATCTAATGAAGAAAACCTCAATTTTACAAGTTCTTGCTATATTAGACCAGGCAGTAAGTGGCATAGTGAATCTGTGTTGCTCTCTCAAAGCCTCAGTAAACATCCAGTACACTGCAAATATCAGGCACAGTACTGAGTTTTTAAGAATTGCTTAGACTTGTTGTCATCTTTTGGCATTTGTTATATGCGTTTTTGATAAAGTCTAGAATTTGACTAGAAAATCTAGAATTCATACAACAAAATCTGCCTATCTTGGAGCCTCTATTACATTCAGTTTGCGAGTTGGTCTTCTGACATTTTTGTTGTTTGTGATGGTTTGTTTACAAATTCTCTATTCTTTGATTTTGTAACCTACTTTGCCCTTTTACCCATTTCACAGAATCATAGAATTGTTATAGTACAGAAGACCATTCTGCCCATCGTATCTGCACCACCACCTCCATTTCACTGAATGCCATTCTCCCACCTTCTCCCTGTTAATGTTCTTATCCCCACACATGTGGAGTAGGAGATAGGATGTCACTTGTACATTCCAACCGTTTCATGATGTTGCCTCTCAGTAGTTTAATAGTTCAGGTATTTTGACCTGCGTTCCAAGTCTTTCTTCACCCCCCTGAATTATTTGTAATGCAATAAAATTAGTGTCATACTGGATGCCCTGTTGATTTTTGTGTTCCTCAGATGATGTCTTGTCGTATTTCCGTATCTTGATTTTTGAATGGAAAATAACCTCCAGGGTATATGTGTTTGTGTTGTTCAGTCACCTATTCTTAGGAAACATATTCTTCCAATGAAACCATTGGTAACTCTTGTTTCTGCTGTTCTCCATAGACTTGCATATCTTCCTTTAAATTTTACCAAATACTTAATTTATTGGTCCTTTATCAGCGCCATCACTGAAGGGGGTATTTATTTGAGATGGGGTACCAATCTTCTGCAGAGGTATCTTGCATTGATTTTTCAATCTTCTGATCAGTTGTGCAGGCGTAAATCAAAACCCACAGTGCGCCTGTGTGGAAGACCCTCCAGAGAAACGGGAGTTACTATGGTAAGTCATGTTTCCTTCATAGGTGATTGTGTGGCAAGATCAAAATTATCATTTGGCTTGTGGATGGATGATTGTGTAATATGATGAACTGTGAGGGATCAGCTTGAGACAACATGAGAGATAATCTCATCACTGCCAGCATCAAATTTCACTACTCTGCCATCTCAAATGGAAGTCAAGTGGATGTGAGGAGCTTTTAATGGTGGCCCTGGCCTTTGTGCTATCCAGTATGACTGCTCAGAGTATTTGTTTTTCAGTACTGTATCAGATGGTATGTAAAAGTCAGTAAAGAAGTCTAGTACCCTCCTGCACTCTTGCAACAAAATCTGCCTATCTTGGAGCATTTATTACATTCAGTTTGTGAGTTGGTCTTCTGACCTTTTTGTTATTTGTGATGGTTTGTTTACAGATTCTTCATTCTTCAATTTTGCCCTTTTACCCATTTCACAGAATCATAGAATCATACTGCAAAAGGCCATTCTGCCCATCGTATCTGCACCACCACCTCCATTTTACTGAATGCCATTCTCCCACTTTCTCCCTGTAACCCTGCATTTTTTTTTTCCGATGACAGTCTCATTCTGTTTTCAATGCTTCTTTTGAACTTGCCTTCATTACACTCTGAGTTTTCAGACACTTGCTGCGTGAAAAAAATCTTGTTGCATTTGCTTCTTTCTTCGAATCTGTGCCCCCTTGTTCTCAATCCTTTTATAAGTGAGAAGAGTATCTCCCTATTTACTCTGTCCAGATTCCTCATGATTTTGAAAACCTCTTTCAGCCTTCTCTAAAGAAAACAGCCTCAACTCCTCCTATCTATCTTCATGACTGACATTCCTCGTCCCTGGAACCATTCCTGTAAATCTTTTTTTGCACTCTCTCCAAAGCCTTGGCATCATCCCTAAAGTGCAGTACCCCAGAACTGGATGCAATACTCCAGCTGAGGTTAGTGACTTTTATAAGTTCACATGACCTCCTTGGTCTTTTAAACTATGCTCCTATTAATAAATATGGGCAGGATACTGTATCCTTTATTAACCACTCAACCTGTACTGCTACCTTCAATGACATATGCACATATACACCCAGGCTCCTCTGCTCCTGCACCCTATTTAGACTTGCCCCATTTACTTTATGTTGTCTTTCCATGTTCTTCTTACCAAAATGAATCACCTCACACTTCTCTGCATTGAACTTCATCTGCCACTTGTCCACCCATCCCACCAAGCTGCCCATGTCCTCTTGAAGTTCTGTATTATTGTTGGGTCCATTCATTTGTTTCAAGAAATGAGAGGACAGCACTGATATGAATCTTGAAATGTTTTCTTTTATTGAAAAGAACTTAAAAAAATTAACGTGACGTAAGCAAAAAAGTGAACTTAAAGACTGGCTTCTCGGCCAGGCCCTCTACAAAAAAAAATGAACTGAAATGAATGGAATCTAAGGAATGAACTGAGCTGAATTAAACACACACTCTGAAATCAAAATTTATTTCAAACCTTATCTCGTTATTGGAAGTGTTTTTTGCACGCTGTCTCGGTCTAGAAAAACAATCCTCGTAGCTGCAGTGATGGGAAACTTTTGTTTGCCCGCATTTTACCCTTCAGGAATGCAGTCAATTTTTACTAACCCATCATGCCTTCTGATTCTGCGTGTAGTCAAGTTAGCTATAATTGTTCGGCTTAGAAGAGTTAGTTACACCTACAGTCTAGCATTTAAATGTAATTGTGCATAATATCTTAAAATAAAGCCTTTGCATAGACTGAAGCAAACAAGGCTATGCATACACAGGATCCCTCAATTATCCTTTTCTCAGTTCACAGTGCGTTCAAGTATCTTACCATCTGCAAATTTTGAAATCTTGCCCTATAACGTCAAGGTCCGAATCATTATTTTTGATGTGGAGATGCTGGCATTGGACTGGGGTAAATAAATGATCGGGGCCATTAATATACATCAGGAGGAGCAAGGGTCCCAACACTGACACACAGGAACTCCACTACAAACAATTCTCCTACTGAAAAACATCCATTAACCACCATACTCTGTTCCACTCAGCCAGTTTCATATCCATGTTTCGACTGTTTCTTTTATTCCATGAGCTATAATTTTGTTCACAAGTCTGTTGTGCGGCACTGTTTAAAATATATTTAGGAAATCTATCTACACCACATCAGCAGCATTGTCCTCATCAAACTTCTGTTACCTTTTCAAAAGACTCCAGCAGATTAGTTAAATTTGATTTTCCCTTAGCAAATCCAAGCTAATGTTTGCCCGCATTTTACCCTTCAAGAATGCAGTCAATTTTTACTAACCCATCATGCCTTCTGATTCTACGTGTAGTCAAGTTAGCTATAATTGTTCGGCTTAGGAGAGTTAGTTACACCTACAGTCTAGCATTTAAATGTAATTGTGCATAATATTCATGCATATGCTTATTAATTTTGTCCCAAATTCTTGTTTCTAGAAGTTTCCCTTGCCACCAAAGTTAAACTGGCTGGCCTATAGTTTCTGGACTTACCTTCACACCTTTTCTTTTTTGAATGTGGGTGTAATATTTTCAATTCTCTGTCTTCTGGCCCCACCCCTTTGAGTAAGAAAAACTGGCCAGTGCCTCCACAATTTCCACACACACACTTTCCCCATCCTTGAATTGTATTTTATCTGGTTTAATTTAATATGATATCTCCACTTCATCAGTTTTAAATCCTTCTATGATTGCTTGCCTCCTTTTTCATTGTGGCGTGAATGATGATGATACACATTCTTAGTGAAAACAGATGCAAAGTATTAATTTAATACCTTGGCTAGTCCCACTGCCTAATTTGTAAATCCCCTTTTTGATGTGTAATTGGCTTTACTATTCATTGCTATTGATATGTTATTCATGAATGCTTCACGTTCTCAACCTTGCCCCTTGTCTGAGGTATGGTGGTCGCCAAGTTAAACCGCCACCTGTCAGCTATCCTCCCTCAAAGGGAGAGGACAGCAGCCTATGTTCTTCTGAGAATATAGTGACCTTTTACTATTGATATGCCTATGGAGGACTATGCGATACCTTTTTATGTTAGTTGCCAGTCTCTCTCTATATTCTTTCTTTGCTTCTCCACTTCCTCTCTGAACTTTCTACGTTCAGCCTTGTTCTCCATTGTAATGTTCACCCATACTCTATCGTAAGCACACTTTTCATTCTATTCTCTATTGCTTTTATCATCTAGAAAACCGTGGATTTGATTTCCCTACCTTTCCCCTTCGAGGGAATGTACCACAGCTATCCCCAAACTATCACCTCTTTGAAGTTAGCCCATTGTTCAACTACCAATTTTTCTGCCAACTTTTGAATCCAATTTATTTGGCCCAGATCCATTCTTACACCAATGAAGTTGGCTTTCTCCTAGTTAATTGTTCTTGCTATAGATTATGTTTTTTAATCCTTCTCCGTTGCCAACGCAAGCCTTATGGTATTATGATTATTGCCTCCTAAATTTTCTCTTGCTCATACTTGATCCACTTGACCCTTCTTTCCCAAAACCAGGCCCTAGTAGTAATAATCTTAGTTACAAAAAAAAATAAGCCTCAACAGTTTTATTCTCTAGCTTAGATAAGATAAATAGGAAATAATCACCTGTGATGTTACACCTCGAATTTTCCCAGTACTCTCAAAGTGAAGTCTTGCACTCGCTGCTGTGCTCTTTTAAGCCCCAGTCTGTTCTTATTCCTTTATGCTGACCTTGAATTGACATCAGCTCTTTCTTGCACTTTCTTATACTTCTTTTATTGAAGGGTATAGCTTTGGGAATTGTATTATGCTACAGTGGCGCAGTGGTCCCTACCACACGACCAGAAGTTATGTGTTCAAATCCCATTTCAGGACTTTGAAATAACTCCTCAGAGGCTGATGTCTCTTCACCAGATTCCCTTTGTGCCAAACTCAATTCCACTTCTAAGAGAATCCGGATTACCAGTAAACCTGACACTCCCAAACTCCCATATTTATATACAGGTGAGGCTGTGTGATTAGGCAGGCAGTAGCCTCAATCAGAGAGCTCATACTCCAAGAGGCCAACCTCTAGGGCTTCACTGAAGTCATTACAGCCCCACCCCCTCCCAAGTCTGAGGAATCTTGGTAGTTTGCTTGCCTTATAGGTCTCATGACATTTCAGCTCTGGGTCAGGATTCTGAAGCTTGGCATCCGACGTGAGAGGAGTGTATCTAACAGGTGCCCACCTGTTAGGCAGCAAGAGCCAGAGTTCTGGTTCACACCCTTCCTTAGGTGCGTCTTTGCAGTATCCACTTCGGACTCGGGTCCTAACTGAAGGCGATGGAGAGGCAGAGCTGGCTGGTATGGGACGATTCTCCTGTGTTCTTGGCCCACTGAGATAGTTGGCTTCAGGACTAACTATGATTTTTGAGGCCCACACTTGGTCCATGTATTTTTTCAGGATGGTCTCACTCCCTCTGTAGAATACTGACCCATCCTAGAGTGCATCATTCTTGATAACCATGCAGGACCACAGGCATAATTCTTTACGCAAACCTTTTCACCAGCCTCCAATTGTCTCTCCTAGCTGCTATTGTCATGGGCTTTGTGTTGGGCTTCTTGTTGCCTGTCCATCTTCCACCCCCAAGTTTGGGAAGAGCAAACTTACTTTGGTGCAGAGTTGTCTGCCCACAAGCAATTCCTGTCGTGGCATTGGGGGGGTGTTATTCTATCATCGAATAACAAATGGGAGAGCTTGATGTCCATTGATGCTGCTGGCTGTTCTTTAAACTAGCTTTTAAAGTCTGGACTGCTCTCTCCCCAAGGCTGTTCTGACGATGGATGGTATGGTGCCATCCTAATTTGTCAAATCCCATTCAACTTCATGAACCAGATGAACTCCTAGCTGGCAAAAGCTGGTCTATGGTCAGCAACCAGCACCTCTGGGATCCCATACATCGAAAATGAGGTGCAAAGTTTCTCTTGCATTATTGTTGTGATCGCTGAATGCCACCTATGGACATCCATCCATTTGGAGAGGATGTCCACAATGACCAAGAACATCAAGCCCATGAATGGGCTTGCATAATCCACGTGCAGCCACGTCCATAGTCTACACAGCCATGACCAGGTGTAGGGGAGCTGCTGATAGCAATTTCTGTCCTTGCTGACATTCCTTGCACTGACCTACATAGCGCCACTACGTCCATGTCTATGCCAGGCCACCAAACATAGCTTCTGGCCAACATCTTCATTTTGGACACTCCTGGCCCTGACTCAGAACAAACACTTGTGTCCTCCATGGGTGAGTTTGAATTTTAGTTACTTGAAATACAAAATCCTGCTCTTATAGATATCCCTCTTAGTAATGCCCTTTCATAGAAATCCTTGGATCAGTTTATTGCAAGCAGACATCCTTGTCGCCTGTGAAATATTCTATACAGATACTTCAACCAGTTTATTGCTCAAAAACACGTTTATGCAGGTGCTTTTACTTGATGAGACAAACGAAGGAATGCGGTTCAAACTTGTTTTATTAAAAACACTTGTAAGTTAAAGAAACAACTCTTAGATGAGAAATTAAGTCAACGCATATACTAACCACTCTGGTGAACTTGGTTGAGCTGATGGATTCAATTCACTGAGCTCACATTGACGGATGAGCTCAGGGTTTTCTTGGTATCTTCTCCTCCATTGTCATGGGTCACAGTAGTAAGAAGTCTCACAACACCAGGTTAAAGTCCAACCAGTTTAAAAATTGATAGAAGCCCACAAGCTTTCGGGGTTTGCCCCTTCGTCAGGTGAGTGGAGAGTTCTGGTCTCAAACAGAGAATATAAAAGGCAGACACAGTTTACAGAATACTGATTAGAACGCGAGTCTTTACAGCTAACCTGCTAACTGGTTGGACTTTAACCTGGTTTGTGAGACTTCTTACTGTGTTTACCCCAGTCCAATGCCGGCATCTCCACATCACGGCTCACAGTAGGCCAGGATTTGCTGGGGTTTGTTTCGAGATGTTCGTTTTACTCCCCTCTCCGAGCCCTTCTGGAATGTTCTCTGGCTTTCGGCCAATGGGGTCACAGGGCAGGGGTCACAGAACCCAATGAGATTAGATCAGTTCATTCTAGGTGCACAAATCTCCTTTCAAGATATGCTTAATAGCATGGAGTCTCGCTGAAACTAGGGAAAAGTACCTCTAGATGGGTTTCAGGTCATAACGACTCTTAAGGTCGAGCTTCTCGGGAGGTAATGCTGCAACTTTATAAGACCCTTGTCAGGCCTCATTTGGAGTACTGTGCGCAGTTCTGGTCGCCTCACTATAGGAAAGACGTAGAAGCTATTGAAAGGGTACAGAGGAGATTTACAAGGATGTTGCCTGGACTGGGAGGCATGCCTTATGAAGTTAGGTTGAGGGAACTGGGTCTCTTTTCCCTGGAGAGACGTAGGCTGAGAGGCGACCTGATAGAGGTTTATAAAATGTTGAGAGGAATAGATAGGGTGGATTCTCAGAGGCTATTTCCCCGGGTTGAAATGGTCGCTACGAGAGGACACAGGTTTAAGGTGTGGGGAGGAAAGTACAGAAGTGATGTTAGGGGTAAGTTTTTCACTCAGAGGGTGGTGAGTGAATGGAATCGGCTGCCGTCAGTGGTGGTAGAGGCGAACTCACTGGGGTCTTTTAAAAGACTTCTGGATGAGTATATGGGATTTTATGGGATTGGGGGTTATAGATAGGTGTTGATGTGATCGGCGCAACTCGTGGGCCGAAGGGCCTGTTTGTGCTGTAGTGTTCTATGTTCTCTGTTTAGTTTGCAACGCAAGTCTGGATTCTCATGTCAGGATGTGGTTACTTCTTGATGGGTTTTGTGAATAGTGACTCCTCCATTGTTAAGGTCAAGCACTTCTAATCAATACGCAAGACAGGTCTGGGCTGGTTTTGACCTGTGGTAATCTTGTCCGCATTCCATCAAGCTTTGTTTATAGAAGCAGTTTAGCTGTATATTAATTTAAAGTGTCCAATTTTTATTGGGTCTAGTTGCTCCACTTGGCCACATTCTCCAATGTGTCAAATTAATGAGTAGGTTGAAGAGTCTAATGGGACCTACAGAAAACAGAACTTTTGAAACCAAGCATTCAATTAATGTCTTTGTCCCATAACATTACTATGGGAAACACACATATCAATGACATGAAATTATGCAGATATATTACCTGCAGCACAGTAGTTGGCACTACTGCCTCTCAGCACCAGGGACCCAGGTTCATTTCCTTGAGTGATTGAGTGGAGCTTGCACATTCTCCCCACATTTGCATGAGTTTCTTCTGGGTGCTCCAGCTTCCTACCACACTTTAAAGATGTGCGATTTTCCCATAGTGTCCCAATACGTGTAGATTAGGAGAGTAGCGGGATAAATACGTGGGGTTACAGGGATAGGGCCTGGCTGGATGATCTCTGTCAGGGAGTTGTTGAAGACTTGCCGGACCAAATGGCCTTTATCTGCACTGTAGGGATTCTATGATTCTAAGTCCTGTGTTAATAAAATATACAACTGTGCTGTTAAACTAGTTAACATTCATTTTTAAAAAGCTGCAGAAAATACAAGGTTAGTTAATATCTGAGGAAAGAGTGGGGGTGGGGGGGGGGGGGGGGTGGGGGTGGTGGTGGGGGGGGTGGGGGGGGTGGTGGGGGGGGGGGTGGGGGGGGGGGGGGTGGGGGGGGGGTGGGTGGGTGGGGGGGGGGGTGGGGGGGGGGGGGGGGTGGGGGGGGGGTGGGTGGGTGGGGGGGGGGGTGGGGGGGGTGGGGGGGGGGGGTGGGGGGGGGGTGGGGGGGGGGTGGGTGGGTGGGGGGGGGGTGGGGGGGGGGGTGGGGGGGTGGGGTGGGGGGGGGTGGGGTGGGGGGGGGTGGGGGGGGGTGGGGTGGGGTGGGGGGGTGGGGGTGGTGGTGGGGGGGTGGGGGTGGTGGTGGGGCAGCAGCATTCCCCAAAAAAAAAAATCAGTGTCCATATCATCCTCATTATGTCCCCCCAGATTGCTGTCTCCCACACCCTCCATCCAATCGCTGTCCTCCCGATGGCTGGCCCCCACGTGTCATGGCTGGCCTTGACCCCTGATTGCCAGCCCCAATCCCTCCTCTTCCCTCTCCATCTGGCCTGCACCCTCAAGCCCTTCCCCTTAGCACTGCCAGGATCCCAGGTGGGCATTGCCCAAGGAGCACTGCCACCGACCTCCTGGGAGGTCTCTATGGCCTCCAGTCCCGTCATGTGTGGTCCCTGGTGCTGCTGGTGCAGACCGCCACCAGTGAGGTCAGAAACCCACTGGGGCTCACTAAAAGGCTTTAAATTAATGTATGAATATTTAAATCAGCCTTGCGCTGGGAAACATCACAGGACTGATTGATTGAAAAAAGAATGGCCCTGGAGAGTCGCGACCTGCCAGGTTTCTTTGTCTCCCACTTATTTTTCCTGCCCCGCTACACTACTCGTTCAGCATAGTGGAGTGGGAAAATCTCGCCCCAGATTGTTTAATATTTCAAGCTACAGACCTTTACAACTCAAAAAATCAAAGCTAAACATTTATGTTAATAAACAGAGGAATGGCTAGTAACCTACTTTGGAAAAATAACAAGATGAATAAGTGTTCTTTATATCAAACTGTGAAAATACTGTTGTGAAAAAGATGTTATAATGATCAAATTTTCATATATTATTCTAGTTCTTTAAAAACCTCCATGTCCAGGCATTTTTTGTTTTGCCAGTGAAACAAGTTCAGTACTGAGAACCTTCATAACATGAAGCCTTAAATCCTTAAATATGGCCTGCTGCTCTTCATTGAGAATGCATGTATTTGTTTTTACACATATATTCCCCAGAATTAAATACGCTGTTTCAATGACCCAGAAAAGATAGCGGCAGCTAATTGACACACATTTCTTTTAGTGTGGGCATTTTTAGATCAACATCTGTGCAAGGTTAAAACATTGATTTTGGGTTAACAACTCAGGTTGCACATACAGCCACGTTTTGGAACGGCCCTGCAATAGAGAAGAGAATCTAAAATGGCAGTTGGTAATGAGCTTGTCTCCTTCAAAATAGAAAATATTAAGTTTGAAGATTGAGTAAGAGAGGGCTGGGTGTTCTATTCTGTGCGTATTATGCTTAAACAAAAATTGTTTTTTTGTGGGTATCTGGGGAAATTGAGTAACCAGTTAAATATTTGGTAAAAGTAAAATTGGCTCTCGGGAAAAAGTGCACAATTCTTTGGACTTGAGGATGATTGAAGTTTTGACATCAGCACTTGTATCAGTCAGTGTGATAATGGTATAAGGTTCCCCCCTCCCCCCGAAATGATTCCTATAGAGATTTGCATTTTTGCAATTTTCTGTGTTTTTTTTCATTTCAAATTTATGGGAATATTTTTTCAGCACAGAATTTACTTTCATGCTGTAATTATGTTTACATGCATTCAGGTAGTATGTTAGAGAAGTTTTTAGTCTTGTTAAATGCAATCAGTAATCTGTTCTAATCATTGATATTATTTTTCCTGTAATGATTTCAGTTAATGTAACAATAATTGCGTTATGCTAAATAAAACTTGGTCAAGAAATTAGCAATGCCCTCCTTAACAGTGCATTATCTGTTCAGGCAGCAAAGACTAGATAATCTACAGCTTCGGTTTATGTTGATGTAGTTTTACTTTTGCCATATTTCGGGGTTTTTTTGATAAATAGCAAATGCAGACATTTATGATACACATACCAAAGGGACATTAATGGTTAAACAAATAATAATTTGTTAAATTACTGTACTTAACTTTTGTTCATTTTTGTAT
Source organism: Carcharhinus amblyrhynchos (assembly GCF_965287045.1). Lineage (NCBI taxonomy): Eukaryota > Metazoa > Chordata > Chondrichthyes > Carcharhiniformes > Carcharhinidae > Carcharhinus > Carcharhinus amblyrhynchos. The sequence continues at coordinate 13,188,027 of NC_137330.1, read as the reverse complement.
TACCATTGAAAGAACATGATGATTGCCCAACCATTTAAGTGTGTTTGTGCAGCTGAAGAACTACATTATTGTAACAATGGTCACTATATATGAGATTATGCATGTAAATTCCCAAAATCAAGACTTGATAGTTTTCAGTGTTGCCTGGAGTTCCAGTTTTGCATGCAATCAGCAATCTGCTGCAAATTACTTTTAAGATTGTGCTAGTTTTGTGAAACTCTTTCCTCAATTTGCACTTGTTTATTTGCATATTAGCAAAATTGGTAAAATCTGCCATGAAAAACACAAATAGGCAACCTTTTAGAACATAACTTCATAAAATTTGCTTTAAGAATATTCCTGATATAGTTGAGTGGTAACTTACTGCAGTCTGATTATCACACCTGAACTAGGTTTATCATTTAAAAAACGCATTTTGTTTAACCCACCACCTGTGGGTAATCCATTTTTTAGATCACTTCTTTCAAATTCTGCAGTATTTTGCTTTTGTTATTAAAAGTTTCGCCAGTATGACATATTCTCAAATAGAAGTTGATTTCATGTAAACGGTGGCCCTATGATTTTTGGCCTAAAAGCTGTTTTTCATTTAAGAATTAATCTAGTTTTCAGAAATCAAAGCCTAAAAATTTTGGAACCAAAGTATAATCTCAACAATCACATCGTAAAATAACAATTCACAGAATGGTAACCATACCGAAAGAGGCCATTAAGCATTGTAGCTGTTCTGGCTCACTCCATAGCCCTGCACGTTCCTCCCTTTCAGATAATGATCCAATTCCCTCTTGAACGCCTCGATGGAACTTGCCTCCACCGTACTCTCAGGCAGCACATCCCAGATCCTAACCATGCATTGCATGAAAAAGTTTCCTTATTTCACCTTTTGCTTCTTTCGCAAATTACCTTAAAACTGTACCTTCTCATTCTTGGTCCTTTGACCAACAGAAACGGTTTCTTTCTGCCCAGACCCCTTGTGATTTTGAACACCTTTATCAAATGCCGTCTCAAGCTTCTCCAGTTTATTTACATAACTGCCTTGGAACCATTCTCAATAGTTTTTGCATTCTCTCTCATGCCATCATGTTTTTCTTAGTGTGGTGCCCAGAACTGGATACAATACCTGCAACTCAACCAGTGTATTTTACAAGTTTAACTTAAATGCCTTGCTTTTGCACTCTATGCCCCAATTAATAAAGGTTAAGATGTTACATGCTTTATTAAATTCCCTTTCAGCATTCAACATGTCATCTTCAATGATTTATGCAAATACACACCCAGCTCCCTCTGCTCCAGTGTCCTTTTGTATAGCTTTTATTTTTGTTGTATCTCAGCATTCTTTCAGAAAATGAACCACTCCACACCTGTCTGCATTAAATGTCAGTCATTTTTTTGTGCTATGCCTATGTCCTTTTGAAGTTTATGAACCCTCACAGTTCATGATATTTATAATTTTGTGTTATCTGAAAATGCCGATTTTGTGCCATGTACACCCAGTCCTAGGTCATTAATGTATGTCACGAAGATTGGGAGTCTACAATAAATCTTCCTCCAGTCTGAAAAACATGCATTAACTCTTTGATTCTTGTCACTCAACCAATTTTGTGTCCATGCTTCCACTGCTCCTTATATATTATGAGCTCTAACTTTACTCACAAGTCTGTTGTGTGATAATGCACCAATTGCCTTTTAGAAGCCCATATGCACAAATCATCTTCATCAACCCTCTGTTATCTCATCAGAAAAAATCTAAGTTAGTGGAACATAATTTGTCATTAACAAATCTGTGCTGGTTTTCTCTTAATTAACTTGCCTTTACCCCAGTGACTATTAAATTTGTTATGAATTATCATTTCTAGGAGCTTCCCCACACCGGGATTAAACTGACTGACCCATACTTGCTAGATATATTGTTACGACCTTTTTTGAACAAGAATGTAATATTTTCAATTCTCCAATCCTCTAGCATCACTCAGTCTAAGGAAGATTGGAAAATTATGGTCTGTGCCTCTGAAATTTCCACTTCCTCCTATTCTTGGATGCATCTCATCCACCCTGGTGCCTTCTCGACTTTAAGTAGACAGGCCATCCAATATTTCCTCCTTGTCAATTTAAACTCTTCAGGTGTCTGAATTACCTCTTTTCCAATGACTTGAGCAGCAGGTAAAGACAGATGCATTTAATACCTCAACTATTCTCCCGCTGTGTCTCTTCTTTTTTATGGTCCTTAATTGATTCCACTCCTACAGCCCTTTTACTGTTTATAAGCTGCCATTATTCAATGTTCCTCCAGTTTCCTTCAATATGTTTCCTCCAGTTTCTACTTGTCAATTAAGACAGGAATAGTGTAGAATGATTTTGATTTTTTTGGGAAAAGGAATCGACAGAGAAGAGAAATAAACATCGCTCATGGTAACAGAATGCAGGGGCAAACTTCCAGACATTAGTTAAATCCATAGTTAAGGTAAAGGCAAATTATTACTGATGCTGGAATCTCAAACAAAAACAGAAAATGCTGGTACATCTCAGTAGTTTTGACAGCATCTGTGGAGAGTAGAGAGAGCTACCACTTCAAGTCTTGATGACCCTTTGTCCAAGGATCATCCAGGCTTGAAACATTAGCTGTATTCTCGCTTCACAGATGCTGCCAGACCTGCTGGGATGTAGCCGTCTTCTTTTTGTGTTGTCAATTAAATGAATGTCTGGGCCTTCACCCATCACCTTCAGCCTCATTACTTATTTTGTGCAGTGCTGGTTGCCATAGTATGGTGAGACTGAGCCGGGCCAATTGAATTGTTATGGACACAGTCCCCTTGTACCAAAGTCTAGATCAAACCCTGAAGACCATCATCATGACACTTTCTTATTGAAGGGCAGTTCCCTTCTCTCAACACCTGAGCAGAATTGAAATGACAGGCCAACTGGCTTCCTCTCCTGGGCTGCTGAGTTAAAGAGGGGAGGTGCCATGGTGGGAGAGACTCCTTAATAAAACTAGAGTGAATCAGAGATAATGGGCTGGCAAAAGCATTACTTTCCCCCATTACCTGATAGATTTTTTTGAAAGCCATGTTAGGTATGTTTTTTAGTGAAGGTAAAGCCCTTCAATCACATGACCTGTGTGAAAGCCAACCATTCGTGTTTTGCTGAAAAGAAATTAGTCCCAAAGGTACTACTTTTACATACTGACTGTTGCCAGTTTCTTAGTAAGTTCAAAAATTATATTCAAAAGCTTTTACAAGAAGCCATTTGATGTATTTGCATCAAAACAATTCATATTAGGAGCCTCCTCAAAAAGCCTACAAACGAACACCATTAGCAGAAGCATGCTCTGATGTTTAATCTATCGTAAAAAGTCTGACAACACCAGGTTTTAGTCCAACCGATTTATTTGATAGTAAACTCACACAAGCTTTCGAGGGGACACCCCCTTCGTCAGGTGAATGCAGAGTTCTGGCCTCGGACAGAGCATATAAAGCACAGACAGTTTAGAGATTACTGATTAGAATGCGAATCTTTACACCTAATCTGCTGTTCAAGTCCTGAAGTGGCTGACAATGTGTGTGGAAGGAGCACTGATCACAGGTTAAAGAGATGTGTATTGTCTCCAGACAGCACAGTGAGTGAGGTTTTGCAAACCCAGGCAAGTCACGGGGGTTACAGATAGTGCGACATGAACCCAAGATCCCTGTTGAGACCGTCCTCGTGTGTGGAAGACGATGGTCTCAACAGGGATCTTGGGTTCATGTCGCACTATCTGTAACCCCCGTGACTTGCCTGGGTTTGCAAAACCTCACTCGCTGTGCTGTCTGGAGACAATACACATCTCTTTAACCTGTGATCAGTGCTCCTTCCACACACATTGTCAGCCACTTGAACAGCAGGTTAGGTGTAAAGATTCGCATTCTAATCAGTAATCTGTAAACTGTCTGTGCTTTATACGCTCTGTCGAGGCCAGAACTCTGCATTCACCTGATGAAGAGGGAGTCCCCTCGAAAGCTTGTGAGTTTACTATCAAATAAATAGGTTGGACTAAAACCTGGTGTTGTCAGACTTTTTACTGTGTTTGCCCCAGTCCAACGCCAGCACATCCATCATGTTTAATCTATCGCCATTTTGGTGGCAGATGGTCTTTAAACTGGTATAAAAGATCACAAACTTGATCTGCAATTAAATTCCACAATATTTTGTGCTGGATCAACTGATTTTGCGTGAATTGGACGGGGGATAAAAATAGCACAACCTGTGGAAACTTCAGGCTGCTGTTTGTCAAAGGAGTTAGTGCTGTTCCTCATAATGCATGGCATGTTTTTCAGAAGTCATATAAAACTGCTGTTTGCACATGTATAAAAGAAAGAACTTGTATTGCATTGAATTACTTGGAATATTAAGCACAGAAGCAATTAGCCTGTGTTGGCTTTCCATCTTCCATCATTTAATTACCAGCACAACCCTTTGCTCCCTTCTTCCTATGCTTAATTGCCTTTGTACAATTCATCTCCAATCAGTGTAAATTCCACATTCCCATCACACTCTAGATTAAAGGCCCTTCTTTGGAATTCCCTTCTAGATTTCTTGAAGACCTTCTGAGATTGATGACCTTTTTGATTTTCCCTGCAAATAGAAACACACCATCTGCCTAATCTTATCAAAACTTTTCATTATTTCTGATGTCTTGATTTGGTATCCCTTAGCTTTCTCTTTTTGAGAGAACAGAGATTCAACCTGTTATTTTTCTTATTATGTATATTCTTGCAGTTCTGGATTAATCCTTGTAGCAGTTTTTGCACCCTCTGCTGCAGTAGGAAGAATAGAAGCGTAGACTATTTTCTAAATGGGGAAAAGCTGAGGAAATCAGAAACACAAAGGGACTTGGGAGTTCTGGTTCAGGATTCTTAAGGTTAATGTGTAGATTCAGCTGGCATTTAGAAAGACAAATTCAATGTTAGCATTCATTTCTAGAGGGCTAGAATACAAAAGCAGGGATGTATTGCTGAGGCTGTATAACGCTGTGGTCAGACGCCATATGTAATTTTGTGAGCAGTTTTAGGCCCCATACCTAAGGAAGGATGTGCTGGCCTTAGAGGGGGTCCAGAGGAGGTTCGCAAGAATGACCCCAGGAATGAAGGGTTTGTCATATGAGGAGCAGTTGAGGAATCTGAGTCTATACTCAATGGGGTTTAAAAGGACGAGGGGGGATTTAATTGAAACTTACAGAATACTGAGAGACCTAGATAAGAGTGGATGTGGAGAGGCTGTTTCCACAAATGGCACAACTTAACAGTGAAGGATTGCTCCTTTAAGATTGAGATGAGAAGGAATTTCTTCAGCCAGAATTCATTGCCACAGAGGGCTGTGGAGGCTGTGAATGTTTTTAAGACATATAGATAGGCTCTTGATCAATAAGGGGATCAAGGGTTATGGGAAGAAGACAGGAAAATGGGGATAAGAATCGTATCTGCCATGATTGAATGGTGGAGTAGATTCGATGGGCTGAATGGTCTAATTCTGCTCCTATACCATATGATCTTATTATGCATTCATATCCTTTTTATAATATGGCAACCAGCACTATGTCAGTGTTTGGTATAATTTTAGCATGACTTCTCATTCTGTCTGAGTAATTGGTTTGCTTTTGATATGGCATTATTAATCTGGTTCACTCTCAGCTTTTAAAAACTTGTATATTTGTATCCCAGATCCCTTTGCTTATCTACCAGCAATATGAGATGTCCATATTTTTCTTTGCCAAAACATAATACCAGTACCCTTGCTCCGCATGGTCTTACTTTATTCTTTGGTATTTGTTTGAATTATTATATTGAATGTATTACCCTTGTCTGTTCTCTGCTTTCTCTTCTTATAATTCATTGAAGTTGGTCAAGCAAGAATTTTCTTCCTAAGCTTCATTTTTGGGGCTTCTAGATATTTTTGTATTTTTCCTTTTAGTAGGTATTCCATTATTTTTTTTCTGCTACAGATAAACTGGTCTCTGCATGTGATTTATTTCCTTAAATATATATATGACATTGGCTATCCACTAGTTCTCTGGAACCATACCTTTTATTTAAAATACAAAATATGTTTAGCCATGCCCTCTGAAACCTCTACTTTCATTTTTTCTGCATGCATAAATATAAATTGAACGAGGGATTTATTTTGATCCACTTTGGTTATTTTGTATATTGCCTTTCACAGCTGTGGGACACTCTGCAGTACTTTACATCCAATTAAGGGCTTCTGAAGTGTAGCCACTGTTGTAATATAGAAAATGTTGCAGTCAAGGTCCCATAAACAGCAACATGATGACAAGTAGTATTTTTTAACGATGCTGGTTCAGGCTTGGGCACAAGGGACAACTCTGCTGTTTTTCAACATAGTGCCATGGATTCTTTTACATCCACCTGAGAGAACCAAGGTGGCAGATCCTCATTCTAACCTCTCAAATGGGAAATGATTTATGACATTTACTTTGGACAGGAAAGCACAGAGTTTAACAAATGCAACCATTTCAGAGCTCTGCCTAAAACCATTTAATACCTCAAATTACAGTTAACAAATGTCTGCCAGGAAAACACCATTTTACTCATTGGGCCTCAGATAAGCATCCTTTTGCTTTGCATATCAAAGGCTTTAAGTGTGTAATGATCTGGGCATCTCAAAAACTGGCCTTAAAATCAACTTGCACCTGAAAATGAGAGTTTATGAATTGTGGAAGTAGAGCAAATTTAATTTGCAGTAGGGAAAGATAAAAGGTAGAAAGTAATATAAAAAATAAAGAAAGATGAAATGAGAATGGGAGAATTGAGATGCATAAGTGAGCAGCAATAAAGTTTTTGGATTTTACTTTAATTTAAAATTGTTTTCTTAGTAACATGATAACACAAGCATAAGTTTCTTTTGATGTTTTGAGTTGATATAACAGTAGCATTTTTAACATCACAGCACAGGAGCTGAAGGTAAAACAGGGTGTGTGGGTTTCCCTGGATCTGTTGGGGAACTGAGGGCTAAAAGTTCACATGGAAAACTACTTGCTGAAGGATTTCCTGATGAATATTTCATATATAAGTTAATATTGACCTTGAAAACAAATAATAATTGATTAAATTCTATCAACTTAAACATTGTGAGTTTCAGAAGTAATTTTTTTTCCCTCCAAGTAATGAGTATTTATGGCTGTCTTTTCATGAATAAATTAACCTAAATGATCAAGACTAAACACCAATATCTTGGTTTAAAATAATGAACACATTAGAGAAGCTTTTGCATTGTGGAACTTTATTTAGACACTTAGTGTGTGACAATTGCTGCTTTGATTTTATACAAAAGCTCAAAATTATATTTTTTATTGTTGTGGCATACTCATTCTTTACCATTTAGCTATTGTGATGTTTAATCTGTTGGTCAATAACCTAGTATGCCACTAGTCGATATGCTTCTGGCAGAGGAGTAGTCCATTTCTTTCATACAGTTGTTGAAATAAAAACACTTAATCGAAGTATTTTACTAATGGACTACTTTCCATGAATCGTTTCCTCCTCCCTGACACCGATTGCCATTACCAAACTAGAAAATGACTAGCTGATACAGTAAATCCCCTGGCCAGTTCCACTGTAGAACTAGTAACTTGGAAATGCACAAAAGGTCACTAAGCAGAACTTGATCCACTTGCCACCTCCAGATGTTGAAGCCAGGATTCAGAATAGAATTCATAAATTTTTTTTTGACAAAATGGTGTGATACTTGCCTACCTTCAAATGTATTTAATTTTATTTCACAAGCAAAAGATAGTGCTGAATATTAGGAACCATAATGAGAACCAATTATATTGGGCAGTTTTTAATAGATCAATGTACAATGACGAAGATGGAAAAATTTCAGGTGTTTGATTTCGCTAAGCTTGTACCTTCCTCCATGAACTTGCAATTAACTGGTGCAGAAAACATTAGACCACAATATGGTTTCCTTGTTACTGGAGAAAAATGTCCAGTTAACGTAGTTTGACTTTGCCGCAATGACTTTTTTACTAGCTATGGCCACTTATCACAAGCTTAATGTTAACTGTGCTTCTTAAAAAGAAAACTTTCGTCAATTTGAAGCAAAAATGTTGATGTTTTGCTTGCCTGTTTTAGGGAACAGTGCGGATCTACGTTTGGTGAAAACCTACATTGAACTCGGATTGCCAGGAGCCCAAATAGAGTTCCTAATGTCAGAGAGGAATCAGGTAAACATACTTTTTTTCTCCACGAATCAAACACTAGTTGATATTCTGTGGCAATGAATTTTGTTAAAATGTTGAAATTCATTAGATCAGGCACATGCAACTTGGCTCCCTCATGAGCAAATCCATTTGGCTGGGTCAACAACAAAGTTTTGAATGTCTAGCTCATTAAACTTAACTCAGCTTTCTGTTACAACTTTCAAATAACTTGAGTTGTTTAAGTTCACTTAAGTTTTCGGTTTGGTGTAAAATGTGAGTCTTGGATCTGATTGGTCACAGGTTGGCTTTTGGTTAGCCAACGAGAGCTCAGATTTAGTTGTTGTGTGGGTGGTTCTTCTGGACAAATTGGATACCTCTCATGGATGGACTTCCTTTTTTCTGCCATTTTCACGGATAAATGAGTGCTAATTTAATTAGATTGTTGAAGTATTGGAGGTCTTCTCTCAATTTGATATTTAAAGGAAACTACAATAAAAAAGGATCCTATGTTTTTATATCAGGTAGTTCAAATCCAGCTACCTAAAAACCAGACATTTTGTGCATTAGTTTTGTCATTAAATGAGCAAAATGGGGTGGCACAGTGGTTAGCACTGCTGCATCACTGCCACGACCCAGGTTCAAATCCGGCCTCGGGTGACAGTCTGCATGTTTTCCCCGTGCCTGTATAGGTTTCCTCAGGGCGCTCTGTTTTCCTGCCTCAGTTATAGAATAGAATTGCTGCAATTCAGAAGGAGACCATTTGGCCCATCAAGCCTGCACCGACAACAATCCCACCTAGATCCTATCCCGCAACTCCCAACCCTGCTAACCCTCCCTGACACTATCCAACAACAATCCCTTTCCCCAACTCTATCCCCATTGTCCCACATATTTACCCACTTAATCCCCTCTGATGCTAAGGGTCAATTTAGCATGGCCAATCCACCTGACGTGCACATCTTTGGAATATGGGAGGAAACCTAAGCACGCGAAGGAAACCCATGGAGACACGGGAAGAATGTGCAAACTCCACACACAGTCACCTGAGACCAGAATTGAATCCAGGTCCCTAGTGCTGTGAGGCAGCAGTGCTAACCATTGTGCCACCATCCAGAGATGTACAGGTTAAGTGGATTGGGCATGCTAAATTGACCCTTGGCATCAGAGGGGATTAGGTGGGTAAATATGTGGGGTTATGGAGATAGGGTTGGGGAAAGGGATTGTTGTTGGTGTAGACTCAATAGTGTCCTGTGTTGTAGGGATTCTATGATTCTAAAATAACAACAGGACAAGTCGGCTAGGTGGCCTCCTGTCCTTGTTCTTGTCCTCGCCTTCAGCATCCCCAACCCTGGCCCCTCACCCCCTGTTCTTGCCTTAGGTCCAGGTCAGTAGTTTTTCCAGCTGGTCACTGCACTCCCACTGAGGGCTTGGCTCCATCTGGTGGCAGAGGCTGCTCACTGCACTCCCACTGAGAGCCTGGCTTCATCTGGAGACAGAAGCTAATCAATGCAGGTAGTTCTGGGACCTCTGATATCTGCGCTGACCACTAGATGGAACCTGGTGAATTAAATTTTAGATTCCATAAAAGCGATTCCAAAATTGGTTCATGAGCCCAAAAAACTGAAAACTACTTTGGTGTGTTGCGAATCAATGTGAAGGTCATTGCCAGGGCTATCCCCACACCCCCACTTCTTGCCTTCAGACAACCACACAACCTCAAACAGACCATTGTTCGCAGCAAACTACCCAGCCTTCAGGAGAACAGTGACCACAATTCCACACAACCCTGCCACAGCAACCTCTGCAAGACGTACCGGATCATCGACATGGATACCATCATCACACGTGAGAATACCATCCACCAGGTACATGGTAAATACTCTTGCAACTCGGCCAACATTGTCTACCTGATACGTTGCAAGAAAGGATGTCCCGAAGCATGGTACATCGGGGAGACCATGCAGACGCTACGACAACGGATGAATGAACATCGCTCGACAGTCACCAGGCAAGACTGTTCCCTTCCTGTTGGCGAACACTTCAGTGGTCACGGGCATTCAGCCTCTGACCTTTGGGTAAGCATTCTCCAAGGCGGCCTTCACAACACACGACAGCGCAGAGTCGCTGAACAGAGACTGATAGCCAAGTTCCGCACACATGAGGACGATCTCAACAGGGATCTTGGGTTCATGTCGCACTATCTGTAACCCCCGTGACTTGCCTGGGTTTGCAAAACCTCACTTACTGTACTGTCTGGAGACAATACACATCTCTGTAACCTGTGATCTGTGCTCCTTCCACTCACATTGTCAGCCACTTCAGGTCTTGAACAGCAGGTTAGGTGTAAGGATTCGCATTCTAATCAGTAATCTCTAAACTGCCTGTGCTTTATATGCTCTGTCTGAGGCCAGAACTCTCCATTCACCTGACAAAGAGGGAAACCGCGAAAGCTTATCAAATAAATTGGTTGAACTAAAACCTGGTGTTGTCAGACTTTTTACAAGGTCATTGTAGCCAATGTAATGGCAGTTCACTCCTTCAATCAGTTAGCACTCAGTCACTCTTGGTAGTTGTGTATTGCTCCGGCGAGACATGAATGAGTGTATGTTCTCAGTTACTAATTCTTTGTTTGTTAGAATTCTTGTTGCTTTTTTTTATTTGAACTGCCCTACACTACATAATGGAACAAGTGGCTGAAAACAGGAAATGTATAAGACGCAAAGTTTAAGCTTACTCAAAGTGATACAAGTTACAAAAGTGAAATCTTGGAAGAGCATTGCTGTTTTCATAATTTAAATTGATAATATAATAAATTATGTGATAGAAGTGTTAAGGACAAAATTTATCTTTCCAAGATCATTGCTTTTGTAACTTATATAGGGAGAACACCCCTGAAAAATGTTTATTTTTAAGAGGGCGTGGATTTGTAAGATTTGACATTTTCAAGAGAGGGATTCACAGGATTTAAAAGTTTGGGAACCACTGATTGAAAGTACCATGTCGGCACCTGTATAGTGAGTTACCTTTATATTGAATAACGTATTGTATTTCCTTTATATTTAATGTATTTTATTTTGCAAGTTATTTCAGCTAGGAATATACAGTGCTGCAAATGCATGGTTCAGTATTTCAACCTGTACATCATTTTCCCGAGCAAGAAATGTCTGAAGAAACCAAACTCTGGCTTTAACCTTGATTCTTATGGAAGCTGTGATTCACTTGAAGTTGTATTCTTCAAGAATGCAACCACAGTTTTAAGTGAGGACTTATTGTATTGGGGATTATTTTTCTATATCAGGCTTCACCAATATTTGAAGTTTAAGATTGTGATCTCTTATAGGGTGGCACAGTGGTTAGTACTGCTGCCTCACAGTACCAAGGACTCTATTTCGAATCCAGCCTTGGGGACTGTTTGGAATATGCATCCTCTCGCTGTGCCTGTGTGGGTTTCCTTCAGATGCTCTGGTTTCCTCCCACAGTCCAAAGATGTGCAGGTTAGGTGGATCGGCCATGCTAAATTGCCCTTTAGTATCTAAAGATCTGTCAATTAGAGGGATTAGCAGTGTAAATGTGTGAGGTTACGGGGATAGCTAGGATGTTCTGTAGGAGAATCAGTGCAGACTTGATGGGCTGAATGCACTGTAAAGATTATATTCTATGGATTGTGAACAGTAGCTCCTAAGATATCGTGCATTCTCTCATGTATGCAGTGTAGCGCCTTCATTCGCTCACTGTCCCCCATCTCAGTTATCTACATGGGTTTACTCCGGGTGGTCCAGTTTCCTCCCACAGTCCAAAGATGTGTGGATTGTGGATTGACCATAGCTAAATTGCCCCTTTGTGTCAGGGCGACTAGCTAGGGAAATAAATGGGGTTATGGGGAAAGGCCTGGGTGGAATTGTAGTCAGTGCAGACTCAATGGGCCGAATAGCCTCCTTCTGCACTGTAGGATTCTATGATCTCCTTAGTTTAATTTCATATCCTTCTACAGAAGGTTTACTACTTTTAACTTGTTAATGTGCTGACCAGTTGAATATATCTGAAGCAGAGCATCACATTACAAACAAATAATATTGTAATGTGTTGTTGAGAAAACTACAGTGCAACACATGATCAAAAATTCTTCCTCAGTATTGTTTCTTTCTATGTAGATTCTGTGGCTGCCTCCTTTTTAAATTTAATCCTTTTGCCAGTACCACTGTATTTTGATTGTTTCATGATTGTTTAATTAAAAGGTTGTTTTCCTTATGTCAGTAATACCTTGGTGATTTTAAAAAGTTTTCTTATTCTACTAAGCAGCATCAACCATTTTATATAATTCTTTTGTCAATTGGGCATGTCTGAAACACGTTCTTCAAAGTACCTTAACTTGCACTTCCATTTGCTAGTTGCATATCCAGTTTATATAATGCTGTAGCATTTCCAAACCTTGTAGGAAAATGTTTTAAAGTTGATTAGCTTCTGAGAGATACACCTGTATTTTATCAGTTTTGTCATAAATTTTGTAAGGGCAAAAAAATCTCAAAATCTAGTTGCTAAGTTATCTGTTCTGAAATGTTGAGGCTCTGAGCTGGGGCTCTCCCAAACAGAGCTGAAATGGAAACAAAGAATCGGGATCTGTTCCTTTCTGGAAAATCCCAGCGACCTGCCAGTCAATGCATTTTGATTTTTCTTAAATCTACTGGAAAAAGTCATTATTTTGATCAACTTGCTTGAATCAATAACACCTGATTGGTGTCTCCAAAGAACAATTATAGTTTGAGGAAATCCCTCAGAAATTTGAGAGATTTTCTCAACCTTGTATCTTTATTTTGGGAGAATTTGACTAAAATGCAACCTTGGTTCCATTATTCACCATCAAAAATGGAATTTTGGTGCTTCACAATCTTGAAGCCAACCAGCCACTCCCCCTGTGTTGATTGATCTCAAGGCTGGGCGCTACTGGGGAATCTATAATTGATCTCAGCATCATCACAGTCAGTTCCCCCTCTTAATCATTATCTTGTGATGCCTGCTGAAAGTCTGGTAATGTGAATAAGATTAGATGCTTCTGATCAAGTTAACTTGTTGAAGTACTATCTGAGTTCTTGTACAAATAGTAGCTAATATGTGAGATGCCAGAGAATGATTATTGCTTGTAAATCCATACTTCAGCTTGAGATAGTGATGAGGAGGAATGAGAATAATATCAGCTATGATTGAATAGCGGAGCAGACTCGATGAGCTGAGTGGCCTAATTCTGCTCCTATGTCTTATGGTCTTATAGGACAATGGAGCAGCACTCTGAAAGCTTGTGATTTCAAATAAACCTGTTGGACTATAATCTAGTGTCGTGTGACCTCTCATCTTGTCCACCCCAATCCAACACTGGCATCTGCCCATCATGGCCACCATCAACATTTGGATAAGATCATGGCTGATCTGATTGAAACCTCAACCCCACACTCCTGCCTTGCCTAATAACCTTCACTGCCATGTTTATCAATAATCTATCAAGCTCAGTCCTAAAAAATTCAAAGATTCTGCTTCCACTGCTTTTTGATGGAGAGTTCCAGAGACTCTTAACCCTTTGAAAGAAAGACACTCTCTTCATCTCTGTCTGAAACGAGTCAAAGCAAAGATTAGAATTCGAGAATCCCAGTTTTAAAACGGTTTCAAATTTGACGTGAGTAAGGCTGTTGTTTATATTACTGTCTCGTGGAATCATTGAATCCTTACAGTGAAGGAGGAGGCCATTCAATCCATTGAGTCAGCACTGACCCTCCAGCAGAGCATCTTACCCAGACCCTATCCCCTTAACCCCACACATTTACTGCGGTAATTCATCTAACCTACACATGTATTTCCAAAACTGGTTGTATTATACAGTTTTCATTCTCCCAAGTTTTAATGTGAATATCCAGTCCGTTGTTAGTGTAGGGAGTGTTAGATTATGTCAAATTCATCATTTTTTAAAACATACTTTTTCCTGAGTTCCTTATTCTGAAAGTTTGTGTGGTTTTAATTGTTCTGGGAATGTGAGTGATACTGTTACGGTTGCATTTATTGTTCACCACCCGGTTCTACTCTGGAGGTGATATTAAACTGCTTTGAACCATTGCAGTTCTTGTAATGCTGAAAGTCCAAGTTAGAGTGATGTTTGGTTTGGAGGAGATTTTGGAGGTGATGCTTTTTTGTGGTAAAAGCTGCAGTGGAGAATGGAGTTGTCTGTGAGCACAGATACAGAATAGTAAATTTAAAGAAGTTCGTTCAGTTTGTTTCCGCTGGAAGGAGTGTGGAGGGCCTTGGATGGTGAGAAAAACAAGCAGAACTTGTATCTGTTGTGCATCCATGGAAAGTTGCCATGGGAAGGGGTGTTGGAGTTGATTGAGGAGTGGATCAGGTTGTCGCAGACATCCTTTAGAATGCTGAGAAGGGAAGGGCAGATATGTTTGGCAACACGCTGAAGGCAGATCCAGTGAACCCTGATATCGGTCAGTTTTAAGCACCATATTCACTACACGCACTGCAATCTGCTGGATATAGGGAGATCAAACACAGATTGAGTGATCATTTTGTGGCACCTCTCTATTCATTCCCCAACTGCAATCCTGAGTTTCGTGACACAACCATCTTCAGCTGCTTTATCAATGACTTTTTGTCCATCCTAAGATTAAAAAATAAGGAAGTTCACTTGCAATTCCTCAAATAATGAAGTAGTACTTGGCTATATGCATCAAGACCTAAGCAACCCCATGCATGTTGTAGTCTGGAGCTGTAGATAGTGACGGTAGAGGCTGCAGTTTTCTTCGCGTCATATGGCTGTCAGGGATATCTCCTGCTCATGTGTGCTATAGCATATGTTGAAAGGATTTACAACTTGACGGTCAAGCTGTTTGCGTGCGGTATGAGCTTGCTTTCCTTCAAGTCCTGGAGTGGAACTTGAACCTTGCTTCAGTCAGGGATGACTACACCACAAGACCTCCTGTGATTGTGTTACAAGTTGGCTTTCCCCAGACTCTTGCAGCATTCTAACTTCCATCATCAGCTGACCTGTATCAAAACATCATTATGATTATAGTATCCTTTGCTTTTCTTGTGAACACTGTGACAGGGAGTCCCATTAAACTTCTCTGCCATGTCTAAAGATAAAGTTTATATTTCATGGTTGAATATTTATCTTCCTTTCTCTAGAATGACACATTTGCTGACTTCGATTCCATGACTGATCGACTTCTGGATGAGATAATACAGTACATTCAAATTTACAATCTTTCTGTTTCCAAAATCAGGTAAGCTGGCAAGAAATACTTGTAGATTATCATTACTTTCAAGAGAAATACATTTTTTTAAAAAAGTTATCAATATGTCTTGGCCTGCAAATTTGAAAATCTTATCTTAAACATGGAAACAGAGCAACAATTTTACATTTATGCAGTAAGAATCATTTAATCATTATTCTGCTATAGCCACATAACGCCATCACCTAAAATTCTAGCTAAATCCTCCTGCCTTGCCACCTGTCTTTATATTTCAATAATATCCTTAAAGCCTTGAGATTTGTTTCCAGGCTTCAACCTGTTTTCCCTTTTTTTTCTCCACTTAGAGCTGAATATTTGTTCCCAATTCAGAAGCGCAGACTCAGAAAAATTCCCAACTTCACAAACCTGACTCACAACAATGCAGGGAGAAAGCGCCCAGAATAGTCAGTATACTGGTGTCATTTTGGGTAGAGCATTGAGCCCTCGACTCAGTGGCCTTAGGAAAATTCAGGCTTTAATGTCTACTTTTTTTCTTGTCTTCTGTGCTATACGTATGTTCTGTCTGAACTTCGGTAGCGAAGGCTCAGGAAAGCTTGCAATCAGGTTCCACTTGCCAACTGCTTTCTCGCATATAAATTATTGTTTACTTTACTGTTGATTTATTTTCTGAGCTGTCCTGATGAGTGCGAGCTTTGATTGCAGGTCTCTGATCAGCAACATTCAAGCAGTAAAATTATGATCGATCTTTATAAAACACTGGT
This sequence comes from Carcharhinus amblyrhynchos, assembly GCF_965287045.1. NCBI lineage: Eukaryota > Metazoa > Chordata > Chondrichthyes > Carcharhiniformes > Carcharhinidae > Carcharhinus > Carcharhinus amblyrhynchos. The sequence continues at coordinate 13,171,834 of NC_137330.1, read as the reverse complement.
TCAGTCTCAACTGGAGAACTGTGACCAATTTTGGGCACAGCACTTTAGAAAGGATATGCATGGTAGAATTCTCCCCAAAAGAATTCTAAGTGTTGAATTCCCATGAAAATTGGAGTAATTTGTGATGTTTTTTCAGTGGGAGTTCAGTGAAGAATCTCCCGCACTCTGTGCACTGTGGAGGCCACCAGGGTGAATCTCATTAAATTTCAGGAGACATGGCCTATGCCCGCTGGAGAGGCTGAAATCAGTGCACTGTCAATGCCAAGATCAGCGCATGTGCAGTGCCCCTGCATTGCTGGCCTCTGGATTTCTGGCCAGCTCCCCCCCCCCCCCCCCAAACCCCTGCATTGCCAGCTCTCTGACTCCTCACAGCCCGATCACTGGCCTCCTGACCATTCCCGGACTCAGCCCTGGAAACCCGCACCCCCCCCCCCCCCCCCCACCCCAAGTACAATAACCCCAGCAGGCTGACTCCCTCACCCCAGCCTGCCACAATTGCTGGCCTCCCTCCTTCCCTCATCGATCCCAAGTACCAGCAGGACCTCCCACCCCCACTGATTGCCGCCTAGGTCCCACCCCCTTGGTACTGCCCCATGGCCAGTGGGCAGTGCCCTGGGTGTTGGCACTTTTCCCCTGGATATATTCACTCCCTCAAAATATTCACTCTAGGGGGTGGAACACTCTGGTGGGGCGGGAGATGCTAACAGGTCTAGAGACCTCAGTCCCAGTTCTGCTAATGATATTGAAATAATATTAAAATGACCACTTAAGTTGTCTGTGCATTTCCCTGCTGATCTCCAGCGCGGAGCAAATGCTGCTGGAAATCTAGCACTGGGAGACACAAGCAGGGATCAAACACTCAGGCAAGCCCCACCAATCGGTCTTCTCCCAGCCCAGTACACTAAAATATTAGCGCAGTGGGATGGGAGAATCATGGTCATAGGCTTTAGAGATGATGTATAAATGTTTACCAGAGTAGTTCCGGGGATGAAAGACTTTTGTGGGTGTGTTGAAGAAGCTGGTTTGCTCTCTCTTGGGAGAAGAGGGGTTGAGACGAGATTTGATAGGATTTGTTAGAATTGTGAGGGGTCCGGTAGAGAGGATTTGTTCCCATTGGTGAAAAGCTTGAATTAAGAAACAGATTTAAGGTGATTGACAACTAACCAGAAGCAACATGATTTTTGATGCATCGAGTAGGATCTGGAATCACTGGCATAGAATGTGGTGGAGGTAGATACGATGTGGCTTTCAAAAATGAAAATATGAAGAGAAAATATTTTCAGGCCTATGAGGAAAGTTGGGAAATTGACAATTAGCTTAATTGTTCTTGCAGGGAGCTGGTGTGAATGGGATGGGTTGAATAGCCTTCTGTGCTGTACCTATTCTGTGAATTCTATCAATAACCTTTCAAAACTAAATACCCTTTAAATTTAATATATATACCATGCCTGCTACTGTAAAGAAAATTTCACTTTCAAAATCCTGCCATGCTTTTCAACAACTTTTAGATCAGTGGTGCCAGGATCTGTACAAGGCATGGAAGTAAAGTGATTTTTCAATTATCAATACTGATAATAGTACAAGGGCACCATTTAATCTCAGGTACTGCTGTGAGATCAAATGGGAATCAGCAGACTCACTTAACTCTCTGTTCAGGCAAAATTAGACTTCACTTTTGTGTTGCACATTTTTGCATTACTGTGAGGCAGTAATTGCTTTGCTTCAACACAAATGTGAAACACCTTCTTGTCCACTCCCTCAGATATCCCTTTCCCAATTCACACTGCGGCTTTTTGTATGATTCTTCTATGCTGTGTAATCACTGAATGTCTTTTGTCGACCAACGATGTGAATTGTATTTTTAACCATTCTAGATATTACATTTAGCAAGGTATATGGGAGTTTACACAACACTGATATCCAGGATGATTTAGGAGATGGTGGAAATTGTGAACCAGAAATTAATTTTCACTTCATGAAACGTGTTGATGATCCATTGCAAATGATGTATTGGAAGAAGATGCATATTTCTTTTGATCAAATTATGTTTTGAAATATTTTGTTCAACTCCCCTAATTGCACTTAATTTTCTCTCTCTCTCTCTCAAACAGTTTCATAGGACACTCTTTGGGTAACTTAATCATTCGATCTGTTCTTACAAGACAAAGATTTAAGTTTTACTTGAACAAACTGCACACGTTTCTTTCTTTGTCTGGGCCTCATTTGGGGACATTGTACAATAGCAGTGCACTTGTCAATACAGGTAAGCAAAGAATCTGTTGATGTGTAGCACCGAGGGAACAACCCAAAGTCCTAAAACTCATAATAAATAAACATTTCTATCTAGACGTGCACAGTCTGTTGAATCAGAGAATCCCTTCAGTGCAGAAGGAAGCCATTTGGCCCATTGAGCCTGCACTGACAACAATCCCACCTGGACCGTATCCCCGTAGATCCACGTATTTACTCTGCTAATCCCCCCGACACTAAGGGTCAATTTAGCACGGCCAATCAACCTAGCCCTTGGAGGGTGGGAGGAAATCAGAGCACCCAAAGGAAACCCATGCAGACATGGAGAGAATATACAAACTCCACACAGACACAGGAGAGAATGTGCAAACTTCTCACAGACAGTGACCCAATGCTAGAATTGAACCTGGGTCCCTAGTACTGTGAAGTAGCAGTGTTACTGTACCCCTGTGCTGCCCCACCCCAGAAAATCCAGCCCCTTGTGTTGTGTGTTCTCTTCTTATCTTCTCTCTAAGCTTATCTTTGTACAGTTGTAAGTTTGAGGACTCTTAGAGGGATTAGATCTTATAAGAGATAAATAACCCTAAACTTTTTTGCTATTGGACTGTCTGTTGATTTGTTCTTGTTATTGCAAAAACAAATTATTGCTCTTGAAAGAGAGAGGAGAAAGAACAGGGCAAAACTTAAAGCTGTATACAGTATGATATCTCACGTCTCTCTGGCCTTTGTCGTAGGAATTCTCTGAGTTTCTACTTTTTGAAATAAAATCAAATAAAAACTCTTTTTACTATTGTTCAGCATTAAGCTATACAGTTTGATCTTATGTTTGTTAGCCTACAGTTTTATTACTATTTTATTTCTCCTCTGGAATGGAATATACTAATATCTAATGGAATATACTAATATAACCATATTTGAAGAAGGATGTGCTGGCCTTGGAAAAGGCCCAGAGGCGGTTTACAAGAATGACCCCTGGAATGAAGAGCTTGCCGTATGAGGAACGGTTGAGGACTCTGGGCCGCTACTCATTGGAGTTTAGAAGGATGAGGGGGGGGATCTTATTGAAACTTACAGGATGCTGCGAGGCTTGCATAGAGTGGACATGGAGAGGATGTTTCCAGTAGGAAAAAAATTTAGAACCAGAGGGCACAACCTCAGACTAAAGGGATGATTCATTAAAACAGATGAGAAGGAATTTCTTCAGCATGAGAGTGGTGAATCTGTGGAACTTTTTGCTGCAGATGGCTATGGAGGCCAGGTCATTGACTGTCTTTAAGACAGAGATAGACAAATTCTTGACTAATAAGAGGATTGGGGTCATGGGGAAAAGGCAGGAGAATGGGGATGAGAAAAAAATCAGCCATGATTGAATGGTAGAGTAGACTCAGTGGGCTGAGTGCCCTAATTCTGCTTCTATGTCTTATGGTCTTATACCTTTGCTGAAAGTTATGAAATGTCTCCTTAAATATCTTGCACTATTTCTCTACTATCATATCTTTTAACTTATTTCCTCAGTTTACTTTAGTTGATTCTGTCTTCATACACTTTTTATTGCCTTTATTTGAGTTTAAAACACTTGTCTTCAACACTCACTTGTCACCCTCAAACTTAACGCAAAATTCTACCATGTTATCATCACTGTTGTCTTGGGGCTACTTTACTATGAGGTTGTTCCTTAATTTTGTTTCACTGCTCATTACCTGGTTTAAAATAGCCTATCCCTGGTTTGCCCTCAAATGTACTGCTGTGGAAAAAAAATGTTCCTGCAAGTACACCAAACCCATCTTTCAGGCTGACTTTGCCAATCTGCTTCATCCAATCTACATAAAGATTAAAATCATCCATGAGTATTGCAACACAAGCTCCTGTTATTTCTTCCTCTATACTCTGTACTGCAATATAACCACTGTTAAAGGCCCTGTAAAGTCCTACCAAAAAATATTTATCTCAACCCAATCTGATTGTGCACCTTGGTCTTCTGAACTAAGGTCACCCCTTGCTACTGCACTAATGTCATCCTTAATTAATAGAGCTACTCCGCCCTCTTTTGCTAGATTCCTCCTCTACCAAAATGTCAAATATCTTTGAGTGTTTAGGTTCCAGCATTTTTTAAAATTTATTAATCCAATTCAGTCAAATCAAGTCCAATTCAGAGTCTCAACAAGTGAGACATTCCCGATCAAAGCTGACAAGACAGGGCTCTCGCCTCCTGTCTTGGGCTTGATCTACATGATCCAAGCTGATTGGAGTAAGCATTGCACCTCCTTCAAGGCTTGATCTTATTTGCATCTTAGCCAAAAGGCCGAGATGCAGCTTTTAAAAATTGCTTCAAATGAAGCTAAAATGTAACGTAATGACTTCAACCAAGTACAGCATGTCGATACTACACTTGATCTTAGCCAAAAGGCTCAAAAGCAAGCCACATCTCAGGAATGACTATCAGGTCATGCATATTTATTTATATTTGTACTAACAAGTCATCAATTTGTTGCAAATTCTGGCCTTATCTGCTGGTTCACTCTAAAGATTGGACACTCTGTCTCTTCCCTCTGTTCCTGTCACATTCTAGTTATCACTTCTTCTATTGTCTTCTCTGTTCTTTTCAATTTACCACTTGTCCCTTCATGTGATCCCTTTCTCCTGTTCTACTGTCTTATTTATGCAACTCACCAGAACACGGGTCCCAACGCAGCTCAGGACCATCCCAGCAGTACGCTCCCTGTTTCCCCAGTACTGGTGCTTCCACACCAATCTTTGAACAATGCTTTTAATTCTCTAGTCTTACTTACTCTGCACGAGTTCACTTATGGCTCCAGTGGTAATCCAGAGATTATTACTGTTATGGCTGTTTTTTAGTTTGCCTCCCAGCTATTTGTAATCACTAAGCAGAATCTCTTCAAGGATGAGAGAAACTAGAGAAAGCTGCAAGGTCTGGACAAACGCAGACTGGTTGGGCTGAAAGTCCCCTTTCTATGTAGTTCCATTATGTAATTACATTAAATTACCAGTATCTGTAAATTTAAAGGAGGCTGTGATTATCTCTCCTTTTCTCCTCCCTCATTTGGTGCAGAGATAAGCTGTAACCCCACTTGTAACTTTGAAATATTTCACAGAATAGCTAGGTTGATACTGGTGATGTATTTTGTGAAGCAAGTGCTAGCAATTTGAATTGTGCTTGTCGCTATCAGGACAGTTCTGATTAACATAGAACGTTACAGCGCAGTACAGGCCCTTCAGCCCTCGATGCTGCACTTTTCAAACAGGAGCATTAACCATTTATAGTCTATAGTGCAGTAATTCAAAACCAACCACAGCACAAAATGAATCCAAGCTGCATTTTGCTTGGGTGAGAACAACGTTCATGTGTACATTTCAAATCTCCCCAAGAGTAAAAGTCTAGCTGGTTATTGACTTGGGTTAAACAGCTCTTTTAATAGGCAACTCCAAGCAGAACGAAAGTCTGAAACATCAAATTGGTACTTTAGAGTAGCTGAAACTGACAGAAGTTGCAGTTTGCCTATTACTAGCAAGCCAAAGTGGAAAAATATTAAGATACACATAAAAAGTAATTTCAAATTGGATTAATAATAGACTGTTAATAACTTGAGGTCACCTGCAATATAAAAATAATCTTAAAGTACTGAAACAGTTGATGGAGGAAAGATGAAAATGAGTTGTAATCTAATTTATTGATGGAAACTGAATAAGGAAAAACTACTTGAACAAAACATGAAAATTGAGCTGATTGAAGGGCTGATTATTCTAATTGAGATTTTTTTAAATGTTAAAAGGATTCAACAGGAAAAGAAATTAATTCCCTCTGGAGAGGGAATCAAGGATAAGGGGCATAACCTTAAAATTAGAACATTGCCAACCAGGAGCAAAATCGCAGAGAATCTGAAATTCCCTACTCCAAAAGGTTATAGATGTTGGGTCAGTTAAAACTTTCAATATTGCTATGAAGCAAATAGATTTTTGTTAGGTAAGAATATGATGAAATAGGCAGGTAAATGAAGTCTTGATCTAATGGAGCAGACTCAAGGGGCTGAATAATCCACTCCTGTTCCTATTCTGTCATTATGAAACGTAAAAGCATTTTACAGTAAGGCAAGGCAAAATCTTTATGGTTCTGGACAGTAAAGATCTGGCAACTATATCTCCAAATATGCTAGCTTGGAATATTGTACTTGATTGTGCTGGTTAGGTTGATTAGCCATGCTAAATTGCCCTTAGTCTCAGGGAGATTAGCAGGGTAAATATGTGTGGTTACAGGGATAGGGTCTGAGTGGGATTGTTCTCGGTGCAGGTTCAATGGGCTGAATGGCCTCCTTCTACACTGTAGGGATTCTATGATTAACTTTCTGAACTGAGGGGAAAAATATAAGTAATTTCATATAAGCAGGAGTAGACTATTCGGCCCCTTGTGCCTGCTCCACCATTCAGCTAGGTCATGGCTGAGCTTCTGCTTCAATATCATTTTCACACTGTCCTTGATATCTTTAATATCTAGAACATGTCTCAATTTCAATCTTAAACATACTCAATGACTGAGCCTCCACAGCCCTCTGGAGTAGAGAATTCCAAAGATTCACTACTCTGAGTGAAGAAACTCCTCATCTCACTCCTAAATGGCCTCCTCCTTGAACCAGAAAACAACAGTCTTGGATAAGAAACCTCCCCCTCCCCCTGCCCCACCCCAGCCAGGGGAAACATCCTTCATGAATCTACCCTGTTGAGCCCCGTAAGATTTTGTATGTTTTATCTGTCATTCTTCTAAATGCTCCAGAATACAGAAGCATTATATGAGAGATATAGAACAGGGGAGAAAAAACAAAGTAGCCATTGGAGTCGTTTTAGAAAAAAAAATAGAAATCAGCTTTGTGCATTGGTGTGAAGAAAATTGCAGCTTTTCATTTGCATAATTTTTGGAAAATGACTAGGGCTAATCGACTTTGCCCATTAAAGTTTACAAAACTAAAGCTATTTGGCAAACCTTGTTATTTTAAATATTCAGCTTGACAAGTGTGACTGGATTAACATCTGTGCCTTTGAACTTGAGTGAGTAAACTTCATCAGTTCTAGTAGTAGAGCACTTCACCTTGGAGAAATAAGGAATCAGTTCCACGTCATGAGAATATGTCTACTAATCATGGAAAGAGGAGGGTATCATATCTATGGAGAAAAACTGAAAAGTTGTCTAATTTATGAATGAAATGGATAATTGCCCAATATTTTAGTGTATATTGAGGACATAACAATTGCTAAGAGATCATAGAGTCATAGAATCTGTGGCACAGAGACAGGCCCTTTGGCCCAAACTGGTCCATGCTGACCAAAAAGCCCATCTAAACTAACCCATTTGCCTGCAATAGAAATGGTCATGGTCCACCTAGTCTACCTTCTACCATCCAGTAGTTACATGTTGCAACAATAAAGGAACTATTGGCTGTATCAATCAATCTCTATCAATCAGTCCACAGCATATTCAATAACAACACAGAAATAGTGGTGGAGAACTTTGGGAATCGTAGGTTCAAAGTTATCTATTTCTCTAAAGCATACTTTAAGAACAAAACCTTTGAACTGAAGTTGAGTTTGTACATATCTTTCACTTCTCTTACTGTAATTCCCTTATTGACTTTCATACTTTGTTGCACTACTTTCATGGACAGGACTCTGGTTTATGCAGAAGTGGAAGAAATCTGGCTCCCTACTACAGCTAACATGTCGAGATCACTCTGATCCTCGGCAAACCTTCCTGTACAAACTCAGTAAAAAAGCAGGTAGGTGGTACAGAACTGTTAAACATAGCACAAAGTTGGTTGCTGTTGTATCCTAACTTGCTTTTTGATGTAATGCAAGCATTTTGCGAGAATCAAAGGATTTTTCTTTGCACTCTACCAGTTGCTTGGTGTTTGGGAATAATATTTAAACCATCTGTCACAACTGTCCTCATTGGAGAAACAGGAAAATGATTATTTCTTAGTCACACATGTGTGAACTGAACAGCAGAATAGAAGGTTTATTCACTGGGTAATAAATAACTCAATTATAGAATAAATAAGATCCAGCTTCTTTGTTAGTTGTAAAAATATAAAAAATGTTGATGTGTGAGATTTTTTGAAACTCAGGTGAGTAACTGAGCTGTTGATGTGCCATTTCTGGATTTTATTTACTCTTGATTTGGGTTGAATTTAATGTTTTGCTGGAAAACTGGTAGGAATGCCAAATCAATCATTTCTGGGAGACCAGACAGAATTTTAGGATAATCAAAATTCATGGGCAGCATCGAACCTGACTTGACCCCAGTGGAGAGGGGAAATGCTGGCCAGTTAGCAGCACTGCCAGGAATGCTGGCCACAGCTGGTACCACATTGGTGCCTTCACTAGGGTGGACAATGTGTGAGCAGGATGCGGAGGTGTCATAGAGAGAGATGTGCTCGTGAGGGCAAGATAAGGGAGCCCATTGAAAGGTCAGTGGTTGGCTTCCCATGGGTTGTCCCTTAGCTAATCCTAATGTCATTCGGATACAGCACAGAGTGATTGAATATAAGGAAGCATACACATACCCCTATACATGCACGCACCCCCGCCCCTCTCCACCAGGCATGCACCCACGCCCCTCTCCACCAGGCATGCACCCCCACCCCTCTCCACCACGCGTGCACTCACGCCCCTCTCCACCAGACGTGCACCCACGCCCCTCTCCACCAGGCATGCACACACATGGTGAGTCCCCAGCCAGCTGCTTTCAGTTGTATTCAAGATGTGACCCTTAAGTAGCTACATCAGTGCATAAGGACCTAAGTTAGCCTCCAGGCAGGAAAGATACCCTCCACCGTTCCTACACACCCAATCAAATCTCTCCTACCTCTGTTCTCAGCTTTTGAGGAGGGTGGATAACATGAAGTTCCAGTTTATCTATATTGCTGTGTGTCATTATTCTTTCTGCTGAAGAATGGAATGTTATCCTTCTTTTTGTTCTTTAATAAATACTCTATATGCGGATCTGATACTATATTGAACTATCCTTGATGTCCATGTGGCTGCATTTATGGATACTCAGTATGCTCCTTTATTTACTGTTAGATATTTAGCTCATCATTTCCAGATGATAAACTGCTTTCTTGCCTGCCCGAACCACTGTGTGTTCGTCTTTATTTTGGACTGAAGGCAGGGTGGGGGCGAGGGGAGGTTCACACAAGGTGTCTTTGCTTCCACTAGAAGTCAATATAAATATCAACTGCAGTAGGAAATTGGTGGTGATCCGATTGTGTATGTGCTTTTACTTTGCTGCCATAATGTGACTAGTATTTCCATGTGACTTCTGACTTAATTGGGCTTGATTTGGACCAACAGTTGAGGCCTTTCCTATCTTACAGACTATTGTCAAACCAACGAAGATGTATGTCAAATGAATTTTTAAGCAAGCCTTGCGAGTTCAGTTCTTTCACTCAGCCACTTCATCTCAAGTATTATGTTAATAAGAATATTTCAGACTGGGATTGGTGCTGGAATGCCTTACTGTCGTAGGCAATGAAATGTGTACTTATTTCAAATTTTTCAGCAAGCTAGCTGAAAAGGCAGTTTGCCCTAAAAATGCTAGTAGTTTTGAATGTCCTTTGCTGATGCCGTTTTTAGATAAATAAAACTGCGCAAGTAATATGGAAGCAATTGTTCTATTGACATCTTAACTTTCATTCAAGGTCTCCATTACTTCAAAAATGTGGTGTTAGTCGGTTCACTACAAGATCGTTATGTCCCCTATCATTCTGCTCGAATTGAGATATGCAAAACAGCTTTAAAGGATAAACAATCAGGTAAGATTGAAGAGCCCGTAGCAGTTATTGCTTAAAAGATTTTGCCAATGACAGTTTAACTCATGATGAGGGTTCCTAGTCTCTGCGTTCTTTGATGCTACTTATTAAACGTTCTCATCCTTTGGCATATGCCATACATATATAGAAATGTAATTTGGCACACCACCCAAATACACAAGAGACTTGCCACAAATTCCCCATTCAGACTATGTTTAAAGTGGTTCTATTTTTAATTATTTACGGAGCAAGGAAATTCACATATCTGATCTATTTTACAGGACCAGTGTATGCTGAAATGATCCAAAATCTTCTAACGCCAGTGCTCGAAAATAAGGAATGTAATTTGGTTCGATACGATGTGATCCATGCATTGCCCAACACAGCTAATTCGTTAATAGGACGAGCAGCTCATATTGCAGTTCTCGATTCTGAAATCTTTTTGGAGAAGTTTTTCCTGGTTGCGGGCCTTAAATACTTTCAGTGAGAATGAGTGCCATAAACTCTTACCTCTATACTCAAAGAAACACATTTGATCCTTGAACATTGTCTCTGCCTGAAAAGAAGACTGTTTATACATTTTGTATTGGAAACAATCCTATATTGAGTCTTCAGAGATGTTAAAAGGTCTGGATATGTAAATGCCTGTTGGTTTGTGCTGTGCAATACCAATTTTATATTTTTATCTGTCTTATGTATCTATTTCTTTCAGTTCAGTTTTCTGTAATTTTCAGAAATTTTATTTTGCCTTTTTAAGTATCAGTTAATAGTCAAAATGATCAGGGTGCACTGATATAATTTTACTTTCTAAATTTATAAAGTTAATATTCAACTAGTAAATTAGAAATGAAACATTAATTTAATTCATGACTTCCAAAGAATACATTTTCGCAATCTGATTGGGAGCCTGTTGTATTGTAACATTTTTAGTGTGGACGTTGGCAACTGGAAACCCTTTAAGACGCTGCTATATATTTATACATTTTTAACATTGCTCAACCTATAGGAAAATTACAGATTTGTTTTTCATTTCATGCAATCTTTCTGAGAAGACCAAATACTGTCTTACGTACCTTGTGTCACTGTCAAATTTTAAACGAATTCACAAATGTCTGCAATACATTTTTATACAGAAAACATCCTCTTAGAACTTTTAACCATGCCTGTGGAACATTGCTACTTTTTCTACTGCTGAAGTGGAAAGATTTTTTGCTATGGAACTTTTGGAACAGAAGTAACTATTTTCAAACCTTCTCGTACTCTATATGTAGTTTAAAACTTGATTGTCATGCCAGTCTGATTACCTTGAATTGCAATAATTTTTATTGCACCATGGTATAAATTCCTACACAATGAGCCCAGCATACACACGACGTTTAAGTCAATACTTTTACATTCTGAGTAGTGAAGAGCCATTATTTTCAAAATCCTGCAGTTTAATGAACAGTCAATTGGTCCGACTGCCAAGATTCTTGTATGTCAATGTATTTGTATATGACATTCACTAAAATGTCGTTATCTCTTGTTATAGTTCTTTTTGAAAACTATATGAAAAGTGTGCTACAGGGAGGGGCCATTTTATATGGTGTCTCTGAATGGGAAGCTGGAAGCAGTGCATGTGATATCACAGGCTGTGGTGCATTAGTGTTGTACTGGGATTTACAATACTATAATAGACACAGGAAAATATTGTATTGACTTTTTTTTAAACTAAAAATGTTTGAGATAATTGGGCATTTTACTCTAATTTCTAAGCTCTTAAATAGAGGAAATATTTCCAATTTAATTTATTTATTTTAGGTGGCCTGATTTAACAGTGGGCATATAGCATGGTTTATGGGTTACTGGTGCATATCTGACTTTAACAAAAAGACAAGGAAACGACGCACTTTGCTGTCACATATGCATTTAACGAAGTTATGAGTTTATTTTATGTTGAAACGCAATCAGACTACATTTTGCTAAATGGTGCATGTGTCATCTGTTTGTAGCCTTGTTTTCAAACACCTGCAGCACATCATTGTACCAGTAACAGTTAAATAATAAAAATGTTGTATACTATACTGTACAAGTCAGTGTATCTGTTTCTTTTTTCTTTCATTTCTTTGACAATCTAGCATTGCATTAATGTCAGGACAACAGTGCACAGTGCCAATTTAAATGTATTTTGACCATGTAACTAGTTAGCAGCTACCATTAGCTGGTTACATTTAAGGCCTTTTTCTCCTGGTTGGGAATTCAATGATGAGAGATCATCTATTTAAAATCTTACGGGTGTGGAGAAATGTTAAGACAGTTTATTTTGTTGATTGAGTCCTTACAGTGTGAAATAGATTGCTGCCGACACAGGGACAGGGGTAGACCATTTAACCCCTTCAATCTGTTCTCATTGCAGGCTTTTGAATGCAAAGTGACCACAACAGTAGAAGCTAAGGCAGGTACAGGCCTGTGGGAAGAAAGCAAGGTAATGAGCTCAGCTTCTTATGATTCCAGCAATGGTTTTTGTCTGTGCTGCAAACGCCAATGGTTCGCCCTTTCCTGTAGTTCTGTGAACTGTTCTGTGGATATAGGGAATGGGCAGGGTAGCAGTGGAAGCAGGAGGTCAGCAGTGATTGTATGAAATGGCAGAGCAGCCTGGAGGAGCCATATTGTCCTTATTTCTTATGTGAGTTGAACATTTTGCACTGGACTCTGAGCAATGATTGTTGACTATTATAGTTAGATCCTGCCGTCTCCAACAGTGCATTTCCACAATAACTTGTAGCCAATGGGAATCTGTGCTTGATTTATTTTTGTGGCCCCAATTAACATGGTGTGATTAGCCTCAGAGGGAAACGCTACAATTTCAGTCAGAGGCTGAGTACCCTGATCTCAAAACAAATGTTTCTTGGTGAATGGCTAACGGGAGATCCTGTATTTTAATAATTTCAGATTTATAAAGAGAAGGTCTGATCTGAAACCTCTTTGATGATGTCTGATATAAAATACAGTAAGAAGTCTCACCGGTTAAAGTCCCACAGGCTTATTTGGTAGCAAAAGCCACAAGCTTTCGGAGCGCTGCTGCTTTGTCACATAAGTCAGCATCAGGTAAGGAGCAGCACTCCGAAAACTAGTGGCTTTTGCTACCAAATAAACCTGTTGAACTTTAACCTGGTGTTGTGAGACTTCTTACTGTGTTTACTCCAGTCCAACACTGGCATATCCACATCACGATGTAAAGTAGACAGTGGGATCTGATCTGTTTCAGTATCAAATTTTATTTCCCATTTTCCCAATTCCATAATCCAATATAAACCCTTCTGCAATATTATACTGCACCCTTTGTTTTTGCTGCTCTCCCATTTTGGTGATAAATTTTACATTTAGTTTCAATACTTGAATGATTAACAGCAGCATTTGAGGCAGTGAATAGTACAGGAACTCATTCAACGCCTTTTTGATTTGATTTATTGTCACACGTATTAACATACAGTGAAAAGTATTGTTTCTTATGCGCTATACAGACAAAGCATACTGTTCATAGAGAAGGAAACAAGAGAGTGCAAATGTAGTGTTACAGTCATGGGGTGTAGAGAAAAATCAACTTAATGCAAGGCAAGTCCATTCAAAAGTCTTGACAACAGTAGGGAAGAAGCTGTTCTTGAGTCATTTGGTACGTGACCTCAGATTTCTGTATCTTTTTTCCAACGGAAGAAAGTGGAAGAGAGAATGTCCGGCGTGCATGGGGTCCTTTATTATGCTGGCTGCTTTTCCAAGACAGCGGGAACTGTAGACAGAGGCAATGGATGGGACTTCTCGAACTGTCTTATATTTTTTGTGAAAGGTGTACAGTTTTGATCTAGTGTTTTTAAATTCACATTTGATCCAGTTACTATGGCTTTAAGTGTAATGAGGAATCTAGAATGTGAGTCTTGATCAAATCTTAGAAAAGTTTACGTAAGGGTGAGATCAGTGACATAGAATCCCTACAGTGCAGAAGCAGGACATTTGGCTCTGCACCGACTCTCAGACAGAATGTTTTACCCAGATCTATCCCTGTAACCCCACTTATTTACCCCGCTAATCTCCCTAACCTACACAACTTGGGACACTAAGGGGTAAGCTCCCATAACCAGCCCACCTAACCTGCACATCTTTGGATTGTATAAACTCTGCCATGTAGCATGCCAATTTCATGATTGATTTTTCTCCATATTTTACTATATTTTTAATAAATTGTAGTGCACTTAGCATTGAATCTAAATTGGTACACTTAGTGGCCCTCTAAAGTTGCCAGGTGGGTTTTGTGGGATGAAGTGTGTGTAATTGAATAGGATGTGATCCTGACTTTGAATGTTGGTATCAACGATTTAAAAATGTATTTATTAGTGTCACAAGTAGACTTACATTAACACTGCAATGAAGTTACTGTGAAATTCCCTGAGTCACCAAACTCCGGTGCCTGTTTGGGTACATTGAGGGAGAATTTAGCGTGATCAGTGCACCTAACGAGCACATCTTTTGGACTGTGGGAGGAAGCCAGAGCACTCGGAGGAAACCCATGCAGACAAGGGGAGAATGTCTGTGTGGAGTTTGCACAATGACCCAAGCTGGGAATTGAACCCAGGTCCTTGGTGCTGTGAGGCAGTAGTGCTAACGCTGTGCCACCCTGATTGGGACCATTGCAGGTCTGATAAACGCATGCTCAGCTGTGATTCCATTTTCGACAAAAGGTTGGGAGGTAGCCAAGTAAAATCTTTAAAATTAGGAAAGTCGGGTAAATGTAGAGGAATTTTGACTTGTGGGAGAGACAAAAACTAAGGATTATGAATATAGGATACAGTAGTCATTAAATCCTGTAAGGGATTCAGGAGAAATCTCTGTAGTCATTGCTGAGAATGCAGAACTCGCTAATACATGGCCTGTCTATTGCTAATTGACCTTGAGAAATTTCATGTAATTGTTGGAAGATTTTAACTAGCTCTGCAAGTTTTTCCTTCAAAAAAATGCATTTTTATAGAGCCTGTCACAATCTCAGAATATTCCAAAGTGCTCTACAACAATCAAAGACCTTTGAATTCTGGTTCGCGGGATTTGACCAGTGGTTGCCACAGGAATCATTGCCGGGGCCTCAACTTTTTAAGTGACTTGGATGAAAGGACTGAAGGTACGGTTGCTAAGTTTGCTGATGGCACAAAGATAGGTAGGAAAGTAAATTCTGAAGAGGACACAAAAGGGTTATGAAGAGAGAGGTTGATTGAGTGGACACAGAACTGGCAGATGAGGTATAATGTGGGAAAATATGAAATTGTCTTACCAGGATGGATTAAAGAGAAGCATATCTGAATGGTGAGAGACTGCAGAACTCTGAGTGATTTGGGTGTCCTAGTGCATGAATCAAAAGGGCACAGGTACATCAAGCAATTAGGCAAGTTAATAGAATATTAAAATTTATTATGAGAAATTGATTACAAAATGAGGGAGGTTATGCTTAATTTGTACAGAGCGCTGGTGAGACCACACCTGGGGTACTGTGTATAGTGTTGGTCATTTTGTTTAAGGAAATACATAAATTCATTAGAAGCAGTTCAGAAAGGGATTACTGGACTAATATCTGGAATGAGCAGGTTGACTTACAGGGAAAGATTGGAGAGGCAAGGCTGGTATCCGCTGGAATTTAGAAGAGTAACAGGCAACTTGATCCAAACTCTTCCGTGTTCCTGAGGGATCTTGACAGGATGGATGTGGAGAGGATGTTTCCTCCTGTGAGAGAATCCAGAACTCTATAAAAATAAGGGGTTGCCCGAGAAGAAATTTTATGTTTGAGGATGGAGTGTTAGGAAGTTCCTTAAAAGACAGTGGAAGCGAAGTCTTTGAATGTATTGGAGGCGGAGGTAGATAGATTCTTGATAAAGGAGCTGAAATGTTACTGGGGATAGACAGGAGGTTGCAGTCACATCAGCCACGGTCTTAATGAATGGAGGAACAGACTCCTAGGGCCAAGTGGCCCATTCCAGCTTCTAATTGACATGTTCGTATAAGTGTAGTCACCATTGTAGAGAAGCACAGCAGCCAATTTGCATGCAGTGATAATTATTCCTATGTAGATCTTCCATTTGCTTGGGTAGTTCTGAATCCTCTTTTTCTTCCCAAATGTCATCTTAATATTTGTCTCTGCTCCACCCTGGAGTTCATTCATTTCTTTGAACTTTGTTACAAAGCAGGAACAATTCCACAATGCAAACTGGAACAAGATATGTCAGAGTGACATGGCAATGGGATGGTAATCTGGGTACATCTAAGCCAGAATCTTCCAACCATTTTTTACAGCAGATTTGAAAAAAGAGACACAATTTTTTGCTGTTTCAAAATCTTGATCTTAAGATTACATAAAGAGCTGAACATGAAAGTTTATGTATTAGTGCCACAAGTAGGCACAAGTAACACTGCAGTTAAACCACTGAAAATCCCCCAGTCGCCACACTCTGGCACCTGTTCGGGTACACTGAGGGAGAATTTAGCTTGGCCAATGCACTAAACCAGCACGTCCTTTGTAGTATGGGAGGAAACCAGAGCACCCGGAGAAAACCCATGCAGACACGGGGAGAACATGCAAATTTCGCATAGTAACCCAAGCCAGGAATCGTATCGAGGTGCCTGGTGCTATGAGCAGTGCTAACCACTGTGCCATGTGTTTTCTGAAATCTTGTGTTTTGTGAGGTCACTTTTTAAGCAACTCTAATTTAGTCATATATTCAAACCCAAGGGGATGGTCGCCACTTCATCCAAATGCAAGCACACAATGAGAAGATAGAAAAGAAGGGTTTTTGCAACAAAAATCAAAGTGCAGTGAGGGTTCCTTCATAGAGGAAGTTCAGTTTAGGCAGGTTCCACTCACTGAAGCAGTAGCAGAATTCATTTAAAGTTGATGATGATGCAGTGAGATGAGGTTATAAATTTTTGTGTTCCAAATTACATTTCCAACCTTTTGAAAATATTTATTAATGAATTACTTATTCTTCAATTGTCTCACAATGAAGGTTGTCTACTTAACTAATCTGGCTGGTTTCCAATAATTCTAGGTTAGTGTTTATTAAAATAACTCCCACCAATTTTTGCCTAAACTCTTAAGAACATACTAATTCAAACTACAAATTGATGGTCAGACTATAACGAAAGATTTTGAAACTACCAGCACTGGTCAGTATTTAAAAAGCCTGAACACGTATGCCACCACAGTAACTGACTTCATTATAAGTGTGTAGAAGACTGTGTGCCGAAGAAGCAAATCCATGTGTTCCCCAACCAGAAACCATGGATGAACAGGGATATCCACTGCTTGCTGAAGTCCAGGTCTGAGACGTTCAAGTCAGGCAACCCTGACCTATACAAGAAAGCCAGATACGATCTAAGGAGATCGGCCAAAAAACAACACCAGACCAAGCTAGAATCCCAGGCTAGCCACAAGGACCCCTACGGACTATGGCAAGGTCTGCAAGACATAACAGGCTACAAAGTGAAGGCAGGTAAAATCGCCAGCACCAATGCACACCTCCCCGATGAGCTCAATGCATTCTATGCCCATTTTGAGCAAGGTGTCAGCGAGAGCACGCCCTCCACCCCAGAAGCCTCGGCCGAATCTGTAGCATCATTGCAAACGTCAGAGCAGCCTTCTCAAAAGTCAAGCCACAGAAAGTGACAAGCCTAGAGGGGATACCCGGGCGAGCACTCAGAGCCTTTGTGGATCAGCTGGCGAGGGTATTCGCAAACATCTTTAACCTGTCTTTACACCAATCTGAGGTCCCTACCTGCTTCAAGAAGATGACCATCATTCCAGTACCAAAAAAAAGCCAGGCAGCATGCCTTAATGACCATCGTCTGGTGGCTCTGACATCCATCATCATGAAGTGCTTCAAAAGGTTAGTCATGGCATGAATCAATTCGATCTCGCAGATTTCCTGAATCCATTATTGTTTGCCTATCACCTCAACAGGTCCACAGGAGATGCCACCTCCATGGTCCTACACTCAACCTTAGAACACCTAGATAACAAAGACTCCTATTTTTTGACTACAGCTCAGCCTTCAACACCGTTATTCCTACGAAACTCATCTCCAAACTTTGTGGCCTGGAGCTCAGCTCCTCCCTCTGCAACTGGATCCCAGACTTCCTAATCCAATCAGTAAGGATAGGCAGCAATATCTCCTCCACGATAATCCTCAACACTGGTACTCCACAAGGCTGTGTCCTCAGCCTCTTAACATACTCCTTATGTACCTATGACTGTGTGGCTAAATTCCCCTCCAACTCGATTTTCAAGTCTGTTGATGACACCGCCATAGTGAGTCAGATCTCAAACAATGTTGAAATGGAGCACAGGAGAGAATCTGGAGAACTGGTGCAATGACAATAATCCCTCCTTCAATGTCAACAAAATGAAAGAGATGGTCTTTGACTTCAGGAAGCATAGTGAAGGACAGGCTCCTGTCTACATCAATGGACACAATAGAAATAATTGAGAGCTTCAGGTTTTTAGGTGTCCAGATCACCAACAACCTGTCCTGGTTCCTCCATGCTGACACTATAGTTCAGAAAGCCCACTAATGCCTCTACTTTCTCAGGAGGCTAAGGAAATTTGGCATGTCTGCTACACTCTCACCAGCTTCTACAGATGTACCATAGAAAGCATTTTTTCCGGTTGTATCACAGCTTGGTATGGCTCCTGCTCTGTTCAAAATTGCAAGAAACTATAACAGGTCGTGAATGAAGCCCAGTCCATCATTCAAACCAGCCTCCCATCCATTCACACTATCTACACTTCCTGCTGCTTCGGAAAAGCAGCCAGCATAATCCAGGACCCCACACACCCTGGACATACTCTCTTCTACCTTCTTCCATCGAGAAAAACATACAAAAGTCTGAGGACGGGTACGAACCGGCTCAAGAACAGCTTCTTCCCTGCTGCCATCAGACTTTTGAATGGACCTGTCTCACGTTAAGTTGATCTTTCTCTACGCACTCTCTTCTTTCCTGTTTAAATAAGTTTAAAGCACTTTCGTAGTAAGAACTTACCTTGTGGAACTGTTTAAATCATTTAAAAGCATTTTTGCGGGCTTTTTGTATTTACCGCTTTAAGAATTCTAAGGGAATGGATAGCAGGGATTTGTGGGTGAGCAGGCTTTAAAACAGCGCCAGGTTTAAAAGGAGGCCTGGTGTAGACAGCGGGCAGCGGAGTGAGAGGGAAGCAGAGTGAGCTATTAGGGCTTTGGATCAAAGGGCTGGGGAGAAAAAAGGGCCAGGTAAGTTTGTGTGGAAATTTTCAATACTACTACAGTGAATAATGGAGGGGCATGTGATGTGCTGTTTCTGTATGATGTGGGAGCTGGTGGACCCCAGGGTCCTTTCCAGTGACCATGTCTGCAGTAAGTGCAAGTTGCTGGAGGAGCTCCAGCTCAAGATAGATGAGCTGGCCTCTGAGCTTCAGACACTGAGGCTCATCAGGGGGAGAGAGGGTGCCATTGTCAATGGGATGCAAGTGGCATCCACCCCCCCTAGACTGGCTAACTCTAAGGGTCAGGAACGAGAGGGGGCTGCTGAGAGGAGGAAGGAGGGTGGGGACCGGAAGAAGGAGGGTGGGGACCAGATGCCTCAGCGCCTCAATCTGCATAACAGGTTTGAGGTTCTTGCTTCCAGTGTGGACGAGAACGAGGGAGGTGAGGTTGGTGAGCAAACTGTACACAGTACAGTGATGCAGACACAGGATATAGGCAAAGAGAAGGTGATAAGGAACGTAGTCGTAATTGGGGACAGTGGGGTTAAGGGTATTGACACTGTCCTTTGTCACAATGACAATGTGCACAGAAGGGTGTGTTGTCTGCCTGGTGCTCGGGTCCGGGATGTCGCATCTGGGCTGCAGAGGAACCTGGAGTGGGAGGGTGAGAATCCGGTCGTTGTAGTACATGTGGGTGCCAACGATGTAGGCAAAATGCAAACTGAGGATCTGGGGAAGGGAGTATGAAAAGCTGGGAATGGAATTAAAAAGTAGAACCAACAAAGTGGTTATCTCTGGACTACTGCCTGAACCGAGTGCAGACGGGCGTAAGGTTGATAAGATTAAGGAAGTGAATGGGTGGCTCAGGGATTGGTGTGGGAGGAATGGGTTTGAATTTATGGAGCATTGGCATCAGTATTGGGATAGGTGGGACCTGTTCGGGTGGGATGAGGTTGGTCTGAACCGTGCTGGGACCAGAGTCCTGGCGAATCGTGTAAATCGGACTGTAGGTAGGCCTTTAAACTAATTGGGGGGGGGGGGGGGGGGGGTGCGCGAGGGTAGGTGACATTACGGGGTCTAAAGTTAAGGAGAGGGTACAGGTAAGGGAAGAGGCCGAGGATGTCCCAATAATAAAGGGAGTAGGGGGCGTGAGTATGGTTGGTGGCATTCTGGCAAATAGGGTCCAGGTGAAGGCTGGGATGAAGGCACTGTATCTAAATGCACGAAGCATTCGGCATAAAGTGGATGAGCTGGTGGCGCAGATCAGCACAAATGGATATGATCTGGTGGCCATTTCAGAGACGTGGCTACAAGGTGACAGGGACTGGGAGCTGAATGTCCAGGGGTATCAAGTGTTTAGGAAGGATAGGCAGGAGGAAAAAGGGGGGGGCGTAGCTCTGCTGATTAAGGATAGCATCAGGGTGGTAGCAAGGGATGATATAGGAACCAAAGAGCAGAAAGTGGAATCGTTGTGGGGAGATTAGGAACAGCAAAGGGAGGAAGACGCTGGTGGGTGTCGTCTATAGGCCCCCAAATAATGATCTGGAGGTGGGGCGGGCTGTTAACGCGCAAATAAGTGCGGCGTGCAGGAATGGAACGGCGAAAATTATGGGGGATTTCAATCTACGTATTGATTGGTCGACCCATGTTGGACGCGGTGGGCTCGAGGAGTTGTTTTTGGAATGCTGCCGGGATAGTTTCCTTGAACAGTGTGTGTTGGAGCCGACGAGGGAGCGAGCTATCTTGGATCTGGTGTTATGTAACGAGGCGGGTAGAATTAGGGACCTTGTGGTGAAGGATCCTCTTGGGGAGAGTGTTCATTGTATGGTGGAGTTTCTGGTGCAGATGGAGGAGGAGAAAGTGGGTTCCCGGACACGCGTCCTTTGTTTGAACAGAAGGGAGTACGGAAGGATGAGAGAAGAATTGGCGAATGTTGACTGGGGGAGCGCGTTGGAAGGTAGGTCTGCTGAGGAGCAGTGGAGGATCTTTAAGGAGATCTTTCTTGGTGCTTAGCAGAAATTTATTCCGATGGTTAAAAAGGACCGTAGGAGGAGAGGTAATAAGCCGTGGATAACGAAGGAGGTGAAGGAAAGTGTTAAATTAAAAGCGGAGGCGTTTAGAGTAGCTAAGAGTAGTGGGCGAGAAGAGGATTGGGAGAGGTTTAAAAGTCAACAAAGATTGACAAAGAAGTTGATAAAGGAGGGTAGGATAAACTATGAAGCTGGGCTAGCGCTTAATATAAAAAAGGATAGCAAGAGTTTTTATAAATATATAAAAAGGAAGAGGCTGGCTAGGGTGAACGTTGGACCCTTAGAGGATGAGAAGGGGGACTTAGTGGTAGGGGATGGGGATATGGCGGAGGTCTTGAATAACTTTTTTGTTTCGGTCTTCACGGAGGAGGACATGAATAATTTGCCGGATGTTAGAGATGAAAAGGTGGTAGGACAGGAGGGTCTCAAGGACATTACTGTTACTAGAGAGGTGGTGCTCGACAGACTGGAGGGACTGATTGTGGATAAGTCCCCAGGACCGGATGGAATGCATCCAAGGGTTCTGAAAGAAATGGCGGAGGTGATAGTGGATGCCTTAGTGGTTATTTTCCAAACGTCGCTGGATTCCGGGGAAGTGCCGGAAGATTGGAAAACGGCTAATGTTACGCCGTTGTTTAAGAAGGGTGGCAGGCAAAAGGCAGGGAATTATAGGCCGGTTAGTTTAAAGTCTGTTGTAGGTAAAATGTTAGAATCCATCATCAAGCAGGAAATAGCGAGGCATCTTGAGGGGAATTGCTTGATAGAGCAGACGCAGCACGGTTTCGTTAAGGGGAAGTCGTGTCTGACGAATTTATTGGAGTTCTATGAGGATGTGTCTAGGGCGGTGGATAGAGGAGAGCCGGTGGATGTGGTCTTTCTTGATTTTCAGAAGGCATTTGACAAGGTACCTCACAGGTTATTGCAGAAGGTAAGGGGGCATGGAGTTGGGGGTAGGGTGTTAGCGTGGATAGAGGATTGATTGTCAAATAGGAGGCAGAGAGTGGGGGTCAATGGGTGCTATTCAGATTGGCGGATGGTGACTAGTGGAGTGCCCCAGGGGTCGGTGCTGGGGCCTCAGCTATTTACCATTTATATAGATGATCTGGAGGAGGGAATCGAGTGTATGGTGTCGAAATTTGCTGATGACACCAAGATTGGGGGAACGGCAAATTGTGCAGAGGGTGTGGAGAGTCTGCAGAAGGATCTAGATAGGCTGGGCGAATGGGCCAGGAAATGGCAAATGGAATTTAATGTTGGCAAGTGCGAGGTGGTCCAGTTTGGTAGGAATAATGGTAGGAAGGACTATTACTTACGTGGCGAAAAACTGCAGCAGGCGACGGTGCAGAGGGACCTTGGGGTCCTTGTGCATGAGTCGCAAAAACCCAGCCTGCAGGTGCAGCAGGTGGTCAGGAAGGCGAATGGGATGCTGGCCTTCATAGCGAGGGGGATTGAATATAAAAGTAGGGAGGTCTTGCTGAAGCTGTATAGGGCACTGGTGAGGCTGCAGCTGGAGTACTGTGTGCAGTTTTGGTCGCTGCACTCACGCAAGGATATTTTGGCCTTGGAGGGAGTGCAGAGGAGGTTTACTAGGCTGATGCCGGAGTTGAGGGGGTTGAGTTATGAGGAGAGGCTGAATAAACTAGGCTTGTACTCGTTAGAGTTTAGAAGAATGAGGGGAGATCTCTTTGAGACGTATAAGATGATGAATGGGATGGATAGGATAGAGGTGGAGAGACTCTTCCCGCTCAGAAAGGACAGTAGGACTAGGGGGCACAGCCTCAAGATAAAAGGGGGGGGGGCGGTTTAGAACGGAGTTGAGGAGGAACTTCTTCACTCAAAGGGTGGTGAATCTCTGGAATTCTCTGCCCGTTGAAGTGGTGGAGGCTGCCTCGCTAAATATTTTTAAGACGCGGGTTGATGGGTTCTTGATAAGCGAGGGGATTAAGGGTTATGGGGAGAGGGCGGGAAAGTGGAACTGAGCCACGACAGATCAGCCATGATCTTATTGAATGGCGGGGCAGGCTCGAAGGGCTAGATGGCCTACTCCTGCTCCTATTTCTTATGTTCTTATGTATGCTTTGTATGTATTGTGCGCAAGAAACAATACATGTGACAATAATAAATCAAATCAAATGGACCTAATGTTTGAGTATCATACGGTATCTAATATCCAAGAACCATACAGTATCTAATATTGGTTAATGTCTGAATACCGCAATACATCTAATGTTCAAGTACCATATAGTCTCTTCTTTATTCATTGATGGGATGTTGGCGTCACTGGCTAGGCCAACATTTATTACCCATCCTTAGTTGCCCTTGAGAAGATGCCTTCTTGAACCATTCAGTCCCTGAGATGTAGGTGCACCCACGGTGCTGTTACGGAAGGAATTCCAGGAGATTGAGCTAGTGACAGTGAAGAAATGTATTCCAGATCAGTGACTTGGGGGGACATCTCCAGGTGGTGGTCTTCCCAGATATCTGCTGTATTCCTTAAATCGTAGCGGCCGTGGGTTTGGGAGGTGCTGTCTAAGGAACCTTGGTGAGTTCCTGTACTGCATCCCAGTGTTCGTGGTCTTCCCAGATATCTGCTGTCCTCCTTAGTAGCGGCTGTGGGTTTGGGAGGTGCTGTCTAAGGAACCTTGGTGAGTTTGTGTAGTCCATCTTGTAGATGGTACACACTGCTGCCACTGTTCATCACTAGTGGAGGGAGTGAATGTTTGCAGCAGGGTTGGCAATCAAGTGGGCTGTTTTATCCTGGATGATAAGCTTCTTGGATGTTGTTGGAGCTGCACTCAGCCAGGCAAGTGGAGAGTATTACATTGCACTCTTGATTTGTGCCTTGTAGATAGTGGAAAGGCTTTGAGAAGTCAGGGGATAAGTTACTCCCTGCAGGATTCCTAGTCTTTGACCTGCTCTGGCAGCCACAGTAATTCTTTGGCTCGTCCGGTTCAGTTTCTGGTCAATGGTAACCTCCAGAATGTCAATAATGGAGGATTGAATAGCGTGAAGACTCTGGAATCTTACCATCATAGAGAGCAGGCTTAGTGTCTGGCATCTTTTTTTAATTCATTCATGGGACATGGGTGTCGCTGTCTGGCTAGCATTTATTGCCCATCTCAAGTTGCCCTTGGAGGCAGTTGAGAGTCAATCACATTGCTCTTCACTGTCGCTGGTGAGATGTGATGTTTGGTTGACACTTACTACTGTTTTGCGTGAAGTTCATATAGCTGAGCTGGTATGGAGGGTATTCCAGGATTTTGATCCTGCAGCAAGATATCTTTACTCCTGTGCTCAGTAAAGCCAATATATTGCCTTCCCAATTGCTTACACAGGAACAAGAATATCCAGATCCCTTTGGTCATCAACACTTACCAGCCTCTCACCATTTAAGAAATACTCTGCAATTCTTTTTCCTACCAAAGTGGATAACTTCATATTTTCCAACATTATATCCCATGTGCCATGTTTTTCTTCCCAATCACATTGCCTGTCCAAATCCTCTTGAAAAGCCTCTTTTGCACCCTCCTCACAACTGACATTTCCGCCTAGTTTTTTTTTGTATCAGCAAACTTGCCTTGGCAGTAACTTGGTGGCAGTCCGCACTTTTGGGGAATCTGACAAAAATCCAGTGATCTCTGGACATGTGATGCCCCATCACTTAGGAATTATAATGTGTTGTCCATCCTGAGTGAAGAGGGTATCTCACCAGGGCAATGCAGTGCTGTGTGCAGCTGATTGTGAGATACTGCAGAGGTCCACAGCTAATAGGCTTTACTGGTGAAGAGACGAAAGGCTTTTTACACTGACAGCTCTTCTGAAGGGTACTGGGGAGCAGGGAATTGTATAGTGAAAGTTGGAAATTCCTGGGCAATTCCTACAAAGGTTAGTGTTTCAGGGTATCCGCAGAGTCCTAACACATCCTGGTGGGGGTCAGTCACGTCTCCAACAAGCTGGAGACTGTTTTAGGAGATTACAGCAGAGCCAAGTGAGTCAACCAGGTAATTTTGACGCATTTTCAATGTGACAGAGCTTCTACAAGGTTATATAATTGATCTGGGCCAAGTTTCTGGTCTATTTACACACTTAGCAGGAATTCCAGCTTATGCCAGAGTTCACCTATAGTAAAGAGGCCAGAGATTGACTGACAGATCTGCTAAATCCATAATGTGACTGACAACTTATTGGTTCCGTTTATTTTTATTAAATTTTATTTTTTTAAATACATTGTGCTAGTTTGTGCAATCAGTGGTTAATTTCACAGACTCCATGGGCTTTATATTTAAATTCTGTGCTCTGTCTCTCTAATAAGAACATAAGAACATAAGAAATAGGAGCAGGAGTAGGCCATCCAGCCCTTCGAGCCTGCCCCGCCATTCAATAAGATCATGGCTGATCTGTCACTGCTCAGTTCCACTTTCCCGCCCTCTCCCTATAACCCTTAATCCCCTTTCCTATCAAAAACCCATCAACCCGCGTTTTAAAAATATTTAGCGAGGCAGCCTCTGACACCAGAGATAGAGCAGCAACTGGCATTGCTTTGTTGGGAATGTTAAAGTTTATTCAGTAGTGTCACAAGTAGGCTTACATTAATGTTGCAATGAAGTTACTGTCGAAAATCACCTAGTCGTCATACTCAGGTGCCTATTTGGGTAGAATGTGGGAGAATTTAGCATGGCCAATGTACCCAACCAGCACTTTTTTCAGACTGTGGGAGGAAACCGGAGCATCTGGAGGAAACCTAAGCAGACACCGGGAGAACGTGCAAACTCCAGGGCATCGAACCTGAGTTCCTGGCACTGTGAGGCAACAGTGCTAATCACTGTGTATCATGGGCAGGCATATTTTTGCATCACGCATCATGTCCAACAGAAAACACCACAAAAATGTGTGATGACTCAGTATCCTGCCTCCTTGGTCCATTTGCCCAAACATGTTCTGCCAAAATATTGGCAGAGTTTGTGCTGCTGGTCTAGATGTCTGCAGAAGCGGTGGACACGAAGTATCTTCGCTTTAATCTTAAAATTGTTAACACTGAGTAGACCACTTGCAATAATTACTCAATCCAATCCAGAGGGCATCCTGTTTTAATCCCAAAATCAGATATCAATGGTCTAAAATCCAGGCGGATTGCTGGCAACACTGGATCAATCAGAACTGAGGAGGGGGCAAATAAACGCAGATAATCACCCCTAAGAAATTGGCAATTTTGAGGCAGAGGTGAATTCTAGACTGATGGGGTATAAGGAAGCAGCGCTGGTAGGATGATCCAGCCCCTGGAATTTATTAGCACCCTTTCTAGTGGATTCGAGAGCAGTGCACCTGAAACAATGCTTGGTAACAATATTAAAACAAACAGGATGTTCAACTATATTCACAAAGCATATTTTATATTGAAGTACGTTTATATATATATATTTAAGCAGTCCTGTGTATTGTGATATTGGACAGTTATCTAGATAAGGAGCAGTACAGCCTCCAGTATCAAATATCAACAAGAAATGACTTGATAAGTTGCATCAATCTTAAAAAAGACATTTTGGATAGGATCTTAATGATCCAAGGTTTTTAATTAAAAAAGTAAAACAGTAGTTCTAAGTATGCTAGGGTGGAAGGGAAGAGTTAAAACCTTCAAAATAGTAAGGGTCAAATTTAGGACAAATGTCATTAAAAGTTTCTTTACACAGGAGATTATCAATAGCTGTGCTTTGAGAATAGATGGTACAATGTCAAGTATTAGCATGAGATGAAATCAGCTGAGTACAAGGATCAGTTTTGGTGAGAGTCATCATTGACAAGAGGTGAATTCCAACAGTAGTCTCTCACAGGAAGCCCTGAACAGGAATTACAACAATCGACCTTTAACTTAAAGTTGGCTAGTTAAAACACTTGTGTAGCAGAAGCATAACTGCTACAATTAGGATGTTTCATTAAACATTCTGTCTAATTCAGTTAGTTATTCTTGTAAGCAGTCTGACATTATTGATGCTTCTTCAACACTTGGTGCTTTGAACTGGATATTCATGTCTGCGCTTGGTGCTTCTTCAATCGCACTTAAGATCGACAGAGGCAACATTTAGTGAGATGAAGCCTTTAATGACAAAATTGTTATGGCACAGAACCAGCTGTCTAAATGAGCAATTCACCCAGTAACATGCTCTCGCCTTCTCCCAGGACATTCATCCTTTTCAAATAAGCTCCTTTTGAATGCTCGATTTCTCGGGCAGTGAATTCCAAATCTTAACCACTCGCTGTGTGAGAATATATCACTTTTGCTTCTTTAATTTTTAAATCTGTGCTCTTTTGTTCTCGATCCTTTCATGAGTGGGAACATATTTCTCCCTATTTACTCTGTCCAGACCCCTCATGATTTTGAATATCTTTATCAAATCTCCTCTCAAGCTTCTCTAAGGAAAACAGTTATAACTTCTCTAATCTACCTTCATAACTGAAGTTCCTCATCTCACAACTATTCTCTCTAAATCTTGTCTGCACTCTCTACAATGCCTTTGCATCCTTCCTAGGATAAATAAATAATCTGCTTTATTTCGCACTAAAATGTTCAGACTCACTTCATTCAAATGATACAATTTATTTAAGCATTTTACAAAATGCTACATTGCCCCAGATCAGTGGGTTAGTTTCAGTTTTGCAGCTATTTCAATAGCCTGACCAATTATCTGTGTGCAGAAGCCTGCTGACAGTAACAAGCACTGTAATTAAATGGGTATGGCACACAGGAGTTTTCCAAAGCATGGATGCTCAGGCATTGGCTACATAGACTTGGGAAACAAATGAGCATAAAAGGCTCTCAGCCCAAATCACAGTTCTTCCAAACATTACACTGTTCTCCTCACCTATTATGGGATGTCATATTATTCTTTTTAAAGTTTATTTATTAGTGTCACAAATAGACTTACATTAACACTGCAATGGAGTTACTGTGAAAATCCCCTAGTCACCACACTCTGGCACCTTCTCAGGTACACTGAGGGAGAATTTAGCATTGCCAATGCGCCCTAACCAGCACGTCTTTCGGACTGTGGGAGGAAACCAGAGCATCTGGAAGAAACCCACACAGACGTGGGGAGAACATGTAGATGCCACACAGTGACCCAAGCCAGGAGTTGAACTAGGTCCCTGGCACTGTGAGACAGCAGTGCTAACTATTGTGCCATCAATGATATTAGCATACACATAAATAGTGCCTGCACCCACCCAGCCACATACTGTAAGCGGGGGGGGAGTCACATCTCAAATGTGAACTTAAAGTTATATTTAATTATTTCTACATTGTTCAATTGTCGCAAATAATTCTGAAGGATTTGGAGACACCTGTTTCAATATTATTTATTGATCATAGATTTTCTAAATTGAGAGAAAAAAAATCTTTCGGGGGGGGTAAAATAGCATTGAGAAATCACACCCGTTTGGTATCAGCTCCAAATCCTCATCTGAACACAGCAGCATTGTCATGTCACTGTTAAACTATACAGATCAACCTCAATTTATTTACAAAATGTGCACAACTACGCTTGTATAGAGCAGTAAATTCTAGAAGTCAATACAGCGACCCCTTCTCTCCCAGTCCCCATAGCGGGTAGGTTCAGGACCTCTTGGTCCGTTCCTCTCCTTTGTGACCGGATTGATGTCATCAGGAAACCCTAGAAAACAGAACATGAGTTATATAATTGTCAATTGTGTAACCTGTGGCATATTAGAAACTGGACACTAGAGCTGTGAACTCTCCAGCATCACCGATGCCAATCTTCAACTAATACACTTCACTCCAAGGTGTACTGGTTTACCTTCCCACCTTTTCACTGTTATCTATGGTGTCTTCCCATGGTCCATTTATGGCCCCTTCCTATTTCCCGACAACATGCTGTCCCTTGGCATATCAACTGAAAACATGTTAATTTTCACACGTTATGTCGATGACACCTTCACCAGTATCTCTCCCAACTCCTCCGCTGCCTTTAAATTACCAGGCTGCTTATCTGGCAGCATGAACAGAATTTACCCCCAATTAAATATTGGGAAGACTGAAGCCATTCTAATTGGTCTGTCACAAACTCCACTCCCTTGCTACTGACTCTGTCGCTTTTAACTGTGTAACCACTAAGACTACCTTTTTTGATCTTCTAATGTTACCTGACTCTGTTTCTGTTTCAGGACTGCTGCTGCTGAAACCATAGAATTAGTTGGATAATGAAAAGAAGCCACACTGAGAAGGACAAGCGGCTCAAAGGAGGAGGGGGAGAAAGTCTTTCATCAGAAGGCCATGTTTGCAGAGGGTCTTTAGGGAGTAATTCTCAACCTTTCATCCGTACTTCCAATACCGTTAGGCTTGATTATTCTAATACATTCCTGGCAAGGTTGGTAGCGTTCCTTCAAATAGGGTCCAGATAAAGGCTGGGATAAAGACACTTTACCTGAATGGACGAAGCATTCGGAACAAAGTGAATGAGCTGGTGGCGCAGATCAGCACAAATGGATATGATCTGGTGGCCATTACAGAAACGTGATTGCAGGGTGACAGGGACTGGGAGCTGAATGTCCAGGGGTATCAAGTGTTTAGGAAGGATAGAAGGGAGGAAAAAGGGGGTGGGGTAGCTCTGCTGATTAAGGATAGTATCAGGGCGGTAGTAAGGGAAGATATAGGCTTCAAAGAGCAGAACATGGAATCATTGTGGGTGGAGATAAGGAACAGCAAGGGGAGGAAGACGCTGGTGGGTGTGATCTATAGGCCCCCAAATAATGACTTGGAGGTGGGGCGGGCTATAAACAAGCAAATCAATGATGCATGCAGGAATGGAACGGCGATAATTATGGGGGATTTCAATCTACATATTGATTGGTTGACCCATGTCGGACGCGGTGGGCTTGAGGAAGAGTTCTTGGAATGCTGCCGGGATAGTTTCCTTGAACAGTGTGTGACGGAACCGACGAGGGAACGAGCTATCTTAGATCTGGTGTTATGTAACGAGGCAGGTAGAATTAGGGATCTTGTTGTGGGGGATCCTCTTGGGACGAGCGATCATTGTATGGTTGAGTTTTTGATGCAGATGGAGGATGAGAAAGTAGGGTCCCGGACCTGCGTCCTCTGTTTGATCAGAGGGGAGTACGTTAAGATGAGAGAGAAATTGGCAAATGTAGATTGGGGACGCAGATTGGTCAGTAGGACTGCTGAGGAACATTGGAGGATCTTTAAGGAGATCTTTTTTGGTGCTCAGCAGAAATATATTCTGATGGTAAAGAAGGAACGTAGGAGAAGGGATAATCAGCCGTGGTTATGAAGGGAAATAAAGGAGAGTATTAAATTAAAAGCTGGTGCGTTTAGAGTGGCTAAAAGTAGTGGGCGAGTAGAAGATTGGGAGAGGTTTAAAAATCAACAAAGAATGACTAAGAAGTTGATAAAGAAAGGAAGGATAGACTATGAAGCTAAACTAGCACTAAATATAAAAAAGGACAGTAAGAGTTTTTACAAATATATAAAGAGGAGGAGGCTGGCTAGAGTGAATGTTGGACCCTTAGAGGATGAGAGGGGGGATTTAGTGGTGGGAGATAAGGAAATAGCGGAGGCCTTAAGTAAGTTTTTTGCCTCGGTCTTCACGGAGGAGGACGCGAATAGTTTGCTGGATATTAAAGATAGAAGGACGGTAGGAGTTGAGGGCCTGAATGCGATTACTGTCACTAAAGAGGTAGTGCTTGATCGACTAGCGGGACTGATGGTGGACAAGTCCCCAGGACCGGATGGAATGCACCCCAGGGTTCTGAAGGAAATGGCAGAGGTGATAGTAGACGCCTTAGTGATTATTTACCAAACCGCTGGATTCCGGGGAAGTGCCAGAAGATTGGAAAATTGCTAATGTTACACCGCTGTTTAAAAAAGGTAGCAGGCAAAAGGCAGGGAATTATAGGCCAGTTAGTTTAATGTCTGTTGTTGGAAAAATGCTGGAATCCGTCATCAAAGAAGAAATAGCAAGGCACCTAGAGAAGAATTGTTTGATAGAGCAGACGCAGCACGGATTCGTTAAGGGGAAGTCATGTTTGACAAATTTATTGGAATTCTATGAGGACGTGACTAGCACGGTAGACAGAGGGGAACCGGTGGATGTGGTGTTTCTTGATTTTCAGAAGGCGTTTGATAAGGTGCCGCACAAAAGGTTGCTACAGAAGGTTAGGGGGCATGGAGTTGGGGGTAAGGTGTTAGCGTGGATAGAGGATTGGTTGTCTAATAAGAGGCAGAGAGTTGGTATCAATGGGTGCTATTCTGATTGGCGGCTGGTGACTAGTGGAGTGCCGCAGGGATCGGTGCTGGGGCCTCAGCTATTTACCATTTATACAGATGATCTGGAGGAGGGGGCTGAGTGTAGGGTGTCGAAATTTGCTGATGACACAAAGATGAGTGGAAAAGCAAATTGTGCAGAGGGTGTGGAAAGTCTGCAGAGGGATCTAGATAGGCTGAGCGAATGGGCGAGGACCTGGCAGATGGCGTATAATGTTAGCAAGTGTGAGGTTATCCACTTTGGCAGAAATATTAGTAGGAGGGATTATTATTTAAAGGGCGAAAAGCTGCAGCATGCTATGGTGCAGAGGGACCTGGGGGTCCTTGTGCATGAGTCGCAAAAACCCAGTCTGCAGGTGCAGCAGGTGATCAAGAAGGCGAATGGGATGCTGGCCTTTATAGCGAGGGGAATAGAATATAAAAGCAGGGAGGTCTTGCTGCGACTGTACAGGGCACTGGTGAGGCCGCAGCTGGAGTACTGTGTGCAGTTTTGGTCGCCGCACTTGCGCAAGGATATATTGGCCTTGGAGGGAGTGCAGAGGAGGTTCACTAGGCTGATACCGGAGATGAGGGGGTTGGACTATGAAGAGAGACTAAATAGACTGGGTCTGTACTTGTTGGAGTTTAGAAGGATGAGGGGGGATCTTATTGAGACGTATAAGATAATGAAGGGGATGGATAGGGTAGAGGTAGAGAGATCCTTCCCGCTCAGAAAGGACAGTAGAACTAGAGGGCACAGCCTCAAGATAAGGGGGGGGGGGTGCAGTAGAGTTGAGGAGGAACTTCTTCACTCAAAGGGTGGTGAATCTCTGGAATTCTCTGCCCGTTGATGTGGTGGAGGCTACCTCGCTAAATATATTTAAGTCACGGGTAAATAGGTTTTTGGTAGGCAAGGGAATTAAGGGTTATGGGGAGAAAGCGGGAAAGTGGAACTGATCCACTTCAGATCAGCCATGATCTTACTGAATGGCGGGGCAGGCTCGAAGGGCTAGATGGCCTACTCCTGCTCCGACTTCTTATGTTCTTATGTCTCCCACACTCCACTCTTTGTAAACTTGATCTTATTCAAAGCCTTGTGACCCATGTCCTAACATGCAACAAATCCAGTTCACCCATGCTCACTGACCTACACGAGCTCCCTATCAATTGCCTCCCTGGCCTCACTCCCCATGTCTCAAACCTCCTTCAGCCTTCAGATATAACCACACTCCTCTAATTCTAGCTTCCTGACCATCCCTGATTTTAATCGCTCCAGTCACAGCTACAGCACAGAAAGATCAACTTAATATAAGGTAGGTCCATTCAAAAGTCTGATGGCAGCAGGAAAGATGCTATTAGGCAAGGTGCTATTCGAAATGTAAGTTGTTGTTCTCTCATGCTGCAGTCATGCAATACAGGTTTTTAGTTATTCGCAGGACATGGGCATTGCTGGCTAGGCTAGCATTTATTATCCATCCCTAGGTGCCCTTGAGAAGTTGGTGGTGCGCTGTCTTCTTGAATCATTGCAGTCCACGTATTGTGGGTTGACCCACAATGTCGATAGGGAGGGATTTTGACCCAGCGAGATATTTCCAAGTCAGGAAGGTGAGTGGCTTGCAGGGGAACTGGCAGGTGGGGGTGTTCCCATGTACCTGCTACCCTTGTCCTTCTAGATGGAGTTGGTCGTGGGTTTGAAAGGTGCTGTCTAAGGATCTTTGGTGAATTGAATTTGGTGAAACAGTACTTCAACAGGAAGACTGACAGTGCACACAAAAGGTTTGAGAGCTTATTCCTTTAACAATCAGTGCCACCTTGGGTTGATACAGATATCTGCCAAAGTGTCCATAGCACCCAGGTATGCCAACTAGTTGGTATTCTGACCAAGCATACTAATTATTTGTTAATTCAAGTCATTAAATATGAAAAGCAGAATCTAAAGAATAAATCACCTGCAGAAAATAAATAGTATTAATGCTTAAAAACAATCATAGAATCCCTACAGTGCAGAAGGCCCATTTGGCCCATTGAGCTTGTATCGACAACAATGCCACCCAGACCCTATCCCCGCAACCCCATGTTTACCCTGCTAGTTCCTCTGACACAATTTAGCATGGCCAATTTACCTAACCTGCATATCTTTGGATTGTGGGAGGAAACCGAAGCACCCACAGGAAACCCACGCAGACATGGGGAGAATGTGTAAATTTTGCCAAATTCCTAGTGAACAATCTGATAGTTATTTTATCATGTTACTACAAAATTAAACTACTGCACTGAAATCAGACAACAGAACTCCCAAAAAGAATGGCCAACTTCCAGGTTTTGTTAGGTTTAAATGCCCAGTTTTTTTTCAAACCCATTTACTTAAATGTGGTTCTTCAATGAATAGTCATGAAGAAAATATTAAATCATTTACAGAGCTTCCACAATCCATTGCAATGAGCAGTACAATGAACCAAAGCATGAATGTGCACTGACAGAGTGGCAGCTTATGAGTTCAGTGTTGAGCTCCAACAGCCTCTGTGGTGTTGCAGGTCAGAGAGGAGAGAAAAATCAAAGGACAACTGCTTTCGTACACTTGCAGGCAGATGAGTCAGAGCAGCATTCCCACTTACTGATTCCTCAGCACCAGCCAGCAATAACACAGGGAGTTTGCTCTCAGATTTAAATAAAAAGGAAGCAGCTGCTGGCAAACAACTTGCCTCTTTCTCAAGATTCTAATTTCATTATGTAAACTCCTGCATTAAATGCAACTGCCCCACCCCGAAACAAAGAGCACTCACTTTCCAAGGGATCTTTTTCCGCAGGCTCTTGCTGTGGACGATCCAAGTAGCCGACAGGGGTTTCAGGCTTTCTCAACGATTCCTTTTTGAGCTGCTCTGGGCTCTCCGTTTTAGAACTAGCTGATCTCCAGGAGTTCCACAGTACAAAACCTATGCATGGTACGTGTGCAATCAAGATGAAAAAAATCATTTAATTTCTCTGTAAGTATATATAAGAGTGCTTTAGCTTGGGGAGTGAAAGGAAACAAGTCTGACTTTGCTGCAAAGTCATTAGCAAAACAGAGCTGAAATACACTCATTGCAAAAACTGAAAATCAATCTTAACAGTACACTGAATTCTAAATAGTATTGCCAACTAATGTGCCAGTGAATCTGTCATTTTACTTTAATTTAAAGCACTTTGATAACCAGTTATATTTATCCAGCACCCTAATGTAACAAATTGCCACTCCACTTAGAGCACTAATAAAACAAAGGATCATACTGCATCACAAAGGAGATATTAGGACAGCTGACCAGGGAAGTGGGGTGGTGCAGGGCGGAAATTTCATGATAAAATACCTATCGGATTGTTTACTAAGATTTTGGCAAGAATTTGCACATTCTCCTCATGTCCACATGGGTGTAGGGAGCCTGGTAGCTGAAGGCACAACTACCAATGGTGGAATGATGAGAATCAGGAATGCTCAAGACAGACGAATTGGAGAAGTGCAGAGATCTCGCAGGGCTGTCGGGCAGGAGGAAATTACAGAGATAGAGAGAGGTGAAGCCAAAGATGGATGAGTTAAGACATAGGCAGCCAAGTTTTGAATGACCTCAAGTTTACGGAGGGTAGAATGTGGAAGACCAGTCTTATTAGGGCAGTCTTATTAAGTCCTGAACTCGTGAGTTCATCAAACTTGCCATGCAAATCTATGCTCTGATTAAGCATCAAGTCCTACCTCTGAGAATGGGAGGTGGGAAATGAATATCAATCGCTTCTTGGTCTTTTGGCTAAGATTGAGTGTCAGATCAAGCCCATTACCTTTTTTTTCCATGTCAGTTTTAATATCGTCTGTCTCTCTTGTGGGGATATGAATCCAAATTGAATAGTTTTTTGCAGCAAACAAGAAGATGGATTAAGGGTTTGCCTGTCCACTCTGCGTACTGGCATTTTAACTTTAAGAATGGAGTAATATATTATTTTAAATGACCCACCCCAAGATTAACAGCCACCAGGAAGCTGGAAGAAGCAAAATGACACAGATTTTAAAATACCTTAGGCTAGTTCAAGGAAAGAAACTGTTCAGGTAAATCCCTCCCACAACCCCCAAAGGTAGAGTAGTGTCCAGCACCACAGTGCTTAGACCTAGAACATTTCAATGCTGTGACCAGTTTTCAAAGAAATAAAGGGCAATGGAAGAGGCCATTCAGCTCATTGTGCCTCTGCAATCTAATTCACCCCACTCCAATACACTTTCCCCATAGATCTCACATTTATCTTTATCAAGTATTTATCCAATTTCCTTTTGAAAGTCATTATTGAACCTACTTCCACCACCCTTTCAGTCACTGCACTCTTGGGTATAACAACTCACTGCTTTAAAAACAACTCTCATCACCTCTCTGCTTCTTTTGCTAATTTTCTAAAACCTCTGTCCTCTGATTATTGACCTCCTACCAATGGAAACAGCTTCTCCCACTCTATCAAAACCCTTAGAATTTTGAACACCTCTATTAAATCTCTCCAAAGTTATCTTCTCTTCACATGAACTCCCATTCTTGATCCTAACCTAGAAAATCTTCTCTCCGAGACCCTGAGATCTTTCCTAAAGTGTTGTGTCCAGCATTATAAGAACATAAGAACATAAGAACATAAGAAATAGGAGCAGGAGTAGGCCATCTGGCCCTTCGAGCCTGCCCCGCCATTCAATAAGATCATGGCTGATCTGTCGTGGCTCAGTTCCACTTTCCCGCCCTCTCCCCATAACCCTTAATCCCCTCTCTTATCAAAAACCCATCAACCCGCTTCTTAAAAATATTTAGCGAGGCAGCCTCCACCACTTCAACGGGCAGAGAATTCCAGAGATTCACCACCCTTTGAGTGAAGAAGTTCCTCCTCAACTCCGTTCTGAACTGCCCCCCCTTTATCTTGAGGCTGTGCCCCCTAGTCCTACTGTCTTTTTTGAGCGGGAAGAGTCTTTCCACCTCTATCCTATCCATCCCATTCATCATCTTATACGTCTCAATGAGATCTCCCCTCATTCTTCTAAACTCTAACGAGTACAAGCCTAGTTTATTCAGCCTCTCCTCATAGCTCAACCCCCTCAACTCCGGTATCAGCCTAGTAAACCTCCTCTGCACTCCCTCCAAGGCCAAAATATCCTTG
This sequence comes from Carcharhinus amblyrhynchos, assembly GCF_965287045.1. Taxonomy (NCBI): domain Eukaryota; kingdom Metazoa; phylum Chordata; class Chondrichthyes; order Carcharhiniformes; family Carcharhinidae; genus Carcharhinus; species Carcharhinus amblyrhynchos. Next base: position 13,135,066 of record NC_137330.1, on the reverse strand, counting down.
CGCAGGTGCGGCGCCCAAAACTGCACACAGTACTCCAGCTGCGGCCTCACCAATGCCCTATACAGCTGCAGCAAGACCTCCCTACTTTTATATTCAATCCCCCTCGCGATGAAGGCCAGCATCCCATTCGCCTTCCTGACCACCTGCTGCACCTGCAGGCTGGGTTTTTGCGACTCATGCACAAGGACCCCGAGGTCCCTCTGCACCGTCGCCTGCTGCAGTTTTTCGCCACGTAAGTAATAGTCCTTCCTACCATTCTTCCTACCAAAGTGGACCACCTCACACTTGCCAACATTAAATTCCATTTGCCATTTCCTGGCCCATTCGCCCAGCCTATCTAGATCCTTCTGCAGACTCTCCACACCCTCCGCACAATTTGCCTTTCCCCCAATCTTGGTGTCATCAGCAAATTTCGACACCCTACACTCGGTTCCCTCCTCCAGATCATCTATATAAATGGTAAATAGCTGAGGCCCCAGCACCGACCCCTGGGGCACTCCACTAGTCACCAACCGCCAATCCGAATAGCACCCATTGACCCCCACTCTCTGCCTCCTATTTGACAACCAATCCTCTATCCACGCTAACACCCTACCCCCAACTCCATGTCCTCTGACCTTCTGCAGTAACCTCTTGTGAGGTACCTTATCAAACGCCTTCTGAAAATCCAGAAAGACCACATCCACCGGCTCTCCTCTATCCACCGCCCTAGACACATCCTCATAGAACTCCAGTAAATTTGTCAGACACGACTTCCCTTTAATGAAACCGTGTTGCGTCTGCTCTATCAAGCAATTCCCTTCAAGATGCCTCGCAATTTCCTCCTTAATGACGGATTCTAACATTTTACCTACCACAGACGTTAAACTAACCGGCCTGTAATTCCCCGCCTTTTGCCTGGCACCCTTCTTAAACAACGGCGTAACATTAGCCGTTTTCCAATCCTCCGGCACTTCCCCGGAATCCAGCGACGTCTGGAAAATAACCACCAAGGCATCCACTATCACCTCCGCCATTTCTTTCAGAACCCTCGGATGCATTCCATCCGGTCCTGGGGACTTGTCCACAATCAGCCCCTCCAGTCTGTCGCGCACCACCTCTCTAGTAACAGTAATGTCATTAAGACCCTCCAGTCCTACCACCTTTCCATCGCTAACACCCGGCAAATTATTCACGTCCTCCTCCGTGAAGACCGAAACAAAAAAGTTATTCAAGACCTTAGCCATATCCCCATCCCCTACCACTAGGTCCCCTTTCTCATCCTCTAAAGGACCAACGTTCACCCTAGCCAGCCTCTTCCTTTTTATATATTTATAAAAACTCTTGCTATCCTTTTTTATATTAAGTGCTAGCCCAGCTTCATAGCTTCTTCTACCCTCCTTTATCAACTTCTTTGTCAATCTTTGTTGACATTTAAACCTTTCCCAATCCTCTTCTCGCCCACTGCTCTTAGCTACTCTAAATTCCTCCGCTTTTAATTTAACACTTTCCTTCACCTCCTTCGTTATCCACGGCTTATTACCTCTCTTCCTACTGTCCTTTTTGACCATCGGAATAAATTTCTGCTGAGCACCAAGAAAGATCTCCTTAAAGATCCTCCACTGCTCCTCAGCAGACCTACCTTCCAACGCACTCCCCCAGTCCACATTCGCCAATTCTTCTCTCATCCTACCATACTCCCCTCTATTCAAACAAAGGACACGTGTCCGGGAACCCACTTTCTCCTCCTCCATCTGCAACAGAAACTCCACCATACAATGATCACTCTCTCCAAGAGGATCCTTCACCTCAAGGTCCCTAATTCTACCCGCCTCATTACATAGCACCAGATCCAAGATAGCTCGCTCCCTCGTCGGCTCCAACACACACTGTTCCAGGAAACTATCCCGGCAGCATTCCAAGAACTCCTCCTCGAGCCCACCTCGTCCAACATGGGTCGACCAATCAATATGCAGATTGAAATCCCCCATAACTACTGCCGTCCCATTCCTGCACGCCGCACTTATTTGCGCGTTAACAGCCCGCCCCACCTCCAGATCATTATTCGGGGGCCTATAGACGACACCCACCAGCGTCTTCCTCCCTTTGCTGTTCCTAATCTCCACCCACAACGATTCCACTTTCTGCTCTTTGGCTCCGATATCATCCCTTGCTACCACCTTGATGCTGTCCTTAATCAGCAGAGCTACGCCACCCCCTCTTTCCTCCTGCCTATCCTTCCTAAACACTTGATAGCCCTGTACATTCATCTCCCAGTCCCTGTCACCTTGCAGCCACGTCTCTGTAATGGCCACCAGATCGTATCCATTTGTGTCGATCTGCGCCACCAGCTCATCCACTTTATTCCGAATGCTTCGTGCATTCAGATAAAGCGCTTTCATCCCAGCCTTCTTCTGGACCCTATTTGCCGTAACGCCACCACTTGGGACATCCTCAGCCTCTTCCCTTACCTGTACCCTATCCTTAACTGTAGACCTCCTAACATCACCTACCCTCGCACCCTCCCCCCCCCTAATTAGTTTAAAGCCCTGTCTACAGTTCTCTTTACTCGATTCGCCAGCACTCTGGTCCCAGCACGATTCAGACCAACCCCATCCCGTCCGAACAAGTCCCACCTACCCCAATACTGGTGCCAATGCCCCATAAATTCGATCCCATTCCTCCCACACCAATCCCTGAGCCACCCATTCACTTCCTTTATCCTGTCAACCCTACGCCCGTCTGCACTCGGTTCAGGCAGTAGCCCAGAGAAGACCACCTTGTCGGTTCTACTTTTTAATTCCATTCCCAGCTTCTCATACTCCCTCCCCAGATCCTCAGTCCGCACTTTGCCTACGTCGCTGGCACCCACATGTACCACCACAACTGGGTTCTCACCCTCCCACTCCAGATTCCTCTGCAGCCCAGCTGCGACATCCTGTACCCGAGCACCAGGCAGACAACACACCCTTCTGTGCACTTTGTCATTGTGACAAAGGACAGTGTCAATACCCTTCACCCCACTATCTCCAATCACTACTACGTTCCTTTTCCCCTTCTCTTTGCCTATGTCCTGCTGCATCACTGTACCGTGTGCAGTTTGCTCACCAACCTCACCTGCCTCGTCCTCTTCCAGACTGGAAGCAAGAACCTCAAACCTGTTATGCAGATTAAGAGGCTGAGGCCTCCGCTCCTCACCCCCCTTCCTCCTCCCAGCAGCCCCCTTTTGTTCCTGACCCTTAGATTTAGACAGTCTAGGGGGGGTGGATGTCACTTGCACCCCATTGACAATGACACCCTCTCTCCCCCTGATGAGCCTCAGTGTCTGTAGCTCAGAGGCCAGCTCATCCACCTTGAGCTGGAGCTCCTCCAGCAACCTGCACTTACTGCAGACATGGCCACTGGGAAGGACCCTGGGGTCCACCAGTTCCCACATCATACAGGAACCGCACATCACATGCCCCTCCATTATTCAATATAATTTGTTGTGGGAAAAAATATTTTCCTTGTTTTTGCTGTAGTAGTTTTGAAAAAAAAAAAAATTTTTTTTTTTTTCCTTGTTCTTTCCACCTGGCCTTTTTACCTTCAAGCCCTTTTTGATATTAAACCCTAATAGCTCACTCTGCTTCCCTCTCACTCCGCTGCCCGCTCCGACGCTGCCCGCTATCTACACCAGGCCTCCTTTTAAACTTGGCGCTGATTTAAAGCTGATGGGCCACAACTGCCTGATAATCACTCCCTCACAATTCTTAAAGCAGTAAATACAATAAGTAAATGCTTTAAACAGTTCTACAAAGAACAAAGTGCTTTAAACTTATTTTAAACAGGTTTTTAACAGGTAAAGTCTTAGCTTTCTCTCTGATGCTCCTTCCTCGTCTGCTCCAGCAAACAATGTAAGGCTTCACCGTGTGGACACTTGATAATTAAAGCTGATGGGCCACAACTGCCTGATAATCACTCCCTCACAATTCTTAAAGCAGTAAATACAATAAGTAAATGCTTTAAACAGTTCTACAAAGAACAAAGTGCTTTAAACTTATTTTAAACAGGTTTTTAACAGGTAAAGTCTTAGCTTTCTCTCTGATGCTCCTTCCTCGTCTGCTCCAGCAAACAATGTAAGGCTTCACCGTGTGGACACTTGATAATTAAAGCTGATGGGCCACAACTGCCTGATAATCACTCCCTCACAATTCTTAAAGCAGTAAATACAATAAGTAAATGCTTTAAACAGTTCTACAAAGAACAAAGTGCTTTAAACTTATTTTAAACAGGTTTTTAACAGGTAAAGTCTTAGCTTTCTCTCTGATGCTCCTTCCTCGTCTGCTCCAGCAAACAATGTAAGGCTTCACCGTGTGGACACTTGATAATTAAAGCTGATGGGCCACAACTGCCTGATAATCACTCCCTCACAATTCTTAAAGCAGTAAATACAATAAGTAAATGCTTTAAACAGTTCTACAAAGAACAAAGTGCTTTAAACTTATTTTAAACAGGTTTTTAACAGGTAAAGTCTTAGCTTTCTCTCTGATGCTCCTTCCTCGTCTGCTCCAGCAAACAATGTAAGGCTTCACCGTGTGGACACTTGATAATTAAAGCTGATGGGCCACAACTGCCTGATAATCACTCCCTCACAATTCTTAAAGCAGTAAATACAATAAGTAAATGCTTTAAACAGTTCTACAAAGAACAAAGTGCTTTAAACTTATTTTAAACAGGTTTTTAACAGGTAAAGTCTTAGCTTTCTCTCTGATGCTCCTTCCTCGTCTGCTCCAGCAAACAATGTAAGGCTTCACCGTGTGGACACTTGATAATTAAAGCTGATGGGCCACAACTGCCTGATAATCACTCCCTCACAATTCTTAAAGCAGTAAATACAATAAGTAAATGCTTTAAACAGTTCTACAAAGAACAAAGTGCTTTAAACTTATTTTAAACAGGTTTTTAACAGGTAAAGTCTTAGCTTTCTCTCTGATGCTCCTTCCTCGTCTGCTCCAGCAAACAATGTAAGGCTTCACCGTGTGGACACTTGATAATTAAAGCTGATGGGCCACAACTGCCTGATAATCACTCCCTCACAATTCTTAAAGCAGTAAATACAATAAGTAAATGCTTTAAACAGTTCTACAAAGAACAAAGTGCTTTAAACTTATTTTAAACAGGTTTTTAACAGGTAAAGTCTTAGCTTTCTCTCTGATGCTCCTTCCTCGTCTGCTCCAGCAAACAATGTAAGGCTTCACCGTGTGGACACTTGATAATTAAAGCTGATGGGCCACAACTGCCTGATAATCACTCCCTCACAATTCTTAAAGCAGTAAATACAATAAGTAAATGCTTTAAACAGTTCTACAAAGAACAAAGTGCTTTAAACTTATTTTAAACAGGTTTTTAACAGGTAAAGTCTTAGCTTTCTCTCTGATGCTCCTTCCTCGTCTGCTCCAGCAAACAATGTAAGGCTTCACCGTGTGGACACTTGATAATTAAAGCTGATGGGCCACAACTGCCTGATAATCACTCCCTCACAATTCTTAAAGCAGTAAATACAATAAGTAAATGCTTTAAACAGTTCTACAAAGAACAAAGTGCTTTAAACTTATTTTAAACAGGTTTTTAACAGGTAAAGTCTTAGCTTTCTCTCTGATGCTCCTTCCTCGTCTGCTCCAGCAAACAATGTAAGGCTTCACCGTGTGGACACTTGATAATTAAAGCTGATGGGCCACAACTGCCTGATAATCACTCCCTCACAATTCTTAAAGCAGTAAATACAATAAGTAAATGCTTTAAACAGTTCTACAAAGAACAAAGTGCTTTAAACTTATTTTAAACAGGTTTTTAACAGGTAAAGTCTTAGCTTTCTCTCTGATGCTCCTTCCTCGTCTGCTCCAGCAAACAATGTGTTATAAATGATATTCTAATAGAACCCTAACAAGGGATTAATCATTACAGTTTAGTTTATCTTTGTTTTCATGTTCTGTGCTTCTGTGACTAAGACCAAGATCCTGTGTGCTTATAACAGTCAGAAACTAGTTCCGTCACTATCTAAAATTTGTGTATGTGAAACCCCCATCTCTGTTCCTGCACTCCCTTTAAAACTGTACCAGAGTTGAGATAGCCTTTCCTCATTCTTCCTGCCAAAGTTCACAGTTCTCTGCATTAAATTTCTTCTGCCATGTGTGTTCTTATTTCACCAATCCATGTCTGTCTGAAAAGTTCCAATCTCCGTCATTGTTTACGGCACTCCTGAGTTTTCTGTTATCTACAGACATTGAAATGATGCCCAATATACCAAGGCTAGGTTACTGATACACACCAAAAAGATAACTGGCTAAAATACTGAACCTCTGGGAGACACCACGTTATATCTTTTTACATTCTGAAAGATAATTGTGTAATGTTAGTCTATGCTGTCTCTTTGTTGATTTTGTATCCATGCTGCCATTTTCCCTCTAATTTTCACTTGGTCAAATATCTTTTGAAAATCCACACGGACAATGTCAATCAACTATTACTCACCGAGTATGTAAGCAGCATTAAAGCAGATCATATTGAGTCATATTAAGTAACCATACAGAGAATGTCATAAAGTCAGAGGTTTACAGCATGGAAACAGGCCCCTTGGCCCAAATTGGTCATGCCATCCTTTTCTTTTTAAAACCTCTAAGCCAGTCCTAATTGCTCGCATTTGGCCCATTTCCCTCTATACCCATCTTACCAATGTAACTGTCTAAATGCTTTTTAAAAGACAAAATTGTACTCGCCTCTACTACTACCTCTGCAGCTTGTTCCAGACACTACCCTCTGTGAAAAAATTACCCTCTGGACACTTTTGTATCTCTCCCTCTCACCATAAACCTATGAACTCTAATTTTAGATTCCACTATCTTTGGGAAAAGATATTGACTATCTACCCTGTCTATGCCCCTCATTATTTTACAGACCTCTATAAGGTCACCCCTCTGCCTTCTACGCTCCAGAGAAAAAAGTCCCAGTCTATCCAGCCTCTCCTTATAACTCAAACCAACAAGTCCCGGTTGCATCCTAGCAAATCTTTTCTGCATTCTTTCTAGTTTAATAATATGCTTTTTATAATAGGGTGACTAGAATTGCACACAGTATTTCAAGCATGACCTCACCAATATCTTGTGCAACTTCAACAAGACATCCCAACTCCTGTATTCAATGTTCTGACCAATGAAACCAAGCATGCCAAATGTCTTTTTCACCCATCTGTCCACCTGTGACTCCACTTTCAAGGAGTTATGGACATGTACCCCTAGATCTCTTTGTTCTGTAATTCTCCCCAACGCCATACCATTGAGTAAGTCCTGTTCTGGTTCAATCTACCAAAATGCATTTGTCTAAATTAAACTCCATCTGTCATTCGTCAGCCCACTGGCCCAATTGATCAAGATCCTGTAGCAATTGGAGATAACTTTCTTCACTGTCCACTGTGCCACCAATTTTGGTGTCATCTGCAAACTTACTAACCATGCCTCCTATATTCTCATTTAAATTATTAACATAAATGACAAATAACAGTGGACCCGGCACTGATCCCTGAGGCACACTGCTGGTCACAGGCCTCCCGTTTGAAAAACAACCCGCTACAATCACCCTCCGGCTTTTGTCAAGAAGCTAATTTTGTATCCATTTAGCTACTTCACCCTGGATCCCGTGTGATTTAACCTTATGCAACAACCTACCATGAGGTACCTTGTCAAAGGCCTTGCTAAAGTCCACGCAGACAACATCAACTGCATTGCCCTCATCTACCTTCTTGGTTACCCTTTCAAAAAAACTCAATCAAATTTGTGAGACTTAATTTTCCACTCACAAAGCCGTGCTAACTGTCCCTAATCAGTCCTTGCATCTCTAAATGCCTGTAGATCCTGTCTCTCAAAATACCTTCCAACAACAGGGACCTGGGTTCGATTCCCGGCTTGGTCACTGTCTGTGTGGAGTTTGCACATTCTCCTCTTGTCTGCGTGGGTTTTCTCCAGGTGCTCTAGTTTCCTCCCACACTCCAAAGATGTGCAGGTTAGGTTGACTGGCTGTGCTAAAATTGCCCCTTAGTGTCCTGAGATGCATAGATGAGAGGGATTAGCAGGTAAATATGTAGAGATATAGAGTGAGGGCCTGGATGGGATTGTGGTCGGTGAAGACTCGATAGGCCAAATGATCACTTTCTGCACTGTAAAATCTATGATTCTATGAACTTAGCCATCACAGGTGTGAAGCTCACTGGTCTGTAGTTCCCAGGCTTTTTCCTGCAGCCCTTCTTAAACAAAGGCACAACATTTGCCACTCTCCAATCTTCAGACACCTCACCCGTGACTATCGATGATTCAAATATCTCTGCCAGGGGACCCACAATTTCCTCCCCTAGCCTCCCACAATGTCCTAGGATACACTTCTTCAGGTCTGGGGGATTTATCTACCTTATCTACAACAATATAGCTTGTTACTGGGTGGGCAAGCTGGTTTAGTGAGGCAGTGTGTTGTTAGTGTTTCAGTTATTAAATGTATCATCCACACCTGACATTTTGAACATGAACTGTATGACTTTAAATATTTGCTGAGGTTTACCTAGCTAGAAATGAGGCTTCAGTCTCTTATATAAATTATATTCCCTCTACTTTTATCTTTGGGGGAGGGGGGTTGAATAGAAGGAAATTAAACTGTTAAATGAGAATATTGCATCAATATTTCTACAACAATGCTGAAGTTCAAATTCAGTATGCTGTCTCAATGGAGGCCAAATTCATTGACTGTAACTTACGTCCTTGATATATGAAATGATTCATTATTGAACAAAAATATATCTTTCACACAACTCAAAGCTGTAAACTAACGATTTGATTTATTGCCATATGTATTGGTATACACTAAAAAGTATTGTTTTTTGCATGCTATGCAGACAAAGTATACTGTTCATAGAATACATAAGGGAGAAAGGAAAAAGAGGGTGCAGAATGTAATGTTACTGCCAGGGTGTAGAAAAAGATGAACTTAATACGAGGTAGGACCAGTCAAAAGTCTGATGGCAGCAGGGAAGAAGCTGTTCTTGAGTCAGTAGGTACATGATCCCAGACTTTTGTATCTTTTTTTCAAATGGAAGATGGTGGAAGTAGGGTCCTTAATTACGCTGGCTGCTTTTCTGAGGCAGCAGGAAGTGTAGATGAAGCCTATAGATTGGAGGCTGGTTTGCTTGATGACTGAGCTACGTTCACAGCCCTTTATATTTCTTGCAGTCTTGGTCAGAGTTGCATGGTGGTCACTTAATCATCTCTCTCATTCAGCAAGTTAAAGTTACATGTCTGGAATCATTCTGATTCCAAAGAGGACAGACATACCCTGGTCTGTTGCATGTCATTTAGATTATTCCAAGCCCTATGCTTGGTTTTTTTCCTTCTTAGTACCTGTAATAAATCTTCAGAGGCGGAAGTCCCTTCACCAAAATCCTTTTATTTATAATTCCAATAGCAGTAGTGCTATCAGTCAGCAGTGGTGTGAGACAACTTTAAGTTGGCAGAGGAACTGACACTCCCAGATAAATACAAGGACTCCCTGATTGGCCCATCAATTGATTCCTTAATCAGAGAGGGAATTAATATTCCAGTAGACCAATCTCAATGGCCTGACTGAAGTCATTATGGTGCCATAGCTGAGGTGTGTGAATGCATGTTTTAATACACTGGCACTGTTTGCTGAGACTTCAACACTCTCAGACACTGGGAAAGGTGATTTAAATGGACTATTTTCTAAGCAATAATGAAGTCAGTCGCTGTTGTCTGCCTGCAGTGGAAAATCAACAAAGGTCCTGATGTGAGATAGGTTGCACTCTGGGAGCAGTTGACAATTTGTGTATTAAGACCAAACGGAAAACAGACGGCTTTGCAAGAGCGACTGTAAATGAAAATTATTCTGTCTAGAAATAAACAACCTGCACATGGGATACAATGACTGTAGCAGTATTCAACTTGCAGATGGCATCAAGGAATCATATAGCACAGGAGGTCATTGCATCTGTGCCAATTCTTTGAAAGAGCTATCCAATTAGTTCTCCTCCCCCATGGTTCTGCAAATATTTCCCTTCCAAGTACTACTCAGTGACCTTAAATGTGTCCCTTGGTTGCCAACCATTCTGCCAATTCCTCCTTATTTACTCTCTCAAAACCTACTGTGATTTTAAACACCTCTTTCAAATCTCCCTTTTACCAATCCCTCCTCACACTAGGGGGAGTGTTTCAAACAAGAGGGCATAGGTACAAAATAAAGGAGGCGCATAGAAATTTCTTTTCACAGAGGGTGGTGAATTTCTGAAATTCTCTGTCCCAAAGGGTTGCAGAGGCTGGATTATTAGAAGTGGAGGTGGATAAATATTTGAAAGAATAGGATGCAATGTGGAAAAGGCACAGAAAAGGAGCTGAGACCAGCATAGATCAGCCACGGTCATAGTGAATGGTGGGTAGGCTTGAAGAGCCTAGTGGTCTACTTCTGCTTCTACTCTTTGTGGGCTCTACTTTCAGCTAGATGAGCAGAATACAAACAGAAAACTATGTGCAAATGGTGTGAGGTATGGAATTTAGATAGTAGTTTGAAGAAATTTTGGGTATTACATATAGAGAACGGCCATCATTTTTTTCAAACCATTTGTTCTTGGTACGAGTGGTGCTGATTACTTTTGAAAATTAGCATGTGGTGTGGGACAAGAATTATAAGTTGGCCAGACCAGGTTGAGATGACCTTCATAAGGACAATGGTAACCATGATGTGGAGTTGCCCCTTCATTGAAGGGGTAATGCTCTGAAAGCTCATGCTACCAAATAAACCTGTTGTACTTTAACCTAGTGTTATGAGACTACTTACTATTCTTAAGGACATTAGTGAACTAGTTCGGTTCAAAAGATTCCAGTCAGTTTCTGTGTTAACTCAGAATTGCCAGTCATGAATTCAATTCCACAACTGGACATGGTCAATCCGAAATCTCAATCACTTGAATTGAAAGTCTAGAACCAGAACCCTGAATCTACCATATCCTATAACATCCAGTGGCCTATTTTGAACTTTGTTTTTGGCAAAGACACAAAGAAAACTCTGTTCCTCTTTATAGAGCAACATGGGTTCTCCCCTCTGCCTGGACAGGTCTTTAGTTTAACTTTTTCACCCGTAGAAACAAAAGGAGAAAGTTTTTAAGTGAGCGTTGATCATGCTCCAAGCAAAACAGGAATCTGAAGAACAAATAATACTAATATTTTACAGTTCACTGGCAAGTGATATATAATTTCAGTCAACCTCAGAAAGCACACAAGTTCATTGGAAAGATGTTCAGAGGTGACTCAAGGCCTAGCATGACTAACATAAGAAATAGAAGCAGGAGTTGGCCATTCAACCCCTCAAGCCTGCTTCAGCAGTCAATAAAATCATGACTGATCTGATGTAGCCTTGACTCCACTTTACTGTCTGTCCCCCTTGACTCCCCTATCAAGCAAAAATCTACTCAGCCCTGAATTTATTCAATGACCCAATTTCCATTTCTCTCTGGGGAAGAGAATTCCAAACACTAATGAACAACTGGGAGAAGAAATTTCTCCTCATCTCCAGATTCTGAAACTGTGGTTCCTGGTTCTAGATTCCTCCCATGTGAGGAAATATTTTAGCCTGTCAAGGTGGTTAGAAATGCAGTCCATATGGATTGAAATAAAAGAAAAGGGATCGATCTCACTAATAGGAATATAGACCACCTAAAAATAAAAGGTCCTGGAGGGAGAAATTTATAAGCAAATGTGCAAAATAAGTGAAGGTCACAGAATAATAATGACAAGAGATTTTAATGACCTCTAAATAAGCTGGCTCAGAGAAACAGCAAAAGGGGTACATGGTAAAGAGGCAAAATTTTAACTATCCCTAAATAAGCTGACAAGAAAAAACAGCAATAGGGGAAGGAGGAATTTATAAGCAAATGTGCAAAACAAGTAACAGTCATCAAATAATAATGATGGGAGATTTTAACTACCTCTAAATAAGCTGGCAAGAAGAGACAGTGACAGGGGTATGCATGGAAAAGAGGTTTTACAGAGGGAAGGGGTCGAGGGTCTGTAAGATCATGAAAGGGTTTGATAGGGTCGACACAGAGAAGATATTTCCACTTAAGGACCCAAACTAGGGTTTATAAAAAATAGAACAGTCACAATGGAATTCAGGAGAAACATTTTCATCCAGAGAAGGTTAGCTGGGGAAATTAGCTAAACCTATGACGAAAAAAGGGATAGATTGATGGGGGCGGGTGGAAGGAGGGTTAGACGCTATTTCCAGGAGGGGTACAGGGTTATATATAAAGTGGGACAATGGAAAACTAATGGCCAACTGTCTGTCTGTCTAAGAATACCGAAGGGTGTGTTGTCTGCCGGGTGCTCGGGTCCAGGATGTCTCATCTGGGCTGCAGAGGAACCTGGAGTGGGAGGGTGAGAATCCAGTCGTTGTGGTTCATATGGGTGCCAACAACATAGGCAAAATAGGAACTAAGGATCTGCAGAGGGAGTATGCAAAGCTGGGAACCAAATTAAAAAGCAGAACCGACAAGGTGGTTATCTCTGGATTACTACCTGAACCACGTGCAAATTGGTGCAGGGTAAACAGGATTAAGGAGATGAATGGGTGGCTCAGGGATTGGTGTGGGAGGAATAGGTTTGAATTTATGGGGCATTGGCACCAGTATTGGGGCAGATGGGACCTGTTCAGATGGGATGGTCTTAGTCTGAATCGTGCTGGGACCAGAGTCCTGGTGAATTGTATAACTAGGACTGTAGATAAGGCTTTAAACTAACTGGTTGGGTGGGGTGGTGGGGAGGTGGGGAAGAGAGGGAGAGAGAAAAATTACAAAATCTAAAGTAAAGGAGAGGGTACGTGTGCAGGAAAATGTTGAGGATGTCCCAATAATAAAAGGAGTAGGGTGCAGGAGAGAGGCTAGTAGCGTTTCTACAAATAAGATCCAGATAAAGGCTGGTATAAAGACACTTTACCTGAATACACAAAGCATTCGGAACAAAGTGAATGAGCTGATGGCGCAAATCAGCACAAATGGACACGATCTAGTGGCCATTACAGAAACGTGGTTGCGAGGTGACAGGGACTGGGAGCTGAATGTCCAGGGGTATCAGGTGTTTAGGAAGGATAGACGGGAGGAAAAAGGAGTTGGGGTAGCTCTGTTAATTAAGGATAATATCAAGGTGGTAATAAGGGAAGATATAGGCTCCAAAGAGCAAAACGTGGAATCGTTGTGGGTGGAGATAAGGAATAGTAAGGGGAGGAAGACACTGGTGGGTGTGGTCTATAGGCCCCCCAAATAAAATAACTTTTGAGATGGGGCGGGCTATAAACAAGCAAATAATTGAGGCATGCAGAAACGGAACGGCGATAGTTATGGGGGATTTTAATCTGCATATTGATTGGATGGCCCAAGTCAGACGCGGCGGGCTTGAGGAAGAGTTCTTGGAATGCTGTCGGGATAGTTTCCTTGAACAGTATGTGACGGAACCTACGAGGGAGTGAGCTACCTTAGATCTGGTGTTGTGTAACGAGGCAGGTAGAATTAGGGATCCTCTTGGGACGAGTGATCATTGTATGGTTGAATTTCTGGTGCAGATAGAGGATGAGAAAGTAGGGTCCCAAACCTGTGTCCTCTCTTTGAACAGAGGGAGTGCAATAGGATGAGAGCAGAATTGGCAAATGTAGATTGGTTGGTGGGACGGCTGAGGAACAGTGAAGGATTTTTAAGAAGATCTTTTTCGGTACTCAGCAGAAATATATTCTGATGGTAAAGAAGGACTGTAGGAGAAGGGATAACCAGCCATGGTTATCGAAGGGAGTAAAGGAGAGTATTAAATTAAAAGCTGATGCTTTCAGAGTGGCTAAAAATAGTGGGCGAGAAGAAGATTGGGAAAGATTTAAAAATCAACAAAGAATGAATAAGAAGTTGATAAAGAAAGGAAGGATAGACTATGAAGCTAAACTAGCACTAAACATAAAAAATGACAGTAAAACTTTTTACAAATATATAAAGAGGAGGAGGCTGGCTAGAGTGAATGTTGGACCCTTGGAGGATGAGAGGGGGGATTTAGCAGTGGGCGATGAGGAAATGGCTGAGGCTTTAAATAAGTTTTTTGCCTCAGTCTTCACGGAGGAGGACACGAATAGTTTGCCAGATATTAAAGATAGAAGGATGGTAGGAGTTGAGGGCCTAAATGCGATTACAATCACTAGAGACGTGGTGCTTGATAGACTAATGGGACTGAAGGTGGACAAGTCCCCAGGACTGGACAGAATGCATCCAGGGTTCTGAAAGAAATGGCAGAGGTGATAGGGGATGGCTTAGTGATTATTTATCAAAATTCACTGGACTCCGGGGAAGTGCCGGAAGATTTGAAAACGGCTAATGTTACGCCGCTGTTTAAAAAAGGTAGCAGACAAAAGGCAGGGAATTATAGACCGGTGAGTTTAACATCTGTAGTTGGAAAAATGCTAGAATCCATCATCAAAGAAGAAATAGCGAGGCACCTGGAAAAGAATGGTTTGATCGAGCAGACGCAGCACAAATTCGTTAAGGGAAAGTCGTGTTTGATGAATTTATTGGATTTCTATGAGAATGTGACTAGTGTGGTAGACAGAGGGGAACCAGTGGATGTGGTGTTTTTAGATTTCCAAAAGGCGTTTGATAAGATGCCTCACAAAAGGCTGCTACAGAAGGTTAGGGTGCAAGGAGTTGGGGATAAGCTGTTAGCGTGGATAGAGGATTGGCTGTTTAATAGAAAGCAGAGAGTTGGTATCAATGGGTGCTATTCTGGTTGGTGGTTGGTGACTAGTGGAGTGCCGCGGGGATCGGTGCTGGGGCCTCAACTATTTACCATTTATATAGATGATCTGGAGGAGGGAGCTGAGTGTAGGGTGACGAAATTTGATGACACAAAGATGATTGGAAAAGCAAATTGCGTGGAGAGTGTGGAAAGTCTGCATAGAGATCTGGATAGGTTGAGCGAGTGGGCGAGGACCTGGCAGATGGAGTATAATGTTAGCAAGTGTGAGGTTATCCACTTTGGCAGAAATAATAGTAGGAGGAATTATTATTTAAAAGGCGAAAAGCTGCAGCATGCTACGCTGC
Organism: Carcharhinus amblyrhynchos; assembly: GCF_965287045.1. Classification (NCBI taxonomy): domain Eukaryota; kingdom Metazoa; phylum Chordata; class Chondrichthyes; order Carcharhiniformes; family Carcharhinidae; genus Carcharhinus; species Carcharhinus amblyrhynchos. The sequence goes on along the minus strand of NC_137330.1, from coordinate 13,119,933 downwards.
AGAGGGACCTGGGGGTCCTTGTGCACGAGTCGCAAAAACCCAGGTGCAGCAGGTGATCAAGAAGGCAAATGGGATGCTGGCCTTTATAGCGACGGGGATAGAATATAAAAGTAGGGAAGTCTTGCCGCAACTGTACAGGGTACTGGTGAGGCCGCAGCTGGAGTACTGTGTGCAGTTTTGGTCGCCGCACTTGTGCAAGGATATATTGGCCTTGGAGGGAGTGCAGAGGAGGTTCACTGGGCTGATACCAGAGATGAGGGGGTTGGCCTATGAAGAGAGACTGATTAGACTGGGTCTGTACTCGTTGGTGTTTAGAAGGATGGGGGGGGGGGGTGGATCTCATAGAGACGTATAAGATAATGAAGGGGATGGATAGAGTAGAGGTAGAGAGAGATTCTTCCCGATTAGAAAGGATAGCAGGACTAGGGGACACAGCCTCAAGGGGGAGGGGGGTGTGTGGGGAAGGGGGAGGGGGGTGTGTGGGGGAGGGGGGGGGGGTGTGTGGGGGGAGGGGGGGGGGGTGTGTGGGGGAGGGGGGGGGGTGTGTGTGAGGGAGGGGGGGGGTGTGTGGGGGAGGGGGGGGTGGGGGAGTGGTGTGGAGGAGGGGGAGTGGTAGTGGTGGAGGGGGAGTGGTAGTGGTGGGGGGGGGTGGTTGGGGTCGTGGTGGTGGGGAGAGAGAAGGGGGGGATGGTGGTAGTGGTGGGGAATAGGGGGAGGAAAGGGGGGAATGGGGGGGGAGTGGGAGGTGGGACAAGCAGACCTGTGAAAATGCACCCATTTCCCTTGTTATTGCGCACATCTCCAACCGCCGCTCCAGCCCCCCATGTCTATAACCACTCGCGTCCCCCCCCGGTCTCCTTTCTTTCTTTTTCTCCCTCTCCCAGGTGTGTATGTATGTGTGCGTCTTTCTTTTTCTCATACTCACTCTGTCGCCTCCCCACCGCCCAGCCGCGACCTGCCAGCGCCGCCATTTTATTTCTCGCCCCGCCCCCAATCTCGCTGACCACACGCGGCCCGGAACCCAGCGCTGTCAAACCAAGCCGCACATAGACTGAAGAGCGCACGTTACCACGACGGTTTCTGTCAGGAGCAGAGTGGCGCAGCGGAAGCGTGCTGGGCCCATAACCCAGAGGTCGATGGATCGAAACCATCCTCTGCTAACTGCAGATTTTTTTTAAAATTTCAGGTGACTGGAAAAAGGTTAACGTGGCTTCAATTTGTATTTTGCAGTCATCTAAATTAATTTAATTTAAATTAATGTATATAATTACAATAACATTAATTAGTACAAAAATTATTGTTAAAATGATATATATCGTAAACAATAATAAATTAATAAAGTATTATCAATGCAAACACAAAATAAATGTCATCATTGCCCAAATTTAAAATAATTCTACTTAAAATTTTAAATTAATGGTAAAATATGATATATATGGCATGAAATCTATGATAAAACAAAAAAAAGAATATGTATGTGTTGCCTACCCAGAATTACAAAATAATTCCTCTTAAAAGGCATTTAATTAGTTAAAATTATTTATAAAAATCACAGAATTATTACAACACTGAAGGACGTTATCCAGTCTGTCCTGTCTGCACCAGTTCTTCAAATTAACAATGCGCTGAGTGTCGCTCCCCATCTCTTAGTAACCCTGCACAGTCCTCTCTTACAGACAATAATCCAACTCTCTTTTAAAAGCCTCACTTGAATCCGCCTGCACCACATTCTCAGACAGTACATTGCAGATCCTAACCACTCGCTGCTCGAAAAAGCATCCTACGTCCTCATTGCTTTTTCTTGCCACTTACTTGCAATCTGCACTCTCTCTCATCCTCCACCCTTTCATGATGGGCAACAGTTTCTCCCTAACCACTCTGCCCAGACCCCAAGTGATTTTGAATACCTCTAACAAATCCCCTTCTCTTCTCCAAGCAAAACTTTTCCAAAAATAGAACTGAAGTTCTTCAACACTGGAACCATTATTGTGCAAATTTTCTGCACTCTCTCTAATGCCTTCACATCCTTCCTAAAGTGTGGTGCCCAAAACTGGACTCAATACTCTAGCTGAAGTTGAATCAGTGTTTTATACAAGTTCAACATAACTTGCTCAATGTGACTATTAATAAAGCCTATGATACTGGATGCTTTATTAAACATGTTCTCAAGATGTCAATTTCAATGCAGCTATAGACGCAGGTCCCTCTGCTCCTGCACCCACTTTAGAAATGTACTGTTTATTTTATGTTGTTTCTCCACGTTCTTCCTATCAAAATGGATCACTTCACATTTCTCTGCATTGAACTTCATCTGCCACATGTCCGCCTATTCCACGAATTTCTTTATGTCCTTTTGAAACTAAAACAGAAAATGCTGGAAGATCTCAACAGATTTGACGGCATCTATGGAGAGGGAATTAGAGAGGGTCCTTAAGGGGGAGGGGGATCAGTCGCAGGTCATGGTACACATCACTATCAACAACATAGGTAGGAGAAGGAACAGGGATTTAAAACAGGAATTTAGAGAGCTAGGATGGAAGCTGAGAACCAGGACAAAGCATGTTGTCATCTCTGGCTTGTTGCTGGTGCCACATGCTAGCGAGTTGAGGAACAGGGAGAGAATGCAAATAAACATGTGACTGCAGGGATGTGTAGGAGAGTGGATTTCATTTACATGGATAATTGGAGCACATTCTGGGGAAGATGGGACCTGCACAAACAGGACAGTTTGCACCTGAACCTAATATCCTGGGAGGGAAATTTGCCAGGGGTATTCGGAGGGGCGGGTTAAATTAATTTTTGGGGGGGGATGGGAAAACGAGCTGTAGTTCAGAAGCTAGTGTTGAGGGTTGTGAGATACTGAGGAAGGAATCAAGGTCGCAGAAGTGTACAGGCAGTCAGGATGGTGGGTTGAAGTGTATTGACTTCAATGCAAGGAGCATCCAGAATTAAGGTAGGTGAACTTGGAGTGTGGATTGATACTTGGGACTACGATGTTGTGGCCGTTACAGAGACATGGTTAAAACAGGGACAGGAAACACTTGTGGGATTCTCTTTTATGTTGGCTATCAGTCTGTTTTCATATTCCCTCTTTGCTTCTCGTTTGCTTTTTCACTTTCCCTTTATTCATCCTAATTCTCCATTGTATTATTCACCTGATCTCTGTCATATGCACACCTTTTCTTCTTCATTTTACCCTCTGTCTCTTTCATCGTCTTGGGAGCTCTGGGTTTGTTTGCTCTACCTTTCCCCTTTGTAAAACCACACCCTGGTGTCCAACAGTGTCCGAACTAACTCTCCTTTAAAGTTAGCTCATTATCCAATTATCATTTTTCCTGCCCACATTTGATTCCAAATTATTTGGGCCAGACCCGTTCTTACACTCATTGAAGTTGGCTTTCCCCCAATTAATTATTTTAACTCTAGACTATTCTTTGTTTTTTTCCACAGGCAGCCTGAACCTTTTGATACAAAGATCATTGTCCTGGAGTAAAAAAAAAGAGATGCTGCTACAACTGTATACATTTAAAATTCTGTGTGTTATTTTGGTCCCCTCATTTAAGGAAAGATATATTATCATTGGACGCAGTACAGAGGAGGTTCACAAGGATGATCCCAGGTACAGGCATGTGAGGAAAGATTAAACAGGTTGGATCTATATTCCTTGGAGCTCAGATGAATGAAAGGTGATGGGATTGATACACATAAGGTTTTTAGGAAGGGTCGACAAGCTCAATGTTGGGAGGCTATTTCCACTCCTGGGAGAGTGTAGGACTAGAGGATATAGTCATAGAATAAGGGGGTGCTCATTTAAGATGGATTTGAGGAAGAATTACTCCTCTCAAAGAGTGGTGAATTTTTGGAATTCTTTACCCCAGGAAGCTGTAAGGCTGTGTCCTTGAACACTTTCAACACCAAGGTCCATCAATTTTTAATCAATCAGGGTATTAAGGGTTATGGAGATTGGGCAGGAAAATGGACTTAGTGAGTGTTAGATCAGGCATGATCTTATTAAATGGCAGACCAGGCTCAAAGAGCTGAATGGCCTTTTGCCATTCCTATTTTTTATGGTCTTATGGTCCCTCAATGTTCTCCTGCTGTCACTTGAGCAACTTGACCCACCTCATTTCCAATCACCCATGTGGAAGTGCTCCCTTTCTCATTGGACTAGAAACATACTGCTGCAGAAAATTTTCCTAAACACATCCAGGAGCACTTGGTCCCCTCTGCCCCTTTATACTATTACTATCCCGGTGGACGGTACAATAGAACAGTGGTTAGCACTGCTGCTTCACAGCTCCAGGGACATCGGTTCAATTCCGAGCTTGGGTCGCTGTCTGTGTGGAGTTTGCACATTCTCCTCGTGTGGGTTTCCCCCGGGTGCTCCGGTTTCCTCCCACAGTCCAAAGATGTGCAGGTTCGGTTGATTGGCTATGCTAAAATTGCCCTTAGTGTCCTGAGATGCATGGGTTAGAGGGATTAGTGGATAAATATGTAGAGATTTGGGGATAGGGCCTGGGTGGGATTGTAGTTGGTGCACTCAATGGGCTGAATGGCCTCTTTCTGTACTGTAGAATTTCTATGATATATTTGGGTAACATATGATGAAAATATAACAATAAAATAATATAACAAAATAAATATTTATGATAAATGTGTTCAAAATTAACAGGGGTCAGGAGAGAATAGAGAAAGTGGATGGAAAGATTGAGAACCAGATGGCAGAATGGGGTTGAGAAACTTATCAGCCATGATTGAATGACGGTGCAGACTTGATGGGCCGAATTGCCTAATTCTGTTCCTCTATCTTATAGTCTTATCGTATTTAAGGCGAAAGGAGTAAAGATGACATAAAGAAAAATTTTATCACACAGTGATTGGTTAAGATCTGGATATCACTGAGAGTGTGGTGGAGGCAGATTCAAGCGAGCCTTTCAAATGGGAATTGGACCCTTATCGGAAAAGGTAGAATGTACAGGGCTATGTGGAGAAGGTGGGTAAGTGTCACTCAGAGAGCTAGCATAGACACAATGCTATACAGTGACCATGATATGTTATTTTTGCTGGTTCCTGTAAATATGAAATAATCATAGTTCAGACTCAAAATGCCTGAGTTCAATCAATTTGATTTCATTTAGTTGTCCATGTGATTGGTAGAACAGTTGGATTAATACATTGTTACTCAGTACATGACAACAGTGCAGTGGGAAAATTCTCAAACTCTCTTTGTTCTAATTTCTTTTTGAAGAATACAATATAACATCACTGTTTGTTTAAAAAATACAATGCTTGTAAATAAATTATTCCAATCATTAATATGCTTTATATTAGAGTCATAGAGGTTTATAGCATGGAAACAGGCCCTTCGGCCCAACTTGTCCATGCCACCCTTTTTTAAAACCCCTCAGCTAATCCCAATTGCCTGCATTTGGCCCATATCTCTCTATACCCATCGTACCCATGTAACTATCTAAATGCTTTTTAAAAGGTAAAATTGTACCTGCCTCTACTACTACGTCTGGCAGCTTGTTCCAGACACTTGCCACCCTCTGTGTGAAAAAATTGCCCCTCTCGACTCTTTTGTGTCTCTCCCCTCGCACCTTAAACCAATGCCCTCTAGTTTTAGACTCCCCTACCTTTGGGAAAAGATATTGACTATCTACCTTGTCTATGCCCCTCATTATTTTGTAGATTTCTATAAGATCACCCCTCAGCCTCCTATGCTCCAGAGAAAAAAGTCTCAGTCTATTCAGCCTCTCCTTATAACTCAATCCATCAAGTCCTGGCAGCATCCTAGTAAATCTTTTCAGCGCTCTTTCTAGTTTAATAATATCCTTTCTATAATTGGGTGACCATTATTGCACACAGTATTCCAAGTGTAGCCTTACAACTTTACAACTTGTACAACTTTAACAAGACGTCCCAACTCCTGTTTTCAATGTTCTGACCGATGAAACCAAACATGCTGAATGCCTTCTTCACCACTCTGTCCACCTGTGACTCCACTTTCAAGGAGCTATACCCCTAGATCTCTTTGTTCTGTAACTCTCCCCAATGCCCTACCATTAACTGAGTAAGTCCTGCCCTGGTTCAATCTACCAAAATGCATTATCTCGCATATGTCTAAATTAAACTTCATCTGCCATATGTCAGCCTACTGGCCCAATTGATCAAGATCCTGTTGCAATTGGAGATAACTTTCTTCACTGTCCACTATGCCACCGATCTTGGTGTCACCTGCAAACTTACTAACCATGCCCCCTATATTCTCATCCAAATCATTAATATAAATGACAAGTAATAGTGGGCTCATCATTGATCCCTGAGGCACACCTTGCTAGTCACAGGCCTCCAGTTTGAAAAACAACTTTCTACAATCACTCTTTGGTTTCTGTCAAGAAGCCAATTTTGTACCCATTTAGCTACTTCACTCTGTATTCTGTGAGATTTAACTTTGTGCAACAACCTACCTTGCAGTACCTTGTCAAAGACCTTGCTAAAGTCCATCTAGACAACATCAACTGCACTGTCCTTATCTATATTCTTGGTTACCCTTTCAAAAAAACTCAGTCAAATTTGTGAGACCCGATTGTCCACTCACAAAGCCATGCTGACTGTCCCTAATCAGTCCTTGTGTCCCTAAATGCCTGTAGGTCCTGTCTCTCAAAATGCCTTCCAACAATTTACCCATCACAGATGTGAGGCTCACTGGCTTGTAGTTCCCAGGGTTTTCTCTGTAGCCCCTCTTAAACAAAGGCACAACATTTGCCACTCTCCAGTCTTCAGGCACCTCACCAGTGACTATCGATGATTCAAATAGCTAAGCTAGGGGACGCGTAATTTCTTCTCTAGCATGCCACAACGTTCTGGGACATACCTCATCAGGTCCCGCAGATTATTCTACCTCGTTGTGCTTTAAGACTTCCAGCACCTCCTTCTCTGTAATATGTACACTCCAGTTTAAGTAAAGCTGATTAACAATTGACTTTTATAAATAAACACCTTTAGAAGCTGTTAAAACTTGCTTTCTTTTCTGAAAGCATTATTCATTGCATTGCTTTGATTTCATTTGATTTATTATTGTCACATGTATTTATATAGTGAAAAGTAATGTTTTTTGCATGCTGTACAGACAAAGGACATCGTACATAGAGAAAGAAAGCAGATTATAGTGTTACAATCATAGCTAGGGTGTAGAGAAAGATCAACTTAATATGAGGTAGGTCCATTCAAAAATATGATGGCAGCAGGAAAGAAGCTGTTCTTTAATCCGTTAGTACGTGATCTCAGATTTTTGTATCTTTTCCCGACAGAGGAAGATGGAAGTGAGAATGTCCAGGGTGTGTGAGGTCCTTGATTATGCTGGCTGCTTTTCCAAGGCAGTGGAATCACCAGATTCTCTATCTCTTTCCAGGACTCCGTCTCATCATTATTTGAGATCCGACCCACTACAGTCATGTAATCAGCAAACCTGGAAATCGAGTTGGAGGCAAATTTGGCCACACAGTCATAGGTGTTTAATGAGTATAGTAGGGAACTGAGGACAGAGCCTTGGGGGCACTGCTGTTGAGGATGATTGTGCAGGAGTTGTTGTTGCCTATCCTTCCTGATTTTGGAATTTCCGGAGGCCCCTCTCCAGACTGAGTTTTCTGATACCCTCACTGCCCAGTCATCACGTTTCCTGATACCCCTCCCCTCATTCACTGTGTTTCTGATATGCCCTCTCCATAGTAACTGTGTTTCTGATATGCCCTCTCCATAGTAACTGTGTTTCTGATATGCCCTCTCCATAGTCACTGGGGTTACAGTGGCCCCTCCCACAGCTACTGGGGTTCCAGTGGACCTACCCCTGATCACTGGGATTCCAGTGGCCTCTCCACCAGTCACTGGGATTCTAGTGGTCCCCTTTCTCAGTTATTGGCTTCCAGAGGCCCCTCTCCAGGCACTAGAATTCCAGACGGTCCTTCCCTAATCACTGGGATTCCAATGGCACCACCCCCCATCACCAGGGTTCAAGTGGTCCCTCCCCACAGTGATTCCAGAGGCCTCTACCACACTGGGATTCCAGTGGCCCTCCCGCCCCATCACCGGGATTCCAGTGGCCCTCCCGCCCCATCACCGGGATTCCAGTGGCCCTCCCGCCCCATCACCGGGATTCCAGTGGCCCTCCCGCCCCATCACCGGGATTCCAGTGGCCCTCCCGCCCCATCACCGGGATTCCAGTGGCCCTCCCGCCCCATCACCGGGATTCCAGTGGCCCTCCCGCCCCATCACCGGGATTCCAGTGGCCCTCCCGCCCCATCACCGGGATTCCAGTGGCCCTCCCGCCCCATCACCGGGATTCCAGTGGCCCTCCCGCCCCATCACCGGGATTCCAGTGGCCCTCCCGCCCCATCACCGGGATTCCAGTGGCCCTCCCGCCCCATCACCGGGATTCCAGTGGCCCTCCCGCCCCATCACCGGGATTCCAGTGGCCCTCCCGCCCCATCACCGGGATTCCAGTGGCCCTCCCGCCCCTGCCCCATCACCGGGATTCCAGTGGCCTCGCCCCTGCCCCATCACCGGGATTCCAGTGGCCTCGCCCCTGCCCCATCACCGGGATTCCAGTGGCCTCGCCCCTGCCCCATCACCGGGATTCCAGTGGCCTCGCCCCTACCCCATCACTGGGATTCCAGTGCCCCCCTTCCCTCGCTCCATCACTGGGATTCCAGTGCCCCCTCCCTCCATCACTGCGATTCCAGTGTCCCCCCAGCTCCATCACTGGGATTCCGGTGGGCCGCCCTACCCTGCCCCATCACTGGGATTCCAGTGTCCCCCCCCCGGCTCCATCACTGGGATTTCAGTGTCCCCCCCGCCCCGCCCCATCACTAGGATTCTAGCGGTCTCCCGCCCCACCACTGGCATTCCAGTGGCCCTGCCCTGTGACGTAATGGAAACACGTCATGCTTCCCGCTGACGTCAGCACGTCGCCTCGGCCGGCGCAAGGATACAACCTAGTGGGAGCGGGTGAAGCATCCCGGAACCTGCTGCTTGATTCATAAATCGCGGGAATGGCATGCCTTGCCTGATTGAGGCTCGGAGCGCGTTGAATAACAACACGGGGTCGCCCCACCACCGCACACCTCCCGCCCGCGGTCCTCCTCTCCAGTTGGCAGCCCGGGAGGTTTTAAAGCCGGGGACTATGTGGTGCGGGCGGAGGCGGCGTTGTTGGGGCGGGCGCTGCTAGGGGGTGAAGCGGCGGTGGCTGCGGCTGCTTCCGGCTGGCGGCCATGTTGTAGGAGAGGGGGAGGCAGACCGGGGACCAGACACCGGGCACAGGGAGAGAGCGAGCGAGCGAGAGAGAGGGAGAGAGGGAGAGGAGAGCCCGGGCACACTCACAGCCCGCAGGCACACAACTGCCGCGCCATGAGCACCCGCTCCGAGCGGGAGAAATCCCAGAAGCAGAACGAGCAGCACCAGCTCATCCTGTCCAAACTGCTGCGGGAGGAGGACAACAAATACTGTGCCGACTGCGAGGCCAAAGGTAACCGGCGGGGGTGGGGGCGGCTCGTGCCCGACAGGGGCCGGGCTGCTGCTGATGCTGCTGCTGCTGCTGCTGCCACACTGGGTCACCGGGGTCTCACTGTGGGGTGGGCTGCTGTCACCCGCCCCCCCCGCCCCCCATCTCTTCCCTGCCCGCAGCCGGATTTGGCTGTCAAGGTCCCCTTCTGTTAACGCAGCAGGAATTGGGACGCTGTCCCAGTCTGATGGGTGGCACAGTGGTTACTGGAACCAGAGCAGTGGAGTCTGAATCGTTGAATGGTTTCTCGATCCGTTTCTGATAGAAGAGATGGCAGTGAGTGGGGAGGTGGATTTGAGACCAGGGAGTGAGATCAGCCATGATCTGATTGAATGGTGGAGCAGGCTGGAAGGGCTGAATTTGCATACTTCTGTTCCTGATTCCTGTGCAGTAGCACTGCTGCCTCACAGCGCCAGGGACCTGGGTTCGATTCCTGGCTTGGGTCACTACCTGTGCGGAGTTTGCATATTTTCACTGCGCCTATGTTTCATGTGCCTATGTGCTCCAGTTTCCTCCCATAGCCTGAAAGGTGTGCAGATTAAGCGCATTGGTCGTGTTACATTGCTCCCTGATATCAGGGGAATTAACAGGGTAAATACTTGGGGTTATGGGGATAGGGTCTGGGTGGGATTATTGTTGGTGTAGATTTGATGAGCCAAATGGTCCCCTTCTGTATTGTAGGGATTCCATGATTTCAAACATCGATCCCGCTCCTCCCCCACCACCACCATTCATCTGGCCTTTTCATTCTCACCACTTTTTGTGCCAAATAGTATTTTCAGAGCTGCAATCTGGAGACTTCGCACATCCTTTCTTGTCACCTCCATCCCTAATGCTTACTGGAAAATGTCCCATCTGCCTACTGGACCTTGCACGGATTGGAATTGAAAAGTATAAACTGAGGGTGGTAACACATTCCACATTTGAATCAATCTGCTTGCTGTTTAATGTAAGGGAGTGTGGCTGTTTGAGCAGTCACTGAATATATAATTATGTTTGCTGCATGTGTGACATTCTGTCTCTTGATCCGTTCTGCAATATTGATGGTGGTGCCCAAGAGTCAACGCCTAATGTGCAACAGCAAGAATACACTTATTCTTGGTGTGATATTAAATCAGCTGGAACATTAAAAATTTGTGTGTTTTTACATTTCTGTCATCAACCATGAATTTAGTGGTGTATTTTTTCTAATTGGATAAAGTTGAAATTTTGCACATATCAGAGTAATGTTAAATCTGTTTTCTATATCTGCATAAATGTAGTTAGAGCATTGCAATGTAGTTAGAGTTACTTGGATCGCAGCTTCCTATTCCAAATCACTTCCCTTTATTTACACAATTATTTTCTCTTATACTTATCAATAGTCAAAACACTTGGTTACGAAATGGTGTGTTATGGTACCACAGTGAATTCTGTATACTCTTGTAGTGTTGGCTTAAGTGTACTGTGTTTTTGTCGGCTCTTGGACGTAGTCACACAATCCTATACGTGTGAGTTACAAACCAGAGTAACCTGGATGAAGTCTGGAAGTTATTTTCCAAAGTCAGTAGATACATTTCAGGTGTTGGTCCTGCTATAATTTCTTAACCAAAATATAAATCCTGATGGAATAAGTATATTTTATTCATTACAAGTGCACATTGTAAAAATGATTTAGTAACGTCTTTGGATAATTGCTGAGTTGCAGCGAAACCATTGGTTTAAAAAAAAGCTTGCTTACACATTGAAGACAATCCTGTTGTGGTATGATGGTCAGGGATAGAAAGCATCATTTAAAAGGCTCAATGTGAGCCAATTTTGATTTATCATGAGTCATGGTTCTCACTTTAAAGGAAGGTCACACATTGAATATTCCTTATCTGTACTTGTTACTGGTCTTTCTGTGTATGTGAGGGTAGCCATCTTACAGCAGTGCACATTTCATGCCAAAAATTACTGTTGATGATTTCTAAGATTGTATTTGGTATCCGTGCGGTGATACTGCTGATAGACATGATAATTCATTTGATTTTCTGAGAGTCCTCTTCCCAGGTCAATTGGGGGTGGGCAGCAAAGGCTGCCTTTGCCAGCACCTCTGTCAGGAATGGGATAAATGTACAAAACCCAAAGCCAATATTGTTTATATTGCAGAATACATTGGTATTTTACTAAATTATTAAAAAAATGCAGAATTGAGTATTTGAAAAATGTGATGGGGGATGGTTAGAAGGATATGAGTGTGGCTTTACAAAAGAGTATATAGTACAGAGGCCATTTTCCAGCCTGCACTGGTGTTAATGCTTAAAGTCATAGAGGGTTACAGTGTGGAAACGGGCCCTTTGGCCCAACTTGTCCATGCCATCCACTTTTTGCCACTAAGCTAGTCCCAGTTGCTTGCAATTGGCCCATAGCTGTGTATACCAATGTAACTGTCTAAATGTTTGACAGAATTGTGCCTGCCTCTGTTCCAGAAACTCACCACCCTCTGACTGAAAAAATTGCCTCTCTGGACCCTTTTGTATCTCTTCCCCCCTCACCTTAGACCTATGGCCTCTAGTTTTAGACACCCCTACCTTTGGGAAAAGATGTTGATTATTGACCTTATCTGTGCCCCTCATTCTTTTATAGACATCCAAAAGATCACCTGTAAGTCTCCTACGCTCCAGGGAAAAAGTCCTAGCCATTCCTCATAACTCAAGCCTCTTCCATCATTCTTAACACTCTATTCATTTCTCCTTCTTTTGCTCATGTAGTTCAATATTCCCTGTCGTTACAGTTCCACATGCTCATCATTCGTTGGGTAAATAAGTTTCTTCTGATCCTAACTGGATTTCTCAGTGACTGTCTTATATTGATAGCTCTGCACTTCCCACAGGGCTGACATGGAAGGTTTGGTGTACTGGTTACTCTTTTCCTGTCTGCCGTTTTTTGTGTGCTCTTGTTTTGCAACTGAAGATTGCATACATCCAGCTCGTTTTTAAAAGTTGTTACTTGTACTGATTCACTGGCTATAACGGAGGTTAATGAGATCAGGTGTTTCTCTGGTCCTTGGTACATCTGGTGGAGGAAAAAAAGGCCCTTTTAAGGCCACCATCTTAAGATGGTCAGGTTGGAGAAATGTAGTTGCTCTATGTAGTTACCCTCTGTGGATCTCTTATTTTCTGCTTTAGAACTATAGAACATTACAGCACAGAAACAGGCCTTTTGGCCCTTCTTGGCTGTGCTGAACCATTTTTCTGCCTAGTCCCACTGACCTGCAACTGGACCATATCCCTCCACACCCCCCTCATCCATGTACCTGTCCAAGTTTTTCTTAAATGTTAAAAGTGAGCCCGCATTTACCACTTCATCTGGCAGCTCATTCCACACTCCCACCACTCTGTGTGAAGACCCCCCCCCCAATATCCCCTTTAAACTTTTCCCCCTACACCCTTAACCCATGTCCTCTATTTTTTTTTCCTCCCCTAGCTCAGTGGAAAAAGCCTGCTTGCATTCACTCTTATCTACACCTATCATTTTATACCCCTCTATCAAATCTCTCCTCATTCTTCTATGCTCCAGGGAATAAAGTCCTAACCTATTCAACCTTTCTCTGTAACTCAGTTTCTCAAGCCCCGGCAACATCCTTATAAACCTTCTCTGTAGTCTTTCAACCTTATTAATATCCTTCCTGTGATTAGGTGACAAACTGCACACAATACATTCCACAGGCATTCCATTTCGAAGTACAGGACAGTGACTGGGGTTGTGCTGTTGTTGCCTTACCTTTGCTGCTTAAACAGATACAGGGAATGTTGCATAGTTCAGTTATTCTTCAGCCTCTCTTTATAGTTGCTTCTTTCCACCATAAACAATTTTTAAGCCCCGATTGGGATATTTGCTTGGGAAGTGACTAACTAATCTAAAGATCAGTGCTTATTAAACACAAGTTGCAGCGATTCATGACAGAATTTTGACTTGTCTTGTTATTTGCGCAGTGTGAATCACATTGATACAAAAGTTGTCAAATCCCTTCAAATTTTTCTTGGCCCTTCATTATGGTTTCTCATTGCAAGACATGAAGAAGCAGTAAAATGGAGATGTATTTAAGAATCTCAATCTTGTATCATGGTGGGGGGGCGCAATTGGGCCTGATCCTGCATGTGCTAACTCATTAAAAGAACCATCAGTGTTTCTCCTCCTCGTCCATGCCCAATTTCCTCTTGACTCTGCTGCTGATGCCGCCACCCATTCAGGCAATGTATTGTAATGGCCTAGATGTTATAATTAGCAGTGAAAGAAGAATGCTTGCCTTTGATCACACAGATTCCTACAGAGTTTTTGCAAGCAGAGTTTGTTCAGGGGCTTGGGGTGAGAGAGAGCAGGTCAATCAATGAAATTAAGAATGCCCACAAAGGCATGCAGAGGCTAAATGAAATATAAATTTATTTAATTCATGTCAAATTTATGTAAACAAAATTTTGGGGGGGTGGTGGGTGGAGAAATAGGAATAAAAAAAGTTCTGAAGGAACAAGGTTCCTGAAAAATTTAATTTCCAGTTGAGAAATTGTTTAGGATTAGTTAAGACATTGGGCTGTTTTAAAAACCATCTGCATCTGAGTGCACCGACTCTTAAAGATGTTTTTAATAGCATGTTATGTCCTTGAATGGATTACAATGCCTTGTCTCTCAGCAAGGTACTATTGTTGCACAGCTTTTGGCAGAGCAGAGAAATTCGGTTGACAATTTCCAGATGTGTTTAGAAGTGCAGACTCTACGTTTTCCTTGCTGATTTATTCATTGAGTTTTAAGGTCACCATTAATTCAATACTTGCTGCATTTTGAAAAATAAGTTACTCGTCTTTAGATTTGCGTGCTGGGTCACCAATCCATAAAATCCCTAGTGCAGAAGGAGGCCGTTGGGCCCATTGACTCTCCGAAAGAACAATTTATCTCGGCAGCATTGAGTATGACCATGTGCTAATTGCTTTTTAGACATTAATCTTTCTTTACTCAAAAATGCAGAAGCTGCACTTCAGCTTCCTCGTGGCATTGTTTGTGGTGTTTTTCTAATTTTTACGTCCATTGATTGTAATCAAAAGACTTGGGACGGCTCATAGAAGAAATCCATAAAGTTAGCTTGTGGATGCAGTAAGCAGTTAGGAAGGAAAATTGCATGTTGGTATTTATTGTAAAGAGATTAGAGTAGAAGAATAAAGAAGTCTTCCTACACTCGCGCAGAGAATTGGTGAGACCATATCTGGAATCCTATGTGTGCAGTTAACATTTCCAAGTTTGAGAGGAAATACTTGCATTGACGGCTCATTAAATTGGTTTCTGGGATGAAGGATTGTTGTATCATGAGGGACTGAGTAAATTGGGCTTATGTACTTTGGAGTTTAAAAGGATGAGAGATGATCTCACTGAAACATTCTGAAGGGGCTTGGAAGGGTTGAGAGTTTGTTTCTGCTGGTCAGAATACAGCCTCAGAGTAATGAATGGGAAAGTACTTCATTCAAAGGGTTGTGAATCTTTGGAATTCTCTAACTCAGGGTTGTAGGTGTTCAATCATTGAATATATTTGAGACTGGGATAGACAGATCTTGGATCTTTCGAACAGTTCAGGTTCTATATCAACCATGGTGGAGCAGGCTTGACAGGCCATAAGGTCTACTTGTGTGCATTTGCCACCACTGCAGTTCCATAATCAAAATCTTTCCCCTGCTGGTGGATTAGTAAAAACTGCTACAAATTTGCCATTTTTTTACACTAGGCCCTAGATGTTTATAGAGCTGCATGATGAAATTAAAAGCCATATTTGGATAAAAACATTGGTTTCAAGCAAATGTTTCCCACAATACCAAATTTAAAAATAAAACACTATTTGGTAACATTTATATTAGTCTTTCCCAAACTTTTCAAGCCTCGGAACCCCTAGTAACCTACCAAGAGAATTGGGGAACACCAAGCATTCTCATGATGCCAGTGCTATCTTTTTTGCTGTGAAATTAGTGTGAGCACAGGATGAGGGGAGGCAGGAGTGAGCAGGAGACAATGCTGCCAGAGTGAGGATGGGGATGCGTACACCTGTGCCAGAGGGACAGTAACCTACCGAGAGAATTGGCACATATGCCAGAGGGATGGTTTGGGTGCCCCAGAGATATGGGCCTAATTAATTATCAGGCTGATATATGTATAGATACGGCCATAAGAGTTGTTTAATTTTGATTTTTGTGTTCACATATTTCACAGCAAAAAAGAGGGCAATGTCATTATCTATTTAAAAAAAATTAGTGATTTGGCGTTGTGGCACATTGGTTAGCACTGCTGCCTCAGTGTCAGGCTTGGGTTTGATTCTGTCTTGGGTCACAGTGTCACTGCCACCCATTGTCTGTCTGTGCAGAGTTGCACATTCTCCCCTGTCTGCGTGGGTTTCCTCCGGGTGCTCTGATTTCCTCCCACAGTCCAAAAGATGTGCTGGTTCAGTGCTTTAGCCATGCTAAGTTCTCCCTTGGCGTGCCTGAACAAGCCCCTAGTGTGGCGACTAGGAGATTTTCACAGTAACTTCATTGCATTGTTAATAAAAGCCTACTTGTGACAGACTGTCATATTGGAGGGTGACTGCCTATCAACCAACATAAGAAATAGGAGCAGGAGTAGGCCATCAAGCCCTTTGAGCCTGCCCCGCCATTCAATAAGATCGTGGCTGATCTGTCGTGTCTCAGTTCCACATTCCCGCCCTCTCCCCATAACCCTTAATCCCCTTGCCTATCAAAAACCTATCAACCCGCGTCTTAAATATATTTAGCGAGGCAGCCTCCACCACTTCAACGGGCAGAGAATTCCAGAGATTCACCACCCTTTGAGTGAAGAAGTTCCTTCTCAACTCTGTTCTAAACCGCCCCCCCTTTATCTTGAGACTGTGCCCCCTAGTCCTACTGTCCTTTCTGAGCGGGAAGAGCCTCTCCACCTCTATCCTATCCATCCTATTCATCATCTTATATGTCTCAATGAGATCTCCCCCCATTCTTCTAAACTCTAACGAGTACAAGCCTAGTTTATTCAGCCTCTCCTCATAGTTCAACCCCCTCAACTCCGGTATCAGCCTAATAAACCTCCTCAGCACTCCCTCCAAGGCCAAAATATCCTTGCGTAAGTGTGGCAACCAAAACTGCACACAGTACTCCAGCTGCGGCCTCACATCTTCAGTGAAGGAATTGAAAAGAACAATGGAAAACTCCATACTGATATACAAACTGAAGGGACTGCTCTTACATTACACTAATATTACCATTTTCTGGGATCAGTTGTGTGTTGTCTTTAGAGGATTAAGTATCTCAATCCACTAACTTCTTTCCAGACTTGATGCTTAGATCACTGCTTAGGAATAGCAATATGTCGAGATGGCAAAATCCATTTTAGTGTGCTTCCCTTAATTCTGAGATAAATTGGAGCAGTGCAGTGCATTTACCACCTTGCGTTTTAAATTGCTGACGAGGTCAATCTCCTTAACTTCATTCCCAAAGGCAGTGCTGGGGAAGGAATCTGTCATCGGCTCACTCAAACTGATGTGAAGATGTGTGAGATGAAAATAGTTCATGCTTGTTTTAGACTTCAAAGGGAAAATGATCTAGAGGAAGAGTGAGATATTAGGTAATCTAAAAAACTTTTTTTAAAAGCAAGAAGTTACCTGCAGTATTTGAGGCGGGGCGGGTGGCGGGGGAAGAAACACATTTGGGGATCGTTCGAATGTAGTATCTTTCAGATAATTTAAATGTTGGCAGGAGGCTGTGAATATTCTCATCGGATAAATAAAATAATTAATCTTAATTAGAACTATTCGTAGTTTAGGATAAATTAGGACTTGTGTAATGTCCTATTTTTATACAACTTTGAGCATTGCAACTTTTTAGCGTAACTACATGCGCCTGTTAACAAAACTAACAAATTCTAACGAAACATTTCCAACTCTTGACCGATGTTAAGAGCACTCCTAACTTCCCAAACAAATTGAGCCTATTCGATGTCACAGCCTGGTTGTTCCATCCTAACTGCTAACTACAACTTGTATCTTTTTGACAGGCGGTCCTGAATTACCTGATGCTCTGACCACCTTCCTAACCATAACTTTATTTTTTTCATATTTACAACTCCCACAATTCACCAATTATCCCTATTGTACATACAGGCGAAGTATTTTCACCACTCAGCTTGTGTACAGTGCAGTTTGACAATTTAATCTTTATTAATTCCATAGGTGTACCAATGAGGTGAAACCTCAACCTCAGTTTGTAGTTGGTGCATTTTCTTTAATGGTAATGTGAATCTTTGTGCATCTTCCCATTCTGACCCATTTTCTGATTTAAGTCCATTGGGTAGAGTCTGATATTTACTTCAAATGAGCATTCTTCCAGGCCCAAGCCTGGACAACTGGTAAGGTCAAGAGCAGCACAGTGGTTAGCACTGCTACCTCACAGCACTAGGGGCGACCTCGTCCATTGTAGGGATTCGGGGAAGAAGGGAGAATATCACCACCGGGTTTGACCCAGCCTTCGTTGGATATCTGTATGTACCTCTGGAGAGGATTACTAGTCAGTGAATGAGGAGACAAAATCTTGGCTGTGCTTTTCATTCAGATCTTCTACGTCATCTTTAATCCATTGTATTTTATCAGATGTCCTTGTATGAGAAACATCCTTGCAGCATTGCCTGTAGATCTAAGCTGCCATCTTTTGCTCTGTGCCTCTGAGCTGCATGGGATCTGGGTCCAGCAACATCACAAATTTAAAATCTTGATGTTGTGTTTAAATCCTGCCATTGCCTCATCCTTCCCTATCTCTGTGACCTTCGTGGCCTTAACTCTGTACTCTCTGCATTCCTCCAGTAACAGCTTTTTGGGCATCCTCCATCTCCACCACTCTTCCATTGGCGGCTCTGCTTTCAGCTGACAAGGCCTAGGGTTTGGAATTTCCTCTGTCTCTCAATTTTGCTGAATTCCTTTTAAGGTGTTCCGTAAAACTATCTTTTTGACCAACCATTGGTTTTCTGCATGATATCTCCTTATGTGGCTTTTGGCTGCTAATGTACCTGTGTGTTTTATTACATTAATACATCTGCTACCTTCAAGAAGGACAAAGGTCATGGTAACCCCACCACCTGCAAATTTCTGTCCAAGCCACTCACCATTCTGACTTGGAAATATATTGTTTCTTCACTTACTGGGTTAAAATCCTAACAGCCTTGTGGGAGTACCTACACCACATGGATTGCATTGTTGAAGTTTATTTATTGATGTCACAAGTAGGCTTATATTAACACTTCATTGAAGTTATTATGAAAATCCCCTAGTTGTCACACTCTGGTGCATGTTTGGGTACACTGAGGGAGAACTTAGTATGGCCAATGCACCTAACCAGTACGTTTTTCAGACTGTGGAAGGAAACTGCAGCACCGGGAGGAAATCCATGCAGACGGGGAGAGCATGCAGCACAGACTGAGACCCAAGCCGGTCTGTGGTGCTCTGAGGCAATGATGCTAACCATTGTATCAAAGTGCTGCTCTGGAAGACAGCTCGCCATCATCTTCTCAATGACAATTGGGGATGGGCAATAAATGTTGGCCTAGCTGGTGATACCCACATCCCCTGAATTGATTTTTTTTTACTCACTGGATAAAAGTGCTGAGCTCTTCCTGGTGGCTTTGTGAATGCATGTTATAATGAAATAGGTATTCTCCTGATATTTGGGCTAATAAGAGAGGGAGTTTGAAAAGGATCTTCTGAACGGCTGATCAATAAGGGGCTTTGGTGTAAAGTTGCCAGTCATTATGTGCGGATTAATCTGCCTGCAAGTGTTTACCTGGTGTACAGCTCACACTGACACTCTTTACAAATGCTGTCTTCATTTCTACTTGATTGGTTTTACCATGCATATTTTGTAGTGCCTTATAGAATTTTAACTGTGATTTTCTGTTTCAAAATATTTAGTGTACAATTCTTTCACCAAATTAAGTTTCTCTAAGTTCAGTTTAGATTTATTTTGTAATAGAAGCGATTCAAGTTAGAATTTGAAATGAATGAACTCATTTTCAGTTCTTCAAAAACAAGTGGCTTCTTTCAATCCTTGGTGTGGGAGATGAAGAATGTAATTTTCTATAATTTAAAACTGGATGCATATAAATCTTTAATTTGAATGCCACTTCAGAGCCACAATTGAATGTTGATTTTAAAATTTTTAAGATACCGTTTTAATTATACCTATGCACAATGTGTCAGGGTTTTTTTTACAAAAGAGACTAGCCAACAACCAAGTCAAATGTGTCATGACCTTCACCCTTTTTCGGCAATTTGGAAAGGGAATCATAATCCCTGAAATGCTTTTGTAGTCTGAGTTGTTTGCTAAGCTTGATCATTCAGTATTTTTCCAAGGTGACCAATATTGTTTTTTATTGTGTCCTTTCGTATGTTACACATTTATTTTTCATAATGAAAGAGCAAACGTTAAGATTTCTGGTAATGTGCACAGACACCAGGTCCACCTAGTTTCTTGGCCTTACAATGGTGTAGATTACCTACCAGCAAGCTCCTGTATGAGGATGTTCTTGATCTCCTTGGAGGTTGCATCTACGTATTTCTGGTAGTTTGCCACCAATGCTTTACAAAATGATTGATGGATAGCTTGGATGGGCTTTCACACAAATTTTAATTTCAACTCCACCAAATCTTTCCTTGCCCAACATCAGAACTGGTTCCAACAGTTTGAGCCAAGTACCTCACAGTGCAATCTGCTCCAGGGACCTTCCACTTACTTTGATAAGGCCATTTCCTTTGTCACAATGGGCAACAGCAGTTGCTGTTTTCTTGCGCCCAAAAACCTGGACCAATCGCAAATAACTTTTTGCAGACAACTTTCCATTCCTGTCAGGTGGAGCCATTGGGCTCCAAGAATTTAATTTCAGTTTGGTAAATGTTTGGTTTTAGTTGAATTTAAGTAAACTCCCATTAAGAGATTGAAAATTTGCTTATTGTGAGATTGTTCCTGAAGATGTCTGTTTTCAGTGTGATTGACAGCTTTTATTAAACTTCTAGGGAATAGGTGGGAGGTGGTAAAGCTTGCAACAAACATTCAGTTAGTCTTCTGTCAAACAAGCACTTTCAGAGCATTTAAGATCAGACAGGAGCTCCAAAATAACAGTTTTCATTGTGCATTATTCTGCCTGTTATCCGAAAGAATTCCAGGATCCTCCGTTCGAGAGCTAATAATTACCTTCAACAGCTGTAGAGTTGAACCTCAAATGATTATGAAATGGATGTTTGAGGAGTTTTTATTGTTGTTTAAAACATAAACATTTAAAATATTATCTTAATCATTAAAAACTTAAAGTTTAGCTGTAAATCTACTTATTGCATGATGGTGTAACCAAATTTCAAAAACTAATACTGTTTTGCAGGAAAACAATTCAGGAAGTTGGTGTTACATAAGAGGAAGTAGTTGTTGTCACAAGATTTCCTTTTTTTTTGTTTTTATTCCAATTCAATTAAATCCAATTCAGAGTCTCAACAAGTTGAGACATTCCTGATCCAAGCTGACAAGACAGGGCTCTCACCACGTGTCTTGGGCTTGATCTACATGATCCAAGCTGATTGGAGTAGGCATAACTTCTCCAAGGCTTGATCTCATTTGCATCTTAGCCAAAAGGCTGAGATGTTGCTTTTAAAAATTGCTTCAAATGAAGCTGAAGTGTAACCTAATGACTTCAACCAAGCACAGCATGTCGATCTTAGCCACCTGACAGTTGAAATTGCGTATATAGCCATGTAGTAATTTTTAAATTAAAAATATACATTCCATGTTCCTATAGGTGTTTTGAGGGATTGGGAAAGAGATAAAGACAATTAAACTGAGCTGAATGCAACAGGTTTTAAAGTGAAATATAAGTTGAGTATCTAACAATAAATCCAAAGACATTCAATAATTTTTTTAACTTCATCAATTTTTAGTCTGTGATCCAACCTGAAAATAACCTTGCTGACTGCACCTGACCTTTAGCATGTGAAGTATCTCTCAAACTGACACAAACCTTGCCTACGCCACCCGACTCATGCCTTGCCGATTTCATTCTACCTTCGGTGCGGAAAGTCTGTGACGTGGGGACGCTAACCTGACCTGGTCTTTAGCGCTGAAGTCTGACCCATGTGGACAACAAGCTCACTGACTTCACCCAACCTTAGCACGGGAGATCTGTGATCGAAGCTGACACAAACCCCAACAACTGCACCAGACCATTAATGCAAGGAATTTTGTTGTTTGTACTCTTCTTTGTGAACCCAGATGGTGAAATGGGTGGGAAGTTAAGCCTGTGTTTATTATTCAGTGGTACTTTTTTTCCTGGTCATTTCATTTATTCTATGCTATAGCTAGCCTAGGCTTCAACCATTGTAATGCAAGTAGGCCTATATGTGGGATCGAAAAACTGGAATGATCTGAAATGTATTTGGTCCCAAGGAGTTCAGATCAATGGTATTTGACTTGTATGTGCCATTCTCCTAATTAGACTGAGGAAAACATTTTTCATTTTCAGAACTATTTTTTTATAGAATCCCTACAGTGCAGAAGGAGGTCATTTGGCCTATCAAGCCTGCACCGA
The DNA here is from genome assembly GCF_965287045.1 of Carcharhinus amblyrhynchos. Lineage (NCBI taxonomy): Eukaryota > Metazoa > Chordata > Chondrichthyes > Carcharhiniformes > Carcharhinidae > Carcharhinus > Carcharhinus amblyrhynchos. The sequence goes on along the minus strand of NC_137330.1, from coordinate 13,097,771 downwards.
CAACAATCCCACCCAGACCCTATACCCATAACCCCACATATTCACTCTGTTAGTCCTCCTGACATTCAGGGTGATTTAACTTGGCCAATCAACTTAACACACGCGTCTTTGGAGTGCGGGAGGAAACCGAAGCAGATACAAGGAGAAATTGCAAACTCCACATGGACAGTGTCCGAGGCTAGAATCAAACCCTGGTCCCTGGTGTTGTGAGGCAACAGTGCTAACTACTGTGATTTTTATGTAAATCAACATGAAGCTCAATTTTAGAAAAGTGCTTTGAACACTAATTTATTTGCATCCAAATTCAGAAGGAGATACTGTACTGGTTTAATACTGCAAATGAATTAAAGTACTAGTTAATTGTACTTTGTATCACATCTGACCGCCCCTGTAATTTTTTTTTGTTTTTATTCCAATTCAATCCAGTCCAATCCAATTCAGAGTCTCAACAAGTTGAGACATCCCCGATCCAAGCTGACAAGACAGGGCTCTCACCTCTTGTCTTGGGCTTGATCTACATGATCCAAGCTGATTGGAGTAGGTGTAGCTCCTCCTCCAAGGCTTGATTTATTTGCATCTTAGCCAAAAGGCTGAGATACCGCTTTGAAAAATTGCTTCAAAATGAAGCTAAAATGTAACCTGTTGACTTCAATCAAGCACAGCATGTCAATACTACACTTGATCTTAGCCAAAAGACCAAGAAGCAATTAATTAGCGTCACTTAAACCACACAAGTTTTGTTGTAGCAAGTTTCAAGTTTAATAATTTGAGTTGTTTTGGAAGATACGCAATGGGACTACTTGTGTTTTATTTTGGATAACCATTATCACTTTTAAGCCTTTGACCTACTTAAATCAAGGCCAAGTTTAAATTCCTTTAAGACCTGACTTGGTAATTTGCAATATACATGAGTTTTGCTCCTATCATCTTTGACAGAATCCACACTGCTATGACTAAGATTTTTAATTGTTAAAACACTTACATTTTCAGAACAATAAAGCCTTTTTAAATTCTGACCATTAATAGCATTATGCCATTTAAAACAACCTTTTCTATTTATTGTGTGATGGATATGCTGCTTGTTTAAATGTTCAATATTCTGTATTTGTGTACCTCAGGTACTGCTTTATGCAACTTAAATTTACACTTTTGACTTCTGTGTAGTCCAGACTGTAATAATGACTTTCTAATTCTATTCACTTCTAATCAAATCCTAATTCATCCAAATTCATGTGAGCAAATCAGATAAAAACAGTACCAGAAGTATTCAGCAGGTTAGGCAGCAACAGTGGTAAGAGAAAGACTTAACATTAATGACATTTTATCAGACAATTACTGTTTTGCCATAGTTTGTCATAACAAATTTTCCTTAGAATTAGCTAAAATTTGCATGTTTCACAATGGAGTTAGAAATGGATGGGGAAATAACATATTGCCGTTGCCCTGTCATCAATTCAACGGCTTTTAACATGCGATATAAGTTAAGATTCATCATAAATTGCTTAATCGTTGGCCTCCCTCTGATAAGATGACTTAGTGAGACTCCACTGAAGTAAATTATGATCATCGAATTGCTGGATTGGTGAAGTTAATGTGAATGAATTCTACTGTGGTCTGAGGAGCTGAGAATTCATTGCGAGGACCCTATCAGTCGTATGATCTATAGCCCTTGTATTACACTCAACCTCCACTGTGGAGCCTCCATCCAGCAGGTTATGAATGCTGATCATGTTTTTGTCTGATCCATTTCTGGAACCTGTTTATGATAACCCTTGCCATTCATGCTACTCTTTTCAATCATAAGAGGATTAAAACAGTGGCAGATCAACTTGGTCCATTCTTTCCTGATAACAGAGGACTGAGAGCAGGGCTATCTTGGTGAGAAGAGGACCAGAACTAATTATTCCACCTGGAAATCTATAGGGAGTGAAGGCCTGTTCAAGGTGATACCTAAGAGACATTGTGCAAAGGCAGTTTCAACCAGCAGGCAATTGACCGACTCTCCTCTTTTAAAAAGAGGACCTTCAGCCACAATCTTGCAACTGTTTGGCCTTTTATTTCTTGTGGTGATTCTTTTCAGGTGGGCATTGGTCACACATTCAGCATTACCTAGAACAATTTGGGGCCTGCTTGTGTAATGGATGCTATATTCTGTAGGGCAGCCTAGTTAACCTGGAATAAAAACCCAGTGTGACAAAGGGAGAGACATGCAGGATTGCTGGCTTCTTCAGACCGTAGTGAGACTTTGCTGGAATCAGCGTTCTGCTGCAGGTGTCATCCAATGAACCTGTGATGGTCAGAAAAAGGAAGGAGTTGCATGTGATGGTCAGTGTACCCTGCATGCTATTGCAGAGCCTTGGTGGTTTAGAACAAGACATATTTGCTGAAGTCATGGCTCTTGATGCTCTTCTGCATCAACTAAAATGCAGAACAGGAAGGTTGCAGCCATGTACCTGTGCACGCTCCAAATTTTGGGAGGATATTATGGGATCTTAAGTTCTTTCTGCTGCTTCGGGAATGTTTTATAGCACTTGCCTAGTAAAATGACAGATTGGTGGGTGTTCTGTGCATTGCACAATTTTCACTGGTTGGAAAGACTGACCATTAATCTGGCACGTGAGATGCTAGTGGATCTGGAGAATGTCAAACCGCTAACTCCTGAACATTTTTGACTCAATGTTAACTGTTTCTTGCTCCATATCTGCTATCAAATCTGCTGAATTTTTCCAACACTTTTGGTTTCAGATCAGGGTCCGCAGTATTTGGCTTTTATCTTAGATGCTGTGTCTCCTGTTTTGCCATTCTGATATGGTTGCAACATCTGCCTGGGCCACCATCTTTATACTGCGGAAACCTTTAGGATGCGGTGTTTTGCCTTCATGAAGATTGAACTCTTTTAGGATTAGCCACTCCTTTGTATCCCCCAGTCAGCAAAAATAGTTTAGCTCTCAGCCATTGACATTCTTTGCATTGGAATCAGGTGAACATATCATGAGGACAGTTCTAGGACTTCACGACAGAGTCTCTACCCCATGGCTGTCATTGCCAAAATCTTGTTCCATGAACCCACCAAGGGTCAGGACCCACTCTTTGGTCTTAAGGTCCTCCTGCCGCAGCACATCAAGAGGCCGGAAGCATTGATTTGATTTTATTATTGTCGCGTATATTGGTACACAGTGAAAAGTATTGTTTCTTACGTGCTATACAGACAAAGCATACTATTCATAGAGCACTTAGGGGAGAAGGAAAGGAGGGGTACAGAATGTAGAGTTACAGTCGTAGGGTGTGGAGAAAGATCAGTTGTATGCGAGGTAGGTCCATTCAGAAGTTCCAATGGCAGCAGGGCATAAGCTTCTTGAGTTAGTTGGTACGTGACTTCAGACTTTTGTATTTTTTTTCCCTGGGAAGAAGGTGGAAGAGAGTATGTCCGGAGTGCGAGGGGTCCTTGATTATGTTGGTTGCTTTTCTGAGAAGTGTAGACAGTGTGGATGGAAGGCTGGTTTGAGTGATAGACCGGGCTTCATTCTGAGGCAGCGGAAAGTGTTGACAGTCAGTGGAGATCCCTTGGGCTGTATGAACCAAAGAATGTTTAACATGGAAAAATGCAGGATAAACTCTGCAGTAGTGGCAGGCAGCATTTGTGCAGGGACACAAAGTTAACTTTTGGATCCAAATGATCCTTCTACAGAACCAGTGTACTCCAGTTCTCAATCCATTTTCCATTGGTAATGGTTCTCCTTATCTGTTCTGTTAAGATACTTCATGATTTTGAACACAACTTTCCCCGAGGAGAGCAGCTGAGTGTCTCCAATCCGTCCAAGTAACTGAAATCCCTGATTCCTGGGACTGTTTTTGTGAATTTTTCCTGAACCCTTTACTGCTTTCACATCCTTCCGAAATTGCTGCGCCCAGAACTTTGTACAGTGAACCAGAATTTTATACACACGTGGTATTGTTCCTCTTGTCTTAGTCTATTGCAAATTTGGATGTAGCACTTTGCAGCACAGAAGCATCTCCACCCATCTATGGGCGGCATGGTGGCACAGTGGTTAGCACTGCTGCCTCAGTGCCGGGGATCCTGGTTCAATTCCCCTCTAGGGTCACTGTGTGGAGTCTGCATGTTCTCCCCATGTTTGTATGGATTTCCTTTGGATGCTCTGGTTTCCTCCCACAGTCTGAAAGATGTGCTGGTTTGGTACATTGGCCAGGCTAAATTCTTCCCTCAGTGTATCCAAACAGGCGCTGGAGTGTGGCAACTGGGAGATTTTCACAGTAACTTCATAAGCCTACTTGTGATACTAATAAATGTACTCTAAACCGTACTAGATCCTTTTAAAGACCTGTCCAATTTGATCGTACCTCAGTTGCGCCCCCCCCCCGCCCCAATAATCCTGTGAGTCTGTCCTCCAAGTGTGTTCAATTGTTTTTTTTCAAGGTTCCTAAGTAAACATTTTGAGGTATTCCGTCAGTGGTCTTTAGCATCTGAAACAATTTTACATTTCCTACCAAGTTTACCAACTATTTTAAGGGAATGATCTCTGGTTATTGACTTATTTGTGTGAGTAAAGACGTTCTCCTTACTTGCTCTATGAAGACCATTCAATTTTGAATATCTCTTTTTGGCCTCATAGTAACCTTCTCTGGCGTAAGGAGAACATATCCCAGCATGTCTATTCTCTCCATTTAACTGAAGTTGCTGATTCTTAATAATCTCCTTGGCATCCACTTCAAGACTTGACATCCTTCCTAAATTGGGAACTTTGCTCCAGCTGAGGCCTAACCAGTGATTTGTAAAGATTTAAAGCTGTGTGCTACTTCACATTGTGCAATCACAATGGTAGCAAACAAAGCTCTGCCAAAAAAAACACACAATTTGTGCGAATGATACATGGAGGAGCAGAGATAATGTGCAACATGAGGCTTGTATTCAACTGGTACTTCTCAACTAGTAGTTTTAAGCTTTAAAGTCATTGAATCACTAAGGTGCAGATGGAGACCATTTGGCCCATCAAGGCTGCACTAACTGCAAAAGAGCCTAGGCCCTATTTCTTTAACTCCAACTGTTTATCCCACTAATCCCCCTAACCTACAGATCTCAGGACGTTAAAGGGCAATTGAGCATGGCCAATCCAACTAATTTGCACATCTTTGGACTGTGGGAGGAAATCCACGCAAACTCCACACAGCCTCTCAAGGTTGAAATTGAAACTGAGTCCCTGATGCTATAAGACAACGGTGCTAGCCACTGTGCCACCATGCTTCCACTTCAGCATGATGCTTGGCTAATGGGCTTTTCTGTGCTTCAATAAAGACTGGTAGCTTTTGCATGATGCTGTGCAAAGAGAAGTTTGGTTATGGGCTTGCAGTAACACTGTGCTTGTGGAAATAATGTAGTCCATTTCTGAATTGTGTGACATTAGATGGATGAGTTTAAGTTTACTTATTAGTGTCAAAAGTAAGCTTACATTAACACTGCAATGAATTTACTGTGAAAATCCCCTCATCACCACACTCTGGTGTCACCTTTGGGTACACTGAGGGAGAACTTAGCATGGCCAGTCCACTAAACCAGCATGTTTTTTGAACTGTGGGAGGGAACTGGAGCACCCGGAGAAAACCAACATAGACATGGGGAGAACATGCAGATTCCTAACAAAGTACTTCACTGATTTAGTTCTAGATCATTGGTCTCTGAAGGTGTTAAAATGGACTTCAGCTGGAAGTAGATTGCTTAAAAAGCAGAAAGAAGGTGAATCTATTATCTAGTTGCAAATGAAACACTACACTGAAACTGTTGCGTTGGAAATGTTCTATTTATATTGGTGTATGAAATGCTGGGATCTCCATGTTTTATTATGGGAGTTGGAGGAGGAAAAGGCTGTGTGTGACCTTGCTGGAAGTACTGTAGACAAGCCTTTTGATGGCAAGGAAGCTATTACCTTATTGAATAAATTCATATTCTTGCTCATTGCATTCAAATGCACTTTAAAAAAGCACTTTCACTTATACTAAATCAAACACATTGGCTGGTGTGGCCCATGTCAGGAATGACCTATTGCAGACTTTCATGTGACTGCTTAGCATTCTGTGTTTGCGGGGGGTTGCTGCAGAAATACATTTGTCTGGATTTCATTCACCTTGACGATCCAAGGACAGAACTTGCCATTATAAAGCTGTCATTTCTGCTGTGATAAGTGCACTGGACTATTCCATTCTCTTATCTAACTAATGGCATCTGCCAGTGAGGATTTTTAGGTTTATGGGAACTGAGGAGGGTGGACACTAAAATTAGCACTGCTGGCCTGTGTGCCAATTTCTTGCCTACATCATGCCTAATGGTAGGATTAGAGGGGCGGTGGTTAGTCAATTAACTAAATAAAAGGCCTATTGAGGTCTATTGTCAGAGTTTGACTGGGATTTTCCATTCAGCCTCAAGTTCCCAGAGGCACCTGGCTTCTGAACTACATTTGAGCCTACTGGCTGGGTTCAGAAGCCAGCTGAAAAATCATACCACATTTTTACATTCTCTCTCTTTTCAGTCTAATTTTTTTTTGTAACTCTCCATTTTGGCAGTCCTGAAAAATACAATGCAAATTTAGTATGGTAATTCCTTTATTTCGTGACTTTAACGTGAATCTAAGATGTTTTTGTATCTTTCACACTTTTAAAATTGTAGTTTAATAATCTTGGGCTGGGTTTACATTTTCGGTTACTGTCTCTGTCAGCAGTATAAATCTGGGTTCTGTCTGAGTTGGCTCTCAGGTTCAACTGAAGACAACTCTTGAACCAACTTTTGATTTGACGTGTCAAACCTGGTTTCAGTTGTGCTCCTTGGGTGTCCGTTTAAATATTTGAGGGATTTTTCACTCTAGACTCTACCACATTTATTTACATGTTGGCAGGTGCTCACTATTAGTGACCAGGCTTGCACAGAGCTCATCCCTGTGTGACTTATCTAAGAATTCCAGTCCAGCAGGAAAACAAAAACTTTCATTTATGGAGAACCTTTCGAGATTCCTGGCCATCCTTTGGGGTGTCTTGACACACAGGTTGACATATAAATGCAAGTTTATTTTGATGGTTTGCATGTTCAAACCCATTTCAAAATTGATAGTGCTCTGTCAACTCTACCACTGTCTCTAAAACATCAAACTGCTTGTCTGACATCCACCACCTGATGAGCACTGGCTTCCTCCAATGAAGTAGAAGATTGAAGTCATAGCCTTTACTCCTTGTGATCAACTCTGCCTCCTAGCCACGCTCATTATGACTTTGTTAGCTCTATATTTGATTATTTCAGTGCACTCCTGCTGTTTTCACACATTCTACCTTCTAAACTTGAGGCCATCCAAAACTGCCAGGGCCATAACTTATGCTGCTGCCTCTCAGCACCAGGGACCTGGGTTCAATTCCCAATTAGGGTCACTGTCTGTGCGGAGTTTGCACATTCTCCACGTGTTGGCGTGGGTTTCCTATAGTGCTCTGGTTTCCTCATGCAGTCTGAAAAATGTGCTGGTTAGGTGCATTGAGGGAGAATTGAGCATGGCCAATGTACCCGATCAGGCGCCAGAGTGTAGCGACTAGGGGATTTTCACAGTAACTTCATTTCAGTGTTAATGTAAGCCTACTTGTGACACAAATTTTAATAAACTTTAAACTTTGCACTATATTGACTCTCCTTTAAGCCCAGCTCCTTTTTAAAATTGTCATCCTTGTTTCCAGATCCATCTGTGCCTGACCCCTTTCTATCTCTTTAGTATCCTCCAGCCCTGCACTCCTCCAATTATAGCTGTTTGAATATCTTGCTTTTAATTGCTCTACTACTGGTGTCCATGCCTGAACCCTAAACTCTAGATTTCCCTCTCGTCCATCTGTTTTCCTCACCTCCTTGGAAGTGCTTTCTAAATCCCTTTGACCAAGCTTTTGGTCACCTTTCTGAATATTTTTGTGGCTTGGTGTCACATATTGCTCTGACATTCCTGTGTTGTGCTTTGGGACATTAAACATGTTATAGAAATACAATGTAGTAAAAGTTGTTCTCAGAGGCTGAAAGCAGCAGTTAATAATTGTAGACTGTCTTCTGTTGTTGAATTCTGTTGCATGACTTGTTGACTGAAATTGCATGGTGTTTATATATCAATGAATGTGTGACTACCTTAACCCATGTGGAAATGTTCTTTAGTTGGTGCTGTTTTTCTTTCCGACTGCTTGTACTGGTTGTTTATTTCATGTTGCTGTGGAATTGGCAATTTCACATCGCAGTGCACATTTTTGGAAAGCAGTGCCACACTGCCTTCTGATGCCTGCCAGAGGTAATGCTTACATAACTAGATCCACTTCCCTAAACCCACAGTAATTGGGTTTGCTCTCTGCTGTATAGAAAGGGTGAGTTTGTTCTGCTTGCTGATGACGCACTTTTCCTAGATTCTAGGCTTCAAATAAAAATGGCATCAATTGTTGTCTTAAAGATGGGGCAAGTCTTTGGGTAAATGGGAGTTTGTGGTTGCCACTTGCTTGGTCTGTCTGTATTTGACAATTCCAGTTATGGTGTGCTGCCTGTCTGAAACTGAGCTAGTAGTAATCATTTTCCATCAAGTACCTCATAGTAAGCATTAACATAAAATATATTTTTAAGGGTGTTAACAAAGTGGACCTACCAGGATTTTATTTCTTTATACATTGATCTAAAGTTGAAGTGCACCTTCAGTTTTTATGTTGCCATTCATTAGTCTCTGTACATTAGTCCATTTATAAAATGAACTTATTCAGTAGGTTAAATTCATGCTATGACTATGTTAAACACACTGGTATGTACAATGCTTACATCCACACCCCTTGTACATAGTGTGCTTGATATTCTAACCCCCAATGCAGCTGACTTGCACTTAAATCAGTGGAAGTGCTTAGGAATGGTCTCTGCTCTTGTCTCTTGTTGTCCTGCTGCTCAGAGTAACTCAGTGCCCTTCAAATTATGCCCCAGCTCTCTGCCCATAATTTCAATCTGCACAAGTCTAGACTTCATTTTATGTATTGTAAATACCAGTTCTGAACATAGTAATATGCTTAAACTGAGAGACCATGACACACACAAATTCAGGAGGAACACTCAGATATTGGATGGGATAATCATAAAGTGAGAGATAGTACTCAGAGTTGGAATCCTTGAAAGTTGATAAGTTGCCAGGGCCAAATGGATTGTTTCTGAGGCTGCTGAAGGAAGAGATGGTAGATGCTGAGGGTTTTCCAATCCTCACTCGATACAGAGGAGGTACCAGAGGACTGGAGACATGCAAACATAGTTCCATTGTTTAAAAACTTTACCTGACGCAGGAGCAGTGTTCTGAAAGCTGGTGATTTCAAATAAACCTGTTGGACGATAACCTGGTGTTGTGTGACTTCTCATTGTTTAAAAAGGAATCAAAGAACATGCCAAACAATAATAGGCATTATTAGTTAGTTTTTACCTCCTGTGGTGGGCAAATTTATAAAGTCAATCCAGAGAGAGAGGATTGACTGTCACATGGAAAGGCATTGAATTGTCTGGGATGGTCAGCATGGATTTGTTAAAGGAAGGTCTTGCAATTGAATTGTTTGAGGAAGTGACAAGAAGGGTTGATGAAGGTAGTGCAGTGGATGTGTACAACATTTTAGCAAAGTGTTTGACAAGGTCCCACATGGCAAATTGGCCAAAAACGTAAAAGCCCATGGGATGCTGGATAAGATGGCAAATGAAATAAGAAGTTGGCTTAGTAACAGGGAGCAAAGGGTAATGGTTGATGGATGCCCTTGTGAATAGAAAGTTGTTTCAAGTGGTGTCCCACATGGCTCGGTGTTGGGACTGTTTACATTATACATTAATGATTTGGCAGAACTGGGAAATTTGCAGACAACACAAAGATTGACTGAATATTGGATGATATTGAGGATAGCTATAATCTCAAATGTAGATGGATCGATGGAGTTTGCTGTAAAGTTGCAGATGATTTTAATGCGTGTAAGTGTGAGGTAATGCATTTCGGGAGGTAAACAGTTACAGGAATACACAATAAATGGAGATATACTAAGTGGGCTAGATGCAGTGAGAGATCTTGGCGTACAAGTACATAGGCCCCTAAAGGCAGCAATTCAAGTAGGACAGTTTGTAAAGAAGGCACATGGAATGCTATCCTTCATTGGTAGAGGTATAGAGAATAAAGGTAAGAACATAATGTTGGAATTGTATAAAACACTAGTGATGCCACAACTGGAGTATTGTGTGCAGTTCTGGTCACCACATTACAGCTAGGGCACAGTTGCTCTGGAGAGAATGCAGAGGAGGTTTACAAAAATGTTGCCAGGGCTAGAAAAATTCAGCTATGAGGAGAAGAGATTGGATAGGTTGGGGTTATTTTCATTGGAGTGAAGAAGGCAGAGGGGTGACGTGATTTGGGACAGAGCTTCAAGATAAGTGGCAGAAGGTGTACATAGAACACTACAGCACAAACAGGCTCTTCGGCCCACGAGTTGCGCCGATCACATCAACACCTACCAATCTATAGACCTATCTATAACCCCCAATCCCATTAAATCCCATATACTCATCCAGAAGTCTTTTAAAAGACCCCAGCGAGTTCGCCTCCACCACTGACGGCAGCCGATTCCATTCACTCACCACCCTCTTGTTGTAAAAAAAAATCAGCCTGTTTTAACCCTTATACGGTGGACAAATAACTTTGAGCAGACGTCTTATTAGTACAAACAATATTTATTTAAACCCACACAATCAATAATCACCCACCCGACCAACAATAAGTTATCTTACAGAAAATACTAGAATTCAAGTACAATACAAGACCTTGACTTAACTGTGTGTGACTGACAAATACCCAAACAGATACTGGCCTTTATCTGTATGCTGGTCTTGGTAGTTGTCTGCGTAGTTTGGTCCTTTGCTCTGGTCTGGCATTCTGGCTGTAGTCTCTCTTTCTTCCTTCTTGGGTGTGGTGGCTCTCCTCTTGCTGGCGATGTTCACCATTGTTGTAGCTCGTTCGTGGGGTCAGAGAGAGAGAGATTCCTGGTTGTGCAGCATCCTTTATACCCCGTTCGGTTTCACGCCCTTTTTTTGGCCATTGCCAATCAATTGATCAGGACTTGATCACCCTGATCGATAAGAGTCCAATCAGGTGCTACCACACTGATCTCTGGGTGTGTCCCTGGCGGCCATGCCTGTAGGTGTTGTAGGCACATAGGCCACATACCTTCCTCCTAAATAAGGATTCACAGTGCCTTTACGTCTGGCACACAACCCAGTGTGATCAGAAAGTCTCTTTCATCCTGGAGATGGCCCATATCCTGTGTATTCACTCATCAGGGTTGCAGCCTGTTTGTCTCTGTCTTTAAACTGCAGCCTGTCGGTTTAGTTTCTTGCCCGGTTATCCCAGAGTGCTTTACAAAACGCCATTTTAGATGGCCTGTTTGGCTACACTCTGAGTGAAAAACTTACCCCTAACATCACTTCTGTACTTGCCTCCCTGCACCTTAAGTCTGTGTCCTCTCGTAGCGACCATTTCAACCCGGGGAAATAGCCTGACATTATGCACAGAAATTTTCAACAGTTACTAAACCTTTGACAGCACCGATCCAAGAAATGCAATTGCAACACTTTTTGGCAATTTTCATACAATCATTCCAAAAACAGTGTGCAAGTTGGATATTTCATCTAAGTAGAAGGATGAGATAAATTTATCTTGTGTACTGCATTCATCTCTTTTGGTGGAATCCAATAATTCTGTTAAACTGCTGGGAAATTAAGAATTGTGTGTCTTGTTTGTCACATATTTCTGTCCTTCCTCTGGGGTGGAAATGATGGTGTTGGTCTGGGGTGGGCACAATAAGAAGTCTCACAATACCAGGTTAAAAGTCCAACAGGTTTATTTGGAATCACGAGCTTTTGGAGCATGGCTTCTTCATCAGGTGAGTGGAGGTAGGTACAGTATGTGCAGAGAGGGATAATCACAGATTAAAGAGGTGTGAATTGTCTCAAGCCAGGACAGTTAGTAGTGTTTTGCAAACCCAGGGACATAAGGAAGAAATTTTACGCAGAGGATAGTGGTTGTCTGGAATTCACTGTCCGAGTTTTAAAAAGTACCTGGATCTGCACCTTAAGTGCTGTAAGCGATGGGGCTATGGCCAGGTGCAGGAAGGTGTTAGAAAAAACACCTGGGTGTTCTCGGGCAGACATGAACAAGATGGGTTGAATGGCTGCCTTCTGTGCTTTGACTTTTCTATGATTCGAAATGCTGGCCAGCAACCAAAAATTGATCTGAACATCTCGTTTATTTTACCTTGCGCTCTTTCTAAAATGTTTCTTGAAGCTAAATCATTAAAACTAGATCTGTATTAATGCAAGTGCCTATCTTTGCTTTCCCCCTCATTGCTATGTAAGCTTCCTCCCAGGCAATATTGTGCAAAAACTTTGGGGGTTTTGATTTGTGATTGAATGGTTATGATGAATACAATGATTGGAATTTTGTTAAGAATTGGAACAGGCCAACAGCAATCAAGAGTGATGCTACTAGAAACTATTTTATGGCATTCCTCACTGTGCAGATTTGAAAATTGAGGAAAGAAAGTCTTTGTTTTGGAAACTGGTACTTCCAGAACAGTGTATTTCCCAACATAATGAGAATTGCAATTACCAAGTATAGCAAGTTTTTAAAAAGTTTGAGAATATTAATAATGTGCAGTCGATTGGGGTCGCAGCAGTTTGGCAGACTAGCCGGTCACCTGGGTTAAAAATCTCTAGTTGTAAAGTTGCTTTCTGTAAAAGCTTTGAGCCTCAAGCGCATGGTAGATTCAAACTCAGCAAATTATCTTTGGCATAAAGAAATTAGATTCAGTGAGTTATAAAGATGGCTGGCAAATGTATAGTTATAGTTAAACTACAATAATATTAGGACACAGTGCATGTCTAGATTTAACGTAACAGTCAGCTGAGTAGCAAGACTTCCTGTATCCAGGCTCAGATTCTTCAATGAATATAAATATTTCACTGTACACACTGGGAGTACAACTCTCCTCTGATTGTGACATCACTTGGGTGGAGACCTGTCTACATCCCGAAAACTCGTCAGAGGTGTTTGGGAAGTTCCTGTTTCAAGGCCTTTTATTCAAAGAATCAAAATGGTTACAGTACAGAATGAAAGCCATTTGGGCCATTGTGCCTGTGCTGGTTCCCTGTAGGAGTAACTCGCCTAGTGCCACTTTTCTCCTGTAGCCCTGTTTTTTAGTACTTATACGGGTACTGGTACTTTTTCAGATGATGATCCAGTTTCAGTTTTGAAGCCTGAACCTACCCCCAGCGCTCTGAGTACATTCCAGATTGCGTGAAAAGGTTTTTCCTCCCATTGCTTCTTTGTCCGTCACCTTAAATCTGTTCCCTCTGATTCATGATCCTCCCATCAGTGGGATTGAATGTGAACAATACTCGTTGGAGACAGTATCATTTCTTGTGGATGTAAATTAGTTCCTCTTCTAGAGGGGAAAAAAGTTGAGGAAGAGCAGTGGCCTACTGTAACTATTCAGTTTGGGTGTGTGATGGAGTTGTGTATGGTGCTATGAGGAATGGGTGTCGATTCTGATATAGTGGGGAGCAGTGCTCAGTTTTTCTGAGATATATCACATCCTGCTAGCATTCAAAATGGTGGATTTTCTCATTGTTAAATATTCAAATCTTTTATCTTTGCTATTTATACTGCGTGGTCAGATGTTTCCATTGACCTGATTTGGAGCTGGTTTTAAATAGCAGTGACTCTTCCGTTCTATCTCTGGTTTCAGTTTGAATAAATGTGACGTTGTAAGAAAAGGGCAATGCTTCTTGTGTGTCAGTGCGCATCATTTATAATGTATTACAATGCAAGATAATCTGACCCTTTCCAAATGTTTGCTTGTGCAAAAATGGTTTTAAATGTAATTAATATAAAAATTGTGTTTGAATTGAGGCCTAGTGTTGATTGGACTGCATTCCAATTGCATTTTCAAGACTTAGATTCAGTACAATCTTTTATGAAGTTAAAGATAAAAGATATGTATCAGAGCAGATTACTGGATGCCGGCAGTATTCTAGTCTGGCAGCATTTGTGGAGCAAGAAAGTGTTTCGGGTTTGTGAGCTTTCATCAGAACTAGGAAAGGTTAGAGGTATAATGCATTTTGAGCAAGGGATGGGTGGAACAAAGACAAAGGTCTGTGATAGGAAGATTGGAGAGTTTGGCTGGCTTAAGGTCTAGGGCAATGGTAATGGGGCAAGAACAAAAACGTTTCTCTTTGCTTTATCCAACCTTATATTGAGTTTTTTTTCACCAGACCCCTAGCTATGACTGTAACACTACATTCAGAACCCTCTTCTTTCCTTCTCTGAAAGATATGGTTTGCCTGTATAGCATGCAAAAACAATAGTCTTCACTGTCTAATAATGAAAGTGACACATCAAATTTGACTATTTACAATGGAGTGGCACGAACCTTGGTTGTAATTTTTGTGACGTCAGGTGACCTCACTGGCTACCGCCCCTTTTGGGATTGGCCCCATTGCAAATTCCCATGGTCCTTACATCCTATCAATAATGGATGCACGTCTTACTACCCTGAGGCAACAGCTCTTGGAGTCCCACCCCGAGCTGACTTCTCCATCTGTTACAATTTTCTGCTGTCCTGTGTCATACAAAGATGGTGAGAAGCAAATGTATTTCTGACTTTATATCTGAAGCCCTGCTATTGTACCTGTGCTAGTGATTTGCAGCCTGGAGCTGGTGGCGTTCATTCCAAAACGGTTGCGCTGCAATTTCGTCCTGCAAGTTTCTAAACATTGTAAATAAATATTGCTTTGTAAATAGCTCCTCAACTTTTACATTGCGTGTTTGCAGTTTATGCAAATGTTGGCAAGCCCTATTTTCTCTATTTGCTCTGCATCAGGGTTGAGGAACCACTACGTTGCTGAATTTAAAACAGTTGGCCAGCATGAATTTCAAAAACACAGCTTGACTTGTGACACTTGTCCTCTTCCAGTGTTGAACACTGTTCATGAAACTGGAAAGATAATTCTATTAATTATTGGGAACAGAGTGTTAGAGTACAAGATCAGAAACCCCAAGGTATTTAGTGAAATTAGATTAGACCCTAACTATTTATTATTTTGACATTGATATGAAGATATGATTTTCTCCAGGTGCAATTCTACTGACAAAGTGGGAAGTCTTTTTATTTCACAACACAGTTTAGCTATAAAAATGAACTGGCTTAACATTTAACATTTGAACAGTTCTTAAACATGACAAGATACAATTACTAACTGCTACCCTATCTCCATTAGTTCCAATTCAAGCAATACTCCTCTTCTAGCCTTAAACTCCTCTTCAAAATTAGTTAGCAAACATACTGACTTACAGGTTTGTACTTGTTACCAGGCCTAGAGCTTTTGAACACAGAGAGAGAGAGAGAGAGACAGAGAAATGCTTGTCTTCTGACAGCTCTGAACTGCAACTCCCAGAGAGAGAGAGAGAGACAGACAGACAGACACAACTCTACAAGAATAGCCTGTTTCCCCTGTAAACTTGGCTCCTCTGCTTAAGCACATGACTCTGCCCATCAACCTAATTAGAGCCCTACTCTGAAACCCAGGGAAAAACCAAATAAGAATGCATTAACTCCCTAGCTAACATCAATTATTAGCAGCGTTCTTAGCATGAGCTGCCAGGTTTGCAGACAAATTGGCACAGTGTAGAACAGAGCTGAATTTTAAACATACCCCTCGCAAGAAGCATGCTAACTACATTTCTTAAAGGTACAGTATCATCAGAGAGAGCGCAAGTTGGGTTTACTTATTGTATCCTTGTGGAATAGACACATGAATTCCATATAATCTATAAATGTCAGGGTATTGTAAAAAAAACTTTAATCCATATGACGGGGAAGGGGGGCAAATCTTTCACCATTACACATTTTAGAATTCATTCATGACCCATTGTTTTCTCTATAGCAGCTTGCATTTTTAATTGTCCAAAAGCCCTTTTACAGAGTGGTATTCAGACACTGTGCCAAAGGAGGGGAGACCAAACGCTTGGTTTTAAGGTGAGGTTTGAGGCAGGAGAGATTCAGGGAAGGGAATTTCAGATCTCGGGGCTTAAATGACTGAAGGTGCAACTGTTAATGATGGGGCTAAAGGAGTGGAGCTTGTTCAAGTGTTGGACCCATGCTGCAGGGCTGGTGGTTAGTGATGGGGGGAGGTGATGCCATGGAAGGGGTTTGAACACCAGGTCCATGCATTGTGAATATGCGGGCATGTCACCTTTCATGTTAATGTATACATTCTTCCATTTTGGTGCTGCTCCTATGGATGCTATTGCAATCTCCTTACGTTGCTGGCTTTGCTCAGCCAGCATTTATATGGCGGCATTTCACATGGATTAAACATGTTTAATATTAATTGTGAAACTTAGAATGAAAAAAATGAGGTGACCTGATGCTGCAGTTCCATTAATGTTTCATTAAAACTGCTTATAATGCCAACCTCTTGAGACTGCATGAGTTAAAGTCCTAAAACTGGAAGAGATTTGTGGCTACCTTGCACAGAAATGGACCAGCATGGATTTATTTACGTCATTTGAGTTGCTTGTTTTTAAATTGTGCAATTTGTATCTGCCAAAATGTTTTTCTAATCCTTTGTTTGATTGGTTTTCTCCTTGTGAGAATTTAGTAACAAGTGAAATTTTATTTTGTAAGTTTTGTGACGTTTGTATGCTATGTTGTCCAAGGCAGATGCACGATTCTCTTGAGTATGGTAGAATACAAATGTGAAAGATGTGTACTGTTTCTAAAATATTCTATTTTCACTTTCATTCTCTTCTCCCTATCCTGGAAGTAATTTTGTTTTAATAAAAATCGTACCACCCAAGCAGTAAAAGTATCTATTTCAAGCACTTGTAGACTTGATTGGAACTGTTTTAGAGTTTTTTTTCACTTTTTGGAGTTTGTTTTTCAACATAACATTTACAATTTAGTTTTTATTAACATTAACCGTCTGCAGATCTTTGTATGATGTGACAGGAACGCAAGTTACCAGTGTGTAGAGTTTGTTAGGAGAGTCCTCATCCTCATTACATTTTCTGGATAAACGTACACGAATGCCATATGGAACATTCCTTATGCCTTTTGTCCAAACAGCCTTGTTCAAACGAGTATCAGTGCAGACATCTGCAGTACCCATCTCCTTCACTGCAAATTTATGGATCTCCTTAATGGCATGGGCAGCGTGTCTGTTAAAACCCACGCCATGGATGCGCTTGTGCACATTTATTATGTATTCCCTCATAACCACCTTGTTAATGGCAGAACGGCCTTTCTATTTCTCTCCAACTTTCTTTGCGGGAGCCATCTCACCAGGAAAATGTCGGGAAGTAGTTGCTTGACTTTTTCCCCAGCATCCCCATATATCATCTAAAGCTGATGAATTGTTGGAAGCTTGAAGTGCTGGTCTTTAGCTGCCCTCTGCTGTTGTACATTGGTATTGCATTTAACTATACCTCTGGTACTGGAAATGATGTGGGTATGCTGGCGTTGGACTGGCGTAAACACAGTAAAAAGTCTGACAACACCAGGTTTTAATCCAACCGATTTATTTGATAGTAAACGCACAAGCTTTCGGGGTTAGTCACCTGACGAAGGGACTAACCCCGAAAGCTTGTGCGTTTACTATCAAATAAATCGGTTGGATTAAAACCTGGTGTTGTCAGACTTTTTACTGGAAATGCACAGAAGCTGCACCTCTTATGGGAATCTTCAGGCATAACCTAAAGAATTCTTTAAAAAGAAAAGATTCCAACAATTTGTTTAGTTTGCCAGGCCTACAAATTGCAGTTTGGGCATGTTAAGTATTTATTCAACGATACTGGAATTGCAACATACCTGGCGCGCACACCTGTTGTATATACTTCGAACTGGTGGCTTATATTAGATTTGTCAGATGTCAATGGAGGTGAAAACACTAGCAGCCAAGCTAAGCTCATATTACTTTATGGTGTTTTCAGCAAGAAAATTACTGGAAAAGTTCAGATCAAGATCAGAATCTATATAAACTACTCAGACCTAGCTAGCTTTTGACAGGCAGTAGACCTAGTCTCTGTGATACCTGCTGTCCCAGCTAGGACATTCAAACAAGTTGACAATCCTGTATTTCTGCATGATGGCAAGGTGTCCGATGCCTTGGTGGTAACCAGTTGCATAAAGCAAGGATGTGTTGTGGCTCCCAACTCCCCACTTCTACTCTGCTGCAATGTCACCAAAGATGTGCCTGCAGATATTAACATTAGGCACTGCTCAGGGAACCTCTTCAATTTCTCACATTGTCTCCTCCAAGGTCAGAGGCAGTAATCAGAGAACTTGCCCAAGCAAAAAAAAAGTTTTTCATAAAGTATGGATGTAGTTGACAAGGTCTGAGTTTGTAGCTTTGCCTAAAGGAAGGACATTAGTGTGCCATATGGGTTTTTAAAACAATCAATTATGCTTGGTATAGCCACCATTACTGAGGCTTATTTTGTATACCAGATTTATAACTAAATTTCAACACTTGTGTTCCCTGAGCATTAGTCTGATGCTCTGGATTACTAGTGGCATTATTACTGAATCAGTCCATGTCCAAATGCATCAAAACCTAGACAATATCCAGGCAATGACATTCAGTGCCATTACCATCGCAGCATTCCCCCACTATCAACATTGAGGGTTACAATTGACCAGAAACTGAACTGAACTCACCGTAAAAATACTGGGTAAAAGAGCAGGTCAGAGGCTAGGAATCCTGCAATGAGGAACCTGTGTCCTGACTCTCCACAGCCTGTCCACCCCTAAAAAGCACACATCAGGAATGTGATGGAATACTCCCCCCTTTTCTGGATGAGTGCAGCTCCAACACTATTCATTCCATCCACCTCTGGCGAACAGTGGCAGCCATATTTGTGTACTACTTACAAATGCACTGCAGGAACTCATCAAGGTTTCTTAGGCAGCACCCTCCAAACCCACGACCATCTAGAAGGACAAGATATTCTGGGAACTACAGCACCTAGATGTTTTTCTCCTAAGTCACTCACCACCTGACTTGGAAATATGTTGCTGTTCCTTCACTGTTGTACATCAAAATCCTGGACTTCCACTACAGCAATTCATCAAAGATCCTTAGCACCTTCCAGACACACAACCACTTCCACTTAGAGGGACAAGGGCAGCAGACGGATGGGAATACCACCACCTGCAAGTCCCTTCCCCAAGCAACACATCGTCCTGACTTGGAAATAAACTGCTATTCCTTTGCAGTTGCTGGGTCAAAATTCTGGAATTCTCTCGCTAACGACATTGTGGGGAAACCCACAGCATGTGGACGGCAGCATTTCAAGAAGTCAGATCACCACCACCTCAAGGGCAACTAGGGATGGGCAATAAATGCTGGCCAGTTAGTGACGCCCATGTGCCACGAATGAATGAATTAAAATTTCAAAGCTCAATGTTGTTCTTGCGCAATGGATAGTGACAGAGGCTTATTTTTGCCACTAATGAAGGTAATGTTTTTAACCCTCGGTCTTTGTAAACAACCTATCTCGAGAACAAATTTCAGATAGACTTAGCAAAAATCCAGATGTTGAATCCTGGAGTCTTTTAAAAGGATTTTTGACCTTGGTGGCTTTATTTAGAATGTTGTGAATTGCCCCCGGCTGAGATGGAAATTTATCATAACTATCAAAATGTGAGCAGATTTTCAGAGCAGGTTGTTAGATGTGTGTTGGCCTGAAGCCCACCCGTGAAGTTGAAGCTCTTTTATGAAGCCGAAAAAAAGAAATCTCTTTGTTGTGAAAGAGAATCAAGCAGACAGGGAAAAGCCTCATAAGAGCTGAGTAATTGTAATAACGTTGGGCAAATAGTGTGGTGGCGGTGTGCATTATACAAAGTGCCCTCTTCTTGTTCTGATGTGCTGATCAAAGGATTCATCTGGGTGACTGAATGCCTTGCTCTGCACTTTTATAATCCAGAGGAAGCAAGGCAACACCTATCAAAATTGGGACAAACAATGGAAAGAAGGTGGAATACGAGGTAGATATCCACTCCTGGAAAGAAGCAACACACTTATTTTGCTTCCTATCCTTCTGACAGGAAGAGAAGCCTATTCCCAATTTTTGTACCAATTTTGGGGACTGTGGTGGGGCAATGACAGCCATTTGTGAAATTAAAGATACAATTCAGATTTGATGGAATCCTTGTGTCATCCTTTGGCATTTTGGGCTGGATACCAAGCCATCATTTATGCTATTGGATTTTCTATAGTTTTTGATTAACTTGTGATATTTTCATAGAATCAAAGAATCCCTAAGTGCAGAAGGAGGTCAACCAGCCCATCAAGTCTGCACTGACTCTTTGTCAAAGGCCCACCCCTTTCCTCATCTCCATAACGCCATGCATTTACCCCGCTAATTCCCCTAACCTACAAATCTCGGGATGCTGAAGGGAAATTTAGCTTTGCTAACCCATCTAATCCACCTAATCTTTGGATCATGGGAGGAAACCGGAGCACCCGGAGAAAACCCATGCAGAGACAAAGAACGTGCAAACTCCGTAGACAGTGACCCAAGGCCAGAATTGAACCTGGGTTCCTGGCACTAAGGCAGCAGTATGATGCCACCATAGAATACAATCACTGACATGTTCTTGTGCTTTATGACGTGTCGCTTATAACCTTAATGAACCTTGCTGTTATTTAAAAATAAAACTGTCCCCTCCGTTGATTCCACATATTGCCTAGATAGTAATCCAGTTTCTGGTTTCAGCACATGACTATCATCAGCTCTAACTTTTCCTGCAAGGGGTGGTGTTATCTGAAATGGTGGGTTACTACCTTGTACAGTAGCAGTCATCCAATATCATTTTCATGATATTCCATATTGTTATTTCCATAGCAACACAACATTGATGTTATACAATAACATAATATTGTATGTTATTCCATACAGTATTTATTTAACAGCTGGAAAATTAAACCAAATGGCAATGCTCTTAGTAAACAGCTTGACAAAAAATACTTTGTCCTGTTCCTCCATGAGGTGGAGCCAGAGTCTAAATATACCATGAAACTTTTCCCTTGCCCTCCACTGACACACAGTGGCAGCAGTGTGTACCATTTACAAAATACTACAGCAACCAAAGCTCTTTCAACAGCAGCTTTCAAAACCACGCTCTCTACCACCTAAAGAACAAAGACAGCAGGCACATGGGCATGCAAACAGCTGCTATTGCTGCTTCAATTCACATGGCATCTTGACTTGTAACCATTACTGTTCTTTCACTGTCGCTGGGTCAAAACCCTGTGCTCCCTTCCTAACAGCACCGTGGATGTACTTACACCACTACAGTAGTTCAAGAAGGCAGCTAATCACCATTATTAAGGCATTTTGAGATGGGCAATAAAGGCTAGCGCAGCCAGCACACCACATCCCATAAGTAAAATAAGGAACTGATGTTTGGATTTTAGCACCATAGTAAGAAAATTCTTATTGGGGAACAATCTTATTGGTAAAAAGGATGATTTCTAATTTAGAATGCAAGCTAAAAGGTTTATTAAATGACAAAGTTTGAAAAATTCTACTAGTTAAGGTATGACATGATACAGCATACAAAGTAGAGGAGTCAGCATACACTGGTTTTATAATTCCGATTGAAGTATGTTTCAAAAACAAGGGAGAGCAGAAGCCCTGGGGTCATCCCTTTATTTCTAAGCACTGATGTCTTGATTTATTGTTGTCAATGCATTAGCATACAGTGAAAAGTATTTTTTTTTGCACCTCCATACAGACAAAACATACTACACATAGGGAAGGAAAGGAAAGAATGCAGAATATATTGTAACAGTCATAACTAGGGTGTAGAGAAAGATCAACTTAATGCGAGGTAGTTTGTTCAAATGTTTGATGGTGGCAGGGAAGAAGCTGTTCTTGAGTCAGTTGGTACATGTACTCTTGTATCTTTTTCCTGACAGTAGAAGGTGGAAGAGACTGTCCGGTGTGCATGGGGTCCTTGATTATGCTGGCTGCTTTTCCGAGGCAGTGGGAATTTTAGACGGTGTCGATGGGTGGGAGGCTGGTTTGAGTGACGGACTGGGCTTCGTTCACAACCCTTTGTAGTTTCTTGCAGTCCTGGACAGAGCAGAAGTTATTCCAAGTGTGATACAACTGGAAATAATGATTTCTATGGTGCATCTGTAAAAGTTGGTGAGAATCTTAGCGAACATGCCAAATTATCTTAGCCTCCTGAGAAAGGAGAGGCATTTATAGGCTTTCTTAACTATTGCCTCAGAATGGAGGGACCAGGACAGGTTGTTGGTGACCTGGACGCCTAAAAATCTAAAGCTCTCGATCATTTCTATTTTGTCCCCATAGAGGCATGCCCCCCCCGCAATATGCTTCCTGAAGTTGATGGCTATCTCATTTGTTTTAATGACATTGAGGGAGACATTATTGTCTTCGCACCACTTCACCAGATTCTCTATCGCGTTCCTGTACTCCTCCTTGTCGATGTTTGAGATCTGACCCACAACGGTGGTGTCATCAGCAAACTTGAAATTCGAGTTGGAGGAGAATTTGGCCATATACAGGTGTATAAGGAGTGTTGTAAGGGGCTGAGGACTCAGCCTTGCAGAGAATTGGTGTTGAGGATGATTGTGGAGGAGGTGTTGCTGCCTATTTTTACTTTTTAATTTGATATATTTCTATCACATGTATTAACATACAGTGAAAAGTATTGTTTCTCGCACACTATACAGATAAAACATGCTGTTTATAGGGAAGGAAACGAGAGAGTGCAGAATGTAGTGTTAGACTAATAGCTACGGTTTAGAGAAAGATCAATTTAATGCAAGGTAAGTCCATTCAAAAGCCTGACTTTTCTGACTGCAGTCTGTGGGTAGGAAGCTTAGGATCTAGTTGCAGAGGGAGGAGTTGAGCCCCAGGCCACGAAGTTTGGAGAGGAGTTTCCAGAAATAATGGTGTTAAAGGCTGAGCTGTGGTCTATGACCAGGAGTCTGACATAAGTGTCTTTATTATCGAGGTGTTCCAGGATTGAGTGACAGGCCAGAGAGATTGCGTTCTTTGTGGACCTGTTGCAGTGATAGGTGAACGATATTGGATTCAGGCAGACTCAGACTTGAAGGTTCTACGTTAGCCAACTTAATTCTAGTATTCATATGGGACCTCTTAGCCGCTTTAAGACATAGACTCTAATTTTCCAGTCTATCCATTTCACAGCCACTTGCTAAATGCTTTGGTTTTTCTGTCTACGATTACTGCTCAAGTGCTGAAGACACAGGCAGATGTTTGTATTTGGCACAAAGAATGCAAAGCTTTTGTGCAAATTGCGCAGCAAAGCCATGACTTAGTAATAGTGTAGAACTTGAAAAGTCGGTAAAAAGTCTGACAACACCAGGTTTTAGTCCAACCGATTTTATTTGACCATTCACCTGACGAAGGGGCTAACCCTGAAAGCTTGAGTCTGTTATCAAATAAATCGGTTGGACTAAAACCTGGTGTTGTCAGACTTTTTACTGTGTTTACGCCAGTCCAACGCTGGCATACCCACATCAGAACTTGAAAAGGACATAGGTTGTTATTATGGGTGGCCAGGTGGCAGATGAAATTTAATGCAACAAAGTGTGAAGTGATTTATTTTAGTAGGCACAGTATGAAATAAAGGGTGCAATTTTAAAGAGGGTGCAGGAGCAGAGGAACCTTAATGTATATGCGTATAAGTCATTGAAGCATTACGTCCTGTTCTACGCATTACATTTTGGTTACCTTGCTTAACTAAGGACATACTTGCATTGGAAGCAGTTCAGAGGAAGTTCAGTAGGCTGAGTTCTGGAATGAGGGGCTTGGTGAAAAGTTGAGCAGATTGGGATGAATATCACTGGAGTTCAGAAGTGGCCTTGTTGGAACATACAAGATTCTGAGGGGGCTTGGCAAGGTAGATGTTCAGGGAATGGTTCTCATGTGGGGTTCTAGAGCTAGGGGACACTCTTTAAAAATGGAGCCTCTCATTTAACATGGAAACTTAGGGTTTTCTTCTCTGAGGTTAGTTAGTCTTGGGAATTCTCTTTCCCATCAACCAGTGAAGGCTGGATTATTATGAAGGTTGAATTATCTTTTTGATCAAGAAGGGAGCCTAGGATTATGGGGCGACAAAATGGAATTGAGACTACATTCATATCAGCCATAATATTGAATGGTGAGCAGGTTTGAGGGTCCTACTCCTTTTTCTTATTTACTAATTGTTTCAAAAAATAGCTATTCTTGAAGGGGTTGAGGGATTGGAGGTGTTGGGACATCCTTTTTACAAGAAAAGGTAATTAAACAATTTTAAAGAAACTAGAAACCTCGATTCTGGTGGACTGTGTACAAAGGGGAACTCCCTGTGAAAAGAAGATAGCAGCCTTTTCCCATCCACAGTCTACGTCCAGTCCACAGCTGGAAGTGAATATAAGGTGCTCTGTGCGTTAGGACTGAGTACCTGTTCCTTGAGCTTGTCTGACAGGTAGTGCATGAGCCATTGTTTCACAGATCAGTGTGGAGAACAATCGTATAACCCGGATGTCATTTCAATGACTTCACCATCTTTTTCCCTTGGACAATGGACTTAACCTTTGACAGAATTCCTTTTTTTTTGTATGCGTAAGAGTTTGGGTAACGCAAAAGAGCATTTATTATACTTTCTCATTTCATACCATATTAACAATCTTTGCTTTTCTGCTTGACCAGACTTATTTTGTCGTAAGTGATCAGCTTGTTAAAATCTCTTTATTTTGGGTAACAGTACCAATGGTAAATAACTGGCATTTTAGTGGGTAAATTAAACCTTTAAACTAATGGGGCTAGATTAACTGTGCACTTGCATTTTGGTTGGAATATTACACATAGTCATAATTTGCTAGTGTTACAGTCCATAACCATTTGGGTCCTGTTCATTGCTTTCATCAGATGTGGAATTTAAATGTTGCAACTCACCAGAATTATATTGTTACAGTGCAGAAGGAAGCTAGTTGGCTCATTATTTCTGCACCAGCTCTCCATTGTGGCTTAGTACCTTTCCTCTGCCTTTTCCCCGTACCCCTGCACATTTCTTCTCCAAGTTATTATCTAATGTCCTCTTGAATGCCTCAACACTTCCCTGACACTTGCAGGCAGTAATTCCAGATCCAATCAATACACGATATCTGACTATCTATTGGAATTGAGAAAATATTTAATTTGCATGTTATCACCATTTCCACATGTTAGGTTAAACTCTGTGCAATTTTCTTTGCTTCATTCCTGTTCGTCCAGTACAGTATTTCTGTATTGACCTCCTGATGAAGGAAATTATTTTCTATTCTACTCAGTATGAAATTGATTATTGGAATTTTTATTTTAATAAGGACCTGCAGTTGACACTAACACCACCACCCCAATCTTACTGGGATTATATTTTAATTTATGTAGCTTATTCCTATCCAACCTCTTATTCATAAACTCCTTGATCCATATGACCTTCCCGAGATTCTAACTCAAATCTTCCCAATTTTAATTACTGCACCTTAGGCCATATTTTCAGCTGCCTAAGCCTTAATCTTTGGAATACCCTCCCTGCATCTTTCTGCCTCCCTACCTTGCTTATCACCTTTAAGCCACTTGTTAAAACCTGCCTCTGACTGAGCTTTTGATCATCTGTCCTGATATCAGTGAGCTTGATATGAAATTTTGTTCCAAATGTTAGGATCCTGGACCAGAATATTTATATTTGGAAACCAGACTAGACCCCAACAACTTTTCTATTTTGGCATAAATGTGAGGAAAGGATACTTCCAGCAATGATTCCACTGACAATTTGAGATCTCTTTTAGTAAAACAAACTTTATTTAATAGCACAGCTTAACAATACCAAATGACATGACTTAACTATTCACAATTGAATATTTGAAATTGAAAGGAAGCACTATTACTTTTTAATTTTGTCTGTTTCAGTTTCAAGTAAGCAACATTCTTCCTAGACTTAAATGCAATTTTAAATCCAGTTAGCAAACCCAAGTATACTTGCTATAAATTATGTTAATAGCCTTGAAGCTTTGAGAGAAAATAAATTTGAACAGCTTGCAGACTTCAGTGAATTCCCAGCTCTAAGTTGAAACCTGTTTTCTGCAAAATCTTTTTTCTCTCTGCACATAAACCACATTATCTCTCAACCTTGTTAATCAACCGAGTCAGAAATGTCAGGAGAACATAAGTAAAACTAAAGTCCATTAGCTTTACTTAAACACTACATGGCTAAAATAAGTAATTATCCTCCTCTCAGTATCTGAGCTACAATCCCACCAGACATACCGACTGCCTGTACCATAAAGCTTATTTTTAAAGCATTCTTGTTAAATATAAAATATATATCATTATTGTCACACATAGCAATCCTGTAAAATGCCTCAGGAAAATTCATCTAGAGCTACTATATAAGTGTATGTTTTCTTAATCCATATCTTACAGGGGGAGTTGCTCCTACATTAATTAGTTGCTGCTTTGAAAGATGCCCTCAATAATTAACTATTATTGAGTTAATTCTCAACTTTAATAATGTTCCATTTTTATATAATGGTGATGCATTTTCAACTTAATGCTTAATTATAATATAGAGTGCCTATTACTTCAATTTCAGTTTTTGAAATACTCCTCAGCTGCAGTGATTGCATGTGGATAGAACTAATACCATTTGTGCTGAATCATGGCTTGTAGCTATTAAATAGACTTGATACCACATATATTTGAACTTCCAAGGTTAAATCATGTTTGAGCAGTTTTTTATTGCC
This sequence comes from Carcharhinus amblyrhynchos, assembly GCF_965287045.1. NCBI lineage: Eukaryota > Metazoa > Chordata > Chondrichthyes > Carcharhiniformes > Carcharhinidae > Carcharhinus > Carcharhinus amblyrhynchos. The sequence continues at coordinate 13,070,875 of NC_137330.1, read as the reverse complement.
ATTAGTGCAGTGATACTAAAACTCAGTGACGTTTAAAGGCTATCTTTATATACAGAAGGAGGCATTTCGGTCCATCAAGGCTATCCTGGCTCTCGAGCATTCTAGTCTGCCCTCAGGGTCTTTGTAGCCTTCCTGAAGAATATAAAGAACATATAAAGCTTTTGTGAGTAATGGCATGAATCTGGTACTGTAATGGCGGAAAACATGAGTGAGCATGTTCCAAAGTAAAATCTCTTGATTTCTTTGTCGGTATTTCATAGTTTTTAAACAAGTTCAGAGACAGCTAAAGAAGGAGGAGAATGAACAAAAAGGGGAAGTCTGATAGGGAGAAGACAGAAGGGCTTTAATGTGCCAAATTGAAAGATGAGATACTACTTCTCAAACTTGTGTCGAGCTTTCTTGCAACAATATAGAAGGCCAGCAACAGAGGTGGGAGTGAGACAGAGAATTAAAATGGCAATTAACCAGAAACTCCAGGTCATGCCTGCTTGCTGCCTGAATGTAAATGTGGTGCAATATAATCATTAATCCTGTAGTTGGTATCACCACTGAAGAGGAGATCCCATTAATTAGCAACACAAAATTGAATAAGAGCAATTACATCTGTTTGCTTCACCTAGTAGAACTGTTCAACTCACCAATACCTGGAAGGGAAAGGGCAGGTATTGCGTATTCTGCATTTGGATGGGAAAGGTTGTGGGTATTGGGGTGATCGAAGGGTGAGCCATAATGTCACAGGGGGAATGATGATTTTGGAATGTTGAAAGGCTAGGAGCAAATATGTTTTTGGCATCACACTGACAGTGGAGGAAAATGGCAGAGGACGATTCTTGGAATCTGGAAGCTTACGGGGTAGAAGATGAGAACAAGTGCAACCCTGTTTTTCCTTCTTAGAGGATAAGGGGTACAGAAAGAGGAAGGTATGTAGGATGCACTGGCATGGAAGGTAAAATGGTTGAAACCAATGAGGCATGGTCGGGGAATTTATATAATCCAGAGTCCTTACGGGAAGTGGGGTGGGAGGAAGTAAAATCAGGGTTGCTATGGGAGTCGCTGGACTCGCAGGAACATAAGCTTTGGGTGGCATGATGGTTTCCTGGGGATCTGGGTTCAATTTCTCAGGCTACTGGCTCTGGAGTTTGTACATTCTCCCTGTGTGTGCATGGGTTTCCTCCAACATACCAAAGATGTGCAGGTTAAATTGATTGGCCATGCTAAATTGCCCCTTGGTGTCAGGAGATTTGCCGAGTAAATATGTGGGGTTGTGGGCCTAGGGCTTGGGAGGGTGGAGACTCGATGGGCCGAATGTTGTCTTTCTAAACTGTCGGGATTCCATGATAAATAGGAGTAGACCGTTTGACTCCTTGAGCCTTGTCATCACTGATCGGATGTGGTCTCGGCTCTACTCGTCTCCCTTCCCTCCATAACCCTTTAATCCTTTGTCAAAATTAGTCTTGAATGTATTTGATGAATCCACCTCTACAGCTGTCTGTGATGGAAAATTCCAATATATCCTCAAGGAAGTTCTTCCTCAACTATCTTAAATGGGACACCCCTCATTCTGAACAATCCCCTATTTCTAGGTTTCTCCACAAAGGAAACATCCCCTCAGCATCTACTCTGTCGCATCCTCAGAGTTTTGTGTGTCTTGTCAGATCACCGTTCGTTCTTCTAAACTCCAATAAGTACGGATCCAGTCTGATCAACCTTTCTTCGTCCAAGGGATCAGTCTAATGTGGTTCTCTGAACTGGTCCCAATGCAAGTATATCCCTCAAGTAAGGAGATCAAAACTGCACACACTACTCCAGATACCGTCTCACCAATACCCTGAACAATTGTAACAACCTCTATACCAATCTTACCATTGTAACTGTCTAAATGCTTTTTAAAAGACAAAATTGTATCCTGCCTCTATTACTACCTCTGGCAGCTCGTTCCAGAAAAAATTGCCCCTCTGGACCCTTTTGTTTCTTTCCCCTCTCACCTTAAACTATGCCCTCTAGACTTAGACTCCCCTACCTTTTGGAAAAGAAGTTGACTATCTACCTTATCTATGACATTCATTATTTTATAGACTTCTATAAGATCACCCCTAAATTTCCTGCGCTTAGGAGAAAAAAGTCCCAGTCTATCCACCAGTGACTCCACTTTCAAAGAGCTATGAACCTATACCCCTAGATCTCTTTGTTCTATAAGTCTCCACAACACCCTACCGTTAACTGAAGAATTCCTGCCCTGGTTCGATCTACCAAAATGCATTTGCCTCACATTTATCTACATTAAACTCCATCTGCCATTCGTCAGCCCACTGGCCCAATTGATCAAAATCCCATCGCAATCCTAGATGACCTTCAGTGTCCACTAGGCCACCATTCCTGGTGCCATCTGCAAACTTAACTGTGTCTCCTAAATTCTTATCCAAATCATTAACATAAATGACAAATAACAGTGGACTCCACCAAGACCAGTAGAGAAGATAGGGAACTCAGTAGGATTAGAACAAACAATGCTACATATCTCTCAGAATGGCAGGCATAGCTAGGACTGATGTGGATTCCCATAGAGATGCTTTTTAGTTGAAGTGGCGTCAAGAATTGACACAATGTATCAGGCTGGCAGAGAGGTGGTGGTGGACTGAGACTAGTTGGACCTTCATTCAGCGAAGATGCAGAAGGTCTGTGGGCTGTCCTAGTGAGGATTGGAACTTGAGGAGAACTGGGTACCTGCGGTATAAAAATGTCACAAAATACCTGAACAAGGATGGCCATCAAGACATTTACTATCTCTCTACTTATTAACCTAATTTAACTAGTAAATATAGGTGGGAAAAGACTGGATAAGGGGAGGGAAAATGTTTCATTATAGGAAGAAATCAGATTTGTGGGCAAGAACAGCCTGAAATGACAGTACTACAAGGCTGTCCTGTCTGAATATTTGGGAAGAAGGTAGAAGCAGATTCTGCGGGGGTGGAGGATGAAGAGGCTGAATGGTGTGGCCGGTGAAGGAAGAAATCCAGCAAAGCAGAGGTCAGCGACAGTCTGGGAAACAATTATTTGATTGAAGGCAACGTGGGGGAAGGGGAGGTGGTGCTTTAACTATTATAGGTCATTGCATTTCAAGCAAAATGGAAGTAGCTTCTCAATTGTTCAAATTAATGGCCTGCTTAATGCAGTTTAAGGTTGCAGGCTTGTAATAGACACCAAAGGCAAATGGTTGGGACCATTTGTCCTCTAAAGCTAGGTGTTATAATTGAGAATTGATGCTTTTCCTTAATTCTCCAGTCCTGCTTCCTCAGATTTCCTAATTTTATGCACATGCCTGAAAACTTTCGAGTTCCAATTCTTCCAAAGCTGCATTTCAGACACTTAAGTCGGAAATCACAATGTTTAACATTGGAAAATAAGGGATTAGGATAAATAGTTCCTCATCTTGTTTCAGAAATTCGCTTTGTTGACTTTTAGTATGTATTGACCATGATTGAAAGAAATCCCACAACACCAGTCTAAAGTCCAAACTGCTTTATTTGTAGCAAAAGTCGCAAGCTTTCAGGACAGCCTGTCCCTTCGTCAGGTGGCTAACTCCCAGTCTGTATGACTATGGTTGAACCATACTGCAGATGTGATCTTGGCAAAGTTAGATGCAATTCCAAAATTACTTCCTCTGGTGGCCTTTAGCCAAGCAAACTATGGCCTTAATATGCTCTCTTGCCATCTGTAAAAATGAATCTGCAGTTTGTGGCCTCTGGGAGCTTGAGGACATTGCCTTTTAAAGTATAATTTACCATCTCAATCTTTCTAAGCCCATGATTTTATCCTTCGTCTAGAAAATATTTGCTACCTCTTTACCTTTTGTCCTAGTCTGTCATTTCTTTCCTTCTCAGAAGCTTATATTAGGGTGGCACAGTGGTTAGCACTGTTGCCTCTCAGCGCTAGGGCCCTGGGTTCAATTCCTGGCTTGGGTCACTGTGTGGAGTTTGCATGTTCTCCCTGTACCTACATGAGTTTCCTCCCACAGTCCAAAAATGTGTAGGTTAGATGGATTGGCCATGTAAATTGCCCCTTAATGTCGGGGGATCAGTTAGGGTAAATGCATGGGGTTATGGGGATAGGGCCAGGGTGGGATTGTGGTCAGTGCAGATTCGATGGGCTGAAAGGCCTCCTTTTGCACTTAAGATTCAATGATAAGTTAATTTCCTCCCATGGCCACAACATCGAAGTCCCAGGTACCAACCCATGCTGCAAGTTCACCCACCTTATTCTGGATACTCCTGGTGTTGAAGTGTTAAGGGCCCCTCCCCCTTAAGGATTTGGAAAACACGATCCGAGACATCATGGACTTCGGCACCTTGGAAGCAACATACCAACTGCAATTCTCTCTCATTTCCACAGAATTTCCTATCTGTCCCCCTAACAATGGACTCCCCAATGACTAATGCTCTACTGCTGTCCCCCTTTCCCTTCTGAGCAACAGGGGCAGACTCTGTGCCAGAGACCTGAAATCTATGGCTTACTCCTGGTAAGTCATCCCCCCAACAGTATCCAAAATGGTATACTTGTTATACAGAGAAATGGCCACGGGGGATTGCTGCACTAACTGCTTCTTACCCCTTTAACAGTCACTCAGATAACCTCATTTCTAAGAGTAACTACCTCCCCTGTAGCTTTTTTCTATAACTGTCCTTGCCTCCCGAATGATCCTGAGTTCATCCAGTTCCAGCTCCAATTCCCTAACAGACTTCAAGGAGCTGCAATTGGGTGCACTTCCTGCACGTGTACTCAGCTGGGACACTAATGGTGGCCCTCACCTCAAACATTCCACAGGAGAAACATTGCACTGGCATTCCTAGCAACAGTGTTAACGGTTCTGATTTTCCAGCATCTGCAGTATTTTGCTTTTGTATTAAAGTCTACATTTGAGTCAAATTTGACACTTGTGATTATCATTTGAGCCATATTGTTACTGATTTTATTACTTGAAGTCAGACTGAATGCCTGGAATAAAATTTCTATGAATTTACCAAGAGTTGGTTATTCATGTAGAGATTTTGGATCTTGAAGTAAGGAGTGAATTAAAACTCAGGTTATCTCAAATGCATTCTTTCTTGATAAAAATGTAAATTTTCCATCACAGTCGACAGTTTTTCACAGCAGCTAGTGTCTGTTGTGGCAATAAGAGCTTCATAACCAAATTGAAACTTTTTTTATTAACTGTGGAGTAATGATGCATCTTCAGCTCTGTACATCCCCTGAAACTGATTCTCATTTGTCATAACATTGGAGAGATAAACATGCATTTCAAAATGGTTTCCCCCACTGCAGTTAAATTTTTTTCTTGTTGTGAACTTCTCTGAACAGCATCCGAGCCCCTTGAGCACAGTGGAAAAAGCTCACTGATTCTCTGATTATTCCTCTTGTAAAATTTGATGCTGCCTTTTTGATTTTAACGTTTTTAACCTTGCTAGGTAGGTTTACTAACCATGGGGCAAGAGAAAACCATCTCAATGAATGTGGCTGATTTATAACCTGCCACTTTTGCCTTCCATCCATAGCTTTCTATTTTCCTCTGTGTGTAGTTATTTTAAATCTGTTTCCATACTCCAGTATTTGGACTTGCTAAATCTTATTAAAAGAGATGCAAGGGTCTTAATTAGAAAAGCAGTCATGAAAAGAATTCTTCAATTTGTGCAAGGATTTTTGAAGATTTTATCTTCATTTTTGCTTTCCTTTTTTCCTGCAGGTCCAAGATGGGCTTCCTGGAATCTTGGTGTTTTTATTTGTATCAGGTGTGCAGGGATCCACCGAAATCTTGGCGTTCATATATCCCGAGTAAAGTCGGTTAACTTGGACCAATGGACACCAGAACAAATACAGGTAATAAGCTACAACAAAGTGAAAATTCTGTAAAATCTCAGCAGGTCTGACAGCATCTGCGGAAAGAATATAGAGCTTTCATTTCAAGTCTGGATGATCCTTCAGAGCCCCTAATATGCCATCAATTTCAGTGTGCGTTGCCTTGTACATCCTACTTCACTGATCGAGTTTTAATTGCCACTCTTTGCTGAAACTTTTTTGAAAACATTGTAATCTTCATAGTTCTTGCCCACACTGCAGGGAATTAAAATTTGTTCATGTTATGACCTCCTCCCACTAATACTTGAAGGATGGCACAGGAATGTGTTTCCATCAATTGTTTGGAAAAAGGAACAAAGTTACCCAATCTCTTCCTGACAAAATCATTTCTGTTCCATTAATATGGCAACAATTGTTGTAATGCCTATTTACAATGGCAACTATTCGTCATAGAATGGTTTGCACGCACAAAGCCATTCAGCTTGTTGTATCTGTCTAGTTCCTGCAAAAGTGACCTGCCTAGTTCACTTCATTGCTCTTTCCTATAGCCCAGCAATTTTCTTTTCAGGTGCTATCCACTTCCATTTTTAAAGCAATGACTGAGATTCCATTGTACTGTTGAGCAGTGCATTCCAAATCCTAACCACTTTTCTGCTGTCAATTACAAATTGGTGCCCTCTGGTTCTTTAGGTGCAGTTTCTCTCCATTTACTCTCTAGACCGTTTCTGATTTTGAGCACTAAGTATCCACTCCGCATTTCTTCTGCAAGGAAAACAACCCCAGCTTTATCCAATCTGTCATTGTGACTGAAGTCTCTCATCCCTAGCACCTTTCTTGCAAATCTTTTCTGAGCCATTACTAAAGCATTTGCATCTTTCTAATGCATTGCCCAGAATTGAATGCGCAAATGCATTGGAGGCTGAACCTTATTTTTATACTCTCTGACTCCATTTGTAAAGCCTGGGATCCAAAGCCCTTTTAATTACTTACCCTATCCAGCCATTTCTGCATACACGTGCCCGGATGTCTGCTCCTGCACCCAGTTTATAATTGTATCCTTTATTTTCACAGCATCATAGAATCCCAAAAGTGCAGGAGAGGTCCATCAAGTCTGCATTGACTCTTTGACAAAATAGCTTATTTAGACCCTCTGCCATTCTATCCCTGCAACCCAACACATTTACCATGGCTAATCCATCTAACCTACACTTCTTGGGACACGAAGAGGCAATTTAGCATGGCCAATCTGCCAAACTTGCACATCTTTGGACATATTTTGTATTGCCTCTCCTCATTCTTACTACAAAAAAGTATCACTTTGCACTTCTCTACATTTAAATTTCATCTCGTACATGCCCACTTTTTTCTTTTACCAGTTTGTTTATGCCTTCTAAGAAAAGCAATGGATAAAAGCAAATTGCTGCGGATGCTGGAATCTGAAACCAAAAGAGAAAATGCTGGAATATCTCAGCAGGTCTGGCAGCATCTGTAAGGAGAGAAAAGAACTAACATTTTGAGCCCTGATGACCCTCTCTCAAAGCTAAAAGGCATAAAGTGGGAGATATTTATATTGCAGGAATGAAAGATGACTCATAGCCATAAAACAAGGGGAAAGACTGCTAATAGTAGTCTGTAGAGGGAATAAAAGATATGAATGGCCAAACGGCAGAGAAGCTGAAATCAGAGGGTAAGCTGTGACAGTTGAAGATGTTGGGGGGCAGGGCTGGTTCCAAAGTAGCCAGCATGATTAAGGACCCCACACACCCCGGGACATTCTCTCCTCCACCTTTCTCCGTCAGGAAAAAGATACAAAAATCTAAGGTCACGTGCCAACCGACTCGAACAGCTTCTTCCCCGCTGCTGTCAGACTTTTGAATGGACTCATCTTGCATTGAATTGGTCTTTCTCTACACCCTAGCTATGATTGTAACACTAGGTTGTGTACTCTCTTGCTTCCTTCTGTATGAACGGTATGGTTTGTCTGTAGAGTGCGCAAGAAACAATATTTTTCATTGTTAATATATGTGACAATAATCAAATCAAAGGGGGAGAAAAGTAAAGAATGGGGGAAAGAGTTGGGGGGGGGTGAAGAAAAATAAAGGCAGATAACAAAGAAGGAAAAGATAGAGAACAGTTAAAAATGAAATGAAAACGGAGCGTTCGAGGTGGGGTAGAGCTAATCATCTGAAGTTGTTGAATTCGATGTTGAGACTGGAAGGCTGCAATGTACTTAGCTGGAAGATAAGGTGCTGTTCCTCCGCTTTGCGTTGAGCTTCACTGGGACATTGCAGCAAGCCAAGGACAGACGTGTGGGCATGGGAGCTGGATTGTGTGTTAAAATGGCATGCAACCAGAAGGTCAGTGTCCTGATTGTGAACAGACTGGATGTGCTCAGCAAAGCGATCACCCAGTCTATGTTTGGTCTCTCTGATAAAGAGGAGACCACATTGAGAGCAGTGAATACAGTAGACCAAATTGAAAGAGATGCAAGTGAAATGCTGCTTAACCTGCAATGAATGTTTTGGACCTTGAATGGTAAGCATAGAAGAGGTAAAGGGACAGGTATTACACCTTCTGTGATTGCATGGGAAAGTGCCTTGAGTGATGGGAGAGGTGGTGGGTATAGTGGAGGAGTGGACTAGCTTATCCAGGAGGGACTGGTCTCTGCGGAATGCTGACAGAGGGAGTGAAGGGAAGATGTGTTTGGTGATGGCATCACGCGGGAGTTGGTGAAAATGGCAGAGGATTATGCTTTGCATGCGGAAGCTGGTGGGATGAAATGTGAGAACCATCCTTGTTCTGGGAGGGAGGGGAGGAGGTAAGGGTCGTGGCGAGGGAGATGGGCCACATGCTGTTGAGGGTCCTTCACTAACTGTAGATGGAAAGCCATGATTGAGGAGGAAGGAGCACATACTAGAAGCACCACTTTTGGAACAAATGTGGCAGAGGTGAAGGAGCTGAGAGAAAGGGATGGGGTCCTTGGAGGATGTAGGGTGCAAAGAGCTGTCACCCAGATAGCTGTGGGAATCAGTGGGCTTGTAATAGTCTATTGCCGGAAATGGAGACAAAGGTCAAGGAAGGGAAGTGTTTGAGATGGACCAAGCGAAGTTGATGGAAGGGTGGAAACTGGAAGTGAAGTTGATGAATTTTTCCAGGTCCAGAGGAGAGCATGAAGCGGCACAAAATAGTCATCGATGTACCGGTAAAGGAGTCGTGGTAGGTGACCCAGGTACACCTGGAACAAGGAATGTTCCATATACCCCACAAAAAGACAAGCGTGGCTAGGACCCATTTCAATGGGTCCTGGCTATGCTGGGGCCCTCATTTCATTGGTGACTGCACAATGTTCATCATTCGTGACTTCTCAAACACAGGAGCAGTCCATGTCCAAATGTAGCAAGACCTGGATAATATCCAGTCTTAGGCTACAAGTAACATACATGCCACAGAAGTGTCAGAAAAGCATTGGTTCTTGTACTGATCCCTGGGGAGTCCCATTGAAAACCTGCCTTCAGTCTGGAGAAAGAAAAATTCACCATTACTGTTTCCTGTCTTTCAGCCATTTTTTTAATCTATACTGAAATGGCCCTTTATTTCATGGGTTTCAACTTTATTGGCAAGCTTTTGTTTTTCTTAAACTTCTCAAACTTCCTTTCAACAAATCATAATAGTTTTCTTTAACTAATGCACATTTTTCCAAGTGAATTTTTTTTGTGCCAGATTATTGTTTCTGGAAGTGTTCCCATCACTGAGCTGGACTTATCCTTTTTTTGTTCAAGAGTACAATATTTGCACATCTCCAACCCTCTGGTGTCATCCCTATACTGAAAGAGAATTGGTGGATTCTTGCCAGTGTCTCCGCAACTTCCACCTTTTGAATCAGTTGCATAGTCAGATGCATCTATTTGGTTTTGGTGAGAAATTTCTGTACAGCCAGCCTTTCTAATATCTTTCTCAATTTTTAACCCATCTAATATCTCAATTACTTTGCCTTTCTCTATGATTTTGGTAAAGACTTTGGTGAAGATGGATGCAAAGCACTCATTTAGTGTCCTCTGTCTCTCTGTGTAGATTCTCCTGTCTCCATGCATAGATCATCTTTTTGGTCCCTGATAGGCCGCACCTACCATTCTACCTCAGGGCTGTGTCCTAGGCCCAAACCATCTTCAGCTGCTTCATCAATGACCTTCCTTCTGTCGTAAAGTTACAAGTGGGAATCTTCACTGGTAACTGCACAATATTCACCATTCACAGCTCTGCAAGTACAAAAGCAGTCCATGTCCAAAGATAGCAAGACCTGGATAATATCCAGGTTTGAGCTGGCAAGTAACACGTGCCACACAAATGTCAGGCAGTGATCATCTCCAATGAGAAGATCTAACCACTGCCCATTAACATTGAATGGTATTACCATTGCTGAATTCCTACATCTGGCATTGCTATTGACCAGAAATTGAACTGGACTAGCCCAATAAATATGTGGCTCCTAGAGCAGATCAGAGGCCAGGAATAACTCCCCACCTCACTCTCTAAAGCTTGTCCAAGCTACAAGGCACAGGTTAGCAGTGTGATGGAATATTTTTCACTTGCCTGGATGAGTGCAGCTCCAAGGGCACTTCAGAAGCTCTGCGCCATCCAATTGCCTGACTGACATCCTTTCCACAAATGGTCACTCCCTCCACCACGAATGAATAGTGACAGCGGTATATAATATCTACAAGATGCATTGATGGAATTTACCAAGGCTCAATGGACAGCACCTTCCAAACCCATGACCTTTGCCATTAGAAGAACAAGGGCAATAGATACATGGGAACATCATCACCTAGAATTTTCCTCCAAGTTGCTCACCACCTTGACTGGGAAATATATTGCCGTTCCTTTACTATCACGGAGTCATAATCCTGGAACTCCCTCCCTAAAAGCATTATGGGTTACTTGCACCACATGGCCTGCAACGTTTCAAGAAGGCAGCTCAGCACTACCTACTCAACAGCAATTAGAAATGGAAAAGAAATGCTGGCCTAGCCAATAGTGCCTAAATATAAATTAAAAAAACACTACCACCCATTTGCCATTTATATGCCTTTAGAAGATTTTTGGAATCTGTTGTATTAGCTCAGTACTTTTTGTACTTGTGTCTGACTTTCTTCTTCACTTCCCCTCTGAAACTTCTATATTACAGTAAAAAGTCTGACAACACCAGGTTTAAGTCCAACCGATTTATTTGATAGTAAACTCACTAGCTTTCAAGGTTACCCCCTTCACCTGACGAAGGGGGTAACCTCGAAAGCTAGTGAGTTTACTATCAAATAAATCGGTTGGACTTAAACCTGGTGTCAGACTTTTTACTGTGTTTACCCTAGTCCAACGCCGGCATATCCACATCATGCCTTCTATATTAAGCCTGGCTCTGTCTTGTATCAACCTGACGTCTGTCACATTTCCTTTTTCTGCTTTATCTTTACTCTCATCACTTCCTGTCACTTGGGGCTCTGTCTGGCTTTGTTTTCTCTTCCCCACCCCACTTTGCTCTTCAACCATGGGAACCATCTCTTTTAAAGGCAGACTAATGTTCAGTTACCATGTTTTGTGACAGTCTTTGATTCCAATTGACGTGTGACATACAAATTTACAACACACTGAAATTGTTTTTGATGCAGAACCTTTCCATTTTTTATTTTTATCAAAAACTGTAGCAGAGTTCAAGATTATAGTATACTTTTGAAGTTGAGGGCTTTCATGTCTTCTGTAGATGCTGGTTTCATACGCATAACAGCAATTAGGGATGCTTGCTTTGGCTTTTAACTCGGTGGGAAGCATCACAGCCACAATTGTGGAATATAAATGTGGAACGAATACACATTAGAATTTAATAGCTTGGAGCATACAATGGGTATTGAAATAGTAACTGTAAAGCAAACAAGAGATTTTTTCCAGGTATTTGTTCATTCAGAATTATAGATTTATAATAAAAGCAACTCCACTTCTTGCCATATAGGTAGCTGGTGAAAAAATACAAGTACCAATAAAGGTTTTAAGGAAATACAAACTCAGACTCAAAACTGAAATGGACAAAAAGCAGAAAATTTTATCCAAGGCCACGGTGAAACAGTGAATCATTTGAGTTCCACCCAGTTAAACTCCAAATTATTACACCACTGCCTCCCATGGGATTAAAATTTGAATCCATTTCATACATGATGAGCTCCACGTTTCAATTATGTCTCTATCAAATAAAGTGGTTGGACTCTAACCTGGTGTTGAGACTTCTTACTTTGTAGGAGCTTGTCAGTTAGCTGCCAAGGGGGGGGAAATAAACCTCTTCTGGGAAAATCTGCCCATTTCGTGGTTCTTACCCACTTGAACTCTGTGATTATTTGCATTTATTGTTTTTCTCCCCAACCATCTATATCAAGAGGTTGCGTGCAAGGTAGTAAATGTTCAAATGGTTATTCTTGTGCCATGCCTGTGCAGACTTGAAAATATTAGCTTTTTAAAAAAAAACTGTATTCCTTTGAACATGTCCCCTATTGAGCTATAAGATGCTGCTATTTTCAGCCGAGGAAGCTGTCTGGAAAGTTCCAAATTGGATTATAATGGGCAGGGTCTCCCTTGAATGGACATGCCTAAATGGCATTCTTCTCTGGAACCTTGCATTTGCTACTGTCAAGCTTTAGTCCAAACTACAGGGAGGGATAATAAACTCTGATTCCAGATCTGCCAGGTAACAGACAGCTATTGAAGCTGAGTATCCACAAAGAAGACCTTCCTTCGATGGTATATCAGTGGATTTTGACTGTGACTAAAACTCCTACACCAAGAAAGATCATCTATTGTTTCATTCTTCATGTGATCAAAGCTACCGTCCGATTTGGAAATCCTTTAATTCAAAAACTGAAACCCTGGACGATCTACAGAACACCGTCAACAACATAGCTGCAGAAAAAGGCTGTTTCATTTTGCCTTTTCAAGACCTGCAAGGCTTAGTCTTTAAAAGCTTCTTTCAACCTGTTTGATCAGCTGTGTTCGCCTGTAAGAATTGGACATTAGGTCTGTCGATGTGATCTTCTGAACCGTCTACTGCAAAGGAACTCTGCAGCTAATCTAGATTTGACCCTCGACATCTGAACCTGAATTTCAATTCCACAATAGGAAAAGCTCCCCACTTACTGGACTCCAAAATACGAACTGCTAACTGCTCTGTTTATGCTTAATACTTGTAGAAGTGCACTTCCTTCTTTAATTGTATCTTTCTTGGGTTTATGTTTAACGTTGGGCAGGATTCTCCAGTTACATGATCCCCATGGCAGATGAGACAGAAAATTAGGCTGTAGTGTAAATTTCCTGGGGTGGGTGGGTGTGTGAGTGAGTGAATAATATTCCTTGTTCAAATTTATGAAAATCTGCTGCTGACTTAAAATGACTGACTGTGCACTAATGGGAGTTTGGGAAAGTACATCAGCCTTGTCAAAATTAACTACACTAATTATATACAGAAGGGAATTGGGGTATTTGGTATAACTCTCTCTCCTCTGTCCCAACACTTTTCAAGTGAAAAGCAGTTCAGAGGCACACATTTACATGATTGTGGTGTGTAGCAAGTTCCAATAAGCATTGATTAAATAAATTTAATGGCCAATTAAATATCATTCAATAGAGAATGGGATTGCATTGCTTTGAGCAATATGTAAAGATAGTTCTAAAGTTGTCATTGTACAATATATGCTCATGCCTATTAGATACTTTTAATATAATTTAGAAATAGGTTTGCCTTGAGTAAATCAAATTTCACAGTTATGGTACTTTATCATGTTTTAAAAAAAAAAATCTGTTTTTACTGTTTGCCTAAAGCTATGTTTGACAGATCACAATTGATCCAATGACCTCAGCATATCTAAATTGGTTTAACTATTTCCTTTCTCAATATGTAGAATCTGACTTGTTCAGCACAGGAGGAGGCCGTTTGGCTTGTCATATCTGTGCTATCTCTTCAAAGAAACAATTTGCCTTGTAACCACTTGAGCTCCAGTCTTCTCCCTTTTGGCCTCTTCCTTTGCAGATTTTCCTGTCAAGTCCCTTGCTTCCACAAACCATAAGTAGTCCATTTTGTGCATCTCCTAAGGATGTTGCATGTAGAGTGGCTGGATTGAACCTGCCTCCCCTGTGCAGTGCATTCCAGATGCCAGTCACTTGCCGTGTAAAAAAAAAAGTATCTAATTTCTCCATTGCCACTTTTGCCCACTACCTCAAACTTGTGCCTGCTGGTTCTTGATCTTGCCACCAATGAAAACAGCTTTTCCTTTTTAATCTGTTCAGATCTCTCATGATTTTGAATAGATCTATCAAATCTTCTTAGTCTTTTTTTCTCCAAGGAAAACAGTGCCAACTTCTTCAATCTGTGTACGTAAATGAAGTTACTCATCCCTGGAACCCTTTTTATTAATTATTTTCTGCACTGTCTTCAATGTCTTCACTCAACTCCAGTTGAAGCCGAACAGTACTCTACTCAGGTTTAACATAACTTGCTCACTTTTTACTCTTTGTCCCTGGAATGCTGTATGCCTTATTAACTGCTCTCAACCTGATCTGCTATCCAGGGTTTAACTTTTTTTCCTTGGTTAATCTACCTTTAGAATAAACCCACTGATAAACTGATGGGTCAGTCACCTCTGTGGTTTTATGTTCTGAAATTGTGAACTTACCTTCCTTTGCTGTTTAAAACAGATTGGTCTGCTATTCTGGCTGGGGGTCAGGATTGGAGAAAGCTGCTTGAAGCAGAAGCACTTGTATAATAGACTGTTGAGTTGAATTGTCTGTTTTTATGCAGTTAAATACTGTCATGTAAAGAACAACACCTGTATTCAGAACTTTAATTGTGTTTAGATAAAGTGAGGTCAGTGGTGTGTTTTATGTTGCTTGATGTCAATTGTCATTGACGTAAATCAATGTCAAATGAAGAGTTAGAGATTGTTCCACTTGAACCTGGAATTGTTTGGATTAAGCTGTGAATCTGATATGATGGTCATGGCCAATTTTAAGTATCGGCTATTGATTAGGCAATAATTTTGGAACTTGTCCAAACCAGGTTTCCTTTCATTCGTTCAAAGGATGTGGGTTTTGATGACTAGGCCGGCATTTATTGTCCATCCTTATTGGCTCGCAAGAAGGCGGTGATTAGTTACTTGAACCATTGCATTCCAGGTAGTGTAGGCCCACCCACACTGCTGTTAGGGAAGGTGTTCCAAGATTTTCATGTGCTATGAATTCTTCTGGCCAGTCATCGACTTGTCAGAGCCTAGACGACCAGACTTCAGTGTTATCGTCTACTACAAAGTTATTGTGACAGTGAAGAAACAGCATTATATTTCCAAGTCAGGAAGGTAAATGACTTGAAGGGGAACCTTCAAGCTGGTGGTGTTCCCAGGTACCTTTGTCCCTGTTTACATTAGTGTCATAGGTTTGGAAGGTGCTGCCTCAGGAGACTTGATAAGTTCCTGCAGTGGTAATGAGATGCAATTTCATGAATTTCCTTCCAGGTTCAGATAGGGAGCACTCTTGTACCTGTGAGAGTTCAACCAAATGTGCATCCTTATCAATCACCTGAATGTTCCATAATGCAAATATTGTTTTCAGTAGTATAGTTACTGACTGGCTACTTTTAGTTTAGCTGTTAATCATAACTTAAATTATTTATGCTCAGTTATTTTGTGGAGAATAGAACTTGTTGAAAAGTGTCAATGTATTTCAAAATCCTCTGTGGCCAGGAGGCAGAAACTTAAAGCAGTTTTAAAACAGTTAGGTATTTAGCATCTGTTATGAATCTTGATTACCCTTGTCAATAAAAATAAATCCTTTACTGAAATTTCCATGACTGTGTCATGTAGCAGATGTTGGGAGAGTTGCTAACTTTGTTTCCTTCTGTTTTGTAGTGTATGCAAGATATGGGAAACACCAAGGCTCGGCATCTCTACGAAGCAAATCTTCCTGAACATTTCCGAAGACCTCAGACTGATCAGTATCCTTGGTGTCTTTGTATAAAATAAAACTGGGTATCAGCTCCTAAAGAATGAATTGGATCATTTTCTGCTAGTCTTGGTGCAAAAGATCTGAATCTGTGTCTAATATTTCTATTCTGCAGCTAGTTTGGATTTCATACACAGCAGAAAGACTTCCATTTATATTGGGATTTTCACAATCACTGGATGCCGCAAAGCATCTCATAGCCAATGAGTGCTTTTGAAGTGTGCTGCCTGTTTTAACGTAGGAAACAGGCCAACAATTTGTGCGCAGCAAACTCACAGGATCATGAGAATGACCAGATAATCATTTGCTTCCTCCCTTATGCTGATTGAGATACAAATATTAGCCAGGACACTGGGAAGAGCTCCCCAACTTTTCATTTGGGGTCTTTTACATCCACCCAAGAAGGCAGATGAAGTTTTGGTTTAATGCCTCTGCTGAAAGTTGCTACCTCCGACAGTGCAGTATTCCCTCAGTGCTGCACTGGAGTGGCAGCCTTGTATTTTGTGCAAAAGCCTTGGAGTGATGCTTGGAAACACGGGTGATGCACCAATTAAATCATTCAGAAATAATTCAGTTTATATTTTAATAAATTCCATCCATAAATCTTCATGACTAGAGCTGTCCAAAGGTATTTGAAAAATTCTATACCCGTTTTTTTAACCTTGAATTTATATATTCTCTTATGAATGCTTCTAGATCTACCTGCTTCGTTCACTTAATTCTTGAGAGCAGAGATGATAATTTGAGATGACTCCAGGCTTCTGCTGAATTGTACGTACCCATAATGGCATGGTTTGCATGTAGGAACTTATTGAACAGTGAATTGAAGAATCAAATCTCTAGCACAGTGCAATAAAATTCTTTTGTGATTTTCTACAACGCCAATCACTATCTTTTGTTTATAAACCATTTTAATTTCAGCTACCTGAAATATGAGGAGTTCATTACTCAAAAGATTTAATGGTTTGATACGGCATAGTTTATTCTTGTGAATGTTTTTTGAGTTAATTTCTGCTTTAAACATTCATTTAGGATTTTTAAGTAGGAAATTCTGTTAATACAGTGTAACGTTCCCCTATCAATTCCACTACAAAGTATATATCTTTAATCTGTATAATGGTGAACCCAAAATAAAATGATTTATTGCATCACAGTACCTGCGAATGTATTAGAAGGGTCTTGATTTTTACTTTTAAATTCATTTTTGTTTGTATCCTAAACTTGTGGAAGCAATAACATAAAACACAGCATTTAGTTTTGCTTGACGTGGATAGCTTTATTGAGCATCTTCCTTGTAATGTTGCTAAATTGTGACCTGAAGCAGAAATCATTTTCGCATGAGCTGTGTTTTGCACTCCAGATGCTGCTTCTCAGAATTATCGGTTGCATTTAAAAAAAATCATTTTGTAGTAAACATTACACTGAATTCATATGTGCTTATGAAGACTCAGCTGCAAAAAACAGTTGGTACAAATTGTATATTTTAATTTCTGAAACTGTTCTCTAGATGAATATCATAGAATCTCTACAGTGCAGAAGGAGGCTGTTTGGCCCATTGAGTTTACACCGACGACAATCCCATACAGGCCCAATCCCTGTAACCCCACATATTTACCCTACCAATCCCGTTAACCTACACGTCTCGGAACACTAAGAGGCAATTTAGCACGGCCGATCAACCTAACCCTCACATCTTTGGAGAATAATTAGGAAGATGTCTATTAACTGCCTTTTCCATGCATGTAATTTGTTTAGCAGGTTGAATTTGCCCTAACCCAATCCCCCATTGCATCACATTTGGTTTTTATCAGCAGAGTATCATTATGTTCTTTGCAGAATTAAGATTTTATTGTTTTTCTGTTGGCTTGTGTAAATTTCCTTAATCTATTTTTGATCACTATAAAAGTTGAGCAATCTTTGTTTTGTGATAAATGTAATTGTGCAAATTAGGTAATCCCCGTAAATGGAATTTCAACAGTCTGCACTCCCAGAAGATCCAAAACTAATTTTCCTTATTGCATTTACTCTGTTTTTGTCAGTTCTATTAAACTCAGACAATTGGGTTTTGGAAAAGTTAATCCATTAGGTATAAATTTTTTTCCTATTTTCAAAACAATGTTTTTATATCCACAAAAGTTTTCTATTCCAGTTCTCTGTATATTTAACTCAATCAAATTAATCACAATATTGGCAACAGTTCAGCATAACAGCTTTGTTTTTTAGATATATGACTCAAATTTTGGTTCAAGAAACTGGCTCAAGCCAACAGATTAAGAACCTGAAACTATAAAAGACACAAATAAAATAGTTAAATGCACAATTACAGTACAATACTTAAGGGAGGGTTAAAGTAAGTGTTGGTTGCAAAGTAAATTGCCTGCATTTAAAAGTCAATTCGTGTGCAGGCTTTTGCCAGTCGGCAATTTGTCAGTCTCATTTCGGTCATCTGTGGAAGGTGAGAAAAATTGATTGGGAGGCCCCTTTACTCATGGGTAGCATTTTCAGTTGTGTGGTGTTATTGATTGTCTTCAATATTTTCAAACTGTTAGGTAATGGTTTTGGTGGTGGGTTGGTTTAGGTGATGGATCAGCTATGAATGGCTGCTTCATGGAGGGATATTGTTTTGGTTTGGAGTTCTTGTTGTGATGTGGTGTTGTTCGTTGTTGTGATTCCTACCACTTTGGTAGGAATAATGGTAGGAAGGACTATTACTTACGGGGTGAAAAACTGCAGCAGGCGACGGTGCAGAGGGACCTCGAGGTCCTTGTGCATGAGTCGCAAAAACCCAGCCTGCAGGTGCAGCAGGTGGTCAGGAAGGCTAATGGGATGCTGGCCTTCATAGCGAGGGGGATTGAATATAAAAGTAGGGAGGTCTTGCTGCAGCTGTATAGGGCATTGGTGAGGCTGCAGCTGGAGTACTGTGTGCAGTTTTGGTCGCCGTGCTTACGCAAGGATATTTTGGCCTTGGAGGGAGTGCAGAGGAGGTTTACTAGGCTGATACTGGAGTTGAGGGGGTTGAGCTATGAGGAGAGGCTGAATAAATTAGGCTTGTACTCGTTAGAGCTTAATGAGGGGAGATCTCACTGAGACGTATAAGATGATGAATGGGATGGATAGGATAGTGGTGGACAGGCTCTTCCCACTCAGAAAAGACAGTAGGACTAGGGGGCACAGCCTCAAGATAAAGGGGGGGCGGTTTAGAACGGAGTTGAGGAGGAACTTCTTCACTCAAAGGGTGGTGAATCTCTGGAATTCTCTGCCCGTTGAGGTGGTGGAGGCTGCCTCATTAAGTATTTTTAAGACGCAGGTTGACGGGTTTTTGATAAGAGAGGGGATTAAGGGTTATGGGGAGAGGGCGGGAATGTGGAACTGAGCCACGACAGATCAGCCATGATCCTGTTAAATGGCGGGGCTGGCTCGAAGGGCTGGATGGCCTACTCCTGCTCCTATTTCTTATGTTCTTATGTGGTTGACAAACTGCCAGTGTGGAATGCAACCTCCCCTTCCCCCAGCTTACATATTAGGCTACTTGTCATTCTTTGGCATCGCTTTTCAATTATGTCAGTACTGCCTATTTCAGTTCATATCTCCCTTAGGATTTATGAGTGTAAACATCTGGCTCGTATAGTTGGTCTATTTTAAATTTTTTAATCTCAAATTCATCATTTCCTCAATGCCTAACTTCTTTATAAGCAGTCTGTAGTTTTTCATTCCCTGTTTATTTCATTATTTGGGATTGCTTCCTCTTGGGTTTTCATTACCTATCTCGCTTGCTTTTGTCTGTCATGCTTTACCTTGTGGACTGGATCCAATTTTTTGCACATTTGAAAAGCTTTTATGCTTATCTCTATTGCAAATGTTCGCATTCTGTAAAACCACACTGGTCTCTGTGGCCCTTTTCAGTCTCTGCCAGAGCGAGATTTGATTGTATCCTTGCCAACATTAATTCTCATTCTCCTATAAAGTCTTTGTCACTATTGAGCACCAGTTTTCATTTATGTATTAAAAGCACTTCAGTTCTTTGGCAAGTCCGTGTCAATGTTTTAGAATCATAGAACCCTACAGTGCAGAAAGAGGTCCTTCTGCGCATTGAGTCTGCACCGAACACAATCCCAACCAGGCCCTTACCCCCATATCCCTACATATTATACCCGCTAATCTCTCTAACCTACACATCCCTAGACACTAAGGGGCAATTTCTTAGCATGGTCAATCAACCTAACCTGCACATCTTTGGATTGTGGGAGGAAACTGGAGTACCAGGAGGAAACCCACGCAGGCACGAGGAGAATGTGTAAACTCCACATAGACAGTGACCTGAGCTGGGAATTGAATCCAGGACCCTGGAGCTGTGAAGCAGCAGTGCTAACCACTGTGTTACTGTGCCGTCCTTAGTTTCTACTGTTGATCCCAGATTCTTTCCTCGTTCCCAATACATGTCATTGGCCAGTAGTGAATTGTAGGTTTAATATAGAGGGACTTTATCTTAATCACTATTTAGGTAATTAGTATTTGAAAAAAGGGCAAGGCAAGGGAGGAATTTCTGAAATGTGTTGAAGAGAATTTCCTTGACCAGCATTTTCTCAGCACAACTAGAAAGGATTTAGTGATGGGTCTGTGAGGGAACATTTGGATAAGAGTGATCTTTCTGTCGTAAGCTTTAGACTAATGTCAAAGAGCAAGGAACAATTTCAGATAGAACATCTAAATTGGAAGAGCGCTCATTTTGATGCGATGATAAGGGATCTAACCAGTGCAAAATGGAACAGAAACTTTACAAGAAAATCTGCAAAGGAACAATGGGTGACCTTTAAGGAAGAGACTCTTCAGGTACAAACATTCCAACAAAGGGTAAAAGGTTGGGGAACCAAAAACTGGGGCCCTTGGATGAAGACGATGGAGATTAGTCATTTGTAGTACAGAACTTAGCTTTGCTGAAAAAAAGAGACAAGATGTTTAAGCTTTTTGTCTTGCACTCATCAGGATATCTTGCAAAATTACCAGCATTAAAGGGAACAGCAATTTATACTGCGCAAGAAGAATGTGCAGATTGGTTGGCAAGTGGACTCTAGTAGAGGCGTTGCCATGAAAATACAGCAGGGAACAGTTAACTGCCAAGTTATTGATCAAATTTAAATCCGGTAGGCTGACCCTGATTGATTGAGGCATTGATCACTTAATAGCTAAATTGAAATGGTCCAAACATCTTTTGCTTGGGAACCCTAATGGATTGAGCAATCAATCTTTTAAAAATAGTGATTTCAGAGACAGTCACCATAAACATAACTTTGGAAGGCCAAATAATTGGTTTTGAAATATGATATGACCCTTTTAACTTTGGAGTTGGCAAGCAACCCAGCAAAAGATGCAAGAGTAGACTTTGAGATGAACAATGCAGGTAAAACTGCCACCTTTTGATGCGAATAGTTGTAGCCATGAAGTAAGTTGGATTATCTATCAGCAGCTACTAGTATAAGCAATGGGGCAGTATTGGGAAGGGAAATCATAGGTGCTCCCAGTGAAAGTTTGGAGTTCACAAATCACAATTGACCCTAGATCAGTTAATTTAAACTCAATTAAAAAGTGACATTATTAGTGGATTATTATTTAAATGGTTAAAAAAATTGCAGCATGCAGTGGGACCTAGGTGTCCTTGTGCATGAATCTCAAATAGTTGGTTGGCAGGTGCAGCAGGTAATTAAGCAAATAAACTTTGTTCTTCATTGCAAGAAGGATGGAGTTTAAAAACAGGGAGGCTATGTTGCAGCTATATAGGGTGCTGGTGAGGCCACACCTGGAGGAGTGTGTAAATTTTTGATCTCCTTGAGAATGGATATACTGGCACTGGAGGGGGTGCAGAGGAGATTCACTAGGTTGAATCTAGAGTTGTGTGTTGGCTTAGGAGGAGAGACTGGGTAGACTGGGACTATATTCATTAGAACTTAGAAGAATGAAGGGATTTTTTATAGAATCATAAAATTATGAAGGGATAGATAAGATAGAAGCAGGGAGGGTGAAACCAGAACTAGGGGCTATGGCTTCAAAACAAAAGGAAGCTGATTTAGGACTGAGTTGAGGAGAAACTTCTTCACCAAAATTTTTGTGAATCTGTGGAATTCCCTTCCCAGTGAAGCAATTGAGGCTACTTAGATGAATGTTTTGAAGGCGAAATAGATCATTGAACAGTAAAGGAATTAAGGGCTATGGTGAGCGGGTGGGTAAATGGAGCTGAGCTCACCCAAAAGATCAGCCATGATTTTATTGAATGATGGAGCAGGCTCAAAGGGCTAAATGGCCTCCTCCTCCTAGTTCTTACGTGCTTATTAAGGGTCAAGGGTACATAGAGTTGGGTTGCAGACCTACCATGATCCTATTGAATGGCATAGCAGGCTCAAGCAACCCATTTCTGTTCCAAGAAGCCTGAGAAGCGGTCTTATGTCAGTCTTTTGAGGAGTTTGTTAGGGTAGATTTGTCGATGTTATCACTTGTGGAGGAATTCAAAACTAGTGATCAGGGAAATGTAAAGTAGCAACTTATCATTCCAATAAGGAATTTGGAAGATGTTTCTGTTCTCCATTATAATTCCCAACTTGATATCACATCTTTAGTACTCCACTCTACATGTTGAGCTGCATTTTGTATAAGGCTTTTCTGGTGACATTTAGACTGAAGTTCTCATTTCATTTTGAATATGTGCTCTCTTGTCCTACAATAAAAGTTTAATGCAACAGTTCAGATTTAAAATGAACATACATCTGGTCCCTTCATTGGGACATTTCAGGATTGAAGAGCTCAAGTTATCCACTCTTTTGGGCATCAGTCCCATGGCTGCTTTACAACATCTGTAGGATTTCACCATCTTCCTTTTGTCTGATCAAAATCTTGGCTGGTAAGGTGATTGGATTTTTTTGTGACTTGTAGTCTATTGATATTTGATGTATAGTCAATGTTCCATTAACTGCTTCATTACAGCCAGAAATATTAAATTACAATGTACTAAAATATCCATCTTTCAACAGCACCTTTCAGCTATTACAGCCAACTTTCCTTCTAAGCTGCGTGAATGCGTAGCCCTGCAACATTTAGGCCTGCGCCACACTGGACAAAAAAGCTATGCATAAGCAACTGCCTGTAGGTGCTGTGCCACAAATAGGCCATCCACGGTGAAGGGAAATTAGAATGAACCTCACTTACAGCATGATTTATGATGCAACTTTTATCACCTCTTTTTCCCTTCAGAATAGAACTATAGATTCCCTACAGTGCGGAAGGAGTTAGGCCTTTCACCCCATTAAGTCTGCACCAACTCTCTGACAGAGCATTCCACCCAGGCACAACCCCTGGTCCTATCCCTGCAACCCCACACATTCAACATCCCTGGGCACTAAGGAGAAATTTAGCATGGCCAAACAACTTAACCTGCACATCTTTGGAGTGTGGGAGGAAACTGAAGTACCCAGAGGAAACTGATGCAAACACTGGGAGAATGTGCAAACACTACTCCAACAGCTGCCCAAGGCCAATTGAACCTGGGTGCCTGCTGCTGAGGGGCAACGGTGCCAACCCAATGCTGTGTTTATTCATTTTAAGTTCTACCTTCCACTGATCTGCCTGCCTACTTGCATTATCTGTTCATTTTGTAAGTTTGTTTTTTAGTAGTTTCTTCAATCTGGACTGTTCGTCATTTGACACAGCATCTGGTCAAATTTAAATCCAATAAGTTTTTGAACTTAACTGGGTGTATCAGAAAATGGTGGAATGGATTCTGATTTCTGTTTGATACTCTCTGCTGGGATCTGGTTTTCATCTATGAAAGCAAAGTGTTTTTGGAAAAATGAAAAGAAACACTCAACACGTTCTCAAGTCAGAAGTAACTATAAGGTTCATGCTGGGAGATATGGGAGGGATGTCCGAGGTAAATTCTTCACTGGTTGGGGTGTGGAATAGACTGCCTGCTGTGAAAGTGGAGTCGGACACTTTAGGAACTTTCAAGCGGTTATTGGATAGGTACATGGAGCACACCAGAATGATAGGGAGTGGAGAGCTTGATCTTGAGATTGGACATAGCTCGGCACAACATTGAAGGCCGAAGGGCCTGTACTGTGGTGTTATGTTCTATGTAACTGTAGAGTGAACGTGTGTTAATGTTTGGGCGTGGTTCACTTGCTAAAATGTGTTTGACCTGTGTAACTGTTGAACGAAGCTGAAATGATTTTTGAGCTGACTGGAATTTCAGTGTAGGTCTAATTTTCTCTTATTTATTTGATGTATTTGGACCAAAGTCCACAGTCCATGGCACTTGAAGATGGTGACCACTTGCCATACTTAAACCAATTTAGTTTCTGACAGTGCAAAAATTGCAAATAATTGAAAAACTATTTGAGATGGCCACCATTTTTCTTTGACGTTAAACAGTTGCTGACCAGCATCGTGGCCACGCTGCTTCCAACAACTAAATGTTAGCCAGCAATTCCGTCTGTCTCCCTGGCAATTGTATGAGTGTGCAACCTCTGTCACGTTTGACCCCAAGATGAACTTTTGACCGCTTCAGTGCCGCCACTAAGACTACCTATTTCCAGCTCTGTAATGTTGGCCGGACTCTGTACCTACCTTGTCAATCTGCTGTTAAAAAACTCATATACGCCTTTGTTCCCTCTAAACTTGGCTATTTCAGTGCATTTTTGGCCAGACGTTTGAAAGATTGGCTCCATTCTCTCTCTCAGGTGCTGTCAGATCTCCTGAGATTTTTCAGCATTTTCTGTTTTTATTTGATTTCAGTATCCCCAGTATTTTGCTTTTATGTTTGACCAAGTGATTGGTCATCTTCGCTAATATCTCTTTGTGGCTTGGTGGTGTTACGTTTTGCTTTACATTGCTCCTGTGAAGCTTCATAGGATAATTTATTGCATTTATAGATGGTTTTAGAAGTACCAGTGGTGACCACCATTTAAAATAAATGAACTAATGGACGCTGAGAAACTATTTGGTTAGTAATATAGCTGGAAACATTAAATACCAAATAATGTGCCAGAACAAATATTAAAAAATGCACCCTCCCACCCCCAAACAGACAGAGGTGTAACTTCAATAGGAATTAGTCAACTTATGATTTAAGGGTGTAGAAAAGCTAAGTAAATTTTATTAGGCACCAAAAGTATAGTTAGCAATAAGAGAATTATGTTTGTGAAGTTAACCTTGAAACTTATTGAAAATGTTGGTACTGCACAGTTTAATTTGATTCCAGATTTATTCAGTAATCTTTTCTGTGTTTTAGTACAGGAAATGAAATGCCTCTTCTATTTAAAAAGAAAAGATATTTTCCTTGATTAAATATTCTTCAGAGCTGTAGAATTTTTCATCAGAGATAAATATGAAAAAAAGAAGTACGTGGATAAAAATATAAACAATGGAATCACAGTAAGTACTGTTGCATGTCCTGGTTTGAACCTCAAGTTCTTCATTAACTGTTTGGAAAGCTTTCTTTTTACTGCAAGCCTTGTAGAGATTGCAGTTATTTTACAACAGGTGAATTCAAATTAAGTGTGATCACAGTTTGTATGTTGACATTGGCATTCAGATGGTGTTAAATTACCAGCCCAATGCATTGTAATTTTGCCAGTACATGGAAGTTGAAGGGCAAGTGCATCCGATTCTCAAGCTTATGGTTGCTGGATTCCATTCTTAAGACCCAGCCAAATGCACAGATTTGGAACTGCCTTCTTAAACCTTTCCAATTTCTCCTTGTAATGCCTTGCTTAAAACCTATCTTCAGTTAAGAGTTTGATCATGTTTCATTTCTCTTGGGGCTCTGTGAAAAAGAATGACCTTGCATTTATATAGCACCTTTCATAACTCCTAGAGATCCAAAAGCACTTTGTTATTAATCAAGTACTTTAAGCATCATCACGATTGTAATGTCATAGAAGTTTTTTATTGACAGCAAAGCAAAATGCTACAGATGCTGAAAATCTGAAATAGAAACAGAAAATACTAGAAATATTCAGCAGCTCTGGCTACATCTGTGATGGGAGAAACAATTAAATATTTCATATCAATAAGCTTTCAACAAAACTGGAGGAGTTAAGAGATTTAATAAGTTTTAAGCAAGTGAAGGGAGAGGGTAGGATAAGGAACAGAAGGTAAAGTAAGATACTGTGAAAGGTGGAGAGATTAAGTGGCAAAAGTATTCACTCTGCAAGACTGGAGGGAGAGGTAATGGGAGAAATAAAGAAATAAAATGTATCTAAATGGGATGTGAATAGCATTCATGATCAGTAGTGGCCTGAAAGCAGAAGGGTTTAAAAAGGAGAAATGAGAAAAGCTAAAACCAGCAAAGAAAAAGGAAGCAAAATGACACCAGAGGTTAAGATCATAATTTGTGGAAGTGGCATTGAGTCCTGAAAGCCGTAAAAAATGCCCTTTCAAAAACATGAGCCGCTGTTCCTTAACTTTGAGCTGAGCTTAAAAGACAGAAATGGGTGGAGAATTAAAATGACAGCTAACTAGAAGTTCAGGGTCATGCTTGCGGACTGAATGGAATTGTTGCACAACATGATTGCGCAACCTGTGCTTGACCTCTCCACTGCGGAGCAGACCACATTGAGCAGTGAATACAGTCTACTAAATTGAAAGAAATGAAAATAAACTGGGGTTTCACCTGGAAGCAGTGTTTGGGGGTTTGGTGGATGTAAAAGAGCAGGTGCTGTTCCTTTGATGCTTGTGTGAAAAGATGCTGTAGGAAGAAGAGGGAATTGCTGTGGAGTGGATCAGAGCATTGCAGAGGGAATGGTCCTTCTTGGAAAGCCGAAAGAGAAAGGGTTAGATGTATTTGGTGGCAGAAATGGCAGACAATGATCCATAAGATCTGGAGATTTTTCATTAGAACATTAACCACTGCCCCAGTTTAAAATCACCCGTGCCATTGGGTGTTGCAGACAGTGCTACACATTGTCTTGCTATCCTGTCCGAAGCCCCAGCATCTGTACTGCAGTCACTGTCATCTTGATTTAGTTTGTAGCTTCCTATATTAGATAAGCACTATCTCTTTTGAGAAAGATTAGGCTCCTCTAGCACAATTAATGGTTAATATTTATCTTTGAAATTCTACTGTCTTGGGTGCTTTTTTCCAGGTGTCTCAGAAATTGTACAAAACTGCATCAATTTCAAAATTTCTATTGGCATTTAAGGAGTAAAGTGGGCTAATGAGAGACGCATAGAGACAGAGGGAAAAGCTAAAGTATTAAATGAATACTTTGCATCTGTCTTTACTAATTAAGATGATGCCAAGCCATGGTGAAAGAGGAGGTAATTCAGACTCTAAAAATGTTTAAAATTTGAGGTGGTGGTGGTGGTAGTACTGGGGAGGTTGTATGCACTTAAGTTTCTACAGCCGAAGAACTGGATTGGGGAGGCACTGGCCATAATTTTCCAGTCTTCCTTAGATTCTGGGATGGTGCCAGAGGACTTGAAACTCCATGTTCAAAAAGGGTGTAAAGATTAGCCTAGCCAGTGTAACTTTGCTTATAGAAATAATAATTCAGGACAAAATTGACAATCACATGGACAAATGCAGGTTAATTAAGGAAAGCCAGCATGGATTCATGGAAAAATTGTATTTAACTGGGTGTTTTTATTGAAGAGGTAACAAAGGTTGATGCGTAGTACGTGGACTTCCAAAAGGCATTTGATCTGGTGCCACACAACAGACTTGGGCAAAGTTATAGCTCATGGAATAAAAGGGACAGTAGCAACATAGATATGAAATTAGCAGAGTGACAGGAAACAGAATAGTAGTTAATGAATGTCTTTTGGGCTGGAGGAAAGTATTTGCAGTGGAGTTTCCTGGAACCCGTTCCTTTCTGATCTGTATTACTCACCTAGACCTTGGCGTACAGGGCACAATTTCAATCTGTGGGTGGTACAAAACTTAGAAGCATTGTAAATTGTGAGATGGATAATGCTGAACTTCCAAAGGACAAAGAAAAGTTGGTGAAATGGGCAGACAAATAGCAGACTAAGATCAATGCGGAGAAATGTAAAGTGATTCACTTTGGTCGGAAGAATGTGGAGAGACATTATAAAATGAAGTATACATTTCTGAAGTGGGTGTAGTCGCGAAGTGCATAAGTTATTGAAGTGACCATAAGACTTAGGAGCAGAATTAGGCCAGTTGGCCCATCCAGTCTGCTCTGCCATTCAGTCATGGCTGATTTTTTTTTTAAAATCCCCATTCTCCTGCCTTTTCCCCATAACCACTGATCCAATTATCAATCAAGAACCTATCTATTGCTGTTTTAAAGATACTCAATGACCTGGCCTCCACAGCCTTCTGCTGTTCTAAAGGATCGTCCCTTTGGCCTGAGGTTATACCCTTTGGTTCTAGTTTTTTTCTACTAGTGGAAACATCCTTTCCACGTACACTCTATCCAGGCCTTGCTGTATCCTGTAAGTTTCAATAAGATCCCCCTTCATCTTTCCAAACTTCAAATACAGACCCAGAGTCCTCAACTGTTCCTCATTATGACAAGCTCTTAATTCCAGGGATTGTTCTTGTGAACCTCCTCTGGACCCTTTCCAAGGCCAGCACACTCTTCCTTAGATATGGGTCCTGAAACTGCTCACAGTGCTCCCAAATGGGGTCTGTCCAGAGCCTTATACAGCCTCAGAAGTAAATCCCTTGTATTCTAGCCCTCTCGACATGAATACTAAAATTGTATTTGCCTGCCTAACTGCCGACTGAACCTGCACGTTAACTTAAGAGAATCTTGAACAATGATTCCCAAGTCCCTTTGTGTTTCTGATTTTCTAAGCATTTTCCCATTTAGAAAATAGTCAATGCCTCCATTCCACCTTCCAAAGTACATAACCTCACACTTTTCCACAATGTATTCCATCTGTCACTTCTTTGCCCACCCTCCTACCCTGTCCAAGTCCTTTGCAGCCCTCGCTTCATCAATACCACCTGTCCCTCTACATACCTTTGTATGATCTGCAAACCTGGCATCAGTGCCTTCAGTTCCTTCCTCCAAACAGTTAATACATATTTTGAAAAGTTGTGGTCCCAGCACTGACTCTTGAGGCACACCACTAGTCACCAGCTGCCATCCTGAGGAAGACCTATTTGTCCCCACTGTCTTTTGCCAGTCAGCCAATCCTCTATCCGTGCCAGGATCTCATCCTTAACACCATAGATGCATAATTTAAACAGTCTCCTCTGCAGCACCTTGTCAAAGGCCTTCTGGAAATCTAAATAAATCACGTCCCCTGGTTCTCCTTTAACTAACTTCCTTATTGCCTCCTGAAAGAGCTCTAACAGATTTGTCAGACCTGACCTCCCCTTGACGAAGCAGTGACAGGACAGATTGAGAGAGCCATTAATAAAGCATACGGTATCCTGTGTTTTATTAGGGGCATAACGTACCAAATAGTGATGTTATGTTGAACTTGTATAATATACTTCTGCCAGTTCTATGTGCCATGCTTCAGGAAGAATATGAAGCCATTGGAGAGAGTGCAGAAAAGATTCGCAAGAGTAATTCCAAAGATGAGGAATTTCAGTTAGGAAGGTAGATTGGAAAAGTTAAGGCTGTTTTCCTTGGAGATGAAAAGGCTGAAAGGTGGTCTGATGGAGGTATTCAAAATCATGAAGGGTCGGAATAGAATAAGCGTGGAGAAATTGATCGCCCTCGTGAAAGGATTGAGAACCAGAGGGCACAGACTTAAAGTAATTGGCACAAGGAATAAAAGCGACGAGGAAAAAATCTTCTTCACGTGGTAGGCGGTTGGCATTTGAAATGCATTGCATAAGAGGAAGCAGGTTTGATCGAAGTCTTCAAAAAAGAATTTAAATGATTGTTTGAAAAGAAAGAATGTATAGGGTTACAGAGGGTTGGAGAAGGGCATTAAGTGAAATGCTCATTCAGAGAGCAGGTGCAGACACTGGGTCAAATAGCCATCTCCTGCATTGTAATCGTTCTTTGGTTTGCCATTGAATCCAGATCAGTTTACGAAGGAACCCAAGTTCTGAATGCTCCCAATTTTATAAATTGCATAAACAATATGGCTTTATGATGGTTAAGAACTATAGATTTGGATGTTGCGCACGTTCATTAACAATTTATTTTTAAAAGCAGGAAATAGCTTTGTTTTAACTATATGACAAGCTTGCAGCAAATCCTTTGTGCTTGGTGCCCCAAGCACAATTAATATCAACTAATTGCTACACACTGAATTTAATGTTAGTGAAAATCTTATGTTAGGTTCAAGAATTCACTGACATTTCATAGTAAGTCGTAAGAGTTTATTCGGAGTTCCTTCAGTTGTCTCTATGTTACAAGATGTACACCAGCTTTCCAGTTTTGCTCGCACTCTCTCTCTCTCTTCTTACCCCCGCCCCCCAACGCTCGTACTCTGTATGGCTTACAGTCAAAATGTTACCAATCTCTCGCCTTGCCTCCTATTGTTTTCTCTTAGAGTTATTATTGTTAAGTATTACTTCAGAGAACACCCATTGTTAACAGAGAAAAACAGGATGAATTAGTAAGCCTTTACTCTTTTGTGTGACTCCTGGTTTAATTAGCAAAGATTTACACAAAGTCTATCCTGAGGATATCTGGATTAATTTAATGCAAAGTGCACGCATAATTTAGAACAAGTTTGAAATTGGAATATTTGGCCTTCAGTAAGGAAATCATAGTTTGGTGAAAAGCTTGAATCTTTAATGCATTATCTTTCATGTCAGTGGTCCTAATGCCATTCTTTGCAACATCTTTGTCCAATCTTGCTGCTCTCCCACCTATCTCTGATCTATTTTGCCCCCCTCCCCCCAAACAATATAAAATACATCATGTTGCTCCTCTTTAACGCTGAAAAAGTTAGGTCTGACTCAGGTCTGGCACTTATACTGCCAGACCTGAGTTTTTCCACCATTTCCTTTTCAGATTTCCAGTATTCACAATCTTTTGCTTTTGTTATTATGGTCCTAATGCCCATCAGTTGTGGCAGTACAATATACTCGTTCACGTTGCATGCTTCAGGCTTCTCTTGAGTCATTGCTGCATATATGCTAATGTGTGCTAAATGCCATCTAAAATATGCAGTGTGGAGGAAGTGTGCAACCACTGGCACTGTACAAGAACTTTCTAACTGTTGCATAATACATTTGGTCCAAAATGTTTGATTTGTTGTAAGTGAATATCCAAATAATGATATGCATCATGAATTTTTGGATGTTGCCTCCAGGTGTTAAGCTGTGGCTTAACAATGCTATTGTAGGTCAAGATTGCAACCAAATAAAACTTGTTGATCATGGTTGAGAGCTAGACTATGCCAGGAAAATAGGGCACTCCTGAAGTAAGATGTTTTCAAGGGAGGGTGAAAAAATAACTATGACAGTTTGTTATTCTTCGGGCAATAATAGATGATATAGGACTGTAACCTGCATGTCACAAAATTTGACTCGTGCCATTGGTATCAGTGTTATGGAAGCCGTGCAACTTAAAAGATGGCGGAGGGGGTTTGCTCCTGACAACTTCCAGCATGAAGTTAGTTAATCAGTGTTTTGACTGATGATAGTGAAGGTATTCCTTTTGGGAGGTTATAGAGTTAGAGATTTACAGCCCTTTGGCCCAATTTGCCCATGCCGCCCCTTTGTTTGTAATCACTAAGCTAGTCCCAATTGGTCACTTTAGGCCCATATCGCTCTATAGCCATCTTAACTGTCTAAATGCTTTTTAAAAGACAAAGTTGTACTCACCTCTACTACTACCTTTGGCAGCTTGTTCCAGACACGTAACGCCCTCTGTGCGTAAAGGGAAAAAAAAATTGCTCCTGAGGACTCATTTGCATCTCTTCCCCTCATGTTAAACCTATTCTCTCCAGTTTGAGACGCCTCTACCTTTGGGAAAAGATATTGCCTATCTAGCTGATCTATGCCCCTTGTTATTTTATAAACCTTTGTAAAATCACCCCTAAACCACCTACGCTCCAGAGAAGAATGTTCCAGCCTATTCAGCTTCCCCTTGTAACTCGACTATCAAGTTGCGGTAGTAAATATTTTCTGTACTCTTTCTCGTTTAATAATATCCTTTTAATAATTGGTTGACCAGATCTGTACACAGTATTCCAAGTGTAGCCTTACCAATGTCTTGTATAACTTCAACAAGATATTCCAGCTTCTGTACTCAATGTTCTGTCTAATGAAACCAAGCATGCTGAATGCCTCCTTCACCACTCTGTCCACCTGTGACTCGGGAAATTTCACTAACTTCACTGTAGTGTTATTGTAAACCCTACTTGTGACTAATAAATTAAACTTTAACTTCAATTTTATGTATTTGTAGGATGTCTTTGGATTCTCCTTTGCCTTATTAGCCAAAGCAATCTCATGTCCCATTTTTGCTTTCCTGATTTCTCTCTCAACTTTACTCCGACAGGTGAAAAGGTGAACAGTCTCTGCTGGTATCTCGCTGATTCCAGGTGACTTGCTCTTTGGGCTCTTTAGGGTCTTTGGTTCTCTGATCTGCCAGTTTCTCTGAGGTTGGCAAGTGTTCTGCCCACTGAACAACCTGCTCCTCATCCATCAATAGAGTCTTGCCATCCTTGCCTTTAGTTCAGTGACGTTGCTGCTTGTATCAGTCAGATTCCGTACAATCCTGTAGAGCTGCTTAGAGTTGTTCTGCTTCACTGCTGCTTGTGCCTTCCTGCCTTTTAACGCTCTTCATTCTCTCTTTTCCCTGCAGTTCAGTTTCATGCTTCATCCAATCTTTTGTCCCTTTTTGTTTCATGTTCTTTCCCTGATCTCTCTCTTATTTGTCAACTGAATCAGTTGTTCTTTGGTTGCTCTTCTCTACCTGCTGATGACTTCTGTCCTCTCTCTAATCCCACTTTTGAAGATTTCCGACTGATCCACAGTTTTAGCTGACTTCATTGATACTTAGTAGAAGAGGGCTATCCAGAAACTGTCCAAAATGTCTTTGTCCCTCTGTTTTTCTGTTACAAATAGCTTTTATAAGTTTGATTGTTGCATTCTTCAGCTTCAGGTGGATCGTACCTAATACAAAGTGGTAGTCTGATCCAACAACACCTTGACAGATTGGGCATCTTGTCAGAATATCCCGTCTCTGCTAATGTACATTTATGTTTGGGAAGACGACAATTTAAATTGTCACTGAAGAAATCTAATGGATATTCAGAAGAAGCATCTTTACTTGGAGCTTAGTGAGAATGCAGAACTCTATCACAGGGACATATAAGACACGAGACATAGGAGCAAAATTTGGCCACTCGGCCCATCTAGTCTGCTCCACCATTCAATCATGGCTGATACTTTTCTCATTCCCATTCTCTTGCCTTTTCCCCATAACTGCTGATCTCCTTATTAATCAAGAACCTATCTGTCTCTGACTTAAAGATACTCAATGACCTGGCCTCCACAGCCTTCTGCTGTTCTAAAGGATCATCCCTTTAGCCTGAAGTTGTGCCCCCTGGTTCTAGCTTTTTCTGCTAATGGAAACATCCTCTCCATGTTCAATCTATCCAGGCCTCGCAATATCCTGATAGTTTCAACAAGGTCCCCCCTCATCCTTTTAAACTCCAATATGTACTGACCCAGAGTCCTCAACCATTCCTCATTACAACAGGCTCTTCATTCCAGGGATCGTTCTTGTGAACCACTTCTGGACCCTTTCCAAGGCCAGCACTTCCATCCTTCGATTTGGGGCCCAAGACTGCTCACCATATTCCAAATGGGGTCTGACCACAGCCTCAGAAGTATATCCCTGCTCTTAGATTCTAGCCCCCTAAACATGAATGCTAACATTGCATTTGCCTTCCTAAGTGCCGTCTGAACTTGCACATTAATCTTAAGAGAATCTTGAGCAGTGACTCCCAAGTCCCTTTGTGTTTCTGATTTCCTAAGCATTTCCTCATTTAGAAAATATCTGTCTCCATTCCTCCTTCCAAAGGGGTGGCACGCTTGCACAGTGGTTAGCACTGCTGCTTCACAGCTCCAGGGACCTGGGTTCGATTCCCAGCTCGGGTCGCTGCCTGTGTGAAATTTGCAGGTTCTCCTCGTGTCTGCATGGGTTTCCTCTGGGTGCTCCAGTTTCCTCGCACAGTCCAAAGATATGCGGGTTAGGTTGATTGGCCATGCTAAAATTGCCCCTTAGTGTACTAGGTTGCTTAGGTTAGAGGGATTAACGAGTAAAATATGTGGGGATATGGGGGTAGGGCCTGGATGGGATTGTGGTCGGTGCAGACTCAATGGGCCTCTTTCTGCACTGTAGGGTTCTATGATTCTATGATAACTTCACATTTTTCCACATTGTATTCCATCTGCCATTTCTTTGCCCACTCTCCTAACTTGTCCAAGTTCTTCTGCAGCACCCCCCTGCTTCCTTGGTACTACCTGTTTCTCTATATATCTTTATAACATCTGCAAACCTAGCAACAGTGCCTTCAGTTCCTTCCTCCAAATTGTTAATGTATATTGTGAAAAGTTCTGATCCCAGCACTGACCCCTGAGACACACCACGTCACCAACTGCCATCCTGAAAAAGACCCCTTTATCCCCACTCTTAGCCTTCTGCCAGTCAGCCAATCCTCTACCCATGCCAGGCTCTTCCCCTTAACACCATGGGCACTTAACTAATTTAACAGCCTCCTACGCGGCATCTTGTCAAAGGCCCTCTGGAAATCTAAATAAATCACGTCCACTTATTCTCCTTTATCTAACTTCCTTGTTACTTTCTCAAAGAACATTTCTGGTTGAAATGAATGATATAGATGCATTTAAGGGGAGGTTAGGTAAGTGTAAGAGAGGGAAGATGTGAAGGATTAAACTGATAGATGAGGAAATGTAGATGGAGGCTCAAGTGGAACATGGATTAATTGATGTGATTGGATTGTTTCTGTACAGCATGTAGATTGTGACAACAGTTATTGCCAAATGCTGAAGTGGCAACTGGTCGGTCATTTTGAACTTTACCAATTCTAGAATTGCGCCCTACATTCAGTTAGGGATATGGCACAAACAAGCTATTCAACTCAACCAGCCCATGCTGGTGTTTACACTCTATTCAAGCCTCTTGCGTTTTTCCTCATCTAAATCCATCAAACTCCTTAATATGCTTGTCTGGGTTCCTTATAGCTTTCTGGACTTCTTTCCCTTCAAATGCTTGTCCAATTTCCTTTCGAAAGACATGATTGAAACTGTCCCCATCCTCTCTTGGGAGTACATTACATATTGTAATCGTCTGCTCCAGTTTTAGAAAAGTTTTACCACTGTCACCTCTGGCTCTTCTGCCTCTCACCTGAAACGTGCCTGCCTTGGGTTCTTGATCCTTTGCCACTGGGACAGTTTCCACCATCTGTCTAGACCTCTGATGATTTTGAAAACCTCTATCAAATCTCCTCAATTTTTTCTCCAATAACAGCAACTACAGCTTCTCCAATAAAAGCAAAATTCTGTGGATGCGGGAAATCTGAAATTAAAAATAAAGTGATGGAAAACTCAGTGTCCACATCTGTGGAGATGGAAACTGTGTTAATGTGTTGAGGTGAATGTGACTTCTCTTCAGAAAAGGCACTTCAGCTTCGAGCTGATACCAAACAAAGCAATGATGTGGAAATGCTGGCGTTGGACTAGGGTAAGTACAGTAAGAAGTCTCTCAACACCAGATTAAAGTCCAACAAGTTTATTTGGCAGCACAAGCTTTTGAAGCATTGCCCCTTCATCAGGTGAAGGGGAGTTGTGCTCACAAACAGAGCATATATAGACACACACTCATTTTACAAGATAATGGTTGGAATGCAATTCTTTACAGGTAATCAAGTCTTAAAGGTACAGACAGTGAGACTGGAGAGAGGGCCAAGCACAAGTTAGAGATATGCATTGTCTCCAGCCAGGACAATTAGTGAGATTTTGCAAGTTCAGGCAACCCAGGGGGTTACAGATAGTGTGACATGAACCCAAGATCCTGGTTGAGGCCATCCTCATGTGTGCGGAATTTGGCTATCAGTTTCTGCTCAGCGATTCTGCATTGTCATGTGTCATGAAGGCCACTTTGGAGAAAGCTTATTCGAAGATCAGAGGCTGAATGCCTGTGACTGCAGAAGTGTTCCCCGATAAGAAGAGAATGCTCCTGCCTGGTGATTGTTGAGTGGTGTTCATTCATCCATTGTCGTGTCTGCATGGTCTCCCCAATGTACCATGCCTTGGGACATTCTTTCCTGCAGCGTATCACGTAGACAATGATGGCCAAGTTGCAAGAGTATGTCCAATGTACCTAATGGATGGTGTTCTCATGTGAAATGATGGCATCCATATCGATGATCCGGCATGTCTTGCAGAGGTTGCTGTGACAGGGTTGTGTGGTGTCATGGTCATTGTTCTCCTGAAGGCTGCGGACAATGGTCTGTTTGAGGTTGTGCAGTTGTTTGAAGGCATGAAGTGTGGGTGTGGGGATGGCCTTGGCGAGATGTTCATCTTCATCGATGACATGTTGAAGGCTCTGGAGAAGATATCGTAGCTTCTTCGCTTCGGAGAAGTACTGGACGACGAAGGGTACTCTGTAAACAATACACAATTCTAACTTGTGTTTGGCCCCCTCTCCACTCACATTGACTTGATTACCTGTAAGGACTTGCATTTCAACCATTATGTTGTAAATTGAGTTTGTATTTATATATGCCCTGTTTGTGAACACAAATCCCACTCACCTGATGAAGGGGCAGTGCTCCGAAAGCTAGTGGTTTGTGCTACCAAATAAACCTTTTGGACTTTAACCTGGTGGTGTGAGACTTCTTACTGTACCAAACAAAACAACATGCATTGCTCTAGACTTGGTGTGAGCTCTCACTGGAAGATTTTATTCTTGCGCATAGAAATCTCCAGTACAGTACAACATTGCAGAGAAGACCAAATTGTAATCTACAGCTTTTTAAGTGCAGAGGAAAGTGTGAAAACAATTCACGTAATATGAAAGTGTTGGCAGGAAAAGACAACCATATTTATCAACCTGTGAGATAGTTAAACTTGATAGAAACAGAGAGCAAGAGTAGACTATTCAGGCCTTCGAGCCTGCTCTGCCATTCAATGTGATTATGGCTGATCATCCAACTCAATAACCTAATCTCCTCCCCCCACCTCTCCCATATCCATTGATCCCTTTTGCCCCAAAAGCTATAGCTAACTTGAAAATAAAAGGCATTTGACAAGGTGCCGCACCAAAGACTGCTATTTAAGATAAAG
Organism: Carcharhinus amblyrhynchos; assembly: GCF_965287045.1. NCBI lineage: Eukaryota > Metazoa > Chordata > Chondrichthyes > Carcharhiniformes > Carcharhinidae > Carcharhinus > Carcharhinus amblyrhynchos. The sequence continues at coordinate 13,033,749 of NC_137330.1, read as the reverse complement.
GTGCACAATGTTACGGGTAATGTGTTAGCATGGATAGAGGATTGGTTAACTAACAGAAAGCGAAGAGTGGGGGGTAAATGGGTGCTTCTCTGGTTGGCAATCAGTGACTGTGGGTGTGCCTCAGGGATCAATGTTGGGACCACAATTGTTTACGATTTACATAGATGATTTTGAGTTGGGGTGTAGTGTGTCAAAGTTTGCAGATGACACCTAAGATGGGTGGAAGAGCGAAGTGTGCAGAGGATGCTGAAAGTGTGCAAAGGGATATAGATAAACTGAGTGGGCGAGGGTCTGATAGATGGAGTATCATGTTGGTAAATGTGAGGTCATCCATTTTGGTAGGAATAACAGCAAAATGGACTATTTAAATGGTAAAAAATTGCAGCATGCTGCTGTGCAGAGGGACCTGGGTGTCCTTGCGCAGGAATCTCAAGGAATCGGTTTGTGGGTGCAGCAGGTAATTAAGAAGACAAATGGAATTTTGTCCTTCATTGCAAGAGGAATGAAGTTTAAAAACAGCGAGGTTTTGTTGCAGCTGTATAATGTGCTGGTGAGGCCACACCTGGAGTACTGTGTACAATTTTGGTCTCCTCACTTGAGAAAGGATACACTGGCACTGGGGGGGGTGCAGAGGAGATTCACTAGGTTGATTCCAGAGTTGAGTGGATTGGCTTAGGAGGACAGACTGAGTAGACTGGTGCTCATTGGAATTCAGAAGAATGAGGGGAGATCTTATAGAAACATAAGATTATGAAGGAATAGATAAGATAGTAGCAGGGAAGTTGCTTCCACTGATGGGTGAAACTAGAACTAGGGGGCATAGCCTCAAAATAAGGGGAAGCAGATTTAGGACTGAGTTGAGGAGGAACTTCTTCACGGGTTGCAAATCTATGGAATTCCCTGTCCAGTGAAGCAGTTGAGGCTACCTCATTGAATGTTTTTAAGGCGAGGATTGGTAAATTTCTGAACAGTTAAAGAATTAAGGGTTATGGTGAGCAGGTGGGTAAGTGGAGCTGAGTCCACAAAAAGATTAGCCATGATCTTATTGAATGGCAGAGCAGGCTTGAGGGGTCAGATGGCCTACTGCTCCAAGTTCTTAGATCTTATCCATCTACAGAAATGTAGACAAGTGCCAAGACAATCATGCAGCTATCAGAAATAGGCCATTTGGCCCATTGAACCTGCACCGATAATAGTCCCATCCAGGCCCTATCCCTGTATCCCTACGTATTTACCCTGCTTTCCCCCTCACACTAGAGGGCAGTTTAGCCAATTGACCTAATCTGCACATCTTTGGACTGTGGGAGGGAACCCACACAGATATAAGCGAATGTGCAAACTCCACACAGTTATTTAGGCCAGAATCAAATCTGGTCCCTGGCGCTGTGAGGCAGCAGTGCTACCCACTGTGCTACCATGCTGCTCTGCCATAGAGAATTTGTTTCAATCTATTCTTCAAATACTTCAGTGGCTTAAATGGCCTGACATTGCTGAAAGGGCAATTGTTTTTACTACCACTGTTTCATGCCATCATCTTATCCAGAGACATTTTAGCTTTCTTTTCGCTGTCCCGATTGCAGTGGATGCTTAATCCAGTTCTGAAAGTTTACTTGTTTCCTGTGCAGAATTTTTTCTCCTGTATCTGTTTCTGTATATTTCTTGTCAACCACGGTGGCTCTGTATGGTTATACCATAATGTATAAGCATTGGGCATATTGTTTTTGAATTGGTTTAAATTTAATTCCATCATTTGGTTGTCTGTCTCAGTTTTTGGTCTAACCTGGACCAGATTTTTGGTGATTTTTGTAAAATTAGCCCGTTTACAATCTGGGGCCTAGCTCCACCACTTGATTGGCTAGTTAGAGTAAACCTTTTTTTATTCATTAGATGTGGGCCTCTCTAGCTAGAATAGCATTTATTGTCCACCTCTAGTTTCAGTTGAGAGGTAGTAGTGAGCTGTCTTCTAAACTGCTGTAGTTTAGGTAGTGTAGTTAGGGAGTTTCAGATTTCAACCGAATGACAGTGAAGGAATGGGTGTATATTTCCAAGTCAGAATGGTGTGTGGTTTGGAAGGGAATTTGCAGTTGAAGTTCTCGGGTATCTGCTGCCCTCGTCCTCCTTAGATGGTACTGGCCGTGGGTTTGGAAGGTGCTGTTGAAGGAGCCTTGGTGAATTCTTGCAGTGCATCTCAAAGATGGTACACATTGTTCATCGGTGGTAGAGGGAGTGAATGTTTGTGGAAGAGATGCCAATCAAGCAGGCTGCTTTATCCTGGTGATGGTGTTGAGCTTCTGAGTGTTGTTGGAGTTGCACTCATGAAAGCAAAGGGAGAGTATTCCATTACACCCCTGATTTGCGTCTTGTAGTTTGTGGACAGACTTTGGGGAGTCAGGAGGTTAATTACTTGCTCTTACAACCTTAGTATTTGTATGGCTGATCCAGTTTCTGGACAGTCAGTGGTAATCCCCAGGATGTTGATAGCGAGAGCTTCAATGATGATAATGAATGTCAAGGAGTGATGGTTAGATTCTTATTGGTGATGGTCATTGTCTGGCACTTGTGTGGTGTGAATGTTACTTGTCACTTGTCAGCCCAAACCTATTGTCCAGTCTTGCTGCATTTGCATATGGACTGCTTCAGTATATGAAGTTGTGAATGGTGCTGAACATTGTACTGTCATCAGCAAACATCTCCACATCTGACCTTATGGTGGAAGGAAGATGAAGGAGCTAAAGATGGCTGGGCCTAAGACACTACTCCAGGGAGCTCATGCAGTGATGTCCTGGAGCTGAGAGGGTTGACCTACAACAACCACAATTATTTTTATACCAGTTTTGACTCAAACCTAGAGTGTTTTCCCCTTGATTGCCACTGACACCACTTTTGCTGGAGCTCTTTGATGCTGCACTCGGTTAAATGCCACCTTGTCAGGAGCAGCCATTCTTACCTCACCTCTGGCATTCAGCCCTTTTGTCCATGTTTGAATCAAGGCAGCAAAGAGCTGAGTGGCCCTGATGGAATGTGAACTGAACATCAGTGAACAGTTTATTACTGAGTAAGTGCTGCTTGAATGCATTGTTGATGACCTCTTCCATTACTTACTGATGATCAAGAGTAGACTAATGGGCCAATAATTGACCAGATTGGATGTGTTCTGCTTTTTTGCATACTTGGGCAATTTTCCACGTTGCTGGGTTGCACTCATCCCATGAATGTTATAGTTGTACTTGAACAACTTAGCTAGGGTTGCGGCAAGTTTTGGAGCATAAGTCTTCAGTACAGTTGCCAGAATTTTGCCAGAACCCATAGCCTTACAGTATCCAGTGCCTTCAGCCATTTCATGTCGTGGAGTGAATTGAATTGGCAGAAGACTGGTATTCTGCCTGCTAGCTGGATGGACACTCTGGACTATCCAATCATGTTGTATTGGCCTGAGAGAATTTGGTGTTCCTTTATTTCAACACGTCTATCAAACTTAAGTCCTCTTGTGAGTCGAATACACAATTGGGCAATTTTGTAGGAAATTGATTGTGTATTCATTTGGTTTAATAAAATGGAAAATGTTAGCAAGGTAATGTTAGAAGGAGTTGTATCAAAACTTTTTAAACCGATCAAGTAGTTTGTATGTAGTTACTCTTGTAATGTGGAGAAAATAACAGCAGTGACTGCATTTAAACTATTCCATTGACTGTGAAGTGCTTTTGAGACGTCAGTGGTTATGAAAATCACGATAAATGCAAGCTCACTTTTTTTAGTAATGTATGTTCTGGCTTGTGGCAGCCACATTAGTTACTGAATCTGTATTGCCTCGGTTTTGCAGTTGGTGAAAAATCATGTCTCAAAGCTACGCCATTCATATTAGTGGATCTCTACAACTGGAGTAATGGTCCAAAGAAGACACATTGACAGAGCTCAGTTTAAAGTGGAGCATTGTTGCTGAAATTATTGGCTAAATAATAGATTTGTTGACACTGTGCAGTGGGTTGTGCAATAATGGTTATTTGTTTTTCACCTTTTTCCCTATTGGCAGCCCTGATAACACAAGGGAAGGAATTCATGGGTTTTGTAGCCCTAAAACTCCTTTGATTTTGAGTTGTGTTGTTCGATGTGAGGACTTCTCCCAGAGTATAAAAGAATTTGAATGATTTTAAAACCTTTTTTGCAAGGGAAAAAGTCACTTTTATGTATGTGGATGTTACTCGTCATTATAGCAGTAAGAAAATTGCATATGTAAGGGAGCTTAATTTGAAATTATCCTATGTTTTACATGCATGTATGGATACATTTTGATCTGGTATTGGCACCTTGAGATATGTTAACACAATGACCTCTGGACTGTAGACAGGTTTACAGTATTTTCATTTTAAAGAAGTTTAAGTTGCTGTAGTCATAAACTTATATTCCTGGCTTGATTATGCAATTTCTCAATTGATGCCTTCCAAAAAAAAGTTGGTGATCACTATCTTTCTTTGGCTACGAATATTGGTTGTTGACATTTTAACTTGTAGGTCTTTTTATGTTCTATATTTTATGCTATTGCTTGTTTTCGGCTTCTATTATTTCTTCATATGCCTCTGCTTGTTCCTTTCACCTGTTCTGTGCAGATAACCTCCTCTGATGCTGCTGCACCCTTGCCATCATCTCCCTCTTTATCAAATGCTGCTGAGAAGAGCAAGCTAGAGGTATTATCTTATCAAGTATTGATGGACACTGAATGTGATGTTTTTCACTCTGCAGTGCATGATCTTCCGATTACTTTTATGAATAAATTTTTAATTGGTAAACCATGACAGGAAATCAAATACATTTTCGGCAGAAGACCTAAACTTTCTGGAGAGAACATGTTTTAACTGTGTAAAATGTGTTGCCCTGACTTTTCTTTTAACTTAAACTGTTGATGTTCAGTGACCTTTATTTTGCCAAATGATCATTGACCAACATTTATTGTATTTGTCTGCCATATCGTTTGGTCAAGAGACTTTCGGAAATGTTCAAAATTGTCACCTTCATTTCTGCAAAATTAGCAAGAAAAGAGGACAGCTTCGTTCACCGACTTGTATTCTTTTCAGTTTGGCCCCTTATGAGCTCCTGCAGAATACAGTCAACTACTGTTAAAACCCATAACCAGACAAATGTCCAGCTCTTTCTGCCAATTCCCTCCCAGCCCCCAAACAGTCGATTTTAAGAGAGTACCTCTTAACATAAGAACATAAGAAATAGGAGCAGGAGTAGGCCACCTGGCCCTTCGAGCCTGCCCCGCCATTCAATAAGATCATGGCTGATCTGTCGTGGCTCAGTTCCACTTTCCCGCCCTCTCCCCATAACCCTTAATCCCCTCTCTTATCAAAAACCCATCAACCCACTTCTTAAAAATATTTAGCGAGGCAGCCTCCACCACTTCAACGGGCAGAGAATTCCAGATATTCACCACCCTTTGAGTGAAGAAGTTCCTCCTCAACTCCGTTCTAAACCGCCCCCCCTTTATCTTGAGGCTGTGCCCCCAGTCCTACTGTCTTTTTTGAGCGGGAAGAGTCTCTCCACCTCTATCCTATCCATCCCATTCATCATCTTATACGTCTCAATGAGATCTCCCCTCATTCTTCTAAACTCTAACGAGTACAAGCCTAGTTTATTCAGCCTCTCCTCATAGCTCAACCCCCTCAACTCCGGTATCAGCCTAGTAAACCTCCTCTGCACTCCCTCCAAGGCCAAAATATCCTTGCGCAGGTGCGGCGCCCAAAACTGCACACAGTACTCCAGCTGCGGCCTCACCAATGCCCTATACAGCTGCAGCAAGACCTCCCTACTTTTATATTCAATCCCCCTCGCTATGAAGGCCAGCATCCCATTCGCCTTCCTGACCACCTGCTGCACCTGCAGGCTGGGTTTTTGCGACTCATGCACAAGGACCCCGAGGTCCCTCTGCACCGTCGCCTGCTGCAGTTTTTCGCCACGTAAGTAATAGTCCTTCCTACCATTCTTCCTACCAAAGTGGACCACCTCACACTTGCCAACATTAAATTCCATTTGCCATTTCCTGGCCCATTCGCCCAGCCTATCTAGATCCTTCTGCAGACTCTCCACACCCTCCGCACAATTTGCCTTTCCCCCAATCTTGGTGTCATCAGCAAATTTCGACACCCTATACTCGGTTCCCTCCTCCAGATCATCTATATAAATGGTAAATAGCTGAGGCCCCAGCACCGACCCCTGGGGCACCCCAGTAGTCACCAACCACCAATCCGAATAGCACCCATTGACCCCCACTCTCTGCCTCCTATTTGACAACCAATCCTCTATCCACGCTAACACCCTACCCCCAACTCCATGTCCTCTGACCTTCTGCAGTAACCTCTTGTGAGGTACCTTATCAAACGCCTTCTGAAAATCCAGAAAGACCACATCCACCGGCTCTCCTCTATCCACCGCCCTAGACACATCCTCATAGAACTCCAGTAAATTTGTCAGACACGACTTCCCTTTAATGAAACCGTGTTGCGTCTGCCCTATCAAGCAATTCCCTTCAAGATGCCTCACAATTTCCTCCTTAATGATGGATTCTAACATTTTACCTACCACAGACGTTAAACTAACCGGCCTATAATTCCCCTCCTTTTGCCTGGCACCCTTCTTAAACAACGGCGTAACATTAGCCGTTTTCCAATCTTCCGGCACTTCCCCGGAATCCAGCGACGTCTGGAAAATAACCACCAAGGCATCCACTATAACCTCCGCCATTTCTTTCAGAACCCTCGGATGCATTCCATCCGGTCCTGGGGACTTGTCCACAATCAGCCCCTCCAGTCTGTCGCGCACCATCTCTCTAGTAACAGTAATGTCATTAAGACCCTCCAGTCCTACCACCTTTCCATCGCTAACACCCGGCAAATTATTCACGTCCTCCTCCGTGAAGACAGAAACAAAAAAGTTGTTCAAGACCTTAGCCATATCCCCATCCCCTACCACTAGGTCCCCTTTCTCATCCTCTAAGGGACCAACGTTCACCCTAGCCAGCCTCTTCCTTTTTATATATTTATAAAAACTCTTGCTATCCTTTTTTATATTAAGCGCTAGCCCAGCTTCATAGCTTCTTCTACCCTCCTTTATCAACTTTTTTGTCAATCTTTGTTGACATTTAAACCTTTCCCAATCCTCTTCTCGCCCACTGCTCTTAGCTACTCTAAATTCCTCCGCTTTTAATTTAACACTTTCCTTCACCTCCTTCGTTATCCACGGCTTATTACCTCTCCTCCTACTGTCCTTTTTAACCATCGGAATAAATTTCTGCTGAGCACCAAGAAAGATCTCCTTAAAGATCCTCCACTGCTCCTCAGCAGACCTACCTTCCAACGCGCTCCCCCAGTCCACATTCGCCAATTCTTCTCTCATCCTACCATACTCCCCTCTATTCAAACAAAGGACGCGTGTCCGGGAACCCACTTTCTCCTCCTCCATCTGCAACAGAAACTCCACCATACAGTGATCACTCTCTCCAAGAGGATCCTTCACCGCAAGGTCCCTAATTCTACCCGCCTCATTACATAGCACCAGATCCAAGATAGCTCGCTCCCTCATCGGCTCCAACACACACTGTTCCAGGAAGCTATCCCGGCAGCATTCCAAGAACTCCTCCTCGAGCCCACCTCGTCCAACATGGGTCGACCAATCAATATGCAGATTGAAATCCCCCATAACTACTGCCATCCCATTCCTGCACGCCGCACTTATTTGCGCGTTAACAGCCCGCCCCACCTCCAGATCATTATTCAGAGCTGGGGATCTTATTACAATCTTTCCAACCTTCAAGCTTTAGGCTTTGGAGCAGCATCTATCTTCCTGCCCTGACTAAATTCAGCTACCTGAGGGCAGAAGTGATTCAGCTGGAGATGTTTCTAATTTGTCTGGTTCAGTTGCCCAATTCAGTGACCGCAGGAGAAAAGCTTTGAATTCTGAACATAGCTCAATGGTTTTTTTTTTGCAAGCAGTGCACCCAGTGCAGAAACTCTACCTCAATTGGCAATCAGGATACAAATTACGCTCAACATAGCACTAGATTTGCAAATTGATTTTACGGTTCAAGTTCCTGCCCAAAGTCATGTGCATAATCACAAATATAGAAATTGTCCTCTAGCTTTTTGCATTAAAGCATATTTGTTGATATATTTGAGGGTAACCTGGTACAGTTTTGCCAATGCAGCTGAATATCAAACATTTTTAATTAGTGTATAGTGCACTATTGGAGAGTAACCCAATTTTAAAAATCCAAAAAGTTTTAAACACACTGTATAGAACTATTTGTTAAATTGATGTACGTTTGTTAGTTTCTTAGCAGATTTTACATTTTTAAATTTTTTTTCAAGGAGTGCCTATTTGTATCCTTTAATTTAAGAGCCTCCTTAAATAGTTGCAAACATGCTTTTATGCGGGGGTGGGGGGGAGCAGTTTTTTGTGTGGCACTGGTTTCCACTGCAGTGTTTTTTAAAATAGCACAAGATTGCAGAAGATCTGTGTTAAGTTTAGTTTGGGGCTTGAAATTCCTCAATCTTCTGCAGCAAATTTTATAACCAACACAAATGGCAGCACAGTGACAGGTTCAATTCTGGCCTTGGAGGCTGTCTGTGTTGGAGTTTGCACATTCTCCCCATGTCTGTGTGGGTTTCCTCTGGGTGCTCGGGTTTCCTTCCATATTCCATGTGCGTTAGGTGATTTGGCCATGCTAAATTCTCCCTCCGTACATCCAAACAGGCGCCTGAGTGTAGTGACTATGGGATTTTCACAGTAACTTCATTGCAGTGTTAATGTAAGCCTACTTGTGTCACTAAATAAAATTCAAACTTAAAAGTTAACTTGGTGGAAACTCCATGCCAGTGATTCAAATGCTAATTGGAATTTACATATTCATGGCAGCCTGCCTGCTTCCCTCCCTGCCACCTTCTCATTGCCCTCTCATTGTCTCCTGATGTGTGCCACCAGTGTTGCTCTAAATCCATCATTCAATTGAGGGGTAGCCAAGAATTAATCTATAAACAAAAATTACTCTACTGCAAATGCATTTGAAAGTTTTGGTCTCCATTCAGTATCAAAATTTTATTTATTAATGCCACAAGTACGCTTAAATTAACACTAATGAAATTACTGTGAAAATTCCCTAGTCATCACATACCAGCGCCTGTTCAGGTGCAGGGAAAATTTAGTGTGACCAATGCACCTAACCAGCATGTCTTTCTGACTGTGGGAGGAAACCGGAGTGCCCGGAGGAAACTCATGCAGACACGGAGAGAACATGCAGACTCCACGCAGACAGTGACCCAAGCTGAAATCCAAAGCCAGGTCCCTAGCGCTGTGAGGCAGCAGTGCTAACCACTATGCCATCATGTCACCCAATAGCCGAGAGTTACTAGTTCATAGCTGCATGCTAATACTTCATCGAATATAAATCAGAATAGTCTGGAGAATTATTTTCCAATGAGAATTGTCTCTTCGCTCATTAATATGAATGAGAAATAAGTTCCTTAGACATCACTTATTCACAAAAAGTGGAACTAACAGTGGAACGGAAATTCATATCTGCGTTATGCTATAATTGTAAATATTTTACACAGGTGGTAACAAATAGGCACCATATGTTATCTTGCTGTTTGTTTTGATATAGGTTGTAACAGTACAATGTTAAATTCTTTAGAAAGAAAAAGACAAACGGAAAGATGAAAAGAAGAGGGGAAAAGATCAAGAGAAACCCGTTGCTTTAGAAAAAGTAAAAATGGTGAGTTCAATAACTTATCTATTTTCAAGCATTCTTGCGTGCACGTATTGATATGGTGTATCAATTGTTAAATATGAAGGGAATACAGGTATGGTATAATTGTGAAGAGGCATCTCATCATTATGAATAAAACTCTTAGTTTTGGGAAGGAGAACAGTCAGAAGATTATTGTCTTCTCCACAGTACAAGCAAACAGTGTCATGATTTTTACTACTGCTTGATATCGAATTCACTTTTCAAGTGTGAAAAATTGCAATCTTATGGAATTAGATTTTAGAGCCATGAGGGAGGCAGCATTGGAATTTCATCTGACTAATTAACAGTACTTAGTAGGATAGTCTGTACTGAATGAGTTGATCTCTGCTGGGGCAGTGGTAGGCCACTACAAAGAGCTTGGCTGTCTTGGGTTCCTTCCCCTGATGGCTGTCAAGTTATTCCCCACTAGAAGTGTGGCTGGATAGATTGACTTTGTGGAAAGTAGTTGCCACTGTTTATTGAAGACAAAGGAAACTGATTTCCAAAGCCTATCCAACATCTACAAGGTACAAGTCAGGAGTGTAATGGAGTACTCTCCACTTAACTGGATGAGTACAGCTCCAACAACACTCAAAGCTTGACACATTCCGCGACAAACTTGGTTGGCATCCTATCTACTGCCTTCAACATTCATCCCCACCACCACTGACGTAGTAGCAGTATGCATCATCTACAGAATCTACTGCAGCAAGATTCCTTTGCCACCACCTTCCAAACTTGCAACCTCGACAACCCAGAAGAATGAGGGCAGCAGACACATAGGAACATCATCATTGAGTTTCCGTCCAAATCGCGCACCATCTTGTCTTGGAATTCTGTTGCCATTCCATGGACACCCCCCCCCCCCCCCCCACACACACACACACACACAAACAGCATTACCTATGCCACTTGGACTGCAGTGGTTCAAGAAAATAACTCATCACTATCTTCTTGAAGGCAATCGCTTCATCCAGCTTTAATGCAATCAATGCATTCCAGAAGATAAGAAATTGGAGCATGAGTAAGCCATTTGGCTCCTTGAAGTTATTTAGTAAAATCATAGCTGATCTGGTTGCAGCCTTAACTGCACTTTCTTGTCTGCAACCCCCACCCTGAAAAATAACCTTCGACTCATTTGCACATTAAAAATCTGTAACTCAGTCCCAGACCTTTTGGGGGGAAAAAGGTTCTTTTGAGTTTGATTTAGCTCGCAATTTCCCCAGAATTTTCCATGATTCTGGCTTATCTTGTATGTGCTCTCCCATTTGTGATTGTACAATCAGCCAAGAAGGTCAAACTCTGGTGTTAGCAGTGGTCCAAGGCATGACTCATACTTAGAAATTGGAAGAACAATTGTGTTCAAGTCCTATCTGTCCCCTGTAGTACTTGTTTTAAAAAATATATGAAGTACCACAGCACTATTAAGCTGGTTCAAGAAAGAACCTTGGTCATTAGCTCCCCATGGAATTCCTTGCTGCAAAATTGCACATAGTTCATCACTGCTCCATGTTGACTCTATCTTACTAACATTAACTGTATCCCACCACAGGACCTCTGGCTTCATCGTGTTGGTGTCTCTTCAAAATTTAATACCAAGTTTCTTATATCTGAGCAATTGCTACATAACTAAGGCTATGACATTCGCGTTTTCCCTGTCCATTCATGTATATGTTTTTGACTGTAGTTGCTCTGAATCCCAATTCTTCAGTTCCAGGTCCACATTTTGTCTATCCCTTTCTACTTTTTCTGTCTCTTCTTCTAGATCCTGATTTTTGGCGATTGTGCCTCCTTTAATTTCATATTTCCTAGAAGTAGTTAAACATAAATGTTCTTCTAATTAAATATTGGGAAAACAGAAGTCAGTGACTTTAGTCCCTGCTACTCAACTCTGTTCCTAAGTCATTGGTTTAATCTCTTTCCCTGACGGCTCTCTGAGAATGTCTCTGTAATCTTAGTGATAAATTTGAGATGAGCTTCTGACCCTATACTCATGCCATCACTAAGACAGCCTATTTCCATCTCTGTATAATTGCTTGAATCCCCTCACCTCACCTTGGCCCTTCTGTCATTGAAACCTTCCTAGATGCATTGTTACCTGCAAGCTTAATTATTTTGATGTACTCCTGGCAAGTCACCTATCCTCTGTAAATTTGAGGACATCCAGGCCTCTCAGACCTGTGTCTTAAATCACCAAATTCAGTTCACCCACATCCAAGTGTCCTTTGTCCTATGCTGCCTTTGAATTCAGTGACACATCTCTAATTATCATTCTTGCTTTCAAATCCTTCTATGGCCTGCCACCACCACCCACCCACTATCATCTCTAATATTCTTCAGCCCCACAACGCTGAGATATCTGTGTTCCTCCAATTTTGGCCTCTTGAGCATCCCTGGTTTTAACTGTTTAGCTATTAGTAGCTGCCAGAGCTCTCCATAAACACCTCCACTTCTCTCTGCTCCTTTTAGGATGCTTCTGAAAGCCTTACTCTCTGCCCAAGCATTTGGCCATCTGTCCTAATATTTCCTATGTGATTTGGTGTCATATGTTGTTTAGTAAAGTTCCTGTGTAGCGTCTTTGGGCTTTCTGCTGTGTTAAAGGAACTGTGTAAATTTTATTGATTGTGATTTGCATGCCCTCCTCTCCATTTTGATCCTTTATTCCTTTGACATGCCGTATGCACATTTCATTTTTGTTTTTTACATTCACTTTATTCTTGGTCTCCCATGCAAACATAGATTGACTGTCAGACATGCAAGTTTCCCCTTCTTTCAAAATTAATTGCAGTGATTTGTTTGGAAATTTTGTTTGGGTTTCTGTTGCGTATTAAAACATTATTTTCCCCTTTTGACATTTTAGATATTCAGTCATTAAGCCTTACCTGATGGTAAACCGACAATAAACGGATAACTTGAATTGTGCTTTTGCATGACCATGTTAAAATAAAATAAAAGCCCTGAGCAAACCCATTTTTGACATTAGGACCCCACCAGCCAGACCATTTGTTACTACCACCACTCCAGAATAGTATGCCTTGTGGATCTGTCACCGCCTAGTTTTAAAAGTTTATTTATTAGTGTCACAAGTAGGATTGTGTTAACACTGCAATGAAGTTACTGTGGAAATCACTTAGTTGCCACACTATGGTGCCTGCTTGGGTACACTGAGGGAGAATTTAGTATGGCCAATGTGCCGAACCAGCATTCTCTCAGACGAGAGGAAACCAGAGCTCTCCGAGGAAACATAAGCAGACACGGGGAGAATATGCAAACGCCGCACACAGCAACCCAAGCCGGGAATCAAACCCGGGTCCCTGGCTTTGTGAGGCAGTGGTGCTAACCAACTGTTGAAGAATTAAATCGGTGAACTTCTTCAAATGCTACTACAAGTGTAGGGGTCAGGAATGTGGATTGGACATACACCCCATAATCAGAAGATGAACTTGGCTGTACGTGTCAGGAATAGAATCTGCCTCAGGTTGCCACAAAGGGAGGGTTGTGTAGTATCTGCCAGCCGCATTTTAGTTCGTGCTGAAATTTATTGTATTATTTTGCAACTGTTTTTGAAATTTTTATTTAAATGTAGGGGGGACGAGTCAGAATTTTGTTTATTAGAAATCTCATCAGGGAGGAGGGGAAGAAATAGAATTACAAAAGGTTGATATTCAAAAGTGAGATCTTGTCATTTCAAACCTTTAATTTTTTTTATTTTTAAACTAACTGCGTAATGCATCAACATTACATTTCAAGACTTTTTAAATTGACTATTCATGCGTAGTTTAACCTGACCTCCCATATGTTTAACACCTCTGAATTGGCAGCTCGGAGCTATATAAATTAGTTCTGGCCTTCTGTTTGACGGGAGCTATTATTACAATGAACCATGTTTTTCTTTTAATTACAAAGTTAGATCACAAATTACACCAGTGAAAGTGATTTTAAATGAAATTGCTATGGGCAATCACATTCTTCAAAGGAGTGGAAATATTCAAATGCAGGATGTATTCAAGTAAATAGATTTTTTTTTAGCTTTTTGTCTTGATATTAATTCTTTGCTTCCAAATAATAAATCGAATGAGGCAGAGTACTGTTGATTTATATTTAACAGCTAGTATAAAATATACAATAGCGAATAAGATTTTGCAGCTAGAGCTCAAGCAATGAGCTATATTTGTTCAGGTGTGAATTCTTAATGCTGTGAGGCATACTTGCACAGTGTACAATCAATGGTAATTCTCATTGATTGAATGTTCATTCAAGGAGAAAAAGAATATTTTTGATGCAGTTAAATAAGTCAGAAGTGAATATAATGTTTTTTTGATCATGGGGGAAACCTATTGAATGTAATGTCTTAGAAAATTCTTGTCCCAAACTCTTTAGTTAATGGATGGCCCTTTGATATAGCATGAGGTTATACACTTTTGGCTCTACCTTGTCATTTTTCTTGAATCCTATTGTGTTACATTAGTTAGATTCCTTGGCTGTTTTCCAAGGGTCCTTTGCATTTTCCCCTTAACAACAACAACTTGCATTTATATAGTGTCTTTAATGTAGGAAAATGTCTCAGGAATTTTATCAAACAAAATTTGACCCCAAGCCACTTAAGGAGATATTAGGGTAGATGACCAAAAGCTTGGTGTAAAAGGTAGGTTTCAAGGTAACTTGCTACTCATTGTGAAGATTGCTTATTTTGGAAACTAATTAAACTAGATATATCAGGTCCTTTTTAGAAGGGGAAAGAGGAGGTGAATAAAGATCACATCACTGAAGCACTTCAATACTCCTGAAATTAGGCTTTGAAATGTTATTGTATATTGCATTTATTTGAAATTCCTATCTGCTATTATGCTTGAAATGTTAACTTGACTTTTTTTAAAAAGAAGTGAACACTAAAGTAACAAGAGGGGACTGTCACGTTAATAAATAAGGCATTTTATATCAGTAATCCTGAATGTAGTTTTATTCTTTGTTAATGTCTGTTATCACAATCCTGTGGTAATATTTTTATGTTGACAATTATAAAGCACAATGCAACGCTTCCTATTCAGTCCTATGTCACGTGACCGTTGCAAACACTAGCCGCTAAGTAAAAATTGTGGGGAGAATTTTCTGAAGCTTTTTCAAACACACAAATTCCCAATGTACTTAGAAGTCTCATCTCCATATGTGCAGAAGTCGTCTTTTGCGCCTACGTGGGGTTTTTCTGTTCAATTACAGCATCACATGGTGTCGACCAATGTTAGTAATTGTGTGCATATTTGTTGCTCAACTTGCAGCTGTCAACATTGTTGACACAATTCTGTACGTATTGATATCCAAGTTAAACTGCTATGAAATGAAGGACCATGAAATTAGAAATTATAGAATGAGTTGCACAAAATGTACAATGTGGACAGAACAATGAAAGATAACTTTTACTGACTGTAAGTGTTCAGTATTGTGCGTAGGAAAGAAAAATAGCTTGGGAACAAACCACATACATGGTGTAGAAATAGCTGCAGATGAAGTTAGAATCATAAAATCCCTACATTGCAGAAGGAGGCCATTCGGCCCATCGAGTCCACACCAACCAGAATCCCACCCAGGCCCTACCCTCATATCCCTACATATTTTACCCACTAATCCTCTAACCTACCTATCTCAGGAGACTAAGGAGCAATTTTTTAGCATGGCCAATCAACCTAACCCGCACATGTTTGCACTGTGGGAGGAAACCCACACAGACACAAGAATATGCAAACTCCACACAGACAGTGACCCAAGCCAGGAATCGAACCCAAGGTCTTTGGAGCTGTGAAGCTCCAGGGATCCCTGTGCTACCGTGCTGCCCAGGTGAAAGTGGTCACATAGAGGGGTGGTTGAATGGCAGAAAGCAGTAAAATAAGAATTTCTTAGACTGCAAGAGAGTCACTTTTGTATTATGCATATAAATGGCTTGAGAACTGAGGAAACAATATTGAAATTTGCTGATAACACCAAAACAAAAGATATGGCACTTCATAATGAGGCATATGAAAGACTACAAGAGGACGCAGGTTATAAGAATGCAAAAGTAGGTGGCAGATGCAGTTCAATGTAGGAAAATATAATAAGATGCATTTTTGAAGTAAGTCCAGAAAAAGCAAATGTATCAAGTCATTAAAAGTTGACAGCACATGTGGATTCGGCTGTTTTTTTTAAGGCTGCTGAATTTTTCTCTTAGGTGAATAAAGCAAAGCAGTACAAGATCTTCCAAGACTGGGCTGAAGCTCAAGTATTATGTGCAGCTTTGCTTACTCCATGATAGAAGGGTATTGTCACAACAGCAGGCATATGATTTATTATAATTTAACAGAAAATTGTAAAATGGATCCTGATGAACTGTAAGATGACTGCTGAGGAGTGATCTGACATTTGCAACTTCAATAGCTTTCAGGTAAATCCAGAATTGGGTTATGATGGCAGAGGTCTCGCTTAAATGGGACGTGCTTAAACAGCACACACTGGAATTTCACATCCATGATGTGGAGATGCCGGTGTTGGACTGGGGTAAACACAGTAAGAAGTCTCTTAACACCAGGTTAAAGCCCAACAGGTTTATTTGGTAGCACAAGCCATTAGCTTTCAGAGTGCTGCCCCTTCATCAGCTGAGTGGGAGTTCTGTTCACAAACAGCTTATAAAGATACAAACTCAATTTACAAAATTGGATTTCAAATCCAGCCATGTCAGGGTTTGCTGCAAGACAGACAGTGAACTCCCAGATTCTTGGTCTGCCATGTGACAAAGAAAGGCTATTGAGACTGAATATCCACAATAAAGTTCTAAAGAACACTATCTATTTATATCAATGGCTTTTCACTGTTTGACTGAAACTCTGTCACCATGAAATACCATCATTTATCTCCCATTGTGTATCAATGGCTGTACAACATGTGATCAAAACTGTCTTCTGCTTTTGAAATCCTTTAATCAAAATACTGACCAGGCAGACTGCAGAGCACTAGTAATATCAGTACAGCTGCAGAGAGGCTGTTGTCATCTTGCCTTATCAAGATCTGGAAGACATAAATTCTTTTAAAAGGCCCCTCCAACCTGTCTGAAACAATTTTAGTTCTCCTGTAAGAAATTGGACCTCCAATTAAAACAACCATTGTCAGCACCTGCTTTTACTTTGAAGAAACCCTACAATTAATCCAGGTTTGACCCCAGTCATCTTTCCAGAGTCAGAAAAGCTTCCTCCTTCACTAAATTAAACTCTCAAGGACATGTTAACGGCTAACTATTCTGTTTAATATTTGTAGGAATACTCCACTGTCTTTAACACACACCCCCAAGAAAGATGCAATTAATGTGATTGATGTAGTGATAGAACTTTCTGGGGTGAGTGTGTGAATCAGTAATAATCCTTGTTTAAATCCAAGAAAATCTGCTGCTGGTGACTTTTAAACTGACCACATACAAACATGGGTTTGGGAGTGCACATCAGCTGTAGCAAAATTAAACTACGCTGATTACAGGGGTGAGGGAAAATGAATTGGGGTTTCAGTCTATGTATCTCCTCTAGCTATAACAATACAAGACAATGAACAAGAGACAACATCAATTGGTGAGAATATTACAGGGAAGGAGTTAATCATTGGGTAAGATGAGAAGTCAAGTCTGTACTGGAACCAAGGAGGTTCAGGTGACTATATAGAACACTTATAATGAGCTGTTACATTATTATTGTTTTCTGGTTAGCAAGGTGATGGGGAAATCAATTTAAAATAGTTAAATGAGAAGACAAAGAGTGGATTTCTCCCACTTTGAGACCAAGTCCTGTGGCAGGTGCAGGAATGTCAAGTGTGACCTGCTACTGCAGTGGCAGGAAATAAGGCAAAATCTTCTAGCCCTGACCAATGGTCATGCACCTGGGTGTTTCTCGCTGTTTCCAGTGGTGGGATGGGCCTGGGTGGCATGTCATTTGCCATTGTTTCCAGGCACCATGATAAAAAGGCATCCAAATCACTAATCCACGATTGAAAAAAAAGTGAACCACCTGAAAATGCAGCTAGATCTTGGGGAGCATCCTGAGACCGGAAGATGGACCTCTAGGAGCGTTCTGAGGCTGGAAGACAGACCATCCAAGACACCGACTTGGAAGCTCCACCTGCAGATGCTGCCCAGTGCCCTGCTTTGTTGTTTCAGGATTGCAGGCGGTCTCCTTCGTAAACTCTGGAAGCATTCCTAGGCACGGCTCAAATGATTTCCAACATCTGTATGACATGTTGCTCAAACGTGTTTCACGCTGGTTTCTCATCAGCATTGCAGTCCTATGGTAGGATTTCCAATCCACGACAGCAGGCACCAAGGAATGATCTTGTGTAAATTCATGCCTGTATAAAATTGGCATGATTTCTGGCCCTCCCGTCATATTCTCCCATCATGCCTACCATCAAACGTGCCAGAAGGGGCTTGGAAGAATTCTTTAAGGTCTTTACGCACAAAATAATCCTAGAATTCTAATTACTAAGTCTGAATCCTTCTCATAAATGGAAGATTGAATAGCTTAAAGATTATTTAAGCTGATGAGGAGTAACTTAGACAATAGTTTAATCTAAGTATATTGAGGAAAAACTATGGTGAAAATTATGCATTTCTTTATTGAATTAAAGATGATTAGTAAAATGATCAGAAGCATCATGAGGGAATATTGTTTTTCCATTGAATCATAATCTGCCAGGAAGGATTATGGAAGCAGATTCAGTAGCAAATTGTTGAAGAAAATTGATTAAATGTTTGAAGGTAAATAAGTTGCAGGGCAGTGGGTCTAACTGGATGGCATTATCAAAGAATGTTACAGATGTGATTGCCTGAATGGCTTTGTTCTAGGTTATATGATCCCGTGAAGAGGCAATGCTAAGTGGTCATTTTTTTGTGACTACATGTCTAGGCCTTAACACAGCTGTGGTATTCAGAGTGAGCATCAAAGTATTTCATGACCCCTGATGCCAACATAAGCCCCCTCAGCAAGAAAAAAAAACTTGATGCAAATCATCATTAAGCATAAACAGTGTATTTTCTGGCTGTGTTCCAGCCTCTGGCCTCAAACTGCACTTCCCACATATACCTTTCACACACTTTTTTAACAGAAGCTCTTGGCCTTTTCTGTCTAGCTGTCCTGTAATACCCAAGTGAATTCTCTTCACAAAAGCAGTCAAATGATTCATCTTGCCTCACTTAATTTTTCAACTTGATGGCAATCCAAGTGCCAGTCCAAATAAATTTTCCAATTTGAATCCCAGGCTTCGGACAGGAGAGCAGACCAATGCAGTTCTTTTTTCCCCCCATAGAAATGTAATTTATATGCACATTTCTGACAAAATGAAGACAGTGGATAGAAGTGAAGAAATTGTGCAGTTTGGTTTTATTGTGTTGTGGCTTTGGAATAACAATGAGGTTTTTCAATCGTAATTTTCTGTTGGTTGCTCAATCCTTTTTTTTAAGAGCTTTGATTTATTTAGATTTTCAATGCTTAGTAAATTAAGAACAGTTTTACCTTATTGAAATATGCTTTAGAAATGGAATACCTTGTGGTGTAAGATTTTTAGTGCGAAATCCCTCTGAAGGTGTCAGTCTGCTATTATAATTTGGACCTGTGATGCATGAAAATGAGGTAGATGCTGACATTTGATTATATGGGTATTGGAAAACTTCATCCGCAAAGTGATTAGCCAGTGAATAATCCTGAAAATAAAACAGTCAAATATGATTTGAATGTTATTTGAGGTTAAAATGTGGATAGATGTGTGAACTGATTAAATTAATGCAATTGACGTCCAAGTTTTATAAACCAAATTGCCATTTCCAATCTTTGATTTGAGAATTTGTTTTTCTGGAGGAAGAAAGATTTGAGTGCAACAACATATAGATGCATGCAAATACAGAGAATTAATGTCTGTTTTAGATGGACCTTATACTACCTGAGGGTTGATAGTTGATTAGCTATCACCCTGTTGATGGTGCTATGCATTTTGCAGTGCTTATCGCTTTTTCCTCTCATGACTGCTCATCTTACAAGAAAAGCGAAAAAAAATTGTTCCAGCTTTTAGTCTTAGTTAAGGGAATATGAGCTATGTTTCCAGCTTCCCAGTTAAAAATAAAATGATTCTTAGCACCTGATGAAGAAACATGTTTCAAGTCAAATGATGAATTGCATTTGGAGTGCAGTGACTATTAACTAAGCAGCAGTAGCCACCTGGAAGTATGCCTGCGTACTATGGCAGCCCTACTGCACTTTCCAACTATCAGTCCAAACCAGTGGTTTTTATAAATTGAAGACCCTAAACACCACATCAGCCCATTTTATGCTCCAGAGACTTGACTGTAGTTTATCATAAAATAAATTAAGCTAAGTACTGCATGAGTGTGTGCTTCATATTTTGACGCCACGTGCAACACTCAATCGATGTCAGTTTAACTGTGGTGATTCTCCCAAATATAAACCGATAGGAAAAACTGAGTGGTGAGCCATAAACCAATCAAATTGCTATTTTTCTAATCAGCCAATAAGGTTGATTAGAAAAACAGGAAACCAATGAAATTGCTTTAACAATTTTTCTGATAACTTTATCCAGTAAAGTTTACACTGAGTTCTAGCTATGTTGAGGGTCTGAAATTTAGTTCTTTTGTCACTCTCCTAGGCGTTGACCTGCATACCTTGGACTTCTTTGGAAATTACTTGCATATACTAACTGTCCCCTTTTGTGAGCTCCTCCAGTTTAATCCATCCATTTCTCACCTTTCCAAGTGCCAGGTCCTGTGATCACTCTTTGCCGGTGATATTGCATCTGAATTGGTGCTTATGCTTGTATTTATGCTAGGCAGTATGCAGATCTTTTTGTAACTTGGGTTTGGGCTTTTTTTTTCCCTGTCTCCTGTTCTCTTTACCACACCCAAACTCCTCAGTTTGTATTTTTCCCTTGGGCTTCACAAACCACATCCCAATCATCTGCTTCATTTCCTTTCACTTGCTTCTTAAGCCTTTGCAAATGTTGTTGCTCTCCCAAGTTTTTACCTTTTCCACATTTCCCTTCCCTCCATTTGCTGACTATATCCGAAGAGAATAGATATTCAATATGTCGGACAAAGCAGCATACGAGAGTCATGTAAAGGTGTTAAAGGCTTAGATACTGAAGCAGTGTCTGTCCAAATGCAGCAAGACCTGTACAAGTAGAAAGTAACATTTATGCTCCACAAATGTAAGGCAATGACTATCTCCAGAAAGAGGGAATCTAATCATGGCCCTATGACACTCAGTGCCATTACAATCACTGACTTCTACACTATGAACATTCTGGGGGTTCCACTGACCAGAAAACGAACTACACCAACCATATAAGTACTGTGGCTACAACAGAGGCAAGGAAACCTGCTGTGAGGAGCTCACCTCCTGACTCCTTGAAGACGATACTCAAGAGGCTTGATAGCACCCAAGACAAAGCTTGATTTGCACCCATTCCATAAACATTCACTCTTCCACCGCTGACACAGGAGCAGTAGTGTGTACCATCTTCAAGGTGCACTACAGGGACTCTTCATGGCTGCTTGGACAGCACCTTCCAAACCCATGACCTCTATCATTTAGAAGGATATGGTTAGCAACACATGGGAGCACCATCTGGATGTTCCCTCCAAGCGACACACTATCCTGACTTGGAAATATATACCACTCCTTCACTGTCACAGGATTAAAATCCTAGAACTCCTTTCCTAATAGACTTGTGGATGTGCTTACATCATGAACTGCAGCAGTTAAAGAAGGCAGCTCACCATCACCTTGGCAATTAGGGTTGGGCAATAAATTCTGGTCTAGCCAGCAATGTCCACATCCCAGAATGAAATTAAAAACAGAAGCAAGTACCCATTCAAAGAAGCAGAGGAAGGCATAGTCGACACAACAGTGAAACATTTTGAATGCTATGTAGAGGGGTGCAAGAGGGTCAGAGGGTAATACAAAATCAATGGGAAAATGTGGTAGGGGTTTGATTTTTTTTTTCACGTGCCACAGGAGATCCATCTATCGTCTGTTAAATGTGGCAATGCGACTGTCATAAAATGTTGGTTGGAATTTACTGAACAATGACATTGGAGATGCTTACATTTTTCAGACAATTCCAAAAGCTGTCCAATTCACGTTGAACATGCTAAGATTATTAGGAATGCTGTAACTTAAGCTACATTATAATCTCAGTATATTCACTTGGAGAATTGTTACAGATGGATAAATTGTTTATGTCAGCTCATGTCAGACAGATATGGTGCAATAAGGTTGCTCATCTTAACTGCCTGAAAACTGAAGACAGTTCAAGGATCCAAATACTTGAAAGGTGGTTTATTAGGATCTTGGTGAATTTTCCACTGAGACTGGAGGGACCCCAATTTGTTTGGTGCTTTGTAGTTTGCTTTATTCACTCTGCAAGAAATGTTACTTTTCTTTGTCATGGACTTTTTAAAGGTGTTTCCCAAAAGTTACTAGTGAATAATGTAGTTGTGTCTCTTACCCTTGGAATGAGTAATTCAATTTCAAATAACCTAACAACAAAGCCTTTTCTACTTTAAAGGGAAAGGTTAGTTTATTGCCCTGGAAGTTACTTAAGAAAAGATTCTTGCTAACACACATATGCACACAAAGATTACTTACAAATGAAGATAAAACTATACTCAACTTGATTCATATTTGAGTCTATATTTGCTGCAGGCCTGGTATGTTTTGAAGTTGAGATATTGCGTTGTCTGAAGTGAAGATGCTGTAGGGTCATCTCAGCAACTGCCATGGGTTCCACTATTAAATTTGCGGGTGTTGCTTTAATAGATGAGCTTAGTAGATGGAATTGGGCTTACAGAAAAGAAAGGAGGTTCCATACTTCTGCAGGTGTGATACTTTTAACCACTTGTAAGACAAGTGGTAATTCCGTTGATTACCTGAAGTCTCCCTTGTAGTGATCAAAAGGGTCAAGGTTGTTCACTTCTTATGATGCCTTATTAGTTAGTGTTTTTGTGTTTGGAGGACAAGCCATTAAGTTAGTGAGTTTCTGTTTACTCTTTTAGCACAATCGTTGAATTTTAAATGTACGTGCTAGGGGATGGCTTAATGGGTCCAGCCTTAATCCACAAAGAAAAAGTAAGGTGATCCTCAGTCCATTTTGGGAACTGTCTTTAAACTCAGTCCAAGGTTTACAAAATGTGACCTTCAGAACAGTTTTCAAACAAACTGTAATGTCATAAATGTAGTTTCTTGAACAACAGTTTCTTCTCACAGGTATGTAATCTTCCAATTGCTCTTTGATGTAAACATACAGATTAGTTGAACAGCTTTTCATTCCTGCAGGGATTCCTGATGCAGTTAAATATTAATGTGAAGCACATCATGTAATTTATTTTTAACTGTGTGGTTTCTTCACGAGGCTTTACACAGAGCTTCAATCAGTTTGCCTTAAATCTAAGTCGTAATTCAAATTTAAGACATTAGACTTTGTAAAGTTGGGAGCTCAGTTGCCACCTCCTGTGATCCTTAAGAAGATTGTATTGCTCAGTTTGCTTGCAATAAATATTAGTAGTCATCTGTCAGTGGTCTTTCTCTCATGTAGTGTTGTTGAGTTCTACTCATCGTGTTCCTTCCAACAGGAAGATTATTACATGCACTTGGGCAGCACGGTAGCACCGCTGCCTCACAGCACCAGGGACCCAGGTTCAATTCCAGCCTTGGGTGACTGGATGTGTGGAGCTTGCACATTTTTCCTTTTGTTTATGTGGGTTCCTTCCACAGTCTCAAAATGTGTGGGTTAGGTGGATTGGCCATGCTAAATTGCCTCTTCATGTCAGGGGGATTTGCAGGGTAAATATGTGGGGCAAGGCTTGGGTGGGATAGTTGGTCCAGACTTGGTGGGCTGAATGACCACCTTCTGCACTGTAGGGATTCTGTTATTCCCATGGTTAATTTAAAATTATGAACTAAGCAGTAATATTTAGTTCAAAACCCTTAATGCAGTCTTCAGGATCCTTTGTAATGTGGAAAAGTTGGAGCTGTGCCTGTGAATGCACACATTGACATGAAATAATAGTTTTCCCTCTTGGGCTAAGTTGGAACCCTCAGGATAGAACTTCCTTGATTGCTCAGTAGACACATGTATGCTGCTTGAAACGTGTAGATTAGCAAATTTATGGTTCAGTTCTACCTCTGGTGAGTTAGCTGATCTTTGTCATAGATCGAGGGGATTTGAGGAAAAATATTTTCACCCAGAGGTTAGTGGGAGTCTGGAACACACTGAAATATTTAAGAAGCACTTAGATGAGCACTTGAATTGTCATGGTATACAAAGTTATGCATCAAATGCTGGAAAATAGGATTAGAATAGATAGGTGCTTAATGGCTGGCACTGACACAATGGACCAAAGGGCCTCTTTCTGTTCTGTTGAACTTTGATTCTGTGACGGTGTCACTAAATGTTAGGGAGGGGTGTCCAGAAAAATCTCCATGCAATGGGTTGTTCAGAATTTGTTATAATTTGCCACAGGAATTAGTTGAAAGTAAGAGAAGATGCAAACCAGCATTAAATGACAACTCAAAAAAAAGTACGATAGATATTCTACCTGCACTAAATTCCCAACTTAGCACTCGTGCTTTGCCATCTCCACTCTGTACTATTCTCTGTGCAGTTGCAAAACTTCTCTGCTTTGTTCCGTCCGGCACCTCAACTTTGTTCTCCATATTCTTGATGAAGTAACTTGATGTGTTTCAGTACCTTCCCAAATGAACTTCCTTCATTTTGGTTGTTCATAAGTCAGGATACCCCATTGGTCTGCGAATGTGTTTGACCTCTTTCGGGGATCCTTTTTTGCACAACCCTGAAGCATTTCCCTGTCATAAGAACATAGTAGCAGGGGTGTGCCATTCTGCTCATTGAGCCTGCTCCGTCATTCAATAGGATCCTGGCTCATCATTCAGTTCAGTGCCTTTTCTCCGCACTGCCTGCATATCCCTTGTATTTGGCATTTAGAAAACTGTTAATCTGCTTCAGTAAGTCTCTCAACACCAGATTAAAGTCCAGCAGGTTTATTTGGTATCACAAGGTTTTGGCGTGCTCTTCTTCATCAGATGAATCTGCTTTAAATGTACTTACTGAGAATCCTCCTGGAAGTCTCCTGCCATAACCAAGTATCAAGTGGAGCAATTGCTTCAGTTATTTAGTGTCAGGCATGTGAACTACATATCCCACCCAGCGGTATGTGTTTTTGAGGATTTTGGGCAAGGGTATTGCTGTTCCACTGCACTTCTTACCACCAGATTTGAAGGATCCCATGAAGGCACTGCTGGCGCTACTTCCCCAGTAAATTGAGGAACCCGCTGTAGATCATCCAAGTGTCTGACATTGGATAATCTCTGGCATAGAGGTTTTTGCCAGTGAACTGAAGGCTGTGCTGGAACATTGGAGGGGATGCTCCCAAGACACTCATTAAAGAGAGCTGTTGACTCCAGGTTTATTTGTCAGCGTTCTGAGAGTATATATTAAAGTGATCAAATCACTGTTAGTTTGTTTTCACTGGATTTCTTTGAGAAGCCGTTTTGACTCATTTCTGCTGTCTTGGTTTTCCATTCACCTTTATTCATCCATCTCCTTACCTCACCTTGCTCCGCCTCTCCTTTCATTCCCAAACGCTCCCTTCCCCACAAGTTATCAGTTGTTTTAATACATTTTTCATCAATTTCAATTTATTTTTTCCATTATTGCTAACTAGCATTGTCTGGAGCAGCTGCACGCATCTTTGAGGGGGGTGCTTACTTGAGTATATTACAGTATTACCCTCTGGCTGAGATTACAGGTATTTGATGCATTGTGGGAATTATAACTTGTTAACAGTGGGGCTTGCGTTGTAATGTAAACCAATTCTCTTCACTAAACTTCAATTAAAATAGTAAATCCTCAGCACGTTTTCTGAAAAGCCTTGTTACTTTTCTTATATTAAAGTTTCCTTACCAATCACGAACAGTATTTAAAAAAAAAACTACATATCAAGTGGGTAATACAGATTCTGGAGGCTGTTTGGAATATCCAGCTTCGTTGCTTGGAGTATGCTGGAGAGGGAATTTGTGTTGAGTAACCTATTTTGTTCTGGAATAAAAAAATTATTACGTCCCTTTTTCTACCTAAAGCAGTTGCAAATGCTGGTCACTCTTATTAAGTATTGTCTGACGTTAGGACCTCTCTTGCTTCCAGTCTCCTCCCCAAGCCATGGGTCTACCTCCAAGCATCATCAGCCTAACAGGCGAAGACCTTAGTACAGAGAAGGAATGCATTGTTTCTGCAGCTCTAGTGAGTATAACTTAACGTTTTTGAATGTGGGAAAAATAGTGGGGATCCACGGCCATACCATTTAAAGTATATTTCTGTTAGAGTAGCAGGCAGGGACTAGTTTGCGTTGTTTTGCCCTATCCCAATACCTCACTGCAGGATGTGATACTGAGAACGGCTGTGTTTAATTGTATTGCAACACTAGGCGGGGGAGGGCACTGACACTGAGACTGCAACTGCACATGTGCTGGAACTGCTACCCCCTAATGTAGTGGCACAAATATACACAAAGCATCTAGAAATCTGACACCCTTTGATTTGCACACATTGAAACATTGTACTACCCTGAATTCATGTTTGATTTTTAAAAAGTTATGGTTGCTATTTTACAACGGGTGAATAAAAGACACAGTTTATTTCTAATCTGACTGGAGTTCCAGCTGAATCATTTTTGTCATTTATCATTTGTCATTTTATCACTAGTTGCAGGTGATGTTGAACCATTTGAATATTTCCTGTTTATATTTTGTATCATCCTCAATTTTTGCATGAGGATGACTTACACTGTTGCTACTGTTCTGGCATGGGGGCCACCTTAAGCACTTTGAAGCTTAACTGTTCCATGAGGGATTAAAAAAAATGGGCAGAGAAGTAAAATACTGTAATAATGCTGCAATAAAAACCTGAAAATACTCAGGTCTGGCAGTATCTGTGATGAGAAACCGATTTATTGTTTCAGATCAATGACTTTGTATCTGAACTGGAAACTGTTCAGAGTACAGAGGCAGTGAAAGTAAGGAGGGGAAGAAAGAACATGAGGAAGTCTGATGGCAGGAGTAACTAAAAGACGAGGAATGATTGTTGTAAGGCAAAAAAGGTTCGGTAATGGGACTGGGGAGCAGTGGTTAAGGTCTGAAATTCATCAACTTATTGAATCTGGAAAGTGATACATTGCCTCTTTGATGGGGTGCTGTTCTTTGAGATTCTGTTGAGGTGGAGGAGGAGAGGAAGGGATGAGAACAGAGGTGCAGGAAATGGGAAGGATGTGGTCGGTGAGAGGAATCTTCGGTTGACAAAGACCTATTGAATACACTGGTATGGAAGGTGACATTGTCAGAACGAGATGTGACTGAGAAAATGGAATGTTACAGGAATTGGGATGGGAAAAGGTATAATCATCAGAACTGTAAGAAAGGCAAGTGTCATTTGGAGGTGTACAAATTGAATGGATCCAGGAAAAAGGAAGTTCAATGTTCCTTTTCACTGTCAATGCAAAGGTATAAGCTCTAGGGGTCTGTTAGCTTCCAGTAAGTATTGTGGCCAACATCTTATCCCCAAAAATGGAGATAGAGAAGTCGAGGTAGGGACGGATTAGATGTGAAAGCGAAGGAAGGATGGAAATTGGAAGCAAAGCTGATGAAATTTTCAGTTGCTCAACAGATCGCTGAAGCATGATTACTTTTCTCCTTGTGTTACATGTTCTATAAATGAAACTTTCTTTGGAATATAGTTTTGAACAACTTTGGAGTCTGATACTTTGTTTCCACGTCATTTTCATCTTGTAGGTTTTGGTTTCTTGTTCTTGGCAGTTCTATAATTGCACTTGTAACCTTTCCAGATTGCCATGCTAATCCTAAAGTGAATGTCTAGGTTTTTAGTGAATCACCTGCTGTTTTGCATAATATTTTTCACTTTAAAATGTTTTCATCATCTTCTATTTGTTATTGCTGTACATCTCATTTGGTTCACCGTGCTTCCTTCCACACTGAGCTGTGGTCAGGGCCTTGTGCCTAATTACTAGTCATGTCCAATGATGGAATTGAAGAATTCACATCCAGAGTGTTCTTGAGCTGAATCTGGAATTGGCATTGAGGCAAGGGCATTTCAAGGTTTGTAGCTGTTACTGGGAAGGTGAAGCTGATTTTTGGAGTATATGATAGTTTGGCTCAGGTCTGAGGTGGATTTGAGAATGCGTCTTGGAACAAGCACTGCAATGTTGAAGCTGGTTAAGTTGCTGTCAGGTGAGGTTGTTGCAATGCCCCTTCCCTGGGAAAATTGGCCATTAATTTCTGTTCCTGATCCTTGTTCTGCAATTCTGGCTGTGTACAGGTGAATACTAGATAAATACTTGTCAAAATTCTTTTTGAATAATGGCTACTTGTGCAAAGTGCCAGAGGATGATGGATGCTTTGGATTCTTTCCCCCTCAGATACAAAAGGAGAGAAAATTGACACCACCTTGTATTTAATTGGACTTTTTCTTCTAAATTCTAGCTAACTTGCAGACCCATCTCTTTTCTCTTTATTATTGAGGAGAAAACAACTTCTCTTTGCAAAGATTTTCTCTCTTATTTGCGGGAAGCTTCATGGTGAAAGTTATTAATCAAAATGCTTATTCACTATATCTTCACAAATATGAAAGTAGGGCAAAATATTGTCACTGAATAATTTGTTTAACACATTCCCCATGACCTGGCTCCACATTTTAACTTTGTACTTCAGTGTTAAGCAACTAAAGATGAGACGAGCAAATCATTACAACTGTAAGAAAGGCAAATGTCATTTGGAGGTGTGCAAAATGAATGGATCCAGGAAAAAGGAAGTTCAATGTTCCTTTTCACTGTCAATGAAAAATATCAGTGAAACTGAGCCATATTACTCAGGGTGGGTGGTCAGTGCCAAATCAGCTAATCTCTTCTGGATGGTAGTAAAGGGACTACAATCACATTCTGTGCTCCTGAATTGAGGGAGTTGGAGGTGAAGAATTGGCTCTGATTCCCACTCTTAGTGTACAATGACTCCAGTTATGGTATTGTATCTTATGAATCTCGGGTTGTGTCAAAGAAATTATGAAATGGAAGTGTAGTATCTGTGATTTTTGATAATTTACCAATTTACAGTCGTACCTATTTATCTAGATTCTGATTATGTGGAGTGCAAATTTTAAGCTGTTGATGATTGCAGAATATAGCTCTTGACCTTAAGTTTAAAGCTAAACTGTTCAGTATTTGCTTTCCAATTAACAGCCCAGATAGTCAAGGAGTAACTTTACATCTCATTTCCTCCAGATATCCTGAAGTGTTTTATAGTCGGTGGAGCTTTGAAGGCTAGTTATGGTTTCATAAGCAAATGGAGCAACCAATTTATGCAAAAAAGATCCCACATAGGTTCAAGAAATATTGAGCAACTTTATGCCTTTCTTTCAATCAAGCGATCCAATCTTTTGTGTTCAAATCAAGAAGCTAATGTGATCTTGGTTAAAGTCTCATTTGAAACACAATGCAGTACCTCCTCTATGACAGCAGCGTAGGTTCCCCAAGATTTGAACTTGTATCATTCTGACTTAAGAGCATTTTGCCTAACAATTCCTAGGTATGTCACTCAGTGTTTTCAGTTGCTGAATGTTGTCAGTCTTAGCCAAGCTCCTAGATTTGCTTTACTGAAAAACAGACACATTGTCTCAGGGAGAATTAGAAACAAATCTGGCCAGCTGGAGCAACATTGGCTGAAGGTTTTAGAAAATTAGTTCTATCTTTTTCAAGATGGCTTTATGACAGTGCTTTGGTAAGGGAAAGTATTTTGTGTAATGTAGTACTGTAGAACGTGTTGTTTAATTTTGAATCTGGACTATTAATCTTTTATAATTGTAACAAAAAAATTTTTGATTTTGAGATAAAATATACCTATGCTGAAATCCCCAGTATCCAGACTAAAAGTCAGGTCTTCTTGCTGCTAGCATCTCTGATGTGTCACCACTGAAGTTGCTTTGTCCCTGTTAGAAACTATGCAGTACAATCATATAGCGCAGAAGAGTGCCACTTCATCCATTGCGCTTCTTCTGTCTCTCTGAAAGAGCCATCCAATTAATTCTACTCCCCTACCCTTTCCCCTTAACCCTTCAAAATTTCTCTCCAAATAGTTATCCAATTCCCTGTTAGAAATTAGTGTTGAATCAACATCCACCATTTTCTTTGGCAGTGCATTGCAGGTCATGATTTGAATTCATTACTAGAAAACACAGAATTTTGTGTGTCCTGAATAGAAACAACTGATAATTTTAGACGTATAGTTTTTGTAAAGGTGTACTCGGTAACCAAACATGAAGTTCCTGTCAAATTAAACTGGATTTTTTCTCAGGTTGAAACTGATTTTGAAAACAAAATGAAGTAAAAAGTGTCAACTTCATTTGATCTTTAACAATTTATATCTTTGTGAGATCCTGCTTACTTTGTAGATGTCTGCATCTGAGAAAGATGCCTTTTCTCACTCTAAATAAAAATGTAAGACGGTAATAGAAGCAGTGGAGCCTAACCTTCATTTTATATAAGAAAACTAACCTCCTGAACTCTATTGCAGTTGTCAATTCAAAGATGTGGCAGGGAGACAGGTGTATGCTTCTGGAGAAAGTATTACTTTGACCTTGTCAGTGACACAACTTCAGAAAAGCATGATAGGAAAGAGCAAAGGAATTACTGTTGCCCTGTGTATTGACCTAAACACAGTCGCCAGATTGATGACAAAGATGAGCTTTGCCCCCTCTTATTTTGGACAAAAAGTAAAAAATAAATCTATTTTGTAGTTGTGACATGCTTCAACAGTTCTCTAAAGTAAATAAATAAAATTGGACAGCCTCATTTGCCTTGTACTTTCTCAGTATTGTCAGTAGTTGTCCAATTTGTTAGCTGTTGTTTGAGTGAAGATCAGCTTGGCTGAAATATTGTTGAGGGTTACATTAAAAAAGTCAAAATCCCTTATTCTTTGTGCACAACAGTGTGCGTATGGTTGAAATCAGACCTGGCACAAAGGAAATGGTTGTGGTGGTTGCAGGTCAATTATCTCAGGACATCACTGCAAGAGTTCCTCAGGATAGCGACTTGGCCCAACCGTCTTGGCCTGCTTCATCAATAACCTTCCTTTCATAAGATCAGAAGTGGGGATGTTTTCTGATGACTGCACAATGTGTGACTCCTCACGTCCAAATGCAGCAAGATTGTGACAACATCCAGGCCTGGGCTGATAATTGGCAAGAAACATTGGTTCCACACAAGTGCCAGGTGTTAGGACCAGATCAGGAACTTCAAGGTATATTGCGCAGTTAGCCTAGATCCCAACTTTTGATTTTGGCATTCGGGTGAGCATAAGGTATTTCACTCCAGGCATGATTTAGTTGACCCACAAGGAAGCTTTTATCACAGCAAACTTTATTTAAGAATGCAGTTAGAATAAAATAAAAAGAATTAGCAAAACTTTTCCCAATTAAAATACTTAAAAGTGACAAAGTATAATTCTTATTAACTATCCATCTCTATTGTTCCAATTCAGTTGCATCCTCAGACATAAATCCAGTTAGCACCAAGAGCAGATATGCTTATATGCATGCTAGATTTTAACACATTTTAACACCTCTGGACAGAAATCCAAACAGACCCCTGACTCTTGTACAGTGAACTCTGAAAGAGATTCACTCCCAA
The DNA here is from genome assembly GCF_965287045.1 of Carcharhinus amblyrhynchos. Taxonomy (NCBI): domain Eukaryota; kingdom Metazoa; phylum Chordata; class Chondrichthyes; order Carcharhiniformes; family Carcharhinidae; genus Carcharhinus; species Carcharhinus amblyrhynchos. The sequence continues at coordinate 13,002,190 of NC_137330.1, read as the reverse complement.
ACAACAAAATCTCAAAGAGATTTACTTCCTGGCAGATTCCAGTCTCTAACTTCAGAGCAGAAAAGAGAGACACTGCTCTCTAAAGCTCCAACCAGTATGTGACTTGAACATTCTGTGTAAGCCTAGCTCCAGCCAGTCACTTGATATTACTGTAAATCAACCCAATCTAGTTCCACTTGCAAAACCCCAAGGGAAGTCATTAAAATCAGCAGATCAGCACGAGTTCAGATTAAAGCAGACATTCGAGCAATTAGGAGTAATTATGCTGCTGTAGTAATAATAGAGTTCCGTTATAGACAAATGGAACTGTCAATAAAAAAAAATGCTAACAGATCTTACTCAAAAAATATGACAAATATATTTCTTAAAGGCACAGTATTATCACACAGGCAATACCATCTTCAACAAGAGACGATCTTAACCATTGACTCTTGACATTCAATATCATTACCATCACTAAATCGGCCACTAGCAACATCTAGGGGGGTCAGCGATGACCAAAAATTGAATTGGACTAGCTACTTAAATACTGTGGCTACAAGAGCAGGACAGACACTAGGAATGTGGAGGCAGTGGCATAGTAGAATTATCACTGGACTTGCAATCCACAGATTCAGGGTAATGCCATGGAGATCTGGATTTGAATCCCACCACAGCAAATGGTGAAATTTGAATTCAATAAAAATCTAAAATTAATCATCTAATGCTGGCTATGAAACTATTGCCGGTTGTTGAAACCCATCTGGTTCACTAATGTCCTTTGGGGAAGGAAATCTGCCATCCTTAACTGGTCTGGCATACAGAGCCACAGCAATGTGGTTGACTCTCAACTGCCCTCTGAAATGGATGGGCAATAAATGCTGGCCCGGGCAATAAATGCTGGCCCAGGCAATGACGCACATATCATGTAAAAATTAATAACGATAATGAATCCTGTGGCACATATCCAACCTCCTGACTCCCCAAAGCCTGCCAACAAGCACAAGTCAGGAGTGAGAATATTCTTCACTTGCTTAGATGATTACAACTCTAGCAATAGTGAAGAAGTTTGATATTATCTAGGACAAAGCAACCAGCTTGATTGGTGTCTCTTCCACAAACATTCACTCCATCCACCACTATTGAACTTGGCAACAGCGTGCATCACCTGCAAGATGCACTCAACCAAGGCTCCTTAGGCAGCACCTTCCAAACTCATCACCATTACCATCTAGAAGGATGATGGCAACACCTACTTAGGAACATCACCACCTGGCAGTTCCCCTCCAAGTCACTCACCATCCTGACTTGGAAATATATCGCCTTTCCTTCACTGGCACTGAATCAAAATCCTGGAACACCATCCCTAACAGCACTGTAGACCTACCTATACACAGTAAAAAGTCTGACAACACCAGGTTTTAGAGGGACTGCAGCAGTTCAAGAAGGCAGCTCACCACCAGCATTTTAAGGGAAGTTAGGGATGGACAATAAATGTTGGTCTAGCCAATGACACCCACATCCTGTAAATTAATTTTAAAGCTTATTTAGTAGTGTCGCAAGTAGGCTTACATTAACACTGCAATGCAGTTACTCTGAAAATCCCCTAGTCGCCACACTCCGGCACCTGTTAAAGTACACTGAGGGAGAATTTAGCATGGCCAATGCACCTAACCAGCACGTCTTTTGGAGTGTGGGTGGAAACTGGAGCACTGAGGAAACTAATGCAGACACGGGGGGAAAATGTACACTCCACACAAACAATTGCTCAAGCTGGGAATTGAACCTGGATTCCTGGCATTGATGAGGCAGCTACCAAAAAGACTGCAAATTTGACATTAAACCTAAAGTATTGGAAATACATAGGTTACAGCTTCGATACAAATAAAATGCAGGTTTGTTTCAGATGTGGACTTGCTTTCAGGTTTTCGGTATCTATTGGAAGGTATAGGATTTCAAAGTCAGGATGATTTAATACACTGTCCACCCTTGAGGTTGTCTTATTTCACTTTCCATAAAATAACCTTGCATCTTTTGTGACTAAGTACTTCAGGCCTTTGGTTTTCAGAGAGCTTTTACTCCAGATACACGCTTGTGCCTAATATATTTTATTTCCCTTCATTATTCTCTCCAGTAGATTATCACCATATCACATTTGAGCTGAGTTTAGATTTTGAACTGGAGGCCTTGCTACATCTACAGAAATTAAGAGCAACACAAGCTTTCTTGTATAACGACAGCAGATGACCTGGTCTTTGTACTCTGCTGCTGATGGTAATGAAGGTGTGGAGATGCCAGCGTTGGACTGGGGTAAACACAGTAAGAAGTCTCAACACCAGGTTAAAGTCCAACCAATTTATTTGCTAGTAAACTCACAGGCTTTCGAGGTTTGCGCCTTCGTCAGGTGAATGAAGAGTTCTGGCCTCAGACAGAGCATATAACAGCACACACAGTTTACGGATTATTGATTAGAGTGCAAGTCTTTACAACTAACCTGCTATTCAAGTCTTGAAGATGCAGACAATGTACTTACATTGGCCAGAACACTCCATTCACCTGACGAAGGGCCAAACCCCGAAAGCTTGTGAATTTACTATCAAATAAATTGATTGGACTTTAACCTAGTGTTGTGAGACTTCTGACAGCAATGAGTGCAGTGCGATCTAATTTTTGGTTTTAGTTCTTCCAGGATCACTGATTTAATGCTTTTAATAACTTGGACTTGTGTCTCAGGCCAGAGGCTTAAATACTCCATTTGGCCACTGAAATGCATAAACTCCACACTGAATGTTGAAAAGAGATTTTGCATTCATCTGCAGTGTTTGCAGTTTCTGAACAAAGTTTTCCTGACTTCATTTAGGCTGTTGGGATGCTGAAGGCAAAGTCTACTTTAGGAAACCAAGCACAACAGATGTGGCCAGTGCTATTGCAACATCTGCTTTAAATTTGAATGGTACACTGTTCTATAATTATACAAAAAAACCTGGTAGTGCCCTTTGCTGATTTATAAAATAACGAAAGCATCATCACATTTCTCACATCTACTTTCTCACTCAACACTCTCTCTCCTCTCTCCCCTCTCCCATCTATGTTTTTTGCCCTATTTCATCTTGTGTTTCTATCCTTCCTTTTCTATCATAGCCTTCGATTGGAACTGGGAACCAGACTCTGAACGGAAACCTATGGAAATAATCTAATCATTCTGCAAATATGAAGGAGGGAATGATAAAGGAATAGTTCGGCCTGTATTGGGCAGGGGCTGGACACAGAAGTATGTAAGAGAGTGTATAAAAATTGGTCTAATAAACTACAGGCTCAGGTATAGTTTGGTGTTTTGGCTTCAATGGTTGGCATGCTCTTCTCCATTTTTCTACTCATTTCTTACCCAGGATAGGATCCAGCTGCTTTGTCTTCCTGAAGTTTAATCACATGGAACAGGGTAAGTCCAGAATAGATTTCCCGTAAAAATATTGGGGCATTATTGATGACCTTCTATTTCAAGATGGTCTCAACTATCCAAAGAGAGCAGTACTATTTTTCTTAACACCTTATTATTCATAGCATGGAGACAATATGCTAGCTTATCGATATTTACAGAAATATGATGAGTGAAGGAACAAATCTGACTTTCTCAAGGATCTTGTTGCAAGGTTGAGTGACTCAGTTTTGAAACCCATACATATCGCTTTCCTAAAATTATTCACTTCAGCAGCAGGAATTAATGGTGGCAGTTGTATTGTTCCCTGCGCAATGTTTTTGACACTGCTTATGAAGGTAAAGGCGAAGAACTGGCTCTTGACATCAACTGAAATTGAAGTTCAACCCGTATAACATTGTTTTTGATTCTAAAATGATTCCTTTCAGGTAAAGGTATAGAAGGTTAACCCCTACAAATAAGAATGAAAGGAATGCTGTTAAGGAGCAATATTTTGATTGTCCAAGAAATATTAGTAATTATTTCAAGGTAGCCCATTACTTCATGACGAGTTAAATGATCAGAAGCAGGGCAGTTCTGGAATAGGCAATCAGGTGAGTCTTTTACTATGCTTATGTAGACTGACGTTTTGTGGATAAATTCTGGATTTGTTCAAATGGAATTTAGAATAGAATCATAGGGGCGGTAAGGTGGCACAGTGGTTAGCACTGCTGCCTCACAGCACCAGGGACCCAAGTTCGATTCCTGGCTTGGGTCACTGTCTGAATGGAGTTTGCACATTCTCCCCATGTTTGTGTGGGTTTCCTCCAGGTCCTCCAGTTTTCTCCCACAGTCTAAAAGATGTGCGGGTTCGGTGAATTGACCAGGCTAAATTGCCCCTTATTGTCAGAGAGGCTAGCTAGCATAAATGCATGGGGTATGGGGATAGGGCCTGGGTGGGATTGTGGTTGGTGCAGACCTGTTGGGCCGAATAGCCTCCTACACGGCATACTATGATTCTATAGCATTTCCACATTACATTAAATCAATGTAATTGCTAACCTTTGTATTTGAAATGGGTTCGCATGTTCACCAAAATAATTACGAGTAGTGTTATGTGAGCGTAGTGTCAGCTACAAATATTGCATTGGTGAATGCTTGGTATTAGTTTATTTGCGTAACTGAATGTCGAGTTGCAGATAGATTTTGAGCATGCAAGGAAACTAAAACCATTTGGGAAGATGTTGGATAAAGATGTGGAATAAACCTGTTGCTTCCAATAGATCAAGCCTTCAACAGTATTATTGCCTCTTGTCTGTTTTTATTTCTGAACAAATCTTCAAATTGTACAGTGGAAGTAGACAGTAATGACTGACTGCAATAAAAACTTGCATTATATAATGCCTTCAATATACTAAAATGCTCCATGGCACTTCGCATGAGCATATTCAGACAGAATTTGATGAAGGTACAATGGAGGTTTAAATGGGTTTAAATGACTATAAATCCACATGATGCATAGATTGGTTTTTTAGTATTTTTCCGTAATCAAAGGAAATACTGACCATTAAAATTTCCCATGATCCAGTGAATATCAAAGGTGGAATCCAGTTGACTGATCTCTCTTGTGGAAAAGAATTGCCAATTTAACATATAAACTACTTTTATAATGCGGTGAGGCAAGCAACTGGTTTTTGTGGATGTCAAGAAATTAATTGGACATTTAGATTGTTATAATGTCACATCTAAAACCAATTTGTATAGAGTGCATCTTAAATTGTCATCTGATTTAGTGTTTAAACACTCGAGCAACACGAGTTGCTTACTTCAGAATGCATTAAAATTCAGGGCTATAATAAATAGGCTTATGTTTTTCATTGGTCGTCATATGGTTTGTGCTCTTATCACCTGCCATAGAAGTATTGGAAGAACTTGTGACTTGATAATCCATCAGTTTGTTATGAACATCTTTTGTGAGCATCACGCCCTGGGGTGGGACTCGAGCCTGATCTGGCTGAGAGAGGGCAATGCTAGCCACAAGAAGTGAGGAACCAAAGGATGAAAAGTCTTCAATCTTTTGAACTACGATGATCCAAATATTGGCTATTAAGTATAGTATTTGCACAATACTGTGTTTAAATTGTTCTGAGATTCTCTCCCTGTACCATAGCTTTCATGACTGCTTATTTGTTTTCATTCTAAGCTCAACACTATTGCTACATTCTGAAATCAAAGCCTTTCTTTGAGATGCATTCACTTTGCAACTCCATAATCTGTAATCGCTGATGCTTGTCTAGAATTCTGTACTACATATGGTCATATGAACATATGCTTAATGACTTTTTCTTCATTGTAGGAATTCTGTTCCCATTACCCTGTTTTTATTGGTTCTTTTTCCAAATCAGTGAATGCATAATCAAATATTTTAGAACGGTTTGTCATTCCTACACACCTACCAGATCTTTTCAGCCATTGGCTTCACTTCCTAAATTAGGGGTTTGTAATGCAGCAGTGAAATGTAACAATTCTTCTTTTACGATGACCATCTATTAATTATGACCTGTTTGGTATACATCAGTCCACTAGACAACATGCAGTCCTTTCTTCATTTTTACTACTCCTCCTCCTTGCTTGCCTGTTCAGTTCTTACAAAAATCAGTAATAAGCTGATAAGTTTCTATAGGTTAGCTGCCAAATCTATATCTTCCTGTGATATAATTGCTCCTCATTCCCTAGCTTGCTCCCCACAGTCTAAAATGGCATTTTTTAAAATCAGCTTGAGAACAAGAGGTTGTAATGTCATCATAATGAAGCATTATGTGATGCAGTTTTCTAGAAAGAAAGTATGATAAATGAGTTTTCTTTCTGTTTTAATGCTACACTCTTTACTGTGACTTTTTTGCACATTCTTTTCCTTCATCTCTAAGTAAAATTGATTTAATATTCACCCTGAACTTTTATTTCTTCTGCATGCTGTCATTTTGTTAAATTTTTGATCGATACTCTTGCCTCACCTATTTCCATCTTCACTTCCTGCTCTTTCTAATTGTTTTAATTTTCCGTGCCCTCTTGTTTAAATGGCATAGTTGGTTTTTATCTCTGTGCCAATGATCCAATCCACTTTGACTCCACTCCTTTAACTATATGTCCTAATCTTTGCTTTCTGTTCTTGCACATATGGATGTTAGCAATCCAGTGAATACCAGTCCAGAGTTTCTGCTCATAAATTTGCTACTATTTCGCAGAGCTTAAGGCTTTCCTTTCCTGAATTGGCAATTCCATACAGATCATGATGCTCTGCTGTTTTCTGTTCCCTTTGATAGTGTATTCCAGTCTTTTGGAAATATCCTAGCACCTAGGAGATAACAAAGCATCCTGAACTCTTAGTATGGACTGCAAACAATACATTCAGCTTGTCTAACTATCCTTTATTTTAACTGATTTGTTAATCTTGTGACTCTCTTGAGCAATCTAATCGAGTATCAATTTGATACTCGAGTTCTTTTCTTCACAGTGGAAAGTCAGTGCCTCAAATCTGTTGAAAAGAGTGATGTTCCTGTGTGAATCAATACTGCCTGACTTTCCTCGACCTCCAGGGCGTTGCCAATGCTTCCTCAATACCTCTTGACAATATCTCTACAACTGTGGCTCATCAAAATTTCTTGCTGTGCAAGTTAGTCTCCAACTCATATCAGGCTCAGAGATCTTAGGCTCAGGCAGGCTCAGTTGGACATGATGTGGAGATGCCGGTATTGGACTGGGGTGGGTACAGTAAGAAGTTTCACAACAACAGGTTAAAGTCCAACAGGTTTATTTGGTATCACGAACCTTTGGAGTGTTGCTCCTTCATCAGATGAGTCACGTGAAAAAGGAGCAGCACTCCAAAAGCTAGTGATTCCAAATAAACCTGTTAATCTAACCTGGTGTTGTGAGATTTCTTGCTTGGCTCAGTTGGAGGCACTTCCTGTCTGTTCGTCTATTTCAGTTTGTACTTGCTACAGACACCGTCCCTTCTTGTTCTCCAACTCTAAGTGAAGGTTATTCTCAAGTGTTTGAAATTTATTAAACTCCTGTTATTTCAAATTCACACTTTGGCCAAACTTTTCTTGACATATTGTGTTTATTCGGTTCGTGTTTCGCTTTGTGAAACATGGTGACACGATAGTTAGCATTGCTGCCTCACAACACCAAGGACCCACGTTCGATTCCAGCCTCGGGTGACTGTAGAGTTTGCATGCTCTCCCTGTGTCTGTGAGGGTTGCCTCTGGATACTCTGGTTTCCTCCCACAGTCCAAATTTGTTCATGTTAGTTGGATTAGCAGTAGTAGTTGTGGGTTGGATCTGGGTAGGATGGTTTTTGGAGAGTCGTTGCAGTCTCACTGAATGCCCTACCTCTGCACTGTAGGGATTCCATGTGCTAGCTGCTTGAATTGCTACTGAGTACAAGGGGTGATGGCGGTGTGGTGTTAATGTCACTGGGTGAGTAATCCAGAGGCACAGTCTAAAGCTTTGAGGGCATGAGTTCACCATGACAGCTGATGGAATTTAAATTCAAATAATAAATCTGGAATATAAAGTTAATTTCAGTGATAACTATCATCAAATGTCATATCTGCCACCCTTGACTGGGCTGGCGATTCCAGACCATTCTTAACTGCTTCCTGAAATGGCCTGACAAGGCATCCAGTGATGGACAGCAAATGTTGGCCTTGCCAGTGATGTGCATGAAAGCATAAAGAAACACAAAGTATTGCAAACAGTGACAATTTTCCAGGCAGTTGGAGCACAACTCTTTGGCTATTCATTTGCCAATTTACTTTCTAGAAAAATGCATAATTATCCAATTAAAATCATCAGGTATTGTCTTATTGTCATTATATTCTGACTTCTTTCTCTCAAGCCTATTTTTAAAAAAATGCCATCTCAGGCCAATTAAACATTTATATAACTGCTTAGAACTTTTAGTTAAAATTGAATTCAAATGCTAAATATACTTCAATTTTTCTTAAGGTTAAACATATTAAACTGTTAGCGCGAGTGGGTGAAACGACCGCTACAGACTCAGGGTGAAGTTCAATAACGGCACAGCTTTATTTTCTTTTACGTCGATGGAGAAGCGCAGTCAGGACATACAATCGGACTGTCCCGAAAGCGCTCTAATGATCCCTTGCAGCGGGCTATAGTTATACCTGAACTTCGGTGCAGTGTGCGATTCAAATGCTAATACTTTGTTTACAGTATTCGACCGTAGCCATCCTGTCTCGATGTTTTCAAGTGTTGGGGAAATCGTTTTAAGTGTGTGTTAATTGTTTTGTCTGGCTATTAATGGTCTAGAATCTCTGGGGTTTGAACCATAGGTATGTCATTGATCTCAGAAGAGGTTTGAGGGGCCAGGAACGTTTCCTTAGCTATGCTAATTTTAGGTGTCTCCATGGGTTGTTTGACTGTTTTAGAGGTGCTGATTTTGATGGGGTGGGGATTTAGTTCCTGTAGGTGCCATCCTGTCCAGCTTCCCTTGTGTGCTAGCCCTCATTTGCATTCTAAAAGCATGCTCTTGCCTGCTAATCTGTGTCTGTTACCTTGTGATTTTTAGTGGAGAGGCTCTGAGTGTAACTTTAGTCAGCTTCCATATTGTGTGCCCAATTTCATAAAATTTGTTGTCCGATAACAATACTAAAACTGGCTTTAGTCTGAAATCCTACTGTTGGTGGTTTGAAAAGTGAATTTTAAAAGGCTTCCAGTGATCAGTTTAATTATTGGCTGCATTACAGGTCTGCAATATTGCATGGACTACTTATGTCAATGTTAATGAGTCATAGAGTGATGAAAATCAATGCCACAAAAATCGATTGCATAATTTCCATTGTAGACCAGCACAAAGTAAACTCTTTCATTGACTTCAGGCTAAATTACCTTGCTCATTATACGCACAGTAAAATATCGAGGATCAGCCATATAGCTTTAATATTGTTTTTGAAGAAATCAGTCTGTCACCAACATTAATCGTGTATATATCTGTGAAACTGATTATCACTTGATAATATCATGCCCTTTGTACTTGAGTAATTCCCAGGTCATTTGTTAGGTTGCAGAATTTTTATTCATGTAGACAAAAACAGTAAATATGGATTTAAAAGGACTTTGTAGTTTATTTGTATTTGCTATTAAAATAACACATGTTCCTATTTTAAGGGATTGAATGTTGGTGATTGCAAGTACTCCTTACCAAAGGAAATAAATTATGCTTCCACAACATTGCCTGAAATTTAAGGATTTAAAGGCACAAACTTAAGGAATTGCAATTGAAAGGCCTTACTGACACATTTCCTCTGAGTCCACTCGGCCCTCACTGCCATAATTTTCTTCCACACCACCATCAGCAGAGCAGCTGGCCATACATTTTCTTGATTCGCCATCATATATGACCTCAGACTTGTGAATTTCCCTGTTTCCTGTCTCGACTCCAGGAGCTGCCAGGAGAGGGTTGTGGAAAACTCTAGGACAATAGCAATATATAGCCTACTGTTTCAAATAACTGGTAAGGCATTCAAACTGGGCATGCCAATGACAGTCCTCTATAATACAGTAAGAAGTCTCTCAACACCAGGTTAAAGTGTCTGTGTCGATATGCGCAACCTTCTTGGAGATCCTCTCCACTTGGATCCGGCAGTTTGCAGTTGTGAGACTTCTGTGTTTACCCCAGTCCAACGCCGGCATCTCCACGTCAGTCCTCTATAATGCCAGCCCTCTAGCTCTGGTCCACCCCATTGTATATGACTACAGTTGTGTTGTTGAATGTGGTGAGTATTTGCATTACTGTTTACAGCATGTTTTAGATAACTGAACCAGGAAGATATCAGAGCAGTTGTCCCACCTGGCTTCATGCCTGAAGGCTCACTCACCTCAGGAGAATTCAGCTCTCATCTGTTTTAGCAGGAATTTTTTTTTTTTGATGAATAGTTTATTGATCAGTGTTATTGATCACATGAATTGTGTCCCTTCCTTACTTTGCCATTTCATTGATGACGTTGGTGAAGCTGGAACAGCTCTATTGCCAACAGTGGGAGTGGGACATCAAATCAGCCCCAGGGTTAAGAAAGTTTTGCTGCATTTTCTAGTGGCCATTTGAGTTGCGAAATACTGCTGGTGCTAGAAATCTGAAATGGAAATAGAAAATGCTGCTGGCAGCACCTGTAGAGAGAGAAATGGAGTTACCATTTCAATTTGAGGACCTTCCACCAGTCATGATTTTTGTTGGCACCGCCGAGATTTGATAACTGATGCTCAGAGATTTGTCTTGCCGTTGACACTACCATACTAGCAGGGAATGAGAGCAGCCTCAGAGGGAGGTCACCAACTTAATTAAGATCTCTATGTCAAAAATAAAATTGATACCTTAAAAACAAAAGCTTGGAAATTCCTGGTAGGACTTTTTGTTTGAAGTCGATGAAAGAAAAACACGTGCACATACACACTGTGATTTTTCCTGATGGTGTAATAATTTATTAAAGTATTCACTTATAAAGCATTAGTACTTCTGTTGTCTGTTGTTTAATGTTAGTCTTTTTGTAAGTACACTTAGGAAGAATTTTAGCTTTAAGTGCTTTAAGCATTTGCATGGTCAGGCAGAAAATAAGAGATGTCAGGTTTTAAGTAATTACAGTGACAGAAATAAGGATGGGGGCAGAAATACCTCTTCCCTCTAAGTTTTCTCTTTGTAATCTAGATCTGAAAGTTCAGTTTTACACAAAGTCTGCTGCATTATAATTAGCTATTTGGCTGGCTCAGCTCAGGAATCTGTACATACTGCATGCTTTTTTTTAGCCTGGACCAGAAATATTTTACACATGACCCCTTTTCAAAAAGAAATTCACTTGCTACAGTAGTCTTGGGCCTCTGTTACCAGACATCTATTGTGACTTAGCAGTAAGCTAGAGAGAAATTGTGAATGAGTGACTCAAGCTAATATCTGTTCTTTTTATTATGACAGTTGTTTTGTAGAAAGTCTTCGGTTCAGCTGAAACCACCTTTCATTTCACTCCGCTTCCAGCTTTAAAGAACCTTTGTTGGATTGCACTTATTTATGCAAGCAGGTTTCACAAGAATTTGGTAGGCTCATACTTAGTTTTGATTTGGTTTGTAATGCGCAATTTAGCACAAATAAGTGTGTCATTTTATGTGTGGCCATTTTTGTGACCTTATTGTTTAAGACATATATCATACTGCCAGCATGACTGAGGTTACATTATTATGCTAATCTACAACGCCGTTCTGCTGTTTTCCCTCAAATTTTGAAGGAAGAGAACCCATTCTATGCTTCAATGACCTGCACAATACTGCTGTAATTCAAATAAACAGATTAAAATGTATGCACTTTCACAATGCTATGCATAGTCTCTGGGTACTGCCAGCACCAGATGTTGCACATGCGTGATTACCCATTTAAATGTGTCTCATTGGAGAACGCATATTTTTTTGAACCTGAAATTAGAGCAATGGTATTTCCCTAAGAAGTTGACAGCAAATTTGCAACTTTGCCTAGATGAATTTTGTGCTTGTTTTATGATTGCAGATTATAGCCTTTTAACAATGGATTAATTGAGAAACGCTTCAAAAATTTCCTTTCACTAAATTGTATAATTTTTGACTCATTTCCCTATCAGATTTGTACATATTGGCCATATTTTATGTCAATTTTAGTAAGTAGCCATGTCCCAGCCATCTAATCTATCCCCAGATTGTAAACTGTAATTCATTTACTATTTAAGGCATTTGAGTTGTGCTTTGTTGCAATCCATCAGGGAGCATGTTCTTATTTGGGTTAAGTGTAGGTGCGAGAAGAAGTAGAGTTTGCACTCTTATTACTACTTTGACAAACATAAGAAATTGGAATAGGAGCAGGCCATTTAGTCATTCTGTCTTCTCCGTTCAATAGGTGGAGATGCCGGTGTTGGACTGGGGTGGACAAGATGAGAGGTCACACAACACCAGATTATAGTCCAACAAGTTTATTTGAAATCACAAGCTTTCGGAGCTCTGCTCCTTCGGCTGAAGACTTCACCTGATGAAGGAGCAGTGGTCTGTAAACTTGTGATTTGAAATAGACCTGTTGGACTATGATCTGATGTCGTGTGACCTTTCATCTTGTCCGTTCAGTATAGTCATGGTTGATATTTCACCTCTCTACTATTCCATATCCCTTTATCTAAAAAATCTATTGGTCTTTGCTGTAGAGCCAAAACAGCACACGTGGAGACCGCCTGGCCCAATGACTCCATGCCAGCTCTCTGTAGAACAATTCAATCAGTCCCATATCCCTACTTTACGCAAGTCCCTCAAATTCCTGTCAAATTTCTTTTTAAAATTATTGACATTTTGACTTTTGCCACCCACTGGGTCATGGGTTCCAGGTCATTACCACTTACTGCGTAACCAAAAAAGTTTATCTTTGCATCATCCCTACATCTCTTGCCCAAAACCTCATATGTGTCCCCGAGTCCTTGTACTATCAGCTAATGGGAATAGTTTTATCTAAACCTGTCATAATCTTATACAATTTTAGCAAATTGCTGTTCAATCAGCTTTGCTCCAAGAAGAACAACCAAAGCTTCTCCATTTTATTCTTGTAACTAAGGTTCCCCATCCCTAGAATCATTGTGGTAAACCTCCTCTGCGCACTCATCCTTCCTGAAGTACGGTTGCCAGAACTTCATGCAGTATTCTGAGTGTGGCATAACCAAGTCTTTCAGTTTTAGCACAATTCCCCTAGCTTTTCTAAGTATTTCCTATGAAGCCCAAGATGCCATGTGATTTGCTAATTGCTCTCGATATGTATTGCCTCAATCAACATGTGCCATGAACCCCAAGTCCCTTGGTCCCTGCATTTTGAACTGTGCCAGTAAGTCTATGATGCTTCTCTGGATCTTTTCTGTTGCAATGCTTACCTCATACTTCTCTGTATTCAACTTAATCTACCACATATCTGCCCATTTTACTAGCCTGGAATCTTACTCAAAGTTTGTCACAACTCTAAGTTTGGTACTGTTGTCAAATTTTAAAATTTTACTCCAATGTGTATCAAAAAGTGGTGGTTCTAGCACTGGTCCACGGGGAATACTGCTGACTACCATCCTCCCATCTAAAAAAAAAACTATTTACCACGACTCATTCTTCCCTTGACCTTAAGCCAGTATTTTATTACAGCTGACAATGAGCCTTCTATTCTATGAACCTCAATTTTATTAATAAGCCTTTTATGTTGTACTTCATCAAATGCCATCTTAAAATCAATGCCAACATTGATTCCATTCCCTTCATCAGTCTCTTGTTAACGCATTAAAAAATTCAGTTATGTAAATTGACCATAACCTGCTTTCCAGAATTCTGTGCTGGTTCTCCTTAATTAACTCAACCTGTTAATATTGTTCTCTCTTGATTAGTTTTCCAGGGAACCCTAGCTTTGGTTTCATTACAGTTTTTCTTGTCCGTCTGATTCCATTTTACCCTGGCTAGATCCTGTCTCATGCTGTTGAAATTAGCCCTCCTCAATTTAGAGGTTCTATTTTAGATTTGTTTCTTGCTCTTCTTCATTACTAATCTAACTCCAATGATACAATGATCACTCTGACCCTGAAATCACTCCAGAGATATTTGGTCCACTTGATCCATCTGCTTTCTAGCACCTCAGAATTTTGACCCAGTGACAATGAAGAATGGCAACATAGTTCCAAATCAAGATGGCGTGTGGCTTGGAGGGGAACTTGCAGATAGTGGTATTCCCACAAAGGGATTGGAGTACAAGAATGGAGAAGTTTTACAGCAATCAAGGAGGTGAGGTGACTGACAGCATGCTGATCAAGGAAGTTCTTCTGCGCACGTTAAAGAAATTCCTCCCCTTCTCCCTTTGTTGTAATATTATTTCAATTAATATTTGAGCAGTCAAAGTCCTCCAGCATCATCTCTATGATTTCCCTGCAGTTCTGCTCCTCGCTCTCTTGTGGCCAAGTAAATACCCCCAGTAGCATGATCCTCCCCTTTTTGCTTCTCAACTCAAATGAATTGGATTTTGACTTTCCCTGCTCAAGGGCATCCTCCCTTCCCAACACTGCAATTTCTTCCATAATCACTGCTGCCACCCCAACTCATTTTTTTTCCTTTCTGATCTTTTCTGGATACTTTGAGCTTTAATATTCAAGGATGCATTCTGTTATTGCCACTAAATCATATTTTCCACAACCATTGTTGTTTGTAGCTCACCAACCTTCTTCACCACACTGTTCGCGTAGATGCGTTGTAAATCTCTCTTTATATTCTTCATAGCTTTCCTTAGTCTGCTTGTTTGGTACTTCTTTCTTTAGTATTATTGAATCTTCTCACTTTATGAACCTTATTTCTCTTAAGTTCTGTATGTTGTTCATATCCTTATCAATTTAGTTGAAACTATCTCCAACCACACTGGTGAATGCCCCCTGATTGCAGTAAGACTTCACTCTTGTGGGAATCCCTTTGTGCAAGGTTTCCTCCCAGCCACACACCATTTTAATTTGGAACTATGTTGTCTTCCTTCACTGTCGCTGGGTCAAAATCCTGGAACTCGCTCCTGAACAGCTCTATGGTATACCTACACCACACGGATTGTTCAAGAAGGCAGCTTAACATAATCCTTGAGAGCAGTTGGGGATGGGCAATAAATAATGGCCGAGCCAGTGAAGTCTACATCCCTTGAATGAATTTTTAAAAATCCTCTTTCATGAATAACGGAGTTTCATTTTCCACCTTTCAGTCCATGAGAACTGTTGCAGAATCTAGGAATACTGAGTGATCAAAACTAATGCATTCATTTTTTAAAAAAAAACTTTAGAATGCAGGCCATCTGGTCCAGAGAATTTGTAGACTTTTCAGTCTTATTAATTTTCCCAGTACTATTTATTTGCTAATTTTCCAGAGTTCCTTATTTTTCACAAAACCTTTGGAACATACTTCAATTTCTACTGTGAAGACAGCTTTTTTAGGTCAGACCAGATTAGGACAGATTTCCTTCCCTAAAGAATATTAGTGAACCGGATTGTTCAATTGACATTGGTTTCATAGTTACTTTTAATTCCAGACTTTTATTGAATTCAGATTTCTGCCATGGTCGGATTTGAATCCAGGTCCCCAGAGCATTACCCTGGGTCTCTGGATTACTATTCCAGCAACCATAGCACTACACCATTACCTCCCCTAGATCCGTCCTCTTTTTTTTACATACCCATGGAAGTTTTTAAAATTTCTTATATCTCTTGCAAGTTTGTTGTCACATTCTTTTTTTGAAATTGAAAAAAATTCTTTTCTTCAATTTCTTGTCCATCCATTGTTGAATTTTGAAATCCTCCCAGTCCTCAAGCTTGCTACGTTTTGGCAACATTATGAACTTCTTCCTTTAATACTTTTAACTTCTTGTGAGCCACAATTGGACCAGTTTTCCTGTGGGTTTTTATCCTGCAAGGCAATGTATGCTTAAAAATACATTATTTACATATTTGTGCTTGGTTGTCCATGTAGGATGGCACAGTGGTTAGCACTGCTGCCCCACAGCGCAGGGACTCGGGTTCGATTTCTAGCTTGGGTCACTGTCTGCATGGAGTTTGCACAATATCCCCGTGCCTGTGTGGGTTTTCTCTGGGTGCTCCGGTTTCCCCCCCACAGTCCAAAAATGTGCTGGTTAGATGCATTGCCCATTCTAAGTTCTTTTTCAATGTACCCGAATAGGTGCCAGAATGTGGTGACTGAGGGGATTTTCACAGTAACTTCATTGCATTGTTAATGTAAGCCTACTTGCGACACTAATAAATAAACTTTTAACTTTATCCAGCATTATATCTATTTAACTAGTTTTTCAGCCCACCTTACAAGGGACCCGGGTTTGATTCCGAGCTTGGGTCACTGTGTGGAGTTTGCACGTTCTCCACGTGTCTGCATGGGTTTCCTCCGGGTGCTCCAGTTTCCGCCCCACAGTCCAAAGATGTGCCATTTAGGTGAATTGGCCATGCTAAATTCTCCTTCAGTGTGCCCGAACAGGTGCCAGAGTGTGGCGACTAGGGGATTTTCACATTAACTTCATTGCAGTGTTAATGTAAGCCTACTTGGTGACTAATAAATAAACTTCAAACTATAAAGAATAGCCTCTTACAAATTTGATTCTTGAAAACTATCTTCTATACAAACTATTGTGTATACGATCTATGAACTCATGCTCCACATTAAACTGCAAATTTGCTTTGTCCAGTCTATAAGAAAATTAAAATCCCCATGATCACTATATTACACTTGTGACATGCACATCTAATTTAGTGATGTACACTCTGCCCTACACTATAATTGCAATTAGGCAACCGATAAACAACTTCGAGGTTTTTTTGCCTCAGTGTCTTAGCCCCATCCAACTGACTCCATATTTTGGTTTTCTGCTCCAAGATCCTTTCTCTCTACTGTCCATCGGTTGTTACCATGGATACCCTATTTCTTCCTTTTTCCATGTTGAACATCTTTAAAGTCAAGTATCCTGAGAGATTTGGTCCCCAACTTGGCCACTCTGCAATACTGTTCCATAATGGCTGCTATTAGAGCAAAATTAACTTGTCTATTAATTCTTCTACTTTTCATGTCTCAAGATTTGTCCTGCACCTTCATCGCTACAATATACACTGTCATGTGAATGTTGGATTAGTTATCGCAATGTTTGAAAGTTATGTCAGTGATGCTCAGGATCTCTCCCCTGCCGCCCCACCATGTAAAAATGAGAGAGCTGACAGATCCAGTCCAAAATACTCTTCAGCTGAGGCAAGCCGCTGGATAGAATAGGAAGAGTTATCTCATGGATGTACAATCTGCTCTCTTTTCTGGTCCTGTGGTTTTGTTTTAGTTTTTCTGAAGCCCACCTTGTAAAATCTTTGGGTTTTGTAAGTGCCTGGTAAATGAGAAACGTCAAATGCTAGACAAAACAAATATATTGGCATGAGAGTACCTTTCTTAAGTATCAGGAGCATTGCAACATGTTGACACTTGATCAATCACTGTGGAGATGTGCTGTTCTCCTGTTCAAGATTGAAAAAGGTATTGAATTGATTTAAATTCATGCTGTTGTGGATTGGAACTGATTCATCATAAATAAAACAGATGTGGGATAAAGCAAAGCAGTAATTGGTGAACAAAATTTGCAATAAGGATATTTTAGAGCTCTTGAATTGTCATCAGTTTATATAAAAGCCTCGGTTTCTTCCTTTTCCAAATACATCTCCACTGCTGTATGCATTGATTTCAAAACTGCAGAGTTTAAAATCAAGTTGCTCTCTTTCTCCCCATTGTCCTCTCTGAAAGTGTTCATCTGTGGATATTGTCTTGAGGTTAAAGAAGTTTTAGGAATTGTATTGACTCCTGCTCTGCACTGATCATCTTGTGAATTATAAAACCAGGAAGAAGCAGAGCTGAGATTTGTAAATAAAAAGAAATAAATTGGAGGAACTCTATAGCTCCAATTGAAAATAGCTGACGTGCATGATTTTATTGCACAAGTAAATCTTGTTGGATATTGTAGCATGTGGTTTAATGTAAAATGTTAGTTTTCCTGTATTTTTCTACTTTCCTTTGCTGATGAACACATTTGACTTCTCTTTGGCTGTTTGTTTTGACTTTTCCTCTGGCTTTTTCTGAAGTGTAGTTTCTCAGTGCTATTACTGTGTACTGTCAAGCTTCTCTTGTAGGACCCATATTTCCTTAGTTTCATTGAAACATGAGACTCCTGAGCAGGATAGGCCATTTGGCCCTTTCAGCCTGCTCTGCAATATGATAACGTCATGGCAGATCTGGTTGTGGTCTCAATTCTGTTTTGCCACCAGCCATCCATAACCATCAATTTCACTGTCCATCAAAAATCTATCAACTCAACTGTGAATAAATTCAGTGAACCAGGTTCCTCTGCTTTCTGGGAAGTTAAGCATGAATAGAGGATTAGTTAGTTAACAGGCAGCAGCGAGTAGGAATAAACCTAGTTATTTTCAGGTTAGCAAGTTATAACTAGTGGAAGTCCCACAGGGATCATTGTTGGTTTCTTGATCTATATCAATGGTATGGATAATGGAACCGGAAGTATGATAGCTAAATTTGCCATTGCTACCACCTAACGACCCTCTTAAAGTAAAAAATTCTCCTCCTCTCCATATTAAAAGGAAGACCTATTGTTTTTGAAATGCATTGCCTAGTTCTTGTCTCCCCACAAGAGGAAGCATTGTCTCAGTTTCACCCCTATCAAGTTCTCACAGGATCTTGTACATTTCAAGGATCACCCCTCAATGCTAGGCCAAACCTGGTTAAACTTTATGCATAAGATAAAAACCTTCATCCCAGGAGTCAGTTGTGTAGACCTTCTCTAAACTCTTTCTAAAGCATTTATATTTTTCAATTAAGGAGATCAAAACTGTACACTGTACTTCAGGTTTAGTCTCCCCAAGGCCTTGGACAATAGTCGTAAAACTCCCCACTTGTATATTCCATTCCTCTCTCAATAATTGTCAACATTCCCATTTACCTTCCTCATCACTTGCTGCAACTGCAAACTAACATTTTTGTGATATAGATACCAAGACGCCTGGATCCTTCTGCACCATCAAGTTCTGAAATCTCTCCTTTTAAATAGTAAGCTACTTTTCTATCCCTCCTGCTAAAGTGGACATGTTCACTTGCCCACATTATACTCATTGGCCAAATGTTTGGCCACTCATTTAACCTATCTATAGCCTTTCATAGGCTATTTATCTTGATTCGTGACTTTCTTACCTATATTGGTGTCATCGGCAAACTTACCAACCGTGCATTCAGTAAGGTGATCACAACAGTTTCCTATAACGCCAAATGGTTGTCAGTTGCCACTTGCTGGAAGGCTGCCATTAAGGCAATCACACGAAACCATACCATTGCTTATATTTTACACAAGAAACAATATCTTTGGGTTAGTTGATTTTTAGAGTATGTGTCTTCTCCCCATCCTATTGTATAAGCTACTTTGAGCCGTGTCTGGTGGATATGAAGTGAAAAGAATATTCACTTGAATGCATCCTCAACACGCCGTTGTTTCACTCATCCGTTATTAAGTTTGTTCACTTCAGCTTGATATCATAACTCTTTATAATGTTAGTCCCATTTTGGAGTCCGTCAGAATCTACCAAACTGTGACATTTACGCAATAAAGAGAGTGCATTTCATTTGCAAAGTGAGGCGGCCCTACGAGGCAGGTAATCTGTCTTTTCTGGAGATACAAAGTGAGCAATCGAAAGCACAAATCCAATTAAGTTGTGCAGTTGCTACAATCTTAACCTAATGAGTGAAATAATACAATCTAGATAGTGCAGCAAAGCTTGGAAAATTGCTTTGTTGAGCAGAAAGAAATTGAACCAAATTCAACATCTTACCCAGCCCACCCACTGTCCTATCCCTGTAATCTTGCGCTTTTAACATGGTGCATTTACCTAACCTACACATCTCTGGACACTGAAGCAACATAGCACGGCCAGTCCAGCTAACCTGGACTTTGGGAGGAAACCAGAGCACCTGGATGAATCCCACACGGACATGGGGGAGGGGGTTGCAGCAGTGCTACCGTGCCATGATGTGATCTGTCTTGCAGTGACAGGGAGGGCAAGTTGTAGAATGATCAGATATTGAGTTTTCACGCAGACACACAAGCTGTGCAGTTTACTCAGTTTACAGTGATTAATTTCAGTTGAAATCCTACAGAGATGTTTGTTTTACTGTTTTATCAATATTGTTATTCAAATGACTGCCCAACCTAATTTCTGATAATGCTCCACTGACAGGTGTTGGCTGTCCTCTCTGCAGTTGTTGCTGGCAAAAGAAACTAATGATTTCCAGTGGACCAAAGTCAAGAGATTAGTGCTGGATCCCTTTGTTTTGTGACTTAGAGAAATAAATTTGATTCAGAAACTTGATTAAAATTGATTAAATTGCAGATGGTACTAATTAGTGAGAACAGTCTAACCTATGATTCAGGCAAGGAATGATGAAGGAACTTGTTGAAATTGATATGTGGCCAACATTATATTAGATTAAAAACTAGTGCCGATAAGTCCAAGAACTTACGCATTGGATAAACAAAATGGTTAGGGGAAGCAGACTTAAAGGATGTGAGCTGGTTTGGCGAGTGACTGAAAGATTACATAGAATGTGCATTAAGGACACTAATTCCAGGTACACTAAATAAATCTGAAGACTGACCTTTGTTGAAGGGTGTATAGGGCTCTGATCAGGTCACTTTCATTTGACTCTGCCTATCAAAACACCAAGAGTTTGAACGTACAAACAAGAAACTGGAGTAGGCTATTCAGCTCCTTGCACCTAAGACGTATCTGCTGAAACATAAAACAGTAGGAGACAACTTGATTGAAACATAGAAAACCCATGGGGATAACCTCAAATCTGCACTCCACCTGCTCCCGATACACAATCACCCCCTTGCTTATCAAGAATCTATTCAGCTCAGGCTTAAAAATATTCAGACTTCAGTTCCAAAGACTGATATCCCTCTGAAAAAAATTCACTTCATGGCCATTTTAAATGGGTGACTCCTTATTTTTAAACTGTGATCCCTAGTTCTAGATCCTCCTCCAAGAGAAAACTGTCCACTTCCAGCCTGTCCAGATCCCTGTGGGTTTTCTATGTTTCAATCAAGTTGTCTCCTACTGTTTTATGTTTCAGCAGATGCAGCCTAGCCTGTCCACCTCTTCCTCAGAAGAGAACCCACCCGTTCCAGGTCTTAGTTTGGTAAACCTTTTCTGAACTGCTTACCATGCATTTACATCTTTACTGAAATTTGGTAACCAATACTGTACACAGTACTGCAAATGTGCCCTGTATAACTGAAACATAACCTCCTTTCTTTTGTATTTAATTTCTTTTGCAAATAACATTCGATTATATTTTCTTATTACTTGCTGTAGCTTAAAGAATAGTTGAAGACTTTAAGATTGATGATGAATGATGGAGGAAAGGTGAGAAATACTCTGACTCTTTGAAAGGATGCAAATGAAGGTGAACTTCCCAAAGATGTAAAAAGAACATAATGGATGTCACTTTTTCCATTGGTTCTTTTTAACTCCAACTTTTAAAAACATGAATTATGAACCACTAAAAGGTGCATATCTGAAATGAGGATTAAGGAAGGATAATAAACTAGGTTAAACATTGATGAAAAGACAAAGTAAAACAACAGATTTTCAAAGTGATTTTCGTGCCCCACAGAATTTAATTCCAGGGTCAATTCAGTAAACAGTGTACAGCCTGTCAGTGTGAAAGTCAAAATGTGTTAGGATCCCCGTCAGCTGTTTGCATCGCCAGTTCTGGAAGTGGAGTAACTGCACTGGCTGCAGCATAGTTCCAGTTTATTTGGCTGTTGTCATCAAATATCTGACTTGTGAGACAAAGTTGTACATCATACTTTGCCACCTGCAGCTCACTGTGCAATGATGAGCAGAACAAGCTACTGTGAGGTGCCACCATTACCCAGTTCTAACCTGACCATCGATGCAGGCTGCCTGACCCAAGAAGCAGAGATTGTGAAGAAAAGCTAAAATTGTCACTTATGTGCAGACACATCACTATGTCACTTGGTGGTATTTTACTAAGTTTGAGCAGCTGATTTTTAATTGAATTTCTGAAAACAGTCATTGCACTTAATATGTATAAAAAGTGCCTTTGGGATTGACCCCTCTGCTAATAGGGCCTTTTGCCTAATAATGATGGGTGATGACTGTACAATTGTGCACATAATAGTGAAAGGATGACTCACAAGGCAAATAAACACTATTATCAGATACATTGCTTTAGTCTTTCCAGAGCAAACAAAACAAAGAACAACCCAGCACGGGAAACAGGCCCTTCGGCCCAACAAGCCTGCGCCGCCGCATCACCCTACACCTATTCTACCCTGTGTGTCTACGAATAGAACCCCTGACTTAGCCAGATTCAGGGGAGAATAGTGTCAATTTGGTAAAACCAATCAGCCTAAGAGCACATCTTTGGGGTGTGGGAGGAAACCGGAGCGCCCGGAAGAAATCCACGCATCCACAGGGAGAATGCACAAGCTCCCACAGACACAGGCCCAAATCCATGTATCTGCAAATATACAAAATTTGCTTTGTCAAATGGAAACTTCACATTCACAAATCCAGTGTAATTTCTGTTCACAATGTTTACTTTTTCAAACTTTTAACTTGCACATTAGGACTTAAAAAAATGTTTCAACATCAAAACAGGTCATTCAGTCCTGCATTCTGTCACAATATTGACTGCACATAAACCCATCCATATCATGTCTTCTTTTTATTCTACCACCAACCCAATCTTGAATGTTGACAGTTTCTGCCATTTGCTTACTCTAAAAGTGAATGCCTCAGATTTATAACTCTGCAAAGGTTTTAAATTTCTTCCTTCTAATCTCATATCTATAGCATTTCATTCTTGAATCTTTCACAGAAACAGCACTTTTTTTAACTACCTATCCCAATCTTTGTTGATTTTAAATATTTACATTATAGAGCAATGCAGATTACTGGTTGCTAAGGAAAACAGACCCATTTGTATTCCAGTTTTTATTTGCAGTACCTCATTAATAGGCAGCAGTCTTATTGGTTTGCATTGTTCCCTCTCAAAGGTGTAATGTGTCTTTCCTGTAATGTGAATCCCAGTACTGCATGTGGCGCTGTAACTAAGGTCTGTTTATTAACTTTTATAGAAGCTTGTCGCTACCTTCTGACTTTTCGTATTCCATTCTGCATCTTGAGTGGAAAAAAAGTTTCAAGAGTTCCACTAACTTTTTTCATAGCTTCATAACCTTGGGCACTGCCTTTAATATCATGTGATCCTGAAGCCTGGTCTACATTTACTAGCTCAATTAATGTTGAGAGATCAACAGAAGCGCCTATTGTGAAATATTATTTCCACTAGGCGATTTAGCATCTTTGCTTTGGAAGTCCACATCCACCACGTCAGTCACATTATCCTTAATGGCTTAATCGTCTATCGTCGCCCTGCCCCTGGCCGTTGAAAGCCCAAACATCTAATGATTGGTGCTGATATCAAGAAATTAGGTATTTTTTCACTTGAATTACTGTGACATTTTCCTTGTACAAATGTGATTTAACCAGTCTTCGTTGATAACTTTTTAAAAAATGTAACCATCAATTTCCATGAAGTTTCCATAAATGAATTCTATTTTGAGAGATGCTTTTTAGATTTATCCAGAAATGTTTAGTAAATTCCAGTTTGTAGAACATTGCTGATTTAGATAAAGTTGATAGAGTAGAAATTGAATGCTTGTTATGCAGAATGTCACATTTCCAAGCCTAATTTTCCCAAACCTATCTATGTGATCTTGCTGTGCTTTTGTGCTCATATTTGTCAAGTTTAACCCTGATTAGTATCTGGGGGCATTGCTGGTTATTGCTGTAAAGTGTTAAAGAACAGCAGGAATATTGCAAAGGAAAGATATCTCTAACTAATGTGTCAGACTAAGCTGTTGAGTTTATTTCACAAACTTAGAAATAGCAAAGTTGTGTAAGGTGAGCCTTGAATAGGAGAAATGAAGTAACCTGATGTATTTGCCTGATGTGCGAATTGCTTTTTAAGTTAAAAGTAGATGGATGTAGATTGGATTAATAAAGATTGTACTAATTGAAACAACCACTATATATGACTTGGAAGAAATTGCACTTCAGAAAAATTACTTATCTAAGCAGATCTGTGTCATCTCTGTCAATGAAAAGTTTAATAAATTACACATGGCCTAATTTGATTCACTTACTCTCGGCTGGCGTCTTTTATTTTGAAAATAGAAAATAATTTTGTTTGTGGTCACTTGAGCACCAGTGGGTAGTTTTAAAAACTTGAAAGGCTTGGATGGTGATATGCTGACAATTCCTACAATTTGCATAATTTCAGGAAACTAGTATTTCCAGCAAAGTTTATGGACAGCATTGATTTTTTTTGCGTCCCAGTGAAACTGGTTATTAAATATCTGACAAGGCATTTGATGAAGTACCACATTATAGACATTAGCAAAAAAAAGGACAGTGGCAAATGGATCCAAAATTAGAGTAAAGCATAGCAAGTAGCAGTGACTGGTTATTTTTTCAGTCAGAAGGGAAGTTTCTAAGGCTCATTCGTAAACTCAGTGCTCCCTATTAATGAACCATTCTTGGATCAAGCCTAAGGCGAGTGTAATGTTGTATCTTGTCAGCATAGATGTTGTTTGCCTCTCTTGTGGGGACCATTAATTGGGTTGAGTTGGAATTTGAATTTGGTTTTTTGAGCAAGCAAGAAATGGATTTGGGTTTGCCTGGTCCATTCTGAGTATTGGCTTTGTAACTTTAAGAATGGAGTAAAAAGTTAAAATAAAAATTCACACAATCACAAAACTTTGGGGGTGGCATGCATTTTGGAAAAACAGTGAGGGGAGTAACATATGAAAACATGGACTGAAATGGATAGGTATATGGTGCACTAAGAATGTAGTGATGCATTTTGAGAGAATCAATATAAACTGATGGATACAATTGTAAAAGTGGATGTATGAACAGAGAAAGAGACCTTGCTGTGTCTTGGAATGTACTGCCGAAAAAGTGGGTGAAGACAAATTCAACTGTGGCTTTCAAAGGGGACTTGGCTAAGCACCTAGGAACATAAGAAATAGGAGTAGGCCATCTAGCCCTTCGAGCCTGCCCCGCCATTCAATAAGATCATGGCTGATCTGAAGTGGATCAGTTCCACTTCCCACCTGCTCCCCATAACCCTTAATTCCCTCATCTATCAGAAACCTATCTACCCATGTCTGAAACACATTCAATGAGGTAGCCTCCACCACTTCAATGGGCAGAAAATTCCCTTCTCCCTGAAGGGAAATAAAAATGCACAGCTACGGGGAAAGGGCAGAGGGAGTGCAGCTTGTGAAACTGCTCTTGCAGAGACCTGGCACAGGCTTTGGGTTAAATGACCATCTCCAGTTACTGAGTCAAAATTCAAGAACGCTCCAGCAGGTCTGTGGATACGCCAGTGCAGCTCACACTGCAGCAGTTCAAGAAAGCAGCTCACCACTATCTTCTTGAGGGCAATTAGGGATGGGCAAGAAATGTAGACAACAGCTATCCCTACATCCCAAGAATTATTAATTGAATTAAAAATATAGTTAATTGGCCAAAAAGCCAGTTACTTAGCAACTTAATTACTGCTTTTGTCAAATGCATTGCTCTTTACACAGCATCTAAAATAATAGGGAAACTGCTGTATCTCTAGGACTGAACACTTTGTGTGTTGCACAGCAACACATCCGTAACAGTTGTACATCTGCACCTCAGGACTTCAAACATTGAGTAGCTGCAGAACACAGAAAAAGAGGATCTGAGAGAGCGCTCTGCAGGGCGTTAGTTGCCCAGTTTGGCTGTAATCTGGCAGGCACTTTGGTCCTATAGCACCAACCTCACTTCTTCTTTATCTTGCTTGCTGCAATATGTCACCTCTATCAATCTACCCGTAGGCATGAAGATAATTTATTAAAAAAGGCAGGAAATTGCCTTGAGCCACTTGAGGAAAATAACATTTGAGAACCAAGATCTCAAACTCAAGACTAAGGTCGTGGTTTGTCAGGAAGCAATAATCTGCACTCCTGTATGCTTCAGAGACTTGGATAATCTATAGCTGGCATCTTGAGGCACTGGTGTAATACTGCCAGTGCTGACTTTTACAAAATCCTCTGGTGACATGAAAGACAATCCAACATGCCAAAGTAAATATGCCCAGAGTCAAGGCACTGATCAGTCGCAAACTGATCCAGCTGGTGAGACATGGCACTTGCATGTCTGATGCCAGTCTCCCAAAACAACTGCTCCACTTGGAACTTAATCAGG
This sequence comes from Carcharhinus amblyrhynchos, assembly GCF_965287045.1. Taxonomy (NCBI): domain Eukaryota; kingdom Metazoa; phylum Chordata; class Chondrichthyes; order Carcharhiniformes; family Carcharhinidae; genus Carcharhinus; species Carcharhinus amblyrhynchos. Next base: position 12,975,847 of record NC_137330.1, on the reverse strand, counting down.
GCAGGAGATTTCCAGGAAGACAGCAGAAACATTTTAGGAATGTCCTGAACCAAAGCATCACTGAGAAGAGGGAAACATCCTTGCTAACTCATGGAAATCCCTGACTTGTGAGCAACCAAAATGGAGGGAAGACATCAAACTCGGTGAGAAACTTCAGCTCGCAGAGGTGAAGTTGGTCAGTGGACAGGTCAGAGGGGTACACAAACCTCCAAGCAATTCATCTGCCTGACCCTCCAAGCATCACGTGCCCTGAATGTGACAAAGTCTGCAGACCATGCTTTGGACTTATGAGCCATCTCGGAGTCCATCAAAGTGGAGTGGAAGCAAGGCATTCTTGAGCTCAATGAACTGCCTAAATGCGGCCATTTCACCCTTTGCAGGCTGCTAATAATATAGCAGATCTCAGATCACGAAGAGCAGCTCTCACTTCATCCTTGGATGGCTGTGAGCTGGGAAGTCCAACGAACAAACACACCCTGCTGACAGGTCCAAAATTAGACATGATTCCAGGTGAGGACAAAGATTGAGATTTTTGCATGAGATACATCCAATCCCAAGAAATTGGCTGCGCCAGTTTGCTGCATGTATACGTTTGTTTTAGAATTTTGAAAACCTGATGGATGTCCCTTATAATCCCTAATGTGCCATTTACTCTGGTATAGTGATGTCTGATTTTATTTATCTTTTTCGGTGAAATTTCAGTTTAACAATTTTAATGTGGTTAATGAGAATTATTTCAAATGTGTGGATTCCTGATGCAAGTTTAAATTAAATACAAATCGCTGCTATTTTGAACTACTAATGGCAGCCTAGAAAAAAAAATCTTGGAAAAGATTTTTCCTTGTTATAGCTTGATCATGCACATACATGTACATACTACTCTTGGATGCAAAGACTAAATGACATGTTAGCTACTTTTATCTTTGAACATATTAAGCTTTGACTTCGCATCTACAAAAAACATGAAGCATCCTCCGCTACTGATTAGGTAGTATTAAAAACATAATTGTAAAATGTGTTATTTAGAAAGTTGATCAGTTTCTGCAGTTCAATCTACTGTCAAAGGAAAGCTTCAGTGGCCATGCAACTTGCTTTCCATAAATGATTTAATTAAAATTAACTCCAGGCTAGAAGGTTGCCTGAACATAAGCTGTTGAATTGCCAATAATGAGAACTTCATTTTCCAAACTTACATTGGAATGGATAACTCGTTTGGTATTTGGGCTGTCTCAACTATGATATCAACCAATTCTAATGCCTGTTTCTTTTTCGATAATATTGTTGAAAGAAAACATTTTGTCAAAGGTTTTCATCTTGCACTCATCAGGACAATTGCAAGACATCCAGTATGAGGGGAATCAACAACTTCATACTGAGAAGAAATGCACCCACTTCTCGTATAGTATAAAGTTGTTCTGATTTTGGTATTCTTGCGATTGTCCTGATGAGTGCAAGATGAAAAGTTTTGACAAAGTATCATTTTTCAGCAATACTCAAGTTCTTTACTACCAAACAACTGTTAATATAATGACTGTTTTAGCCTGCAAAAAAGGCTAAAACCTTTGTTTGATGTTCCACCAGTTCAAAAAGTGGTAATGTGTCAGAGGTTGTTATTTCAAGGTAGTAAATTAAGCAGGAGTAAAGAATGTTGTGACTTGTTTTCATTGAGCTAGCATGCAACTGGTTAAGTATCTTTATCGCAATGTCAAACTCCTCCTATCCAACAGCATTGCTGGTGCACTTTCACCACAGTGGTTCAAAAAAGGTGACCCACTGTTGCTTTCATAATGGTAACTCTTTGTAGGATAAATGTTGGTCCTGCCAGGAGCATATATATCCTATGAATGAATGATAATAAAATGTTTGGAACATAAAGCAGTGTAAGTGGATTACCCCAACTTTTTGCGATAGTTTTCCCTAAATTATTTCCACTCTTACATACAGAGCATCGAAGAAAAGGAGTTAAATATTTCAGGAGCTTGAGAGATGCTGTAGAGGGGAAGATTTCAGATTCCAAGGATATTAGCTCCAATTTTGGATGAAGCTACATTTTGTTTAGGTGGGCTTTACTTGAACTAAGTTCGTAAAGGATAGAAAAGGCAGCGGGAGAACACGCAAAATAACAAACAGGAGGATGAAAAATAGAACAGATCGAAAGAGGAAAAATGATGCTGCAACTGGAGCAATAGAACCTGATATTTCAGAACAAAGGAAGGGACAAAGACTTGATGTGGTGTAACCACAGAGGAAGTAATAGCAGAACTTGAAAACAAGCAACAGGTAGCCTGAGGCATCAAAATAGCAGAAGGCTAAAACACTGCATGGAAATGCTCAAGGGCTTTGACAATAAAATTGAGGACTTAGTCTCTATAAGAAATGAGAAACTTGCTATGCATACTGTACAAATGGATATGTATGGGTGCATTTGGGAAGTTTACAGGGACACTTACAGTTACTGGTATAATGGGGGGGTGCAGGTGTTTTGAAGGTAGAGAATTTTGCATTAAACAGGGATGGAATGTATAGAAATTTAATTATTAAATGGAGGATCTTGAGCTTATTGGTGGACGAGCCTCTTAATTTTGAAGGCATTTTGTCTTGCTAAGGATGATTCTTTAGTCTGGCATAATGGAATTTGGATGGTTGTGCAAAACAAGTGAACCGCTTCCCCCGGACATTGTTGAGCTTCTTAGTAACACTGCTTTAGGCAAAGAGTGTGAATGGATGCAGTTCTGTTGCAGCTAATGGCCTGCAATACTTCATAGGTGCCTTGTTAATAGCTGTTAAATCTATTCTGTCTATCCCGTTTAACATGGGGGTAGTACTACACAGCATGGTGGAATGTGTTCTCAGCATGAAGATAGCTTCATTTTCTCACTCCTGCCAATGGTATCACAGACAGATGCATCTGTAACAGCTAGATTGTTGAGGATGAAGCCGCACAGGTTTTTTCCTTGTGTTAGTTCCCTTACCACCTGCTGCAGTTCCAGTCTGGCAGATATCATCCATAGAACTTGGCCAATTTGGTCAATAGTGGTGCTACCGAAACACTTTTTGTGGTGAACATTGAAGCCCTCTACCCGTGGCCTTATTACCCTTGGTGTTTCTTCCAAGAAATTTTCAACATTCTGATTCATCAACCAAGGGTGTTTGGTATGTGGTAATCAGCAGGAGGTTTCATTTCCCATGTCTGACCTGTTGACACGAGTCTTCTTGAAATCCAGAGTGAGTGTTGACTCCAGGGCAATTCCATCCTGACTGTATACCACTGTCCCACTGCCACTTCTGCTGAATCTGTCCAGCCAGTGGAATAGGACATAATCACGTGTGTTAATGGAGGAATTTGGAACTTTGGCCGAGAGTACGACTTTTGGGCTTGACTAGTATGTGGAATAACTCCTCCAATTTTGTCAGTAAGAAGAATTTTCATTGTCGCTTGTGACAATGCCAGAGAGTGGTTGTGGAGGATTTGCTTCTGAGTGGAGGCCTGTGACTAGTGGTGTGCCGCAGGGATTGGTGTTGGGTCAGTTGTTGTTTGTCTACTATATCAATGATCTGGACGATAATGTGATAAATTGGATCAGCAAATTTGCTGATGATACAAAGATTGGAGGTGTAAGTGGACAGTGAGGAAGGTTTTCAAAGCTTGCAGAGGGATTTGGACCAACTAGAATAATGGGCTGAAAAATGGCAAATGGAATTTAATATAGACAAGTGTGAGGTATTGCACTTTGGAAAGACAAAGCAAAGTAGAACGTACAGGGTAAATGGTAGGACTCTGAAGAGTGCAGTTGAACAGAGGGATTTGGGAATACAGATACAGAATTCCCTAAAAGTGATGTCACAGGTGGATAGGGTTGTTAGAGTGCTTTTGGTACATTGGCCTTTATATGTCTGAGTATTGAGTATAAAAATTGGAGTGTTATGGTAAGGTTGTATAAGGCATTGGTGAGGCCGAATTTAGAGTATTGTGTACAGTTTTGATCACCTAGTTACAGGAAGGCTGTAAATAAGGTTGAAAGAGTGCAGAGAAGGTTCACAAGGATGTTGCCGGGACTTGAGAAGCTGAATTACAGAGAGAGATTGAATGGGTTAGGACTTTATTCCCTGGGGCGTAGAAGAATGAGGGGAGATTTGCTAGAGGTGTTTAAGATTTTGATGGGTATAGATAGAGTGAATACAAACAGGCTTTTTCCACTGAGGCTAGGGGAGGAAAAAAAACCAGAGGGCATGGGTTAAGGGTGAAGGGGGAAAAGTTTAAAGGGAATATTAGGCGGCTGCGTTGGGGGGGGGTTGGAGCTTCATGCAGAGAGTGGTGGGAGTGTGGAATGAGCTGCCGGATGAAGCGGTAAATTCAGGGTCACTTTTAACATTTAAGAAAAACTTGGACTGGTTCATGGATGAGAGGGGTGTGGAGGGATATGGTTCAAGTGCAGGTCAGTGGGACTAGGCAAAAAAATGGTTCGGCAACAGACAAGAAGGGCCAAAAGGCCTGTTTTTGAGCTGTAATTTGCTATGGTTTCTATGGTGTGCCTTTGTTGATTCCGGTTGATCTGTTTGATTATAATATTCAACTTTGCTGTAGCGGTTTGATATGGGAGTGGTTTTCTAGATCATTTCAAATGGCTGTTAAGAGGCTAATCATACTGCTGAGGCTCTGGAGTCACATGCAGGCTAGACCAGGTAAGGACAGAAGACCACCTTCCCTAAAAGACCTTAATTTTCAACCATGGTCCGGTAGTCTCTTGGATTACCATTAGTAAACTAACCTTTTATTCGAGGTTTACTTAATTTATTAGATATCAATTCCCTCGGCTTACTTGATGGGATTTGTATTCGCATCTGCAGAGCGTTCCGGTAACATTACCGCGAATGGTAGCATACTGGTAATCTTAATGGACTGCTGGCTTTTGATAAGTGAAAAATGTTCAGTCAAAAGATATTAAGCGGCTGAGAAGAAATAACATTGAGGATTTGGCTAGCCTGCAACATCTGACAAGATAGTAATCATGATTCCATGGGCTGAGAGAAAGCAATCAAAAGATGAAGAATCAAAACAAGCTCAAAACTGAACTGAACAATTTCAGAAGGTGCAAGATCCAGTGATTAAACTTAATTGATTCTGCAAAGCAAATTTCTTTAAAAGAAAGTACTGTCAAAGGAATATACTGTTATACTATTGATCATGTGTAACAGGCAAGTTGCCTTCACACCAATGCACCCACTATAAATCTCAGGAACTGTACCAAATACTTTGTGCCTTCTTCTCAGTGCGCTCTCTTGCTCCCTCTGTTTTTACTTTGTTTCACTTTCCTTGTCCTCTGACTCCTTTCCCTCTAATAATGAGTTATTGTATGTGTTTATTAAAATAGACATTTTGATTTTGAGTAAACCTTATATAGATTGTTATCTTATGTTATCCATTTTCTGATGACCAGAATGCTTATAGAAATGGCCATATTCAGTATTTTAATGTCAACATAAACTAGGTTTACATATAAAATATAATGCAATTAATATAGGAATCAAGCAAATCTCTCAAGTTGTTTGCAAAAAGGTATGATACAGGCCCAATCTCCCCCACAAAACATTAATTATCTTGTTATATTCTTCTCACCCAAACATGCCTGTTTGATGTTGGCAATTTCGGCATTACAAACATACCAGATAGAATCAGGGGTAGGCCATTTGGTTTCTCAAGTCTGCTTCATCATTCAATAAGATCATGGTTGATCTTTCTATCTTTCAAATACCACTCATCGACCCCCAGTAACCTTTGATTCTCTTGTCTAACAAACATCTATCTAACTCTGCCTTAAAAATATCCAGTGACCCCTCCTCCACTGTCTTCCGAGGAAGGGTGGTCAAGAGTCACACGACCCTAAAAAAAAACTCATTTCGGTCTTAAAAGGATGACCCCTCAATTTAAAACTGTGCCCCTTCTAGACTTGCCCTCAAGAGGAAAAAATCCTGTTCACATCCACCTTTAATACCGTTTAGGATCTTGTACTGTTCAATCATGTCACCCCTCGCTCTTCTAAACTGGTGGAATTGAGCCCAAGCTGTCCAACCTTTCCTCATAAGACCTCTCATTTTTGCCAGATATTAATATAGTAAACCTCCTTTGAACTGACTCCAATGCATTTATATCCTTCCTTAGTAAGTAGACCAAAATTGCACTTTTATTTGGTTTAATAGGTTTAAAGGTCAAACAAATTCTTTTAATCTGGTGATTGACATTCTAAGGCTTTAAAATAAGAGACATGGATGCAATAATTTAGGTGTTTCAGAATTTCCTAGATTCTATGGATTGGAACTAATAAAAGCAGCAAATAACTATTCAAGAAAGGTGGTAAGAAGAAAACTGGGAACAACAGGCTATTAGCCTAATTTATTGTATTAGAGACAGTGTTGGGATCTATTATTATGGATGAGGTAACAGGGCCCTTGGAAAATCATAACACGATTATGCTTCGTCGACATGGATCAATGAAATGACAGTCATGTTTGCCAATCTGGTAGATTATTTTAGGATGTAAGTAGTAGAATAGAGTAAGGGGGCAACATTAGATGTAGTATATTTGGATTTTCGAAGGGCATTTGATTAAGTGTCAAGCACAAGGTTATAATACAAAATTAGGGCTCACTGGATTGGAGTAATACATTAGCATGGATTGAGTATTAGAAAAAGGGCAGAAAATAAAATAAAACTGACTAAATGGACCTCCTTTGGGCCTGTTGGTGATAAGTGACGTGGTGCTGCAAGATCAGTGCTTGTTTATAATGTTTTCAGACGTGGGAATTGAGTGTAATATTTCCAAGTTTACTGATGCTGGAGAGATGGGCAGAGGGATATAGACAGGGTAAATGAGTGTGCTGGAAGTATGATGGGATATAATGTGGTAAAAGTATAAAACTATGCACCTTGAAGGGAATATAGAAAATGTAGATTTTTAAATGGAAGAGACTGGGAAATGTTGGTATTTAAAAAGACCTGTGTGTCCTTGAAGATGAATCGCTGAAAGTAAAACAGATACAGCACATAATTCCAAAAGCACGCATATGTTGGCCTTTAAAAAGGCATCATAGGCCAGGTGACCAAAGGCTGATTTAACCTGAGGCTCACCACACCTCAGGTGGGCCTTCATGAATAGCCCCAGCCAATATGGGAATTGAACCTTCATTGTTCTGCATTACTAACCAACTGTCCAGCCAACTGAGCTAAACTGACCCCAATAAAGTTGGACTTTATTACAAAACGATTGTAATATAAATGTGAAGAAGTCTTCCTACATACCTACGTTTGAGTATTGTGTGCAGCTTTGGTTTGCTAACTTAAGGTAGAATATACTTGGAAGGAATGCAGCGAGGGCTCACTAGACTGGAGCGATAGGATTACTCTTGAGGAGAATTTGAGTGGACTAGGCCTGAATTCTGTAGCGTTCACAAGAATAAAAGGTAAGCTCATTAGATATAGAAAATTCTTAAAGGTTGGCAGTTTAGACAGTGGGAAGATTTTCCCTCTGAGTGAGGAATCTAGAACTAGAGGATTATAATATCAGAATAACGCGTTGATCATTTAAGACTGAGAGGGGAAACATTTCTTCACTCAAACGGTTGTTTGAAATTCTCTATCACAGAAGGCTGTTGTGCTCAGTCATTGAATGTATTTGAAATGGTGCTTGATTTACTTGGATAGTAAGGGAATTGAGGAGTATTGGGATAGTGTGAGAAGGTATTGCCATGGTAGATTAGCCATAATCCACCATGAATGGTGGAGCAGGCTCAAAGGGCTGAATGGCCTACACCTACTCCAGATTCTCATGTTCTAATTGTAATAAAACTCGCACAATGGGAAAGCACAGTAGCAAAGTGGGGCAGCATAATAGCACAGTGGTTAACACTGTTTCACAGTGCCAGGGACCTGGGTTTGATCCCTGGCTTCGGTCACTGTGGAGTTTGCATGTTCTTCCCAGGTCTGCATGAGTTTCCTTCAGGTCATCTGGTTTCCTCCCACATGCTGCAAGACATGCTGGTTAGATGCATTGACTCAAATTGTGGCGACTAGGGGAATTTCACAGTAACTTCATTGCAGTGTTAATGTAAGTCTTACTTGTGACTACTAAATAAACTTTACTGTTATTCTGGTAGCAGAGTCCAAACCCCTGCTGATAGTTGGTGCCGTTTTTGGCATTTGTGTTAATGAACTAAGTTTAACACAGACAGAAAATGTTAATGATGTAAATATAGTCAGATTTTTCCCACGTTATTTAATAACTGCCATACTGCTTCAGTAATCCTTTTCAGTGATTTATCCTGGAAAACCTGTTTGTCCAAGGTAGGCACAATTCTAGCACTGTGAAAAATAATTGTGGTGTCTGCTGAGCTTTTATTAGAATAAACCCTTGAAAATAAGTAAATAACTGCCTATATATTGTTCACTGTTAATGAATATGTTAAAATCCAAATGCTGGTTACTGGCTCACAAATGACCAGTTTCTCAGCATTATTTTATAGTCCACTTTTAAAAGCTAATTAGGAACGTGCCCAATGCCGTCCTATTGGTATTTCCAATTTTGTTTTGTACCACTTTAGTAGCTTTTAATGATTTCAATAATGAATTGCAGAAAACTAGTGAACAGATACAACAGATAATAAGGGAAGCAAATGGAGTTTTGACATTCATTGCTAATGGAATAGGGTTGCTGTAAATGTTGCTGCAAATGTACAAGGCATTAATGAGCCCGCACCTGGGGTATTGTACACAGTGTAAGGGTAGTGCATTGGAGACAGTTCAGAGAAAATTCACCAGAGATGATGAGGGATTAAGCAGTTTAGTCCTGGGTTTCGAAGAACGAGAGGAATTCTAGTTGAAGTATCTAATATGATAAAGGAGAAGGACAAAATAGTGGAGAGGATGTTTCCTCACGTGGGGCAATCTAGAAAAAGAGGTCATAGTTTTAGGAAAAGGAAGTAGTAGATTTAAAATAGATGAGGAGAAATTGCTTTTCCCAGAGTTGTGAATCTGTGAAATTCACTACCCCAGATTACAGTAGATACAGGGCACCTTCAGTAAATTTGGAGAAATGGACAGATTTTTAATTGGTAATGGGTTGAAGAGTTATAGAGAACAGGCAGGAAACATTCAAGTGCTGCAAGCAATTAGGATGGCAAATATCACATTACAGTTTATTTCACAGGTGTTGGCTTAGGTGTGATCACTCCTGGAGTATGGTGTTCAGCCTAAGGAAGGATGAACTTGCCTTAGAGTGGATGCAATAAAGATTCACTCGATTGATTTCTGGGATGCAAGAGTCTTCCAATGAGGAAATCTTGCATCAACTCCTTGTTTTCTGGAATTTAAAAGAATGAGGGTTGATCTCATTGAAGCATTTAAAATTGTTAAGGGACCTGGTGATGCTGCGAGGTGGGGTTCTCGGTCTTGAGATTCTTTTAGAAAGAGAAGAGGAGAAAATTCTTCAAGGTTCGTGCATCTTTGGAATCCTGTACCGCCAGAAGTCTGTGGATACACGTTCATTGAATCTTCATGACCAAGATCGAACAGATTGCTGGATACTAAAGGAATGGAGGAAAATGGGGACCTGAAGGGAAAGTGCTATTGATGCTGAAGGTCAGCATTGATTTGAACTGTAACAGACTTGGAAATGCATGGCATACTACTCCTCCTATCCCACATGTTAATGAGATCTCCCATGATCTGAGCTTGATATCATTTGGATATGCTTCTCCATCTTCTGCAAAGGAGTACTGAAATATTTGGTGAGAAGGCATTTTTTGATCATTATGCAGCTACCATGTTCTTGCCCACCTAAGTAGCCGATCTAAATCCCCTTGAAGCCTCCTCGCAACCTCTTTATATTCTTATCTAGTTTTGCGTCATCAGCAAATTTGGAAATATTACATTTTGTCCCCACATCCAGATGATTTATATAGATTGTGAACAGCTATGACCTGAGCAATGATCCCTGCAGTACCTTACTATAGTAATATTTCACCCATTTATTTTACTCCGTTTCTATTTGTTAACCAATTCTCAATCCATTGCAGTATTTTGCCTGCAGTCCTATGTGCTGTAGTTTTGTTTATTAACCTTTTGTGTGGAACATTATCAAAAGCTTTCTGAGAAACAACACATCCACTGATTCGTTTTCTAAGCTACAATTAACATCCTAAAAAAACCTCCAACAGGTTTGTCAAACATGATTTCTCTTGCCTAACGTTGTTGCCCAATATTATCATTTATTTTCCAAGTGTCCAGTATCAAATTCTTTGTAACAGATTCTAATATTTTCCCTCTTACTGATGTGAAACCGACAGGCCTGTAGTTGTCTGTATTTTCTCTCCCTCTTTTAAATAGTGGGATATGAGGAATTTCTTTTTCTGTGGGTCACAAATTTTTAAATTCCCTACCACAAGGAGCAGTGGAGGCTAAGTCATTGAGTGTATTGAACTAAAGGAAAATCGAGGGAACAGGCAGGAAAGTGGCGTTGAGGCCACTTATGATCTTGTTGAAAGATGGAGCAGTCTGGAGGGTCCAAATGGCCAATTTCAGCTCCTATTTTTTCTGTTATGTTCTTCCTAAAATGCACTACTTGTCCTTGGTAAATTTTACTGCCACATGTTCAACCTTCTGCCAATGCCTCCCTGAAGTCTGCCAATATCCTCCTCACTGCTTATTTATGACATTGCTCAGGGTTGTCATCGACAGAGTTTGAAATGATTCTTCCTTTATAGCCAAGTCCAGATTATTTAATATATATCAAATAGAGCAGTGGTTGTAATATCGATCCCTGGGGCACATAACTGTTTACTTGCCTCCGGTCTGACAAATAACTGTTCATCTCTGCTGTCTTTCCTTTTTGATCGATTTTTGTATTCATGCTACCACTGTCTCTTTAATCTCATGGGTTTCAACCTAGATAATGTATTTATTATGTGTACAGATTTGTACACCGGGATGTTGTACCAGAATTCGGCATTGCTCAATTTCATAAAATTGGTGGATTGTTTTCTTCCCAGGAGTACAGTTGCTATTACAATACTTTTGATTTGAAAGAACACCCGTTGTTCAATAAAGTGAGGGGGTTGGAGGGTGGGGGGGAGCTAGATCATTACAAATTCTTCAGTCTTCAGTGGTGGGCAAACGTCTGGAGACAAAATTAACTGTCACTTGGAAGAAATTAATCTACAATAACTTTATCAAATGCTTTCTAAAGTTCATATGTACACACAACATCAACTGCAGTACCTTCTATTGTCTTTTGTTATATCACCAAAGGATTAAAATTGAATTTGCAAGACATAATTTTCCTTTAAATCCATGTTGGTTATTGTCGATTAATTCTTACAAGTGACAGTTGCTTTTGTTGCAGCTTATTGTCTTGAGATGTTTCCCATTCCTGATGTAAAATTAAATAGCTTCTCTCTCCCTCCCTTTTTGTTTGAATAGGGATGTTATTTCACATCAAGCGATTTATAGAATCTATAAAATCCTACAGTGCAGAAGAAGGAATTCTGCCATTGAGTCGGCACTGACCACAATCCCACTCAGGTCCTATCTCCATAACCCCATGCATTTCCCTAGCTAGTCCCCCAACACATGGCCAATCCACCTAACCTGCACATCTTTGGGAGGAAACCAGAGCACCTGGAAGAAACCCACACAGACATGGAGAGAATGTGCAAACTCCGCACAGACAGGGACCCAAGCCAGGAATTGAACCCTGTGAGGCAGCAGTGCTAACCATTGTGCCACCGTGTCATCCATTTATATTAGCAAACTGTGCTCCTAGTAGGAAAAGAAACACCCAAATTTGGCTTTGTGCAATGCATGAATTCTGTCAAGTCATCCTCGTGTGCGAATCTGTAAGATCCATTGTTCTTTGTATGCTGTTCCGTACCAAAATAGCTTACATGTTGCCATCATATTACTGTTGTTTATTACCAAAATTGGGATGCCTTACTGTGTCTTGATGTATTTTCCCTTCACAGCAATGCATAGATTTGTAGTCTAGACAAAGGGTTGGGTTTAAGGATGAAATACTAATCATTTTCCTTTTTAAAATCGAGTGTGCAGAATTTCATTGCGATTTCTAATGATTCTTCTCAGATGTGAAAATCTTGTTCGAGATTCAAGTGCTTCTGTTTTTCCATTAATATTTGTATGAGGAATTGCATTTTAATAACAGTTCAAAGTTCGTTGTTCATCTTCCAAGAACGTCACTGGTATAAATATAAAAATTGTAAATTTGTGGTTTAATACATAAAAGGATGATACAGTTCTATGATGAGTTTAGCAGTCTTCACAATAAAGAGCTTGTGGCCTGTTAACAAGATAATTGAAGGGCCAAATGGCCTATTCCTGCTTTTTATTTTCTATGGTCACTGCAACATCTGTATCCATTTCCACAAATCCGCCACAGTCACAACCATATGTTCAAATCACTGGACTTCTTGATTTGTCCACTATCCACCATAAATTCCAAATGATCCGAGTTTCATTACTCCCATCCTATCCTCCGCTAATAATGTGCTGTTTGCCTGTTACTCCAATCCTTGTTAAGGTAATTAATTGCCTGTTCCCAGAAGATTGATTTTCAAATCTGTAAGCTCATTTAAGATTTGTTTCGTCACTTTGTTCAACTTAACTCTGTGACTTTGTCTGCCATCATACCCATTTCAAGTCTTTTATTCCTCTATCTGACCTTTTCAGTTCCAAGCTAGTGGTAGCGCTTTCATCTTTTGGAACTCCCTCTTCAAATCACTTCACCCCACTTTGTCTCTTTCTTTTAGGGATGATCGAAGGTACTGTCGGTTAGATGTAAACACTCCATACTTCTGCACAATTTTGCTTATATCTGCAAACTTTCCCTGTAGTACTCACGGGTCTATTGTTATATCCCTCAAAGCACTTTTGGAATTTTTTTCCTCAGTTAGAGGTGCTGTACTTAGAAATGTAACTTTATTGTATTAATATAGTGTGCACCTTGACAGTATGCTGTAGATTCGCTCTTCTAACTGAGAAAGAAAACTGGCATTTGTGCCCCTGTTAGTTAATAAATTGTTGAAAATAATGTATTGTCGTGGGAAAAGAAAGGATTGCATTTGGATATAAAAAGACCAGAATGAAAAAGTTTGATCTGTCAATGGGTCCAAATGTTAATCTGAATGTAACATCTTAAAGAATGTAATTGTTTAAGATAATAAGCTTTTAAATCGTATTTGCTTTTAACAACAGAAGAAAGATCAGTTGGATCCCCGAATGAGCCCTCAGAAGATAGCACAATCCAACATCGATCTATTAGGACTGGGTGAGTAATGATTATTTATTTGATTTTGTTTTATAATTGTGTATAATGTAGCAAACCTTTTACTGAAATGAAAATAACTGTTTATAGAATCCCTACAGTGCAAAAGAAGGCCATTTGACCCATCATATCTGAACCAACTGTGACAGAGCATTCCACCTAGACCTGATCCCGTAGCCCAATGTATTTTCCTGCTAATCCCTCTAACCTACACATCTTGGGACATTAAGGGATAATTTAGCGTGGCCAATCCGCTTAACTTACATATCTTTGGACAGTGGGAGGAAACTGGAGCACCCGGAGGAAACCCACACAGACATGGGGAGAATGCAAACTCCACACAGTTATCTGGGACGGAATTGAACCCAGGTCCCTGGCACTGGGCGGCAGCAGTGCTAACCACTGACGCATTGTGCTGCATCAATAGTCATTTTTGACTAAACTTGTAATGTTATAGACAGTCTTCAGAGAACATTGATATGAATTGATAGTTTAACATAAGAACATAAGAAATAGGAGCAGGAGTAGGCCAACTAGCCCTTCGAGCCTGCCCCGCCATTCAATAAGATCATGGCTGATCTGTCGTGGCTCAGTTCCACATTCCTGCCCTCTCCCCATAACCCTTAATCCCCTCTCTTATCAAAAACCCGTCAACCCGCGTCTTAAAAATATTTAGTGAGGCAGCCTCCACCACTTCAACGGGCAGAGAATTCCAGAGATTCACCACCCTTTGAGTGAAGAAGTTCCTCCTCAACTCTGTTCTAAACTGCCCCCCCTTTATCTTGAGGCTGTGCCCCCTAGTCCTACTATCCTTTCTGAGTGGGAAGAGTCTCTCCACCTCTATCCTATCCATCCCATTCATCATCATAGTTTAGGCTATAAGACATCCATACAAGGTGTTCTTCACCTTAGGAGTATAACTAATGAGCTCCTATGGGAAAGGATTTCTGTCTAAAGACTCATTATTTGTGACATTTCAATAGCTGCAATACAAAAGATTTTAGGAAGGCTTATATAATACAGTTGTATTTTAGTATTGTATATGAAGTGCATATTTTGAATCTTCCTGTTGGAATTGATTTGTTTTTAATGGATGTTGACTATCTGAATTACAGTATGTGGTAAAAGTTCATTTTTATCTTGAATGCCTGTCTTTTTTGCCGTCAGTGGTTTGTCTTGAATTGAAACTAGTTGCTTTTCTCCATGAAAACCGTATTTGGTTTTGTTAATAGAAGCATCGTTTTACCTTCTCATGCTATTTCTTGAGCTGTACGAATGGTTGACAGTGATCTTAAAGCATCTGGCTGCAAAAGACTACTGCAGTCAGAACACACACCCAGTTCAATTTAAACAAAATGAAGAGTTATTTTCTCCCAAATTAATGGGACTCGGGCAAAGTTGTCTATTAAGTAGCCTGAAGAAAGAGATGTTCCTTGTATTTAAGCTTTGATAGAGAAAGAAAAAGTATTAATTTGAGTTTTAAAATGGAAAAGATTCAATTATGGAAGGAAATATGAATTACTTGAAGTTCCATGAATCTCAAATCTGTTTAGCAAGTAATCTTGCAAAGGAGGTAAGTGTTATCCATGACACCAGGAAAGCTCTTCTGAACTTCAAATAGTGCCAAATAATCTTTTACATTCACTCGAATTGGCAGACAGGACATAGTTTAACATCTCACCTGAAAGGCAACATCTCCGACACAGTACAGCCTTCCCGCAGCACTGTACTGACGCATCAGCCAGGGTTGTGTGCTGATGTTCCTGGAGTAGGACTTGAACACAACTTTCTGATTCGGATGCAAGAATGCCACGAGTAAGCTAAGTCTGGCTTTGATGAGTTGAAGATCTAGCTGGAGGTGAATTAATATAACATACAGATTTGGAGTTGCCAAGTGGTAGAGTTGTTTGCTTATTCACACAGCCTCAGGCCTGGATTTCTGGATAAGACAGATTGTGCCAGTATGAAGGCTGAATGGTCTCTGTTTTTATTGCTCCATATCCCACAATAACTTAAGTTTATTCCCTGCCAGCATTTTTTAACGTCAATTACTCTTTTGGTCCTGTAAGCTGTTGGTGCAGGTGCTCACAATGAGCAGAATTATGATCTGTTGCAAGTCGAAGGAATTCTGATAGGTCCATGGTGCAAATATACATTTCAATTCAGTGCTTTCTTTATGGGATGTGGGTGTCACTGGCTAGGCCACCATTTATTGCCCATCCTTTAGAATGTGGTGATGAGCTCTTCTTTAATGCCTGTAGTCCATTTTAGTCCAGTGCTGCTAAGGAGGTAATTCCAGATTTTGGTCTGGTGACAGTGAAAGAACGGTGATGTATTCCCAAGTAAGATGGTGTGTGGCTTTGAGTGGCATTTTCAGGTGGTGGTGTTCTTATTTGTCTGCTGTTCATGTCCTTCTCGCTGTTAGCGGTCATTGGTTTGGAAGTGCTGCCTAAGGGGCCTTGCTAAGTTCCTGCAGCACATCTTATAAATGGAGCACACTGCTGACACCACGCATCAGTAGTGGAGTGGGTGCATGTTTTTTGTGGATGGGTTGCCAGTCAAGTGGCTGGTGTCGATCTTCTTGAGAGTTGTTGGAGCTATGCTCATCCAGGCATTTTTCCATTACATTTCTGACTTGTATCTTATAGATGGTGGGCTGGCTTTGGGGAGTCAGGAAGTGAACGACTCTATGTAGCATTCCCAGCCTCTGACTGCTGTTATCGCCACAATATTTATATGGCTAGTCCAGTTCAGTTTCTGATCCATGTTAACCTACATGCTAATTGTAGGGGATTCAGTAATGGTAATGCCATTGGATGTCAAGGGATAATAGCTGGATCCTCTCTTGTTGGCACTTGTGGTGTGCGTATTACTTGGCACTTGTAAGCCCAAGCCTGGATGTTGTTCAGGTTTTGCTACATTTGCTTCAGTATCTTCAGAAGTTGCAAATGGTGCTGAACATCAGCAAACATCCACACTTCTGACCTGATGATGATTATGAAAATGCTTTTTGATAAGGATCTCCTATGTAAGTTGGTTGATATTCTGATTAGGTCCATATGTAACATCTTAAAGGAGAAGAGGAGTAGAGTGATTTAGGAAGGGAATTCCAGAGTTTGGGGCCCAGATAGATGAAGGCACAATGACCAACTGTGGAGCAGAGAGGAGATGCACGATGGGCCTAGAAGTTTGGGTGAGCCGAGGCCATGGAGGGATTTAGAAAGAGATTTTTTGCAGTGAGCGGTTGCTAAACTGTAAGCCAGTGTAGATTGACAAACGCAAGAGTGATGGGCAAATTGGATTCAGGGCACGTTTGAATTAAAGCAGTGGGATTTTTGACTTGGTTAATGGAGGGTGCAAGATACACTAGCCAGGCATATGTTAGAATAGTCAACTCAAACAGAAAAAAGCTTGAGGGGTTCAGCAGTAAGTGAACTGAGGCAGAGTTGGAGATGATGTATTATAACAAGTAATGTTGTGTGAAATGGCAGTTTAAAAATGGTTGAAGTTGCTGGGCTTTATGAACATTTCAGTCTTTCCCCCTCAAACCTGACAAGTATTTCATGATCAATAATATCTGCAGCATAAAATTTATACTTCTGAAAATCCCTTAAGAAGTGACCCTCATGGGCAAGAGGTACTAAGATCCCTGAATTACAGGTTAAATAACCTCATATTTACTTCAGGATGACAGAGAATCTGTTTTCTTGTTTTCAGAGGATTTGCTGAGTACTTGTGAGGACACATGGATAGGGATTGTCACTGACTTCACATGCTCATTATCACTGTGCTTTGTGTTTCCTTATTTTCTAGTTATTATATTGATGATGTTTCTGTGAGTAGAAGTTTGTTCCTTTATGCCTACTGGAGTTTGTGGTTATCTTTCTTTATTGAAACATTATTATTGAACACAAAACGATGGGCTGAGTAAAGGTCATCTTTTTGAGGGATGCATCTGTTTCCCTGAATTATTGACCTGTCCTCTATACTGGATCCCTCAATCATTTATTAATTGGTATCTCCCTCTTCCCAGAAGATTAACTGACATGGATCTCCATCTCTTACTGTCCTGTACTTACACAAGATCAGCTGCACCCAGCCCATTATATCATAGCACATTTATCATCTATTTCCTCCTCTCATGTTTACATCGATCTCTCTTTCCAATAATTATGTCTGCCCCAGTGTGCCCAAAATAATGCCTTGTTCTCTCTTTGATGTTGTGCACTAATTTCACCTCCGGCCATTTTCAGCATTTCTTCATTGGAGTCTCTGTCTGTGTAGGATATGCGGAACATTCTTCTATATGTCCACATATGCTTATTGGTAAACATAAGAACATAAGAACATAAGAAATAGGAGCAGGAGTAGGCCATCTAGCCCTTCGAGCCTGCCCCGCCATTCAATAAGATCATGGCTGATCTGTCGTGGCTCAGTTCCACTTTCCCGCCCTCTCCCCATAACCCTCAATCCCTTCTCTTATCAAAAACCCATCAACCCGCTTCTTAAAAATATTTAGCGAGGCAGCCTCCACCACTTCAACGGGCAGAGAATTCCAGAGATTCACCACCCTTTGAGTGAAGAAGTTCCTCCTCAACTCCGTTCTAAACCGCCTCCCCTTTATCTTGAGGCTGTGCCCCCTAGTCCTACTGTCTTTTTTGAGCGGGAAGAGTCTCTCCACCTCTATCCTATCCATCCCATTCATCATCTTATACGTCTCAATGAGATCTCCCCTCATTCTTCTAAACTCTAACGAGTACAAGCCTAGTTTATTCAGCCTCTCCTCATAGCTCAATCCCCTCAACTCCGGTATCAGCCTAGTAAACCTCCTCTGCACTCCCTCCAGGGCCAAAATATCCTTGCGCAGGGCCAAGATTCGCAAAATGTGGGCTCAGGCTGCATTCAGATCAGCCATGATCTTATTGAATGACAGAGTATGCTGAAGGTGCCAAAAGGCCTACCCCTGCTTCTAATTTGTCTGTTCATATATATGTAGTCTCCTAGGCCTGTCACGTAGAAAGCCAAATCAAGCTGAAATTTCCAAAAAATCTCATGAAAGATCAAGCCAACCCAGGTGGACAGAGGGGAAGATGTGATAAATTTTGCAGTGGAGGTTACTAGCAAGTATGAAGCTTCGCTTCAAGAAGTGACAGATCAAATTCTTGGTGAGGAGGAAAGAAAGAATAGCAAGACATTGGGGAAGGTTGAAATAGAGCATGAAACACACAGCAACTGACACAATCCTTAAAAGAAAAAGAGGAAACATCATGAGTTGGTGACAGGCGACATACTAATTATGATGGAGAAAAGGCAACAGAATAAGAACAGTAAACAAGCGTATGACAAAATAGAAAAGCAGACTCAAAAAACCTGTTGAGGGGCCAATGAATAGCAGTATGAGGATTATCGCAAAGGCAAGATGTGACGAAAAGACACAACATGACTGTGTGAGAGTTTTAAAGCACTGGCAGACAAAGGATAACTGCAAATAATGGCTGTCTGAGGAGCAAGGAAGGAACACTTAAAAATGAAAGTCTAGAGTCTCTTAATTTGTTCTTAAAGACCTAGAGACCTAAACTAACGTATGTTAGAAAGTACTCACTTTTCTCTATAGAGCAGAGGTGATTGTTACCTGTGGTAGGTTTGCAGGGGTGGATATCTGTCTATTTTTGTTTGTCCTGTGGGTACACCTCTTCCACTTGAATCAAAAAAGCAGCAGCACTCTTCCCGTTGAAAATGACAAAAGCTAAGACTTAAGTACAGTTTTAATAGAGCTCTTTAATTCTGGTAAACATGTGCATATGAGAAATAGGAAATACTGTTGTAAATTAGGGTTTGTATGATTCTACCTAGTGTGTGAAAACAACATTTATTTTGTACAAAGAACAAAGAAGAACAAAGAACAACCCAGCACGGGAAACAGGCCCTTCGGCCCAACGAGCCCGCGCCGCCACATCACCCTACAC
Organism: Carcharhinus amblyrhynchos; assembly: GCF_965287045.1. Classification (NCBI taxonomy): domain Eukaryota; kingdom Metazoa; phylum Chordata; class Chondrichthyes; order Carcharhiniformes; family Carcharhinidae; genus Carcharhinus; species Carcharhinus amblyrhynchos. The sequence continues at coordinate 12,956,553 of NC_137330.1, read as the reverse complement.
CTATTCTACCCTGCATGTCTACGAATGGGACCCTACTCAGTCAGATTCAGGGAAGAAATAGTGTCAATTTGGTAAAAACCGACTAGCCTAAGAGCACATCTTTGGGGCGTGGGAGGAAACCGGAGCGCCCGGAGGAAACCCACGCAACCACAGGGAGAATGCGCAAACTCCCACAGACACAGGCCCAAATCCATGTGTCTGCACAGCCAGCAGTGCTAGTCACTGAGCTGTTGCGGCGCCCGTCTACCGGTCCAGGATCAAGCACACACACCGACATGAAGTACTAGGCCACTCCTGGACTTCCAAGAGCAGCCCACGCACGACCCGCCGTGTGCATGCCCCTCGCTTGACACGAGGTGGACCTCCACCTGTGGAATAAAGACAAAAAATATTAATCATACAGCCTGCCCTTCCGGTGTCTCCCGAGGTTTAACCCTATTTAATAGCCCCTACCATATCCCTCCATTCTCGTTTCACTCATGTGCCTGTCTAACTGCATCTTAAACGAGTCCAACGTTCCTGCCTCCACCACCCTACTCGGTAGCGCGTTCCAGACCCCCACAACTCTCTGCGTAAGGAACCTTCTTCTCACCTCCAAATTATACCTCCCCCCCCCTCACCCTTAAATGATGACCTCTCGTGTTCGTACCCAGTCTAGGGAGCAGTCTCTCACTATTAACTCTATCTATCCCCTTCAGTATCTTATATACTTCTATCATGTCCCCTCTCAATCTCCGTCTTTCCAAGGAGAATAGCCCCAGTTTCTTCAATCTCTCCTCGTAACCCAGTCCCCCCATGCCAGGCAACATCCTGGTAAACCTCCTCTGCACCCTTTCCAGAGACTCCACGTCCTTCCGGTAGTAAGGTGACCAGAACTGGACGCAGTACTCCAAATGCGGTTGAACCAACGTTCTGTATAACTGAAGCATTAGACGGCAGCTTTTATACTCTAAGCCCCTTCCTATAAAGGCTAACATCCCATAAGCCTTCCTAACAACGTTCTCCACTTGTGACGCAACCTTCATGGATTTGTGAACCTGCACTCCCAGGTCCCTCTATGTCTATACTCCTAATCGGCCTACCTTTTATCACATAGCTCCTCTCTGCATTATTCCGTCCAAAATGCATCACCTCGCATTTGTCAGGATTAAATGCCATCTGCCACCTATCTGCCCACTGCACCAACCTATCTATATCCTGTTGTATCACCTGACAATCCAGTTCCGTACCCGCCAACCCTGCCATCTTGGTGTCATCAGCAAACTTGCTGATCACACCACCTACGCCCTCTTCCAAGTCATTTATGTAGTTTGTAGTTTTGTAGTTTGTAGTTTGGCTTGTCAGCTGTGCCACCACACTGTTGTTAGATTTGTTATTGCAATATATTGTGCAGTGTATTGTGATTCTTATTTTGCATTTCCATGTGATTCATAATCCAATGCAGTTTATCCAAAATTAAAACTCACCATCACTGAGACTGACATCGCTATTTTGGAATTTTATAATTAGATGAATTACTTAAAACTGCAACCAAAGGAGAAAATGCTGGAAAATCTCAGCAAGTCTGGCAGCATGTGTAAGGGGAGGAAAGAGCTGACGTTTTGAGTCCAGATGATCCTTTGTCAAAGCTTTTATTCAGTACTTAAAACTGCAACTTAAATTAATTGAAGATTTGTAACCTTGTACACTTTTTGGTTTTACGCAATTTTCAGTCGGTGACAGTGCCACTAATTCTGCTCAGAGCTCGTCTCTTGTGGAACAGCATTAGAACCAGCCAATTATCTGCTGCCAGACTAAGTATAGTCAAAGCAGCAGGGCGATATGCGGCAGAGGGGTTTTGCAGTTCCTTAATCTGGCTATTCTCTTCCTCAGTGACTCCGAAATTGGCTTAAGATTGAAGCTACAGAAGCATCAACCTCCATTGAAAGTCAGTTTCCAATATTATTTTCAACCTATTTTGTACACAGGAATTTGAAGCAGTTTTCAAGGCATCAGGGTGGCAGAGCAAATTGAATCTCCAACATACATCACGATAAACCATATGGGTATCAGATGTGGCTCAGTGGCAGTACTTTCACCTCTGAGTCAGAGGTTGTTAGTTTGTCCCAAGTTCCATTTCAAGAAAGTGAGTAGAAAGCCTCAGCTGGTGCCTGTTCTGTATTATTTCAGATTAAACAGGGATTATTCCCTCTCGGGAAGAAGTACAGGATTCTGTGCTGACACTTGAAGTGACCAATGTTTATCTCTTATCGACATTGCTGGAGTATTATTATCTGGTTCTGACCTCACTGCTGTTTGAGATAGCTGCTCTGTTTCCGACATTACATTCTGACTGCACGCCTAAAGTATATTTAATTGACAATGAAGCATATGAGTCAGCCTTAATAGGTACAAATTCTCCCTTCTGGGGTAATGCCAGAAGCAGATTCAGTTTTGCTGTGCATCTGCTTTATTTGCATGGAAGGGGAAATTGGGGAAAGGGTTGCTGGTTTTGTACGCTTAAGAATAGCATTTGATTGCTGCCCATTCTAGAGGAGACAGTGGCGTGGTGTAGTGTCACTGGACTAGTAATTCAGAGGACCAAGTTGACACAATGCCACCATGGCAGCTGGTGAATTTAATTTTAAATAATTATTAAATTCAATTAATTAGTAAAAATCTGGAATTGAAGGTCTTAGTAATAATCATTAAAAGCCATCTGTGGAAATGTGCTGTTCTTCCCAGCTCTGGCCTACATGTGATTCCACACCCACAGCAAATTGGTTGACACTTAAATGTCCTCTGAAATGGTCGAGCAAACCACTCAGTTCACGGATTAATTGCCAGTGATGCCTCTATCCTCTGAAAAAAATATATACTTGACTGGGAAAAATGAGCAGTTTTGTCATTTTCACTTATCAGTACAAACTGAAATGCTTCCAGTACATCAGAGGTCCATAAAACAGACTGTTGTTCAACATCAGTCCACTCTGTCACAGTCCCAATGTTGTGTGTGCTGGCTACAAGCTAGTGTTGTTAAGTTGAGAAAGCTGTCTCATTTGCAGAAAGAAATATCAGCTTGAGAGTCAGGAGAGGTCCTGTTCAAAGTGCAGTCCAGTATCTGTAGGGGGAAGAAACTGAATTTGATATTTAAAAAAAAAATTCCCATGATAACCATATCCCTGAGCTACTGTTTACATGCTTTCTGTCGATGCAGTGTTCGTCATTCTGCATTTTCAATTTGGGCATGTTTATTTGAATTATTGTTTGTTCTTGAGAAAACTGGGTCAAACAGCTCTGTGAGCAAAGTACTAATCACCAATTTACAGTGGCTATGCCACTGTTGCCCCTGTCTGAACAAAGAGAACATAGAACAAAGAAAATTACAGCACAGGAACAGGCCCTTTGGCCCTCCAAGGCTGCATCGACCATGCTGCCTGACTTAACTAAAACCCCCTATGCTTCCGAGGACCATATCCGTCTATTCCCATCTCATTCATGTACTTGTCAAGATGCCCCTTAAAAGTCACTACCGTCCCCACTTCCACAATGTCCCCCAGCAGCGAGTTCCAGGCACCCACCACACTGTGTAAAAAAGAAAATCTGCCTCTTTTAAAACTTGCCCCTTGCCCCTTAAACCTATGCCCCCTAGTAATTGACTCTTCAACCCTGGGAAAAAGCTTTGACTATCCACTCTGTCCATGCCCCTCAATCTTGTAGACTTCTATCAGGTCACCCCTCAGCCTCCATCGCTCCAGTGAGAATAAACCAAGTTTCTCCAACCTCTCCTCATCGTAATGCCCTCCATACCAGGCAACATCCTGGTAAACCTTTTCTGTACCCTCTCCAAAGCCTCCACAGTCTTCTGGTAGTGTGACACATCTTTCTGGTAGCCTGTTTCAAGAAAGTTCATGTGTATTAAAATGACTACTAGACCCTCTTTTAAAAAAAAAATTGCACATCCTTTGATATAGGAGTTTTATAAGAGTGTTCTGTTCGTGCAAAACCAAAACTGCAAGGCAGGTAGTGAGGAGGACGAAAATGAGCAACTAATTGAGGTGAAAAAATATGGCAGAATCAGATACCATGAAAAACACAAGGATTGGGCATTCAGAGCCTTGAACCTGTTCTACTATTCAATCAGATCTTAGCTGGTCTGTACTATCACCACATTTTACCTGTCTTTGCTCTAAATCCCCTGATACTTCCACTCAAGAAAAAAAATTAATGGTTTTGATTTTGAAAATTTCAATTGACGCAATATCTTCTGGAGGAATTTTTTCCAGATTCTGCTACGTGTTCCATGAAATGGTGCTTCCTGATTTTGCTCTTAAATGCCTTGGCTGTGATGTTATCACTATATTGTTGTGTTCGATCCCACCACAGGAAATCTTTTTTTCCTTACCTGCCCTATTCAATGCTTTTTATCATTTTCAACATCTTGATAAGACCATCTTCTGGATTCAAGGGAGAAAGAGGCAGGATTGTGCAGTGTATCCTCAGTATACTTGTAATGAATCCACACTGTACTTTTCCAAGGCAATCCATCTTTCCTGAGATGTGCTATTGGCTGAACATGGCACTCTGGATTGTGGTTAACCGAGGGCTCTGCACAGTTGAAACAGCACATCAACACTTTTGAAAACCCAATGCTCTTGAGACAAAACCCAGCATTCCATTACCCTTTTGATTACATTTTGTACCTATGCATTAACTTTTAATGAGTTGAGATCTGCAAGCCCTTTATGTGTATCCTTTCTGTGTATCCCACATCTGACCCGATGAAGAAAATATTCTGTATTGTCTTTTTCAGATTCAAAATGGACAACTTCATATTTTCCTGAATTGTACTTCTATCTCCCACAGTTTTTGTCCATGCACTGTGTCCCCTTGTAATATCCTGCCACATTCCACAAAAAATAATTTGCCTTTTGCTCTCATTAACAATACAAGGACTAAGACCACAATTTTAATCTTTTGATCGAGCGATACAGTGGGGAGTGAGAGGAAGAACGTTTTTATGCAGTGAGTGGTAATGACCTGGAAGATGTTAGAAGCATAAACAATGGTATCAAGAGGACAATTGGATGGCATTTGAATGAAATAAACTTGTAAGGTTACAGGGATAGAGCAGGGGAGTGAGTCTGACAGCATTGTTCCAAGGAGAGTTGATGTGGGCTCAATTTATTGAACATCTTCCTTCTGTGCTGTAAGCGACTCTGAATCCTGACTTAGTGTCAACTGCAAACCTGGGTATACTATTACGTATCCCTCCATCCTGGTCATTTATGTCCCAAGATTACCTTCAATTCTGTACATTTTAATTTTTGCTAATAACCTTTTGTGCAAATTTTTATCAAATGCCTTCTGGAAATTCCTGTAGCTAACAGGTTGAAACATTGCCCTAATAATCTTATCAGATAATTAAACTAGATTTATACAGCTAAGGAACATGCTGACATCCCACCCAAAAGAGGAGATTGAAGCTGGATTATGGTTTAATGGGGCATAATATTCGTTGATCAAAGTTTATTGCCTTTAGTATTTGGTATAAACTTAGTCGTGTTTTATAGGACAAGTGTTCAAAGCATTCCCGCTTATTGTCACTTTATCTCTCATTAAATGACCAATGGGTTTGTGCTGCAAGGACAAAAGGAGCCAATAAAGAAACCAAAGGTGCTATCTGGAGGATATGTTAATAGCAGAATAACAGCTGTCCCAACACCAAGTAAATAAGAGAGAAGCAAGGTTTAAAAAAAACAATCCAGCAAAGAACCTTGATACAAAATATGGGTAAAATTGTGCTCTGAAATTGTTGCACTCACCAGCAGGCATTAAAGAACCTGGTAGAAATTTAGGTGCAGTTCCTCTATAGCTTTGGTTATTGACCCATCAGCCATTGGAAGCATTTTATTATTTGCCCCACTTCTTGATTATTTTAAACACCTCTACCTCTTTTAAGCTTTCTCAGCTGTAAAGAGAATAATCCCAGTTTAACTACGTCTGTTTTAAAGTGTGGTGCTTAAATTTGATTACAATACACCAGCTGGGGCTGAACAAATGTTTTTTTAAACACGTTTAGCATATCTCCTTGACTTTGTTCATTCTCTCTGTTTGAAAACCCCAGGATCCCAATGTTTTATACATGGTTTAACCTTTCCTGACACATTTAAAGATGAAGTGCACAAAAGCCCCAGATGTTCTTGAAATCTACTGGGGGGCGAACTTACCAAAAACATTCTTAGAGAGAAAATAAGAGGCAAAGTGTGATTTGTGCCAGCAGGGGGAGTGGATGGACACTATTCTCCTGGGTGCTGGAGTGCACCATTGCGCATGATCTCCAGTGCACAGTGTAAACCCCCCCTCAGTTAATTGTGGCCCCGTTTCAGAGGCAGTGAATGAGCCTGATGAGGAAATGAGTCTTGATTTCAACGGATATGAAGAGCACAGAATGGTACAAACTGAGATCAAATAATAACTGTATTGTTCAGATGCAATTGGTGAAAATTGTACTATTGAACAAAACTAGGAAAGAGGGTGGGGAGAAAAAGAAGCTGGAGGCTAGATATGAGAGAGCACCTATCAACAGACTTTTACTTGTTTCTTTAGAAAAGTGCTGAAATCGCCTTGGGTAAGAAAGTAGTATCCAAATCTTGACTGACCTGGCGGTTATATAAATTTATGAAGTGGAAGGAAAAAATTAAAGAAGTGTTTGATGCAAGCTTTTTAAAAGTTGCTTTCAATGGAAGAGTTGCATAGGCAGTTTTTGGAAGGCCAGTTTAATTCCAGCTGGTATGACTGAGTGCAATGTCACTCCTAATTTGGAGGTACATTGAAGCCACCTAATTCATTGCAAACTGTAATCAAGCCTGGAACTTTTGTGGTCTGAGCACCTCATTTATTCGCACTCACTAACATTATATTGGGGAGGGATGGCCATCTCAAATTTGCTTAAGCAGTGATAATCGTTGGGTTTCGAGGTGGTTAAATGAGGAAATATTTATTTCCCGATAACCAAACTGGAGGTTTTATCAGTCTTTGATGCGTCTCTGCTTGAATTTGCGTGGGATTAAAACAAATTGGTGTTTGAGGAAGCTAATCACGTGACTTTGCAGGCAGGGACTAAGTGCTTCCTGTTAGTTTTATTATTTTCACTATGAATGAATGTAATATTTTATATAAAATGTAGTTATTATATTGAACATGCTCTTGTTTCTTCCTAATTTTTGAAATAAATGTTCTGTACAAAGCATCTTTGAAAAATATACGTTTCAAAATCATGGTTACTTTGATTAGTTATCCTTGATATATGTTGTGAATAAACAAGCAACCCTTTTCTGTTCTGAGGTGAACAAAGGGATTGTAGGTTCTGAGACTTGAGTGCAAATTAATTATTCATGTTACAGGTTTAAAACCTCTCGGGATGGGAGCATTGCTACAGAAATAGGTTTTTAAGTACACATTGAATCTTGAGTCTGCCGCTGTGAACATCATTAGATAAAAGGATCATTGGATGATGTGGCTGAAATTGAATACTGTTTTTCTGACGTGCCTTTCTTTCTGAAAGGAAAGGAAAAAGGAAAGGTCCACGATAGCTGATCTGACAATAAATAGAGATGAAAAAGGGTGATAAATGGCCGTACTGCTTTTGTTCCATCACCTCATCATTACCATAGCAACCTGGTTGCCTGCTCACAAGTTATCACTAAATCTTTAATGTTGATGCTTTAAAAAGATTACACAGAACCTGTAGATGAATTCCTGTTCTCCAAGGTTGATAAGTTATTTTCAAATGGGAGCAACGAAAGGAAGCACCCTGAAGGAATATGACATTAAGACAGAGAAGGTGAAATACTTACATTTAAATAAGATATCACAACAGCTGATAATAAAGGCACCTTTCACCTTCCATTGCCATTAGTAATCTACCCTACTTCCAGCTCTTATTCTTATTTGAAACCTAATTGACAAAATGATTAATGTTGACACGCAGTTAGCATGAGGACGAATGTTGCACTTAATGCTGACACCCATCATAAAGAATGAAGTGCAGCTTATTGTAAGACTGGGTGATTTTTTGATAACAAGTGTTAATGAACCTTGAGTGGTTCTGTACATCAAGTATTTGGCAATCATTTCCCCAAAAACCTTTTGCTTAGTACATGGCATGTAATCTTCTGAATGCATTTTTGATTCCTAATTATTTGGAGATCCTGTCACATGCTGAGAGTGCAGGGAAAATATGTAACCTTTGTACATGATATTTGTACATAACAAATCTACTTTTACCAAGCATTTTGAACTCTGTTTTCGAAAAGTATCAATGTTAAACTGCATGGATAACAGCATTATTTAAAATGGGCAAGAAATGAGGAAGTGAAGTTAACAATGAAGGCTTAACTATTTGAGCCAATTATTCTCCAGAGGAATGTAAATCTGCGGAAGCATTAGTGGAGTACAGAAACTACAGGATGGAACTTAAGACATCAACTAGGAGCGTAAAGAGAAGATTTGAGAAAGCTTTGGCTGGTAAAAGTAGGGAAAATCCTAAGATATTCTATAAATATATCAATGAGAAGAGAATAACCAGGGAAAGAGCAGTGCCCATGAGGGACCCAAGGGGGAAATTTGTGGGTGGAGGCAGAGGACATTGGTAAGGTGTTAAATGAATATTTCATATCTGTTTTCACCCATGAGAATGAGGAGATAGTTATGAAATCTGGAGGGGAGAAACTGAAGCTCCAGAGAAAGTTATCATAGGGAGTGACAAGGTATTGGCGGGCTTAAAAGTGGACAAATCTCCAAGTCCAGATGAATTGTGTCCCAGGCTGTTGTGGAAGGCAAGGGAGGAAATTGTAGGGGCTCTGACCCAAATTTTTAATTCTTCCATGGCCATCGGGGAGGTACCAGAGGACTGGAGAACAGCTAATGTGGTCCCACTATTTAAGAAGGGTTGTCGAGACAAGCCAGGGAACTACAAATGAATGAATCTTATGCCTGTGCTTGGACAACTACTGGAAAAGATTCTGAAGGAGAGAATCTATCCATTTGGAGAGGCAAGGTTTGCACAGGGATCGTCAGCATGGTTTTGTCAGTGGAAGATCATGCCTAACAAATTAGATTGTATTTTTTGAGCATGTAACGAAGTGTGTGAATGAGGATAGTGCGGTTGATGTAGTTTACGTGGATTTTGCAAAGCCTTTGACGGAGTCCCACATGGGAGACTTATTAAGCAGACTAATGCACATGGGATACAGGGTAATCCAACATAATTGGCTTAGCAGTCGGAGATAGAGAGTGGTGACAGACGGTTGCTTTAGTGACTGGACGCCAGTCGCGTACCATAGTGATCCGTGCTGGGCCCCAATTGTTTGTTTGTTATTTATATAAATGACATAGGTGACTGTGGCGGGTAGAATGAGTAAGTTTGCCGATGACACAAAGATTGGCTGGGTGGCTAACAGTGAAGTTGAGTGCCTTGGGTTACGGGAAAATGAGTTGATCAAATGGGCGGACAAGTGGCAGATGGAATTAGAGGTGATGAACTTTGGAAGGAGTAATTTGACAAGGAAGTACAGTATGAAAGGTCTGATAGTGGGAAGTTCTGAAGAACAAAGGGACCTTTGTGTGTTTGTCCATAGATCTCTGAAAGCAGAAAGGCTGGTTAATAGGTAGCATATGGCACACTCACCTTTATCAATCAGGTATAGATTACGAAAGCAGAGAGGTCATGATGGAGTTGCATAGAACTTTGGTGAGGCCACAGCTGGAGTACTGTGTGCAGTTCTGGTCACCACATTATAGGAAGGACGTGAACGTACTGGGGGCGGTGCAGAGGAGATTTACCAGGATGCTGCCTGGGATGGAACATTTAAGTTCTGAAGAGAGGTTGGATAGGCTTGGATTGTTTTCATTGGAGAAAAGTTTGAGAGGTGACCTGATTAAAGTGCTCAAGGTTATAAGGGGCATGCACAGGGTGGAGACGGAGCAGCTGTTCCCCTTAGTTGACGGGTCAGTTACAAGGGGACACAAGTTAAAAGTGAGGAGTGGGAGGTTTAGGAGGGTTTTGAAGGAAAACTTTCTTACTCAGAGTGGTGACAGTCTGGAATGCACTGCCTGAGAGACTGATGGAGGTGGGATCCTTACATCCTCTAAAAAGATGCATACTTGGCATGCCATAACATTCAAGATTGTGGGCCAAGTGCTAGCAAGTGGGATTTGGTGGGCAGGTCAGGGTATTTCATCGGTGCAGATCTAATGGGCTGAAGGGTCAGTTCTGCACTGTAGTATTCTATGATTCTGAAACTGAAGAGATCAGTCACCAAAGCTATTCAGACTTTTATTGTAATTTACTTATGATTAACCCTTTATTACATTTATTTGTGCAACATTATGTGCGAGCAACATGATATTTAAAGCAGACAACATTACCCACTTTTTTCTTTTGGATAGAAAGTGCACCGACCCAACAAGGCCTCCACTCCAACTGTCTAAATTCCCTGGGGTAAACTGCACTGTGGACATTATTGCCAATTGTAATTGCACCTGCTTTGGAAATCTCGATCCCCATCCCTTTCTCTCCCATCACCATCTGCAATGAAAGGTTTCCACTCAAAAATCAGCCATTATTCAGCTTAAACTGGGTAGATTTTAAAGCAAATCTAACATTTTGCTTTAAAAGTGATAACTTGAAGTTTATTTAAAACAGCTGAAAATAGGTTTATCACAAAAAGCAAAGTAATTAAAAATCAGTGTCAATCTATTACATAAGGACATAAGAATTAGGAGCAGAAGGCAGCCACCTGGCCCCTCGAGCCTGCTCCCCCATTCAATAAGATCATGGCTGAACTTTTCGTGGACTCAGCTCCACTTACCTACCCATTCACCATAAGCCTTATTTCCTTTATTGTTTAAAAATTTATCTATCGTTGCCTTAAGAACATTCAGTGAAGTAACCTCAACTGCTTCACTGGACAGGGAATCCCACAGATTCACAATCCTTTGGGTGTAGAAGTTCCTCCTCAACTCAGTCCTAAATCTCCTTCCCCTTATTTTGAGGCCATGTCCCCTAGATCTAGTTTCACTTGCCAGTGGAAACAGCTTCCCTACTTCTGTCTTATCTATTCCCTTAATCTAATATGTTTCTGTAAGATTTCCCCTCTTCTGAATTCCAGTGAGTATAGTCCCAGTCTACTTAATCTATCCTCATAAGCCAGCCCTCTCAACTCTGGAATCAACCTAGTCCATCTACCCTGTATCCCCTCTGGTGCCAGTGTATACTGCAGATGTGGCCTCACCAGCACCCTATACAGCTGCCACGTAACCTCACTGTTTTTAAACTCCACCTCTCTAGCAATGAAGGACAAAATTTTATTTGCTGCCTTAATTGCCTGCTGCACCTGCAAACCAGGAGTCGCAGCGTCATGTTGCAACTGTACACAACTCTGGTGCGGCCGCACTTGGAGTACTGTGTGCAGTTCTGGTCCCCACATTACAGGAAGGATGTGGAGGCTTTGGAGAGGGTGCAGAGGAGGTTTACCAGGATGTTGCCTGGTATGCAGGGGAGGTCCTATGAGGAGAGACTGAGGGATTTGGGGTTGTTTTCACTGGAAAGAAGGCGGCTAAGAGGGGATCTTATAGAAACATATAAGATGATTAGAGGTTTAGATAGGGTGGATGGTGATAGCCTGTTTCCTCGGATGGAGAAATCTAGCACGAGGGGGCATGGCTTTAAATTAAGGGGGGGTAGTTATAGGACGGATGTCAGGGGCAGGTTATTTACCCAGAGGGTGGTGAGGGACTGGAATGCCCTGCCTGCTGCAGTTGTAAATGCGCCTAGTTTGGGGGCGTTTAAGAGATTGGTGGATAGGTTTATGGACGTAAAGGGATTGGTTTAGATTAGAGGGTCAATGTTTTTTTTTAAAAATAAGACTGGTCGGCGCAACATTGTGGGCCGAAGGGCCTGTTCCGCGCTGTAATGTTCTATGTTCTAACTCCTTGTGATCCTTGCATAAGGACACCCAGGTACCTTTGCACAGCAGCATGCTGCAATTTGTTACCATTTAAATAGTCATCCATTTTGCTGTTATTTCTACCAGAATGGATGACCTCACATTTACCAGTATTGTATCCATCTGTCAGATGCTCGCCCACTCGCTTAGACTATATCCCTTTGCAGACTTTCAGCGTCCTCTGTACACTTTGCTCTTTACTAATTTATTCATTTGCTAAATTGCATATTTTCTAATCTGCTTTAAAATTACTGTAATTCAGTTGAAAAGATGTGAAATTATTTTCTAGTTACATTGGTGTACACGTGCCAGTTTCTAGTTAAATGAAAATAAGAAACAGGGCAATTAGGAATGGCCAATAAATAAAAGCAAGGAAGTGTGGATGCAGGACATCTGAAATAAAAATAAAATGCTCAAGTCTGGCAATCTCTGGAGAGAAACAATGACCACGATTTTCCCAAAAGTGCTGAATTGGTGGGAAAACAGTTCTAAATTCCAACTGTTTTGTCATTTCAGCTTCTCACCTGAATCTCCACACTCTGTGCAATATAGAGGTCCCAATTGTGAATATCATTTAAAAACTCAAGGGGGTGGGGCCTATTTGCACTGAAGTTTGACAGCTCCGGAACTCTGCACATATGCAGTTGTCCCAATCTGGTAGTCTCTGTTTGCTGGTCAGCTCAATTGCTGGTGTTCCCTGGTCATGGGCACTTGCCCTTGGGTAGTACTGGGGACATAGGCCAGACTGCCAGGGTGCCCTTGCCCAGGCACCCCATCGCCGCCTGACCCCTGGGGGGGGGGGGGGGGGGGGGGCAGTGGCGTGCGATTGCCCTCCCTTCATTCTGGCTGGGTCTCCTGCTAGTTCCCCAAACGTGGGGTGGTAGATTTAATCGGGACCTGAAAGTTCCTGATAATGAACTGCTAAACATATTTTAAATACATTTAAAGCAGATTCAAATGACACACACCTGCCTCCCCGCCAGTTTCCACCTTGGTGTGATTGGCGACTTGGCCGGCTCTGGGAGATGCGCATACATTCCCGGTGTGTGTGTAATTCCTGGTACAAGGCTGGTGATGCGCATCTCCCACTGCAACCCACCAGAGAAGTTATGGGTCGTGATGGGGGGAATTGAGGCCAATGTTTTGACTCCTTATGACTGCAGAGCTAAGAGGGGTAGAAATGTGATGGATTAGTGGGGGGGAGTTGGAGAAGGTGGAGCAAAATTGAAGGTCAGGGATAGGTGGAAGCTCAGGAGAGATTGTCAAAGATGTATTGGTCATAAGACAGGGAGAGCGTTAATGGTATTGATTAAAGACTAAAGAGTGTGTTAATAATGGCGTAAAGGAAAGGCAGCAGAATGTGTTAATAACATAACGAGGATTATCACTCTGAAAGCAAAACAAGTTGCAGACGGCCTTGTATTGGAGGGGATCGTGGAAAAAAAGAGGAGAATGTTCATGGCCTGAAGTTGTTGAACTTGATAAGTTCAAAAGACTATAAAGAGCCTAATCAGAATATGAGGTGGTATTCCTCCAGTTTGTGTTGTGTTTCATTGGAACATTGCAGCAAGGCCAAGGACTTGAGAACAAGATGGGGAGTTAAAGTGTCAAGCGATGGGCAGGTCAGTGTCATGCTTGCAAACTGAATGAAGGTTTTCAGCAAAGTGGTCACCCAGTCTGCCTTTAGTCTCTGCAATGTAAAGGAGACGGCATTGTGAGTAATGAATATGTAGACTAAATTGAAGGTGGTACAAATGAAATGCTGCTTCACTTGAAAAAGGAGTGCTTGGGGCCTTGGATAGTGAGGAGGGGAGATATAAAGAGGAAGGTGTTACACCTGCAATTCCATGAGAAGGTAATGAGGCGTTGGGAGTGAAGAAGTGGGCCAGGGTGCCATGGATGGAATGGTTCACACGGAATGCTGATGGGGGAGGTGAGAGGAAGATGTGTTTCATGGCAGCATCATGCTAGCATTAGTGGAAATGGTGGAAGATGACCCTTTGAACGCGGAGGCTGTGGATGGCGTAAAAAGTGAGGACCAGGGGATTCCTATCATGGTTCTGGAATAGAGGAGTAGGGTTGAGGGCAGAGGCATGGGATACAAGTGAGGACCCTATTAACCACATTTGGGGGAACCTTGGTTCAGGAAAATGGAAGACGTGTCAGAAGTGTTTTGGAAGGTAGCATTGGAACAGAAGAGGAGAAACTGGGAGAATACGGTGGAGTCTTTACAGGTATCATAGTGTGAAGAGTTTTCGTTCAGATAGCGATGGGAGTGGGTTGTCTTTCAATGAATATTTGTAGACAGTCCATCACCAGAAATGGAGACAGAAGTCCAAGGAGGAAAGGGACATGTCAGTGATAGACCACATGAATGTGAGAGGGGGGGAAAATAGAAGCAGAATCAATAAACGTTTCCAGATCCAGATGTGAGCATGAAGTGGCACTGATTGTCATCAATGTTACAAAAGAAAGGATGCGGCAGTGGGCATGAGTGAAACTGAAACAAGGAATGCTTCGCATACACTTTTTTTTTTGAGGGGTAACAGGCCAGACAGGTACCTATGGCCACGCTTTTTATTTGTGGTAGTGAGACAAGTTCAAGGAGAAATTGTTCAGTAAGCCAAGTTCAGCCAGGCAGAGGAGAGTAGTAGTGGATAGGGATTGTTCATGCCTCTGTTCAAGGAAGAAGCAGAAAGCTCTCACCCTCTTGTTGGAGGTGTAGAGGAATTTGATGTACAAAGTGATGGGGAGGCAATTAGGGTCATTAAACTGTTGATATGATGTAGGGCATCAGAGGAATCACAAATGTAAGTGGGGAGAGATTGGCCAAGAGACTGGGCAATAAGTAATTGTAAAAAATGCTTTTAAAATATATAATTTTTATTTTCCTTGCCAGTTTATTTTTAATGTACACAATTAATAGAAGGTCCCAATAATGATTAATTTGTACTGGAAGTGTGGCCATTTTTGTGGGCGAGTTTTATTGCCAACACAATATTTCTGAAACTGGCATAAAAGATTGAGAAAAATGGAGTGTCACTTTAAACCCAGCAACCTGTCATTGTGAGAAAACAAATGGTGGGAATGTTGAGTAATTACTTATCATTACCTACAGTAGAGAAAGGGGTCAGCATGCCAAGCATCCTAAGGAAATGAATATTGAATTAGAAACCAGACAAAACAAATATTCAGAATAGCAGTAATGAAAAAAAGGTGCTAAATTGTTTAAAGTTTTAAAGTTTACTTATTATTGTCACAATAGATATACTTTACATTGCGATGAAGTTACTGTGAAAATTCCCTCGTCACCACACTCTGGCGCCTGTTTCTCATTTGCTTTTCGTCCTTTGACCAGTGACTTTAAATCTGTGTCCTCTCATTCAAGATTCTTTCACCAGTGTTTCTCACCATCTTCATTCTCCAGACTCCTCATGATGAATGAAGGCTCCTCAGGACCAGGTGGTTCTATCCCATAATTTTGAAGGATGTGATGAGAGCTTTGCATATGATTCTAAATTGTAATCTTCTAAATCTTGTTTCATGAACATTTCCTTTAGAGTGGAAAATGATGCATGTTGCGGGGTGAGGAGATTAGTCAACTATTTTTTGGGAAATAGCCTGAGTCCACATCTAAGCATAGAGTAACTGAACATCTTGAAATTTTGCAGCTGATGTGATCGAGCCAGCATGAATTTGCAAAAGCCAAGTCATGCTTGATGGACCTAATTAAAGTTTTTAAAGAGGTGAATAAATTAGTGTTCAAGGGAATATCTATGGAGGTTATTCTTATGAACTTCCAGAGGCATTTAATAAAGTCCTTCAGGTGACAGTTGGCTTAAGCTGAGGCTCATTGAATTGAAGGCAGTTTATTGTCTGGTTAGAAAATCCTCTGAATCACAGGAGACAGTGAGTAGTGATAATAGGACAGTAGAAAAGGGATAACCAGCTGTGGATAACTAAGGAAATAAAGGAGAGTATTAAATTAAAAACCGATGTGTGCAGAGTGGCCAAAACTAGTGGGCAATTAGAAGATTGGGAAAGCTTTTAAAAAACAACAAAGAACTATGAAGAAAGCGATAAAGAAAGGAAAGATAGATTATGAAACTAAACTAGCATAAAATATAAAAACTGACTGTAAAAGTTTTTACAAATATATAAAAAGAAAAAGAGTGGCTAAAGTAAACGTTGGACCCTTAGAAGATGAGAAGGGGGATTTAATCATGGGAAATGAGGAAATGGCTGAGGTCTTAAACAAGTTTTTTGTGTCAGTCTTCACGGTAGAGGACACAAATAGCTTACCAAGAATTGACAGTTGTGGGACTGGAGGGGGAGAGGTACTTAAAACAATTACTATTACTAAAGAGGTAGTGCTTGGTAGGCTAATGGGACTAAAGGTAGACAAGTCCCCGACCCGGATGGAATGCATCCCAGGGTACTAAAAGAAATGGCAGAAGTAATAGCGGATGCATTAGTTATAATTTATCAAAATTCGCTGGTCTCTGGGGAGGTGCCAGTTGATTGGAAAATAGCTAATGTGATGTCACTGTTTAAAAAAGGAGGTAGACAAAAGGCGGGTAACTACGAGATGGTTAGCTTAAAGTCCATAGTTGAGAAAATGCTGGAATCCATCATTAAAGAAGAAATAGCAGGACATCTAGAAAAGAATGGTTCAATCAAGCAGATGCAGCATGGATTCATGAAGGGAAAGTCGTGTTTGATGAATTTACTGGACTTTTATGAAGGTGTAACGAGTGCGGTTGACAGAGAGGAACCGGTGGATGTGGTTTTTGGATTTCCAGAAGGCGTTTGATATGGTGCCTCATAAAAGATTGCTGCAGAAGATTAAGGTGCACGGAGTTGGGGGTAAAGTGTTAGCGTGGATTGAGGATTGGCTATCTAACAGGAAGCAGAGAGTTGGAATAAATGGGTGCTTTTCTGGTTGACAGTTGGTGACTAGTGGCGTGCCGCAGGGATTGGTGCTGGGGCCTCAACTGTTTACCATATACATAGACGATCTGGGGGAGGGGACCGAGGGTAGGCAACAAAGTTTGCTGATGACACAAAGATGAGTGGGAAAGCGAATTGTGTGGAGGATGCAGAAAGTCTGCAGAGAGATTTGGATAGGCTAAGTGAGTGGGTGAGGATCTGGTAGATGGAGTATAACATTGGCAAGTGTGAGATTATCCACTTTGGAAGGAATAACAGTAAAATGGACTAATATTTAGATGGTGAAAAATTACAACATGCTACTGTGCGGAGGGACCTAGGGGTCCTTGTGCATGAATCACAAAAACTCAGTTTGCAGGTGCAGCAGGTGATCAAGAACGCAAATGGAATGTTGGCCTTTATTGCGAGTGGCCAAAACTGGAATATAAAAGCAGGGAGGTCTTACTGCAATTGTACAAGGTACTGGTGAGGCTGCAACTAGAGTACTGTGCAATTTTGGTCGCCTAATTTGAGAAAGGATATATTGGCCTTGGAGGGAGTGCAGAGAAGTTTCACCAGGTTGATACCGGAGATGAGGCTTGGCTTGTGAGGCGAGATTGAGTAGGTTGGGCCTGTACTCGGAGTTTAGAACGCTGAGGGGAGATCTTATAGAGACATATAAGATAATGAAGGGGCTAGACAGGGTAGAGGCAGAGAGATTATTTCCACTTAGAAAGGAAACAAGAACTAGAGGGCACAGTCTCAAAATAAGGGGGAGTCGATTTGGAATAGAGTTGAGGAGGAACTTCTTCTCTGAGGGTAGTGAATTTTTGGAATTCTGTGCCCATTGAAGCAGTGGAGGCTACCTCATTACATATGTTTAAGTCACAGGTAGATAGATTTCTGATCGATAAGGGAATTAAGGGTTATGGGGAGCAGGCGGGTAAGTGGAACTGAACCTCTATCAGATCAGCCATGATCTTATTGAATGACGGGGCAGGCTCGAAGGGCTAGATGGCCTACTCCTGCTCCTGTTTCTTATGTTCTTACGGGATAGAAAACCAGATATTCAAGCTTATCCATGAAACAAGAGGGCCGTTTTTATTCTTTTTCAACCACGCTGCTAACAATGTTAATAGGTTCAGTGGCCAAAACTGTGGCAAATGCATTTATTCATTTTAAACGTGAGATTGACTTTTGTTACCCAAAGGGATATAGGACAAAGGAATTATACTAATCAGCCACGATTTCCTTGAATAACAGAATATTGAGGGGCTGAATGGCCTAGCACTGCTCCTCTGTGTCTTGACAGTAAATTGTCTTTACTAACATGTTAGGTGGCTTTTATTCACTGGAATGACTGTTGAAAAGACGTACTCTTCACCATACTGCACTAAAAACTTGTGCTGTCCTCCTAGCTGCAATATTATCAGCATATGATTTGCAATGTGCATTGAGTGACAACACTTGAAGAAATGTTCTGAAAGAAATTGCATTTGCTATGATCGATTTATCACATTCTGGTGCCAAAGTACAAGACAGTCCATATCTCTGTGTTTGGAAGTTTGAACAGTTTGTGTTAACTGATTCAAATTTATTTTTGTACTTTTTTTGGGATTTGAAATGCTAATTTGCAATTGCTGCTTGACATCCATTGTGTATCAATGAAAGGCATTCCTATATCCATGAAAGCTTCTCTGTGATGAGTTAGTTTTCTGCGGTCTGGATTAGTGATTGTTTAATATTGTGTAATTGGTTCGAGTGGATCTAGCCTAAAATAACAATAGGGTGAAATTAGAGATGACGCTGATAACAGAATCGACACTGGTCTTCCTTGCGCACAGTGAGGGTACGGCAATTTATTCTGAGGCATAAAGGACAATTAGTAAGTTTCCCAATAACTGAATATGTGTTCCAATGAATCTAATTTAAGAAGTAGCAGTTAACTTTGTTTTTCGGTTTTATGCAACGGGTTGTGCTCTAGGTGATGGCCCAGTTTCCCACATAGTAAAAGCAATTGCCAATGCTTCTATATAAATAAAAGATAAAAGCAAATTACTGCTGGAATCTGAAACCAAAAGAAAAAATGCTGAAAAATCTCAACAGGTCTGGAAGCATCTGTAAAGAGAGAAAATATTTGATGTTGAGTCCAGATGTTTATTTACACTGTAGGGTAAGTTTTTGTGGCTGTGACTCATTTTTAATTCCCTCATCCTATAGTATAAATATCTCCCACTTTCTGTGCCTTTTAGATTTGACAAAGGGTCATCTGGAATCAACATCAAGTATTTTCTCTCTTTACAGATACTACCAGACCTGCTGAGATTTTTCAGCATTTTCTCTTTTAGCCAATGCTTCGAATCTGGAATTATGTTTTGACTTTTGGGTATTTTAGCTAAATATTGAGGTGCAGCAGCTCTTATGTCTGGTGCAAGCATTTGAAGGTTTCACTTGGTGGTCACAAAATCTTTTCAGCTCCCCTGTGGTAGAGGCTCAAAAGGTGCTCGCTTCATGTGCCCTTTAATATTTATCTTTTGGTTTTTAAAAAGTTTAGCTGTCCAATGTCAGACTGGGGCAATGGGGTCACGTCTCCATTTCAAGTCCACCAATCTCTCAGTGGACTTTCTAGAGTCTTGGAGCAAAACAGAGTATTTCCTGTATTTTACCAAGCTGAGCTATGATATTTATGAACTTTATCTATTGCTTTTGAGCTTCGCTGGCTGTACTCAAATTCAACTATTTGGTTTTGCTTCAGTTTGCTCCCCACTGTTTTTAGCTAAAGAAGTCATTTTGCAAGTTTATAACAAGTAGCCTCCTGAATATCTTGTACACCCATGGATAATTTCAATTTACAGCATTGAACTTTGCACAGTAAAACCACAGAGCTAAAATTGTTCACAGTTCTACCAATGATTCAGCTAGTTACAATGAAATTAGGTCTTGGGCAGTACACTGGGAATCTGTGTTTAGATAATATATGAAAAATAATGAAATTAAGTCTTAAAGTTTATTTATTAGTGTCACAAGTAGGCTTATGTTAACACTGCAATGAAATTACTGTGAAAATCCCCTAGTCGCCATACTCTGGCATTTGCTCAAGTACTCTGAGGGAGAATTTAGCATGACCAATCCACCTAACCTGCACATCTTTGGAGTGTGGGAGGAAACTGGAGCACCCGGAGGAAACCCATGCAGACACTGGGAGAGCATGAAGACGCCACACAGACGGTGACCCAAGCCAGGAATTGAACCCGGGTCCCTGGTGCTGTGAGGCGGCAGTGCTAACCACTATGCGAAAGTAGCACAGGAGATATGAAGTTGAACCAAATCTTACGAGAGACATGTTACTGACAGATTGAAATAAAAACAGAAGGGCCAGACGACTTGCTTTAAAATGCAAAACACTTGAAGTTGGGGTTCTCAGCACCAATATGCTTTTGTCATTTCATGTAGAGAGTAAAATCAATTTCCAGATGAATTAGTTTGATGTAACTGGTAGGCTGCAACTGCTTTTGGAGAGAACACTGACAGGTTTTTGTCATCTGGTATTGATCTTAGAAAGCTACCTGCTGCTAAAATATGTGAGACAAAAGAAATAGCTTCAGTATTTAAAAATTTCATCATTATTTTGCCAATGATTATAAACAGTAGAGATATTTCAGCGTTCTTCATGTACTTTGCTGAGAGCAAAGAAGCATTTAAAAAGGAGCAAGCACAGTTTTGTATAGTTGGATTCATAATAAAAGCTGACAGTGTAAGGTTTTTAATGATTTGATGTCATCGATTAGGGTTTAGAGAGTTCTACATCTTAATGTCTTTGAAACTGAGATTTCATTTTAACACTGACAGCCTATCAAACCAATATTTTATTCCTCCTCTGAAATGCAATTACACATAAGAAATAAATTTGACCTTTAAATTGAACTATGAATCATGACCCCTGAAATAATTCTCCTTCAAGAATGAAAACTAACATAAAAGTTGCACACAGCCATTATCTGAGAGTCGTCTTTGCAAAGTTTTGCTTGAATGTGTTTTTTATCACTTTGGTTCACACTGTGCTCATCTCAAAGCTCTCTTCGCATCACTGCAATCTGACCACAAAATTGACATGCTAACAACATCTTAATATCTTTCAATATTGTCAACTCTATTCTCCACCACTATCTCTCGTTTCCACCTGACTGCACTCCATATTGTCCTAATACAGCCAGCACTAAAGCTGACTCTTCCTGTCTTTAAGCAGTCACTTTTCGAGTACTTAAAGGGCTCCATGTTTGACCTTTCCTTTTCCTTGTTTTTCCTTGAAGAAATTGGTTTGTTACATTGGATGTTGTTTAAGCTTGGTGCCCTGTTACGTTAAAAGCAGCAGACCCTGTGCTTTTTTAGCTGTTTAGGCCAGATTTAACATTTTGTGCATTTGGCTAAAATTTTGTACCATATGGTCCATTTCTTTGTGTGAAGTGTTTTTGATGCATGATTCTTCAGCGATCACTTGCTAGTGAATATGATTGACCAGCTAAGAAACTGTCACTGGTCCTGGGTTCTTTGGGTCCTTGTGTGGCTGATGAGCCCCATACTAGAGCTGCATCCCTGACTGCAAACCAGGTAGGTGTTTCTGGGAGGTGGTTTGACTCTTGGTTTCTCAATATTCCTTTCCCAGATCTCCTCTTGTTCTTGAAGTGTGTCCCTTCAATCAGGAGGTTCCTCCAGGTAGGCCTGTTCTGAGCTTTGGTTCTCCCAGGCATTGATACCTGTGTTGCATTTCTTGAGGTAAGCTTTCAGAGTGTCTTTGAACTGCTTCCTTTGTCTTTGGGAGCTTTCCTTGAGTTGGAAGAAGATTTACTTTGGCAGTTGGGATTCTGACACACGAAGCACATGGCTAGCCCAGCAGAGTTAACTTGGAGACATGATATCACATTTAAGAGTGCTAAATCCAAATACAAGCTGCTACTTTTGTATCTCACTTGCTTAGTAGTTCCAGTGAGCTGAGAACTAGGAGAGTAAGAAGATAAATTCCTAAACAGTTAGGAAAATGGCCACAGCTTCCCCTCTCTGCAGATTCTACCCAATCTGTTGAGTACTTGCAGCATTTTGTTTTGTTTCTAATTTCCAGCACCCACAGATTTTTACTTGTTTGGATGCTGTTAATTACAGAGTAAAATTGCTATTTTCTTGGGTTTTATTGGAATAATTAACAGCTCATTCCCTCTCACCCATGTAAATGTCATGAACTTGGTTCTGGGGCTTAGCTTGGATTAACTTTTTGGCGCATGAAAGTCAGCCGGTAACATCTTAAATTCTCTTGCTGTCTATGGGATTCGCCTGGGCCATTGTTAGGTTCTGAACTAAGTGAATAATTAAACAAATATCCCTCTACCTTTTGATATCAATTGATGTTCCTTACATTGCCATATTGCGGCAACCTATTTGTTTTAATTGGATAAGCACACCAAAAGAGTGCAGGAGATTTGTGGTGGAGCTGGAACTGAGAATTTTGCCACTGGGCAAAATGATCTATCCAGTCCCTGAAATTCCTCCTCTTGGTGCAGTGTGGATTTGTTTCATTACCTGTCCAAGTTTCTGATACAAAATTTGCTGCTGTAGGAAAGCATTGTGAGGGAGCAAAATGTTGGACTCAGGAAGGGAAAATGTAGGTATGGTCCCCACTGACTACTTCTGTACATCTCTGTGTAACGTTTGAGCAGTGTTTGTAGAATTTTAAGAGCTGGTGATCAGCGTCCTCTCTGGTCCAAGAAAATTGGACTTTTTTTCCCACCCTCCATTTTCTACAAAGGGGACTCGGGTCTCCTGACCAGAAAGCAGATGTTTGAAATATTACCAGATATTTAGCAACTATATGTGATCTTTTAAAGGACCAAAATTCCCAAATTACATTTTGGGAAGGCAGTGGCAAAATGGTATTGTCAATAGACTTGAAACCAGAGATATGCTCTGGGCACCTGGGTTCAAATCCCACCCTGATAGATGGTGAAATTTGAATTCAATAAAAATCTGAAATTAAAAGTCTGACCATGAAACCATATCAATTGTTGTAAAACTCCTTGTTCCTGTACAGCTGATTGCCCAGCTATGTCCTGTCTACACGAATCAGGACAATTCTAATCCAGCCAGTTATCGATGATGTCAGCCTACTTTTGATCATCAGTAAAACGATGGAAGGGGTCATCACTGCGCTTTCAAGCAGCCATATCTAAATTCTGCCTTGTATCTTGTCTTCAATGCTCACAAGATGCCTTGATCTATGGCTGGATAAGGGAAGTACAATTGGGCAGCATACAAAATCTGAAAGCTGCGATGATTCTGCATCAGGATATGCAGCACAATTATCAAAGGAGAACAGGACGATCCACAGACTGACCATGAGTCCTGCCTTCAGGGGCAAAATGGTTCTCGTACCAATCAAGGAAAATTTGTCTAGCCATCCAAGTGCGCTTATTGATCCTAGAAACAACAGGGAAAGTCCTAATCCCCTTGAAAGACCTAGGACCCTGGCTTTTACCAATAGCAAGTAATTTATACCTGGGGTATCTACTACATTTGAACAGTAAGTCGTTTCTTAGAATATTTGAATCCCATTGGTACTGTCTCATCCACAGCTACATTGGTTTTCCTGGGACTATGCCTCAAATGTAATAAAGTCCCATCAGCCTTGTGCACTTGCTCTGCTGGTAGACCTTCTTCCTGTATTATGGAAAATGCGTTCTTCTAGTTTGCCGCTGCAGCTTCACGGTCAACTGAATCTTTTTCATTGCATACATTCAGCAGGTGTTCATGATGACATTTTAAAATTTGTCATTCCATCCTGACGAACATTCACATAGACTCAACTCTTCATGGAAAACGTCCCCTTGGGCCATGTGAACAAAGTGATCCAGTGGATTTTTTTGCTCCAACACTGCCTGATCCACTCTAGTAATACTTTGTGCACATAGACTGGATAGTCTTTGATGGAATATTTTCATGTTATTGATTAGGGCACGTCACCATCAGCATAAAATTTAAGCATGTTCTCCTTTTCCTTCTCCATATGGTCAATGTAACAATGTCATATTCTGTGCTGAATCTTTTCAATGAGATGTTCATCTGTAGACCCATTAGTATCTCCACTTTCTGCTCAAAACTCAGTGACAAATGTTTTCTCATGGTGCTCCCACCAGCCACAGGACTTCCTGTTGGCCTTTTTGACATGAAACCAGGGTGAACAAAGACTGGAAGAGTGACACTTGTTTGAACAGTGTTTGGACTGTAAGTAATTGATGGGGGAATCAGCAGTGCCTCCAAATAAAGCCGCAACTTAAAGGACTCTGCGTACCAATTTCAAGTTGCTACCCCAGGTGCCATCATTGAATATAACCAGATTTTGGGTTCTTCCTCAGCTTTTACCTTGCTGGAAAAGGAGTCCAGGACTGTATTATCAGACATAATAGGAATGCAAACACATTGCAGTTATTCCAAGCCAATAGGTTGGAAGGCTATGCAGTTTAATGACACCAAATGGCATGAGTGCCAAAGGCTGACTTTTATTTCATAGAGGGGGATTTTTTGGTGGCCTGATTTTCTTAAAATTTTAAGAAAACCTAAAAATTAATCTCGGAAAGGCAAAGTCTGTGCTTAAGGGATAACTAAACTTTATTTACAAATATGAAAAATCATACAAGACAGACAAAACTTTAACCTACGGCCGTGGGAGGCCTTCGGATGGCTGAATAGCTCTGGGCCCGTGCTGCAAGACCTCTCTAAAGTTGTGAGGCACTGAGCCCAAAGTACAATACAGTCATACTTTTTGCTTATCTTAGATACTGCTAATTAACTTAAATTCATATTTGCTTATTATTTCATATTAACATGTCAGCTGAAAACATGACAGATTTATCTTAGTCAGTTGCGGTGCACTAGTTGACATAATGATATTTCACTTTTCTGTCCAAAAACCGGATCGCTTCCCTCTGGCAAGACTCATTTCCTTGTTGCTTTGTAACTCAGGGCGCCTCTAGCCTGGGCCCAAGAAATTACACTTTCTATGTCTTGGACAATAAACGCCCTATGAATTGGATACTTAATGTTTCAATAACTGTCCCGGGGCTCGAAACTACAGTTGTTCTGCTGACCAATGGATTTAGCAGTTGAACTTCTTGAACGTCTCCAGTCATCTCTGCAGCGCTTGCATTTTGACTGAGGCGAACAAGTATGTAAGAAATCTACTTTGTTAAAATACATTAATTAATATGCAAATATAGACACCTTAAAAATCATATTTATTTTAATGCTGTTATTGCACCCACATTTGAGCAAACTGCTAACATTATCTTGTTTGGTAAAAATTATCTTAAACCTTTCTCTCCTAGCTATTATATAAAACTACAAATCTGCCTGTGGATCTGCTAACTAACTCAGAACTCCCTTCCACAGTGCCAAATGCTGACTTTTATTTTCATGTGCAAAGTAATATTTCTAACAGTGATGCTTCATAGTAAAATAGTGCATGAGTGCAATTCTGAGACATCAGCATGCTGAGACATTGAATCACCTTCTCCTAGATTGATTTGCAGATGATTTGTTCTTTTGAGGAGAAAGAGGGCAGAGAATATGTCTTGCATGTAATGTTAAAAATCCTTTTGCTCAATTGTGCTTAAATGCCAATGAGAATAGTTTAAGATTTCCTTTACTTCTTGCAAGAACACAACATGGAGTAAATTATATATCCTTTCATCTAAGTGCTGAGCTGTTGAAAAGGCACCTCCCAGCTGCATATTTGACTTGGTGTAAAATACTGCTTGGCCAAAAGCAACTTATGTTTATATAGTAGTTGTAGAGTAGAAAAAGAAGTTCCTTGGATGTTTCACTGAGGCACAACAAAGAAACTGAGTACCCAGCCAAAACAGATACTAGGAGGGAGGCAGATTAGACAAAAGAGGTGGATTTGAAAGCAGAGGGAGGCTGCCATGATTTCCTGTGTAACAATAGTGATTGCACATCTGCAATAATTGTTGCATGACACACTGAAACATGCTGAGTGCCAAGGCACTGTACACATGCAGGTTCTCTTTTCCAATTTTAAAATTTGACCTGCTGCTTAAAAGCTCAAAATGTTCACGAATTTGGCAGCTTGAAAAAGTAAGTGGGATGGGGGAGAGTTTTGTAGGTTTGGGGGCTTATGGTAAGGACCCACTTCCTGCGTGCTATAAAGTTCTGAAAATGAGCATGTGAAGCAGATATTGATGTGAAGAGCAGCTGTTAATTGCCAAAAAAGCTAAATGATTTAAGAAATAAAATTGCACAACTTAAGATAATTTGACAGTGAAAGAACTGTGATTTTTGAAAGCTCTGCTAGACTGTTAAGGATGTTACCTGAATAATTTAAGTGAGCAAGATTCCTCTTGAATAAAAGGTCACCTGGTATTTCCTTATATAAGAGTAGAAGTTTCTTCTTGGAAGTTGCAATTCTTCATAGTGAGTTTTCATTTTGAGTTATCCTTTTTCCAAAAAGGAAGATTTGTATTCCTCTTATTGGCAACTGGTGAAATTTCTAACCAGTTATAATGTTGCTTATCTTGCGTGTTAATCCTCTTGGAGCTTTGAATTTAGCCCAGCTTGGACCACTCTTTGATCAGATATAGTATCAATGTCTAGAATATAGAGTTTGCATACCACAGTTTTAAATGCAATGGGCCCAAAAATACTTAGGTTAGAGGCAAGCTGAGGCATAATAGATCCAGGAAGTTAGAAATGTCACACTTCTGCCCAAAATTCTAGTCACTTTTTTCGAAGGTAAAACTCCCACCTGCCCTAATGTTAGCTCCAGACATCAGTGATAGCAGGACCTGGGTAGTGATTTGCTTTGTTCTATTCAGCCAAAGTGCGGCTGATCTGGAAATCCTGTCATAAACATACTTAAACATTTCTTAATGTAAGTAAAGCCTTTGGAGCCAAATGTATCGTCAGCTGGCTCGTTTGCTAATTACTTATTTCCCACCTCTTCCTCGCTCTTGAAATGCCTCAGTTCGTTCCTAGCTAAGGCAACTGCCACAGGTAATGAGATGAATTATTCCCACCCTCGCCCTTGATGCTCTGACATGAGGACTGGAAGTCAGCACCTTCCAATTGACTTGAACTTGTAGAGCAGTGCTAAGAATTTTCAGGGACAGTCCCTTTCGCTGATCAACCTCTCTGCTCCTTTATCAATTCTAATAGCACAGTGGTAATGAAATATGGCTGGAGTATAGTGTTGCTACATTTTATTTGAAAATTTCTTGCCCTTTAAGGCAAAAATGGCTATTTTCATCATCTGGGGTGTAATATTAAAAATCCTTTTGCTCAATTGTGTTTACAAGCCACTGAGAATAGCTTGAGATTTCCTTCCACTTTTTGCAAACACACAAGATAAAGTAAATTATATATCCTCCTACTTGTGAATGCTAAGTTGCTGAAAAGCAACTCCCAGCCACATATTTGACCTGGTGTAAATACTGCTTGGTCAAATAACAACTTATGCAATATACCAAATGTATAAACATTCGCTGCTCCCAGCGTGGTCCCCTCCACATCAGAGAGACCAAGCGTAGACTGGGTAATTGCTTTGCTGAGCACCTTCGGCCGTGCACAGTAAGGACCCTGACCTTCCAGTTGCTTGCCATTTTAACATAGAATCCTGCTCCCTTGGCTTGCTGCAATGTTCCACTGGAGCTCAACTCAAATCCGGTCTCAACATCAAATTCAACAACTTCATGTGATTTGTTCTACCTCACCTTGGTCCCTTTTGTTTTTGTTCTATTTTGTTTAATTTTTACTGTTCTCTACCTTTCATTTCTTTTTTTGTCTTTCCTCATTTTTCTTCCCCCCCCCCCCCCACTCTTTTCCCTTACTACATCCCCATCTCTTATCTTTTCTCCCACCCTTTCTCTATATTCGACTTCTGTCCCATCTTCTTCCTCCCACCTCCCCCAACTTCTTCTGTCATAATTTACAGCCTCTTAGCCGTTTGGCCATTCACGCCCTTTATTCTCTCTGTGGACAGCTGTTAGAAGTCTTTTTCCCTGGTTTCTACGGCTATGGCTCATCTTTCATCCCCTCACACTGCAGTACAAATATCTCCCACTTTAATGCCTTCTAGCTTTGACTTTTCAAGTCATCTGGACTTGAAACGTCAGGCCTTTTCACTCCTTACAGATGCTGCCAGACCTGCTGAGATTTTCCAGCGTTTTCTCTTTTGGTTATGTTTATACAGTGGTTATGAAGTAGAAAAAAATGTCCCTGGGTATTTCACTGAGGCACGACAAAGAAAATGAGTACCCAGCCAAAACAGATGGCAGGAGGCAGACAAATTAGACAAAAGAGGTGAATTTGAAAGCAGAGGGAGGCTGCCTTGATTTCCTGTGTAACAATAGTGATTGCACATCTGCAGTAATTGGTTGTATGACACACTGGAACATGCTGAGTGCCATGGTATTGTATACACGCAGATTCTCTTTTCCTAGAAGGAGGTGATTCGATGTCCCAGGATATTGATGTCTCAGAATTGCACTCACAAGCACTCTTTTACTATGCAGCATCACTATTAGAAATATTACTACGCTTGTGAAAATAAGATACACTGATATGCTGCAGGAAAGAATGTCCCGAGGCGTGGTATATTGGGGAGACCATGCAGACGCTACGACAATACTCCACTTCTCCAACTTCCACCTAAACATGTTAAAGAAGCCATCCCCTACGGACAAGCCCTCCATATACACAGGATTGCTCAGATGAGGAGGGTCGCAACAGACATCTCCAGGTGCTGAAAGATGCTCTCATAAGAACAGGATATGGCACTCGACTCATCGATCAACAGTTCAGATGCATCACAGCAAAAAACCGCACCAACCCCCTCAGAAGACAAACACAGGGCACGGCAGACAGAACACCCTTCGTCGTCCAGCATTTCCCCGGAGCGGAGAAGCTACGACATCTTCTGGAGCCTTCAACATGTCATTGATGAAGACGAACATCTCGCCAAGGCCATCCCCACACACCCACTTCTTGCCTTCAAACAACTGCACAACCTCAAACAGACCATTGTCCGCAGCAAACTACCCAGCATTCAGGAGAACAGTGACCACGACACCACATAACCCTGCCACAGCAACCACTGCAAGATATGCTGGATCATCGACACGGATGCCATCACCTCACATGAGAACACTATCCACCAGGTACACAGTACATACTCTTGCAACTCAGCCAACTTTGTCTCCCTGATCTGCTGCAGGAAAGGACGTCCTGATTCATGGTACATTGAGGAGATCATGCAGACGCTATGACAACAGATGAACAAACACCGCTTGATAATCACCAGGCAAGAGTGTTCTCTTCCTGTTGAGGAACACTTCAGTGGTCACAGACATTCGGCCTCTGATCTTCGGGTAAACGTTCTCCAAGGCGGCCTTCATGACACTCGACAGTGCAGAGTCGCTGAGCAGTGACTGATAGCCAAGTTCTGCACACATGAGGATGGCCTCAACCGGGATCTTAGGTTCATTTCACACTATCTGTAATCCCTACGACTTGCCTGGGCTTGCAAAATCTCACTTACTGTCCTGTCTGGAGACAATACACTTCTCTTTAACCTATGCTTAACCCTCTCTCCACTCACGTTGTCTGTACCTTTTAAGATTTGATTATCTGTAAAGACTCGCATTCCAGCCATTATTTTGTAAATTGAATTTGTGTCTTTATATGCCCTGTTTGTGAACAGAACTCCCACTTATCTGACGGAGGAGCAGTGCTCTGAAAGCTAGTGGCTTTTGCTACCAAATTAAGCTGTTGGACTTTAACCTGGAGTTGTGAGACTTCTTACCATGAACATAAAAGTCAGCATTTGGCACTTGTGCCATTTGGCGTTATTGAACTGCATAGCTTTCCAACCTATTAGCTTGGAATAACTGCAATGTATTTCCAATCCTAATATGTCTGATAACATACAATACTGGACTCCTTTTTCAGCAAGGTTTGGTAGGGTTGAGGTGGGTATGTGGGTGACTGCTAAGGCCAATCGACTTCCAAAAGGTTCTGCTGCAAATAAGACAGGATATGTCTACTTTGGTGTTTTGAACAAGGATTTCCTCTCCTTGGGCTTTCTCATTGCCTCTGTTATGTGTTTGCTTTTTATGGATGAAGCATTCTTTTTATATTTGTTTGCATCAGATGCAGTGATCCGGGGCAAGCTTTCCTGAGTCAATATCAGAATTCCTCAGTGAAGTCTCCAGAATGTCCTTGCAGTACTTACTTCCTTTGACTGCCACACAAGTGCAATGTGAACTTGATCTGCTGATGAGATTCAAAAATTTAAACTTAGATTATGAACTATGTGAATCTAGAATGTTTTTGCAGGTAACCAGGTCAGATCACAAGCCTGCTATTGAACCATGAATGCAATGCCAGTGCAAGCGAAGTTTGTAATTCAAAATGACAGTTGTTGTTTTGTGTATTGTAGGCAGCCTTGTATCTTCTTGGGAAGTACAAGTGGAACTTAACCTCAAGCATTCTCCACTGTCACGTTAAAAGTAGGAATTGGTTCTGAGAAGAGCACCCGTCCATTGGGAACTAGACAGTCTGCCAGGAGTGCTTTATTTGATTTACAACCCATAAAGGCCATTAAGGAGAAGTGATCTAAATTATTCACTCCATGTCTCAGTGCAAATTCAAAAGTGGAAGTAACCATCACAATCGCTCTTTAGCAATGTACTCTTTGGCTCAGTGTTTCCAAATGATGCAACTGATGTCCCTGAACTAAAAATGCCTTTGACACAATTTTTGCAGGAAAAGTCAGAGTTCCCATTTGAAATGATCGTCTGTTATATAGTGTAAATGAAGAAACAAAAGGCTCGTGCACTGTCTTCAGCCCCCTACGTAGGTACCAGGTTTGGCCAGAAGCTGACATTTTAGATCACTTCTCTACATGCCTCAGGCAATAAAATAATGTTTTAATTCTAAATAGGCATGAATGTACATGTCTAATTGAGCCAGTAGTTTCCATTAAAAAGGACATGGGTTGAGAAGAAGGAAAGAAATAATCCCTAACTATTGAATAAGCTTGCATTGTTATTGTACGTTGCTTTAAATATGACAATAAATCCAATATTGAAAACTAAGTTGAGGTGAGCTTTGCATGTTTCCCTTTGTTGCATTCTTGCTGTGTATTTAATGAATCTTTCTTTTACTTTATTGTAAGAAACCAATATGCCTGTGAAATGCAAGTCAGCAAGAGGACCAATAATTCAAACCATTTCCAAAATATAGACGTGGAAGTTCTGCACATACTCTTTCCCTTTCCAATAAATAGCATTTTACAACATTTCCTGAAATCTTTGTTATGCACACAATTCTAAAATTTATGTAGATTTCATTACATCCCATCTGACTCACTGATTTAGTTCTTGGCCCTGCAAGAACAGTTGCAAATTGATAGGACCAACATTGGCCCCTTATCAACAAACTTGTGCCTGCCACACAGTCTGTTTTAACCCTTATGTAGTGGACAAAGAATTACGTGTAGACTTCTTGGTACAACCAATGTTTATTTAAAACACATCGTCAATAATCACCCACCAACCAACAATAAGTTATCATATTAAAGTTCAAGACCAATACTAGACCTTGAGTTAACTTTGCTTGACTGGCAAGTATCCAAGTAGATATTGGCCTTTATCTGTGCACTGGTCTCTGTAGTCTTCTGCGTTGTCCGGTCCTTTGGACCTGGTCTGGCACTCTGGCTCTGGTCTTTCTTCCTTCCTTCTTGGGTGTGGTGGCTCTCCTTGCGCTGGTCGTTGCTGGCGATAGTCACCATTATTGTAGCTCGTTCATGGGGTGAGAGAGAGAGAGATTCTTGGTTGCGCAGCACCCTTTATAACCCTGTTGGGTTTCACGCTCCCTTTGGCCATTGCCAATCTATTGACCAGGACTTGATGACCCTGATCGATAAGGCCCAATCAGGTGATGCCACACCAATCTCTGGGTGTGTGCCATGTCTGTAAGTGCTGGGGACAAGTAGGACATACCTCCCAAATGTCTGGTAAACAACCCAGTTTGACCAGAAATTCCCTTTTGCCCCGGAGATAGCACATATCCTGTGTATTCAGTCACCTGAGCTGCAGCCTGTTTATCTCAGTCTTTTAGGCTGCAACCTGCTGTTTTAGTTCTTGCCCAATTCTCCCAGAGTGCTTTACAAGTGGCCATTTTAGATTGCCCATTTGGCCCCACACGAGAATGCATTCTAGTGTATTTTTCTCTGTCATTGCAAAAATGAAACATATGGGCGAATTTTCTAGATCTGCCTGCCATGGCAATCGTAGAGGGCGAGGAGTGGACATGGAGAGGTCTGTTGAAATCGGACGAGCACCCCTGGAAAACCCTGCCCGCTGAATTTCAACTCCCCGATGCACTAAACGTTTTCTGTTTATAGTTTAAAATTATGGGCTTAAAAAGAAAAGTGGATGAAATAACAGCCAAAAAAACCTAAAGTTTTCTCCATGATAACAGTTTCTTACATTTTATACAGGAAGTCAGAGTTAAAACTATAGCACATCCTGAATTCCCAAAAAAAAGTACTCCGCTTGGCTGTCAAGATTTTTAACTGTTTTGTATAGCACACGTTAGCATGATAGAAAATGTTGCAATTCTTCATGGCTGGTGTTTATTTGGATTTATGTATAATGCTGGCTATTTAAGATATCTATTAGAAATAACTTTACTACTTTCAAAATGTATCTGCTCAATATAGATTAATCAGTGATGGAGAATATCAGTTTACTTGGCCATATGCTGTCAATTTGACTACATTCTGCTGAGTGATCGAAGTATTTGTGAATCTGGGAAGGCAATTTCAAGATAATTCTTAGTACAAGATAGCAGGAATTTTCATCACTCCACTCTGGTGGTCCCTATCTCTTGTGGAGTTGTAGCATAATAATTACAACAGTTTTAGACTCTCATCAATTTGTACCAACTGGCAGTGATAACGTAAAGATGTGAAGTTGTTGGTACGTGCTGTTCTGGGTGCGAAAGTCATAACATTCCAGTAAAACAAATCAAAGTTCAACCATACCTTGTTAGAAACTTGTGTGTAGAGATTTATCTTGTTTTAGAGATTGTGCCAAGATCATTATGCTAATTCAATGTAAGGCACTTGAGATCTTTAATTAAGGAAGTAATTTTTGCTTCAAAATGCACTTGTAAAAGCTATTCAATTTAAACAAAAAAAAACTCTATGTTCAGTTATTGCACACTCAAAAGAATGATGCAATGCAGTGCTACTAATTAGACATTCTATGCCAGTTTTTATCAGACGACATTAGACAAGTTGTGTTAATAAAGACAATTTAAATTAAGTATGAATAATCTGTTTCTTGAGGCTGTACCAGCAAAATCCTTAGGATTTGGGTGGAAGGACGCAAAACTAAAGGAATTGCGTCTCTTTCTATCAATTCATTTGAACCCAAAAGTGTAAAATGTAATTTTCTGCCTGAGCTATGTGGTGGAACCGAAAGGAAAGACTGGTTTTCTAGAGCAGTATAAATTGATTTATGCTAAAGTGAAAAGCTGTGGGATAGTTTGGTAATAGTTCATGTGAAGGAGTATAAAAATTAATAAGACTAAGTCAAAAGAAAGTGGAATCGCAAGATATCGCAAGTCTATTCGAATGGAAATTTCTTGGGCTTTTAAAAAGTGCTTCTGAGTTCTCTGGGCCTTTATCCACCCTCTTTGGCGTTTCAGTCTGGTTAGGTAATGTTTCAGAATTTGCATCGCACAGAAATTCATAATCTAAGAAACTAACCAAAGATTTTGGCTTGTCATGGTGCAATTTGCAGATAGATTTCTTGGAGAAGTTATTGTGGACATGTAGTTAGCATCAGCTTACTTTTTCCCTTTGCCAACTGGAAAATTACATTCTTGTCGCTGACTTCTTATTCTTTGGGCAGGGCTTCACAGGTATAGCTGACATTAAATATCCACCTCTGATTTCCCTTAAGCTGGTTGTTGTAGGCAACCTTGAAATGTTGAAGTATGTGTGCTAAATGTACTCTCTATAAAATGCTGTTCTGCAGAATGGTCCAGGATTTTGATTCAGCAATAATGAATGCCAGTGATAATTGTCAGATGATATGTCATTGTGAAGGGGAACTGAGTATGTGATGCATTTGCTGCTCTTGACTCTTTGGATGGTGGAGTTTTCAGGTTTGAGATGTGTCTCTGAAGAAATTTTATCAACTTGCTGTAGTGCTAAAGGAAGTGAATGTTTACATTTAAAGTGAGATGCTGATCAAGTGGGCAGCTTTGCCCTAGAAGGTGTTGAGTTCCCTGAGTATTTTTGCAGCTATGCTTGGCCAGCAAAGTGAAAGTATTTGATCACACTCTTGACCTGTCCCTTGAGGATGATAGAAAGGCTTTGGAAAGACAAGAGCTGAGATCTTGGCTGTGATATTCCCAGCCTCTAACCTGCTCCAATGATCTGATCCTGTTGAGTTTCTGATCAACAGTAATTCCCAAGATGTTTATAGTGAGGGTCTTACTGGTGGCAATACCATTGAGGTGGTTAGGCGCTCTCTCATTATAGATTGTGGTCGTCGGGCACTTGTGTGGGTTACTTGCCACTTTGAGCTCAAACCTGGATATTCTCCACCTCTTTTTACATGCTGGAATGGCCAAGTTATGGAGCATTTGGAGCTGATGTCTGCGTAATCATCAGCTACAGCACAACCCCTGATCTTTCTGTGGCGGGTAACTCGTTGATGCAGCTTGTTCTTGGACATTTAAAACTCCTGGTGTAATATCCCAAGGCTGACATGGTTGACCTTGAACAATGACAACCGTCTTGCCTTGTGTCAAGTATGATTGCAGCCACTAGAGAATTTCCCCCTGATCTCCATTGACTTTGGTGCCTTGATGTCAGAAAACAGTCACAATAAGCTGACCTTTAGAATTCAGCTCATCTATACAAGCCTGGACCAAGGCAGTCTGGGAGGAACCCAAACTGAGCAGCCAATTAGTAAATGCTATTGGATAGGAATGTGTTGACTCCTTCCATCATGCTGCTGGTTGGGAGGAGGACACACCTAGGGAAGTTTACACACTGTTGGATAATTCTGCAGCAGTGGTCAACGGTGCTGTAATCAGGCTTGAATCGTTTTCAAATTTGCAGCAAGCCAGAAGAATTATTTTGACGTGGTGAAGTAAAACCTGCTCTTTTAATCCTTTTGTTCTCAGCAGAACTTTGATCAGATAAATGAGAAGCAAATGCTCATGCGCATAGTTTAATATCTAAGTTACCAGGATGCTGACGGTATTGTTGGTAATCAAGAGTGGTGTACTTCTGTTTGTGAGTAGGATTGTATGGGCATCTGAGAAACTATAAACCTTTTGAGAAAAAACATGGAGACTGTTGAAAGCAAAAGGGTTGAGATAAATAATGGTGAATTGAAAATTTAATATCAAGAGAGGAAGAGACTTTACACGGAAAATATATTTTCCTCCTTTCCAAGAAAAATATTAGTGTGATACATGAAACTGAGGGTTCATTATTAATTTGTCTCTTGATGAATTCTAGTTCATGTTTATGCACTTTACTCCTCTCAATAGCTGTGTCATACTGAATCAATATTTGATGCTGCGTGCAATTTTACAATTCATTAAAGAAGTTATAATTTTAAAAAGTAGGTGAAACATTCTGCTGCTATGGTCTTATTTGATTTATGATCCTATGCAGCTTCCAATCCCCAAGCATTAAAAATCCACTCCGAATTCTTTTAAATTTGTTGGACAACTTGGAGCTTACTTTAATAATATGTGGCAAAATACTTATTTCAAGTTTGGCCAACACAATCTTTCGTGGCAATTATATGAAACTAAAATTATCCTAGATTATGAACCATTAGGTATGACATTCCAGTGTTACAATTTTGTCTGGATCTGTGTCTGAGCATTAAGCTGATGGGTTTTTTTGCTGCAAAGACCAACATTTTGTAGTAGTAATTCTTTGAATTTGAGTTCAGTATTTAGTGTGGAGGCACATTTTACAGAGACTCCAATGAATTATGGGAGCTCCCTCAAGACATTTGCTGTGCCTGTTATTGATAAAGGATGTGCATTTTACATAGCACTTTTATATACAGTCGCACCTTTTATAACCACATGTATCCCAAATGCTGTATAACCAGGAAGTGCGATCATTGTTGTAATGTAGGAAACATGGCAACCAATTTACACACAGCAAGTTCCCACAAACAACAATGTGATAATAACCAGATAATTGGCTTCTGTGATAAGAGATCGTTTAAAGGCCAGGACATTGGGGAGAACTTCCTTGCTGTTTGAAATGGTACCAGGGGATCTTTATCTCCACCTGAGGGAGCAGAAGGGTTATCAGTTTAAAGTTTCGCCCAAAAAAAGCATCTCCAATAGTGCAGCACATCATCAATACTGCACCAAAGTCTCAGCATAAATTGTGTTCGGATCCTGGAGTGGTACACGAAGCCACAATCCTCTAATTTGGACATGAGACAGTTACCACAGCTGACATAGGTTGATTTTCAGAGCTGAGTAGTTTGTAAGTCGTTTCTAGTGTTGGACCACGACTGTGAAAATTAAGAGGCCAGTTTTCTCAGAGTGTACATTTTAGGCTAAGCAATATTGGTTTTGGATGCTATTAACCTTGTATAATGAAAACACCTATTCCAGTGACTATTATTGAACTCTGTCTGAAGTTGAATTCCTTAAAAGAATAATTTATAATTTAAATCTGAGCAAAGGAAACTGCGAACGTATGAGGCACTAAAGAACAAAGAACAACGCAGCACAGGAAACAGGCCCTTCGGCCCAACGAGCCCACCCCGCCATTTCAACATTGAGTCCCCTCTCCACCCATGACCCTTGTCTATGCCTATGGCACGCCACATTGGAAACCAGATTGAGGGGAGACTAATTTAGGGACAATTTGTTACACCAGTCAGCCTAAGAGCACATCTTTGGGGTGTGGGAGGAAACTGGAGCACCCGGAGAAAACCCACGCAAGCAGGGGGAGAATGTGCGTTCTCCCACAGACACTGGCCCAAATCCATGTATCTGCACAGCAAACAGTGATAGTCACTGAGCTGTTGTGTTGCCCAGCATCTGGTCCAGTTTAAGCGTACACTAATGACGTAAAGCACGTGAAACATCCAAGAGCAGCCCTTGCACGACCCACCGCGTGTATGCCCCTTGTTGGACAACAAGGCGGACTGAAGCACCTGTGGATTAAAAGAGAAAAACGTCAATAACATGCACATCTTATGCAAACATTCAAGAGAATCCCCAGAAGCTCAAAAGTAGCTAGTTGACTACGATAGATGGGGAACTTCACTAAAAGGCATGGCAGTTGATAATATTGAAGGAATGAATGTAAGCAATCAAACTATTACACGTTCCCTTCTGATATAAAAACGCAACAGGAAAAGTGACCCAACCATAACTAACAAAATAAATTGAGCAGAGTATTAGGCCAAAAAAGGAGGCATATAAAGTTGCATATAAACAAATGTAAGTCCCTTACAGTCTGAAATGGGATAATTTATGAGAGAGAACAAGGAAATGACAGAGTAATTAAATAAGTACCTTATCTTCCCTTCACAGAAGCAGATACAAATCATTTCCGAGAAATGCTGGGATTTCCAGGTCAAGGGAGCAGGATGAATAGAAGGAAATTAGTATTACTGAAATAAATGCTGGAAAAACTATTCGGACTGAGACTAATAAAGCCCCAGGGTCTGGTAATCTACATTGCAGGGTGCTAAAAAAAAAAAGGTGGCCATGGAAATTATGTATGCGTTGATTGTCATATTCCAAAATTCTGTAGACTCTGGAACGGTCCTGGAAGTTTGGAGGGTGGCAAATATAATCCCTCTATTTTAAAAAAAAAAGGAAGTAGAAAATAAGAAATTACAGATTGGTCAGCCCAATATCAGTAGTAGGGAAAATGCTCGTGTGTTATAAAGGATGTGATATCAGGACACTTTGAAAATATCAATGGGATTAGACAAAGCCAACATGGATTTATGAAAGGCAAATCATGTTCCTCAAACCTCCTAGAGTGTTTTAGAGGCATGACTAGCAGAATAGATGAGAGAGAACCGGTAGATGTGATGCATTTGGATAAAATTCCAGATAGGAGGTTATTGTGCAAAACTAAAGCGCACGGGATTAGGGACATGGATCGAGAATGGTCAGCAGACAGTAGGAATAAATGGGTCTTTTTTGGAGTGGTTGGCAGTGATTATTGGAGTCCCACAGGGATCAGTACTTGAGTCCCAGCTATTCACAATACATATTTATGATCTGGATGCATGTAATGTAATGTTTCCAAGTTTGCTGATGGCATGGAACTTAGTGGGAATGCAGGTGAGGAGGATGTTAAAAGGCTTCAAGATGATTAAGACAAGTTTTCAATTTGGCAAATATATGGCAGATCCATCCAGTAGGAAGAACAGAACAGTACAGTATTGTTTAAACAGTGATAGATGGGAAAATGTTGACTTATGAAGGGACCTGGGTGTCCTTGTACACGAATCACTGAAAACAAACATACAGTTGCAGCAAACAGCCAAGAAGACAAATGGGATGTTGGCTTTCATTGCAAGACAACTTCAGTACAGGAACAAAGATATCTTACTGCAGCCATACAGGGCCTTGATGAGACCACATCTGGAATATTGTGTGCAGTTTTGTTCTCCTTTCCTAAGAAAGGATATACTTGCTGCAGAGGGAGTGATTCCTGGGATGTCAGGATTATCATATGAGGAGAGATTGGGTTAACCAAGCCTGTATTCACTGGAGTTTAGAATAATGAGTGGGTATCTCATTGAAAAGTCTGAAATTCTGACAGGGCTGGACAACCTGGATGCAGGGATGATGATTCCTCTGGTGTGGGGGTGGGGCAGGTCAAAGTCAAGAACAAAGAGTTACAGTCTCAGGATATTTAGGTCATTTAGGATTTAGATGAAAATAAATTTCTTCACTCAGAGTGGTTAATCTGTGGAATTCTCTACCACCAGGAGACTGGAGGCTAAGTCACAGAATATATTGACAAAGGAAATAGGTTTCTGGACTGTAAGGCATATTTGTGTTTTCTATGATTTTGATACAGTTTCAGATTATAGAATTGAATGCTCTGTTTGTATGGATTAGATCCATTCAATGTGTGTTGCTTGCCCTGAGTTATTCCCTTCCCTTATTTGCAACAATTGAAAGAATCTTCTGGTAATTGACTTCCCATGTTTGATGGTATGGCAGTTTCTGTCAATCCAAAATCCTCAATCTGATTTAACATTGGAAAAATTAGTAATAGCTTTTGGGCTAGAGAGTTCTAATTGTTTCAGTCAGGAACCACATTGTGCAATATCATTCAAAGTTGAGTGGCTCCTCCAAAAAATCTAGTCATTCTCTTATTAATTTTACGTCTATGACATAAATTGAAGCTCCCTAAATTGGTTTTCTGACAGCGTTCTTGATGTCTTTGCTGCTGAAGGTTAGCTTCTAGGTCAAATAACAATTTTGTCCAATAGACAAACCTGTAAGCCACCAAATAAGAAGTGACAGTGTAATCCTATGCGATACTTAAAAAGGTTACAAAGGGTTGGATAACTTCCTGTTAGATAGTCACTCTAGAATTTGAAGTGATTTCTTTTCCCCCTTCTAACTCTTTTTCAAAGTAATTATCGGGGTAAAACTGGCAGAACCATCCAAAGTTAGCGATTTAAATCGCTTGTCAGATGGTTGCCAATCCAACACAATCCTCCAGAGGAAGTTAGCACGTCTGGGTGATTGCCAGGTAAATCCCTATGTGGGAACTTAGAGAAATTCCCCAGTGCATCATTTGGTTATCCTCAAATGTGACGCTGGAGACCAGGAGGTTATAGGCCAGAATTGTTGTACTGAATTATCAGGGTAAAAAATAGCTCTCTAAACCAAACTAAATACCTTTTGAATGTAATCCTATTTTGAAATGTTATCATTTTGAATTGACTTAGCCTGTGCCAAGCAAGCAATACTTAGGTTATTCCCGTTTACTTTCCAACAGATGTTATAAGCAGCCTGAAAAGTCTATTCTGTTTTGTACATTGGTGTACTTATGCTGTCTGCTTTTCTCCCATCAAGATACTCCTGTTGAAGCTCCTATTGCTAATGGCAGCACCACTACAGGGACAAGCTTGAATGATGACCTTGATATTTTTGGCCCTATGGTTTCCAATCCACTTCCACCATCGGACACCCAGCTACATCAGGTAAAATTTGAGCATTGTCACGTGGTCTATTTGCTGTTTCCACAATTATATTGCAGGTGGCAGAGAAGCAGCAGTGGAGAGGGAGCATGTTTGCAGGTTTCCTACTACCCGTGTTCAAGTTTTTAATTCAGTTGACTAAGTGACAAGCTCAGAATTGTGCTGTCCATTTATGTTACGTAACTTCGAAGCATTTTGGATTTTGTTTACCTACCTTACTTGAGGCAGTGCAGGTTATAGCAAATTTTTTTTAGTGTAAAGTGCCTGATTGTCCAGCACTTGATAGAGGTCAAGACTTTCACCCAGCAACAGTGAAGGAACGACAATTTAGTTCCAAGATAGAATTGTGCACGACTTGGAGGGAACTTAGTTTTAAGGAGGTTGGAAGTGCGCTGGGCAAATAGGATGCAACAGTTCAGTGCAGTCCGGTTCATCCTGAGACAGTGCTCGGAGAGAGGACTAAATGCAGTCTGATTCATCCTGAGACAGTGTTCAGGGTGGGGACCTGGTGCAGTCTGGTTCATCCTGAGACAGTGCCTGGGAAGGGGAGCTGGCGAGATCAGAGAACGGAGTTTGTTGGGGCTGAAGAGCAGCATGTGTATATAGCAGAAGTTCCAAAATAGATCCTAAGGAGACTCCAGAGATAACGAGGTGGGAACTGGTAGAGAAACCATTGTGAGATATTATTTCAGCTAAAAGCAAAATACTGCCGATGCTAGAATATGAAACAAAAATAGAAAATGCTGCAAAATCTCAAGCAGGTTTGACAGCACCTTGGACAGAATAGAGACAACGTTTTGAGTCAGAGAATCAATGGAAATTTATGCTATTGGGGTGGGGGGTGGAATGGGACAAAAGGAATGTAAATGAGGATACAGAAGGCTGAGAAGATGCTGAGAAAGAGCCCGCAAAGTGATCAGAACGTGTGAATGGCAGAACAGAGGTACAGATTGTTAAAGAACTTCCTGAAGAATGTGACAGTGCACTGAAGAGGGGTTGAGGGCTTGGATGGGGCTTGGGTGGTGAGTGGAAGAGAGCTGGAATGGAGAAGTACAAAAGTGGAGGTGAGATAGAAGGGTAAGATGGATAAATGAGATGAAACAAAATGAAACAAAATAAATAGAAATGGAGTGAAGGTGGAAGAGAGAGTTCATCCTCTGAAGTTGTTGAACTGAATGTTCAGCCCAGAAGGCTGTAAAGTGTCCAATGGGAAAATGAGATCAGTTTGCATTGGAGTTCCCTAGAACATTGCAAAAGGCCAAGGACAGACTTGTGGACAGGAGAGCAGGATGGCGTGTTGAAGTGGCAAGCGACAGCAAGGTCAGGATCCCAGCCTGCAGGCGGACTGAAGGTGTTCAGCAAAGTGATCATCCAGTCTACGTTTGATCTCTCTGTAGAGTAGACCGCATTGGGAGCAGTGAATGCAACAGACCAGACTGAAGGTGGTGCAAGTGAAGCACTGCTTCACCTGAAAGGGTGTTTAGGATCTGGGATGATGGGCAGGTGTTACACTTCCTACGATTGCATGGGAGGGTGCCATGGGCCGGGGGTGTTGGGTGTGATGGAGCAGTGGACCAGGCTGTCCTGGAGAGAACGATTCCTGCGGAAGACTGATGGGAGGTGAGGAGAAGATGTGTTAAGTAGAGGGGGGGGTGGAAGGAGAGGTGGCAAGAGTAGTGGCCCAGGAGATCGGTTGGACGCAGTTGAGAGCCCTATCGACCACAGTGCATGGAAAACCAAGACTGAGGAAGAGGGAAGACATATTGGCAGCGTTATTTTGAGAAGTGGGCATCATCAGAATAGATGTGACTGAGGCGAAGGAACTGATGGAATGAGGTGGAGTCCTTGCAGGGTGCGGGGTGTGAAGAGCTGTAGTTGTGGGAGTTGGTGGTCTTGTCAGGGTTTTGGAGGACAGTTTATCAGAAATGGAGACAAATCAAGGAAGGGGAGTGTCAGAGATGGACCATGTAGTATTTGCCTGCCACTGAATAGGCAAGAGAATCAGGCACCTACAGTTCCACTCAGCTACAGCATAATAGTGGAGATGCACTGGAAAAGGATGGTGTGGTGAAGATCCTATTTCTATCTCGCTGAACAAGAATGTCATTGCATGTTTCTCAAAAATTAAGGAATAAAGTTAGTTATGCAATCTTCAGGATCCATGGTTTACATATAAAAAAACTGGTAGCAATACTGGTAGTATGTTGCATTCTTGAATCACCATGCTTGCAGAATTTCTCATTACAATCCCTTGCCTATAATCTGTGTGCACACCCGTGTAGCAAACATTGAGTACTATTCAGAACTGGACTTCATAGTCTCAGGAAGTTCTAAATGTGTGTTTTTGGGTTCTTTGTCTGATCAAGCATTTATTGGTTCAATTGGGACCCGAATATCTTTGGCAGATCAGCCACAGTACCTACGATGGGCCCTAGAATTATACAAATTTGGTATTCTCCCATGGTGTGGAGGATGCCTGAAGCTTCCTTCACATACAGCAATGATCTATTCATCCTCTTCAGTGATGTTGTTCTCAAACTAAGACTCAGATTCATTTTTCAATTTTATTATATATTTATTAGTAGGTAAGCCAAGCTAGTCCTATAGTGTGTGGAGATATAAATTATCTGACAAATAAAGGTTCTACTATGTGGATAGACTGCCGGAGAAGATTATTGATGTGACCCTGTTTCGTTTGCCTTAGCAGATTATCCCATTTAGAAACAGAGTTAAGATTCCAAAGACTATTTGGAGATGACATTTTCCATCATCCCCTCTTATGAATTTAATCTAACTACAGTTTAAAGGATTTCATTTTATTCACCAAGCTCCTTGATTTGCAACTTGAAGTCCTAGCTTATTTGGAGCATCTGACTGTGGGTTGGAATTGTACAAGGGATGCTTTTCAAGGTGCATGAAAACCATTTCTGGTGTTTTTATTTCTCATCAAGTTGGTGCTCTGCTTGCTGCTTTTGTACTTTGGTTCTTGTAGTCAGGACAACATTCCTGCAGACATCTTCAAAGCTGCGGGTCATGAACGCTTGCTCAAACTCTTAAAACCTTCTACAAGAACCTGGGAAGAGGCACTGCCTCCCGACTTTTGCAATGCCATCGTTATTTCACTTTTTAAGAAGAGTGATAAATTCAATTTGTGGGAACCATAGAGGTTCTGTGAACTTCTGCCTGTTCTTGGGGAAGATTCTCAAATGAAACCTCCTGAACCACCTTCAATGCTTCACTGAAGGCATACTTCCAGAGACACAGTATGGCTTCCGGCCATTCAAGGCAATCACATACGTGATTAGTGTCACTGAACCAATCCAAGAAAAGTGCCAGGAACAGTATATAGAGCTCTGTATGGCTTTTATTGATCTGTCGAGCACCTTTGACTCGATCAGCCAATTTTTTTACTATCTTGTAACTCCTACACAATGATATGACGGGATCTGTCCTTTGCGGTGGTTTGGAGATTGAGCTTTTTTGTATCTGTGTTGATTGCCCCAACTCTCCTCTCCTATCTCAGCCTGGTCATGGAACTGATTGGTGACCAACTTCCATAAGGGTCACAATTGAGTTTCGACTTAACAGGAAGTTTTTCAACCTCCAATTGAAAGCCAAGACTAAGGTCACTGTCGAACATATACACTACTCATAATATACTGACAACTGTGCAATTTATTGACAACTGTACAGTTGTGGACTACATTGCAAGCAGCATTCAGAATACCCTTGATCTCCTCAACTCCACATATGAAAGGTTTCGCCTCTCACTCAACATCCAGACCAAAATCATCCTCCAAACCTCTCTTGGACAAGCACCTGCATCTCCAGCTATTTTTATTGGTGTCTTAAGAAGTCATTGAACACTTCCAATATCTTGGCAGCTGCCCCTCTCAAAGGCTACCTTCAAAGAGGGGATTAAACACAGAAGTAGGTG
The DNA here is from genome assembly GCF_965287045.1 of Carcharhinus amblyrhynchos. Classification (NCBI taxonomy): domain Eukaryota; kingdom Metazoa; phylum Chordata; class Chondrichthyes; order Carcharhiniformes; family Carcharhinidae; genus Carcharhinus; species Carcharhinus amblyrhynchos. The sequence continues at coordinate 12,912,388 of NC_137330.1, read as the reverse complement.
TGCCAGCCTTCCGAAAATTGCGCAACAGATCTTTGACAACAGAGATCCTCCATAAGCGCGGGGGGGCGGGGGGGGGGGGACACAAAGACATTAGTTTACAATACCATTGTTGTTACCACCCTTCTCTATTGCAGTAAGACTTGAGACACCTACAAAAGACACTTCAGGTCGTTGGATAATTTCCACCAGTTGTGTCTCTGCATTATATTCAAAGTCAACTGGGAAAATGGGTACAACGCCAGCATCTTCACTGAAGCCAATTCCTCAGTCATCACAATCATAATAATGTGAAATCAGCTGGACATTGCATCTGTCAAAAAATCAGCTTCCAAAACAGATCCTACTTTCACAAAATAAGGATGGTGCCTGATTTCAAGTGGGACGGATGAAATGTTTTAAGGACACTTTGAAGGCTGTGCTGAAAAGGGATAAATTGACATCAGTGTATGGAGGAATTTGCTGTCTGACAATATAAGTTTGAAATTGTTTTAAATTCTGCAGAGAAGCAACAAAAATAAGAGAGGAAGCAGAATCCTTTTTTTGTGAGAACCCCACTTTTCCTCAAGACACATCTTGAATTCTCTGCCCAAAGACCTGTGGCTTCAGGATGACTGTCTCATCATGACCCCTAGCAGACGCATCCTCGTTTTGAGGTGACAACTTTGTTTTCAAGGAACTGGACTCGATGCTTAACTCCAATCTGTAATATCACACTCCAAATATAATCACATATCTCCCAATACACTGCTTCAATAATGTCAGCTGCCTCTTTAACTTTTACAGATGCACCATTGAAAGCATCCTTTTTGGTTGTATCCCAGCTTGATATGTCTCCTGCTCTGCCCAAGACTGCAAGAAACTACAAAAGGTCATAAATGTAGCCGAATCCATCACGCAAACCAGCCTTCCATTCATTGACTCTGTCTACACTTCCCGCTGCCTCGGCAAAGCAGCCAGCATAATTAAGGACCCCACACACCCTGGACATTCTTTCTTCCAGCTTCTTCCATTGGGAAAAAGATACAAAAGTCTGGGGTCACGTACCAACCAGCTTCTTCCCTGCTGCCATCAGATTTTTGAATGGATCTACCTTGCATTAAATTGATCTTTCTCTACACCCTAGCTATTACTCTGTCACTACATTCTGTGCGCTCTTTTCCTTCTCTATATATGATATGCTTTGTCTGTATAGCGCGCAAGATGCAGTACTTTTCACTGCATACTAATACGTGCGACGATAATAAATCAAATCAATACTACTTTGTTAAGACAGATGGAGTTCTTGTTAATTTCTTGTTTTTTTTTTCAATTGGTGCTTGTTTGATTTTTTTAAAAATTAGTGTGGGGCCACAGGGAATATTTCACTGCTTCCCAGTTAAGAAACTAATAAAAACACTGCTTCTAATCAGCTCAGCATGAAACATGATTGTGATTGAACATTATATTGGAGTCTGGAACTTGCTAGTCTTCCCCCTCAGTTGTGTGTGTGGATGTGCAAGGGTGAGCTGGAAGGAAGGGGCTTTAATGTAAAACACTGCTAAGATCAAGGAAGATGGTAAAAGCTGTGAACCTGTGCTGTCAGAGCTTGCTATGTGTTACCATAGGATTTGCATAAAACAAACACATGAAGTTTAGTTTGAATTGCCTTAAGGTAATAAAAATTGATGTAAATGTTTCAGTGCAACATCTGCAGTGCATACAAATTGCAACCTAATTGGAATGTTTCCAAAGAAAAGGCCACAAGGGAGAAGTGTTATCAGTTTGTAAAGTGTAGCTTTCAAATCCATAATGTAAACTGTTTGAAATGTAGTCACAGTCCATTATTCCCTCGATGCTCTGTCCAATTTATTGCTACCATTCAGGTGCTCAACAGCACCTCTTTCCAGTTCAAAACCTAAACAAATTCTCATTTGGTCAATCTCTTCGCATTATGTAAGTTAATGAATCTTTTCAAATGATTTTACAACTTCAAGAAAAATAGCTGAAAATTAGTAATAAGCCTAGGAAAGGAGGCAGAGTCATGTATTTTTTCAATGTTATTTTTGAAAGCAGAGTTCAAATTTATTGGTGTTGATGGGATAGGATTCATTGTTGGGTAAATTGTACATGATCTGTTAAAGGAGCAAGCCGTAGCAAATACAATAAAAACATGATGTACTAAATATGTTTGGCTATACAGCAGAAGGTCATCAGTTTGTGTTATAAAATACACTCTCCTATGATTGGGAAGGGGATTGAAGAAGGGAAAGTCTGTGACAAGCCTCTAAACCATTTGTGACCAAATGTGCACATGACTCCAACACAATGAGGCTTACGCAAAGCACCTTTTAAGTGCAAGTATTTGTGCAATAATCTATCCTGAGTTCAAGAATTCTGTTCAGAACATGTGTTACTTTCTGATTCAGAAATCACAAAAGGAAATTGCAAACAAATCACTGTGGTGACACAGATCTGCAAAAGCTGTGATACATCATATGCACCATACTAAATGCTATTCTGCTATTTGTTCCTCAGAGTTGAATTTCCTTGGGAGTATTTAGCCGAGACTTCCTTCCTCACCTCACCACCATCTTCTGAACTGCAATATTGGATGTGCAATCAAAATTTTAAAATAATATGCATGAACCTACTTTTTCATAAGTAGTTAACACAATTTTTTTTCCCTTCAGCTGTGCAGAATTAGGGACAATTCTACTGAAAATGTTACTGTTTTAAAAATTTGAGATTGAAATGGTTAGTTGACCTTAACTGGATAAATACTCTTGCTTGCTTGAATGTAATGTAATAGCTGCTGCCATAACCTTAATTTAAAATTCTGAATTTTTTTTAAGCAGGCTGTATTCCTTTCTACTCTCATTGGATTCAGGCTCAGATTTTCATCAAAAATATGGAGGCACATGTTTAAAATCATTCTCCAATGAATGAGCATATGGTATTCTTGGCTGAAGTGGAGTGAAATCCATGCTGATGAAGTACCTCAAATAAGATTTCAATAGAGGAAAATGGCAAGCAAATGGGACAAAGAGGAGAGATATACATTTTTAACCATCTGCTTTGACATGATAGGTTGATTGACCTTCCATGCTGTAATATCCAACAATTTATGTTAATGCCTGTTCCTCCACTGAGAAAAGAAAAACTTAGATTTCTGTGGAACCTTTCATGGTATCAGAACATCCCAAAGTGCTTTGTAGACGGTGAAACATTTCTGACGAGTAGCCACTCTAATACAGCAGAAAGGATAAAATATTTATCCTGTGTAGACATACCTGTGCACTGCACTTAGGTCCGTTCTTAACTCCTGATAAAATATGCTTGAGATGTGAAGAGGAGCAGGGCCCTTTCTTTCTTGCTTTCCCCTATCTGCTAATGCTTCCCTATTGCACTTAGCAGTTGAAGTTAAGATTTGAACTCCAGTTTGATCAGACCAGCAGCTCCACTCTTGTGGAACAATTCGGGGCACCACACTTCAATTGCCTTAGGTTGCCAAACAAGGTTTCAGTTATGAGGAGAGATTGAAAATGATGAGATGGTTCTCTTTGACAAAGGAGAGGTTTAGAGATGACTTTGTAGAGGCTTTCAAGCTGATGAGAGGTTTTTATAGAGTTGGAGAAAAGTAGGTCCCTCTGGCAAATGAGTCATTAACTGGAAACCACAAAAGACGTAGAGGAATTTTCCACTTTGAATTGTCAGGATCTGGAACAAACTATCTGGTGCAAGTGATTTCATAATTTTCAAATGGAGTTGGAAAGCTGAGGATGAGCAACTTCCAGAGTTATGGAAAAAAAACAGATATGGGACTAAGTGTAAACTGCTGTTTGAAAGTGCCAGTATAGCGGGCCAAATGGCCTCCTGTGCTGTACGTTTCTGCAATAGCTCATACAATGCCAGTGATGAGAAGTCAGGTATTTTATTTATAGCTTAAGATAAAGTATATTTAGTATGTCAAACATATCCTGTGACTTTTCATACAAGCCAGCGATGAGTTAACTGTCTGCTGTATGGCAGAGCAATCTAGCATTGTCTGACTGAGGCTACCAGTTTCTGACTGAGATCACTCAGTGACATGGTTCATATCTTGTATTAAAATAGAAGAAAAAAAACACTGCTGCTGTAAAACTGGTATCTTGATGGGCATTTGCATTTCGATATCTTACAAAAGTTTTGCATTGTCAATGGAAGCCTTTGTAAATAGGGGAGGCGATGGCCTAATGGTATTATTGTTAAATTATTATTCTAGAAATTCAGCTAATGTTCTGAGGACTTGGGTTCAAATCCTGCCATGGCGGTTGTTGGAATTTGGATTCAATAAGAAAGTGTCTGGAATTAAGAATCTGCTCAAGACCATAAAACTATTGTTGATTGTCGGAAAAAAAACCCATCTGGTTCACTGATGTCCTTCAGGGAAGGAAATCTGCCATCCTTACCCGTTCTGGCCTACATGTGACTCCAGAGCCACAGCAATGTGGTTGACTCTCAACTGCCCTTAGACAACTAGGGATGGGCAAAAAATGCTGGCCAGCCAGTGATGCCTATGTCCCACAAATGAATAAAAAAAAACAGGGAGGCCGCAGAAACTCTAATTGTAAAAGAAAATAACTATTTTACTTTAGAAGATGCTTGGGTTAGTGATGAAAAGCAAATTGTGGGGGAAAAAAAGCTTGCATTTTTATGAATTCCCTGTCTCTGGCTGTCTCAAAGTACTCTATAGTCAATGAAGTGTAGTCACTGAAGGAAATGAGGTCGCCAATTTGTACATAACAGAGGCCAGAAACAGCAAGATGATGATGATTATCAGATCATCTATGTTAGTGATTTTGGTTATGACGTTCTCTCAGGTGCTCAAGGTATTAATTGTTTCGTCAAGATTTTCGGCCACTGTCGACCAATAACAATGCCATCTGTAAATGGAAAATATTAGCATACAGTTGGAACCAAAGATAATGCACGCAAGGAGATGTTATAGATTGAAACACTAGAACAAATTCAAGTCTATTTGAAACTTTGAAATAATTTTTGCTAAACAGTTGCACACAGCAGGACCAGCCCAGTCCCTTTTCTGTAAAATACAACCACTGAACCCATTGACAAGTCTCCATTCCCATCTTCAGGAGTTGGTGGCACTGATTATAAAACATTTTAAGGTTCAAGTCATAACCTATCAAAGTGCAATATGTTCTGCCTATAAACTGCACTCAATCTCTAGCATTTGCAAAGCCTTGAGCAGCAGCAGTCAATTTGGTCTTATTTTCTGTCTTTTGTTCAGTTTTTTTGTGAATGATTGTTTTAGTCATTTTTTTCTTTTTGAGATGATTGTGCAGCTCAGTTTAATGATAGCATTCTACTGTTGTATCACTTGTTGCATGAAGCAACTTGTTAGCATTGGCTGTAGGAGAACAAATAGATCTGAATCAATCAATAATCTGTCAAAAATGTAGCCTTCAGCCAGTAGCCTAGGAGATGAAACCATTCTTTTGCATCACTGTGGTTGTAACTGTCGGTTTCAGCCTGCCTTTGTGATCAAATCCACTTGCTGCATGTAATGAGTTTCTCCACTTGATGGACCGAAGGAAGCATTAAATTGCATCAGGATATGGGGAAAAAGAAGGAATTTGTAGGTGGACAGCTTTGAGGAAGAAAACAAATGTGGAAACGGAGAGGGGCAGGAATGGACAGCCACATTAGACATCTGTCCATGCAGATACAAGTATCTATACATGAAGCTGACATCTCTGCACTATCACCTGGTTGGCACTACACTCAGCTGGTTCTATTATTTTTCTAATCATAGTCAGAGAATCACCTGCAATGGCTTCTTTTCCTGCTCTTGTGCCATTATTTCTGGTGTCCCCCAAGGGTCTGTCATTGACCCTACCCATGTCCTATTGCTAATGGACATGCTCCTCAGAGACATCATCTGAAAACAGAGCATTAATTTCTGCATGTATACTGACAACACTATACCTCACTGTCACCTGTCACTAAATTGTTGGACTGATTGTCTGACATCCAATATGAGCAGAAATTTCCTCCAATTAAAAATGTTAGGCTAACTAAAGATAAGTCCCCATCAAAAGTTCCATTTCCTCACCATTGATTCCATTCTTTCCTTAAAGCCTAGTTCAGCATGAATATTGCCATGTGTGGCTTGGTGTCAACGTTAGTTTTATAATGTTCCTGTGAAGCACCCTGCGATGAATTCAGTATATTAAAGGCACTAAATACATGCAACTTGTTAACTGAAATATGTGAACACTATGTCTGAGATAACAATGAAGGAAATTCTTGCAGTATTCCTATCAAACCTGTATTTCTTATGGATTATAGTCTAGTCTTGTGTCTAGTTCTCTTTTGAATAGCGTATTTTGAATGGCACCTGCTGGAAACTTACTCCTTGAGTCCTTGTGACATGGCTCAAAGGTGCTTCTGAATCAGGAGCTCATGGATTCATACCCTAATTCAGAAACTTGATTGCCTTATTTAGGCTGAAACTGCAGGGCAATACTGAGCAAGTGCCTCATTACTGAAGTGTGTTTGTTTAGATGAGATGTTTAAAGTAGACCCTTCTGCCCCCTCAGATGATATGAAAGAGTGGGGAAGTTCTTCCAGTGTTCTAATATCTGTCTCTCAGCCGGATTATCTGTTCACTTATTTAATTGCTGTACGTGCAAATTGACTGCTATGTTTTACAGTCTCTGGCTAGAATTCAAAAATACTTAATTGGTCATGAAACACTTTGGAATATTCCCAGGTAGCAAAAGATCCTATATGTAATTATTTTTCTATTTTTCTGTCTGTTTAGAAGTTGTGCCTAACTTAATATTTAATTCACATATCCTAATGTTTGAACATGATATTATGTTTAATATAGAAATGAAAAATGTGCTCTCTGTCATATCCTGGCAAATGCAGAGAATCTGTTTGTAACCATGGTTATGGATAAATTCCTGAAACAATGAGCACCAAAGCTGTATGTTTTCATCTGGGGTAGCACGGTGGTTAGCACTGCTGTTTCACAGCACCAGGGACCTGGGTTCGATTCCCAGCTGTCTGTGTGGAGTTTACACTCGTGTCTGTGAGGGTTTCCTCCCACTGTCCAGAAATGTGTGGGTTAGGTTGATTGGCTGTGCTAAAGTTGCCCCTTACTGTCCTGAGATGCGTCGGTTAGAGGGTATAGTGGGTAAAATGTATAGGGATATGGGGATAGGGCCTGGGTGGGATTGTGGTCGGTGCAGACTCGATGGGCTGAATGGCCTCTTTCTGTACTGTAGGGTTTTTATGATTTCTTTCTATGATAAAGTTATTATCAATTCTGGATCAATGTCTTGAGTCAGTGGAAAGAGCATTCTAACCTTGGGGTTTCTTGTAGGAACTTGAGGTAAATGAATGTTTACAATGTTTTAGCAAGTGATGAATGGAATGCTGAAACTGCAGGGCATGGTTGCTCATTTTAGTTTCAAACAGAGGTTTCCCGATCCCCTTCAAGTTGCCTTTGAATCCCCTGTGATTGCAGTAACGTCCTGAGTTATTACTTAAGCTAAGGTAATCCAATTCTCCAATCTCAGAGCTGAGATCCCACTGCTCCTTAGGAGTATGGCTTTGTACAATCATTAGCAATGCAATGGCAATTTTAATCCAGACTGCATTAAAATTCTTTGTGGATCACTCAACAAAGTATCATGGGTTGAAATATCAGTTCCCAAGGTTTGCAATGTAATCTTGTCTCGATATGTACCACAGTTGGAAAGGTGATGTTCCCTAGCAGCGCATTTTTAGATTGTTTCCCTCAGAACTCCCTCTCTGTAATGCTACTATTTATATTTCAGCGAAGATCGTATTCCATGTTGATTTGGCAACGTTAGAGTCCTTTTAAGTAAGCATCAAACACTGTCACGTTAAGAAAAGGAAATCTGAAAAGCAGAAGCGAAAACAACAATGGAGCAAATAAATCTACATTACAGGATAGAGTAACTTTGAATCTTTTCAAAGTAAAATGATTATTCAGCTACCCTCCCCTTCAGACATAAATATTCAGATATGGGGAGTAATGGCATAGTGATATCATCGCAAGTAATCCAGAGATCCAGGATAATGCCCTGGGGACCCAAATTTGAATCCCACCACTGCAAATGATGGAATTTGAATTCAATAAAAACCTGGAAGTAAAAGACGAATAATGATCGTAAAACCATTGTCAATTGTTCTAAAAACTCATTTATTTCACTAATGTCCTTTAGAGAAGGAAATCTGCTGTCTTTGCCTGGTCTGGCCTACGTGCAGTTCCAAATCCACAGCAATATAGTTGACTGTTAAAATGGCCTAGCAAGCCACGTGGTTCAAAGGTAATTAGGAATGGCCAATAAATGCTGGCCCAGCCAACAATGCCCATGCCTCATAAACAGAATTTTTTTAAAACGTGAGGGAAAAGAAACATATATTTGACAAATTAAATGGATTTGGTTCAAGGGCATCAGTATCAATGTAGTGATGATTAGCCCATTTTCATTTTTGAGTTTCGACCACGAGAAACAATTCAATTCTGGCACCACAGTAGAACCCAATCCTGTCCTCCATCCATATGAGTGTTTATCATTATGGATTACTGGTCAGCGTCCTGCAGCAAGGGCCTTTGACTTTCTGTTTTCTTGACAACGAATTGAAGACCGATTGTTGCCAGTTAAACCTGACACTCTTCTGATCTATAGGCATCTGTTCTACACCAGACTGTGCACTTATCAAATTAGTTAGATTTACAGTCCAAATATTGCATGAAATTGTGAACACTTGGACTGTCCTACACAATTTAACGAAACTACTGAGCGCCATATGTTGCAATCACACAAATATTATGCTGCCTGTGACAACCCCTGTATTTCAGTACCTGTAAACCAGTTTTATGCTGCAAGTCATACCTCTACAGTTTTTTATGGCCACTAAGTAAAGTGGATTCAAATATAAGTCTGGATTTTACAGTAGAACGATTCAAAGTCCCTAATGAACAGGCACTATTGCAAAGTTTGGTTTCAATTGGAAGAATCCATGAGTAGTGCTACCATTTCCAGAAATAGTAAATCCAGATTCAGAAACGAGCACTAAGGTGGCAAATGGGTAGTCAAGATCTGGCATGTAATCAAGGATGCACAGTCATAATTCAGTCCTCCTTTTGTATATTTTTGTCCTAAGCTCCTGTGCCCACAAAAGCAATTGCAATTGACTATGTAAATTTGTAAAATTGCAGTCACTGTTCATTTTTGTAATTTATTGTAAATATGCAAATTTTGTAATTTCTGGTAGTATCCTTGTGATCTTAATGTACTTGGTGAATGAGCATCTTTCTTATTTCTTTGTCATATTGTCAAAATGTAGAGTGAAGCTTATTTTAGGCATCTCCAAGAGCAGTATGGTCAGCACAGTGGTTAGCATTGTTGCCTCGCAGCGCCGGGGACCTGGGTTTGATTCCCAACTTGGGTCACTGTCTGTGTGGAATATGCACAATCTCCCCGAGTTTGCGTGGGTTTCCTCTGCGTGCTCCGGTTTCCTCCCACAGCCCAAAGATGTGCACGTTAGGTGGATTGGCCATGCTAAATTCTCCTTCAGTGTACCCGAACAGAGACTGGAGTATGATGACTAGAGGATTTTCATAGTAACTTCATTACAGTGTGAACGTAAGCCTACTTATGATTAGTAAGTATACTTTACAGTATAGCATGCTGATTCTTTTCAGATTCTGGTAGATCACCAATTGTATTCTTCATAGTTAGTCTGGGACCTAGTGTGGCTTCTGATGTTTACAGTACTACCACTACAAACTAAACTTAGCATGACGGTGATTCAATCTTTGATAATAAACAAAGGACACTGAAGAAAAACGTAGGTGATAGGAAGCAAAAATGTTGCATGCAACTCTGGATTTGTAATACTGTTTACCTAACACTTTATTCCTAAGATCCAAGTCATCTTGTCCTTCCTTAAAACTACCATTTTCCAGTTATTTACATTATAATTCATTCCTAATATTTAGTTTGATTGTTTTGCTTCAGATTATTTAACGTTATTTCAATTTGAATGTTGCAAGCTACTTATCTGTAGGAGTATGGAAATATGGATTTTTGTTGAAACTATTACATTTTAAGATGTTAGCAGTTCTGTCAGAACCATAGTGAAAGTAATCTTGACAGTCAAATGTAGATGCTGTGTTTGATGGGAGATGACTGAAATGAAAAGCAGCTGAAGTGATTGTGTCTCAATGGTTTCAGGGGAGAATGTATGTGCTCTGGATGAGGTGCTGCTGAACTATGGCCTTGTGACCAAAGGTAGATTGTACGTGCCTCTGCAAAAGGCAAAGAGACTGCACTGTTTAAAGTGATAGAGCAACTCAGTTTGCATTAATTACTACTAGTCAGTTTGCCATCAGAGGGGAGTGGACAGTTTTCGCCGAGAAGAGGTAGAGGCTGTCATTTTCAGAGACCTCCACAGTTCTTCAGGAATCCAGTTCATTTATTTTTATTCATTCGTGGGGAGTGGGCATCACTGGCAGACCAGCATTTATTGCCCATCCCTAGTTGCCCTTGGAGGGCGATTGAGAGTCAACCACATTGCTGTGTCTCTGGAGTCACATGTAGGCTAGACCGGATAAGGATGGCAGATTTCCTTCCCTAAAGTGAACCAGATGGGTTTTTCTGACAATTGATAGTGGTTTCACAGTCATCATTAGATTCTTAATTCCCTGACTTTTTTTTTTGTTGAATTCAAATTCTACCATCTGCCATGGCAGAATTCGAACATGGGTCCTCTAGAACAGGTTCTAGATTAATAGTCTAGCGATAATACCACTAGGCCATCGCTTCCCCAATTCATTGCCTTGTTTCTTCCACCACATGTGCCATTTGTGGATCAACACAACTGAGTGCTTGTTGCCTTAATCCTAGCTAAAACTTAAAAGATAGTGTTGAGATCCTTGCCGCTGCTATATACATTAACAACTTGGATGTAAATGCAAAAGATATAATTAGCAAGTTTACAGATGACATGAAAATCGGTGATGTTGATGTGAGGAGGATAGACTTGTGCTACAGACTGATATTGATCAGTTGGTGTATTGGGCAGGGCAGTGGCAGATGGAATTTATTCCTTGTAAGTATGAGGTCTAATAAGGGTAGGATATAAACACTGAACCTAGGGAGTATTGAGGAGCAAAGTGACCTTTGTGTACAAGTCCATAGATCCCTGAAGGTGGCAGCACAGGTAGATAGGGTGGTGAAGAAGGCTTAAGAATGCTTGCCTTCGTGAGGAGGGGTATAGAATATTGGAACAGTGAGATTTTGGTACAACTTTATAAAATATTGGTTAGGCCACAGATATATTGTGTGTAGCTCTGGTTGTCACACAGTCGGAAGAACATGATTGTGCTGCAGAGGAGATTCAGGATGATGACCAGGATGTTGTCTGGGATGGAAAGTTTCAGCTATGAAAAAAGACTGAATAGGCTCGGTTTGTTTTCCCTGGACCTGAGGAGGCTGAAGGAGGAATCTGATGGAGGTATACAAAACTAAGAGAGGCAGAGAAAGGGTAGATTGTAAGAATATTTTTCCCATGGCAGAGGTGTCTAAGTGTGGAGATGCCAGAGTTGGACTGGGGTAAACACGTAAACAAAGTTTACAAAGATGCTAAAAGTGTCTAAGACCAGAGGGCAAATGTTTAATGTGAGGAGTAAGTGATTTAGAAGGAATCTGAGGAAAACATTTTTTTCACCCAGAAGGTGGTGGAAATATGGACTGCACTGCCTGAGAAGCACCTGGATGAGCACTTAAATTGCCATAGCATAGTAGGTTATGGACCAAATGCTGGTAAATGGGATTAGTATGGATTGGCATTTGAATGTTAGCATAGACATGGTGTTGGGCCAAAGGGCCTGTTTCTGTGCAGTATGTCTCTATGACTCACTGAAGGTAGCAAAGAACCATATTGGCCATCCCACCTGTTGAAAACAATTTCAGCTCGACTATTTTGCCAGCTACTTACCACCGGCACTACCTGTTAGCTAGATGGTTACCATGTGGTTTAGACTAACACCAGCAAAGGGTGGGTTCATTTTCACATTCTGGCTGAGGTAGTCTTAGGACCTGCTCCTTGGCTTGCCCCAAGAATGGGCGGCACTGGCAGGCCACCACTGATGAAAACTGCCAGGAACAATAGCTTATGGTGAAGCATCAGCAGACAATGGAACCAAAGACCTGTCTTCGATTGGAACACATGGCATGATGACTGCCAACAGTACATTTCTTTTCAAATAGAAAAGGAAGCTTTAAAAGTGGCATTGGAGCTGTTCAGAATACTAGAATTGTAATGTATCAAAACATCTAGTCAACTGCAGCACAGGGAGTTCATATTCCCAACTTTGTGAGAAGTGTCACATTATTGATGGATTGTGGATTTCTGATTTTATAATCCTAAATGCATCTAGCATGCATGCAGCATAGTGGTTAGCACTGCTGCCTCACAGCACCAGGGACACGAGTTGGATTTGCAGCTTCAGTCACTGTCTGTGTGGCGTCTGCATGTTCTCTGTGTCTGTGGGTGTCCTTCTCATGCTCCGGTTTCCCCCCTCAGTCTGAAAGATGTGCTGGTCAGGTGGATTGGCCATACTAAATTCTCCTTCAGTGTTCCTGAATGGCACCAGAGTGTGGTGATTAGGGGATTTTCACAGTAACGTCATTGCAGTGTTGATGTAAGCCTATTCGTGACACTATTAAATATAACAAAATAAATGAAAATTTTTTTTCTGCTGAGTGAAGCCTCTATTTCTTGGGGTGCAAGGTAACAATTAACTTGAGACCTTGTTAACGTTTTAGTTTGAAGAGAGAGTGGAGTTGGGAAAAGTGTTCATTGTATTTTGCAGTGTACAGTCAAGATTTTATTGCAGCTTCCGTTTTGGCCTTGTTTATCTTGTAGGTTGACAGTGAAGGTGCTGTTTGATGATTTGACTTTGTGTTACACAAATAAAACTCGCACTCGATGGTAGAACAGGAAAGTCTGAAGGCGAGGGGATAGGGAGTTATCTGCTTGGAGTGGAACCAAATGTGAGTCCAGCCAAGTTCAAAGTTTTATAATTTCACCACAAATTGTGAGCATGTTGACAAAGATTCTCCAAGAGGTTCTGAGGGTTTTTCAAAAGCAATTCTGGTTTAATTTTTATAAACTGTTGTGTATAGTAAGAAGTAATAAAATTGTACTTATAATAATTATATTTTTATTGAATCAGCGATACTTACTTGGTGTTTCTCCTTGTGGTCAGTAATATAGAAACATCAGAAAGTATCACTTATCATTAAAGCTTTCTATTTTATATTCTTCGATTTATGAATTTTATAATCACCTTCAGCTCGTGGTATTAAGATAATTACGGTAACATTTAGAAGATGTGTGGAAATCATACCTAATCAAATGTTATGTGATTAAACATTACAGGAGGCATGTCATATGATTGAATCCCTTGTGATAAAATGTCACGTTATCAAATCTCCAGGAATGGATCAAATCAAAATGGTAAAAAGTCTGACAACATCAAATCAAAATGAACAGCCCTGTCAATGTTCCAGGCTGACTTCACCTGCCTGACACGTACATCATTTTTTCCTGGTACTGCAATTCTGTTGATTATCAAGGCAGGAATTGGGGAGATGGAAAATGAAGATTCCCTCTGCTTTTTGTTTAGGTATGTGGCTATACCAACTGCCACATATCATGGGCAAATTTTGTTGATGCTAGCTGTAAGCGCGTGGAATGCAGTCTGCATTAAAAAAAATCTAATTCTAAGGGTTGTTTTGTGAAAGCCCAGGTTAAAAATATTGCAGCTATCAGTAGAAATCAGCTGTCAAATTTGAATTCAATTATTTGGCAGATCTGATCTTGACTGCGAGTAGATTTAAATATGCATGTCCATGTGGAAATCTGTCATTGGATTTGTTTAAAAATCATAGGATGTGAGCATTGTTGGAAAATCCAGCATTTATTGCCCATTTCTAACTGCCCTTGAGAAGGTGGTGTTGAACTGCCATTTTGACCCATTATAGTCATGTGGTGTAGGTACACCCACCATGCTGTTGTCTTAATAAAAGGTTACATCCAGAACGGAGGTACCACGGATATCGTATAATTACTGGTTATTCAGAAAGTCGAGCTACCATTGCTGGTGCCATATCCAATAAATATGTTTTTGCAAAATTGGAATCAGTAAGTAAATTACTGAATTCTGTAAAACTCATGGCAACTTTCCCAAATTGTAGGCATAACTCTTCATTAATTGGCAGCAATTGATGGCAAAACCTGATCTTGTAGCAAGTCTTTAGAATGCTTCTTTGGAAACTCTGAAATACATTGAAATTGATGCACTGAATTAAGTAAATTAAGAATCTGAAGAACTTGATGACTCATCTCCCTTTGGAACTGGTTCTTTTCTATGCAATAGGCTGGCTGGAGAATTTTCATTTACTCATGTCTGTGAAATATTTATGAAGAGAAAGAATAGTTCTGTTTTATACCTAATTTACGAAGTCATAAACTTCCCTAACATTAAGCTATTTCAGATTCTAATTTGGTGAGGTGAATAGATGCCCTTTTCACCTATAAGGATCCCAAAAAATGGTTATGTTGTGAAAGAGCAGCAGAACAGTAAATAGATCTCTTCTTGGATATTCAGGATCACTTACTCGGTTTGCAAATTTCAAGTTGAATAGTTGAGGCATTCAATGCTAAGGCAAATTGCTGAACTTCTCATTGATGACTGAAGCAGCTTCTCCAAGTGCTCCAACACATCACCTTTAATCTGATTTTTAATGACAGTGAGGGACTTAAGACATCATCCTGTATATTTTTTACAGAAATACTTAGAGATGGGCTCATCGCTATCCATAGAGATGTAAAATTAAGCCAGAACTTGAAATGGCTATTGTCTGTATCCTTGGAACAAAAGAAGCTATCTAGCAACATCACAGAAACTCGCGCATTATGTTTGAAGAACCAGTAACAACACGTTGTGGGCTGCATACACCAAATTCAAAGAGACCTATACAAAGGCCATCTGCATTTCATCACCCAGGATGGCAGCTGACTCTACTTGTCTGCCAAAAGTAAGGACTCTGCAACCTCCCTTTCAATTCTTAATCGTTGAGACATTTAACAATCCTGGGGCCACGCGTGAGATACACAGCCCTTATCAAAGCCAGAGTGGAGAGGTGGGAGTCATGTGACAAGGACCTCTGGTTTGTGGAACTGGTAATGTTGCCTTGCTGAACTTCAAAGCCAGCCTGACATTGTACCATTTAACTTGCAGTATTTCAGGCAAGGAGCTCTGGCCTAGGTCGTACACCTGGCTCCATCTGCCACTGGAAAGCCTGTGATATCACCTACAATACTCAATCTTCTCTGCACGCTCACGTCATTGTGTGGAATAAATGCTTCGGAAACCGGAATTACTTAGCACCAGTTTCCACCTCGTCATCCTCACGGTGGCACAACGGTTAGCACTGCTGCCTCACAGCACAAGAGATCCGAGTTCGATTCCTGGCTCGGGTCATTGCCTGTGCGGATGTTCTCCCTGTGTTTCCTTCGGATGTTCCGGTTTCCTCCCAAAGTCCGAAAGACATGCTCATTAGGTTTATTGACCATGTTATGTTTTCCCTCAGTGTCCCCGAAGAGGCGATGGGGTGTGGCAACAAGGGGATTTTCAGTAATTTCATTGCAGTATTAATGTACGCCTACTTGTGACACTATTAGATAAACTTTAAACTTTAACACTTGCTACACTGAAAAGGAATACCTCATTAGACTTTGATTCTGGACTCTGGAACCCACTTGAAACACATTCTTCTGGCTGTGGAGCCTGCATTGTTAATCTTTCTTTTCTCTGTCACTCTTTTATTGTATGAATGCAACTGAGGCAATGTTGCAACACTCGTGTTTTGAGTGTCTGCAAATAAACTATCCCTTTGAGTTCATAACTCAATTTTGCAGTCAGTTTATTAGTAGAAAACCAAGGAGTTGGCAATTATGACATATTTATAAAGGAGGAAGCAAATCAGAAACATTTTCCTGTTTATAGACAGAGAGGGGAGAAATTAGTGTTGTTTAAGTTAATCCCCCTTCTGCCCATAACAAGCAAATTAACCTATTTAAACTCCTACGTTTTGTCTGTTTAAATGCTTTCAACAGTAATTTATCAACAGTTGTATTACTCTTGAGAATTTTTCCTTTCCTTAAAGTCTTAAACTTTATTAGATGATTCCAATGTTTATTCTCACAAAAACAACACTAATTTCCTTAACCTTTCTTGATTATTCCATAGAGTTTCACAGGCATGGTCACTGACCCAGAAACGTTAGGAAATGTGATCAAAATAGAGCCAGTTACAACAAATTGCAATTGATAACCCAAACCAATTGTAATATTTGCTGGTCTTTTCTGTCTGCATATGTAGAATAATAATTTTCCTGTGCCGTACAGCTGGTTTGGCGATTTGTTGCATTATTTAGTAAAAGGAAAATCTTCAGTAAAAGCATTTATTAAAAAAAATAGCGAATGTCAATGGTTCAAACACCGATTTATGCAGTGCAACTGGTGACCTGGATCCAATCCAATCCTATCCACAATGCTTTTCAGCCCCAAACCTTTCATCCACTTCTCAATCAAATGCAGAAAGTGTACCTCAGGCTTTTATCTCATAGGGAAACCTTTTCTGTTACAATGTGTCAAAGCTCTTGAAAAGTCTAGGTAGACAGTACCCACTGGAATTCCCTCATTGACAAGCTTGTGATTTCTTTAAAGATACTATCAAATCAATAAGACTGGGCTTCCTTTTTCAAAAGTCACATGAACTGTCCCTGAATTTGGAGTATTCAGATAGTGCACCCTGAATGATTCAGTATAGAATTTACCCTGTTGCTGACAAACCAATGCCTGATCTGTCTCATCTTTTTTCATAAAGATTGTAACTATTTTAGCCCACTCCCAGTCTGAGGGATCAGTTTGTGACTCTAGCAAGCTCTATATGATATAGCAAGACCCTCGATAACACTGTTCAGGCCGTTCTTCCAAAAACTCTCCGGTGAACATGAACTGGATTGGCCGCTATATCTATTTTCAGGTTCCTAATTCCATCTCAAACAATGTATTCACTTGTTTTCACAAACAATTGTATTATTAACACAATTTTGATCTGTCAGTTGAACGTTGAGTGTCAAGGCTGATGTAACGTCTCAGTTTGTATACAGATTTTCAAATTAAATGCCAATTAGTCTGTCAAATCGTTTTGTAATTTATTGATTTTTAAAGTCTGCTGTTTTTGGAACATTGTCCTTGCTTTATCTTAGTAGTTCCAAAAAAAAAGCAAGTGACGCACATTAATTATCTAAACTGGATTATGAGCTGTTGTATTAGGAAGCGAATTCAATGGTATTTTAACACAGATCGAGGATGGCAAACTTGTTCTGCCATTTAGATTAACAGGAAATCAACAGTCAAAGGTTAATGAGTTTTCTTTATCAAATAGTAATTTGATCTTGTAGTTAAGGCTGCCAATATCTCCACAAGCGTGTCTGTCTCCTGCCACATTTGGGATGCAAGGAGTCAGCAACATCCTGATGTTCTAGACATATTGTTCAGTTCGAATACTCCTCGATTTTAAAAATATCCCGTGCCAATGGGTCGACGCATGGTCAGAATAAAGAAAAGGCTGAGAGAAGTAAAACTAGTATCATAGGTAGTTGACCTTGCATGGCATTTTTTGTTTTGAAGCTTGAACACTGTGTTGAAGACCCTTCTGCTGAAGGAAGCACTCTTTAAGCGTTAGTGAAAACTAAGAGGTGGAGGTTCCAGCCTCCTCAGCAGGAATCAGCCAAACCTCAAAAATATTGCAGCACTTCTACACCACAGTTGTGTTTCACTGAAATTGAATTTCAACAATCTTTTATGCTGATTTAAAAAGTTATGCCGAAAGCACACTCACTTCACTGAGAAAATTCTTTAGAAAAGCTGATTTAGACTTGATTTAAAAGGAAAAAAAGAAATACTTAGATGTATACTGAACTTCTCACAACTGCCAGATGTTTCAAAATGCTTTAGAACTAAAAGTATTTTTGAAGTGCAGTCACTGTTGTCATGTGGGCAACAGCAGCCGATTTGCACATAGCAAACTCTCAAGTTGTGCTAATGACCAGATAATCTATTTTTGTGATGTTGATTGAGGGATGAATATTGGTCAGGACACTAAGAGCACCCCCACCTTTTCCTTCCTTTGGATGTTTTGCTTCCATCCGAGGGGGCAGGCACTATCTTGACTTATCATCTCATCTGAAAGGTGGCAGTTCTGACAGTGCCGCACTGAAGTATCAGCCTTGATTTTTGTACTCCAGTCCTGGAGTGGGACTTGAACCTATAACTTTCTGACTCAGAAGCAGATAATTGGATACTGACATCAAAGCACTGCCATTTGAACTGTGGGACACATCCAAACTACTTCTCAGATAGTCAGCATGCCAAAGCGTTCTTGCTGAAATTTCCTGGGATCCTGATCAGTTACTAGGGAGAGAATCTGTCAAACTTATCCTCAGAAGATTAAATGAGTCAGATCAGTTAGATGATGATGGCGGCTTGTCACGAGAGCAGAGATTTTTTTGCATTGTTTTCTTGTGGGATTTCTTATTACAGCGATATAATATATTGCAAAGCAGAGGAAGGCAACTTTCATTCATGTAAAACCCTTCCCTCATGTTATGTAACTTACGTTACCTTTAGAAGGGCTACATTGCCCAATCCATTGGGGATCGTGAGCGTTTTCTGCATGTTTATTGTGTGGACATCCCTGAAACTGATAGTTTACATTTGTAAATCACTCCCAAGCATTACGTAAAATTGCTAATCGTTTACGGATTTAGCAGCCACTTTTTCAAAATGTTAGAGTAGGCATTTCATTTCTGACCCAACTGAATATATGATGCTATGGTTAGAATTGCTAGTAAAATGCGGATATTAACACAAATGAATGTTCTTTTGCTTCTGATTTCAATGTTTCCAGTTACAACAAATCCTTTGTCACCTACACAATCCACTCCGACTCACTCAGTATACCATCTGATAATCCTAGCCAACCCTGAGCTGAGCTTTAAACCAATTGATCACAAAGACCAACCGTTTCTTCCCATAACACATCTCCCATCTACCTCAACCTCCTGTTGTTGAACCTCTTATTCCAGTCTTTGCTGCATCCAGGTTTGACTTTTCTAATGCTCTTCTTGTCTCACCTTCAAGTTTCACTACCTAAAACTCTGCCATTGCTATCCCTTTCTCAAGTTTTGTTCAAAAATCATATTTGTCTTTCAGTTTGCGTCATTCAAAATATTCATCTACAAATCCTCCTTCAGCCTTCTTGATCCTCCGTTATTCCAGCTGCTTACCCCAGTTGCACCCTGTACCAATTATGACCCTCACGCCCACTCTATTATAGGTGTCAAAATTCTTCTCACCTTCCCTTTCTATAATTCACATCTTCCCCACCTTTAGTAGTCTTCATTAGAAGCACAACTTTGGAAATACAGATGATGGCGTTTCATTTTGAGAACAAAATTTGGCTTCAGTGTTTGCAATTCTTCAGTCTGTGGTTCTTCAGTTGTTTTGAATAGTCTGTAGAAGATGCTTTTTAACATAGCTTTTTATTTGCCCAGTATGATGTCCATGGTACTTTGTTTCTTATACATTTCATTCTGTGAAGGCTATTTTTTAAAATTCTTTGAAAACCTTGACTGAAAAGTTTGTAAAATCTCAAGAGTTTGTAATAAATCTTGAGTACTGTTTTGTGCATTAAATATCATTGTTTTATGTAAATGTGTAGAAATATTTGCTGTGGTCGTTACCCTATTTGAATACTTTCTAATGAGGTATCTTCTAACCCAATAGCATTATTGTAGTAGGCAGCAAACCAGTATGATGCTCCCTTCAGTTTGTTACTGCTACCATTTCTCATTCACTTAAAATGTATTTTGCCTATTAATTTCTGTTCCTCCTGGTTGACAGACGCCAGTATTTTAATACAAGATTATTCATTGGATAAAGCAGGTCTAAATTCCTTTTTGCATATATTAATGTCATTTTGTGGAATTCATTTCATAGGACTTCAGTCAAGTGTTTAATGAAAATTAGTTGGGTTGTGGACTTGAGAATGAACAGACAGAAAAGTGCACAGCGCATATTTGTCTTCATTCATCCACAGTATGCACAGGAGGCAGCTAAGAACCAGAAGCTTACCACCACACAACATTAAAGTTAGGTTGTAGAATCCTGTCTCCAGCTGAAAAGATTGAATATTAATAACATTATAAGCCTTGCAGATTTCAAGACTCTGAAACAATTGAAATAGCATTTCTACATTAAAATCATTGAGATTATAATGCTTCAGATATTGAGGATGCTAGCAATGGAGAAATCTCACCTGCTTGATCAGCATTAGTTAAACAAAGTGACAGCATTTTTTGTTGTTGACACATTTCAGATATAGATGTTTACTGTCTCTGATTTGTATTTAAATTGGGAAGTAATTTCTTTACATTCAGAGAAGTTACAAAAAGATCAAAAGACTTCCGTTTTGTAATTCAACTTTCTGATTCTGATGGAGCTCAAGGGAGGAAATTTTTATCTGGGTTTGTCTGCCTGATTTACTGAACCGTCGCATCAAGTCTGAGGACAATGTGCTTGATACTGGGATTAGTGTTTTATCAGTATTTTTCGATGTGTGACACGCAGGGTTCCAGGATCAATGCAGTGTTTGCTGGGTGAGATTGACCCATACTTTGCCAACTGTAGAAAGGGGTGCTGTCTGCATTTGTTCCCAGAACATCGTCATTAATCGAAATGTGGAGATTGCTGAGTACCGCAGACAAATCATGCACTCTGGATGAGTTCAGTATTGCATTAATGGTTCATTACCCTGTCAATCTCCTACAGTTGAGAAGAAAGCAGGTGCTTGATGAATGTTTTAAAACTTATTCTGATTTACTGCTTCAGTTGACAGGAGTACCAGATAACTGCATATTATTGCAATCTTGTGTGTTCTACATGCTGGATTTGTGTCTTCAGAAATTGTCCCCAGGGAGATGGGTTTTGTGACGTGAGCTGCTTTTGTCAAAGTTTGATGTCTGTTATTTTGAAATTAGTGATTCAAGCAAGCATTTGAAAAACAAACATAGGGTAAAGGGAATTAAACGTTTTGAGCAGTTTTTATACATGGCTGGAGCCAATTCCCATTTTTCAAGTTGCTGTTTTGCTGCTGTTGGATAATGTGCCTGCCAACATTCCATTAATGTTGCTCTGAGATTAACATGTAGGAGGTATGTCAAGTTAATCTGAAGTGGCAAGTGCCATTTATTTTACTGTATCTAGCCTCTTTCCCTGATGCAACAATTTGATGGTAATTTATTGCATGGGGAACTTGCAGTGTTGCCACTCTGGTGTTGTTGGTTGGTACTCAACACCATGGCACCTTATTCTTATGGATAGAAAACTCAGTCCCAGTTATACAGCGCCACAATGACCAGACAGAGCTCAAAACCAAAAATATCATTTATTCTCTGTCTTATTGCATTACATTCTTTGATTGTTCCAGTGGTGACACAAACGTAAAGGCAGAAGGAAGCACAATGAAGATTTTTGGGTGAAGGTTTATAACTCTGTATTAGATTAAAGCAGTGTGGTTCTAAGATGTGCAGAAAAGAATGTTCCATATTCACCACCTGGTCAACGCAGGGTTAACTGATCCCAGCTGGAACAGCCATTGGGGTACCTCGATTAGCACAAGCACCTCTGGCCTCAAGAGGGTCAAAATCAGCCAGGCTTCTTGATATTCAGCAATTGCTATCTAATTGCCCTTGACAGAAAATACACGCTTTGCCCTTGTTTGAAGTGTTCATTTGTGCGTCGCCTGGGTTGTCCAACAGCCTGAGGACAGTGTCCCCACCCTCCCCCCACCCTCCTGAGCACATGTGAGGAATGATAATATGGGAGAGCTGTTGGCATCTGTTTCTACAATAGGGCTGTGGTATCAGTGGGCAGCACTACGAGGGTTGTGGAAGATGGAAACGAAATGAATAAAAGGGTGGACAGTGTTAACTTAAAGGAACTAACAGTTATCATCTTGGAGACGTGCCTACTTGTGACTGAGAACCGCAATTCTGTAAATTGACTGCTCAGTTTACACTGTTGTTTTGGTTAATATTGTTCCCGAATTACTGTAATGTTTTTGCACTTACATTGGAGGGAAGCAAAATAGTTTTGTTGTTCAAACCGTTTTAACTGATGATGGATGAAGGTGCCAGACAGAATGAAAAATTGATGCCTCATGCAAGTTATAGGCTTCTGAAGAAATCTTCTGGGACATGTGAAAGTTTGAGCAAGAGGAACAAGTTGACTTTAACCTGAAATCTAGGCAACTGAATTTTATAGGTTTCAGCATTCCTTTGGCATCCAGCTGCTTCAAGGCACTTACTCTGGGAATTGGGCCAGTAACTTGCAAGACATTCCCTCCTCAGAAACTTGTGTTTTATTGATTCTTAAAAAAATTGTGTTCTTTAAGAATGTAGCCTATGGTTATATTTGAAGAGGTGTGACTTGATTATTCTCTGCTTCAAGGTTCTAGCTCCAGTCCATCTCGTGCCTGAAAAGTGTAATGGAGAGTGGAGTAGTGGATTGAATTTCAGAACCAGTTAACCTAACAATTAAGGAGAGGTTAATCGAGAAACTCAGCTAATGTTCTGGGGATCC
This sequence comes from Carcharhinus amblyrhynchos, assembly GCF_965287045.1. Lineage (NCBI taxonomy): Eukaryota > Metazoa > Chordata > Chondrichthyes > Carcharhiniformes > Carcharhinidae > Carcharhinus > Carcharhinus amblyrhynchos. The sequence continues at coordinate 12,889,585 of NC_137330.1, read as the reverse complement.
AGGTTCGAATCCCACCACGGCAGAAGATGGCATTTGAATTAAATTTTAAAAATCTGGAATTAAGAATCTTCTGATGACCATGAAATTATTGTTGATTGTGGGAAAAACCCATCTGGTTCACTAATGTCCTTTGGGGAAGGAAATCTGCTGTCCTTACCTGGTCCGGCCTACATGTGACCAGAGCCACAGCAATGTGGTTGACTCTCAATTGCCCTCCAAGAGTAAGAAATGATGGACAATAAATGCTGGCCAGCCAGTGACACCCATGTCCCATGAACGAATTTTTAAAAATCTTGGTCACAGCCAAAAGACAAAGCTGGCTCATCTTCATAACTTATTCATTAAGACGTTGAACGGTAAGCCAAAATTGGGAGAATTTCTGCATCTTCCAACACACTGACACCAAAATGCAAAATAGCATAAATCTGCTTTCTGTTTATTCACAGAATACGGGGAATTGAGTGTTTTCACCATTTTTCTGCTATATTAGATGATTTTCACATCCTAAAATGTCACAGTAAAGCTTTGAGTTGGCATTGAGCATCTTCACAATGAGCACTGTGATTATTTAGAAAATAGCTGACTTGGGAATACTCGGAGTATTGTTGTGCTCATTGTATCAGTCAGACTGCTGAATTCTTAAAAGGATTCTTAGTGGAAGTCTAGTGTTTGACTCCATGGTGTTTGAAAACGCTGAACTGTTTTCCCTTAGTTTATAAACTCAGTGTGATCTTTTCCCAACTTGAATCCCTCAAGCTGGTGGCATCAGACAAATAGGCAACTGGAGCTATATCCCTAAAAGATCTAGAATTGTTGCTCAGGAGTTGCACTACTTTACTGACATTCTAATTAACCAATGATCTTGGCACTTGCTTTCCACTTCAAAGTGCAGTAACTCCTTATTAAGAAATGATAATTGCTCTGCAGTACCATCTCTTAAGTAACTATCATTTATTTATGTGCCTTGATAATGTGGATAGGCCTTTTAATTATTGGGTGAGAAAGATGTCTACCTCAGTTGACAATCTGATTGGAGACGATTTGGAAAGTTTTTGCAGCTGACCACTCCTGTGCATGTATAGTGTGTGCATTTTACTACCCATGATGTGGATGGTCAGCACCAGAAGTTCCTCGCCAGCTGTGCAAATAGTGGTAGCTCCTGATGAAGTGGGTATGAATGGGCATGATGATAATTTGTCACCTTTCCCAAGTTTAACTGCAGTATCAGCTTTGGACTTTAACAACCTTGAAACCCGATAGGGAATTATTTATGTGCAGTTACCCACAATTTCCCTGTAAGTTTTTAAGTTTGTTTATCAGTGTCACAAGTAAGCTTACATGAAGTTACTGTGAAAATCCCCTAGTTGCCACACTCAGGTACACTGAGGGAGAATTTAGCATGGCCAATGCACCTAACCAGCACATCTTTCAGACTGTAGGGGCAAACCCGGTCAGATACGGGGAGAATGTGCAGACCCTGGCAGTAGTGCTACTACTCTACCACCGTGCCACTCTTCATGTAGTGTTTCTCATTGCAGAATTATTCATTGTGGCTTTCAGTTCAGATCTTGCGTGCCTCTCCGGATAATGCTGAGCTTGATAATTGCATCAGAAATCCTGACATGGAGTTGAATAATGAACTAGGTCAAAGAATCTGAAAAGGCCCTTCATGCTTGTCATTGTGTTTTGTGTGTGCTGAGGATTAGGATGTTTAAAATGTGATGAGAATCATTAAAAATTTATAGTCTTCCTTGAAATTAGATACTTAGTACACTGAAATTGCTTTTGGGATATTATACCCTTAGGAATTGTTTACCTTGACTGATGTGTCTATGGCACTGTATTGCAAACAGGGAAGAGAGATTGGTGCAACTGCGATGAAATTCAGCTGACTATTTAACCTTTCAACTTCCAGTTGAGTGACCTACCTCCTTGTTGTGCCACAGTACATTAATATGGCAAATGCTTTCTTAGTCTCCTATCCACTGCATATTGAAGAACCATTTGTGAATCTTTTTAATGCTCTGATAGGACCCAAGTGATTAGTACTAAATTCTATCAGTTCTCTGTAGAGGATTCATGTTCCAACCCAACAGAAATAGGTTAGTTACTTCCAGTGAACAATTTGAGAAACATAAGGACAGAAAATGCTGGAAATACGCAACAGGCCAGGCAGCATCAGTGAAGAAAGGAATGGTTTCTGTTTCAGGCTAATGACTTTTTATCACAATTTGAGTAATGTTCTTGCAGCAAACTACCTTGCTATAAGAGAAGAGATCAGAACCTACCCAGTTCCTAACAGTCATTTCCAATAATTTGACCATGAGTTAATCTGATTGCTATAAAGGCAAGAATTTGCAAATGGTCAACACTATTGTCAGCAGGCTCTGTTTTATAATCGTATCAATTTTTTTGTGCCTGTGATTAGGAATTCGGTGGTATTCACAAAAACTGAAGTAACATTAACAGTTGGAAAGGATGCACTCAGTCCTGGTATTTCCATCATACTTACACATAGAACATCCATCTAGATGTAAGCTTTGCAAGCTGAACGTGTATTTCGGAGGATTTTCTCTATCTTGTAACCTCATTTACTTTTGATCTGTTTTTAAAGCTTTTTTTGAAAAGCAGAGGTCCTACAATGATATGTTTTAATGCAGCAAGATCCCCAAATCCCCTTCCTAAAAAATTGATGTTTATGTGGAGATGTCTTCTACAAATCCATCTGTTTAAAATCATCACTCATGCTCAATAGGAACCTGGAAAATGTTTTTGTTTTGTAGTTGCAAGTCCTGTGGTATGATGGATAAGGGTATTTGTCTCTGACTCTGTAATCTCAAATTTTGACATTCTCTTCACAGCCCTCTTCCACAAAACTAACAGGAGCAGCCTTATCTGCAGCAGCAGGAGATCTTGACCTTTTTACTGAACCAAACACAAAATCAGAAGACTCTGCTAAGAAACCACTTTCTAAGGATTCTATCTTATCATTATATGGTACAGGAGGGATACAACAACAACAAGGCACCCCAGGTAAATTATTGACATTGCTTTTACAATACAAAGCATTGAGCAGTGGGCATCTCTAACTGAGCGTGATGCTTTTTAGATATGCTAGAAATGGAAAAGTTTATGTTGTGATGAATTCTGACTTGTCCTATCAATAACTTCGTCAATATCAAGCATTCTCTGTTGCAGGAGCACTGCTGCAGTATATAGTATATGTTGCTTCAATGAACAGGGCAGTAACACTTTCAGTATCGACTATGTCGCTATTAGAGAAAAGACGTTCTTATTTTCAAGTTTATAAATGAGGACTGCAGGACTTTCAAGTCTTGGACAACCATGTATGCAAGAACGTCATCAGCTAGAGCAGGGGTCTCCAAACTATGACCACAACTGGCCCGTAGCAGGCCGCATCTAGATCAGTTTGGAGACCGCTGAACTAGAGCACCCTGAGTTCCATGTCTTGCAGCTTGAGTGACAGCTTACATCACTGTGGTGACCAATTCTGAAAAGGTGGGATCTATACAGGCCAAGTGGATTGTCCCCTCAGAGTTTGTACCAATGCCCATAAATTGTTAGTGCTGTTAGGTTTAAATTAACTTGGCAGAGAGATGGAACCAGGAAAGGATCAACAAAGTTCACAAAGAAGTGGGAGAAAAATGAAACTAAAGTAAGAAATGGTAAGGACTTGGTTGGGCTCAGACTAGAAGATAGTGCACTAAGGTCTATGTTAGGCCTACTTCTGCTCCTAATTCGTATGTATGTTCGTATGTAGTGGATTTTACAGTGCGTGTCTATAAATGCATGACGTGTGATAAATAAAGTTGGTGAACCGTAGGTGCAAATAACGTTAGTGATAGAGTATGGTCGTGTGGCAATAGTGGAGACCTGACTCCAGAAAAGGCAACACCAGATCTTCAGAAAGATGGATAAATAAGAAAGGGAAAGGTGTTGGCAGTATTGATTAAGGAGAACATTACAGTGTTGGAGAGAGAGGATGTCATAGACTGATGAAGGACTGAATTTAAAGTTCGGGAGCAATAGAGGTACCATCACAGTACTGTGTGTACTCTATAGGCCGCCAACTACTTGGAAAGTTATAGAGCAACAAAGGAAGGAAGGAAATTGCAGGAAGATGCAGAAAATATAGTGTAAAATATAGTCTCTGTGGAGTTTGCACATTCTTCCTGAGTCTTTGTGGGTTTCCCCTGGGTGTTCCGCGTTCTCCCCACAGTCGAAAGATGTGCAGATTTGGTTGATGGGCCATACTAAATTACCCCTTACTGGGATTATGGGGATAGGGCCTGTGTGGATAGTTGTTAGTGCAGGTCCAGTTGGGCCAAATTGAGGCCTCCTGCACTGTAGAAATTCCATGATTCTATTAATTATAGTGGAGGAGAATAATTGTTCTAATAGAGATAGAAATAATGGAAAGGCCAGACAGAGATAGGGTAGAGTTTCTGAAATCTTTAGCAAGAGAATTTTCGTGATCAGTATGTCCCCACCAAATGGAGAAGGTCCATTGATGGACCTGGGAAATGAGATGAAAGAAATGGATCAAGTGTCAGTCAGGGAACAGCAGTCAAATGTCTAGTAAAGTTTAGGTTGGCTATGGACAAGGAGCAAATCAGAGCAAAAATATTTAATTGGAAGAGGGCCATTTACAGTGGGGTGAGAACCAATCTGACCAGGTAAATTGGAATCAAAGATTAGTAGGCAAAATTGTAATGGCCTTTAAAAAGTAGATGGGTAGGACACAGTCCAGGTACAGTTCTTCTAGGGAGAAGGATAGGACAAGCAGAAGCAGTGCTCACTGGAAGAAGGAAATGATGAAGAGCAAGATAGAGCAGAGAAAGAGGGTATATGGCAGAAATCAGATTGATACTACAAGTGAGAGCCAGGCTGAGTATCATAAGTTCAAAGTGGAAGTGAAAAAAAATTCAAGGCAGCAGAATGAGAAGAGCCTGGCAGCTGACATAAAATGAAATCCAAACATCTTCTAAACATATAAATAATAAAAAGGTCACAAGGGAGAGTATGAGGTCGGCTAGGCACCAAAAGAGTATTCACACATGAAGGCAGGGGGCTTGGCTGAGATAACACATCTTTCTTTCTAGCCAAGAAAGAAGATGTTGCCACGCTATGTTCCATACTGTTGCCTGATTCAATAAGCCTCTTTCCTCGTCCTGAATCGATAACTTTAGTTTCTTTGCCAACATTATAATTTGTGAAATCATCACCTTGACTGAAGTGGCAATCAATCCATTGAACTGGCGACAGAGGAATTAATGAACAAAGGCCTCATGTGGAATTCATTGGCTACATGAATCTTGCCAGCTCTCTGGTGGCAGGGTCCGGGAAGAAGGGCAAAATTATGTTAGGAGATTCACCAGTATGTTCTGACATGTGGGTATATTTCCCAGGGATCAAAGATAATGGAATGCAGCAGCCCACCTGTGGGAGATGGGCAGCCTTAGAGCCCTAATTAACAGCCATTTTCCTGGAGGAGGTAAATTTCCTGCTGTTGCATGGGGTCCTTTTTGCTGGGCTCCGAACATAATGCACCAGAGCTAATTTCATAGCTGGAGGTCAGAGCAGCAACACATTTGAGGTCTTTTTTCATTTCCCTGCCGTGTTTTTCAGTGCTCAAGGATCATGGAAACTGATGGCTCCACTAATAATGTTCTTGCTGCAATGGTGGTGACTCTTTTACTAGTTAAGCTGCCATGGTGCTGCTGCAGCTCTTGAAACTTAAGCAGCATCCACACAGTGAAGGAGGCTGGTGGTCCTACTGAGTGGGTCTCCTGATACTGGAACTGATCTCACCCGTTTGGATGGTATTCTAGGAGCAGCTTCCTAATTATTGGCCTCCAGATGTCTAACATCCTGCGTGGCAATTTCCAGATCTTAACCCCACCATTAGGATCACCACTCAACTTGAGAAATTCCAGCCACGATCTCTTTTTCACAATCCTTATTTATTTATTAATGTCACTAATAGGCTTATATTAACACTACAATGAAGTTATTGTGAAAACCCCCTAGTCGCCACACTCGGGCACCTGTTCGGGTTGCACTGACAGAGAATTTAGCATGGCCAGTGCACTTAACCAGTATGCCTTTTGGACCATGGGAGGAAACTGGAACACCCAAAGGAAACCTGTGCAGACATGGGGAGAATATGCAGACTCCACACAGAGTCTATGACTCAGTGTGTCCTCGCTGAGGACCTCAGCCAGGAATCAAACCCAGGTCCCTAGTGCTGAGGCAGCAATGCTAACCACTGTGCTGCCCATCCTTGAGAAGATCTTCAAAGGAGTTAATATTCCTGGGAATATATTTCTGTCCCACATGAATTCTCAAGCAAAATTATACCGTCTCAAATTAATGGTCAAGTTTTGATTTTGTTCATTATATCCTGGGAAGACTTTTAACTGCCATGTCTCATGTTTTCCTACAAAGCTGAATGATGCCTGGAGATGAAAGCTGTCCTCAGTCTATCCTTTAAAGGCTTCAGTGAACAGAGGAGCCCTGTTTACAACTGCTAAATCAGTTATCACCTAAATATTTCCTGACACTTTCAATCTGGTGCAATTTTTCATTCCCACTATCTTTATAACAGAAACTCGTTTTAAAAGTTTTAAATTTTTTATTATAGGAACATATGTGAATAGACCATTTGGCCCTCGCAGTCTGTTCTGCCATTCATTTTGATCATGGAATTCAATATCCTGGTTTCCACTCCCTGCTTTCACCCCCAAATATCCCTTGAACCTTTTAGCTGCAAGAGCTATATCTAATTTCTTCTTGAAATCAGACAACGTTTTAGCCTCAACTACATTGTGGTAGTGAATTCCACACATTCACCACACACTGGGTGAAGAAATTTCTCCTCATCTCAGTTCTAAAAAGTCCTCAAACTATGATCCCTAGTTTTGGACTTCCTCCCACCATTGGGAACATTCTTTCTGAATCTACCCTGTCTAACCCTGTTAGAATTTTAGAAGTTTTTATGAAATGCTGTCTCATTCTTCTAAACTCCAGTGAATATGATCCTAACTGACTTAGTCTCTCAGATGACAGACCTACTATCCCAGGAATCAACCTGGTAAACCTTTGCTGTACTCCCTTTATAGTAAGGACGTTCTTCCTCAGATAAGGACACCAAAACTGCACACACTACTCCAGATGTGGCCTCACCAATGCTCTACACAATTGCAGCAAAACATCTTTGTCCCTATACTCAAATCCCCTCACTGTGAAAGCCAATGTACCATTTGCCGCCATCACTGCCTGTGTACTTACTTCCAGCGACTGATGCACGAGGAGTCCAAGGTCTTGTTGAGTACCCACCTCTCTCAATTTACACCCGTTCAAGGAATAATCTGCCTTCCTATTATTGCTACCAAAGTGTATAACCTCACATTTATCCACATTATGCTGCATCTGCCACGCAGATATGCACACACTCAGCCTGTCCAAATCATGCTGAAGAATCTCTGCGTCATCTTCACAGCTCACGTTCCCACTCAAATTTGTATCATTTGCAAATTTGGAGATAATACATTCAGTTCCCTCTTACAAATCATTCATATATAATGTGAACAGTTGGGGTGCTAGCACAGATCCCTGCAGAACTCCATATAGTCACTGATTGCCAATCAGAAAAAGATTAATTTATGTCAACTCTTTGCTTCCTATCTGCTAACCAGCTTTCTGTCTATCTCAAGCCATTACCTGGAATCCCATGTTCTAAACTTTACATAGCAGTCTGTTATGTGAGATCTTGTTGAAAGCCTAACTAAACCACATCCACTGGTTCTCCTTGGTCAACTCTACTAGTTACATCCTCAAAATATTCCAATTCTTGATAATAGACACTAGCAACTTCCCTAATAGCGACATTAGGCTCATTAGTCTATAGTTCTGTTTTCTCTCTCTCTCTCTCTCTCTTTTTGAATAGTGGGCTTATATTAGATATCCTCCAATCTGTAGGAGCTGTCCCAAAGTCCAAAGAATTTTGGAAAATAACCATCAATGGATCTATTTCTAGGGCCATTTCCTTCAGTACTGTGGGATGAAGGTTATCAGGACCTGGAGATTTATCCAATCCCATCAATTTCCCCAAACCCATTTCTTTACTAATGCTGATTTCCTTCAACTCCTTACTAAAACATGTTTCTCTCAACACTTCTGATACATTATTCATGTGTTCGTTTGTGAAGATGGAAGCAAAGTACAAATTTAATTCCTTAGCCGTTTCTTTATTCCCCGTTATGAATTCTGGTTTTCTACTTGACAGTAAGGGCCTACATTCTCTTTGTCAATCTTTTTCTCTCTCATGATCTGAGTAACCCTTTAGTAACCCAGAAAACACCCTGCCAAACCTGACCGCTCTGAACTCCGTAATGCTGATAGCAATTATAAGGCTGCCTCGGATGAAGTAGGTAACTGTACATTACACCGTTCAAGGATAGAAAGATTGCTTGGGTCGAGCCCTTTAGTCCTCCAAAGGCAGGGCAATGGTACTGGACAAATTGCTTATTGGAAAACTGCAGACATAATGGGCCGAATGGCTGCCTCCTTCAGTGCAACAACTTTATGACACCCCATTTCAAGCATTATTCTGCAAAAACTCCAACAAATTTATATTTATAAATTTATATTTATAAATTTGTCATTCCCCTACCCTTCAACCAATAACATCCGCCCAAACTGATCAATGAATAAGATTTCTTGTAAAACTGATTGTTGGTGGCTCTTGTTGTATCGGGACCAGACACAGCTCAGATTTCATATTTTTTTCCACTGATTATTGAACATTCAGATTTTTGTGTTTCGGGTACTGCATATTGAGTGCACAAAGAGTAGCAGTAGCATTTATGTTAGAAATAAGAATTAACATTAAAATTAAGTATCGTCATTTTAATGTCAGTGCTAGGAACTGGGAAATTAACTGTTGGTTTCCCACTTACCAATTTTTTTGATTTGTTTGAAAGTGAAATTTGGTACATCTGTGAATATTAATACTCTCGGAACAAATTTCAAACAAATGAATTTTGAGATTACTTAATAAGGGAATTTGTTTTGGTTGATTGGTTCTTTGATGAGGAGAAGAGTTGGACAGTTGTGTGATATACCTTGAAATGCTTGGGCATCAACTCACTATCTGAAGTTTAAGATTAATTCTCAAAATACTGCATTCAGTGTAAGTATTGAGCTGCCTGAATGCAGAATCATTGAGTTGAACCTTCTGTTTCCAATGAAGGAATATTTCAGTTTTTGAGTGCCTTCAAGATGATGATCTCCATCCTTGCTTCAGTATGAATTTGACTTTTCCCAGCTGAAAACTGAGAACTGCAAATGCTTTCTGTGCTCAGGACTCCCAGTGCACATTAGCTATGTGTGCGTCTCTGTGCATATCTGCCAGCACCTGTCTATGTGCTGTGACTGTGTGTGCTTGGAAAATTAGGTTGCCTCAAAATTCACAAAATGAACCATGTACTTTTTTGAAAATGATTGAATATATATAGATCTTGCAACAAGTAAAGTACAACGGGTGGTACAGTAGTTAATGCTGCTGCCTCAGTGTCATGGACCCAGGTTCGATTCCCGGCTTGGGGCACTGTCTCTGTGGAATTTGCAAGTTCTCCCCATGTCTGTGTGGGTTTCCTCTGGGTGCTCTAGTTTCGCCTCACAGTCCAACGATGTGTGGGTTAAGTGGATTGGCCATGCTAAATTGCCCCTTGGTGTCAGAGGGACTGGCTAGGGCAGATGCATTGGGTTGTGGGGATAGCGCCTGGATGGGATTCTGATCGGTGCAGACTTGATGGGCCAAATGGCCTCCTCCTACACTGGAGGATTCTATAAGTGAAATGATGATTAGCAGATCCCATGAGAAAACAAAAGTTCATCTAACACTGTTTTTATTCCATGAACATATGACCGTTATAATCCATTCCTTAACTTCGAACGTGAATGGGGGATTGACCAGTAAACTTTTCTGAAACAGAGAGACTGGCATTTTGAGGTTGCGAGTTGTTATAACTTAATTGGTTAATTACTTCACAAAGCCAAACACCAAGAATTGAAATGTTTTGTATTGATATCCAGTTCCAGATTTTCCAGATGACTCACAATAACTGTTTTCCATGTAAATACAAGGGAATATGATTGTGTTTTGAATTGCTAAGCACTTTGGTCCTTTGTGTCATGCGGTCAGGTGAGGTCATGTTTCTCTTCAAAAGCAAAATAGTGTGGATACTGGAAATCTGAAACAAAAACAGAAAAGATTAGAAATACTCAGCAGGTCTGGACAGCGTATGTGGAGAGAGAAACAGAGTTGACTTGTCAGATCTTGCAGCATGTTCTTATTTCCTAGTCATTTGAAGCTCTTTGAGTTGCTACGTATTGTAAACCAGCTGTGAAATCCCCCCTATCCAAACTAGCTATGGGGCCATCAGACTAGTCTTGTGTGAGTCTAGTAGTGCTTGAAGATAAAAACATGTGTTTTCTCTTGAAAAATGGTTGGACCAGATAATAATTCAATTCTAGAATGGCCAGTCAACTACTCCCTCCGGAACCTGTGTAAGTTTATAGAAACACGCTATTAAAATGCGGCTGAAGTTTTAAGTCTGCCATTTCATTTACTGCTCAAGCAAATCTGCAGTGCTCCCTAAATGTCCTTTGTAGCAAAATGATAAAAAAAATTGCTGACATTAATTATAGTAATTAAATTTATTTCAGATATTGGAAAGTGACAGGAAATTAATTTTGCACATAAAAGAACAGGGCACTTTGTTCTGGAAATGAAATGTTTCTCAAGTGCAACGTAAAAATTGAGACTTAATAATGTACAGTGTCCGCACGTAGACGTCAAATTAGTAGTGCTTTTAGTAGCAGGAAAGATCAAATGATTCAGAGCCAGCAAGTCATATATCTGGTGGATTTATATAGGAAACTGAAGAGTTTGTGTGTGTCAGTAAAAATCAGAAATGAAAAATGGGAAACTGAGAGTGTGTGTAATGTATTTGTGAAGTAGTATTATCTCCCAAGGTAAACAGTGGAAGGAGCAAATTGATAATGTCCAGATTTGGAAAAAAAACTACTTGTGCAGTGCTAAATGATTGATGTCCCAAATGGGGCACTTACGCACGCGCATGCACACATAAATGATGTATAAACCAGAGAGTAGTCAGCAAGAAAAAAATTAATAATGCCATAAGCACTTTGGGCATCCCAGACAGTAAGGTAACTGGCAACTTTCATTTTGCTCTGGCATATTGTCTGTCGCTTTTTAATAGTTTGATTTTAATTAAAAACCTAAACTTTGTAAAGATTTTCTTTCCATCTGGTTTTCCATTATTATAGTTTAATAAAAGTTTCTGCTCATATGACCAATACAACCTTAATAAAATGCAAGAGTGGAAAACGTAAAAGAAAATCTTGTTTTGACAATGCATTAAGTTCACCTAGACCTGTGCATTTTATACCAGGAAATTAAATATGTGGAATTCATTTCGATAAGGGAGAAGGAAATGTGTGGGACTCTTTCCTTCGGACAACAATAAAAGCAAGTATTGATGACGTTAAATGCAAATTAAATTAATTTCAGAAAGTAATATTTTGGGATACAATAAGCAATTTCAACCTTGACTGATTATTTTTAAGAAATGTGGGTGTCACTGGATGGGCCAGATTTATTGCCCACCCTTACTGACCTTGTGAAGATGGTGGTGAGCTGCTTTGTTGAAACACTGCAGTCCATGTGGTGCAGGCACACCTGCAGTGCTGTTAGGAAGGGAGTTCCAGAATTTTGACCCATCGACAGTAAAGGAACGGTGATACATTTCCAAATCGGGGTGCTTTGTGAATTGGAGGGAACTTGCAGGTGGTAACATTCCCATGTATCTGTTGCCCTTATCCTTCTAGATGGTAGTGGTCATGGGTCTGGAAGGTTGTAAGTGTAGCAATTTGGAAGGAAGGACAAGTAACTTGGGACATATGGTTTTGCAAGTAACCCCATACATTGGTTTTCCATATCTTTCCGTAGTCTGCCATTGATTAGTTGATTAAGATTGATTGTCATTATAATGCCATTACTGTATCATGTAACTACCAAAATGATAGAAGCCAAGTTAAATGACTCTGGGTCTTTTATTGTCTAAGAACTTCCATGTTCGCAACTTTCAATTCATTTCAAGCTAAGGTCCAGTGATTCAAGATGGCTCCTCTGCAGACAGCTTCTAGGGGAACTCCCTATGTCTATCTGTCCAGAACTACCTGCAGCTGTGGTTGCTCATTTCCCTCCAAATCCTCAACTTTGCTAAGTTCCCCTGATTCTAACAGAGATTTCATTTTAACCTGTTGTAGGTAAAATAATACCTCTGAGACAGTGAGTCAAAATAAAGTGGTTTTTATTCCAAAGCTTTGGGGAGAAACTGGCTCTGATTTAAGGCTTACCAGACTTCTCATAGAACACAAACACAAGTGGACATTTATACATTGTGAGCTCCAGCAGGAATCACGATTCAAAGTTCCAATTCCAGCCAGACCTTCAGTTCTTCCTTCCTGGGTCGTGATGCAGCCCCAGAGTTAATGAGGAATTACAGTCCTGCAGTCAGGACACAGGAATCTCTTCTGCAGCAGTACCGGCATCCCTGTCTTTGAAGTTACTTGTGCGATCGCAGCTGTCCCAGCAGAACTCTTCCTGTTAAAAGCTGGTATCGTAAACTACCATCTGTGTAACAATGTCTAACTAACAAAAATAGGTAAGATTTACAAAGTCTACAAAATAACAGTCACATGTAACTATCAGCTGTTATAAAACGAGAGTTGAAGTATACTTATATTACTGCCAGGATCAGTATAAGCAGTATAAGGTAGAGAAGATCAGTCACGATGAAGGGTTATGTTTGTGACATATTCTAGGTACAAAATCAATTAACCCTTTCCCTTCAGGTACAAAATGCATTCAGCTTTTCCCTACTTCAAACCCAAACTTCAAATTCTGTGATAGTTTGCCTTGTGAACTCTGGGAAATCTAGAAAGATCTGACTGGATTTTCTGTCAAATCTGCCTTCAAATTCCTGGACTTTGTTGGATTCCAAGATTGCGTTTCTGAACTGGACTTCATTAGAAAAGATGTAGATCCCCTGATTCTGATCAAAGTCTGCTGCTGCCGCCTTTTTTGTTCTGATTTTGGTCTGCAACCTGTGGAAAAGACCTGGAAAAACCTCAATCTCTGCCTTTCAAGCTTCGTTTTAAATTCCAGGAGAGGGCGGGAATGTGGAACTGAGCCACGACAGATCAGCCATGATCTTATTGAATGGCGGGGCAGGCTCGAAGGGCTAGATGGCCTACTCCTGCTCCTATTTCTTATGTTCTTATGTTCCTGATTTTTATGATAGTTGAAGAATTTGTATCAGCCTCTCTGACCCTTTCCCCACCCCCCGCTTGATTGAGAGACTTCAAACTCTGGCTGAGCCTCGTCCGGCTCCTGGTTCGAAGCTTTTTTTCAGCTTTGGTCTGATCCTAACCAGTATAGCAGCAGGGAAATCCTCAGCTGCTTTTGCATTTTATGATGCCTTCCAAATTGGTCATCATCTTTCTGTCCTGCACTGGCATCTGTATACCTCCTGGATCTCATTCCTATGAAAATACGTCATCCAGTACTCGTATGTTCAAACAGTTTCTGGACTTCACTCGCTTCATCTTCTCCAAACTCTGAGAACAGATACTTCATGCTGATTCCACATTCCCTAAGTTGTCACCGTGGGACTTTAACCTTTTAATTATTGACTACTTCCTATTGTCAACATCTATTTCCTGTTGCACTCGCTATCATGTTCTTGATGTATCCTGATTGTTTTAAGTAGCTTTTAATTTGCGCTACCTGAAACCATTCATGTGCATTTTACCTGCTGCTTTGGACTCAGCCTATCAATTTATTTGCACTTCCTTTTAATTTTTCTCCTTTTTCTAGATTTTTTGATTCTGCAGTCATGCCTGTTGTGCCTGCAGCACGGGCTGTTTTAACCTTTATACGGTGGGCAAATAACTGCGAATAGACGTCTGATTAGCTCAACCAATATTTATTTAAGACACACAATTAATAATCACCCACCCAAGCAACAATAAGTTATCTTTACAGAAAGTACGAGAGTTCAAGTCAGTACAACTCCTTGACTTGACTTTGCGTGACTGGTAAGTACCCAAGCAGATATTGGCCTTTACCTGTGCGCTAGACCTTTGGTCTGGCCTGGCACTCTGGCTCTGGTCTTCCTTCCTTCTCGGGTGTGATGGCTCACCTTGTGCTGGTTGTCGCTGGCGATGGTCATCGGTGTTGTAGCTCGTCCGTGGGGTCAGAGAGAGAGATTCTTGGTTTTGCAGCACCCTTTACACCCTGTTGAGTTTCGTGCTCCTTTTGGCCATTGTCAATCAATCGATCAGGACTTGATCACCCTGATCGATAAAGTCCAATTAAGCGCTGGCACACCAATCTCTGGATGTGTCTTCAACGGCCATGTCTGCAGGTGCTGGGGGCACGTAGGGTTCACGCCTCCCTCCCAAATAAGGGGCTACAGCATCCTTAAGTCTGGTAAATAGCCCAGTTTGACCAGAAAATCTCTTTTGTCCTGTAGATGACCCATATCCTGTGTATTCACTTGTCTGGGTTGCAGCCTGTTTAGCTCTGACTTTTAGGCTGCAGCCTGTCGTTTTAGTTCTTGCCCAATTGTCCCAGAGTGCTTTACACATCGCCATTTTAGGTGGCCCGTTTGGCCACATGCTTCTTTTGACTTCTTCACAGGTGCTCTGCTCACCCAATTCCTTGTCCCAACCCTTCTGCACTCCCCAACCTATCTTTTCTCTTGGTGCTATCATTGGCTTGATTCTCTGTTAGACAAACAAGCAACTTCTTGGTGTCCTTTGATGGGCTCATTGAGGCTCATTGGTGGCCGTACTAACAGTTGTATGTCTTTTAGCGGTATGTTAGAGTGTACGTAGAATGTTATTTGACTAGATGTAGTCTGGATGAAGCAAGCTTTATAATCAGATGAGGTGTGCCTCTCTCTCAGGAATCCCTCGAACCTTTCTTTATTGCATCTGACCTCAAATAATCACTGCATTTTCTTTTTCCTTTTCCCTGTAACGCTATTTCAGTGCAGGAGGATCTCAGCTATTTATGTTACACCGGTATTATGAGTATATTTGGATATGTTGCAGAACAACTTCATTTCAGTGCTTCCATTTATGTCTCTTAGCTGTGGTAAAACTTAGTCAAAATCCTTTCTTGATTGTCTTTCCAGCATTGACTCTCAACTGCCCTCCAAGGGCAACCAGAAATGGGCAATGAATGTTGGGCAGCCAGCGATGCCCATATCCCGTAAATGAATTTAAAAAACACCACTGGAAGTGTACGCGTGAGATTTCCTAGAGATTAGACTCTGTTTTGTTTGCATAACCTGTTAACAGTATAAACTGGTTATAATGAAGCCTGGAGCCTTGGCCGAGGCAACGGACACCTTTCATCATCCATGAACATCTGTACTGCCAAAAGTCAGCAACTTTAGGAAACAAGGAATCAATGGGACATTGGGAATGAGTGATACTTCAAAGCTAATGTATGTCCATGACAAATCAGTGAGGGAGCTTGGTTTTGCTGATGCAAACACAAGTTCTGTAAATGAGTCTGTTACACTGAATGTTTTGCTTTTTTGTGATTTGTTAAGGAGCTTGGATGCAGACTGGTTATCGTTGATTGTATAGCACACAGGAGGCTATTGGTCTATCAAGCCTTTCAAAGAGCTATCCAGCTGAACAGATGTTCTCTGGTTCAGCATAATTTCCTGCCCTTTGTCCTTTATGCTTCAATTTATAAAACCAAGGATCCCTTATGTTTTATGAACTATTTTCCAAACGTTCAAAGATCTGTACACGCACTCAGGTTTCTCTGTTCTTGCACTCCCTAATCCTTTTTTAAAATTGTGTTATTTATCTTGCATTGCCTCACATGTTGATAGGAATAATAAGGTATCAGTATTAATCATGTGCCAACTGCGCTGATTATTCCACTTGTTCCTCAGCAACTGGAGGCTTATATCAGCCAAATCATATCTGAGAAATCCAGAGCAGTAATTTGCAGCACTGTATGCATTTTTACTTATTTCTTCACATTTGGGTTCAATACAGTGTGAAGCTTAGAGCAATGTTGAACATGACTTTAGAGTTCGGCTATATTATTTGTCTGTTTTACAATGGCAGTTGCTCTGTTTGTCTATTTTTCAATGAAAGTTGCACCTTAACCAGTAAGCATTTTGATTGACTTGGGCACCATCCTGTATTTTTTTTGTTGCCCATCTGAAGGAACAATTGAGTGACTGACAAGGTCTGTAACTCCTGATCCATTCACCCTGATTAACCTCACCCTTGTTCCTTCCCACCTTCTGACATCTCCTGACCCAATTCCAGTGTTTGAAACTTCAGGTTATCAATTTGCAGGCATCTAGTGGGGGAGAAAATGCAGGAGATTGAAACACCCATGTCTCAATAATGGAATCATTTTCAATACAGTTAGCCTCACACAATTGAAATTGCCAGCCCACTGAGTTTCTGAAATATCAGCAGTGCAGATTAAATAAAACTGAAATAGGCTGTATTGCGACAGAAGACATTGTATGCATATAGGTCCATTGCATCAAGGATATGATGTGTGCTAAATATTGCTGTATTTGCTAAATAGCAGCTAAAGGTGGGCACCTCCATTTACCGTACGTTAAATTTCTTGCTAGTGTGCATTTTAACAGCTTTCACTACTGCGTGCTAAATGTGTTCTTTAACGATTATGCTTACTGAAGTTAATTAGTAACTCGGTGTGCTGTGCTGCATCCCTGTGTGCTTCCTCAGAAAAGATGCAATTAATTTTTAAAAATACAGCTTAATTTAGCAGCGGTTGGGTTGAAGATCCAAGGAATACGACACGGATTGTCACAACCAATCAGAAATGACCTCGCCTCATTCAATCAGGCGTTAAACTCCAAGTGCCGCAATGATCTAGAATCAGGAGACTGTCACTTCATTCTAAAACAATTTGGAAGCTTCCACTTGTGTTACCTGGTTCAACAACTTTGGTTTACAATCAGTTACAATTTCACTCCAAATAAACAGGTCAACTGTTCGACTTAATTCAAATTGAATTAGTGTTTATGGGGATTCTGGAATCCTCAACTAGTATTTTGTAAGGAAGTTTTGCCCAATTATTTCCATTTTTCTATGAAAACTGCAAACCTGACCTTGTGAAAATTTGACAAGATAAATATTTGCAAACAATGCACATTTTCTTGTGTAGCTGGGATCATTAACATTCAGCTATCCTTTTCCAGTGGGGTGGAGGTGATGTGCTGAGTCCAACTCTACTCACTGCAGGGCACTTTAAGTTGGTTGACGTTTATTGCTGGTGCATGTAGAAAGAACATTCAATTCACAGCAACAGATATAGCATGGTTAATTATACACAGAATGTACAGTACAGAACAAAAACAGACCATTCAGTCCATCTGGTATATACTGTTCTGTATGAGCATTCTCCCACTCATCATTCAACCCTAATGGGAGCATAGAGAATGCTGAAAACGCTCTGTAGGTTAGAAATTTAAAAGAAAGAATTAATGGGCTGAATTTAATGGGATAGCATGCTGCACTGTAGGGCTGTGGCACAGTGGCCAGTACTGTTGCTTCACAGCGCCAGGGACCTGTGTTCAATTTCTGGCTTGGGTGACTGTCTGTGCAGAGTCTGCATGTTCTCCCCGTGCCTGCATTGGTTTCCTCCGGGTGCTCCGGTTTCCTCCCACAGTCTGAAAGACGTGCTGGTTAGGTGCATTGGCCATGCTAAATTCTCCTGCAGTGTACCCAAACAAGCTCTGGTATGTGGTGACTTAGGGGATTTTGACAGTAAGTTCATTGGCGTGTTAATGTAAGCCTATTTGTAACACTAATAAATAAATTTTACTTTTAGTTTTCTAATAAAATAAACTCGCATTTAACATGCGACAGAGGGTTAATTGGCTGAGCTAGAGATTTCTGTCCTATTGGGGGAGGAAATTCAAGCCAGCAGCGCCATACCTCTGGGACCACAGTCAGTTCCCCAAAGATGAATTATGGAGGCTGGACTGAAGTTAAATTGAGTAGCAGAATCAGCGAGCAGGGGTTTTGGGAGGAGCGGGGAAGGGTCAGGTTTCAGAGGCAGGATGGGGGTGGAGAGGTATGATTGTGCCTCCAAAGGGTACACTGAGCCGCCCCCACCACCTCACAAGTGGCGCAGGTAAGGAGTGGTGGATGAGGCACTTAAAATGGCCACTAAGGATCCCACCCTCCCCCCAAGCACCCTGGACAGTCTCTCTTCCACCTTCTTCCTTCGGCAAAAAGATACAAAAGTCTGAGGTCACGTTCCAACAGAGTCAAGAACAGCTCCTTCCCTGCTGCTGCCAGACTTTTGAATGGACTTACCTTGCATTAAGTTGATCTTTCTCTATGCTCTAGCTATGACTGTAACACTACATTCTGCAGTTTCTCCTTTCCTTCTCTATGAATGGTATGTTTTGTCTGTATAGCACGCAGGAAACAATACTTTTGACTGTTATAACGTGACAATGATAAATCATTAGCCACTTAAAGGCCTCAATAGGCTTGAGGCTTTCTGCAGTTTCCAACACCCCCTCCTTCCCCCACAGGTCAGGGAGAGCAAGTGACTGGTGGAAAGGCCATGCACTGCATTTTGAGCTTCCTGCCTTCAAATATGCTGACAGGAAAACTTAAATTCTAGGCTACAATGTTTCTGTTTTTCTCTCCACCAATGCTGCCAGATTGTTGTGCCCCTTCACTTACTACTCGATATAACATGCAATTCCAGTATACTCTTAAGTCATTTCAAATAACTGGACGCTTTTTCGAACCGGGATGTTTACTAATAAATTATTTATGTAGGTAAGAAATACATTTGAGATATTAAACCCTGGTCCCATCCCTGTAACCCCTTACCCTAGCTAGCTCCTCTGACACTAAGGGGTAATTTAGCATGGCCAATCAACCTAACCCGCCTGGAAGCCTGAAATGGTTCGCAAAGAGTTGAACCAACCAGCCAAGACACCTTCAATTCCAGAACTCTGGGCCTAGGCAGCTGAAGGCGGGGGAGAAGGCACAATGTTATGGAAGTGAAATCAAGTGTGGTCAGTGATATGCGGTTGAATGTTCACCTTGAGGACAGATATGACAGCCAGAGAGCAAAGTTTGTGGTGAGGGCTGAAGACAATGAATTCAGCCTCCATGATCTTCCCATAGCACTGCTTCTCTTGTGGAAATTTCAGGGGAGATCGATACTGTCAAAGTACATCATAAAGATTGTGCAGACTACAGTAACAATGTACTTGAGGATGACAGGCACATTGGGTGGAATATATATGCAATTTCACTTGGTTTCCATTTTTGTTTCACTTGGTTTCCATCGATATGAAGAGTGCTCTGAATTGTTTGTTCCCTGATGTAACTTTGTCTTTTCGCTGCTTCTTTTCATTTCCAGCTGCTGTGTTCATGGCACCTTCTCCGCTGCCGTATGTTTCGCACCCTGCGGCCAGTTATCCTAATTTCCCGAACCTTGGAGCGCCTATGCCTGCACCCACTGGCATGATGGGGAATATGATGGGACAGTCAGTGGGTATGATGCCCCAGCCAGCGGGAATGGTGGTTGGCATTGGAATGCCAAATGGATTTATGGGTAATGCTCAAGCTGGTGCCGTCAGGGTTCCAGAGAATATGATGGCCCCCCAAGGAGGAATGGTGGGAAATTCATACAACGTGCAACAAAGCCAGCAACCACAGTGGAACCTGAGTCAGGTCAGTGAAGCCACGTATTGATTTAGTAAAGAGAAGTGAAGCAAAAAAAAACCCACTTTGCAGCAGGTTTATTGATTATCAATAATATATATCGCTGAATTGTTGTTTTGTAGTCTAACAATTACCATTTGGATTTGTCTGAGAATGTTTGCTGCATTGTTTCTTCACTGTAATAAATCAAACAGATGATGGCTGTGCTTTCCATGTTTCTCTATCAATTAAAAGATGCCAGTATTACACTAGTGGGTACTGTGAAGATAGCTGCCTGAGGTGTGACATTAATCATTGTCACAAAGGCTATAACTAAAAATGTTCCTTTTTTTATTCATAATCCACTCACACCACAAAATTTTGATTGTAGAAAGCTCATACTATGTACTGCCACAGTAGATTTTTTTTAAATAATAGAAGGGGCAGCATGGTGGCACAGTGGTTAGCATTGCTGCCTCACAGCTTGGGTCACCCCCTGGTGTGGAGTTTGCGCATGCTCCCCGTGTCTGCACGGGTTTCCTCCGGGTGCTCTGTTTTCCTCCCGTAGTCCAAAAGATGTGAGGGTTAGGTTGATCGGCCATGCTAAATTACCCCTCAGCGTCAGGGTAAGGGGTTACGGGGATGGGACCTGGGTGGAATTGTGGTCGGTGCAGACTTGATAGGCCAAATGGCCTCCTTCTGCAATGTAGGATTCTATGATTACCAACATCTCGATGAATATTTTGTTTACACTGGCCTGATAGGAAGGAAAAATAAACAGATATTGAGATTTCTGGTCTCAAGTTGTGATAGTCATTGAAATTTATCTCCATTGTTAGGTTCAATGCTTCTAGTCCTGGCTGGGATTTGGGATGATCAGTGGGGCATAATGTGGAAACAGATGCTCAATCTCTGATGATTAACCCAGAGACTGAGTGATCTCTAACTCCGTTCCTCACTTAGAAATGATGTTTTGGCAGTCAAAAGAGCATTTGGAAGAGAACAAACGCAAGATAGATTTTCAAGTTCGATTAAATTTATTTCCGTCAGCTGTTTAAAATTTAAAAATGTTTAGACACCTATTGCAGTAGTAAAATCGATTTGATGCACATTGTCGGTTTATGGGTGCTAAACATCCGTCTATAAAACAGACCTCTAATAGCATTTACTATTTATCACAGATGTGTCACAGGTGGAAATGACTGGAGAATTCATACGTGGGCAGTAATATAGCTCTGAGTCCAGGGTGGTACAGACAGGCAGTGTATATTTTCTTCTATTAAAAGGTCTACTTATTTGCCATACCAAAAAACCCAACGAAGATTCTCAATAGTCTAGCACAATTGCCAATTAATCTTTGCGGCACCCACCTCCAACACCAGTGTATGCCCGATGAACCTTATTGGGTTCACCAAAATGGTCTTGATTCCCAGGCATGACCACATCCAGGGAACAAGTTGTTGAGCTAATAAAGCTAAAATGCTACCATATAAAAAGGTAATATTATAGAATTGTCTTTTTTTTGTATTTTTTTAATAATTAGGGCTGTCAGATCCAACATTACATTGTTCTGACAACAGAAATGCATGACAGGTTCCAAATGGTGATTTACCATGTATGTAGACAACGTTGGGTAGATTTTGAACTTGATGCCCAGTTCTCAATCTGGCTGTGCAAATTGCCAGCTTATTGTCCAAATAGTCGTCTGGTCTTTTCCACTGAGGTAGGTAAGAAAGAAAATCCGAGAATTCTGTAGTGGAAACTGG
This sequence comes from Carcharhinus amblyrhynchos, assembly GCF_965287045.1. Taxonomy (NCBI): domain Eukaryota; kingdom Metazoa; phylum Chordata; class Chondrichthyes; order Carcharhiniformes; family Carcharhinidae; genus Carcharhinus; species Carcharhinus amblyrhynchos. The sequence continues at coordinate 12,867,956 of NC_137330.1, read as the reverse complement.
AGGAGTGCAATTTGTAAATATATCAGAGTGGTGGGAAAGATGGTGGCAAAGAGGTAATGCCACTGGACGAGTAACCCAGAGGCCCATATTAATGCCCCAGCGACACAGGTTCAAATCTCACGTGGCAGCTGGTGGAATTTAAACTCAATTAAATAATTTTTAAAAATCTAGAATGAAAATTTAGTGTCCGTAATGGATGCCATGAAACTATCATTTTTTTTGTCAAAAGAGCTCTTTAGCGAAGGAAATCTGTTGTCTGCCTGGTCTACATGTGACTCCAGACCTAAAGTGATTGACTCTTTATTTCCCTGTGAAATGGCCTGGCAAACCACTCAACTGCTGCAAAGGCCACTCGCCACTGTCTTTTCAAGGACAATTGGGAATGAATAATAAATACTTGCCTTACCATTGGCACCACATCCCATGAAAGAACAATAAGGAAAAACGGCCAAGTAGTGTCACCGAGCTATTTGACCATATCGTAGCGAAGCCTCATAATGTCGTTATCTGATTACAGATAGACAATTAAAAAATTAGTTTTTATCCATTTTTCCCTTCTGTCTCCTGGGTGGCCAAGTTCATCAACTACTGCTCAAGCTGAGATAGCTAACTCAACATTGTGCAGAGATTGAACCTTCAATCGTCCTGCTCTTGGTTTGGGGATTGCACTGCTCCAGTGGTGCATTCAGGGGCAGTTGGTAAATATTATGCCTGTTTCCCTTAGTGTCAGTTTACATTTTAGATGCTGTATGCATTTAGACTAACTGTTTGAATTAGATGCATCCAAAATTAATGTAACAGTTGCCTACTCTGATCTCCCAACAGAAGGATTCATATTTGATGATTTTAAATGGAACTTGAAAGCATTTATAAGATAAATGACACTCATTAAATATCAGTCATAAATCTGAAAGCGTGATTAATGCGTGTTCAAACTGATTGCGATATTATACTTAGTGGTGCCGAGTTCCCCACCATCCCTTGGTACCAGCTTTCCTCCAATGCCTTATCCAAACAGTCATACGATGAGAATTGGCAGTGAATCCAATTCGTCCACCATTTCAATCACGAGACTCTGTGTTTGGAATGGATCAGCAAAGATTAACTCCAGCTGAGTTCCCTGTCATTCTTTATTCTTCCAGTAAACAGTTTGGGAGCACCAACACCCAATTGTAGCCAGTTGAAGGAATGTTTACTTTTGGTATTGATATGAATTGCACAATTTTTTAAAAGGGAAATTAATGTGCTTCTATCACTTGAACACATGAGTTTTTAAAGTAAAGAATTTTATCTCTGTTTTTCCATTTGTAGCCTATTAGCCCGTATATGCCCATGGGATATTGTAATTACTTCTGTATGGCGTCTGTGTAAAAATGCTTTTCCTGCCAAATTCATGATAAATCAGTGGATTGCCTTCATATTGACTGCTGGGAGCAATCTTAGTGAGGCATTTTTATTTGATATAAATTACCAATGTGTGGTAAAGTATTTGGAGATTTCTTCATGTGTACGGAGAGTACTTTCAGGAAGCAGTCAGGCGTTTTTGTACCACCTTAATTGGATGCTCATTGGATCACCTTGATGAAGTGTATCAACAGACTCTTCAGAACGTACTTCAGTTTGATACCTTATCAAGATTTGTACAAGTGACAATAATGTGTGCAGTCTAAATTGATGGTATTGCTATCCTAACAGTTCCAAAGCAGCATTTATTTAAAATTAATCCTTTCTCTTCCTCTGCAAGCCTATCTTGGGAAAGGAGTTAGGATGAGGTTATGTTTTTAATGTCCTTAGTTCCATAACTATAAAGTGTTTTACCAAACGAAAACCACATTATTGGTAACGTAAAAGCTTTCGAAATGAATTAAACTTAAGCATGCGGGTTTTGTGTGTGGATGATATATTGATTCATGTCTTATGGAAACCGTCATTATTTACACCAAAATATTCTCTCCTTTACTGGTGGATGTGGTGGCACAGTGGTAATGTTAGTAGACTAACAATCTAGAAACTCAGCTTAATTCTCTGGGGACACAAGTTCAAATCCCACCATGCAGCTGAAGAATTTATTCTATGATTCAATTTTGGACAGACACATGGATAGGAAAGGCTTAGAGGATATGGGTCAAACGCAGACGAATGGGGTTAGCTTAGATGAGCTTTTGGTCAGCCTGGATCAGTTTGAGCCGGAGGACCTGTCTCTGAGCCATACATTCTATGATTCTACTCTCGCCCCTTCCTTACCCCCCCCCACCCACCCCAACCTCTTGTGCACATGGAAGCTTTCCTTTTTCACACGTGCACATTTTCTCTTGTGCTAATGTTCCTCAATCGTGAGCATTTTGTGCTCAAGGATGTTATTTTCCTGTCCTCGCTTGTTTTCTTGTATTCACCGTCTCACTTTCTTCCATCGTCTCCCTCATGCCAGGAAATTATATAGCTGCAGTAAGAAATGAAGATTGAAGGTATCCAGTCACAATGCTGCAGTTATTGCGGTGGGGCAGACCTGACTGACTAGTTGTTTTTATATATACCTGCATGTCAATCTATGTATCGTTCTGCTACGGGTGTGCACAATCATTGTCCATCCCATTCTCCTTTGTTGTCTCCTTCTGCAGCAGCTTAAAAGGTTAGCAAGTGTTTCACTCACCACATCTGTACAGATTTCAATTGTTGGGCATAAAACCGTAAGCATGTTTGTCTCATTGTGTTCGTAGGTGAATCAGCAGATGGCGGGGATGAATCTAAGTTGCCCCAGTGGCATGATGGGCTTCAACCAACCTGCAGGCACAATGGGAGGATGGACAGGCAGTCCGACAGGCCAGACTCTCAGTACTCAACTGTGGAAATGAAGCAAAATGAAGTCACGATCCTGGAATTATCCGTCATCTCTCGATTGCATAACAGACTTATTATTTTATCTATGTAAAAAGAAATGCCCTGGTTTGACTGCAAATATTACCTAGTTGATCTAGACCATTCCTGGCAGTCTATTATTGATTGAGTCTAATTACGTCATTCCCTGGTTAAGCTGTGGAATACCAGTTTCCGAGGTTTTCCTCACCACGGTTTTTTTTTCTAAAATGTCTCCGTCACATGCTGTCTGAGCAGTTTAGGATCAATTGTAATGATATTGTCATGTGACTTGTAGCTAGTACTCCTACTGCTAGGGGATAGGGAAGTCAGTTGTCAGTTTAGCATCTTCCCTCCCACTTTCCCAAAACCCAGTACTCTTAACAATCGTCACCCGAACTCCCTGTAGAAGAAATTGTATGAGCCGGTGTGTGTTAAATAACTAGGTGTGTGTTTAAAAGGCTGTACTTGGAACACCGTCTTTTTTTATTTTTGTTCCAACCATTTGTTTTTTTTTCTTTGTGGTGATATGACGATGTGGCGCAAATAAAAGAAAGCAAAGGTCGAAGAAAAATAGATCTGGATGGTAGAGTGAATCATTTGAACTGATGTTTGGGTTGAGACCCCAACAATTGGAAATAAAATGCATACGTTGCAACTCAGGTTTGAACTCTTTTACTGCAATTGGCAAACTCCCCATTGTTAGCTGGCAATTCCAGAACCTGTCCACGCCTCATTGTATTTTAACCTAACATGTCACTTTCTCTGCATAAAGGCTTCTCACAGTTGGATGGTCTACAACACCTTATACTGCACCCGTCTGCTTTGAAGCAACTTAGCAGTGCTTTGATTTAAATACGAAAAGACAAAAGCATTGCTATTTTGACCTCGTAATGCAAACCGTCAAATGTGTTTTTTTAACCTGATGCAAGGTACACCGATAAATAGCTAACACATCTCCTTAAGTGTCTGCTGTGATCTAGTGTTTAACAAAGCTGAAATTCTCATGTTTAAAACACAAAATTTAGTAATACTGAAAAATCATTAACCATTCGGAGTTTTCGATACTATGATAATTTGTAATTGCTAACTGTAAATATTGAACTGTAAGCAGTCAATACACGTTTTCAGTGTTGTCATTAATAATTTATTTTGACTGCCTGTCCTAAAACACTTCTCACATAATGCCACTAAATATCGTAGCATTAGCTCGCTGAGTACCAAGTGCCTGGCAAACGTTCTAAATTTGCTTTCAGTTATTTGAAGCAATTTTGATTGAATGTGGCTCTTTGAAAAGGCAAGCAATAGGAATTTTTTTAATGAAGTGTTTTTACTCCTTTGATATACTTTTGACTCACTAACCTACCTGAGAAACTTCCTTGAGGCAAGTTTTAGTTAATAGGATAAGATTCAGAAGCATAACACCGGGAGCGGAAGTTCAATTCTGTGCTCACCATGCTATCATTTGCTGCCCATTTCCTTTTGGGGTTAAAAACATCACAGGCACAGAATTCAAATTTCTACTGCTGTATGTTTAAAAATTAAGTTATCCTACCAACTTCAATTTATTGATGCACATCTCACCACACTGTCACACCTTTAACGGCTTATGGTCCTGTATTCACAGAGTTTAATCACTGGTAATCCAAATGACATCAGTTTTGTTTAAAAACTTTTGAGTATTACAGCTTTGTTAAACCTTAAAGGTTTATTTAATAACAGATACTTAAAGCGATGGGTTATCAACTAAATGCACCAAATGTGAACAGGGTAACTTGCATCAACTTTGAATTTCCCGTGAGCTACATCCAGGTTTATTACTGCGGTTGTGTTTACATTTTATGGTGCCTAGTATAGCAGCAAGTATGTTATTTCCCTGTATTAAATCAATTAAACCACTATTTGTGTGCATCTTTTGTCTCTCCAGAATCACTTCTGTTCTTGTTTGCCAGGAACATACTCAGGTTATTTTACACTGTAAACCTCAATGGTCCATGATAACTAGTTTAGTATTGCACAAATATCAGTTATAGTATGAATACAGTTGAAGTCAGGGCCACACTAACTTAAGTGCGTGTTAAAGCTGTCTGCTGCATGTAATATCACTCCCCCTGTTCTGAATCAACTGTTGAGAAGCTGATTTACATTAGGCATGTTTAGCGTGAGTGGTGTTAACTTTGCAGAAAAATTGTCAAATGTGAACACAACAGATAACGTGGCACCGTGCCACAGTGGTTAGCACTGCTGCTTCTCAGTGCCAGGGACCCAGGTTCCATTTCTGTCTTGGGTCACTGTCTGTATGGAGTCTGCACATTCTCCCCATGGATAATTGGGTTTCTTTCAGGTGCTCTAGTTTCTTTGCACAATCTGAAAGACGGGTGCATTGGTTGTGCTAAATTCTCCCTTATTGTCTCCAAACAGGCGCCAGAGTGTGGCGACTAGGGGATTGTCAGAGTAACTTCATTGCAGCGTTAATGTGAGCCTACTCGTGATGCTATTGAACTTTAGAGTATTGCTGGTCATCAGAACCGTGCTGCATTCAGAATCTGTGGAGATTGAAATATTATCGGAAAATCAGTTAATACCGCCTTGTGCAAAAGCCACTTTCAAAAGTGGACAATTTAAAGCATACAGGTATAAAACTGACTCAAGTAGACAAGCAAAAGAACTATATTTCAATTGTTTATGGCACATCTTTTATTGAAATGAATGCCATGTAAGAAACATGCAGATGGAGAAATATGAAACTTCTGTAAACTTGTGATTTGAAGTTGAAGCTTCTGTGAACTGTTTTGCCTTGAAAAATGTCCCAAGTGAATAGCTTCCTCTTCCTGCTGCTGTCGTAAATCCATGTTGTAGACAGATTAGACGCAGCTTTTCCAGGGCACATGCTGGGCTCCCTGTGTCCACGTAAACTTCGATGGCGTTAAACCAGTGATGTTTAGACTTCAATGTGAATTACGTCCTGGTTGTGTTTGGGCTCAAATACGAGGTTTGCCTTCTCGGTCCGTGTATGCCAAACAAGCACCTAAAACATGAAACATGAGAAAATAATGTTTTTTAGTGAAATCTTATCGGGGAAGAGGAGGCCATTTAGTCCATCATGACTATGCCTGGCCCTTTGGGAGAGTTTTCCCTACTTTTTCCCCACGGTTCTGCAAATTTCTCCTTTTCAGTCAGTTATCCCATTCTTATTTTTTGAAAGTTATTATTGCGTTTGCTTCAACTACCTTTTTAGACGGTGCATTTTGGATCATCATAATGGGCTGTATTTTCTTAGAGCCTCATTTTCTCTCCTGGAATCTTTTTAATTAGTTTAAGTAGTGATTACTCACTGACCCTCCTGTCATAAGACATAGGAACAGAAGTCAGTCATTCAGCCCTTTGAACCTGCTGCACCATTCAATGAAATCCTATCTGATCTGATGCTCCTCAGGTCCACTTTCTAACTTTATCCCCGTAACTCTTAATTCTCTTACTGATTAGAAATTACCTCAATATTGAACCCACTTAAGGAGCCAACCCTGTACAGCTCTCTGCAAAACAGAAACTAGGACTGTTTATGTGAAACATCCGTGCAGCGACTGTTACTTGCAGGTAAGTCATCAGCACAAACAGAATGCAAATACGCGGTGTACAAAATTATGAAGGGCTTGGATGGGGCAGACAGGAAAGACCCATTTCCTCTAGCTGAGGGATTAATTACTAGAGGGCACAGATTTAAGATGATTAGTGGAAGGATTAAAGTGGACGTGGAAAAAACATTTCACTCAGAGGGTGGTGGGTGTCCTGAATTCACTTTCCCAGCTGGGTGATTGAGACAGAAACACTCACTTCATTTAAAAAGTTAAAATCACAACAGGTCTGGCAGCATCTGTAAGGAGAGAAAAGAGCTGATGTTTCAAGTCCAGGTGACCCTTTGCCATAGCTAAAAGGCATAGAAAGTGAGAGATATTTAGACTGCAGGGGGAAGGAATGAAGGATGAGTCATAGCTACAGAGACCAGAGCAATCAGTTAAAAGCTGTCAGCAGAGAGAATAAAGGGTGCGAATGGCCAAACGGCAGAGAAGCTAAAATGAAGATGTTGGGGGAGAGGGGGGAGGAAAATGGATGGGACAGAGGTAAGATTTAGAAAAGGGGGAGAAAAGGGAAGGGGGGTAAAGTGGGGGGTAAAGTAGGGGAAAAGGGATGGGGGAGAAAAATGAAGAAGGACAATAAAGAAATAAAAAGGTAGAGAATAGCAAAAATTAAATAGAATGAAAACAAAGGAGTTGAGGTGAGGTGGAGCAAATCATCTGAAGTTGTTGAATTCGATGTTGAGACCGGAAGGCCGTAAAATGCCTAACCAAGAGATGAGATGCTGTTCCTTCAATTTGTGTTGAGCTTCACTGGAACGTTGCAGCAAGCCAAGGACGGACACGAGGGCATGGGCGGAGGGTTGTGTGTTAAAATGGCAAGCAACTTGAAAGGTCAAGAGTCCTGATTGCGCACAGACTGAAGGTGCTCAGCAAAGCTGCCAGACCTGCTGAGATTTTCCAGCATTTTCTCTTTTGGTTTCAGATTCCAGCATCCGCAGTAATTTGCTTTTATCATTTAAAATGTTCCTGGATCTGAATCGGAGGTGCTGTATCCTGCAAGGTAACAGACCAGGTGCTGATAAGTGGCATTACAATCAGTGGGGTCAGGGAGGTTCACAAGAATGACCCCAGGGAGGAAGGGTTTGTTATATGAGGAGTGGTTAAGGAGGCTGCATCTGTACTCGATGGAGTTCAGAATGATGAGGAGGGGATCTAATTGACATTTACAGAATACTGAGTGGCCTAGAAAGAGTAGATGTGGGGATAATGTTTCCACTCATGGAAGACATTTGAGGGCACAACCTCAAAATGAAGGGACACTCCTTTAAAACTGAAATGAGGGGGAATTTTTTTCAGTCGGAGGGTGATGAATTTGTAGAACTCTCTGCCACAGAAGGCTTTGGAGGCCAGGTCATTGTCTTTAAGACAGAGATAGATTGGTTCTTGATTAATAAGGGTTTATGGATCAATAAGGATCAAGGATTATGGGGAGAAGGCAGGAAAATGAGGATGAGAATCACATCTGCCATGATTGAATGGCAGAGCAGACACGATGGGCTGAATGGCCTAATGTTTGCTCCTTATTCTTATTTTCTTTTCCCTTTCTCTGTTTTGGCCTGTACAGACACAATGGGCTGAATGGCCTCTTTCTGAACCAAAACTTTTCTGTGGGTTTATGGTTCTACACCTGCACTGCATATTGTGCAGCCTAGTTCAAAATTGCAGCTGGGACTATTGGACAATGCATTGAACCTCTGAGGTGAATATACGTACAAGCCAACAATAATAAGTATTTTATTATTATTAAATTCTTTAAAGTATTATTAAATACTTTATTATAGTCAGAGGCTTTTTCCCAGGGCTGAAATGGTTGCCACAAGAGGACACAGGTTTAAGGTGCTGGGGAGTAGGCACAGAGGAGATGTCAGGGATGTGCTTTTCACTCAGTGTGGTGGGTGTGTGGAATGGGCTGCCGGCAACGGTGGTGGAGGTGGATTTGATAGGGTCTTTTAAGAGACTTTTAGATAAGTATATGGAACTTAGAGGGTTATAGGTAAGCCTAGTAATCTCTAAGGTAGGGACATGTTCAGCACTACTTTGTGGGCTGAAGGGCCTGTATTGTGCTGTAGTTTTTCTATGTTTCTATATTTCTGTGTTAAAATATATGCATAGGCTGATGAGCTGGCTGCAGCTTTATCTAAGAGGATGAACTCAATAGCAAATATTACTGGTAGAAAAATGTTTATCTGCACCACAAACAGGTTTTCTTCATCACAGGCGTTAAATATTTCTCCCTGTTCAGCTGCCTTTTACAGTGCTATCTCAATGCTGTGACCCTACCAGTGTGGGTGGTGGTTGATGGTACCAGACTGAAGCTAAGCGTTGGGTCCTACCTTAGTGCAGTTAGCAGCTTTTGGCTCAAGTTCTTGGACTGTGGTAATTTGCTTCAGAAAGTCTGATTCCTGCATTCCTGGCTGTGATCCGCTCCGCTTGAAGACAGCTTTGGGATGCGACAGAATAACTTTCAGATTCACGGCGAATCCTATTTGAAAACAAAATAAGATGTGTTTGCATTCTCTGGAAATTCTTTCTTGATGAATTTGTCTGTCCCATGCATGCACAATACTCATCTACACAGCAGCTGGTCAACAACCAACTGTTGTGAATGAATGGAGTCTCTAAGACATGGGTCAGGTTTCTGTTTATTTATAAAAGCAAAATACTGTTGATGCTGGAAACCTGAAGTAAAAACAGACAATGCTGGAAAAACCCAATAGGTCAGGCAACATCCGTGGAGAGAAACCTGGATTTTGTGCTTCAAGCAATGAACTTCAGAACATGAGAGTCCTGATTAAAAATCATCAACCTGTAATGTTAATTACAGGTACAGGCAAAAGGCGGGGAATTATAGGCCGGTTAGTTTAACGTCTGTGGTAGGTAAAATGTTAGAATCCGTCATTAAGGAGGAAATTGCGAGGCATCTTGAAGGGAACTGCTTGATAGAGCAGACGCAGCACGGTTTCATTAAAGGGAAGTCGTGTCTGACAAATTTACTGGAGTTCTATGAGGATGTGTCTAGGGCGGTGGATAGAGGAGAGCCGGTGGATGTGGTCTTTCTGGATTTTCAGAAGGCGTTTGACAAAGTACCTCACAAGAGGTTATTGCAGAAGATCGAGGGACATGGAGTTGGGGGAAGGGTGTTAGCGTGGACAGAGGATTGGTTGTCAAATAGGAGGCAGAGAGTGGGGGTCAACGGGTGCTATTCGGATTGGCGGATGGTGACTAGTGGAGTGCCCCAGGGGTCGGTGCTGGGGCCTCAGCTTTTTACCATTTATATAGATGCTCTGGAGGAGGGAACCGAGTGTAGGGTGTCGAAATTTGCTGATGACACCAAGATTGGGGGAACGGCAAATTGTGCGGAGGGTGTGGAGAGTCTGCAGAAGGATCTAGATAGGCTGGGCGAATGGGCCAGGAAATGGCAAATGGGATTTAATGTTGGCAAGTGTGAAGTGGTCCACTTTGGTAGGAAGAATGGTAGGAAGGACTATTACTTACGTGGCGAAAAACTGCAGCAGGCGACGGTGCAGAGGGACCTCGGGGTCCTTGCGTATGAGTTGCAAAAACCCAGCTTGCAGGTGCAGCAGGTGGTCAGGAAGGCGAATGGGATGCTGGCCTTCATAGCGAGGGGGATTGAATATAAAAGTAGGGAGGTCTTGCTGCAGCTGTATAGGGCATTGGTGAGGCTGCAGCTGGAGTACTGTGTGCAGTTTTGGGCACCGCACCTGCGCAAAGATATTTTGGCCTTGGAGGGAGTGCAGAGGAGGTTTCCTAGGCTGATACCGGAGTTGAGGGGGTTGAGCTATGAGGAGAGGCTGAATAAACTAGGCTTGTACTCGTTGGAGTTTAGAAGAATGAGGGGAGATCTCATTGAAACGTATAAGATGATGAATGGGATGGATAGGATAGAGGTGGAGAGACTCTTCCTGCTCAAAAAAGACAGTAGGACTAGGGGGCACAGCCTCAAGATAAAGGGGGGGTGGAGTTGAAGAGGGACTTCTTCACTCAAAAAGGGTGGTGAATCTCTGGAATTCTCTGCCCGTTGAAGTGGTGGAGGCTGCCTCACTAAATATTTTTAAGACGCGGGTTGATGGGTTTTTGATAAGAGAGGGGATTAAGGGTTATGGGGAGAGGGCGGGAAAGTGGAACTGAGCCACGACAGATCAGCCATGATCTTATTGAATGGCGGGGCAGGCTCGAAGGGCTAGATGGCCTACTCCTGCTCCTATTTCTTATGTTCTTATGTTCTTAATTACCTTCGAATGATGCTCATTGAATGGCACGTAAGTACATTTTCAAAGACTTTTTCGCACCAAAAAATATAAAATTTAGAACAACACTAACGTGTATCTGAACATTATAGTTAATCATGAAATCATAGAATCTGTTGTTCAAAAGGAGGCCATTTGGTACATTAAGTCTGCACCAACTGAGAGGCTGGTTTGTGTGATGCATTAGGCTACATTCAGATCTTTCGTACTTCCTTGCTGTCTTGGGAAAAACTGGAGCCGTACCAAGCTGAGACACAATCAGAAAGAATGCTTTCTATGGCGCATCTGTAAACGTCGGTGAGAGTCGTAACTGACATGCCAAATTTCCTTAGTCTTCTTAGAAAGTAGAGGCATTGGTGGGCTTTCTTAACTATAGTGTCGGCATGTGGGGGGGGTACCAGGACAGGTTGTTGGTGATCTGGATACCTAAAACTTGGAAATTCTCGACGCTTTCTACTTTGTCCCCATTGATGTAGAAAGGGCATGTTCTCCTTTACACTTCCTGAAGTCGATGACAATCTCCTTTGTTTTGTTGACGTTGAGAGGTTATTGTTCCTGCACCAGTTCACCAGATTCTCAATCTTATTCATGTATTCTGTCATGTTATTGTTTGAGAGCCGATGCATTACGGTGGTTTATTCAGCAAACTTGAAAATTGAATTGGAGGGGAATTTGGCCGCACAGTCACAGGTGTATAAGGAGTATAGTAGGGGGCTGAGAACAGAGCCTTGTGGGTCACCAGTGTTGAGATGATGGTGGAGGAGGTGTTGTCTATTCTTACTGATTGTGGTCTGGGAGTTAGGAAGTTCAGGATCCAGTCACAGAGGGGAGGTGCTGAGGCCCAGGCCACAGAGTTTGGAGATGCGTTCCATGGGAATAATGGTGTTGAAGGCTGAGCTGTAATCAGTAAATAGGATTCTGACATAGGTGTCTTTGTATTCTACAACCAGAGGGCTACAAGCAAGTGGACCATACAGCAGCCTCAGGCAAGGCTAGGCGAGGTGGGGTCTGCTTCCGATCAACACCTTGTCACTAGAAATAGCAATACCGGCAACTTTCTGCTCTCTAGATCTAGAATACCTGACGCTTAGATGCCACCTCTACTACCTTCCCCAGGAGTTCATCTCCATAATCCTGATGGCAGTTTACATCCCAGCCCATGCAGATGTGAAGATAGTGCTGCACAAAACATGCACAACTACGGAGAGCCCTGAGACGAAACACCCCGAGGCCTTGTTTTTTGTGGCTGGGGACTTCAATCGGGCCAAGCTCAGGAGCGTATACCAAGTTACTCCCAAGTCTCCTGCTCCACCAGAGCCCCAAACATCCGAGACCACTGCTACACATCAAACATGCTTACTGCCCACCACACTTTGGTAAATCAGACCAGAAGGTTGTTCTCCTGCTCCCAGCTTACAGGCAAATACCGATACAGGAGAATCCATCAAAGAAAGTCATGCAATGTTGATCTGAGGAACCGGTTGATCTCCTACGGGGCTGCTTGGAGTCAGTGGACCGGTCAGTATTTAAGAACTCTGTGACCTGCCTGAATGAGTACACCACCACAGTAACTGACTTCATTAGTAAGTGTTTAGAAAACTGTGTGTTCCCCAACTGGCAATCATGGATGAACAGGGCTATCCACTGCTTGCTGAAGTCCAGGTCTGAGGCACTCAAGTCAGGCGACACTGATCTATAGAAGAAAGCCAGATATGATCTAAGAAGATCCATCAAAGATGCCAAAAGACAGTACCGGACCAAAATAAAGTCCCAGCTAGCCACACTGAGCCCCACCAACTATGGCAAAGTCTGCAAGACATAACAGGCTACAAGATGAAGGCGTGTAAAATCCAACGCACCCCTCCCTGATGAGCTCAATGCATTCTATGCCTGTTTTGAACAAGAGGTCAGCGAAAGCATACCCTCCACCCTGGATGAGCCTGTCTCTGGGGTCAGCACTGCAGATGTCAGAGCAGTTTTCTTGAAGGTCAACGCGTGGAAAGCAACTGGCCCGGACAGGGTACCCGGGCGAGCACACAGATCCTGCACGGATCAGCTGGTGGAAGTATTCACAGACATCTTCAATCTCTCTTTATCTGCTTCAAGAAAACAAATTTGCTGATGACACCAAAATTGGAGGAAAGGCAAATTGTGCGGAGGGTGTGGAGAGTCTGCAGAAGGATCTAGATAGGCTGGGCGAATGGGCCAGGAAATGGCAAATGGAATTTAATGTTGGCAAGTGCGAGGTGGTCCACTTTGGTAGGAATAATGGTAGGAAGGACTATTACTTACGGGGCGAAAAACTGCAGCAGGCGACGGTGCAGAGGGACCTCGGGGTCCTTGTGCGTGAGTCGCAAAAACCCAGCTTGCAGGTGCAGCAGGTGGTCAGGAAGGTGAATGGGATGCTGGCCTTCATCGCGAGGGGGATTGAATATAAAAGTAGGGAGGTCTTGCTGCAGCTGTATAGGGCATTGGTGAGGCCGCAGCTGGAGTACTGCGTGCAGTTTTGGGCGCCGTACTTACGCAAGGATATTTTGGCCTTGGAGGGAGTGCAGAGGAGGTTTACTAGGCTGATACCGGAGTTGAGGGGGTTGAGCTATGAGGAGAGGCTGAATAAATTAGGCTTGTACTCGTTAGAGTTTAGAAGAATGAGGGGAGATCTCATTGAGATGTATAAGATGATGAATGGGATGGATAGGATAGAGGTGGAGAGACTCTTCCCGCTCAGAAAGGATAGTAGGACTAGGGGGCACAGCCTCAAGATAAAGGGGGGGGCGGTTTAGAACGGAGTTGAGGAGGAACTTCTTCACTCAAAGGGTGGTGAATCTCTGGAATTCTCTGCCCGTTGAAGTGGTGGAGGCTACCTCGCTAAATATTTTTAAGACGCGGGTTGATGGGTTTTTGATAAGAGAGGGGATTAAGGATTATGGGGAGAGGGCGGGAATGTGGAACTGAGCCACGACAGATCAGCCATGATCTTATTGAATGGCGGGGCAGGCTCGAAGGGCTAGTTGGCCTACTCCTGCTCCTATTTCTTATGTTCTTATGTTAACCATCATCCTGGTACCTAAGAAGAACTAAGCAGTGTGCCTTAATGACTATTGGCCAGTGGCTCTGACATCCATCATAATGAAGTGCTTTGAAAAGTTAGTCATGGCACGGATCAGTTCCCGCTTCCCGGACTACCTGGATCCACTACAGTTCGCCCACTGCCGCGACAGGTCCACAGCAGATGCCATTTCCCTGGCCCTGCACTCAACCCTGGATAACAAGATATTGCGTTTAGGCAAATACATTTTCAGGATGGTTTGAAGGAAAATCTAATCAGTGCAATTTTAAGTGAATTTTTTTTGGCTCCGTTCCTTATTGCGCAACTAGCCAACTGACCTTGCCTAGTTGCAAACTCTGTAAACCTGAGCTTATCCAAATATTTGCTGCATTTGTTAATACAATTCCTGTACGGGTTGAGGTTATTCATGAAGGCCCCGCCTTCTCAACCTTGCCCCTTGCGCCAGAGTTGTGGTGATCCTCAGATTAAATCACCACCAGGCAGCATATGGTCCTCTGGGACTACAGTGACATTTATGTAGAGATAATTATTCAGGACAAGTCTAGCTTTGTCTCTGAAGACCTGATATGCAGAATGATGCAGCTACTAGTAGGGGCCTCTGGAGACATTTCAAGGATGTGTGTGGCTTTGATTTTCTGATCATTATAAATGGGTTTCTGTTCCTGTAAAAGTCACGGTAAAGAGAAAATCTAGACCGTGCAGAGTTGACATACAATGTCATTTCTGGTATATGGGTGAAGGGGCTGGAGAATTTCATTATCTGTGGTTATCACTCTTCTCTGCAGTAGATCCTTTTGCAAACATTGACACACCCCCCCCCAAAGATGTGCGGGTTAGCTTGATTGGCCATGCTAAATTGACCCTCGTATCACGGGGATTAGCAGCTTGGGTCACTGTCCGTGCAGAGTCTGCACGTTCTCCCCGTGTCTGCATGGATTTCCTGCGGGTGCTCCACTTTCTATGTCAGTCTGCACGGTTTAGATTTTCTCTTTACCATGACTTTTAGAGGAGCAGAAACCCATTTATAATGATCAGAAGATCGAAGTCATGCACATGTCAGCAGCGTAAATATATGGGAATTGTAGTCGGTGCAGATTTGATGGGCTGAATGGTCTCCTTCCACACTGTGGGATTCTATGATTCTATTTACCGTCCAAACATTTGAGAAGTTCCAGCAGTTGCCTCAAGAAATTCTGTTGCAATGTTGTTCTGTTAACGCGTTGTGACTAACGGCATATACTTTACCTCTGGACTCGAGCGTTCCAAAGATTTCCAGGCCTGACTGTCACCTTGCAAACCCTGTGAACCTGAGCTTATCCAAATATCTGCTGCTTGTATCTAACTCGTGTTGAATCCCATTCACTCATTATTCATGTTCTCACTCACCTACATTGACTTGTAGCCTTGACTCCGTCTACAATTCCCACTCTCTCAGAAAAGCAGCCAGCATAATCAAGGACCCCAACATCCCGGACATAAACTCTTCCATCTTCTTCGGGAATAACGCCATGTACCAACTGACTCAAGAACAGTTTCTTCCCTGCTGCCATCAGACTTTTGAATGGACCTATGTTATATTATGTTGATCTTTCTCTACACACTAGCTATGACTGTAACACTACATTCTGCACTCTTTTCCTTCTCTATGAGCAGTATGCTTTGCCTGTATTGCGCGCAAGAACCAATATTTTTCACAGTATACTATTAATTAAATCAAATCTTCAATTTAAAAACTCTCATTCTGCTTTTAAATGCCTCTATGACCTCTCTAACCCAATAGATATTACTATGAGTGGCTAATTAGAATTGTAAGTGTTAAGTCGGTCTTATTAATTTACAAAGCTACATTTGCCATCTGACTGTCACCAATGTGTACTTCTGGAATTAGATGGATGGTTGATATTGTCTCTGGGGTTTTTCAGCGTGTTACTGAGGTTTTGTTGCACTCTCCACAGATGTAATTTTGTAAATAATCCTTTCTATATGACCCTGTTTTGTTACTTACTTCTTAGAACCTCTATCAGGCCTCCAACACAAGAAAATGTCAGTTAAATTCTACTTCCTATGAATCCCAAGTTGTCCACATAGAGATATTTGTCTTCAAACTCATCTACGATTGACGTAGCCACATCAGTTACGTGAAATTTCCAAAGTCAAGGTCTTGAATTATAGAATAGTACAGTTTGTTGTACCCATTGTTGCAAAGCTGGTTCTTTGAAACAATTAGTGTCCTTTCCCTCCTTGGGGGTCACTGTCTGTTTGGAGTCCGCATATTCTCCCTGTGTCCGCATGGTTTCCTCCTGGTGTTCCTGTTTCCTCCCACATTCCAAAGATGTGCGGGTTAGGTGAATTAACCATGCTAAATTGCCCCTTCAGTGTCCCTAGGTGTGTAGGTTAGGGGAATTAATGGGGTAAATACATGGGGTTACGAGAATATGGCAGGGGTTGGCCTGGGCCAGATTCTCTGCCAAGAGTCGGTGCAGACCTTGATGGGCTGAATGGCTGGGTCTGTACTCGGAATTGAGAAGGATGAGGGGGGATTTTAGAGACATATAAGATAATGAAGGGGATGGATAGGGTAGAGGTAGAGAGATTCTTCCTGCTTAGAAAGGATAGCAGGACTAGAGGGCACAGCCTCAAAATAAGGCCGGGGGGGTGGCAGTTTAGATCGGAGTTGAGGAGGAATTTCTTCACTCAAAGGGTGGTGAGTCTCTGGAATTCTCTGCCCGTTGAAGTGGTGGATGCTACCTTGCTAAATATATTTAAGTCACGGGTAGATAGGTTTCTGACAGACAAGGGAATTAAGGGTTATGGGGACAAAGTGGGAAAGTGGAGCTGATCCACTTCAGGTCAGCCATGATCTGATTGAGCCTGCCCCGCCATTCAAAGGGCTAGATGGCCTACTCCTGCTCCTATTTCTTATGTTGTATTTTGTGCTGTAGAGCTTCTATGGTTCTCTTATTTCGAGCCTAGTAATGTTGTCCCCTTACCAATTCTTTTATTTTAACTATTGAATTCACTTCTATCATCCTTTCAGGCGTGCATTCCAGATCGTAACAACCTGCTGCATGAACAGAAAATCTTCCCCATCTCCCCTCTGCCTCTTTTGCCAGTAAACACAGTTTCTCCTTACTATTTTTTTAATCAAGAACCCCTCAATTTTGAACACCTCTGTTAAATCTCATGTTATCCTCTTAATAGTTTTAAAAAAAAACTGGTCTTGTGAGCCAAATTGTTTATTACTCAGAAAGCAGCTTTAGAAACTCCATTGGAACATTGAAAATATGATGTGATTTTCATTCATTTTCTTTGAACTTTGATTCATTATATAATACATTGGAGACAGGATACACGACTGTTTGTCGAGCATGTTTCTTCATTCATTTGAGGGACATGGGCGTCGCTAGCTGACCAGCATTTATTGCCCATCCCTAGATGCCTTTGAGAAGATGGAGGTGAGCTGCCTTCTTGAAACGCTGCAGTCCACGTGCTGTGGGTTGACCTACAATCCCGCTGGCGAGAGAATTCCAGGATTTTGATTCAGCGGCTATGAAGGAACGGCGATACATTTCCAAGTCAGGACGGTGAGTGGCTTGGAGGGGAACTTTGGGGTGGCAGTGTTCCCGTGTGTCTGCTGTCCTTGTCCTTCTAGATGGATCCAAACTGGTCATTAAATATGGGTTTGTTTCTTAATGAGAGAAGGAAATGGTGCAATGTGATGATGAATGGGCTGAGTGGCAGAGTAGAAGTGGAATTGGATGGCACAGTGGTTAGCGCTGCTGCCTCACAGTGTTAGAGACCCGGGTACAATCCCTGACTTTGAGTCATTGTCTGTGTGGAGTCCGCACAATCTCCCCATGTCTGCATGGGTTTCCTCCAGGTGCTCCGCTTTCCTCCCACAGTCCTGGTTGGGTGCATTGGCCATACTAAATTCTCCCTCCGTGTACCCGAATAGGCACTGGAGTGTGGAGTGTAACTTCATTGCAGTGTTAATGTAAACCTACTTGTGACGTTAATAAATCAAGTTCAGATAAACTTTAAAGTATGAGGGATGGGCAGAGGGAAGCAACCGATGATGTAATCCACAAACTCCAGGAAAAACATCCAAGCAGAATTGGCAACCCATAAGGCATTAAAACAAGACAGGACTGATGGTCTTCTGCAGTCTCAGGAGTAATGGTGCCAAGTGTAGGGAGGCCACAGTGACTGGACTTCAGAGATTGTCCCAAGAATCTGAGAAAAGATAGGCAGCAACAACCAAGAGACACCAGAGAATCTGCCAGCACAGAAAGAGGCCATTCAGCCCATCACACCTGAGCTTACTGCTGAATGAGCTACTTGATTAGTTTCATTGAATGAAAAGCTAAGTGAGGGCCGGAAGGATGAATATTGTAACTTGGGGTGTTGTTACTGTTTAGGGATGTCGTAGAAGCTTGTACCTATCACCACCCAATGTTCTCCCACCCCCGCCCCCGCCCCCACCCCTCTCACCACAGTTTTTGGACACAGAGCCTTCACTGAATTCCACTGAGTTGTAGAAGTTGTAATCCACCTAATCCCAAACTGAGAATTAACGTGGGAGTGCAGGACGGATAGCATGTTGGGAAGCTTTGGAAATCTAGTGGAGTTCGGGTCTGATGGGACGTACTGTGTTTTGAGTGCAATCCAGTTGACTTCTGCTCTGATTTTATTTGACTTGATTTTGTATTGTCACACGTATTGGGATACAGTGAAAAGTATTGTTTCTCATGCGCTATATAGACAGAGCATACCGTTCGTAGAGAAGGAAACGAGCGTGCAGAATGTAGTGTTACAGTCATAGCTAGGGCGTAGCAAAAGATCAATTTAATGCAAGGTAAGTTCATTCAAAAGTCTGACGGCAGCAGGGAAGAAGCTGTTCTTGATTCGGTTAATAGGTGACTTCAGAATTTTGTATCTTTTGCCCAGCGGTAGAAATGGAAGAGAGAATGTCCGGGGGGCGTGGGATCCTTAATTATGCTGGCTGCTTTTCCGAGGCAGTGGGAAGTGCAGACAGAGTCAACGGATGGGAGGCTGGTTTGCCTGATGGACTGGGCTACATTCGTGACCTTTTGTGGGTTTTTTTTTTGTGGTCTTGGGCAGAGCAGGAGCCATACCAAGCTGTGATACATGCGGAAAGAATGCTTTCTATGGTGCACCTGTAAAAGTTGGTGAGAGTCATACTGACATGCCAAATTTCCTTAGTCTTGTGAGAAAGTAGAGGCATTATTGGGCTTTTTAACCATACTGTTGGCATGGGGGAACCAGGACAGGTCCAGAGATCTGGACACCTAAAAACGTGAAGCTCTCAACCCTTTCCACTTTGTCTCCGTTGATGTAGACAGGGGTATGTTGTCCTTTACGCTTGCTGAGGTCAATGAGAATCTCCCTCATTCTGTTGATATTGAAGGAGAGATTATTGTTGCCATACCAGTTCACCAGATTCTCTCTCATTTCTATTCTCTGTCTCATCGTCGTTTGAGATCTGACCCACACGGTGGCGTCATCAGCAAACTTGAAAATCGAATTGAGGGGAATTTAGTCACACAGTCATAGGTGTATAAGGAGTATAGTAAGGGGACTGAGAACACAGCCTTGTGGGAAACTGATGTCGAGGATGATCGTGAAGGAGATGTTGTTGCCTATCCTTACTGATTGTGATCTGAGAGTTAGGAAGTTCGGGATCCAGTCACAGAGGGAGGAGCTGAGGCCCAGGCCATGGAGTTTAGTAATGATTTTGTGGGAATAACGGTGTTGAAGGCTGAGCTGTAGTCAATAAATAGGAGTCTGACATAAGTGTCTTTGTTATCTAGGTGTTTCAGAGTTGAGTGCAGGGCCAGGGAGATGGCATCTGCTGTGGACCTGTCGCGGTGGGAGGCGAACTGTAGTGGATCCAGTCCGGGAGGCTGGAATTGATTCGTGCCATGACTAATCTTTCGAAGTACTTCAGAATGATGGATGTCAGAGCCACTGACCGACAGTCATTAAGGCACGGTGCTTGGTTTGTCTTAAGTACGGGGATGACAGTCATCTTCTTGATGTAGATAGGGACCTTGGATTGTTGTAAAGAGAGGTTGAAGATGTCTGCGAACACCTCCGCCATCTGATCTACGCAGGATCTGAATAGTGGTCCGGGTACCCCATCTGAGCCAGTTGCTTTCTGTGGGTTGACCTTTGAGAAAGCTGCTCTGACATCTGCGGTGGTGACCCCAGAGATAGGATCATCCAGGGTGGAGGGCACGGTCACCTCTTACTCAAAACAGGAGCTCATCAGGGAGAGGTGTGTTGGAGCCAGCGATTTTACATGCCTACTTCTTGTAACCTGTTATATTTTGCAGACCTTGCCACAATCGGCAGGGCTTGGTGTTGCTAGCCTGGGACTCTAGCTTGGTCTGGTACTGTCTTTTGGCATCTTTGATAGATTTTCTTTGGTCGTACCTGGCTTTCTTGTATAGGTCAGGGTCACCGGACTTGAGGAGGTTTACCAGGATGTTGCCTGGTGTGGTGGGAAGGTCTTATGAGGAAAGGCTGAGGGACTTGAGGTGATTTTCATCAGAGAGAAGGTGGTTAAGAGGTGACCTAATTGAGGCATACAAGATGATCGGAGGATTGGATAGGGTGGACAGTGAGAGCCTTTTTCCTCGGATGGTGATGGCTAACACGAGGGGACATAGCTTTAAATTAAGGGGTGGTAATTATAGGACGGATGTCAGAGGTAGGTTCTTTACTCAGAGGGTAGTAAGGTCATGGAATGCCCTGCCTGCAGCAGTTGTGGACTCACCAACTTTAAAGAGTGTTCAAATGGTCAACGGATAGACATATGGATAACATTGGAATAGTTTAGGTTAGAGGGTCATTAGATTGGTTCCACTGGTCGGCGCAACATCGAGGGCCAAAGGGCCTGTACTGCGCTGTAATGTTCTATGAACATGTCAGATCTGGACTTCAGCAAGCAGTGGATATCCCTGTTCATCCATGGCTTCTGATTGGGGAACACACAGTTTTCTACACACTCACTAATGAAGTCAGTTACTGTGTTGGTGTACTCGTTCAAGCTGTTCGCAGAGTTTTTAAGTATTGACCAGTCCACTGACCCCAAGCAGCCCTCTAGGGGATCATCTGATTCTTCAGACCAACATTGCATGACTTTCTTTGATGGATTCTCCTGTTTCAGTCTTTGCTTGGAAGCCGGGAGCAGGAGAACAACCTTTTGGTCTGATTTACCAAAGTGTGGCTTGGGGGGGAGGTGGTGTTGGAATTAGGGGTTCCAGAGGCAGGGGAAATCAAGCCTGATAAATTGTAAAAGGGAGAAAAGTAGAAATAGAGAGAGGAAGATAGAGTTTGAGAGGGAAAGTCACAGTGCATAACAGTATTTAAAATGTATTATCTTACACAGTGAATTACAGAGATTGCTGATATTCAAAATGTTGAATCGCAAATGTCGTTTTGTTTCTTTCCCCTAGCTAACTCAGTCGTACACTTGAGAATGGAGCTGTACGCTGGCGTACAACACTGATAGACAGCAGGACGGTAACAGCCCCAAGGTTACAGATAGCCCTATTCAGACCCTCTCTGTCACAAGCTACATTCACCCTGGAGAACCTAGATCTGGGGCCAGTGGGTGAGTTGAGTAAGTGCGCAGCATCCTTCCCTACCACGAATTGAAGATTGGCTAACTGGTAGATAGAAGCCAGAGAGTTGAGGAAATTGGGTATTTTTCAGAATGGCAACCTGTAACCAGGAGCGCCACAGGGATCAGTGCTGGGACCACAATTATTTACAATATACATTAATGACACGGACGAGAGAAGTGAATGTATTGCCAAGTTTGCAGATGACACAAAAAAGCTTGTATTTATATAGTACCTTTTGTGACCACCAGCCACCCCAGAGCGCTTTACAGCCAATGAAGCATTCTTTGAAGTTAAGTACATTGGCCGTGCTAAATTCTCCTTCAGTGTACCTGAACAGGTGCTGGAATGTGGTGACTATGGGATTTTCACAGTAACTTCATTGCAGTATGAATGTAAGCTTACGAGTGACTAAATAATAAACTTAATGAAGGCGAGCATCCCATTTATAAAGGGGATGGAGTATAAAAACAGGAAAGTTTCACTAAAACAATCCAAGAGACTAGTTTATCCACAGCTGGAATACTCTGCGCAGTTTTGGTCTCCTTATCTAAGGAAAGATACAGTGGCATTGGTGGTAATGTAGAGAAAGTTCACCATGTTGACCCCAGCAATGGAGGGATTTTCTTATGAGAAGAGGTTAAGTACTCATTGGTGTTACGGAGAATAAGAGGCAGCCTTATTGAGACATATGAGATTCTTAGGGGACTTGGCGAGATAGATGCTGAGAAGTTGTTTCCCCCGGTGGGAGACTCTAGAACCAGAGGGTGTAATCTCAGAGTAACGGGTCACTCATTTCAGACAGAGATAGGGAGGAATTTCGTCCCTGAGGGGGCAATGTATCTGTGGAATTCTTTACCACAGAGGTTGGTCGTTAAGTACGTTCAAGGCTGAGATAGATCTTTAATCAATCAGGGAATCGAGGCTTCTGTGGGTAAAACAGGATAGTGGAGAATTATCACATCAGAACAGTGGTGATCTTATTGAACGGTGAAACAGACTCGATGGGCTGAATGTTCGTTTGCCTGATAATCTCAACCACTGGCTCAACAGTGTCAGACCTGCCTTATCCTGAGAGGTATTTATCACCCAACCTACATCACCAGGACAGATTATCATTGTGGGAGCTTGCTGTGTGTAAATGGGTTCCTGTATTTCTTACATTAAAACAGTAACTGCGCGTCTGAAGTATATCACCGGCTGTAAAGCCAGTTAGCTCAATGGTAACATAAAACTGCAAGTTCTTTTCAGAGCCGGCTCTTTTTCACCATATCCAAAGTTTTTATAACATGGGTTATTTGACCTGACATCCAATCAGGTATCGAGCCTGCTCGCTTTGTGATTGGTTGGATTGCAGCGGAGCACGTGATTGGAGCAACTGGAGGCCGGAGGTTATGTGATTAAAACCAGAGTCCAACTAGCGTTGACAACCCTCAGACAGAAGGTGTAAGACCTGATGGATTATGTTTCCTTCAGTGCTTGCTGTCACATTTTGTTTGCTGATGCTCCTGTGGTAGAATCATAGAATCCCTCCAGTACAGAAGGAGGCCATTGGGCCCATTGAGTCTGTACTGGCCACAAGCCCACGCAGATTCTATTCCCGTAACCCTCATTTACCCTGCTGATTCCCTTAACAGTAGAGTCAATTTAGCATGGCCAATCAACCTAACCCGCACATCTTTGGACTGTGGGAGGAAACTGGAGCACCCGGAGGAAACCCACGCAGACACGGGGAGAACATGCAGACTCCACACAGACAGTGACCCAAGCCGGAATTGAACCCGGGTCCCTGGCACTGTGAGGCTGCAGTGCTAACCATTGTGCCACCATGCCGCCTTGGATATTTTACAACGTTAAATGTTTTATTCTTATGGGAGAGACGGTAGGATGGTTCCTCCTTTTTTCCCACCTTTTGACTAACAGCTACAAGATGTGAAGTGGCACAGTGATTAGCACCAAGGGTTCTCTCACTGTGAGGGGAAACTGCACATTCTCCCCGTGTCTGCGTGGGTTTCCTCCGGGTGCTGCATTTTCATCCCATAATCCGGAAGACGTGCTGGTTAGGTGCAATGGCCATGCTAAATTCTCCCTCAGTGTACCCAAATAGGTGCCAGAACGTGGTGATGAGGGGATTTTCACAGTAACTTCATTGCAGTATTAATGTAAGCCTACTTGTGACAGTTAGGGATAGGATGTATGAGCACTTGGAGCGTTGCGATCTGATTAAGAATACACAGCACAGCTTTGTAAAGGGGAAGCCTTGCCTTACGAATCTGGTCGAATTTTTTGAGGAGGTGACAAAAACGGTCAACGAAGGACGAGCCGTTGATGTCGTCTATATGGATTTCAGTAAGGCGTTTGACAAAGTCCCTCATGGCAGGCTGGTAGAGAAGATTAAAGCTCATGGGATACGTGGTCAGGTATCTAGATGGGTAGAGAACTGGCTTGCAAAGAGGAGTCAGAGAGTAGTAGTGGAGGGGGTCCTTTTCTAGCTGGAGGTCTGTCACTAGTGGTGTGCCGCAGGGCTCAGTACTGGGACCTCTTCTCTTTGTAGTGTATATAAATGACTTGGAAGAGGGAGTAGGTGGTGCGATCAGCAAATTTGCTGATGACACCAAGATGGCTGGATTGGCAGGCAGTGAGGAGCAGTATCTGGCAATACAACGGGATATTGATAGGCTGGTTGATTGGGCAGATATATGGCAAATGGAGTTTAATCTGGCTAAATGTGAGGTGATGCATTTTGGCCAGAATAATGTAGGGGGGAGTTATATGATAAAGGGTAAGCCCATAAGGAGTATAGAATCGCAGCGAGACCTGGGGGTGCAAGTGCACAAGTCTTTGAAGGTGGCAGTACAAGTGGAGAGTGTGGTGAAGAAAGCCTATGGTATGTTAGCCTTCATAGGAAGGGGTATAGAATATAAGAGCTGGAGTCTAATGTTGCAGTTGTACAGAACGTTGGTTAGGCCGCATTTAGAGTACTGCGTCCAGTTCTGGTCGCCTTACTACCGGAAGGACGTGGAGACTCTGGAGAGAGTGCAGAGGAGGTTTACCAGGATGTTGCCTGGTATGGAAGGACTGGGGTATGAGGAAAGATTGAAGAAATTGGGGCTCTTTTCCCTTGAAAGACACCGACTGAGGGGGGATCTAATAGAGGTATATAAGATTATGAAGGGTATAGATAGAGTAAACAGAGATAAGCTATTTCCTACGATAGAGACACGTAGGACAAGGGGCCATGGACTTAAGGTGAGGGGGGAGAGGTACAACACAGATATTAGAGGGAGGCTTTTCACACAGAGGGTAGTGGGGGTATGGAATGCTCTGCCAAGTAAGGTGGTGGAGGGAGGCACGCTGGAGTTGTTTAAGAGTTACTTAGACAGGCACGTGAGTGGGTTGGAGATGGGATTGTTTAAATAAGGGTCATTAGCATTGGGGCGTCTCTGGTAAGGCAAATGGATATGGTACAATAATCATGTTTTTTTCTCTTTTTCATTCACAGGTTTTGAGTCGTTCCGCCTTGTTGTCCAACGAGGGGCATACACGCGATGGGTCGTACTTGGGCTGCTCTTGGATGTTCGATAAAGGGCCTAGTACTTCATGTCGTTAGTGTGTGCTTAAACTGGACCAGATGCTGGGCAACACAACAGCTCAGTGACTATCACTGATTGCTGTGCAGACACATGGATTTGGGCCAAGTGTCTGTGGGAGTTTGCGCATTCTCCCCGTGCTTGCGTGGGTTTTCTCCGGGTGCTCCGGTTTCCTCCCACACCCCAAAGATGTGCTCTTAGGCTGATTGGCAGGAATAAATTGTCCCTAAATCAGTTTTCCCTCAATGTGGATTGCCATAAAACATTAGATAAGGGTCTTGGGTGGAGGGGGGGGGACTGGTGGTGTTGAGATGGCGGCGCGGGCTCGTTGGGCCGAAGGGCCCGTTTCCCGGACTGTTTTTGTTCCTTGTTCTTTGATAAGTAAACTTAAAATGTGCGTTGTAAAAAAACGTATTTTAATCTTTTGAGTGCTGTGACTCTCGAAAAGACACAAGATTTTTTTCATGAACTTAAAAGAAAAGATAATGTTTATTTCTCTACATCTGAAAAGAAATCACAATGGCCCCCAGTCTCTCTCTCTTTCTCGCTCTCAGGCATGCACACACACACACAGAGACACATACTTACAAAAGAGGGAGCCTGCACTTAGGTATTTAGGTGTGTGTGCGCATGCTTGCGTGTGTGTGCGTGCCAGTGGAAGACACCCCACCCAGAGGACCTGGGTTCGATTCCTGGCTTGGGTCATTTTCCGTGTGGAATCTGCATGTTCTCCCTGTGTGTGCGTGCGTGTGCACGGGGGCTTCCTCTGGATTTTTCCCATAGCACAAAGATGTATGGATTAGGTTGATTGGTACTTCTCAATTGCTCCTTAAAGTCAAGGGATGAGTGGGGTAAATACTTGGGGTTCCAGGGATAGGGCCTGGGTGGGACTGTGGTCGGTGCAGACTCGATCGGCCGAATGCTGCAGATTCTATGATTCACTGAAGAAAACGGAGTTTGGACATTTCTGGCAATGAATTCACAGTGGCTTAGTCCTGACGGCAGGTTTCTGGCTTTGACCCGGTCAGAGTTTTAGTGGAGGTTGCAGGTAAGTGGCTACCCCCAGTTCTCTGACCGTTGGTGGAATTTTAGGCAGGGATTTTCTTTCGCTGGGTGGCATCCCCTTCCCTTTGAGTCTCTTTGTCCACCAGGCTGACTGACCTTTGGCTGCTCTCAAGATGCACGTTAAACAAATGTTCCTTATTCCAAGCTGGTGTGATCGAATCATTACCCGTTTTATGGAATGGCAGTCCGCAGCCACACAGGCTGGATGGTCGTGGCACATAGCTCCTGTAGGCTTTTAGACAATGGTATCTATTAACACCACAGGAGAGATCTGTCATGTTCTTAATGTCTCTTTGGTGGAATGTCACAAAGAGATGGTTTATATCGTGTGGATCCACACGAGATGGGCGAGATCCTAAATGAATATTTCTCATCAGTATTTATTGCTGAGAAAAGCATGGATGTTAGGGAACTTGGGGAACTAAAGATTGATGTCTTGAGGAGCGTACATATTACAAAGAGGTGCTGGAAGTCTTAAATGCATCAACGTAGGTAGATCCCCGGACCTAATGAACTGTATTCCAGAACTTTGTGGGAGGCTAGGGAGGAAATTGTGGGACTGATAGCTGAAATATTTGATTCATCGATGGTCACGGATGAGGTGCCCGAAGATTGGAGAGTGGCAAATGTTGTGCTTTTGTTTAAAAAGGGCTGCAGGGAAGAGCCTGGGAACGACAGGCCAGTGAGCCTCACGTCTGTGGTGGGTAAATTGTTGGAAGGTATTTTGAGGCACAGGATCTGTAGGCATTTTGAGACACAAGGACAGATTATAGACAGTCAGCATGGCTTTGTGAGTGGAAAATCATGTCTCACACATTTGATTGCAGATTTCTGATGCAGGTGGAGGAGGAGAAAGTGGGTTCCCAGACACGCGTCCTTTGTTTGAACAGAGGGGAGTACGGTAGGATGAGAGAAGAATTGGCGAATGTGGATTGGGGGAGCGCGTTGGAAGGTAGGTCTGCTGTGGAGCAGTGGAGGATCTTTCAGGAGATCTTTCTTGGTGCTCAGCAGAAATTTATTCCGATGGTCAAAAAGGATCGTAGGAGGAGAGATAATCAGCCGTGGATAACGAAGGCGGTAAAGGAAAGTGTTAAATTAAAAGCGGATGCGTTTAGAGTAGCTAAGAGTAGTGGGCGAGAAGAGGATTGGGAGAGGTTTAAATGTCAACAAAGATTGACAAAGAAATTGATAAAGAAGGGTAGGAGAAACTATAAAGCTGGAAACTATAAAAAAGGATAGCAGGAGTTTTTATAAATACATAAAAAGGAAGAGGCTGACTAGGGTGAACGTTGGACCCTTAGAGGATAAAAGGGGGGACTTAGTGGTAGGGGATGGGGATATGGCTAAGGTCTTGAATAACTTTTTTGTTTCGGTCTTCACGGAGGAGGACGTCAATAATTTGCCGGGTGATAGTGATGGAAAGATGGTAGGCGTGGAGGGCCTGAATGACATTATTGTTACTAGAGAGGCGGTGCTCAACAGACTGGAGGGACCGATTGTGGACAAGTCCCCAGGACCGGATGGAATGCATTCAAGGGTTCTGAAAGAAATGGCGGAGGTGATAGTGGATGCCTTGGTGGTTATTTTCCAGATGTCGCTGGATTCCGGGGAAGTGCCGGAAGATTGGAAAGTGGCTAATGTTATGCCGTTGTTTAAGAAGGGTGGCAGGCAAAAGGCGGGGAATTATAGGCCGGTTAGTTTAACGTCTGTTGTAGGTAAAATGTTAGAATCCATCATCAAGGAGAAAATAGCGAGGCATCTTGAGAATTGTTTGGTAGAGCAGACGCAGCACGGTTTCGTTAAGGCGAAGTCGTGTCTGACGAATTTATTGGAGTTCTATGAGGATGTGTCTAGGGCGGTGGATAGAGGAGAGCCGGTGGATGTGGTCTTTCTTGATTTTCAGAAGGTGTTTGACAAGGTGCCTCACGAGGTTATTACAGAAGGTCGGGGGCATGGAATTGGGGGTAGGGTGTTAGCGTGGACAGAGGATTGGCTGTCAAATAGGAGGCAGAGAGTGGGGGTCAACGGGTGCTATTCGGATTGGCGGTCGGTGACTAGTGGAGTGCCCCAGGGGTCGGTGCTGGGGCCTCAGCTATTTACCATTTATATAGATGATCTGGAGGAGGGAACCGAGTGTAGGGTGTCGAAATTTGCTGATGACACCAAGATTGGTGGAACGGCAAATTGCACGGAGGATGTGGAGAGTCTGCAGAAGGATCTAGATAGGCTGGGCGAATGGGCCAGGAACTAGCAAATGGAATTTAATGTTGGCAAATGTGAGGTTGTCCACTTTGGTAGGAATAATGGTAGGAAGGACTATTACTTACATGGTGAAAAACTGCAGCATGCGACAGTGCAGAGGGACCTGGGGGTCCTTGTGCATGAGTCGCAAAAACCCAGCTTGCAGGTGCAGCAGGTGGTCAGGAAGGCGAATGGGATGCTGGCCTTCATAGCGAGGGGGATTGAATATAAAAGTAGGGAGGTCTTGCTGCAGCTGTACAGGGCACTGGTGATGCCGCAGCTGGAGTACTGTGTGCAGTTTTGGTCGCCGCACTTACGCAAGGATATTTTGGCCTTGGAGGGAGTGCAGAGGAGGTTTACTAGGCTGATACCGGAGTTGAGGGGGTTGAGCTATGAGGAGAGGCTGAATAAACTAGGCTTGTACTCATTAGAGTTTAGAAGAATGAGGGGAGATCTCATTGAGACGTACAAGATGTTGAATGGGATGGATAGGATAAAGGTGGAGAGGCTCTTCCTGCTCAGAAAGGACAGTAGGACTAGAGGGCACAGCCTCAAGGTAAAGTGGGGGGCGGTTTAGAACGGAGTTGAGAAAGAATTTCTTCACTCAAAGGGTGGTGAATCTCTGGAATTCTCCGCCCGTTGGAGTGGTGGAGGCTGCCTCGCTAAATATATTTAAGACGCGGGTTGATAGGTTTTTGATAGGCAAGGGGATTAAGGGTGGGAATGTGGAACTGAGCCACGACAGATCAGCCATGATCTTATTGAATGGTGGGGCAGGCTCGAGGGGCTGGATGGCCTACTCCTGGTCCTATTTCTTATGTTCTTATTATGATTGAGTTTTTTTGAAGGGGTAACCAAGAAAGTAGATGAGGGCAGCGCAGTTGACGTTGTCTACATGGACTTTAGCAAGGCTTTTGACAAGGTACTGCATGGTAGGTTGTTGCATAAAGTTAAATCTCATGGGATCCAGGGTGAGGTATCTAAATGGATACAAAATTGGCTTCTTGACAGAAGCCAGAGAGTGGTTATAGAGAGTTCTTTTTCAAACTGGAGGCCTATGACCAGCAGTGTGCCTCAGGGATCAGTTCTGGGCCCACTGTTATTTGTCATTTATATTAGAGGATATAGAAGGCATGGTTAGTAAGTTTGCAGATGACCCCAAGATTGATGGCTTGGTGAACAGTGAGAATTGCAGTGGCATCTTGATAACTTGGGCCAGTGGGCTGATGAATGGCAGATGGAAATTAATTTAGATAAATGCGCGGTGATGCATTTTGGTAAATTGAACTAGGGCAGGACTTATTCAGTTCATGGTAGGGCGTTGGGGAGAGTCACAGAACAGATCTGGGGGTGCATGTTCATAGCTCCTTGAAAGTGGAGTGACCGGTGGTGAAGAAGGCATTCGGCATGCTTGGTTTTATTGGTCAGAACACTGAATACAGGAGTTGGGATATCTTGTTGAAGTTGTACAAGACATTGGTACGGCTGCACTTGGAATACTGTGTGCAATTCTGGTCACCCTATTATAGAAAGGATATTATTAAACTAGAAACAGTGCAGAAAAGATATACTGGGACTTAATGGATTGAGTTATAGGGAGAGGCTGAATAGACTGGGACTTTTTCTCTGGAGTGGAGTAGGCTGAGGGATGACCTTATAGAGGTCTATAAAATAATGAGGGGCATAGACAAGGTAGATAGTCGATATCTTTTCCCAAAGATAGGGGAGTTGCAAACTAGAGGGCATAGGTTTACGGTGAGACGGGAGAGAGATACAAAGCTGTTCAGAGGGGCAGTTTTTTTTCCCCACAGAGGGTGGCGAGTGTCTGGAACAAGCTGCCTCTCGTAGTAGTCAAGGCACGTACAATTTTATCTTTTAAAAAGCATTTAGATAGTTACGTGGGTAAGATGGGTATAGAGTGATATGGGTCAAATGCAGGCAATTGGGATTAGCTGAGGGGTTTTTAAAAAAAAGGGTGACATGGACAAATTGGGCTGAAGGGCCTGTTTCCACGTTGTAAACCTCTATCACTCTAATTTAATTCCCTGACCGGGAGGTAGGCTTCTTTCAGCCTTGGGCAGTGTCATGTATATACGTAGGCAAGGAGGGAGATCACCTGACTCTATCCTCGTTCTGAGGTGAATTGTCCATTTCTCATTCAGCTTTTTAAAGAAAGTATTAATTTTTCCCCATAGATATGCAGTGTAACTACAAACAGGTGATACTATAATCAATGCCAATTTTTGCACATCCCCTAGAATCCTCTGGCCATTCAGCCCTTCATTGACCACAATCCTATCCAGGCCCTATCCCCATAACCCCATGTATTTATTCTATCCACTCCCCCTGACACCAAGGGTCAATTTAGCATAGCCAACCATCCTAACCTGCGTATCTTTGGGCTGTGGGAGAAAACCGGAGCACCCGGTGCAAACCCACGCAGGAGAATGTGCAGATTCTGCAGTGACCCAAGCTGGGAATTGATCCTGGATCCCTGGCGCTGTGAAGCAGCAGCACTAACCACTGTGCCACCGTGCCAGTCAAACAGACAGCGCCACTGCACTGCCATGGAACTTGGAGCTCCCCGTTGTGGAATTGAATCCTGGTCTCCAATGTAACAAGCAGGGATACTAACCTCTACACTAATGAGGAAGTTATTCCTTTCTAACTATTAGCAGATGTTTGCTTGACTAACTGGAGAAGGGTAATTTTTTGCCTCTTGGGGCATTTGGTCCTTATTAAGGAAGAATACCAGGGGCACCAGCTGTCCTCTAGAATGTCCCCACTTCTCAGATACGAGAAACAGACAGGGGGGCACCATCTTAGCACGTGGTAACGTCCCACTGCAGTGAAGTTGGAGAATTTGGTGGCCAGCCAATTTCCATTCACTGCAGTGGGATGGATGTGGATGGTGAGAAAATTCTGGCCTGTATGTGTGTAGAAAGTAAAACATACCGGCGACGATCTTTGCGTCATCGATGGAGATGGGAGAGGTTCTGGAGGATTGCGGATGTGGTTCCTATTTTCCAGAAAGTGAACAGGGATAGCCCGGGAAATTACCGACCGGTGAGTCAGACCTGAGTTGTTGGTAAGTCGATGGAGAGGATTCTGAGGGACAGGATTTATGAGCATTTGGCGAAGTTTAGTATGATCGGAAACAGTCAGCAAGGCTTTGTCAAGGGCAGGTTGTGCCTTAAGAGCCTAGTTCTTTGAAAATGTGACTGAACACATTGACGAAGGAAGAGTGGTGGATGTGGTTTACATGGACTTCAGCAAGGTGTTCAATAAGGTGTTCAAGACTTTTTGAGAAGGTGAGAAGGCATGGGATCCCGGGGGCTTTGGCCTTGTGGATCCAGAACTGGCTTGGCTGCAGAAGGCAGAGAGTGGTTGTGGATGGGTCTTTTTCTGCATGGAGGTCAGTCACCAGTGGAGTGCCCCAGGGATCTGTTCTAGGACCCTTGCTGTTTGTCATTTTCATAAATGACCTGGATGAGGAAGTGGAGAGATGGGTTAGTAAGTTTGCCGATGACAGGAAGGTCGGTGGTGTTGTGGATGGTCTGGAGGGATGTCAG